>NC_137931.1:7743449-10143449 GCF_963969265.1 Rhamphochromis sp. 'chilingali' | reverse complement strand
CACACACTCTGACATCCATTTATTTACTCTCCGTTGAGCTGTTGAGAACCTTCCGCCGTTTCATTAACATCCAAGGCTGCTTTTGGATTTTCTGGCAAACCAATTCTCTGTTTAACAATGAGGTAATAACACAAGAAATCTGCACCTCTGGGAAAGCTTGTGCATTTCTGTGACATAACTTTTAGTTACTTACTAAATAAAGCTTAACAAATTAATGGCCAATTAACATAAACTTAACATAATACATATTAGATTCACTAATAAATAAGGGCGATCGTGGCTTAAGAGTTGGGAGTTCGCCTTGTAATCGGAAGGTTGCCGGTTCGAGCCCCGGCTTGGACAGTCTTGGTCGTTGTGTCCTTGGGCAAGACACTTCACCCGTTGCCTACTGGTGGTGGTCAGAGGGCCCGGTGGCGCCAGTGTCCGGCAGCCTCACCTCTGTCAGTGCGCCCCAGGGTGGCTGTGGCTACAATGTAGCTTGCCATCACCAGTGTGTGAATGTGTGTGTGAATGGGTGGATGACTGGTTGTGTAAAGCGCTTTGGGGTCCTTAGGGACTAGAAAAGCGCTATACAAATACAGGCCATTTACCATTTATTTTAATAATTAACTGATATTTACAATTGTATTATTCTTAACAGTAAAATAATGACTCACATTTAATTACCCAACAGTTTGTATTTATTAAAAATGGTGCTGCTAAAGTTTTAGCAGTGATAACAAACTTTGCATATTGCATAATGCGTATTGGAAGCTTCACACTAAAAAGCAAAATAAAGGGAATGAATTGACAGACTAGAATAATTTTTAGAACAGGCAAGGAAACATCAGTTAAAGAGCCAAAGAAAAGTATGGGAAGTGTGAGACTTTTTAATAAAAAAAATAGCACAGCAGAGAGGATAAAGTTCGTGAAGAAAAAAAGTAGAAAATAAGTGAGGACTGAGGTTTTTTTTAATGAATAAAATGGTTATTAAAGTTAATTACAGTAGAATGAACATAAAACCTACCAATAAAGCAAAATGTGCATGCAGTGATACGAACAGTGATAATTTATAATCAGTATATAGCATTTTCCTCTAGGGTATTCCTGGAATAATGCCTACAGCAACCATGCAAATGTGATAATATCATGAAACAAATGTGTTTGCCAATGCATAAAAAGAGATTTGGACCGTAAAAAGTTTCCATTATCTTCTGCATGAATGACAGAATTTGGTGGAAACACTAGTGGATTTCTAGTTTCCCCAAATGCACATAAATTATTGAATTCAAATGAGTTTTCATTGAGGATATGATGAATATCAAACGTCATCAGAAGTCGTAATGACTCATCATTCATCTCTAGTTCACTGTGTGCATTCTTTGTGATTATCAGTGTAAACCAAAGATTGTTTTTATCCTATCTAAGGTGAGATATCACACCTGGCAGTTAGAAAGACCATTTTTTTCTTTAACTAATGGACAAAACTTTTTGCTTTTTTGCTTGAGATGACATCCCACTGTCTACCATTTCTGCCCATTATTTACAAGTCACTGTTTGGACAATAAATTGTGCTTCTCTTGCAGCTCCCACTGACCTCCACAGAAGATTAAAGATCCTCTAAGATCCTTCAGTTTGTTTCTGCGTGGGCACTCTGTCACACAGATACTTTTGTCATCATTATTGTTCAGCAGGATCACATCAGTCATGAGCGGAGGAACCCACACTCTTGACTGATCTGTCCAGCACTGAGCTGTCTCAATCCGGGCGCGGAAATGTGAGCTGGAAGTACCTGATCAAAGCTGTTGGGCCAACTTGAGCTCCATACATATTTGTGTGAAAATTCCCCAAATAACACACTTTAGTCTGGTTTCAATTATAGGGAAATTTAAAATGCTACTAATGATTTGCATTCATTCAAGTTAACAAATAATGAGGACTTTACAGGTGCAGTTAATCTATAATAAAGTCAATATTTGTGCATTTACTGTCTATGAGCCAAAAACTCCTCTCCAGACACTTTTTTTTTTGCTATTTCTGGCTCTGTATGATGTCAGTTAGAGGGCACACAGCTTTGACAGTAAGCACAGAAGCCCAGTTCACCTGCTGTTCAAATCCTTTGGCCAACTACAGGGATTTGAACTGGGAATCATGCAGAGCTTACTCTATTAAAGTTCCCATTCAGGATTACAGGGTGTGGCATGCATCTGGTGTCTATCTCAGTTAACAATGGTGAAAGGCATTATACACCCTGGATAGGCTGCTAGTTTATCACACACACAGAGACAGACAGCCATTTGTGCTCACATTAACACCTACATGTTATTATTAGTAATTAATTTAATTTCTGCAACTGAACAGTCACCATTTTCTCTATGATAAATATTCATTTTCTGGAAGTGCTTTTCTAATTCATCAGCTACAGTATATACAGTACAGTACAGCTCTGACTGATTTCTATAACATTATAAAAGGCAATGAATTCATTACCTTTATTCACTCTTTTGTATCAGTTACTGACATTGGTTACAATGATATAGGCCAGCGGTCCCCAACCCCCGGGCCTCGGACCGGTACCGGTCCGTGAGTCGTTTGGTACCGGGCCGCAAGAGTTGAGGCTCAGGTGTGAAATGTATAGTTTTCAGGGTTTTTATCGGTTTTCAGTGTTATTTTGTTATCGTTTTTATCGTTAACTCTGTTTTCCTGGGTCTTTTCATGTGTGTTATGAATAAATCTTCTTTTTTTCGGTACCGGTACTAGTTTTATTTTGTTGTATTTATCCGCGACACCTTAAAGGCCGGTCCGTGACAATATTGTCGGGCATAAACTGGTCCGTGGCGCAAAAAAGGTTGGGGACCGCTGATATAGACTAACAAATGTGTTTTATTATTGGTGGTTCCTGAAGAGACTCAGTGAACTAGTACAGTACTCGTTTATGGAATGTATCTAAAAAGTTAAAGATTTCCCTAATTGTATTTCAAGATGCAGAAAATCACAAAATTAAGTCTTAGAAGATATCTACTAGGATTATCAGACCAACTTAAAACAATTACGGTTGTTATCCCATAGACTAGGAAAGTCAGGGCCACATAAGAGTCCACTTTGATCTTAAGTGGGCTGAATGAGTGAAACTCTACTCTTTCCAGAAAGATGGTTAACTTCACATTTAATCCCCCAAACTATGTTATCCTCCTAAGACTTGAACTCTTTCATGGCATGCATTTTTAATTTCTCTTTGCTATTTGGACTGATTGGGACCTAATGAATGTAAAAACAAAGAATTACATGATTTTTTTAAACCTGATTTTTGTTTCTGAGAAAAATGAGATCCACATATGAGAACATTCGCTTTATTTCATTTCGATAGAACAGTGGCAGCATAATGTCCTCGTAAGTGGATATCAGGCTCTTGTAGATCAAAATTTAGTATTTTGGTCTAGACAACCCAAAATGTGATGTCCACATATGTGGACGGCAGGTCCTAGGAGGTTACTGTAGAATTAAGAATTGCAGTTTCACCTAAATATTTCTACCTAATAAATGTGTAAAATTACAGAAAGAAATTACGGGCCTCATATTTGGCAACCCTGCCATAGACTGTATAAGACAGTGGTCCCCAACCTTTTTTGCGCCACGGACCCTTTTATGCCCGACAATATTTTCACGGACCGGCCTTTAAGGTGTCGCGGATGAATACAACAAAATAAAACTAGTACCGGTACCGGAAAAAAGAAGATTTATTCATAACACACGTGAAAAGACCCAGGAAAACCGAGTTAACGATAAAAACGATAACAAAATAACGCTGAAAACTGATAAAAACCCTGAAAACCATACATTTCACACTTGAGCCTCAACTCTCACGGCCCGGTACCAAACGACTCACGGACCGGTACCAGTCCGAGGCCCGGGGGTTGGGGACCGCTGGTATAAGACACTGACATAGCTTCTATGGTTGAAAAATAAAGCCATTGATGAATGAACTGAACCTGCATTCTATCTGGAGGCCCACAAGCAATGATAATTGTGGTTGCAGAAGGACTGAATAAAAAACAGTCTATTTTGTAAATAGCAATTATACCATGTTTCTAAATTGTTTAAAAATAAAAAAGATAATTGGCTAACAGTTTACCAATCTCAGCTCATTAGCTGATGAGTGAGTGGTTTCACTGTCAAATCCGCCCATGTAATCACACCAATATTTTTGCAACCAAGAAAAACTAATGTTGACGCTTCAGGATGAGAACTGAGAAGGCAATAGGTGATGCCATGGTAGCTATTTCCATCTGTTACTGTCTACAGCCCTTTTACAATAGGAATAATCCAGGTTGCAGCTTTATCTGAAACAACAAGTCCAAAGGGTGAGAGATTGAATTGTGTATTTATTGTTTTTTACACAACGTTTAAGGGTTAAAAGGTTAAAGGGTTTACTTTCTAGTAAAAAAAAGTAAAGATAACCAAAGAAAATTCAAAATTGTCCTAGCCTAACCTACCTGGCCCAAGGACTGTTTTTCTCTACTCTTTCTTTATATCAACCTTATCTACTTCACTTTGTCAGACAGGTTCTATTCAAGTGATTTCTCGATTCAGCTGAACAGTTGTTGAGCTACGTAATGAACAGCTGGATGGACATATAGAGATTTCTTGAACAATTAGTACAATATTTATAATTCATGCAGGTGAAAAAACATCAGCTTTAAGTGGATTTAAGACAGCAGCCTAAACAACCGCACCTGTCTCTTCCTCACTTCTCAACGTTTTTACTTCTATTGTTTAATCCAATTTATTCTAGCCCCGCCTCAGGCTATAGCGCTTTGAGTGGCTTATTTACCCAACTGGTGGAATTAGCAGTCAATGAGTATCAGAGTGGATGTATTTGAAAAATTCTAAAGTAAGGGAAGCATTTCAAAGGTGTGGAACCAGGCTAAAGTAAATCTGGATATCCCCACTAAAGATATGATGTAGTACAAATGACATTGGCTTCAAAAGCAGGCAGTTGCAGAGACACAGACACTGTTTCACTGTAGTAGAAAATGATTAATGGGAGAATTTATTAAAAAATTTGCCTTTACAAGGACTTGCACCCTGGGCTCATGTCCTACAAAGCAAGCTAGTTGCCTGATAAATGCTTCAACAACACATTCATACCAAACATATGGGCCTTTGGGGTTAAAGGCAAATGCTGTGTCAGAGCTTAATTCTCAGTATCGTATGCACTCTGCCCAGACAGAACCTTCAATTTGTTGATAAGATGTATGTCGAATGATAGAGGCTCCAAGGATGACTGACTAAAGGAGCTTTCCTTCCATAAGACAATGACATCCCCTCACATGGAGGTGCTTGTGAAGTCATTACTGCAGACTTTTTGTATAATGAAAGTGCCAAGTGCAAGGGCACAGAAATCCTTATATTTCAGTCAAGTATCATTGAATATGAGGTTTTTCAGGTCAAATGACTCTGTTTTGTACATATATCATAGTTATAGTGGCTTTGTGCTTTCTTATCTAACAACTCCAGAGTTTTAATACAGACTGAATGTGACCTATGTGTTATAAATCTGGCATGGGACCAGATAGTCAAACACTATGCGTGGGAGGATCATTGTATTCTGAGTAGAAATGTTTGCAACCTTTGACACATTTAAAAGTGTTGTTCTGCAGGAGGATATTTAATGTTATATTAAGTATTTATAGCAGGACATTGTCTCCGTTTTCTTTCCAGATAACGCTTGCATTTTGTGTACACACAATCCAAGACTGTGCTCTTTCTTGAAGGGTCAACATAAATACACATAAAGTCACATATATGCCTGTTAAAGTCAGTATAACCAAATACATGAAAATGTTTATTCCTGTGGCAGAACAAAACGCATGTATTTTTGAACTCTTCTTTGTTGTCTTCAGTGTCCTAAAATCTGGTTAGGAACCTGTCCTCACGAGACATTGCCACTTTTCAAAAAGTGCTTTACAATAAAAAAGGCCGCAAGGTCAAACCCCTTACTGGGGGATCACTTTAAGCCCAGTATTACTTGCCACAAAAGAATAGCAAGTAAAACAATTTACTATGTTCCAGAATAAAAGCTGGTTTCCTTGCAAGAATGGTATTTGAAGTGGAAAGCTACAAATTCGGTGCGGGATTTTCGGCTGGAGTGCACCCTCGTCAAATTGGATTGCCAATATTGAAAGCCCTAGAATCCCCATCAAGCCTGACCTCACAGTCCAAGATGGTGGCAGTGCATGTAAAGAGTAGTGAAACTGTAAAACTGCTGCTTTTTAGTATTGTTGTGTATTTGTGCCAATAGATAGGCAATACACTAAACTCTATATGAACATGCTGCATGAGTGCAAAAAAGATGCAGTATGCAAAATTGCTAGTGATTGTTGGTTTTTCAGTACTTTTCCAACTTTACTACTATAATGCAGTCAACTCGGGAGTACTATTACCCCCACAGCTCTGACAACCAGCTTCTGAGATAAAGAGAACACAGCATCTGTTTCTCCTTCTGGAATACTGGAGCCTTTCAGGCATTCAACTTTGTTTTAATTTGTTTTGATTTGATTCTGATCCTGCATAGTCATTCTTTTCTGCAAATCATATGCAGTGTGATTGGTTAGCATTTATTCATGAATTTTTACTTTAAAAAATTGTTGTTGTGTGGCTCTCCTTGAATGAATGACAGCACAAGAAGTTAAAACATAACCTTTTAACCTTTTAAACATCCAGCTTGGCTTGTTTTACCCTTTGTTGTTTAGTTTTATTGTTTTCAAGGCGTAATTTACACCCAAAGAGAAAATTAGGATTAAAAATTAGACACTTTGGCTAGCAAAAAAGGCCTAACAATAGATAAAATGTATTGATGAATTGAATAACAATAGTATCGTTTGGCCATCGTTTTTTTTTTTTCTTGTTTAGGGAAAAGCAGTGCTACTGATAGGACTCACATAGTCATTTCATGTCTTCTATAATCATCTAATAGAGCCAATCAAATCTTAAAATATAAACACATTTAAAATGCCAAGGGCTTTAGAAGAAGTTTTCATACTGGAGAGTTCTGAACTGTCTTCACAAGCCAAGTCCTTCAAAGGAGTTGGCTCTGAAATGGGACATAACTAAAGTAGACCACGTCTAAGATGTTTGTAAAGTAGCCTAGAGACCAAAATCAAGCACTGCAGCCCAGGATATAATTATACAACAGAAGATTGGGGGCATTAGATACTCATGCAGACAAAATAACTTGTGCAGACTAAAAAAAGAGATGACAGAGATGGCCGGTTGAGTTTTCCCAAATGGCTGGGAAGATCTGGACAGGGAAGTTAATGAGAAACACGCTCACCCTCCCTTCACAATTCCCATTGAGGTGTCCTTGAGCAAGACAATTAATCCCACCAGCTTCTGTGGAACTCCTCTGAGGCTAATAGTGGAAGACCGGTC
The DNA here is from genome assembly GCF_963969265.1 of Rhamphochromis sp. 'chilingali'. NCBI lineage: Eukaryota > Metazoa > Chordata > Actinopteri > Cichliformes > Cichlidae > Rhamphochromis > Rhamphochromis sp. 'chilingali'. The sequence continues at coordinate 10,136,039 of NC_137931.1, read as the reverse complement.
ATGGCGAGCAGGTCCCAGGTGTGAATGTGTGTAAGTGTATAAAAGTGAAGAGGGGCCATTCCCACAAAAAAAAAAAAAAAAAAAAAAACAGCATGCATGCTCAGTGAACCTTCTAGGGATAAGTGAAGGTTAGAAAAATCTATTTAAGGTTTTTTGACAAAGCAGTGTTGATCCAAAGTTGGTGGGGGTAGTCAGAGTATGTAAGTGGAACCAAAAAAGTCTACATGGCCAGTTCTGTCAAGTAACATTTCTGTGAAATAAATCACACATCTGCAAAAGAGTGTCATTTCAAGCAAACATGAAGGTATATCAGCACTCAGCTGACTGTTTCAAGACAAAAAAAAGAAAAAGAAAAATGATGGATTGCACTTTTACTTTAAAGTTAAACTCACTTAGTTCAGTCTTTGTGCTGTTTTATTCAGCTTTTACAAGGTCAATTACATTGAGGCACTGCACCACATCCATTCATTCAAAGGGAAGCGGCAAAAAGGTTTCAGAATGACAGAAGTTGTGATTTGGAGTGACACAGGAGTGAATTAGAGGAGCCAGAGGGCAAATAGATGACACATGCAACTTGAAACATGTGTGTCAACCGCAATCTGCTTCAACCTGCTATTTTTTTAACCAAATAAAAGGTGTTCATTTCAAAACTCTAAGATATCGTCAATTATTAAGCTTGAAAGTCCTGTGCAGTTGCTAAATATATGCAGAAATACTTGTCATCATTCAGAAAAAACTAAAAAGTTAAAAGGTAATATATCACAGTAGAACGACTTTGGCTGGGGATTTTTATTTCCAAGATGTTATCTGGAGAGTGGTATTGATCAGAAAACCTGTTATTTTCTATTTAATTGTTTTATCCAATGGCACATTAAAGTTGTGCTTATTGCCAGTTTTATAATTGAAAATCTGAGGAAACAGTGAACCATACACGGACAAACTCCATAAAATGTTATTTATGTTCACTCACAAATTAATGTTGGAATTATTTATCAGACAAAATGATGCCACATCTGACAAGCATAAGTGATATATGGCAGCTAACTTTTAAAGTTATAACTATTTGGACAATGACACATATGTCTGTCTGTCTATTTTGTGGGCTCCATTTATATTTAGGGGATTTCCACTCTAGAGGTATGTGCCACCCTGCCTTAGATCCGCCGCTGGAATTGACAGTTATTATGAGGGAATTTATGGCCTGGATCAAAATTAATCCAGACCATACTTTAAGTATATGAAATATGAGCACTTTGTATGACTTAAATATGTTTTATGATATATTATGCAATCTGTAAACATCATGACTGATTGACTAAAACTGTGAATGTTAACATAAATCAAGTAAACACTGCACCATAAGATGCCGAAACAAAATGTTTTAACAGTGAAAACCTGATCTTTGTTTTCTCCCAGTTCTCGTGCTGTGACCACACAAACCATCAAATTTAGCCATTTTTCCGTATATCAGTATAGCTGCTGTCCAGCCATTCCATATAGCCAACTCCTCCCCATAATGTGCCTGTTCCTTTTAATGAGATTGGAGATTCATGCAAATACAACATCAGCAAGGACCACTGCTGCCAAACCAACAATGCAACTTAATGCCAAGTACTCTTCATTACCCCTGTCTCTCACCCCCCCCCCCCCCCCCCCCCCCCCACATGTTATTGCAGTCACAGAATGAAAAATAATCAAAGTCTGGGAATCATTCAGGAATTTGCTGGCAGAAAGAAAGAGAGAGAGAGAAAAAAAACTACATTTTTATCACCCATCCCCCTTTTTTCAGTGTCTCATTCTCTCTCCCTGTTTCCCCTAGCAGTAAGAGTAAAATTATAAATCATCTCCCCGCAGACAAAATTTCATGCTTGATGGGTGAACAACTCTAGCATCTGGTGGGGTCCTGTGATGAGGTGCATTTCAAGCTTCTCCCTCTCCCAGCTTCCCCTGGGCTGATGCAGAGCATTGCTAGCATCCTGCCAAATACTACACACGTGCAGCTGAAACGATAAGACAAAAAAGCGAGAGAGAGATTAATATTTAACAGGGCCCCTTCTCGTCCCCGACCGGTTCTGCAAGTCGGATGTCGACGCATGTGAAATCTCTGTGGTGGATTCGTGTCACATCGCAAAATGAGTGCACACCTGAAGGATGTTCTCTTCTGTGACTGCTCATGGGACCTCTGAGTGTATCCAAATGCGTCCTGTATCTCTTAACAACAAAACTGGAGCCAGTTGCTGTCCCTCTGGGCGGACATGCATGATATCAGTGATACTGCAGTGACATTAGTTTGCAAGTGAGTAGGTCATCCTTGTTTTAGTTTTCTTTAAAGTTAAAGCGAGTGTTGGATGTTGTAAAATTCAGGCAACAAGGAAAACCTTTCAAAATCATTACATAAACAAATAATCTTTTGGGATATTTTTAACCTGACTGATGGATCTTGTGATGTCAGGACCACTTTTGTGCTTCTTCAAATACAGGCTTAAGTTCTGTGGCTTGTTTTTAGTTCTTTACATGGTGTACTGAACTCTGGAGGAAGGAAATGAAGTATATTATTATACCAGTAAATGCCAAAAAGACTACCATAACAAAAATCTAGCTGTTACCTAACTTAAAAAAAATGACAGTTTTATTTAAAAAATTGAAAATATACACAATTATTATTTTTTATTTACATATATATTCCTTTATATTATTGTAAACAAATAAGAACGCATACAGAAATAATGTTTTATATAAAAATATTTATTTATTTACCAATTGTTTTAAATTTGGCAGTTTGCTTCTTCTACATCTACTGCAACCTACTCCACTTACAAATATGTGATGGTAAAGGGTAAAAAGATTCAATCACTGACTTAAATTTTAAAGAATGGATGATTTCGATTGTCCCTTGGTTGTACTTGGTCCTCCATACCCACCCAGTCCTACCAATAAATATTCAGATATTTATTCTAAAATAAATACATACATACATTTGAATAATTAAAGAGCAATTAAAGATATTGACACCTAATTAGCAGCATTTTAAGGAAAGGTAATCTCTTCTCACAGGCTACCAAGTTGGACGTCTGCTGCATATTTAGTTCTAAAATACCTCAATATGTCCCCAGTTTGATAAAGAAAGCACAACTGTTGTATCACAGGCATGTACCAGTGTCGCCTTCATGGCAACATTGATTTAGGAAGAAAAAACAAAACAAATTATTCCGCTTGATTAAAACAGACTTTGCCTGTGCTGAGAGAAAAGTGCCATCCCGGCCTCACCTGTAGGAGCAGTGGGTGCGATGGCAGACATCATTAAGCTCGGGGATTCTTCATTTTAGTGGAGCTTGTTAAAGGACCATCACTCACAAGAGAAAGTGCTGCAATGCAGAAGGAATAATATGGCTGTGAGTATAGTTTCCCAACTGCAAGACCAACATTTCTTTGGATAAATTAGCTGCCAAAGCCTCTCTGCTTTTGTTGGAACAGATGGCACATTTTACTGTTTTACCACTGGAGGAGTTTTGTTGATATCTATATCTAAATAATTCTTTTAGATGGGATCTCCTTTTTTATCCCCACTCTTTCTCCCTAAGTGGAAGGAAAAAACATTCATTTAGTTTGTTTTGAAAGTTTGCTAAGCACACATTGATCTGAACCGTCCTTCAGTTTTTACACAGTCGCCATCCCAGATGAAGAGCGCAGGCAACAATAAAGTAGACATGTCTAGTGATGTAGCAGCATCTTTTTGGCAAAGACATTTGCTTGCCTAACAGCGAAAAACAGATTTTCTCAGAAGCGGAGGCATATGGTCAGCTCCTGTTTCGACAACAAGATGCCGTGTCACCTTGCTGGCCACCTGTAACCGGTGACCAGCCGAGAGACGGGGGGAGATTTAAGGTGATACAAGTATACACAGGCCGACATACATATTTGTTGTTTTTATTATTCCTGAGGCCATATGCTTATCTTTGTCGTGTCCGACGACATGTCACACACTGTGTCACCACGACCAGGCAAGCATGAAGAGCAACCGGTGGGGGTCAAGAGCACAGAAGATTCAGAAAAAAACACCACCTCTAACTCCTGTGGCTTTGCTCTGTCTCTCCTTCTCTCTGCTCTCCTCTATCCCCTCTTTTCATTTCCTTTCTGATGCCGCGCACGTCCCAGCGAGCGACAGCGATTTGCATGATGTGATCGGCCTCTGCCTTCCTGCAGCTCTTTAGAAGTGTGTGTGTGTGTCTGTGCTCACGTCTGGATGTGGATGTCCGTAATTGAGTGTATTTGTAAGTGTTAATATGTAAGGACTGACTGCCATGCAGCTTAAGCTGCAAGGGAAGGGTGTAAAAAAAAGAAAGAAAGGAAGAAAGAAAGAAAGAAAGAAAGAAAGAAAGAAAGAAAGAAAGAAAGAAAGAAATATGAGGAAGAGCTTATAGATATCTCAGAGAGCAATCAGAGAAATATGCTGAAAATCGTGACAGGCGGAGTGTGTCACTTGGCATGCATCTTTAATTCTGTGTGAGGTTTGGGTGTTGTAGCACTGCTGAGTTAAGGTGAGGTGTTTGTTGGGATGAAACTAGGCCAGGTAAGCATTGCTGTGGTAGCACACATGCACTTTCACACCTCAGGAGTCAAGTGAGGAGAGAGATCTCATCCGCAGCATGGCTGGTTCCTACTGACAAACGTTCAAGGGCATTTTGTGGATATCAAAAAGAGAAAAAAAAAAAAATTACCCATAGGGTAAGTGCCTGGTCAGTCCAGGCAATGCTTTTCCCATTTTTTTTTTCAAAGGATGTAGCCTTGGTTTCCTGTTCGTAGCTCACAGGAGTGGAAGCTGGTGTGGTCTTCTGCTGCTTTAACTCATCTGCATTAAGGTTTGATATGATGCATATTCAGAGATGCTCTTCTGCAGAACTTGGTTGTAACAAGTGGTTATTTAAGTTACTTTTGCCTTTCAACTTCGAGCAGTCTCGCCATTCTCCTCTGACCTGTGACAAGAACAAGGCATTTTTGCCCAAAGCATTACCGCTCACTGCATAATTTCTCTTTTTCAGACCATTTCCTGTAAACCCTGTAGATGGTTTTGTGGGTAAAATCCTTATAGATTCGCAGTTAATGAAATACCCAGACTAACATCATTCAGTCACTTAAATCACCTTTCTTCCCCATTCTGATGTACAGTTTAAGTAGGTTTTCTTGATCATGTCTGATTGCATAGATATTATTAAAAGGGGAGGTTTATTAGATGGTAGTGAGCCCTGCTGGTTTGGAGACAGTAGCAGTAACAAAAGACTAGAGGTGGAGGAGTTGAAGGAGCAGGATGGACAGGAATAGAAATGAGTACATCAGAGGGATAGCTCAGGCTGAGCTTTCTTGGAGGGAAAGTAAGGGAGGGGAGATTGAAATGGTTTGAACCTGTGCACGGGGATAGTGGATATACTGGACAAAGGATCTTTCAGATGGAGAAGCCAGGCAGGAAGAAAAGAGGAAGAACACAGAAAAGATCCATGTAGTGTACTGAAGGTCGGGGTGACAGAGGAGAATGCTACAGATAGAGTGAGATGGAGACAGATGATCCCCTACTGTGATCACTAATGGGAAAGGTGAAGTCGAAGATGTGTGTGCGTGTGTTTGCTATCAAAAACGTTGAAATGTACAGCGTAAGCATGTAGTTGTCTAATTCAGTTTTCTTTGCTCTGTGTTGGCAGAAAGGGGCTCACATTGGTTTACATTGGTGGTGGTGGTGGTGGTGCCTCACTTGCATACATTATGGTGCTGCTCATGTAGAGCATATATTTAATAGCACTACATGTATGGCATTGTTAGTAACTGTGACAAAGATTAAAGTGGCAATGAGTAATGAGCATTAGCCGTTGAAACAATAAGTTGCCGTTTCACCGGTGTTAATTGAAAGGAGAAAATTGCAGTGTATGGAAAGAGCAGAAAACAATATAGGCGTTAATTTAATGCGCGAAATTAGAACACGCCAGGGAGTGAGCATTTTACAGGCCTCTCTCCTCACACCCACATTAGTATTGATTAGCATGCATGCAAATGATGCCTCTGACATTAGTGCTAACAGAGAAGGAGATGACAAGAAGTTAAAGTCAATGCGTACTTTGATCATCGTCATGTGAGCATGTGTCTGTATGTGAAAAGCGCTATGGCACAGACAGCGAGAAGCAGATACACAGCACAAAGAGGGGTTGCACGTCTTTGTTGATTTGTCACATTCGCCAGAGTAATGAGGGATTCCAGTCACAGGCGCTACCAGCGAGAACAGGATGCACTCTGACTGGGAAAAAGAGACATGGAAGAAGGAGATAGAGAAAGAAGTAAGGGAGCAAAAAAAAAAAAAAATAGGCAGGGAGGAATAAGTGGGACAGTTTAGGGGTGGAGGGGAAATGATTTAGGAACAAGAGCGAGAGAGATGTTAGTTCATGGTGGGAGGGTGGAGGAGGGAAAAGCGAACACTTGGGGGTAATGTGGGCGCAGTGATGTGAGGTCAAGTTTCCCGTCCGTGATGTGAGGTGGCCGCCAGCACGTGGTCGCAGCACGTTGCAGCGCGCCGTGAGGCAGAGCTAACACACTGGAAAAGAAGACTCGGCAGGAGGAAGCAGAAAGACGAGGAGGATGAGGAGGAGGTGGGGGCAAAGAGTGGATCGACTGTTAAAAGAGGACAGCAGGGCTCAGAGTGGAGTCCTCAGCTCTCTTTCTGCCGCTTTTCTGTTAGATCCCCTAACTGGCACACACTGAGAGCCAATAGCTGGGGCTAGTCTGCTGGCATTCATACCCCTCCCTACTGGTAATGGCTAGAGTCAAAGCAGAAGAAGAAGAAGAAACAGACAGAGAGACCACATGGTGTGAGGACATAAAATGTTAGCAAGTAATTAAAAAGATATCACATACATAGCGCTCATTCTGCTAATTGATTCACTGACTTAATTGACTTCCAATGAATATATAATGACAGCAGCTGTCATATTTTCAGTTTAAATGAACTCACGGAGCAGCTCTATCAGGAAGTCACTATGGATGGCATTATTAAAATACTTATTACATCATACACTGGAGTATTGTGACAGCAATGTAAAGCTAATCTTGTTTGCTAATGCTGTGTTTGCCATGGCTGTTACACAGAGATAGACTACTAAAGCGCTCTGTTTATTTTTACATACTTCTTGCTTTTTGGTTATAATTCAGTTTTGTGTCAGAGCCGAGTGCCACTGACTGCTCGGCACAGCTGCAGTGCTGTTTCACTGACTTTTCTATACTGCAGTGTCTATCCAATCCTAAATCAATCTATACTAACCACTGTCTTTACTGTGTTGGCAAGAACATTTTTGTTTTGTATGTTAGGGGGTTTGCAGCGGTTTTTAACATGCAATTAGCTTTTTGGATGATCATGATCCACCGAGCCAAAAGACGAATTAAGAGTATACAGTATATACATGAAATAAGAGGATAAAGCCTCAGACTCCTGTAGTCAGCGCAGAAAAGCCTCAACAACACTTCATAGTGGATTTTGAGCCTCTTAACCCCCACCCTCACTCAAAATAATAGACCAAAGGTTGTGTCAAGTAAGATTATTCCTCTGCTCAAAAAAAAGAGGAAAGAGAGCAAAAATGTGAATGTCATTTCAAAAGTAGGTTGAGCAAGTCAAAAATAGCTTCAAAGGCCTCAGACTTCAGAACAAAATCCCAAGAGTAGGTCTTCTGAGGTAAGAAAAAAAGTAAAGTTTTCTTTTTTTTTTTTTTTTTTAATGTTAAACATAACTAAAGCTCACTTTATATTTAGTATCAATGTACAGTAAATGACAACAGTCACTGCATGTTTTTAGTGTGAATGTATGGTAGTTGTTTGCACTGCTAGAATATTTTAGAGCTGAAATTGGTGGACAACACCATCATAATGTAAAGGACAGTATATACAGTGGGGCAAAAAAGTATTTAGTCAGCCACCGATTGTGCAAGTTCCCCCACTTAAAATGATGACAGAGGTCAGTAATTTGCACCAGAGGTACACTTCAACTGTGAGAGACAGAATGTGAAAAAAAAATCCATGAATTCACATGGTAGGATTTGTAAAGAATTTATTCGTAAATTAGGGTGGAAAATAAGTATTTGGTCACCTCAAACAAGGAAAATCTCTTGCCCTCACAGACCTGTAACGTCTTCTGTAAGAAGCTTTTCTGTCCCCCACTCGTTACCTGTATGAATGGCCCCTGTTTGAACTCATCATCTGTATAAAAGACACCTGTCCACAGCCTCAAACGGTCAGACTCCAAACTCCGCCATGGCCAAGACCAAAGAGCTTTCGAAGGACACCAGGAAAAGTATTGTAGACCTGCACCAGACTGGGAAGAGTGAATCTACAATAGGCAAGCAGCTTGGTGTGAAAAAATCAACTGTGGGAGCAATCATCAGAAAATGGAAGACATACAAGACCACTGATAATCTCCCTCGATCTGGGGCTCCACGCAAGATCTCATCCCGTGGGGTCAAAATGATCATGAGAACGGTGAGCAAAGATCCCAGAACCACACGGGGGGACCTGGTGAATGACCTGCAGAGAGCTGGGACCAAAGTAACAAAGGTCACCATCAGTAACACACTACAACGGCAGGGAATCAAATCCCGCAGTGCCAGACGTGTTCCGCTGCTGAAGCCAGTGCATGTCCAGGCCCGTCTGAAGTTTGCCACAGAGCACATGGATGATACAGCAGAGGATTGGGAGAATGTCATGTGGTCAGATGAAACCAAAGTAGAACTTTTTGGTATAAACTCAACTCGTCGTGTTTGGAGGAAGAAGAATACTGAGTTGCATCCCAAGAACACCATACCTACTGTGAAGCATGGGGGTGGAAACATCATGCTATGGGGCTGTTTTTCTGCCAAGGGGACAGGACGACTGATCCGTGTTAAGGACAGAATGAATGGGGCCATGTATCGTGAGATTTTGAGCCAAAACCTCCTTCCATCAGTGAGAACTTTGAAGATGAAACGAGGCTGGGTCTTCCAACATGACAATGATCCAAAGCACACCGCCCGGGCAACAAAGGAGTGGCTCCGTAAGAAGCATTTGAAAGTCCTGGAGTGGCCTAGCCAGTCTCCAGACCTCAACCCCATTGAAAATCTGTGGCGGGAGTTGAAAGTCCGTGTTGCTCGGCGACAGCCCCAAAACATCACTGCTCTCGAGAAGATCTGCATGGAGGAATGGGCCAAAATACCAGCTACTGTGTGTGCAAACCTGGTAAAGACCTATAGTAAACGTTTGACCTCCAACAAAGGTTATGTTACAAAGTATTGAGTTGTATTTTTGTTATTGACCAAATACTTATTTTCCACCCTGATTTACCAATAAATTCTTTACAAATCCTACCATGTGGATTCATGGATTTTTTTTTCACATTCTGTCTCTCACAGTTGAAGTGTACCTCTGGTGCAAATTACTGACCTCTGTCATCGTTTTAAGTGGGGGAACTTGCACAATCAGTGGCTGACTAAATACTTTTTTGCCCCACTGTATACACTATGTTTGATCTTGGGCTGTCCAAAGTCTCACTGTATATACACTTTATCCTTTGTGTTGGCATTGCACCAGAAAGGAGAGAAGATGTGGTGAATGTTTGCAAACAAAATAGAAAATTTTTGTGTCCACATTAAAAACCTTTCGTGTCACAGCCAATTTTCATCATTCAGGTTGTCAGATGCATCACACACAGTTGGCCACAGATTGTTGTTTACATTACGCAATTCAGGATGGTAGTGTGTCTGTAGCTGGACTAGATGCCCATGTGAAACCAGAGCAAGTAAAAGGGCTGAAATCGAGCGCTTCCATTGCTGCCCACCGGCTAAACAACCTGTTTGAATTTCAGCCAAGTGCTGCAGCACTTGTGTTGTTCACCTGGGAGAGGACAGATCACTGAGTTTGCTCTGGAGGACACCCTTGTTATGTTGTTTTCATTCAATCAAACCTTATTTATGATCCCATTTAATTATATCTACAGTTTACATTAATAATCACCTATCATGAATGATCACAATAAAGCCTCCCACACTTGTGTTGGATTCAGAAAAGCACAAGGGATTTATGTGACAATTTCTTTTTCCTTTTTTTTTCTTCTTTGTCACAGATAACAGTTACACTGTTTACCTTTTTCACCACTACAGCTGAGCTGTATTAAGTTACTGCTCAAGCAGGCAGAACATCCTAATGGCACCGTCTCAACTGGCAAAACACAGGGCAGCTTTTATTGTGAAGCACCCACAGGGAACACAGTGTGTTAGCACTGATCGCAAAATGTGACTTCAAAAGATAGCCATTTATGGTGGGTTTTTTTCTTCAGAGGGTCAGTTTATGTGAAGGTGAAAAGAGAAGAAGCAGAGAGCGATTAACTTCAGCGCTGCAGGTAAAAAGCTACAACTTCACAGCAAAGACAAATTTAGTGTAGTGTGTAGAAAAATATTCACATATGCTGTATAAAGGTAGAGACCACATTTGCAATTATTAACAATTGACTTAGTTATTAAAGCAGTGTGAATTTCTTTGACCTGCTTCTGACAAAGCTCCTGTTTAATCATGCTGTGCTATAAAGAAATTGCAGGTATTATCAACCAGGACTGAAATGTAAAGAAAAATAACTTTGACTCTGTGAAACCTTTATAGCTCTGCACACTGTTACCTTCAATGTTTTCCTATTTTAGACTGAACATTAACTGTTTGTACAAGAGCCATCAAATTATAACTGCAGTGCGCACCAATACTAAGTGAGTCTCCTGTATGTAGTGGCGCATGGTCTATTTGCTTTTATTTAGAATCTTCCATGCCTCCAAATTATTATATAATTATATTATTTGCAACATAAGTGTATTATATATAAAAGAATGTTTCCATTTGATGTAATGACTCATCTTATGGTAATTTTCATCTGCAGTATTTTGGCAGGTCACCATCAAATCAAACACATAAGGATAGAGCCACTAATCACCCTACATGACACAAAGCCCACAAACATGCTGCTAAAAGATATGTATGTGCTGCCCATAAAATCTTCTCTGATCAAAATATCTGAACAGGAGACAGAGTTGCAATTTCATACTCATTAGAGGTAAACCTGTTCACAGATCTGCCATTGCTGCCTTTTGATCAGATGTTTACAGTGTGCATTTGGCTCCTGCAATTTGGAGGAGTCAGCAGCAGCATCAGTGCTTTCAACATCCTTCACCTGCTCCAGCCTGAGTGTCTGTGGGACCAGTGCTTTCATTTGGGTCTGCTTCTGGGTTGGTTAGAAACCTGAAATATCAGTGCTTCCAAGTCACACAGGACTAGAAGTGTTTCCAGACCAGTTGTAACTGGTTGCGTGGATTTGCTGGAAGTCATTGGTATTTGCTGTAAAATTAATTGCCAGAGCAGACATTGAGAATGTTGTCTGTCAAAGTAGAAGCTGTGGCTTTGGAAAACATGTCAGTCATGAAGGAACTTGGAAAAGTAGCAAGTTTGACCATTTCCAAATTGCACTACTGCTCAATGGATAGTTAGTGAGTGTTTGCAGGCAAATCGGCATCTTCTATGCAAACAGGCAACCTTAGCAAACTGCTAGTGACCAATGTGATCCCAAGGTGGTTTGTGGTGCAGCATCATCTTTGAAACTGACTTCACCCAGTAACCCAGCAACCACTTGCCAACAAGAAGAGGAAGATATAGTTTTCCCTAGCAACTGGAGGTTGATAGGGGTCACCAGCTAATTTCTAGGCCTGTGTAACTGAGGCCCTACTAAACACTGTATATAAATAATACAGGTGTAGAATTGTCTTAGACCTGCAGAAAGATCTCAATTGGAATTGATGTCTATGAAAAAAAAAAGACTTTTGGCTCCCTTGCTCTATTATCTTACTAAAAGCAATTTTAGCAACTTAATTCATACCTTAATTTATACTAAAAGAACACATAGAGTCATAGGTGGATAAACCCAAGATATACCTATTAGCTAATGAACTGTGATTGAGAAGTTCTTGGTTTCAGTCAGATCAGCTACACGATTGTGACATCTGATTTCAAAAAGCTATGATGGTGACACAAAGATGCTCAGCTCGAGACGTCACCATGGTGCACCTACAAAGTACTCTCAAATATTCTCAGCTGGATGTTTTCAGCTGACAAAAAACACTTTGGTGTACATATCCCCTTTGAAATTTTCAGTTCATTTCAAATTACCCCCTCATGAATGCTACCTTGACACCCTTTTACATCTCCTTTGTACATATGGTAACAAGTGGCTGAATGAAAGTAAAGAAGCTGTCTGGGACATTTAACAACATCCTGACATACATAGGAGCTTAGCTGTGCCAGTACTGAAATCATGCAGCAGTGGTGTTTAACTTGTGGTAAATTCATTTACGCTTTAAAAAAGTGTGTTAACTTATAAAGATGTACTTGCTGACAAAAAGGTTTAGGCATTAGAAACATTCCTTGTCAAAATGGCGTATTTTCAAAAAAGAATCCAAAGGCGTAAAGGTGGAAAAATCCCACAAATTTCAGGTATTTCCTACCAAGAAATGGGATCTCTGTGGCACGCTATAATTTTTATTTCCAACTAATATTTTTGGACCCTCGAATAGTAGCTTTGCCTGATTCACAGCATAATAATCTTAATTTTTTAAAGATGGCTTTGGTGCATCAATTCAGTTCATCCTCTATCTGGAACAAGCTAGTGTACTGTTCTCTTCACACTTCATCTAAGCCAGCTTTCTTCAGACTGGATGTATTCTCTAAACAGAAGATTTGAACAGCAGATGGGTGGGCTTTATGCACTCAGAGCCAGAGCTGTGTGTCTCAGCTGACCATATTAGGTCATATATGTCCATTCAGTGACAACATACAAGGCCAAAAGTCTGAGACGGAGACTTTAAAGCAGTCTGCAGCCTATTATTTATTTATTTTTTTGGCTCATAGGGACGTACTTGCACATATAATGATGGCGTAGTTTAAAAATATAGCCACCTTTAATATTAGTGTGATAATATGTGCAATAAAATAAGGAAAAAGCATAACAGGTCCCATCTAAATGTTTTGTACCGTTTCACTTCTTGACTAACTGCTTAACTCCAATTAGACTAATTGCACATGAGTGCATTAAATAAGTACACTTGTCAAGAAAATCAGACTTGCTTGACATGACATTTGCTGAACAAAATGCCAGCCCGGGGGCTATTCCAAATGACCATTTATTGAAGTTAATTTATTAATAGTTTAATTAAAATCCATTGTGTGTGCAAATACAGACACACCTCAGGCAGGTGAACAAACATCAAAACCCAGAACAGACAATCTTGGATTTTTTGTTTTTCTTTCAATACGTGACTACTTGCAGGAAAGCAAGATATCCAAGTGTTTCTCAACAAAAGACCTTCCAGCTTTTAATGGTTTCTGATAAAAGGTCAGCCCTGCTAAATGCACGTTAATACTAATCAAGGGCCCTCTGCATGTATACAATCCCTTGGCACACACCTTGAGGAAGCGATGACAGGCTGTTATGACACAGTGTTGCTTCCTGGCAGCGTTATCTCTTGATTTCAGCAAAGGTTAAAAATGTCTGTTTCGAACTGTGCTTCCTTCATTTAGTTAACTTTTTTTTAAGACAGGAAAATTTGACACTGTTTGTCTAACTTTATGAAGGATCGGTGGAAGGAATAGATATTAGTGCAGCTAGTGTTACATGATTAAATAGACATCTAGTGTATTATAAGGCAAAAACTGTTGAGTAGAAAGCATTTTCTTTTACTAAAGATCAAAAACTCATAGATTGTGGACACAGAAAGAGCAACTGTATGTGTAATTAGCATTTGCAGAGCTTCACATCATATTATTATGCTATTTATGTAACAAGGGCCACTCTGATTGTATTGTGTGCGAATGTAGAAGCAGAATGTAGCAGCTAAATAAGACAGTAACTCTTTCCTCTAAAGTGTAATCACTGCCTTTGTGAGAATGTTCAATCACATGCTTTGCAATGTTTCTTTTGCCTAATAATCACAATAAAACTTGAAAAATAACAACCGCCATTTGTTTTTTTTGTTTTTTTACTATCCTTGTCTTACCCTACAGTAATTATGAGGATGTATGTAATTATAGCAATCATACAGTTTTTCCTTAAAAACAACAGTGCTAAAAATGGAAATAAAGATTATCTATTGTCATCTGTAGCACGGATGATTTGGGTGTTCAGCAATCTTTTCTTTAAGCTGTCAGATCTAAAAACAAAAAGATGTGGACTATATTTTTAGACTTTGAAAGTTAAACACATAAGTTCACTTTGAAATCTTATGGAAAAATGACAATTTTTAACAACTCCAGCCCTATGATCATTGTGTCTTTTTAAGTACGCCACTTATAGCTGCCCGTGCTTCCATGGGCTTCCTTTGGGACTGTTAACAGCTCATTCTGCATATTTTTAATTGGGGGCAATTTGTCAAAATTGAAGAAAATATACTGTAGGCCACCAAAAATTGGGCTCAATTTGTACAGTAAGCTATTGTAAGGCCTGAGCTGCACTCAGCAACCTTTTTAACTGGCATGCACAAATGGATCAGTTTAAAGGATTTAATCACACCCAAATCATGCTACATGATGTGTGTAAAATGTGTGCTTCTTAAAAAAAAAAACTGCCATCACTGATCTAAAGTGACACCAGTGTTTAATTTTGGCAAGTAGGACGATTCTATTTCCAACTCTAGTTAGGTGGGTGGACGGTCCCTTAAGATAAGTTTGTCTCCAGGGCCTTGTTTTCGAAAGCCTTTCTGGCAAATGTAGCTGAAATTATATAAAATTTTAAAAATTATTAATTAAAGTAGGTATTGTTTCTTATGTGATTATGACCCTTAATTTGAAAGAACACTTAAAAAAACAAATATTAGTCTATGAAATCTGAATTATATAAAAAAATAAAAATACAGACAATATAGGCTAGACATGCATACAGTGTATACAGGGAATTTACTGTAATTTCCTTCTAATAGAGAGGAAATCACACATGCAAGGTTTCCCTCCTTAGCATAAGGCCCACTGCCACTATGATTTCTCTGGTAAAAAGCACATACAAAGTAAACACTACACAACAGTAGCTCTGCACAGGCTGATTTAAAAAATATCTTGATGATAAGAGCATAAATTCTGGGGTTTTTTTTTGTAAATCAGCTTGTTATATTTACAGTCAAAGCAAGGGCATCAAATCATCAGCTAACAGTAAATAAAGAACTAGGTATGCTGTATTAAAGGATTCACAGTGATGAAACTTTTTTTAAGCTAGCTCTTGTGGCTAGCTTAAAAAAATAAAATAGCACCACACACAGTATAAAACATGTGTGTAGCTTCTGGGTCAGAGAAATGAAGCCAATGCGGAAGTGCGTTAAACCTGCATGCTATGTGAAGGTCACTAGATGGATATAGCTACAATGTAGCTTGCCATCACCAGTGTATGAATGTGTGTGTGAATGGGTGGATGACTGGATGTGTAAAGTGCTTTGGGGTCCTTAGGGACTAGTAAAAGCGCTATACAAATACAGGCCATTTACCACTTACCATATAGCTGTGGCTGCAAACAGACTTATATATGTTTAGATGTTTAAAAGCTAAGTCACTCATTTTGGGTCAAATTAAACAAAAATGACATCTGTTTTATAAATCTTGGTCATACTGTGTTTTAAAATGGAGGATTATAAGTGGTATGTAAGTGTACGCTCATTAGCTAAAAAAGTGTTCAGTCACAAGTCATTAGCCAGTGAGCATATAGTTTCACAGAGCTTTTTGTGTTTTGCATCCAAGATGGTAGGTAGGTGTTGTCTAAGCAGTTATGTACGGTGGCTGGAAAGTGCAAAGCGCAACAAATTAAAAAACGGCAACAAATTAAAAATCCACAACAAATTAAAAAACGGCAACAAAATGAAAATCCACAACAAAATCACTCATTAGGATGTTTTTTTTTCCTAATTTGCTATGACCTCAGAGTGCAGTGAAAAGAAAACTAATAGGCTATCTGGTCTTTAAGTGATGGCGTGATAAATCCTGCTTCCAGGCCTAAAGTAGTCTGCGTTTAATATGGGTTTTGTGTTGTTAACATGTTTAATGTTTTGTATTGTCTACTATTTAATCTCAAAAAACTCCTAAAAACAGTAAGTGATCACTGTTGGCCTCCCACTGCTTCTATCACCACTAATCATTTGAAAGCTCAGTTTTTAAAACCTTACGATGTAGCTACAGCCCAGCCCATGCAGCAGTATATGAATGACTAATCCTATTCATCCTTGTGGATGGATTATCTCAGTTGTTCTCCTGGCTGAAGTTTGGTCCGTTTACAGCATCCTGCCATGAGATTACATTTGTTCCTGACCACCGAGAATCCTCACGATAACTTTTATCAAGTGGAAAAAGTTAGAGTGTTTATATTATGCTAACATAGCTGTGTCGCTAACGGTCACGTAGCACATCGTTATACACCAGCTAGCCAAACTTCAGTAACCCTACAAACGTCACTGCTGTTTAATTTTCTGTCTTCATTTATGTTGGAAGTGATAGCAGAGCTGTACGTTTGAATTTGTTTCCAAAATCCCTCAGTTAGGACAAGCTATATTGTATTTAGATGGAATCTAGCGAGCTAACTTCCTGCTAATTTCGTTTTCATGGATGCCTGGATGATAAACTCAATTGTTACACATGGTGGAGGAGAACGCTGATCATTTTATTACAGATGAAAAACTTTAGATAGTTTTTCAACTCTCAGTGATCGTGTGATTTATGGACCTGCAGCGGAGTTTGAGCCAAGACACGGCTAGTGATGTCAGACTTAAAAGACCGGACAAAGAGTGATATGAACATATCTATAACTTACCGGAATGAAAATGGCTGGAGCACACCAACAGATATTTGGAGATGGAAGAGAACTGGATATCAGCTGGTCTCACAGCTGCTATCCAGACTAGACGCCTTCTTTTGGTAACATCCTATACATGAGCTGCCTCATGTTGCTTCCAGGTGGGGAAAGAATGAAAATATAAACCATTTTCAACCTTATTCCCTTGCCGGTCGTGCGATCTAACTTTACAACCGACCGCACAGCAAGTACGAACCATAGCTGGTGTTATCCGTGTACTTTCGCTCCTCTTTCGCTACCACTTTGTTCGGCCCAGAAACATGGCGCCTCAACCAAAAATCCTGGCCATTTTCATCAATCAAAGAAGCCTAATAGGGCTTTTGGACATCACTCTCCAAAAGCCCTATTAGGCTAATCGCTGTGTCATTTCAGACAATCCCTTTCCGTCAAGGATTTTTAATTTGTTGCGGCTTTTTAATTTGTTGTGGTTTTTTAATTTGTTGCGGTTTTTTAATTTGTTGCGGATTTTTAATTTGTTGCGGTTTTTTTAATTTGTTGCAGTTTTTTAATTTGTTGCGGATTTTTAATTTGTTGAGGTTTTTTAATTTGTTGTGGATTTTTAATTTGTTGAGGTTTTTTAATTTGTTGTGGATTTTTAATTTGTTGCGGTTTTTTAAATTTGTTGTGGATTTTTAATTTGTTGTGGGGTTTTTAATTTGTTGCGTTTTTTTGATTTGTTGCGGATTTTTAATTTGTTGTGGATTTTTAATTTGTTGCGGTTTTTTAATTTGTTGCGGATTTTTAATTTGTTGCGTTTTCTTTTATTTGTTGTGGATTTTTAATTTGTTGTGGGATTTTTAATTTGTTGCGTTTTTTTGATTTGTTGTGGATTTTTAATTTGTTGCGGATTTTTAATTTGTTGTGGATTTTTAATTTGTTGCGGTTTTTTAATTTGTTGTGGATTTTTAATTTGTTGCGGTTTTTTAATTTGTTGTGGATTTTTAATTTGTTGTGGATTTTTAATTTGTTGCGGTTTTTTAATTTGTTGTGGATTTTTAATTTGTTGCGTTTTTTTAAATTTGTTGTGGATTTTTAATTTGTTGCGGTTTTTTAATTTGTTGCGGTTTTTTAATTTGTTGTGGATTTTTAATTTGTTGCGGTTTTTTAATTTGTTGCGGATTTTTAATTTGTTGTGGATTTTTAATTTGTTGCGGTTTTTTAATTTGTTGTGGATTTTTAATTTGTTGCGGTTTTTTAATTTGTTGTGGATTTTTAATTTGTTGCGGTTTTTTAATTTGTTGTGGATTTTTAATTTGTTGCGGTTTTTTAATTTGTTGTGGATTTTTAATTTGTTGAGGGATTTTTAATTTGTTGCGTTTTTTTGATTTGTTGTGAATTTTTAATTTGTTGCGGATTTTTAATTTGTTGTGGATTTTTAATTTGTTGCGGTTTTTTAATTTGTTGTGGATTTTTAATTTGTTGCGTTTTTTTTTATTTGTTGCGGATTTTTAATTTGTTGTGGATTTTTAATTTGTTGCCGTTTTTTAATTTGTTGTGGATTTTTAATTTGTTGCCGTTTTTTAATTTGTTGTGGATTTTTAATTTGTTGCCGTTTTTTAATTTGTTGCGCTTTGCACTTCCCAGCCACCGTAGTTATGTCTATAGTGTCTTTGTTTATACCAAAAGTACCATGGTTATTGCAGACACAAATACATATTTAGTTACATTTTATTTTCTAATTTTTCAATTTGTAGTTGTCGACAGGTCCTCTAGAATCTAGCAGGGAGTGCTGCGACACACTTGGCACCCCTAATTTCCATGGCCATGACTGAAACAAAAACTTCTTAGCCAATGAATAGAGCACAAAAGTAAATGTACTTGGTTACCTGTAAGCTGGTTAAGCTACTGGCAAACAGAAATTCAGTACAAATGCTAACTTTTCTCACTGGAAGTGGAAAGCTCTACCCCTTCAAAGGATTCACTAATTTGTTAGATTACTCGGAAAAGCAGATCATTTCGCCTTTGTTAAAAGAAACAGGCTATAGTTTTATTCATTCTTGGCAGATATTTCTTTTCGTATGCTTACTTTTTCCAATTTAAAAACATCCCTGGAGAAACCTGCAAAGCTTGATGTATTAAAGGTCTTCTCACTTTTGTCTTTATAAGGCATGGGAAAGTATTTTACCAAAACACTTCATCAACACTGTATTTCATATCCTCTAAAATTGTGGAGGGATTAAATGTCCTCAAATCTTTTCTACTCTTGTAGTTATTGAGTCAATCTGGATAAAAGTGTCAACCAGATGCCTAAATGTAATACTGAAGTGTTCTTTTTCTCCTTTCCAAAAAGAGGGGGAAAAATTCTGCAGATGAGCGCTGAATATCTTGTGTGCCATAATTGTTTTATTAGAAGTATTATTTTATTGGTAAATGAAGTTGGCTAAAATCACAGTCAAGTAAATGTTGATTGGGGTTTAATCATTTTCATCAATCAAAGAAGCATGTCTATCGTTTAATTCAGCCTTAACTGAGCTGTATTGGTGGATTATAGCAGGAGGATGGCAGAGGATATTGGGATTCAGTGCATGGGTCTCACATAGCCCACTGGAAGTCAGGGCATGGTTCAGCAGACAAACACATAAGTCATGTCACGAGTCTATTTGCTGTGCAGTGGTGGAAAAGCCATAAAAATAACCTTTAAAAAAAGGAATTTTAGACCCATCACTCTCAATGTCAAAAAATAGGGAACAGAACCCCCCCATCTCCCAGATCTCGTCTAGCTTCATGAAAAAAGATGAGAATTAAATGTCATTCACAGAGTGGTTAAGAACAAGGAGAGTTTGTAAAGACAGCTTTGCAACCGAAAGGTGGTAGACAATAGAATTCAAATGTTTAAGGAAGAATATTTAAATCAATAACTTTTGTTTAAGTTAAGATGTAACCACACCATGACAGTTAGAATTTATATATGAGTAAACATCAGGAGTTAAACCACAATTGGAGGGTAGGCGATTTGAGCCCAGCTTCCCCTGTCAGTGTTAAAGAAGATGGCAAACATAACGTCTGTTTTCTACTGATGATAGCAGTGGTGTGATGTGGTAGGTGTGACTATGTGAATGGGCAAATTCTAAATTGATTAAGATAAACGCACACTATGTGGGGAAACGCCACAGTAAACTATGATTTTAAGACCTCAATATGCTTCTATTCAACACCACTCTGAGCAAACTGGATACACTCCTTCTCCTTTTATTAAAATTAGATTTTCCTCTATCTCTAATTGCGAAATTCTGTTATTACACTCACTAAGTATTAACACCAGCGAGTACAACTACATGAAGTGTACTTTCACTACCTGGATGTTGTACTAGTTTTACAATTAAAAATGGCAAAGGACTTTTTAAATCTTATTGACTCGTTTGATCTTGTGCAACCTGTGTCTGTGCCTACACAAAAATATGGGCACACGTTGGATCTTGTTTTAACTCACAATTTATCTGTCTCTAACTTAGAGGTTTGTGATATTGTATGGTCAGACCATAGGCCTGTCTTAGAAATACAGAATAAACTCAATAATATAAGCATACTGGACTAGGAAATATAAAATACACAGAGAACCTAATAAACAAACAACACTCAAAGAACCAAAAGACACAAAACAATGGGTCAACGGCCCAGGTACCCTAACAGGTGGCCGGACAACTGACCACTGGCACGGACGAGTCAGTTCTGGGGTCAGTGGTGGCGACAAAGCAGATCCAGAGGCCAACTGCGTGAGCAGAGCAGGTCCGGAGAACGACCGCGTGCCAGGTGGTGGCGACAGAGCAGGTCCTGGGGCCAACCGCATGGAAAGCGGCAACGACAGAGCGGACGTAGATGAAAGACCCTTGGGCTGGCTTGGTGTGCTGATGGAGGGTTGGCAGGTGGCCGCGGACAAGCAAGCCATGCTGTCCTGCATGGCCTGCTCGTCCGGCATGGCCTGGCGAGACCAGAAGAGGCAGGACCAGACAGCGGTTTGGCAGCCGCAGGAGTTGGACCAGATGGTCCGCAGGGGGATGATCTGGTAGTTAAGCTGTAGTTGCAGCCGACGGCTGGACAGACTCTCCAGAGCCCCCAGCATAGATGGTAGACTGCTCAGAAACCGTAGATAGCTGGGCGGACTGTCCAGAGTTGCCAGCAAAAACAGATGGTGGAGTAGAAGCCGCGGTGTGCTGGAGCAGCTTTCCAGAGCCCCCAACTGTAACAGATGGCTGGAGCAGCTCTCCAGAGCCCTCAGCAGAGACAGGACACTTTAGTTGGAGCTGCGCAGGGCTTGCAGCAGGCTCCACTGGTGACTGCGGCAGGTGCTCTATTGCTCTCCTCCGGGTAGCAGGTACGGGTGCCGGGACTGACTCGACACCAGCCGTCCCCACCCGAGGAACAGATATGGATACAGGGAGCAGTGGAGCCCTTGCCGTAATGAGAACTGGAACAGGGACTGGCTTGGTCCAGGGAAAGGTACGGGCGCAGGAATATGCTGGGCCTGAACCGTCCAGTGAGCAGAAACAGGTCGAGGAGAGATGACCTCAGAGGCAGTCTCTGGAGCAGCAGATTAAAGAGTCTCTAAACACCTAGACTGTGGGACATGCAAAGCCTTCTCGGCAACAGGAGAGTAGTCCAGACCTTTGACATTTTTGAAACTGTGTATAAGACTGTTCCTGCTCCTGTGACCTTCCCCATAACAAACTGGCAAACATCGACCTGGGCTCCTTGTTTTACTGGCTTTATAACAGAAACTTAATGTCTTGCTAGCTCAGGGGTAAAACAGAGATCCTTTACATTTGTAGGCACAGAAGAAATATGGAGGGCATTAACAGTATTAGCAGTGCAAACGGGAACTTTACTAGTTGCTAGCTGGAGGATACCAGGTTCCAGATCACTGGCTGACTCAGACACACCTTCATCAGTGGCAATGCCACACAGAGCTATACAGTCCTGAGGTGGATCAACAAAAAACTCAGTCTTAGATGATGCTGCCTGGGAAGCAACATGGATAAATTAAATGGATAAATTACCTTCTCAACATGTTTTGAAGTTCTCCAGAGGCCTGGTAATGAACTAATCGTGTGATTCAGGTGTGCTGACCCAGGGTGAGATCTAAAACCTGCAGGGACACCGGCCCTTGTGGACTGGGATTGGGGACCCCTGCTTTACAGGCTCAGGCAGGCATAGGACACACAATTTGACCTGAGCAGCCAGCTCTGCAGTGCTCAGTGTAGGTTATAAGTAGGGATGGGTACCGGTGTCCGGTTCCATGATGGCACCGGTTCTGACATAAACAGTAGTAACCAGACCGAAAAGCAGCGCACATTTCGGTGCTTTATTTCGGTGCTTTTTTTTCCTGAGCTGTGATACACTTCTAGCCAATCATTTTACGTTTCCGAGGATAGTAGGCAGGTCCAGGTATGTACGTTCTTTCAGAGCAGAGCTACAGATTAAAAATGCTCAAGGCGAAGCGGTCAAAAGTCTGGCTGTACTTCACAGCAAAAGATGCAAACTCAGCAGCCTGCAACAAGTGCTTTAAGCTGATACTGTGATACTGTCAAAGGAGGTAACACCTCGAATCCAATGAAACACCTGGCGACGCATAGCGTTTTTTTTTAAAAGCCAAGAAATGCGCTGTATTTGATAGCTTGCTGCGAGACCTCACACCGAGCACATCTACTGCGGGTGTGGTGCCTGTTATCAGACCCGGAGTTAGCAACATCCCCAAAAACACGAAGAGGAGAGTCCTGGCCCCTAGCCCTGCCAGTGTAGCAGAAATGATGACGGATGATGATGCAGCAGCAGCCGTTCTTCTCTGCGTGCGTAGCTTAATGTTGTTCGTGTGTAATTTACGTTGAGTAGGCTAACCACGTTATTACATTAATGCAGGTAAGGTGAACTAGCAAACATCATCATAGCTACATGCGGCTGTCTTCTTGTTTGATGGCAGATACTCCCTTCACCCTGGCCAAAAAGGCTAAAATGACCAAAGAAAAAGAGGGAAACAGCTAAACATGAGAGGTTTTTGGATAAAATTTGTGTTTTTTCCATTGTTTAAGCACTGCTTCCAGCCAAGAGTGATACCATATATGCCCCATAGCTGCAGAAAAGGCTAACATTGTTATCTTTTTTACAAAAACCAGCTGAACATGAAAGGTTTTTGGACCAATTTTGTGTTCTCCATTCTTTAAGCACCGGTTTGAGCACCGTTTGAGCACCGGCACCGTTTCAAAAGTACCGATTTGGCACCGGTATCGGATAAAATCTAAACGATACCCATCCCTAGTTATAAGCCATTCACCTAACCTGCAAAGAGAGGCTACATATACTGATTCACGTACAGTGAATCAGAGGTTGTTAGAGTTTGTATTGTTGATTGTTATTTATGCTTAGAAATATTTAACCATAGATGCTTAGAGGTGTATAATCAATTGTGTAGTGATAAGTTGTGTGATCTTTAACAGGCTACAGAGGCTTGGTGTGCATTCCACACTAGAATGCACACCTACATCCTGGGAGCACGGGAAGAGGTCGCATCTTGTTTTAACTGTTTTATGGTAGGATTAACGTAGCTACGTCTGTTCTAGTCTAAGTGCTTTTCTGTTTAGATGAACTGCTGGACTTCCTCACCGGGGGGGGGGGTCTAGTCTACCCTCTTCCTGACCAAGGATGTTTGACCCTTTGATCAGCAACACACACACACACACACACACACACACACACACACACACAGGCAAGGTACTCTTTGTTTGTATGTAGACGTCGTATGTTAATGAACCTATGCATATTCATGTAACCTCAATAAAAGGACAGTGTTACGGGAGGACGGACGAGAGCGACTGGGGTCAAGCGAAGGGACGGCGCTCTGTCCGGTCTCTCCCGTGCACGAGTAACATGAAGAACTTTGCCTATTTGTGTCTTGCTTAGCAGTGTAATTATATTGTCTTCAACGTTCCAGCGGATGGGTTCAAGCTACAAACCTATCAGAGGTCTGAAGTTAATGTCCTACATAGAAATCTAGTTGATATATCTAACAATATTGACGTATACATAGTATTTGCATCAAGCTGTATACTTAACAAATAATTATTAAGCTAGTGTGACATGCAGAATCAAATCTTGGTGCCACCATGCAATTTCTTACTGAATTTGCATGATAGTACCAAACCAGTACACATTTGTGGTCTGTTTACCATTGTATTTATCTCATGTGAAAGCCTATGTTCAGCTGCTCAGTAAAAATAATTTTGACTCAATTTGAAAGAGATGACTTTGTTATTTTTAAACTGAATGGTAAGTAGACTTTAGCTATTAAATATTGAACCAAAGGACCAGAATTTCAAAGTCAGCTCACTGTGACACAAAACTTTGACAGTTTTATGTGTATGCTGACTTCCATGGTAGATAACATAAACTTGCCACCAGAGCTTGTACCAGATGGCTTAATTCAAAGCCTCACAGTTCTAAGTGTGTGGTGACAGGCTGCCACGGTGGGCGGTAGCAAATTCTGCTTTAAGAACATGTGATGATAATCAGCAGGGTCCAGTTTAAAGTCATGGATGTAGGGGGGTGGTAACCCTGTTGCTACAGCATTAAAAGACAAGCAGAAAAACAGTGAATTACCTGCTTGCCATTCCACCTCATTAAAGCTAAAAAAAAGTGCTTACAGTTTGGAAATTCCCTCATCTGCCACTAAAGAGCCATTTTTAAGATGTAGTCATCCTCATTTTGTGGAGGAGTGGGAACAAACATTTGCACCACCGCTTTTAAATGGTGCTCTGCAGCACGACAAGCTGGTTGGTGCTGAAATCAATACCACTAAAATGAATGTCTTTTTCTGTCGTCTTTGTCACCCACACTTAGAAATGACTCATAGAGGGTGTGTGTGCAGTTCTGTGTGTGACTGAGTTAAACATGAATCATGACTGTAACATTAGCATTGTGGATGTGTGGCATTCTTGCTGCTTATATTCAGTATGACTAGTTAGACTAATATTACAGAGATAACGTTAAATTTGACTGCTTTAAAAAAAAAAAAATATATATATATATATATATATATATACATATATATATATATATATATATATATATATAAAAATAACCCCAAGGCTGCTCTGTTATGACAGATTTTTATTTATTTTTTATGAGTGATTCTTACAGCAGTAATGTTCTGAGTTTGAATTTTCTTTTTCCCTTTGTGCCTCCTGAGTTATTACAGAATGTGGATGTATGCACTGTAACATCATCCACTAGTGTGATGACTCCTATTTTTAAAATTGCATTTGCCGCCATCTTGTTTTTCTGGGGTTTTTGTTAGCACCACATGAAGAAATCAGCTAACAAGAGATAGCTTGATTGATTGCCTGTGTAGGGCTGTCCAGAATACCAGTTTTCGCTGGATTTGGAACGTCATTTCTAATCAGCACTGATAATCACTGATAATCCTTTGATGTGCAATTTAAAAAAAAATTAAGATTTGACTGACTTTACATAAGACTTTAATAAAGTAAATTTTTTAAGGTCTTAAGTAAAGGCTTTTACTTGGTTCGTCTTGGAATGTCATCTCTGCTTTTTGCAGATGATGTAGTTCTATTGGCTACATTGGGTGATGGCCTCCAACTCACAATGGAATGGTTCAACAACCAAGTGTGAAGCGATGGGATTGAGAATCAATCTGTACCAGTCCATCGTAATGAATTTGAGTGTAAAAGTGAAGCTCTCAGTTTACCAATTGATCTACATCCCTACCCTCAACTATGGTCACGAGCTGTGGGTAGAGACAGAAAGAATGAGATCACTGATACAAGCAGTGGAAATGAGCTTTCTCCTAAGGGTAGCTGGCCTCTCCCTTAGAGATAGGGTAAGGAATTCGGCTATCTGGGAGGGACTCAGAGTAGAGCCGCTGCTTCTCCACATCGAAAGTAGCCAGTTGAGATGGTTCGGGCATCAGACAAGGATGCCCCCTGGGTGACTTGTTCTGGGCATGTCCCATTTGGAGGAGGCCCGGGGCAGACCTAGGACATGCTGGAGAGATTATATCTCCCCAATGGCCTGGGAACGCCTTGATGTTCCCCCAGAAAAGCTGGAGAAGGTGGCTGGGGAGAGGGAGGTCCGGGCCTCTTTGCTTAGGCTGCTGCCCTCGCAATCCAGCCCCAGATAAGCAGAAGAAGATGGCTGGATGGATGGACTTTACTGATCATACATATCAGAAATGGTAGCCCCATGTGAGCTAGCCTGCATTCTCAATTCATCAGGTGGGGCACTTCAGGATATTTCAAAGTTGAAGCTCAAAGACAAAGGTGGCCTAACCTCAGCTTTGTAAGAACCTCCCACAGAAGATAAAGCACCCAGAATAAATGACATCCTTCAAATCACTTCTAACAGCACATGCAAAATCGAATTTTCTCTTTTCATATACCTGTAATTCATGTTCAGTTTTCCTCTGTTGCTTTGAGTTTGTCAGTACTTATTAGAGACTGACAGATATAAGATTTTTAAGACTGATGTTGATGCCAATATTTGATGATTAAAAAAACCCATTTATATTACTATGTATTGGCCAATATTATTTTCTGCTTCAGACACAAGAAACACGTGTTGCCACCGGGGAAGTTGAAAAATGCCCTCTGGTGGACGAAATGTGTAACATTAACCAGTGTTGGGGAGTAACGGAATACATGTACCGCCGTTACGTATTTAAAATACAAAATATGAGTAACTGTATTCCGTTACAGTTACCGTTTAAAAAGGTGGTATTTAGAATACAGTTACTTTGTTGAAATAAATGGATTACACTGCGGTACTTTCCTGTTTCATTTTGTCGCGGGTCAGGACTGTTTGGGTTTTGTTTAACAACTACGTTCTGTTGTTCCAGGCGGCAGCATTACGGTTGCCATGGTTACAGGGCGACGCTCTCTCTCTCTGCGACTGTGTGCTTCCTGGGTGAGAGAGCGCCTTTTCGTTGTTGTTGTTGTTTTTGTGCTAAGCTAACAGGCAGAATGCTACAAGCATAGCTCTAAAGAATGTAGCATCGTGGGGAGTGTAGTCCGTGTTGCAGGGAGAATGGACTGCCATACACGTTATGGGTCTGTGAGCGCGAGGAGGGAGAAAAAGGGGAATGGAATAAGGTACGAGTTGTCATCGAGGAAAAACGGGAGCTGGAAGCATGTAAATATAATAATAACCACTTCAGCCAAGAAGAGTGCCTGACGAGCCCAGTTGTAAGTAAGCTATTAAGACTCGACTGTACACCGTGTTCGTGTTTTCCTCCGAAAACAATAAGTTCCGTTGGAGCAGCCTTTCAACGCCTCTCTCTGTCTCTCGCAAGAAAAGTTGACCCACACAACAAAGTAAAGCTATTTTTCGGCTACGAGCCGACAGGGACCCAGTATTAGTCAGAGGTCCCTTTACTACAGTTCGGAGTCGCGGACCTTCAGTAATAGTAATAAATCACAGCAATAGTACATTCACGTTGTTGTAAAAAGCATGATAATATAGTAAGTAATCCAAAGTATTCAGAATACGTTACTGTCATTGAGTAACGTAACGGAATACGTTACAGAATACATTTTGGGGCATGTATTCTGTATTCTGTATTGGAATACATTTTAAAAGTAACCTTCCCAACACTGCATTAACACTAACAACATGGCTAAATTATGTTGTTCTGTTTTTTTCTTTAATTTTTTCATGTTGCCTCTTCTAAATGTGTATTCTGATAAATTGGCAAATAGCTAGGATCAGCTCATCCATAAATCATTCTGCCTTTCTTTTCAGAGTTCTTTTCATAGTTTTTTTGCAAGTCCATTGAAAATAAATACAAAAAGTAGCTTAAGCAAATGGCAAAGTTAGCAAGAGTGACCGGTTCCTTGATAATCACTGCTGGGATTAAAAAGGATATCAGGCATTCATGCTGAGATGGTTCAGGGAAATCTCAAGAATCGCAAAATTGAAAGTCGAATACCTACCCGCTGAAGGAATGATCAAATAGTGGACTACCTATGTACAGTTCAAGTATCACTGCATGGCACAAATACAGATACCAGCTAATTAGAGGTACAAAGCATACAAATACAATATTGCTTTTGCCTTACATGCTTGAGTTCCCTTCAGCTGTTCTGGTTTCCACCCAGCGTCCAAAGACATCCATAGTAGGAGAACTGTCCATTCTAAATTGGCTGTAGGTGTACGTGTAAATACCTGTCCATCTCATTGTGTTAGCACCCCTCGTGGACCCTGTCTGCAGCCCGATGTCAACTGCGATAAATTCCATCACCCCATCCCTGCAGGGGTGATGGAATTATTTTCCAGGGAGGGAATAGAAGAGACTGATGGATGGATTATTTTCCTTTTTCATGTATTACAACATACAAAAATGCTTAACAGGATTTAACAAAATGTGTTAAGGATTCTGCCTGACTGAGCTTATCAGCAGTTTTAGTTTTAAATTCATTAAATGAGTTTTAAAAGAAACATGCCATTTTCATCTGCAGTGAGCCATTTCTACAACAGCTGCAGTTATTTCAAATTACAAGAATAATAAAAACAATACTACAAATGTAATGTGACTTCTCTGAAATAACATTCATGTGTGAAATGCACCTTTCTTTCCTCTCTTTCTTATTTTCTCTTACTCACACCCGTGCTGTCCTCAGATTAGAATTTTTTTAAGATTAAGATTAAATACAGTTTTATAATGCAAGCCTCAAATTACTGTATTAATTAGCATAGGACTTTGATAAATCAGTCTGTACTTGTGAGAACAGGAAGATGTGGGTTTGAAAACCCCCAGTGAGCCACAGTTATTTGAAGACTTCCTTCTTTTCTATTTTAAGACTTGACAGTAGGAACTGTAACATGGGAAGGGCAAAAGGGCAGGCTGCAGTACAGTCGAGGAAAAAAAAGGAGTGTAACATCTTCAAAGAGAGAGCTTAAACCGAGAAAAAGTACGCACATTGATATACTTACATTGGACGGAATAGAACATCACTCCTCCAGAGCACCTGTTAACAATCCTAGATCCATTTTTTTTAAAATCTGTGACCTGTTTGAAAAGTTAGTAGGAAAAAAAAATAGAATTCTGCAATTAAAAAACGTACTATCTGTAAATTCTTCTTTGAATTAAAATTTTTTAAACTCTTGTATGTTTACATGAATAACACAAAATATCTGTTGATGCCTATTACAGGTGCTCTTTCTTCCAGTCTGCCAAACTCTTTAACAGACATTGTTTACGACACTTTTAATTGGCAGGTGGTGTTATTTTACATAGCCATACTGTCTGTCTGGCTCCTTGCCTATAAGTATTATAATTAAAAAAGCAAAAGTTGTGGATGTTGCTTAATAGTTCATAGAATATGTGGCACAGCGGGGCAGTGGTTAGTACTGTTGCTTCACCACAAGAAGGTCCTGAGTTTAATTTCACCATCAGGCCTGGAGCTGTTTGTGTGGGGTTAGCTCAAAACAAAACATTTCAGTTTTCTTTACTTTTAGAAAATCTAGTTACAAGTGTTTGAACCTTTGGGTGTAGATTATGTGTCTGTGTTAAGGCATCCTCTCTCAACGCACTCTCTGACCTCAGTATGACTTCTATTCCGTATATGCACGATATATGATCATCTCTATGCTGTTTTAATATTTTGTTCTTTCAATAATTTAAGAACTTTCAGTAATACATGTACTCCTTGGCTATGCAGGGAAATGTGACCAAACCTATGAAGCTCTTATTTTCTCTAAAAGGGTTATTACAATAAAAAATGTAGTACCTAATAGTGGATTATCCATCATCTCTTTCTTATCCAGGGTCACTGAAGCCTATGCCAGCTGTCATAGAACAAGATGCAGGTTACACCCTGTACAGGTCACTAATATATCACAGGGCTTTTAACATTTTACTGGAAATAAAGCTGAGCTCACGTATGGCTTAATGTCATTGTTTGGGCTTCTTCTTCTTATTGCGTTCTTGTTACTTTCCGTCTTTGACTGTTCCGCTCTTAATTTTATTGCAATATAGAGATTGACAGACCACGTGACTTTCGCGCATTGCATGCCGGTAACTCATGGCAAAACAATCCAAGTACCTGCATCAAATGCAAGCATTTGCAGCACCGCAAAACGTTCATTCTTCGGTTCCAATAAATTCTTGCTTTTTCTTTGCCCCCCAAAAAGGTATGTACAAAACGAAGGAGAACAATGCCGGTCCGTACAAAGACAGACTTAATGAAAAGTCAAAGAAAAAAGATACGAGGAAAAAAATCAAACCAGTGAAAGTGTTAGATCCTTACGAGTACACAGAGGGACAAAATACGTTAGCATGCTGCCCAACTTTCACCACGCTTATATTTATAATTATACGGTTCTTGGAGTGAGTGCATACACTTGTGAAGTTTAGTAACTTCAGGTCACTGCAACAAGCCCAGGTACAGTTTACCGACGGATGGGTACAGGACCTTGAAATGCACCGTGTAGAAAGTAAAGACCATCGTACATATCATAAGTTTACCAGTCTCACAAATCGTCTTCATAAATACACATTCGTTAACCGTTTATTAATAGGACCTTTGAGCTCAATGGTAATTAATTAGTAGTAGAAATAATTTCTGGTACCCATCACAGAAATGTAGCAGTGACAATAATATTGTATGCTGTAATCGCACTGGGCAATTAGTGATACAAAACAACAGTTTTATCCTGTGAATAAAAGTATATGTTTTTGTCAGTGTACCATGGTAATAACAGAAGCGAAACACAATATTGTGTCAGGAAAATTTACTATTTATGCACAATAAATAAAGGAGCATAGCACGACAATTTCTGTTCAGCGCCAGACTTGCTTGTAACCTATATCACCAATTATGTTAAGAAAAATGACGCATTAACTACAACAGCAGACTGACCTTTGTGGAAATGCTTGGAGCAGACTAACCTGTGAGCTGGAGTGTTCTGGGACGTCATATTTGGTCTTTGAATGGCTGCAATCCAGGCCACCCATCGCCTCTTTGTTACTTCGGAAACATGGCTTGAACAATTTCTCTTCAACGACGTAATCCGATAACAACCGATCTCTTTACCCGTCGGCTTTCCGTGGCTGTCATGCGACCGGCTATTGCAGTTAATAATACAACAGCTTCTTGCCATTTTTTGTGTTTCTTTTTATCGCTGTATAACTGATTTCAATTGAAAGCCTGCGTGCGCTAGTACCTCTTGCCACGAGTTCCCAGAATTCTTTGCGGTTTTACCCCTGAGTGACGTCACATTTTCAATCTCTATAGGCGCTCTTTGCAGTGAGCTAATTTTATTTTGAAATTCATTTTATTTTGAAAACCAGTTTCGGGAAGTGACAGGAAGTCAGCCATGTTTGTTTAGTTCGTAGCGGATCACATGTGGGGACATTTGATCCAGTGACATCTGTTTTTCTTAAAGGATGCAGACTTCTTCCTGTACCACTGCTTGAAGAAGGTGTCTTCCAGAAACTGGCAGTAGGACTGGGAGTTGAGCTTGACTCCATCCTCAACCCGAAAAGGCCCCACAAGCTCATCTTTGATGATACCAACCCAAACCAGTACTCCACCTCCACCTTGCTGGCGTCTGAGTCGGACTGGAGCTCTCTGCCCTTTACCAATCCAGCCACCAAGCCATCAAGACTCTCTCTCATTTCATCAGTCCATAAAACCTTAGAAAAACCAGTCTTGAGATATTTCTTGGCCCAGTCTTGACGTTTCAGCTTGTGTGTCTTGTTCAGTGGTGGTCGTCTTTCAGCCTTTCTTACCTTGGCCATGTCTCTGAGTATTGCACACCTTGTGCTTTTGGGCACTCCAGTGATGTTGCAGCTCTGAAATATGGCCAAACTGGTGGCAAGTGGCATCTTGGCAGCTGCACGCTTGACTTTTCTCAGTTCATGGGCAGTTATTTGGCGCCTTGGTTTTTCCACACGTTTCTTGCGACCCTGTTGACTATTTTGAATGAAACGCTTGATTGTTCGATGATCACGCTTCAGAAGCTTTGCAATTTTGAGACTGCTGCATCCCTCTGCAAGATATCTCACTATTTTTGACTTTTCTGAGCCTGTCAAGACCTTCTTTTGACCCATTTCAAGTTCAAGGTTCAAGGTTCAAGGTTCTTTATTTGTCACATGCATAGTTATACAAGTATAACACACAGTGAAATGTAGCCTGACACGCTCCTCGACATGTGCAAAAATTGGGGGGGGGGGTGTAGAGGAAGAACATTATATATATATATTGCATTATATATATAGTATATACACTGGGTGAATGTGCAGTAGTAGCAGCAAGCAGGTGAATTATGTACATTAATATGAATAGACATCTGACTATTTTACAGGATAGACAATATAAACATATTTAAAATTAAAGGAATTTGAAATGTACATTGTGCCTTGGTTTAGAGTGTTTGGAAGAGAGTTCTGTCTCAGTCAATTATAGATGATGTGAGAGGGCGGTTGTGTGTGTTTAGGGCACGGATGGCTTGGGGATAGAAGCTCCTCTTGAGTCTCTCTGTCCTTGCCCGGAAGATGCGGAACCTTCTACCAGATTGCAGAAGTTGGAACAGTTTGTTGCCAGGATGGGACGGGTCCTTCAGTATCTGCGCTGCTCTAGTCCGGCATCTCCTGGTGTAGGTGTCCTGAAGCGGGGGGAGAGCAATCCTGCAGCAGCATTCTGCTGTACGGATCACTCTCTGGAGAGCTTTTTGGTCCTTCACACAGCTGTTCCCAAACCACGATGTCATGTTCTGTGTGAGGATGCTCTCCACAGCGCCTGTATAGAAAATCCTGAGGATCTTTGGAGAGACCCTGAACTTCCTCAGTTGTCGTAGGTGATACAGGCACTGCCTAGCCTTTTTGGTCTGGACCTGAATGTGGGCAGCCCATGTCAGGTCTGAGGAGATGTGGACACCAAGATACTTGAAGGACTGCACCCTCTCCACTGGAGCTCCATTGATGATAATGGGCTTGTAGTCTCTGTGCTGACCCCTTCTGAAGTCCACCACCAGCTCCTTGGTCTTGCTGACGTTCAGCTGGAGGTGGTTGCCCTGGCACCACGATGCCAGATTCTTCACTTCATCCATGTAGGCCGCCTCATCGTTGTTGGAGATGGCACCCAACACCACTGTGTCGTGAGCAAACTTCACAATGGTGTTGGAGCCGTGGGTGGCCACACAGTCTGAAGTGTAGAGGGAGTAGAGCAGTGGCGAGAGGACACATCCCTGAGGTGCTCCTGTGTTGATGGTGATGCTGTTGGAGAAGCACCTGCCCACCCTCACCACCTGAGTTCTGCCAGTGAGGAAGTCCAACACCCATGCACACAGACGGCTGTTAAGTCCCAGTTCCCTCAGCTTTGTGAACAGTCTGCAGGGCACTATTGTGTTAAACGCTGAACTGTAATCAACAAACAGCATTCGCACATAGTTACCCTGTTTCTTGTCCACATGGCTGAGAGTGGTGTGTAGGACGTGGGCGATGGCATCCTCTGTGGATCTGTTGGATCTGTAGGCAAACTGCAGCGGATCTGTGGTGTCTGGGATGGAGGAGGAGATGATGTTCTTCAGCAGCCTCTCAAACACCTTCATTACTACTGAGGTCAGTGCAACTGGCCGGTAATCGTTCAGGGATGAGGGTTTGCTGTTCTTGGGCACAGGGATGATGGTGGATCTTTTGAAGCATGTGGGGACCACAGACTTCGCCAGGGACTCGTTGAAGATGTAAGTGAACACACCTGCTAGCTGGTCAGCACAGCAGCGCAGCAGACGGCCGGTGATACCGTCTGGCCCCGCCGCTTTCCTTGTGTTCACTCTCCTCAGTGCCGCTCGGACGTCATGCTCCGCATTTTGCCAAAGAAAAGGACGTTGCCTAATAATTATGCACACCTGATATAGGGTGTTGATGTCATTAGACCACACCCCTTCTCATTACAGAGTTGCACATCACCTAATATGCTTAATTGGTAGTAGGCTTTCGAGCCTATACAGCTTGGAATAAGACAACATGCATGAAGAGGATGATGTGGACAAAATACTCATTTGCCTAATAATTCTGCACTCCCTGCAGTGTATGTATAACACCTGCCCAAATCTGTGTAGCCAGACACCAAGCCTTTTGACCTGCTTTCTTGCCCTTTTTTCTAAACTAAATAATTTCGGTATTACACCGAAAATAAACATTTTATTCTGCCTCACCATCTCAAGTTTTGCAATGGCTTTGCATAGTTTATCAAGTAAAGGTAAGTTATTATAAGTTGGCTTTACTTTAGTATCTGTATTGGCAGGCTAAATATAAATACTAAAGGTAAAAGTTCTTGTTTGCCCAAGCTGTCACGAAGTGTCCCAATTTTTGATGTCAAACTTTCATGAAGTTAAGTTTTTGAGTATAAACATAACAAACCTTCAGCCAATACATATGGATTAGAGAACGATATTGTAAATGAAATGTGCAATTATTTTCATTACATCATCAATCTCAAGGACTAATTGGATGTTCTAAGAGCTCAAGCTGTCGCCTTCTGAGATGTTAAACTCACTAAGAAGAAAGAAAAAAAAATCTCACCTAAGTAGATCAAACACTCAAAATCACAGTCATACAAACTTTCTACCTGCTCTTATCCCTTCACTCTGAGCCACTCAGTCAATTTTCCATCACTACACTGCCTTACCACAAAGAGCAGAGCCGATCGATTCCGTATAGGCCTTTTTCCTGCCCTGATCCAATATGTTTTCTGTAATAATACCAGGTAAGCTTGCCTCCTAAGTGGGGTAATATTGTTTCAACTGTCAGGCAATCTTCAATTATTCACAAGCAGATATTGCTTATTCATGTCATTAAAGCTCTGAAGCTTTAAAGCTGAAGCTTTGCTGCATTACTCAGCATCTGGAAGTTGGTAAGCGTAAAAAGATATACAGATCTTTGTTTTGTTTTGTTTTTTCAATTAAACCATCAAAGTATACTCCTTGTGAAATAAATAGATGTGTTCCCTTTTAAATTAGACTTCTGGATGATCTTTGGTTGCCAAAGAGAAAACGGTGGTAACGTACAGAGTCTCACTGTTATTTCACATTAAAGTTATCAGTATGTGTTGGATGGAACATTTAAGGGTTAAAGTTATAAGAAAAAGGCCATTGGAAGAATTCGATGCAAATATGTTTCAGCTCTCTGAATGGGGGCTGCCAAAGTCAGTGAGTATCATAATTTTGGTGAAAATTGCTGTCAGATTTTTCCTAGTTGCCCAACAGTGTCTACACATTTTCTCTTATACATTTAATTAAAAGATGGAATTGCACTTTTTGGAGCATTTAATCATCTGTAGAGTTGAGTCCCTTTAACATATCTATCTATATTGCAGCACAGAGCACACACTGCTTCATCTAAACTATAGCAGCGTTCTACTCTTTTTTTGTCCATGGTGCAGTGCTTCAGATGCTATCCTTTAAAACCTAATTTTAGCAGATTTTGAAGTTTAACTTTTGCCTTTTAATGGTGTTGTTGATGGGCTTGTGTCTACTTAAAAAAAAAGAAGGATATAGCGACAGTCTGTCTGTCTTTACTGGAACAATGTACATAAATTATTCAACCCCAAGGCTCAAATTCTGCTCCTTTCTGTGGAGAAAACAGGAACTTGTTATCTGCATTTTGGTGATTGATGAGTATTTAGTTGTGGAAGTTGGGAATTTATCCTGGACTCATATCCAAACAACTGCAAATTTCAACATCATCCATTCAAACAACTATAGATAGGTACAAGTTATTTAGATATGTTACCACTTTGCCAAGGTCAGGAAGAAGACCCAGACTGTCACCATCAGATAAGAGGAAATTGGTTAGGGCAGGGGTCAGCAACCTTTAAGACCCAAAGAGCCATTTGGACCTGGTTTCCATGCAAAAGAAAACACTGGGAGCCACAAATACTTTTTGACATCTAAAATGAAGATAACACTGTATATATTGTTTTTTACCTTTATGCTTTGTGTGAACAACTAAGGTGTGTTTCTTATGAAATCCATGAAGTGCTACAGAGAAAGCTACATTTTATTTATGTAATTAACACATTTTGAACTCTTAAAGAAATATAACAAAAGGAAAGACACCCAGCTGAACTAAAATGATCCATGTAGCAAACAAAAAACTGTTGTGAGCCGCCACCCTCATATCGCCTTTGTGTTTTTGGAGCCTTGACCTGACTTTTAAAAAATAATTGGGGAAAAAAAGCACTATGCTGCTAAAAAATGAAAAATAGATATTTGCAAAATTCTGCCTAAATATGAATTTTACCAGGTTAATGTGTGTGGCGGGGCGTTGTTGACAGTGCCGCTGCAGGGGAGGCGGATGCACCTGAATGGCACCTGCAATCACGCCTCGCCGCCTTAATGTCTTTGCCATCTATGCTGTTGTTGGTGTGTGTCGGGCTGTGAACTGAAAAGCTACAGCCGGCTGTGTGCAAACAGCAACCGTGTGTGAAAAGTGGTCAATAAAGAGATGCTGAAAAGCATGTTCATCGGGTCTGCCATGATATGTTTACAATGGGACTTCTGCTCCTGAAAATCTGCGCACAGCGTCTGAAAATCGGGATTGTACGAAGTCACTTTCATCTTTACGCAAGACTGTAAGCTGTCATCTGTGAGGCGTGAGCGGTGTTTGTTTTTAACATAGTTCACGGTGGAGAATAGCTGCTGATATAATGTGGATCCGAATATCCATAATTGGCCTACCTGGGGTTGAAAGTCTCGATAAATGCACGGCTTTTCGGCGGGTACACTGGCTTCCACGAGTGTGACGCTTATTTTGAGAAAATAATAAAATATAATTTTATTTTTATATTTCAATATCACAATAATCTTCCAATTTAGAAGTACAAGTTTAAAAAAAAGAACTAACATAAATAAAATACACTTCAGATAAACCTCTGTTAGAGGTTCAAGATTTATTTCCCCAAACCACACGGAGCCGCACTATAAGGACTAAAGAGCCGCATGCGGCTCCGGAGCTGCAGGTTGCCGACCCCTGGGTTAGGATTTCCAGGCACAACCCAGGAACCACTAAAGTTCAAGTCAAAAATAGGTTCTACTCCAAACCTTACTTAGAATACAAGAAAAGCACTATAGAAAATGTGTATGTAGCACTTACGTGGAGTCTTATATAGTACCAATGCATAATTACCAAGGCAATGAGTAATTTGGGCTAGTATCAGAAGATTAAGAACTACTCTTAGAGCTCTGGTACAGAGAAATCAGACAAAACACCATTGTGTGGCTTAAAAGTACTTGAGTGATGTTAAGCCTTTTAAAAGAATTTTGTAAACAATACAGGATTACAACAGGTTTTAACAGAAGTTAAAGTATAAAAATTTCCACCAAAGTGGCAAAAAAATAGAATAAAATAAAATTGTGCACAAGTAAAAGAATTAGTCTTCTTTAAGTCCAAATGGTACCGGTGGGGCCCATGACAAATGGGTGTATTGCAATAGAGTCTGTCCAATGAGGAGTGTGTGTGTGTGATTGTCTGTCCTACCGCACTACTTATACAGTAGATGATTGTGGTCCATCAATGTGCAAATGAGTGTGCGTGTGTATGTATATCGTCTCCTAGGATCTTGGGTTGGCTCGCCATCCAGTGAACACTGGAACACTCTGGGTTCTGGAATCGCTGACCTGGCGTTTGGATTCGTCCCATATAAAAACCTGACCTATAAACAATGGCCAAATATATGTCACGAACAATTTAAGAATAACTCACGAATTAAACTAAAGTAGTGTCACACTGCAGTAACTATTATTCAGATCAGCTGTCATCAACTCAGTCATCATCAGTTCAGTGATTTTGCACAACATTAAAATATCAAGGTTCAGAGTTCAAAGTATCAGTGTTCAAAATTCACAGCTGTAACCTGCATGTTAAAGATTATCTACAAGGCTTCAAACATTCAGGAATTATAGTTACCATATAATTCACTTTCATGGTAAACATTAATTACATCCATCAAAATAAACTCACTGTGCATATATATATAATGACAAATAAATAAGTGGATCATTCCCTTCTAAGAAATGGAATAATATGCAAATGCTTATCAGAAACTGAACAAAGTGTAAACAATCAGGTTCAATAACACGTAAACAAAAGGACCACGAATAGGAGTATTAAAATGGATGTGCTTAATCCCGCTTGTACCATAGGCCTACTAGTACAAGTGGAAATACACTAAAAATTACCTCCAAGTATTCAATACTGAGCATTGTAAAATAACCGATTGACATCAAAAAAATTCAGCAGAAAGAGCATAAAGTCTGCTTACAATTATCTCTCATTAACTTATTTTCAGCCGCTTTAAACATTTACAGCTTTTCACAAGTTAATGCCTTGGTTAACAATATAACTAGCATAACAACAGTGCGTTTCAGAGACACCCAGCACCTGGGGCCTGTTCTTCGTACGTCGCTTACTACATCCAAGATCAAATGACACATCCAAGACCAAACCATCGCGCTAACCGTGAGCTCGCTAATCCGGTTCCCCGAACACGCCTGCTGTTGACGATTTGTACAGCTGGACGCAGTAATGTGACATCACTGGGTGTCGTAAAAGGGGCTACGCATCGATAGTAGAAACATTGATCGGCAACCCGCTGATTGGTCGGCGAAAATGTCGAAGGGGCGTGCTCGGTATTTTCCGGCAGCAGAGCAAGAACTCATGAGTGAGGGATTTCAGGAGTTTCAGAGTTTAATTAAAACGCAAGAGAAAACTGCAAAGGCTGCAGAAGCAAGGAGAGAGGGCTGGCAGAAAGTTGCTGACAAATCAAACTCGTAGGTAATTTAATAATAATACTAATAATAATGGATTGGGTTTATATAGCGCTTTCCAAGGCACCCAAAGCGCTTTACGATACCACTATTCATTCACTCCCACATTCACACACTGGTGGAGGCAGCTACGGTTGTAGCCAGGCTGCCATATCGCGCCATCGGCCCCTCTGGCCAACACCAGTAGGCGGTAGGGTAGATCTATCATATGACACTATATTGTCCAATATCATATGGCATTATATTATATTATAATATGTTATATTATATCCCCTTTCACATTAGAGCCACAACAGGACCCACAAGAACATGGGAACAAGTAAAAGTGGAATACAGGAGTATTCTACAGAATGGTAATATTTATCTCTTAGATTGCTTTTCGTCTCTTGGCAAGGTAATACTGGCCTGTAATACTCTGTTAGTTTGTTCATAACAGCAACCAAGAAAAGGGCAGAGGAAAAAAAGACAGGTGGTGGTCCTGCACCCCCTCGTCAACAAGTTGGTTAAGTAAATAATACCCTCACGGGAATATCGATATCTCTCAATGAGCACACTGTCGCGCTGAGCTAAAGGATCCTGTCTATCCCGCAATATACGCTGAATTCTGAGGACTCTCCTTATCAATCTTGCACCTTCCGCAATGGGTGGCTCGCATATACGGACAGGACATGGCTGCGACAGGCTTCCCAAATCCACCTTCGCTTTTATAGCCGTGGTCTCTCATCTTGATTACACGAAGTAATTTCCAATTACTACTCTGAAATATGAATTACATCTGTAATAATCACATACATGTAATAGAATGTTAATAGTACATTTCCCTTTTTTAGGAAATGACCTGTATGTATCTGTGTGACATCAATAAAAGGATCAAGTGCTGCATTATCTTTAGTTACATTGATGTTATTTATTTATGGTGAAACAGTGGTGGAATATCGCTGTTGCTTTCGTATAAATGAAGCGGACATACCTGCGTGGCCGCGATCTAATCCTGTTTACATAAAGTAAACCTGCTCCCGAGCAGGTTTACGCTTACGGCTCTGTTGCTATGACAGCAAGTCCCGGATGAGCTTCGGGGAACCGAACGATCCAGGATCACGCAAAATCGTCAACAACCTAATCCAGCTAACTTACTTAGCGAGGTACGAAGAACAGGCCCCTGTAATCACACTTCGCACATCACGTGTCTAATTAGCCACATTTAGCTTACCGCTGTCGAGTGTATGCTCAGCGTTTACATGACGCCACAGCTTGGTAAACTCTCCGTTTTCAATCTGTCCTCTACGACAACAAGTGAAAAACCATACAATATCAGTTTAGATGGCCTTTTAACTCTTTAGAGATTAATTTCTCCAGCTTACCGATAACAAAGTTTTAGCCCGCCTACTCTTTTCGGCTGCAGAAGCAAGAGACTGAAAACTTGGGAGCTGGTACTAAGGAGGGACAAGAGCTGCCTAGAGCTTCACCGATTGGCTGACGCGAGGAGTGGAGTAAAACAATAGGCTCTCATCAGAGCTCATCAACCCTTGACGAACTTAACCCTTGTTCAACCAAAACAAATATATAAATCTGTGTCCCTTTTTTGTTTAAATAGATATTTTAATCTCGTTTCACTTTTTGTTAAACAAGGACAGTAAGAACCGAAACAATGAACATGAAATGTTCTACTTTTTCTTCTCTTTTGTTTGAGATGATTTTAGGACCTGGGTTACATGTATTTTTTAACACATTAAGATATTCATCTGTTAGAGGTTCAAGATTAGTCTTAATAAGGTACAAATCACAGGGGTACAGCAGCAATACCTTGGAGGGTACCTCCCAGTTGAGAAGCTGTTGTATCACTGAAGGCACAAAGGGTTTCTTAGAGGGCTGTACACACTGGCTTCTATTCTATTTCTCACATCTCTTTATTGTTATCAGAACCCTCCAATTATTCAATCCGCACTGTCCATCCACTTTCCCATCCAACACTGTCTCTTCAGTCAAGCATGATTGTCCCTATATGGCAGATGGAGAAAGAGAGCGGTGCACAGAAAAAAAAAAGGAAAAAAAAAACATCCAAGAGGCCCAGTCATCTTTCATTTCCGCTGTTTGGCTATGCAGCTTTGCCTTGCTTCCACAGTTCTGGCAAACTCCACTTCTTCCCCTTGAGAAGCCCATCTACTCCACAATCTAAGGCCTTGTAATGCAGTCCCTGGCCCACAATGATAGATCGCACTACATGTGGGACGATATTGTCTTACTCGCTGATAAGGTAGTAGAGTTGGAGTACGTTTGTGCACAATGAATGTGGGTGTGTGTGTGCATGTGTGTTTACGCAGGCTTGTGCAGTTGCATTAGCATCAGTGTGTGTTTTTGCATGCGAATGCAAGCATGAAATCTCTCTTCCTCCCCTACCCCTAACCTCCCCCACCCACCTGCTTGAAACCCCAAAGTGTGCCTCCTTGTTTTGTGCTGCACGCTTCTCTAAGAGGGTTTGATGTTATTCAGGAGGTGAGTCACTCCACATGGAGACCTGGGTCTGAATTTCTAAACAAAAAAATGTTGGATGTTTCTTTAAGAGGATCATGACTCAAGAGGAATTTACTAAAATATCCGCTTAAGTCAACAGTGCATGCAAATGTGGTACATGTTTAGCTTTTCTTTTTTGCACGTATTTTTTTGCACAAATAAAGGTTAAAAAAAGAAAAGAAAATGCTTTCGTTTCTTAAAATTTGGGGGTATTTTTGGATTTCTTAATCTTATACACCGTCCCCATCTGTCTCCTAACAGATGCATCCTGTATTACCTTACATTGACACATCGCCATGGAAATATAACCTGCCACCATTTTTTTCCCCTGGAAGAACTAAGAAAGGTTAACAGACAAGACATTTGATGTAAACACTCAAGGAGGAATACGACAGGAGTATTAAAGAGCCAGATCATGAGTTGGAGCCTTAGACAGGGGATTTACACATAGTATAGGAATAACCTTTATGTAATGAAGTTTTTGAACCTTAATAATTTCTTTGTACTCTGATTACGTTTCCTCCCCTTGGTTCACATCTTTGTTTCTATAGTTGAATAATTTCTTTCAGTCCATTTACAATTCGCAAACATCCATAGAACAGTCCTTATGTGTGTCCTTATAAGTTTAAATTTAGATTTTGACTTTTGCAAGCCTTTCTTTTTGGCTGAAAAAGATGTACTGATGTGAGAGCAGGAGCTGCTGTCTTTATGCATGCACACAGCACACACCGTAACAGTCAAACATGGGGAAATGAATACCTCCTTTATTAGTATGTGTGCCTGTTCATGTGGCACTTCTTGTGTGCGTCTTTGCGCCTGTTCTAATAGGAATTGGTTTTGTGTGGCTCGGCCTGCGTATGCACAAGCATGGAATGTTGATTTAGATGCGTGCATGTGTGTGTGTGTGTGTAATGCATTTACGACAGCTTCCTTCCTGCCTCCTCTGGGTGTCTGCAAGTGTGGTTGGTCTGAAGGAAACCTGACAGCCTAAATCACACTGAAGAGCCTGAAACAGATGTTAATTAGCTTTAATTTGCCTTTTGTTGTTCTGCTGCCAAGACAGCACCAAAGACGCTCCTCTGTTTTACTGCACTCTGTATAATGTTACATTATAGACTAGACCTCGGCTTCTCTCTTACCAAGAGAGAGGAGGAAAAAAGAAAAACATTAGCCAGCTTATTAGAGACCAAAAAAAATGTTGCAGCACAGTGTCACTTTATCGAAAGCAATGGGGGTTAAAAGAATTCTAAATGTAGATTTTATTCTCTTGGTGTCTTTAGGTTTGGGAATCTAAGTAGTTGGAATAATTATCTTTGGCAGAGAGCATTTTGCAGACAGACTTTCTGTGGAGGTTGTAATTGTTAAGCTGACTGACAGCCCGACTCTGTTATATCTTAAAGGTTTTCAGTCAATAGGGGATTGTTTACTAGCAATCAAAAATGCCGTCCATCCATCTGTCCATCCATCCATTGTCTTCCACTTAACCTTATCAGAGCCTATCCCTGCTATCATAGGGCAAGGGGCAGGGTACACCCTGGACAGCCAGTGTGTCGCAGGGATAACTGGGGCCGTGTGTTTTCTCCTTTCAAATGTAGTACTTCTTGTCATTTTGTTGTCCCAAAACTTGATATAAGCCAACTTTTCAGATATAATTTTCTTCAAAAGACAGCTATGGCCCTCTATATTACTCATCACATGATCGTAGTGGAGAGGGTAGTATGTCTTAGTGATCCCACGGCCTATGTTGCTGAGGGCTTTGGACCATTTGTCTTGGGACACCGTATCAATGGCAAGAGTCTTAACCCATAGGACTGACCTGGCTTCCTGTGGGGTCAACACCCATAGGAGGTACCGTGGGGGTTAGGGGCAATGTGTGTGGTCAAGGGTTGAGCCCCTGGTGGTCCAATCCCCTGTTATTGAGAGTAGCTAGTTCAAGGTTCAGATATGATATGTTCAGTCTAGAGAACCAGTCTCGTGGAGAGGGGTTGGACTCTTTTTCAGTCTGGAGTTGTTCTTTGCAAAAGGTGCCTGGCAGAGGTGGGTAGTCTTCTCACAGGCTCACAGCTTGTAAAGTGGGTTTTTTTTCCAGGGGGACAAAAGGGTTGCTTCCCTGTGCCTTTGGAATCAGGTCCTGACTGTTGTTTGTGCTTATGCATCAAATAACAGTCCAGAGTACCCAGCAACCAGTAACCTAGAGGGTGTCCCACTGTACCTCTTTTGTTCAACTGGAAGACTTCAGTGCTCACATGGACAATAACAATAAGAACTAGAGATATATGCTTAGAGGGAACGGACTACTACTAATGAATCTGTTTCCAATTAATATCTTTATTAGCTGTCACACCCCCAAAAAACTGAGCCTGTCAGTAGCAGACAAGAGAGGAGTGCCAACGTTAGGATCCTGACCGTGTGTCCATCTTTAAGAGCAGGCCATCCACAAACCTCAACAAACTTCAACAACTCTCCAAAGATAAGTGGGTAAAATTAGCTGTTGAGAAATTTGCCCAATCATCTTTACAGCATTGCTTAATTTCGTTGACGTTGGAGGGCATTTAACTTTTTATGTTCTGCCAGCACTCAGCTGGGTTCAGGTCTGCACTTTGTACATTGATTCTTTTCTTTTTCAGCCATTCCATTGTGGATTTGCTAGTACGCCCTGGATCAAAGTGTTGCATATAATAACAGAATATGTGCAACACAGTGCACATATGGCAATTTACACATCCATGTTTGTTTGCATCGTTATTTCATAACTCAGCATTCAAATCTTGACACTTAGCTCTCTCAGACATAGCTTTCATCAATTTACTCCAAAAAAAAGTGTTGTCCAGGATATTGATTACCGGTGTCCTACAAAAAAAACAGGTAAAACATTACTGTAGAAATGGCAGAAAACGTGTTCATCTCTGTAACAATGCCCAAGGCAAAGGTGACTGGTTATAAAGTGTTACTAATGTATTTACTAAATTCTATGTTCTTTGAAATCCAGTGTCACGTTATTTCAAAATAAATAATAAGCTAATAAGTTACATTGGAAACAAACAGCATTTTACTTATTTAGCATTACATTTAACTGTTTTATCTGCTCCCCTCACCATTGGCTTGCTTTTTTTCATCTTCTCCTTTATTCTTCAGGTTTGCTTAAACAGAATCATAAAAACCACTTGAAATGGGAGTAAGTGGGGTGAAGTAGGGCCCCTTAGGGAGGTCAGGTATCCAACTGTCACTGCAAACTTTGCTCATTGTCCTCTATCCGGTTGTTCAGTGATGACGCGACGAATCCTACTTCCGGGTCTAAAGTAGTCTGCGTTTATTATGGTTTTTGTGTTGTTAACATGTTTAATGTTATGTATTTTCTTCTATTTGGTCTCAAAAAGCTCCTAAAACAGTCAGTGATC
Organism: Rhamphochromis sp. 'chilingali'; assembly: GCF_963969265.1. Classification (NCBI taxonomy): domain Eukaryota; kingdom Metazoa; phylum Chordata; class Actinopteri; order Cichliformes; family Cichlidae; genus Rhamphochromis; species Rhamphochromis sp. 'chilingali'. The sequence continues at coordinate 10,091,447 of NC_137931.1, read as the reverse complement.
ACTGTTGACCTCCCTCGGCTTTTATTACCGCTAATCATTTATTTAAGCTCAGTTTTTAAAACCTTAGGATGTAACTACAGCCCAACCCATGCAGCAGTATATGAATGACTAACCTCGTATTGTGGATGGATTATCTCAGTTGTTCTCCTGGCTGAAGTTTGGTCCTTTTACAGCATCCTGCCATGCGATTACATTTGTTCCTGACCACCGAGAACACTCACGTTAACTTTTATCGAGTGGAAAAAAAGTTAGCTTGTTTATATTATGCTAACATAGCTGTGTCGCTAGCAGTCACGTAGCACATCATTATATACCAGCTAGCCGAACTTCAGTAACCCTACAAACGTCACTGCTGTTTAGTTTTCTGTCTTCATTTATGTTGGAAGTGATAACAGAGCTGTACGTTTTAATTTGTTTCCAAAACCCCGCAGTCAGGACAGGCTATGATATATGGACCTGCAGCGGAGTTTAGGTCCAGACACGGAGTGACGTCAGACTGAACAACCGGATAGTTTAGGGGCTGATCAAACTTACACTGCTCTATACATACAGTGGTTGAATACACTTTAACCGGGTGAAAAAAGGACGCAAACACACATACCAGAAACACTTGATAACATTGTCCGTGTCTAGGATTTCAAATCAACCTATCCAATTACCCATAAATACATGTGATTCATCTATAGATCAATATTTAAAGCTGGAAACAAACACAAGGGCCTTTGGGCACAGTTCATTTCCAAATGACACACGTGCAATTACACGACTAACCGGGCTTACTTCTAAGCTGTGCCTGTGATATTTAAAGCATTCCTGTACTAATTTGTTGGAAGGTTACCGCTGTGACCTTGCTTCTAATTCAATCTCAGATGACTATCATATTTCAATCAACGTGTATCGGCAGACGGGGGATAATGAGCAGCGGTAACTGGATTAGTGTTGATACACTGATGTGGGAGATTGGACATGTGGCAGGCCAGTAAATGCATCCATATTGTTTATGAGAGCAGAATATGCAGTAACATGATCTATGGCAGGCTTTAGAGCACACTCCTCTGTTATTTATTGCTACTTTGAAACTGTCAGAGTTTTCTGTTTAATGTTGTAGGTGTCTACACAATGTGAAAACTCAAGTAATAACCACTTAAATGCAGAGATAGCAACTTATTTATTCTTATGCTTTTTAAAATATAATGCCTCTGTTTGTATGTATTATTACACTTGACTACACACAGTATAGATGACTAAAGTCAGTTGAGTACTGCTAATAAAGCTGTTGTTACCTTGAGTTACTTTGTGAGACTGTTAAGGACAATTCTTATTTTAATTACAAATTTCTTTAGTTTTTTTGTCTTCTCTAGCTACTTCGCTTTCCATTTTCTCTGCTTTCCAAGCATTTAGCTAACATTAGCTTCCCTGTTAGGATACCATCAGGCAGTATGTGTACATACTCTGTGCACAAATTAAGTATTGCATTTAATGTTGACACTGCTCACCTTTAATTACAAAAATCACTGATTAAGTTGAGTAAATAAAATAAGTATAGCAAAGGATGATTTTGACTGTGATATCTATTTAATTTGATTACTAATTATAACCACGTCAGACAATGTCACAGGCCTTAGAAAACTCTTCAAATGAACAATAGAAAAGAACCAGTTTAACTTTGTGCTTTGTTGCCTGGTATTTTTCACTGTCTGTAGTTAATAAGAACAAACTCAATAAGATTTCCAAATTGTGGGGAAGTGGTGAGAAATCCTCAATGATATATCGCTCACTCTCTCTGGTAAGCGTGTAATGAGTTACTACCATCAGCATGGAGGTGCAGTGTACCTTTGTGGACTTCTGCCCAAAGCGTAACACTGCTAAATAAGTTTAGATGATGTGAAGGGTTTGCCACTTGTACTTTGTGGTGATTGTTGTTGGCATAGCTAATGCTTTCAAGCACTTTGTCTTTAAATGTACAGTTCTGTGCAAAGTATTGAGCTAACCCTCAATTCTTTATATTTTGCTAGGAAAATGGCAAAAATGTGCAATTCAATGAAATGTGCAAATATGTCTGGAAATACAGTACAATCTACAAGGTAAGAATGGTTTTGTGCACAACCTTCAAAGTCAGTATTTGGTATGACCACTTTTATTCTTCAACACAGCATGTACTCTCTTAGTCAGCTTACTTGTCATGTCTTTCAGTAGTCTCCAGGCATCTTGAAGGACATGCAAAGCTCTTCTATTAATGTTGGCTGCCTTTTGTTCTGTTCACTGTCAAGATGATCCCACACTGCTTCAGTAATCTTGAGGTCCAGGTACCTGCTGTAGACATTTCTTTTTAGGTCTGACACTTGTCAGAGTTGTCCACTTGTCCAGTTTCCCCTTTTTCAAGGACATGCTGCTCACCATCACAAGATACGCCAAGTTTTGTGTAGCCGTAACAATGGTTGAGTTAGGTGCCCCTTTATTTTTGAATGGCCAGTGCCTTGACAAACAAACAAACAAAAAAAGTTGAATGTCTGAAAATGGTCAAGTACAAGAACTGAAAATGAGTAAAAATGCTGCTAAAGAAAAACGTTGAAAGACCTTCCAAAATGTAAAGAAATGAAGGGTAGTTTGAGAATTTTGCACAGTATTATTCAATAATGATTTTATATCCTGCGCTTGATGAATGATTTCTTATTTTCAGTGTACAGTATATAGAGCAATGCATATAATACAGATTTGCATCATTGCTTCTGTAGTACATTTACAGGTTGTGGTTGTAACATGGTAGCAAAAAGTGCAATGTGCCAACAAAGACCAGAAGGATATTTGCAGCTACAATGAGCCATGATGTAAACATTGCTGGCTTTGAAATGGTAATAAAATAAATATGAGCTTAGGAAATGTTTTAGGAATGAGGACTCCAACAATAAGATTCGTTTCTGTCCTAGCAGTAACTTACATATTTCTGTTAATGCTTCTGCACTACATCTGTAAGTGATTGTAACACAGCTAGAACAGATACATGTCTTTAGATTTTTAGTAGATGTCCTTTGATCAAAAAAAAAGAAGAAAGATTAAATATATTGGGACATGTATTTACCAGTACAGTGTGAAAGAGCTGGCATTTACTTTTGTGGAACATGATCTTGTATTGATAGGCCCAGTTCTGAATTGTTTCTGTTTTTCACACTTGCAGCTTGTAAAATGAAATAGTCTTTTTGGCTCCACTCGTGTCTGTTGTTCTTGTTAAAATCATTACTGTCTGTGAATGAAAAATGAATGACCACAAATGCAAACAGATGGAATATATATATCTATATAGATATATATCTATATATAGATATAGATATAGATAGATATAGATATAGATAGTTATAGATTTATATTGATAGATATAGATAGATATATAGAGATGTATATATAAGATAAATACAATACAATGTTTCAAAAGATGCTGAAAGGCAAGAACTAATGAGATCTATATTTCACATTGTAGACAAAAAATAAATGGCCAGCATTAAGACAAATATTTTTTTCCAAAATACTTTTAAAAAACAACAAAACGAAGCAATTCAGGAGCTTCTTGTCTAATAACGTTTCTTTCCCCCAAGATGTCACAGTAATTAACTGCCATCAACATCAAAGCTGGCAAAGGAGGAGGGGAAAAGTCTGTCACGTCAAACTAGCTGTATAATGTAAGCTCAGTATTGCTCAGGAGTTCAGAGAGATGAAACTCTTTGAACATATCAGTAGATCTTAATCACTAACAACACACTCTTTTTTCTTTTGGGTGTGTGTGTGGGGGGGTGGGTGGGTGGGGGGGGGGGGGGGGGGCTATACTTTATATCACAGAAATATGTTTTTTTTTTTTATATATACAAAGCTCCTTTATATGAACAAAAAGCTAGACATTTCTTATACAGCTTTAACTGAAGTTGTGTATTGGCAAAAATTCCGCGAGACCACGAGATCTGATGCACAGTCTGACTGCACAAGTTACAATTTAACATGTACATCATTACACTCATACTGTATGAGTTAAACAAAGGCTGACAAAAACAGATAAGAAAAAGCACAACTTCTGATTTTCTCCACTTCCGTATTCTGGCAGGTCTCCACAAGGCCAGTCACACATCACTGGCATTCCTCCCTGTCCCTGTTAAGGAAGTCTGACATGGCATGAGTGGGTCTCACAGATACAGCCATGCTAATAACGATGTGGTTAAGTGCTAGGAAAAGCAGGGTTTAGAGTGCTTTGTACACTTAGAAGGCCTCTTTCCATGGCTAGCTGCTCTTTGAAGGCTTATGGGCTAAAGTGGAAGTGAGGGGCTGGTGATGCCAAGGCAATCATCTCTCCGAGTTGTACTCCTGCAGGAAAACGTAGAGTACTATCAAGGAATAAAGGGAGGGAGGGAGGGCAGGAATGACAGGAGGTCAGTGACTGCCACATTGCTTCACAGCACACATGTACTGACTGCTGAATATACTACAGAGTGGGATTTCAAACAAGTATTTCTCTGAAGGTGCTGAGAGCTGAAATAATGTCAGTACTTTTGTTCTCTCTCTCTCCTTTTGTGTCATTTATCGATGCTCCTACAAGTGAAAATGAAGAACTCATTGTGTTCGGAGCAGACTGGTGGCCATTATGGACACTGTATACTGTGCAAAATCCAAGTTTCATTGAATAGACTTTTCTTGACTTTCAACCACATCTCTTGTTTTTTTTTCTTTACTCACAAATTTTAACTGGCACAACGTGTGCTGCATCAACCAGAAGTAACCAAACACCTTGATGCTGCAATATTGTCATCATTCATATAAGATTCATGTGCACCTTTGTTCAAAAACCCCAGTGACCTTCAAAAAGTCTTTTGCTTTTGTTTACAATCTATAAATGTGTAGATAAAAAAAAAAGCTTTAACTTTTCCTTTTTACTGCAAACTGCTCTTGCACATTTGATGTAAGTAATAATAATTTAATAATAATAATAATAAGGCATTGCTAAAAAGCACATTTGTTAGCTGCCCATCCATGCTAATCTTCTACTCCATCACACCCCAAAGGTGTTCTGTTGGATTAAGATTTGTTGACTGTGGGGGACATTTCAGTACAGTGAACACATTTTCATGTTCAAGAAACCAGTCTGAGAACATCTGACATTGTGCAGCCATTATTACACTGTAGTTATTAATGGGTAGCAACAAACTCGAGTAGGGTCTGGCATTTAAATGATGCTCCACTGGTATTAAGATGGTGCCAAGAAAAAAATCACCCACACTACTGCATCACCTCCAGCAGCCTGAACAACTGATACAAGGCAGGATGGATAGATGCTTTCATGTTCTTTACACCAACTTCTGACCATACCATCTGAAAGTCTCATATGTGTGATGTGATGCTGACTACACACACCTTTTGATTGGATGACACCCACTGGTTTTATCTTCAAAAATATGCTGGTTTTTAAAAGTATACGTCAAATATTTGCTATAAATTCAATGTAGTGTGGCATGCAGAGGTAGGACCAAAATGCAGGACTCGGAAACCAAGGAATCAACTAAAAGAGGCAGCTTCATTGGTCTCAGTACTTGAACTCAAAAGAAAAAAACCTCAAAAGACTTAGCAACTATGACTTTACAGCTAGGAATTAACAAAGAAGCATGGAACACAAAGAAACACACAGCAAACTGGGGTGATGCAACAAACAGCAGAGAGGGACTGAGGGCTTAAATTCACACAGGATAATGAGAGGATAGGTAACAGGTGGGAACACAGCTGGAACTAATACAGACTAAAGGAAAAGAGGAAGCAAAACAGAACACAAGACACACAGGACAAGAGACTATCAAAATAAAAGAGGAAGTAACAACACAGAGAAACAGACTAAGATACAATGAACTTGACAGCTTCTCTATTGCTGAAGTCCTTCATCAAGTTAGATGTGCACTTATCAAGTTCTCTTCAAGCTTAGCTTGGAGTGGTACAGTTATTATCTGCTCCAGTTCTGCATGCATCTGTGAGGGATAAACAATGAAAGAATATAGATATTTATTGCATAAATAATAAACAAATCATGATGTATTAGTGATGTGTAATGATAATAACAATGAATGTTTGCTTTAAAAGGAATCATTTCAAACACACAGAGAATATAAAACAACACTCAACACTTGGGTGTCATCTTTTAAAACACCATTCGACAGCTAAACTGCAACTAGATAATAAAGAGCCATGTATTGTTGTATTGTTGCCTGTCTATGAAAGTCATAACAAGTCATATCAAGGTTCAAATCTTCATAAGCCTGCATTACTAAATACTCAGTATTGCGCTTTTAGGCATTTGGCTCCTAAATTGTCAGTAACGATGGAATGGGCGAACTCTCACAACCGCTGAAGGACCTGGTATATAAAAAAGACAAAAAACAAACAAACAAAATTATTCTACAAAAATAACCAAATCTTCTAAAAGAGGTTCAGAGAATTTTGTATACCCAAAGACTTCTACAGTCTTAGTAGTCTTGCATAATTAAACCGAGTAGATAAAAGAATGAACCAAATGAGACCATGGTGAGTATGGATTACATGTCCTAAAATGTCACTGTTACTTAACAGACATTGCAGAGAAAACAAAACAGGAATATACTGAAATGTCCTCTCAGTCTTCACATCGAGGATTAATCCAACTAGATTACACAGCTACATTAAACTATTCTTTGTATTGTGTCCTTTTATAAACTGTAGCCAGGGGGCATCTTTTGCAAAGGCTTTGGCTAAAGGACAAGATTTGCACACTTGGGTAACTGACTCATCAGGTTGAACACAATGGCTTTTAAGAATATAAGACAGATTGTTAAAGATGATCGGAACAGGTGGCCAGTTCAACAAATAGTGTGACCAGCAGCTTAAACTGATACAAACAAAATATGTTTCAATAACCACAAACCTCTGACAATGGACATGCGAGACAAAAATAGCACTGTTTTGCTGCTTGCATAAGAAACTGGTGTAAATTAATATCTATGCAACTTAAATTCTTAAATTTGTTGTAGCATTTTCCATTTCCAAGTGATTTTCCTAGACACTCAAAAAAAGAAGATTATTATTAATTCCTCTAATATATCAGTGAAGAAGAATTGTCTCTAAGGTTAACTGTGGGTGGGCAAATTTAGTGACATTGCGCTTTAAGTTACAAGAAAAAGTTACAAAAAGCGAAAACTATGGAACCCTTATCCTAAGATCAAGAATGAAGTTTTTTTTTATTTGGTGCTCATGCAAAACTTCAGTCAGAATTGAGAAGCAGACTGATACTAGTTGGAGTGAGAAAAAGGTAATAATTGGCTCGTATAACCGCAGCCACTGTTCTTGCCCTCCTTACAACTCTGAGCTCTGAATGTGAATGTCGCTGTAAACTTTTTGAGGTTTAACACAATTTCCTCAGCATCCAATGGTTCAAAGCCACTCTGGGATTCATCCTTGCCAGCTGAGCCTGGATTGACTTGTACATTATATCTGATTCAGGCTTGACATTATTTTCATGACTTCTGACTGTGAGAGCTGACTACAGGCTTCTTGACTCACATATTCATGTCAGCAATGTGGTAAGAACAGAGCAGAAAACAATGGCTGCCAGAACATGAAGGTTGTGACGAAAATTGGCTTCGGGCTGCGCTTAAGGAAAGAAAGGCAGTTGCATATCTGATGCAAGCATGACAAATTACTGTATCGTCATTCTGCTGGGCAAGGAAAGACATTTTCACTGTGGCTCCTTCTTTTTTAAGTTGACTCATTTTGTCATTTGAGTAATTTTGAATTACTGGATTCATCTGTCTTTGGTCTGAGTGTCATTTGTGGTTATCTGCTTAAGAAAAAAGGACACCAAAACATAGCTGAAGTACTGAAAAATATTTTTAGATACTTTATAATAATGCATTTTGTGCATAGGATTAAAATAAGTGAGTAAAATTGTTGAAATACTGCAAATGATGCATTCCTGAAATGTGGCAATGCTCGCAACATGAAAAAAAAATTAAAATGGTTGTTGCTATACATTTTTGGGCCTAGTTTGACAGTTGAGCAGTTATGATTTTCCTTATTTTACATCATATATAAACTATTGGTTATTTCTATCTCAATTAATCATGGTCCATGATCTAGAATATCAAACAAGAGATACATTACAAAAGACAAAAAAAAAGACAAAACAATAAAACCTCAGAGCATTAAGTAGTTGTGAGATTTTCAAAAAAATATTTTAACTGACACACACCCTATTAAAAATGTTTCACAGTTAGTGATAATTTCAGAATGCTCCACAGTTGAATTTTCACAATAATCTACAGGGTGGGCCATTTATTTGGATACACCGTGATAACATGGGAATGGTTGGTGATATTAAAGTCCTGTTTGTGGCACATTAGTATATGTGAGGGGGCAAACTCCTGAAGATGGGTGGTGACCATGGTGGCCATTTAGAAGTCGGCCATCTTGGATACAACTTTTGTTTTTTCAATAGGAAGAGGGCCATGTGACACATCAAATATACTGGTAATGTCACATGAAAAACAATATATACTTATCAATATAAATGGCCCACCCTGTATAATAAAACATAGAAGACTTTGAAAAATGAAATTCTTAGTCATGAAACTGAAGACAATGCCATTAATGTCCAAATGTCATGCCTGATTGAGCAAATATGACAAGTTGTAGTCTAATTGCCACTACTGTGAAATTAATTTTGCTAAATTTTTGCATATTTATTATTTTCGAGATCTTCTAAACCTACTATTTCCTTCCAGACCTAGCAACCTAGAGGAGCCTTATAATGCTTTGTGGTTCAGGCTGCTCTAAATGTTTGGTTTTAGACAGTGTTTTTTTCCTCTTGCCTCTTTATGATGTGATTGAGAGCAGATGTCGACTGACTGGGACTATTTCAACGCTCACATAACAGTGTTGGGGAGTAACGGAATACATGTACCGCCGTTACGTATTTAAAATACAAAATATGAGTAACTGTATTCCGTTAGTTTCCATTTCAAAAGGTGATATTCAGAATACAGTTGCTTTGTTGAAATAAATGGATTAGATGGCGGTCTTTTCCTGTTTCATATGTTAGGCTGTGGTCTCTCTATTGTTGGTAATTCCACACCGTTGGAAACCCAAACAAAACACACATTAAGATGCTTTAATGCCTGTGTGTCAATCTCGCGGCCCATGTCACCTCTACTTCTACACCTCTACCTCTTTAAGATGGCGCCGGTGAGGTCGGCTGCCGTCACGACTGCTCCGACCACTTTTTCTTTGTCTTTGTTTTTTAAGTTAGTTTTCAGCGTTTCTAAATCGGCAAAATCATCACCATTGGGTACATTAGGTATGACAGTGACACTCTTGTTTCTATTGGTATACAATGTACTCACAATTCGAAGTTTTTAACTCCGGATCCGAGCTGGCCGAGTGAGATCTCGAGGGAGAACAAAGGGAAGCGGCGGCGGCCTAGAGGGAAGCGAGCCGGCGTCAGGAACAGGCTGAGAGCTCGTGCACACCGCACACCTCTGCCTAGCATCCTGCTCGCCAACGTCCAGTCACTGGAGAACAAGCTTGACGACCTCAGGGCCAGGATAAAGTTCCAGAGAGACATTCGGGACTGCAATCTCCTCTGCTTCACCGAGACATGGCTGAACCCAGCGGTGCCGGACCACGCCATCCAGCCGGCCGAGTTCTTCTCGGTTCACCGCATGGACAGGACACGGGACTCGGGGAAGTCAAGGGGAGGCGGCGTGTGTTTAATGGTGAACAACAACTGGTGCAACAGTGCGAACGTTGTTCCTCTCACACGCTCCTGCACACCAAATCTGGAACTACTGTCCATCATGTGTCGTCCTTTTTATCTACCTCGGGAATTTACATCGGTCATTGTAAGTGCCGTTTATATTCCACCACAAGCGGACACGGTCACCGCCTTATGCGAGCTGCATGAGGCACTCACACAGCACCAGACACAACACCGGGACGCTGCGCTTATTGTGACGGGGGACTTTAATAGCGCCAACCTCAAACGCGCAGCGCCGAACTTTTATCAACACATCACCTGCCCCACCAGGGGTGAAAGGACACTGGACCACTGCTACACTACGGTCAAGGACGGCTACAAGGCACAATCCCGCCCCCCGTTTGGCAAATCTGATCACGCCGCCATCTTCCTCATGCCAAAATACAAACAAAGGCTGAAACAGGAAGTTCCGGTTCAGAGGAAGGTCGCGCGCTGGACGGATCAATCGGTGGCCGCGTTACAGGACGCACTCGATGACGCAGACTGGGGCATGTTCAGAAACAGCTCCGACGATGACGTCAACGTGTTTACGGAAGCAGTTGTGGGATTCATCGGGAAACTAGCGGATGATACCGTGGAGACAAAGACTATCACAACGTTTCCCAACCAGAAGCCGTGGGTGGATAAAACCATCCGCGACGCTCTGAGATCCCGCACCGCTGCCTACAACACGGGACTCATGACGGGGGACATGGACCCGTACAAAGCCGCGTCATATAACGTGCGGAGGGCGGTGAAAGAGGCGAAGCAGCGCTACGGGAGGAAACTAGAGTCACAACTCCAACAGAGTGACTCTAGGAGCCTGTGGCGGGGACTAAGGACAATAACGGACTATAAAGCACCAACAACCGGTATGACGAACGCAGCCGTGACTCTGGCAGACGAGCTGAACACTTTCTATGCTCGCTTCGAGGCTGCAGCTAAGGTCTCCAACAATGCTAGTGTTAGCGGCGCTAACGGCTGCAGACAGGAAGATACTGCCAGCACCGGAAACGTGCTCGTCATCTCCGAGCATGAAGTAAGGAGAGCCTTCAAGAGAGTGAACACCAGGAAAGCAGCAGGACCAGACGGCATCCCAGGTCGTATCCTAAGAGACTGCGCATACCAGCTAGCTCCTGTGTTCACTGAGATATTCAACATCTCTTTATCTCAGTCGGTGATCCCCACATGCTTCAAAGAGTCCATCATTGTTCCTGTCCCGAAGAAACCCCACCCTGCTTCTCTCAATGACTATCGCCCTGTAGCCCTCACCTCAGTAGTGATGAAGTGCTTTGAACGCCTGGTCAGAGACTTCATCATTTCTTCACTACCAGACATACTGGACCCACTACAGTTCGCTTACCGTCCAAATCGTTCCACAGACGATGCCATCTCTCATCTCCTCCACACATCACTCACTCACTTGGACACTAGAAGGGGGAATTATGTTAAAATGCTCTTCATAGACTACAGCTCTGCATTTAACACCATAATTCCCTCCACACTCACCACCAAGCTGGAGCATCTGGGACTCAGCTCATCTATGTGTCAGTGGATCTCCAACTTCCTAACTGGCAGACCACAGGCAGTAAGGATGGGCGGACATGTCTCAGCCTCCACCACTCTCAGCACTGGAGCCCCCCAGGGGTGTGTTCTGAGCCCCCTGCTGTACTCTTTGTACACATATGACTGTGTGGCCACTACCAGCTCCACCACCATCATCAAGTTTGCTGACGACACCGTCGTGGTGGGCCTGATCTCTGATAACAACGAGACGGCCTACCTGAAGGAGATTAGGAATCTGGAGAACTGGTGCCAGAGGAACAACCTCCTTCTAAACGTCAGTAAGACAAAGGAGCTGATAGTGGACTTCAGCACTAAGCAGGAGAGGAACTACCAGACCCCCGTCATCAACGAGTGCCCAGTGGAGAGAGTGGACAGCTTCAAATACCTCGGAGTTCACATCACGCAGGACCTGTCATGGTCCTGTCACATCAACACCGTGGTGAAAAAGGCCCGACAGCGTCTCTACCACCTCAGACGCTTGAGAGACTTCCAACTGCCCTCCAAGGTGCTCAGGAACTTTTACTCGTGCACCATAGAGAGCATCCTGGCGGGAAACATCTTAACCTGGTTCGGGAACAGCACCATGCAGGACAGACGAGCTCTACAGAGGGTTGTGCGGTCAGCTGAGCGCACCATCCGCTCCGAGCTCCCTGACCTGCACTCAATCTACAGCAGGCGGTGCTGGACCAAGGCCAGGAAGATCGTGAAGGACCTCAGCCATCCCAACAACAGACTGTTCTCTCTGTTGAGGTCAGGAAAGCGATTCCGCTCCCTGAAGACCAACACAGAGAGACTGAGGAGGAGCTTCTTCCCGCAGGCGATACGGTCTCTCAATCACACCACCACACAGTACTGACCCACACATATGGTTCTTACACACACACTGGACTTTCTGGACTTTGGTTTTGCACAACACTGGTCACTATATTCTTCATTTCCGGTTAATACTTGTACAGCTGCTGTTATTGTGTATATATTTATTTATATTTAGATTCCTTCATACATTCTTATATAGTTCTATATTGTGTATTGTGTATTTTGTTGTACAGTTATTTTATTTTCAACTTTAATTTATATATTTATCTTTATCTTATTCTTCCCAGTTAAATTTACCCTTCATTCTAATTTGTGTTGTACAGTTATTTCATTTTTAACCTTAATTTATATTTTATTCCTTCCTAGTTAAATTTACCCTTTTTAATTTTTCATATTTATTTCCTATCTTATTCATAGCCTTTTCCTTTTTTGTTCTCTTTAGGTCACGAGCAGTTGTCCAAGCATTTCACTACATATCGTACTGTGTATGACTGTGTACGTGACAAATAAAATTTGAATTTGAATTTGAATTTGAACTTGTGGCCATAATGACATGAAGAATTTTTTTTTAAATTATTATTCATAAAATGATTTAATATGAAGGCAATAGGCAGAGTGTTACAGGCATAGCCCTAAAGAATGTAGCCTCATGGCCAGTGCAGTCCGTGCTGCAGAGAGAATGGACTGCCATACCCGTTATGTGTCTGTGATCGCGAGGGAGGGAGAAAAAGGAGAATAGAAAAGTATGAGTTGTCACCGAGCAGAAACGGGATATGGAAGCATGTAAATATAATAATAACCAAGAAGAGTGCCTGATGAGCCCAGTTGTAAGTAAGCTATTAAGACTCGACTGTACGCTGTGTTCGTGTTTTCCTCCTAAACAATAAGTTCCGTTGGAGCAGCCTTTCAACGCTTCTCTCTGTCTCTCACTAGCAAAGTTGACCCAGACAACAAAGTAAAGCTAGTTTTCGGCTACGAACCCGACACGGAACCCAACTTTACTATGGTTAGGAGCCGCGGACCTTTTTTATATACGTGCAGAATAGTTTTCTATACGAGATCGCTGCAAAAAGTGCAGCCTTAACTAATGTCCACCCCACTGTTACTCATTTTATATTAAGATTTAAAAATCTAGTTGGTATTGGTATGGCGAGTAGCCTTCAGTAATAGTAATAAATCACACAGCAATAGTACATTCATGTAGTTGTAAAAAGCATGATAATATATTAAGTAATCCAAAATTTTCAGAATATGTTACTGTCATTGAGTAACATAACGGAATACGTTACAAAATACATTTTGGAGCATGTATTTCTTAATCTGTAGTGGAATACACTTTAAAAGTAACCTTCCCAACACTGGTCCCAGTCAATGGGAAGAAAACTGGCTTAAACAGAGAAGGGAGCCAAAATGACTAGTCTCACACAGCTAAGGAACTAAGGGGCCACATATTTGTCTTCTTTTTTCTGCTGCTCTCTTAAGGGGTTGCCACAATGGATCATACCAAGATTCTCTATGTTGCCGTTCACTACATCCATCAATCTCAACAACCTTTGCCCAATATATCAACTGTCCCTGCTTTACACGTGTTCAAACCATCTCAACCTTATCTCTCCGTTTAACCTCAGCTGTCCCTGTGACAAACTCATTTCTACTGATATCCATTCTGGTCACTTCCAATTAACATTTAAGCATCTTCAGCTCTGCCACCTCCAGCTCAACCTCCCATCTTTTTGTGAGTGCCACCTTCCCCAAACCATACATCGTAAAAGTTCTTACTGCCGCACAACCTGCAACAGCACTAGATTTGGAAAGAGTTTGAGGATTTGGAATGATTTTAGAAAGGACACCTTTCCTGAGACAACGCCTCCCATTTGGCACAAGCTTTATTAAACTGTGATTCATACCAATAATGACGAATTATCCATCTATCTTTTTCAATTTATCCTATTTAGGGCTGGATGGGAGAATCACCTTAGACAGTTTGCCAGTCTATCACAGGGCAAGCATATGGTCCACTTTATGTGCTTGAACTTGCTACTTTGAGGGAAAAAATATGGAGAAAGTATTCATTGACAAAGCATTCATGTTGCTTTCCTGATATTACTAAATGTCTCTGAAACTCTCTGCATTTTGATCATCTTCTTTTACAACAACAATCCTTTCTGAAGAAGGCTTACCTCACCTAAACAAAAGCACAACAGTATGAAGCTCATCAGTTTTGAAACAACCACCGGGAGCAACTGAAAATGTGTTTCAAAAAGTCTGGGTAGAGAAGAAGGAAAGCCTGAACACTGAGAACTTTATGAATACACCACATACTGACAACATTTGGGTCTCTGTCAGAGATCCAGACTGATATTGTGTGCTTGAAAATTAGATTGAAAGGGTATGCAAATGTTGTTCCTTATTTGCATCATTCTTTCTTCCAGTCATGATGCAGACATTGTTATCAGTTTGAGCTGATGTATAAAAGCTAACAAAGCAGAGAGAGAGCTCTGAGGCATTTTGGTAAATGTAAATCCCCGGATTTTGCTTGTTTATTTTGCCGTGGCTGCTTTTCTGAAGTCATTTTTAAAATCTGCACAATCCAGGAAAAAAAGAGAGATGAAAACACTAAAGTCTCAATCCCACAAGATGATTGATAGTTGTGTGGTGTGGAATTTTCTCATATGGTGTTGAGGAACTGGGCACTGATCTCAGACCAGTCCTCCCACTCACAATATGTTTCACAAATGTTTTGCAGGCCATGGCCACTTAAAATAGAACTGCTGTTTGCACATAAATCCATGGGATTTTTAAGGGATGAAAGCTAAATAATGGGGCATTTGATAATTGCTATATGTGGATCTCATGGGAGGATATATTGCCTTGGAAAATTTCAATACTGCAGCAGGAAATAAAGGTGCTTATTCAGCATGTATTTAAAACTGGATGCTCCCATATCAGGATTTTCCATATATACAAACTGTATTTATCTGTTTGAGTTTGTTACTTCCTGTTTTATTTTGAAGGCTATTTTCCTCATGTGTTAAACCAAGTACCCCTTGCCTTTTTTTCTCTGTAACATTGTCTAGTGTAAGTAACCTCTGTGTTGGCTGTAGGTCTTTGGTGAGTCCCCTTGTTGGTGCAAAAGGTACTATTTCATATTTATTACTAGGAGTCTGTTCCAAAACACTTAATTTCTCATTTCTTTAGTTAAATCTACAGAAAAACTGCCAAGTTTGACAAAGTCCTTAGGTTCTTTGCCAAGTTGTTTTATAGATATAGAGTGGTACTTATATAACCTCATTCGCCAATTTACACCCAGTTATACAAGCACTTTTTTCTATGCTTTTCCTACCTGAGTGCTTTCTACCCAACACTCAGACGGTTGCATCACAGAGCAACTTGGGGGCTGTAGAATGGAGCAACCAGGAAACAAACCTTCAACCCTCCAATGAGTATATGCTCTCTACCTCCTTAACTACAGTCAAGACATATATAACATGTAGACACAACACTGCTTGCATATTTTGGAGGAAAAAAACACATCAAATGATCAGGTACAAAGACTGGGAGGGAAACACAGCCAATGTCCAAAGAAAAACTTTGAAAGACATTCAGAGAGATTTGAGAACTATTGTTCAGACCACTGGTTCTTTAGAAGCAAAATATAAAGAAAGGGGTGGCTCAAAACGTCTGCACAGTACTGTAGACAATGGGTTTTGCAGGGTACAGATATGTGTGGAATGTGAAAAGAAGAGACAAGAACCCCAATTGTGTTATTATTATTAATATTATTATTATTGTTATTTTTTATTATTGTCACTGTTAATGATGACTATCATAGTTTATCTTTTCAACTTTATAGCATATAAAGCTTTTAAAAAGCCCCCCCTAAAAAGATTTTATTGCATGAAAATCTTAACACATAGCATTTAAAAGTAGAAATTTTGCAGGAGCTGAGTTAAAGGCAAACCTGCTCTGCGGAAATCTCACATCCCTTTAAGCTATTTGAATTTTTTATAATACAACTTTTTGTTCAATTTAATTTAAGGTAAAATGGAGATTACTTAATATAGCAGCTAGATGCAGCAATTAGTCAAGGTATCAAATTGATGGCATGATATTGCCAAGTTGTTGTACAAGTTCATTTGCAGGTCAGACACACGCCTGCAGCCAACAAACTTGCAACACGCTCTCACTCACAGCATGCGCTCCTCATTTATGACGCTTTATGTCTTCTCTGCAATCCTCCCAAAAAATGAAGCTCATCTGGGGAATACATATTCAGAGAAATTACACATTCCGCAGGCGACGCCCACTTGATTTCCACTGGGTTTTGAAAAAATGAGAGTACAGAGGAAGCAAGGGAAGTGGGGATTGTGGGCACAATTAAATTATGCCTAATTACGAGAAGAGTCTATACCAAATTGAGTTGATATGCATCTTTCATGACTTAACTAGATGTCAGACAACGTGTGTAAGCATTGCATTGTATCATGAGTTGATGTGTAAAGGTGATAGTGATGCACTTTTGATGGCAGGACTTAAGCGAGTGAGCCCAGAATTATCTGATCTACTAGGGTTGTGGCTGTTGTGCTTTGGCAGCTTTCCCAAATTTGGAATTGAGGAGACACAGGGGGAAGGTTGTTGTTATTGTCAGGGGTACCGTACCTTGTTGAATCTGTCACGAAGCCAAAGTATATCAGAGTACAAGCGAGGACGTCATTCTGAATGTCATTTTTAATTGAAAAATAAATAAGAAGTGGCATTGCCTGCAGCTACAATTCAAGCATGCCATCACTGTAGTATCATCTACAGTATGTTGTCCAAATTAGTATTCATCAAATTGTCCGGGGAAAATCCCTGAATGGTTTTGATACTGCGTACCAATTTCACACCACTGCAAGTATCACTCCCTGAAGTGAACACTGTCCTTTCCTTAAAAGGAGACAAGTGACGTTATCTGACCCCAACACTGACAACTGATGAAGACTAGCAAAAGTGTTATAAACAATCAAAGATCCTGTCCTTCATGTTGGTGGTTCAGCTAAGCAGTTATTAGAAAGAGCTCCAACTTCAGGCACACTACTAGAGGACCAAAAGGTAACCTCCTTCAAGGTGTACACAGCAACCTCCGTGCAACCAGGAAAAAAGAAAAAGTGCTGGTTAATAAATGATTTTACGGAACTTTTGCAGTCTCGGACCAATTGCAAGTCATTGCAGTAAACATCTGGTCACTCAGAGGTTGAACATGGGTTACCACTATTGGCTGCAAAGCAACTACAGAGTTCAATTCAATTCATTTTTGTTTATATATATATATATACCACCAAATCACAACAACGGTGACCTTAAGTTATATCGTAAGGTAAACAGCCTACAATAATGCAAAGAAAACCCCAACAATCATGAGTAAGCACTTAGCTAAAGTATGAAGGAAAAACTCACTTTTAACTGGAAGAAATCTCTGGCAGAATCAGGCTCAGGAAGGGGCACCCATCTGTTGCAACCAGTTGGGGATGAAAGGAGGACAACGGGACAAAAGACACACTATGGAAGAGAGTCAGAGATTACTAATATCGGTAAAAAGATTACTGATGAGCTTTATCCAAAAGGTCAGTGGCCTCTCGCTTAGAGATTGGGTGAGGCGTTTAGGAGGGGGCTCAGAGTAGACCCACCACTCCTTCACATCTGACCAGGATGCCTCCTGTGTGAGGTGTTCCGGGTATGTCCCACTGAGAGGAGGCTCTCGGCTGTTGTTCACAAGTTGGAGGAGGTGGCCGGGGAAAGGGAGGTCTGGGCTTCTCTGCTTAGGCTGGTGCTGCCGCCCTGGATAAGCGGAAGAAAATGGATTGATGGATGATGGATGGCATTACTAATGATTAAATGCAAAGTGGTGTATCATTACATAGAGGATGAAAAAAAGATAAGTGTAAAAGAAACACTTAGTCCATTAATTGGACACTCCCAGCAGCCTAGGCCAATTGTAGCATAACTAAGGGATGGGTTCAGGGTCACCTGATCCAGCCCTAACTATAACCTTTACCGAAGGAAGGTTTTAAGCTTAATCTCAAAGGAGACAGACACCCTAAGTGGTTCCACAGAAGAAGGGCCTAAAAGCTGAAAGCTCTGCCTCCCATTCTACTCTTAATATCCAAGGAACCACAAATAAACCATCAGTCTGAGAGCAAAGTGCTCTATTGGAGTGATATGGTACTGTTATGTCTGTGTAAGATAACATGGGGGCTGATTATTCAAGACCTTGTATGTGAAGAGAAGGATTTTAAATTAGATTCTAGATTTAACAGGGAGACAGTAAAGAGGAGCCAATATGGGAGAACTACACATTCTCTTTCTATTCCATGTCAGTACTCAAATCAAATCAAATCAAATCACTTTTATTGTCACATCACATGTGCAGGTACATTGGTACAGCACATGTGAGTGAAATTCTTGTGTGCGAGCTTCACAAGCAACAGAGTTGTGCAAAATACAATAACGTAAACAAGCAAAATACAAGAATGGCTACATCTAAAACTAATAAATATATGTACAATATATAATAGTATATGCATTTCTGGATGTGTATACTAAATATTTTTCTACGTGTGTGTGTGTGTGTGTGTGTGTCTGTGTGTGTGTGTGTGTGTGTACACATATTTTACAAATTAAATAGAGTAAACAATAAATAAAATATATAAAAATATACAGAGTTGAGACATGTGCAAAACAGTGGCGTTACTGTACAGTATGGAGTGCATAATGTTAAAGTTCCAGTAGTGAAGCTGAGGTGTCTATGAAGTGTTCAGCAGTCTGATGGCCTGGTGGAAGAAGCTGTCTCTCAGTCTGCTGGTACGGGACCGGATGCTGCAGAACCTCCTTCCTGATGGAAGTAGTCTGAACAGTTTATGGCTGGGGTGACTGGAGTCCTTGATGATCCTCCCCGCTTTCCTCAGGCACCGCTTCCTGTAGATGTCTTGGAGGGAGGGAAGCTCACCTCCAATTATCCGTTCAGAGCACCGCACTACTCGCTGGAGAGCTTTGCGGTTGTAGGCGGTGCTGTTGCCATACCAGGTGGTGATGCATCCAGTGAGGATGCTCTCAATGGCACAGTGATAGAAGGTCCTGAGGATGCGGGGGCTCATGCCGAATCTTTTCAGTCTCCTGAGAAAGAAGAGGCGCTGCTGCGCCTTCTTCACTGTTTTGTTTGTGTGTACTGACCACGTAAGATCCTCAGCCAGGTGTACGCCAAGGAACCGGAAGCTGCTCACTCTCTCCACAGCAGCGCCGTTGATGGTGATGGGGGTGTGTACTTCTCTGCACCTCCGGAAGTCCACTATCAACTCCTTTGTCTTTGCGACGTTGAGGGTGAGATGGTTGTCTTGACACCAGTGGGTCAGGGCGCTGACCTCCTCCCTGTAAGCCGTCTCATCACCATTGGTGATAAGACCCACCACTGTAGTGTCGTCCGCAAACTTCACAATGATGTTGGAGTTGTTAGTGGCTGTGCAGTCGTAGGTGTAGAGAGAGTATAGGAGAGGGCTCAGTACACACCCCTGTGGAGCACCAGTGTTCAGTGTGATGGGGGATGAGGTGATGCTGCCCAGTCTGACCACTTGGCGTCTGTCAGACAGGAAGCTAAGGATCCAGCTGCAGAGGGAGCTGCTCAGTCCTAGATCCTGCAGTTTCCTGTCCAGCTTCGAGGGAACGATGGTATTGAATGCTGAGCTGTAATCTACAAACAGCATTCTCACATACGTGTCTCTCTTCTCCAGGTGTGACAGGGCAGTGTGTAGTGTCAGGGCTATGGCATCATCAGTGGACCTGTTGTGGCGGTATGCGAACTGTAGAGGGTCCAGTGAGTCCGGTAGTGCAGAGCAGATGAAGTCCCTGACCAGCTTCTCGAAGCATTTGCTTACGATGGGGGTCAGGGCTACAGGTCGCCAGTCGTTCAATGAGGAGATGGTGGAGGATTTGGGTACAGGGACGATGGTGGCCATTTTGAAGCAGGCTGGGACTACAGACAGAGAGAGGGAAAGGTTGAAGATGTGCGTGAACACTCCAGCCAGCTGAGCCGCACATGACTTGAGGACGCGGCCGGGAATCCCGTCCGGACCAGTAGCTTTGCGTGCGTTCACCTTCCCGAAGCACCTCCACACATCCTCCTCAGACACAGTGTGCGCACTGACATCATCCGCGGTGCGCACACTGTCCGGTCTCATGGTGTTCGCTGTGTCGAATCTAGCGTAGAATACGTTTAGATCCTCACACAGAGAGGCCGTGGTCTGCGGTGTGCTGGTTTTCCCTCTAAAGTCTGCGATCGTGTTTAGTCCCTGCCACATACTCCGAGGGTTGTCAAACTGTTGCTCCACCCTGTCCCTGTACTCACGTTTGGCTGCTTTGATCGTCTTCCGGAGTTGGTAATGTGCGTGTTTGTAGTCCGATGTGTTCGCGGAGGCAAAGGCGGTGCTCCGTGCCGCGCGAACATCTCCGTTAATCCAGGGTTTTTGATTTGGGAAGGATTTAACTGTTCTGGATGGGACGACATCTTCCACGCATTTCCTGATAAATCCGCAGACTGAGTCTGTGTACTCGTCAATGTCCCTAGCAGCCACGTGAAACATTTCCCAGTCCGCGTGATCAAAACAGTCCCGCAGCACAGACTCCGATTGGTCCGTCCAACAGTGCACCGCCCTCCGGGTTGGAGCTTCCTGTTTCAGCTTCTGCCTGTAGGCGGGCAGGAGCAGGATGGAGCGGTAATCTGATTGGCCGAATGGGGCGCGGGGGAGGGCTTTGTACGCATCCCGGAAAGAGGTGTAGCAGTGGTCGAGTAGCCGATCTCCACGGGTGTTAAAATGGATGTGTTGGTGGAGTTTGGGTGAGACTTTCTTCAGGTTTCCCTTATTAAAGTCTCCGGCTGTGATAAACGCTGCCTCTGGGTGTGCGGTTTCCTCGCTGCTGATCGCGCTGTACAGTTCCCTGAGTGCTCGGTCAGTGTCGGCTTGTGGGGGAATATAAACAGCCGTAATAATCACTGCTGTAAATTCCCTCGGTAGCCAGAATGGCCGGCACTTAATCATCAGGTACTCCAGGTCCAGTGAGCAGAAGGATTTGACCGGGTGCACGTTCGCATAATCACACCAGCTGTTGTTGATCATGAAACACACACCACCGCCTCTGCTTTTCCCAGTAAGATCCTGTGACCTGTCCGCGCGATGCACGGAGAACCCCGGTAGTTGTATTGCGGAGTCCGGTACCTTGTCCGATAGCCAGGTTTCTGTGAGGCAGATCACGCAGCAGTCCCGCATCTCTCGCTGGAATGAGATCCGTGCCCGAAGCTCGCACAGCTTGTTCTCCAGAGACTGCACATTAGCCAGTAATAAACTGGGTAACGGTGGTCTGTTAGTGCGCCGTCTCAGTCGAACCAGAACGCCAGATCTTCTCCCTCTGCGTCGGCGTTTGCGGCCTCCAGGGCCAGAGAACAAAGGCGTCTCAGGTGAGATGAATGGGGGGTCTGCAAACGGAGCGTCCGTGTTGCAAAACTTGAACTCCGGAAAGTTATAAGAAAGACCGTCTTTTATGTCCAGTAAGGTTTGTCGGTCGTACACAAGGAGACATGTGCTACTCGCGAAAAAATGAAGGAAAAGTAAAATTAAACACAGAAAAAAGCTGTTGCTTGGGGGAGCTTGCGACGAGGCTGCCATACTCGGCGCCATCTTGGATAAAAAAAAAAAAAATGCTCTCGATGCAGGATTTGGAAACAAGTCTTTCCAGGAAGGCCTACAGTATTAATGGAGGACAAGGTAGTGCCATCCAGAGTTAGTATCTAGTTAGACATAATTTAAGATTTTTAGGGCTAAATAAAATAACCCCAGTTTTGTTTGAAGTTATAAGCAGGTAGTTAGATAATTAGAAGAATGTCTTAAAGACCGAACTACCTGGATGACCTCTAATTGCTGTGTGTCATCTGGCTTCAAGGATAAATAAAGCTGCCTTAATAACAATACTGGCCAGGTCAGCTGGTGGGAGTTAATCTAAGTCTGATTCAGATCGACTGCAGTCACTCTCAAACAGGTTGGCAAATCTCTTCAGTTAATCACTATCTACTTTATAAACGGCAGACAGATTGCCAATATGTTTCAATAAGTCTAAGTGAGTCTGTGGCAATGGGTGCAAGCGGTCTGCTCCATCAAATGATAATGCACAGAAGGTATGGGGCAGGCAATTTACTGCAAATTATTGTTAGCTAGTCTCTCCATCTCTACTAGATTGTGTTTATTGGAAAGGAATGAGAGGTTAGTTGTTAGCAAAACAAGCACATAACTGACACAGTTGGATAGCTCAAAGCTACAGTATACAGTACAGTGCCAAAAGTTTTGGCATACTTTGGCAAAATTAAAATAAACAAAATTTTAGTCCATATGTCCATAAATTCAGAAACACCAGGTGCATATCTCCAGTTCACTTTCATACACTGCAGGAAGAACACGAGTGATGTGGGCATGTCAGCGCATGACACACTAACAGTATCTTCATTAATACAGTTTATTATCTGACAGTCAATAACATGTTCTGTACTTCTGCACAACACGGATGTCAGCGGTTATACACAGATTGCAGGTTTATATGGAAGAACAGTTCACAATAAAGCTACTTTGGATATACCCTTCACTCCACCTGAGTCTCAGTCCTCAGGACCACACACAGTTCCAAAAAGAGGCATTTACCCTTATATCACAAACATATTCACTCTTTTTCAGCCTCCCTGAAAAAAATTTCACCAGTCTTGGTAAATGCTGCTCATCAGTGAAATGAACTAGTTGCATCTGTTTGTTTATATTATTATATATTTATATGTCTATGTACTATAAATGTAGCATTACCAGGACGTCAGAGATTTGATCATTTGAATGCAACTACTGCTGAAATTAAGCCCTGCTTGTGAATGCCTTGTACTCTAACACATACAATTTGGTCTGTCTATAAATATCCCCCAATGATGAGCTGAGGATTTAAAAAAATGGAATAGCTGCAGCTATTCAAAAGCTATTCAGTGGTCCCTTTGGGATGACAAGACTTGTGTATTCAGAGGTGTGGGAACATTCAGAGCTCAGCTGAAAGTAAGTAACAGTAGGAGCATTTTAAAACAGCGCCATGGGTTTGAAGTGAATAGCACTCATAGCACTCATCTAAGGCAAGAAGCATAATAATCACTTTTAGAACAGTCTGCCCATGTCTCACACAATGCAGTGCATTACGATCCCTTTCTTTAGGCTTCCTTTATTGCTTTGCCAACAATTTACCCATTTTTCCCCTCGGTTAAATAAAGCTGATTGTTCCATGATACACAATAGCTGGGTAAAAAACAAAAATAAAAATCAATACATAGTCCATTTTAAATGGCTGTGCAGGGGTGCTGTAAACACATACTACAGAGTGGCATTTAATTGCTGTTGTAAAGATATAGAAATGTGGAAAATAGGCTATAATGCATCAGAAGACAAGTCATAGCTCCTAGAAGGTTAACCATGAAGCTAAGCCAAATCAAGTGTCAGTTTAGGTTAACAAGCCCTCACACACGTCAGTTGCCTTTGTTCTTTTCCCACCCTAGTTATTTTCTAATTGAAATCACCTCAGTCTTATTGTCCATAAGCGAGAGAGAGAGAGGGGGGGGGGGGGGGGGGGGGTAGATAGATAGATAGATAGATAACAGGTTTTAAGTCTGTATTCATATAAGGGTTGATAAGTGTTCTTCTAGCAAGCCCCTTTCAAAGTAAAACAAAAAATAAACTTTATATAGGTTGTTACAACTTTTTACATTAACAGTTTCTTTTTGCGCTTTAAAAACACAGTAACAAAATAGAGAATGACAAAGTAAATTACTGTTATTGAAGCTGAAATTGGATGTAGAAGTGTATTGAGAAAATAGTCAATTAAATGGTAATAATTTAACATAACTGCTCTCTAGGAGACACATGGATAATGTAGTGAGTTTCATGTAGACTCTGGCGAGGGCATTATTCACTGTTCTGGGTTTGGAAAATAATCTGCTTGGACACAAGCTTCCAGCGATGTAAAAATCAAGTGTCATCTGAAGCTAACAAGCACTCCGGACACAAGTTGCCACTAATACATAATTTACCATTTTTTCCGATGTTTGCAGGTTTCTTAATGTGAGGAACATTTACATCACGGTCTGTCAAGTTTTTGAGTGCCAATTTAGGCCTGGGTGTCTGAGGTCCACACAACAAAAATGTGCACACTTTTTGTTAGTGCGTACATTGTGTCTTTTCACAGAGTGGTAAAGAAGCTTACAGCAGTTTTAAAGGTGGAATTTCTTGACAGTGGCTGTACTTGTTGTTGGGAAAGTAAAGCAGAAGAATTATAACTGAGGAGAAGTGCTTCTCTGGTCTTGTTCTGTCCTGTTTTATATTGTAAGAAATGAAATATGGCTGCTTTAACTTTCTTGAGCAGCTGTGCCTACAGATCTCACTTTGAAAACTCTGGATGTCCTACTTTTGTGCTTATTATTCGGGTAAAAGAATTTCATGTTCGTAACACTGAACCATCACCCACCAGTCACCAGTTTGTTGTACTCCGACAGCATTGCATCACAGAGATTGGCAGAAACTCTTTACCAAGCACACCAAGCGTACACAGGTAAGCTCAATTTGTGCGTCTTGTCCACACCTTAATTCACTCAAAGCCGGATTATAACCTCGGCTCAGGTGAAATGACCGGGCTGCCCTGACCGCTAAATCAAAGGTAAGCCCACACTTGTGTGTGGCGCAAATCTCCACAGACAGAGTTCATATTGGAACAGCAATGGCGAGGTGACAGAAATGTTGAACTATCAAAATTGGCATATATTTTTCCCTGGAAAAAATATTCATCGCTAATCTTAAAATATTCATACCATGTTGTAGCTGTAAAGCGAGTTTGTGTCATGGTCCCTGTGCCCTGCTGGTCAATCCTCTATTGGGCAATATGTTTGTGGTTTGTTTGCTCTCTCGCCCTCTCTCTCTCACTCTCTCTCTCGCCACGGCGATGCTCACTGCGGGCTCCCGCTGCTGGCCCACACACCTGCTCATCACCACACCGGCCGCTGATCCCAGCTGATTACTGCACTACTTAGATGGCGAGTCTGCACTAGTCTTCACTGGATCGTTGAGCTATCAGTGTCAGTTAGACTTGTGTTTCGGCTAACCTTCACCTTGAGAATTTCTTATTATTATCCTGCTAACCCGACGTTTTTTGTGTAGGTCGTTTTTGGAACCCGATGCGGAGAGGAGTGATTGAAGGGGGAACTTTTTGTACAGAAAGTGTGGAACACCCTTCTCCCAACCCTGTTTCCCACGGACCCTGGCGACCCGGACCCGTTTCCCCTGCACGTTGTATATAGCCACTTGGTGTATGTGTTCACTGTAAATAAACGCACTGTCCTTCGCTTAAAGGGAAACCCTGGCCTGCGCCTGAGTCTCTTTCGGAACCCTTAACAGAACGATCCAGCCATTATGGACTCAGCAGGACAGGACCCCGTGGGCCGGGCTCTGGCCGCCCAGGAAGCCGCGCTGGTCCGCCATGAACAAATGCTCGGGCAGCTACGGCAGGATGTCGCCGCATTGACCCTGGCAGTGGCGCAGTTAATACCGCTGGGGGGAAATGCGCAACCAGGGAATCCCCAGCCGCCCAGCCCGGCTCCCCAGGCGGCACCGCCCGCCGTAGCGTCAGGTAGCTCACCGCGGGTCGGTACGCCGTCTGACGGACCTTTACCCACACCGGAACCATTCTCGGGTGAGTCTGACAAATGCGCCGGATTTTTGGCTCAGGTGTCTCTGACGTTTCGCGAGCTGCAGCGTTTTCATGGCAACGATGGGGCGAAGATCACTTATTTAGTTCAACTTCTGAGGGGCCGTGCACTAAAGTGGGCCCAGGTTGTGTTAAACTCTGATCCTGTCATCACCTACGCTGACTTTCTCTCCAAGTTTAAGAATGTGTTTAACCCAGGCACCGGGGCAGAGGCCGCTGCTCTCCGTCTCCTCAACTTCAAACAAGGTAGGAGAAGCATGTCTGATTACGCTATCGACTTCTGGATTCTGGCAGAAGAGGCAGGGTGGAATCAGGAGGCGCTACGGAGCACGTTGCTGAACAATGTCAGAGAAGAATTAAGGGACGAGCTAATCATGCGTGATCTCCCTGCCTCCTTTAATGAGCTAATGTCCCTGTGCATTAAGGTGGATGAGCGGTTACGGGCTCGCCGGTCGCAGCGGAACTACAACTTCCATGAGGCTGCGGGAGTCTCTGGCACCGGCGCCATGGCGGATGCCGGCCCCTCCCGGACTCACGAGAGCGGGGACGGAGAGGAACCCATGCAGCTGGGCGGCTCCCATCTCACCGCGGCGGAGCGTCAGCGCCGGATTACCGCCGGTGAGTGCCTCTATTGTGGTCACAGGGGACATGTTGTGGCTACCTGCCCTTCGCGGGCAAAAGGGCGCGCCCGCCAGTGATGGTAGGAGTACTGGTGGGCGAGCTGAGCCAGGAAGAAGCTCCTCCCTGTTTAACACTACCGGCCACGCTTTCCATTCACTCTAAGAGCCGCTCCCTATCGGTGTTAATCGACTCTGGGGCGGAACAAAACTTTATTGACTGTCAGTTAGCCCGGCAACTTGGGTTACTATTGGAGCCCCTGCCTCATGCATTACGTGTTACGGCATTGTCAGGTCAACGCCTTCCAGACATCACTCTGGTGACGGAGCCTGTCGAGCTCACCCTCTCTGGCAATCATTCTGAAGAAATCTGTTTTTTGGTGTTTAAAGCAACTCGCACTCCACTAGTTCTCGGCCATCCTTGGCTACAACAGCACAACCCTCACATAGATTGGCTAAAGGGGCGTGTCACTGGGTGGGGGGAGGACTGCCACATGACCTGCCTTAAAGCAGCCTCGCCTCCAAGCGTTGAAACGCCCTCTTCTGGGGTATTGGAATCAGCTGATTTAACTAATGTGCCCTCTGTTTATCACGACCTAGCTGAGGTGTTTCAAAAGGCCCGCGCCCAGTCACTCCCTCCGCATAGACCCTATGACTGTGCTATCGAACTGCTCCCGGGAGCTCCTTTACCCACCAGTCGGCTATATAGCATCTCACTTCCAGAACGAGACGCTATGGACAAGTACATCACGGAATCCCTGGCTGCCGGCCTCATTCGGGCCTCCACCTCTCCAGTCGCGGCAGGCTTCTTCTTTGTCGAAAAGAAGGATAAAACCCTCCGGCCATGCATTGACTATCGCGGATTAAACAACATCACAGTAAAAAATAAATACCCTCTGCCGCTCCTCAGTTCTGCCTTCGAGCTCCTCCAGGGGGTTACTGTTTTCACCAAACTGGATTTGCGAAACGCATACCATCTGGTTCGCATCCGTGAGGGCGATGAGTGGAAGACCGCCTTCAACACCCACCTCGGCCACTTCGAGTACCTTGTCATGCCCTTTGGTCTCACTAACGCCCCTGCGGTGTTCCAAGCCCTGGTGAACGACGTGCTCAGAGACTTCATTAACCGTTTTGTTTTTGTCTATCTAGATGACATCCTGATCTTTTCCAGAAACCAATCCGAGCACGAGACCCATGTCAGACAGGTCCTGCAACGACTCCTCGAAAACCGATTGTTCGTCAAAGGAGAAAAGTGTGAGTTCCACGTCTCCACCGTTGCATTCCTGGGGTACATAATCGACCAAGGAAACCTCCGCCCGGACCCTGTGAAGGTAAAAGCCGTTGTTGAGTGGCCGGAACCTCCTAATAGGCACCAACTGCAACGTTTCCTTGGATTTGCCAACTTTTACCGGCGGTTCATTCGGGACTTCAGCCGAGTTGCCTTGCCGCTGACCCAGCTAACCTCTCCCAAGCTTCCTTTTCAGTTGAACAAAGAAGCTCAGGCAGCTTTCCAAGAACTGAAGAAACGATTCGCCTCAGCCCCCATCCTGATCCAACCCGACCTCACGCAGCCATTTGTGGTCGAGGTCGACGCGTCCGACTCAGGGGTTGGAGCGGTTCTGTCGCAACGGAAGGACGGTAAGCTCCACCCTTGTGCCTTCTTCTCCCGCCGTCTGTCCCCTGCAGAGAGAAACTATGACGTCGGGGATCGGGAACTGCTGGCGATAAAACTAGCCCTGGAGGAGTGGCGGCACTGGTTGGAGGGCACGGCTCAGCCTTTCCTCGTCTGGACAGACCACAAGAACCTGGCATACCTACAATCAGCTAAGAGGCTCAACGCTCGACAGGCCAGGTGGGCCCTGTTTTTCACCCGTTTCCACTTCTCCATCTCTTACAGACCCGGTTCCCGGAATGTCAAACCCGATGCCCTGTCCCGTCAGTTCTCAGTCTCGGAGGACACCACTGAGCCCGCTCCCGTTCTCCCCGCCACCTGTGTCGTGGGCGCCATCTCCTGGGGGATCGAAGCAGCCATTCGGGAGGCTCAGGTGTCGGAACCGGATCCGGGAGGTGGGCCAGCCCAACGGCTCTACGTCCCTCAATCAGTACGTTCTCAAGTACTTCAATGGGCCCACACTGCCCGCTTTACGTGCCACCCAGGGGTCCACCGCACTATCAACTGTCACAGTCTGGCGAGAGCAGACTGTATGTATTGTGAAGAGTGGACCCAAAATGCAGACACCAAGGAACTTGGATCAAAACTTGAGTATCAACAAAAAGCGAGCCGTTTAATGAGGCTGGCAGAAAAGGTACAAATAAAGGGCAAGGCAAACAGAAATAAAACTAACATTAACCTAAACTGGGAGAACTAAACAAACAACATGGAAAAACCTGGACATGAAACCTAGAAACATGGCATGGAGAACATGGCGTGAACAACAGACGACCTGACAATCACACACTGAAAACAGAGGACTTAAATACACAGGAGGTGATTAGGGGAAGTGGAGACACATGAGGAAACAGCTGGCACACATGAACATAATGACGTCACAGTGGGAGAGTAAAACTGAACATGATGAACACAGAACACCAGACCTCTTCACAATAAAACAGGAAACATAATGAGACATAGACATGACAACCCGAACTTGACAACGTAAGACACAGACATGAAACGCATGAAGAGCAGGGGAGATTTAACATGGTTGGAAACACGAGGGGAAAATAATAACTAGAAACACTTAGGCATAATAATACAAACTTGATAACAAATAAACTTAGGAAACCTGATAAGCTTAAACATACACTATGAACATCAAAAGAACTGAAACTCAAAACACTGGGTCATAAGACCCAGGACCGTGACAGAGCCCCCCCTTCAAGGGCGGATTCCAGACGCCCGAAACTATGAAAAACAAAAACAACCCACCAAGGGCGGGCGGCGGGGGTCCAGGACGGAGGGCCTGGAACAAAGCCACAAAAACAAAACGTCCATCAAAAGCACAGGAGTACAGGGAACAGTTCATAACTCCTCAGGGGGCCGACCCGGAGGGCGACGGCACAGGAGTCCATAGTCCAAAGGTTCAGGGGGCCGGCCATGTGGAAGGTGGCAGTGGCGAAGCAAGCATGGCTGGCCACACTCGGGTGGCTTGGCCCATGGCCGGCGGCGACGTGGACAAGACCTGTCGGGTGGCTTGGCTGGCGGCCGGCGGCAGTGTGGATGTGGACAAGACCTGTCGGGTGGCTTGGCTGGCGGCCGGCGGTAGTGCGGACGTGGACGTGACCCGTCGGGTGGCTTGGCTGGCGGCCGGCGGTAGTGTGGATGTGGACGTGACCCCTCGGGTGGCTTGGCTGGCGGCCGGCGGTAGTGTGGATGTGGACGTGACCCCTCGGGTGGCTTGGCTGGCGGCCGGCGGTAGTGTGGATGTTGACGTGACCTGTCGGGTGGCTTGGCTGGCGGGACGAGCAGAGGCGTGGCGTCGACCACTGGCTGGGTCGTGGCAGGCGAGACGAGCACAGGCGTGGCGTCGACCACAGGCTGGGTCGTGGCAGGCGAGACGAGCACAGGCGTGGCGTCGACCACTGGCTGGGTCGTGGCGTCGACCACTGGCTGGGTCGTGGCGGGCGAGACGAGCAGGGGTGTGGCATCGACCTCTGGCTGGGTCGTGGCAGGACCAGGCGAGGCAGGACCAGATAATGGCGCTGCAGGCGATGGCGTGGAGGGATGCTGGACTGGCTTGGCTGAACCTCCAGCTGGCGCAACAGGACCAGGCGAGGCAGAAGCAGAGGCTGAAGGCCCTGAGGCTGGACCAGGCGAGGCTGAAGGCCCTGAGGCTGGACCAGGCGAGGCTGAAGACTCTGACGAAGCTGGACCAGACGAGGCTGAAGACTCTGACGAAGCTGGACCAGACGAGGCTGAAGACTCTGACGAGGCCGGGCCAGACGAGGACGAAGACTCTGCCGAGGCCGGGCCAGACGAGGACGAAGACTCTGACGAGGCCGGGCCAGACGAGGACGAAGACTCTGACGAGGCCGGGCCAGACGAGGACGAAGACTCTGAGGCTGAAGCCGAGGCCGGACCAGGCGAGGACGAAGACTCTGAGGCTGAAGCCGAGGCCGGAGCCGGACCAGGTGGAGCAGGAGCAGCTGATGCAGAAGCCGGACCAGGCGAGGACGAAGGCTCTGAGGCTGCGGCTGACGAAGCACAGGCTG
Organism: Rhamphochromis sp. 'chilingali'; assembly: GCF_963969265.1. Taxonomy (NCBI): domain Eukaryota; kingdom Metazoa; phylum Chordata; class Actinopteri; order Cichliformes; family Cichlidae; genus Rhamphochromis; species Rhamphochromis sp. 'chilingali'. The sequence continues at coordinate 10,060,652 of NC_137931.1, read as the reverse complement.
GAGCTGCGGCTGACGAAGCACAGGCTGGAGCTGCGGCTGACGAAGCACAGGCTGGAGCTGGTCCTGGCGTAGCAGAGGCAGAACCAGGTGACAGTGAGGCAGCCACAGGTGGTGAAGCAGAAGGTGGCCAGACGGGCTCCTCAGGCCCTCCAGCTGACGAAGCATGAGGCTGAACGGGCTCCTCGGGCCCGCCAGCAGACGTGGCGTGAGGCTGGACGGGCTCCTCGGGCCCGCCAGCAGACGTGGCGTGAGGCTGGACGGGCTCCTCGGGCCCGCCAGCAGACGTGGCGTGAGGCTGGACGGGCTCCTCGGGCCCGCCAGCAGACGTGGCGTGGTGCTGGACGGGCTCCTCGGGCCCCCCAGCTGACGTGGCATGAGGCTGGACGGGCTCCTCGGGCCCCCCAGCTGACGTGGCATGAGGCTGGACGGGCTCCTCGGGCCCTCCAGCTGACGCTGAAATAGGCTGCACAAACTCCAACTCAGCCCCTGGCTCCAACCTGGCCCGGATCTCGGTCCCACAGTGGCTTAGCTGAGCCTCATGGCTAGCACTTCCAGTGCAAAATGTCTTATAATTTGGCTTCTTGGAAGCAAAGTTCATAGCATGATCAATACACTGGGATGCTAGGTAGTTGTGCAGAGGGATAAGATATTCCGTGGAAGACTTGGCTGGTGATTTTTCAGCCTTAGTCATTTCATAAACATGCCCATGAACCTTTAAGGCAGTGTTTGTTCCAATATTGTCCTTAGAAAAAACGCGTGGATTCAGAATACAATCACCCACCTCATGTTGCTGTGAGCCGTGGTGACGACCTGGACGCCGCCTCCTCCTGGAAGCGGTGGTTGTGGAGGCCGGCGCCGCTACAGCTGAGGTGAATGTAGCACTGGAAGCAGCCACCGGTTGAGGTGAGGGAAACGCAGCACTTCTCTGCTGCAGTGGCGACATGGACATGGAGACAGGTGAGAGACTGAATAAGCCGACTCTTACTCCTGTAGCCGGTGAAGGAAGAGCTGCATCACCGCAGGGCTGGTGTGATTCAGCCTGCACACTGGGCACCTGCTCAGACGATGATGGTGAGGCAGAGGAGATCGTGGCTGTAGCAAACTTCTTTAAATCTGCAGGCAGGCAGTCCATAAAACCTGGGTTAGCCGTGGCTATCCGGGTCAACTGAGCCCGAATAGCCTCCTTCTCCTCCCCCTGCTTCCCTGCACAGGAGATAATCCAAAGTCCACGAAGCTGTGTAACACGAATCTTGAATTCAAAAAAGTCACTGAAATAAATGTCCGCTGGGTCCAGCATGGTCAGGTCGTTCTGTCACAGTCTGGCGAGAGCAGACTGTATGTATTGTGAAGAGTGGACCCAAAATGCAGACACCAAGGAACTTGGATCAAAACTTGAGTATCAACAAAAAGCGAGCCGTTTAATGAGGCTGGCAGAAAAGGTACAAATAAAGGGCAAGGCAAACAGAAATAAAACTAACATTAACCTAAACTGGGAGAACTAAACAAACAACATGGAAAAACCTGGACATGAAACCTAGAAACATGGCATGGAGAACATGGCGTGAACAACAGACGACCTGACAATCACACACTGAAAACAGAGGACTTAAATACACAGGAGGTGATTAGGGGAAGTGGAGACACATGAGGAAACAGCTGGCACACATGAACATAATGACGTCACAGTGGGAGAGTAAAACTGAACATGATGAACACAGAACACCAGACCTCTTCACAATAAAACAGGAAACATAATGAGACATAGACATGACAACCCGAACTTGACAACGTAAGACACAGACATGAAACGCATGAAGAGCAGGGGAGATTTAACATGGTTGGAAACACGAGGGGAAAATAATAACTAGAAACACTTAGGCATAATAATACAAACTTGATAACAAATAAACTTAGGAAACCTGATAAGCTTAAACATACACTATGAACATCAAAAGAACTGAAACTCAAAACACTGGGTCATAAGACCCAGGACCGTGACATCAACTTCCTCCAGCGCTACTTCTGGTGGCCCTCTCTGACTAAAGACGCTCGGGAGTACGTCTCCGCCTGCGCGACCTGTGCCCGGAATAAACCATCTCATCAGCCGCCCGCTGGACAGCTCAATCCCCTGCCGACTCCGTCCAGGCCGTGGTCCCATATAGCTTTGGACTTTGTAACCGGACTGCCGCAATCAGCAGGCAACACTGTCATACTTACCATCGTAGACCGTTTTTCTAAAGCTGCCCACTTCATAGCTCTACCCAAGCTTCCCACGGCCATGGAGACCGCACGACTGCTTACCCGTCATGTGTTTCGTTTGCATGGGATCCCGGAAGACATTGTGTCTGACAGAGGCCCCCAGTTCACGTCTGGCGTCTGGAAGGAATTCTGCTCCTCATTAGGAGCAAAGGTCAGTCTGACCTCCGGTTACCATCCCCAAAGCAACGGTCAGTGTGAGCGAGCTAACCAGGAGCTCGAGGCAATGTTGCGGTGCACAGCGTCCTCCAACCAGTCCATCTGGAGTGATGAACTACCCTGGATTGAGTACGCCCATAACAGTCTGACTTCCTCCGCCACTGGTCTGTCTCCCTTCGAGGTCTCACTGGGTTTCCAGCCGCCTCTCTTCCCCTCTGTCGAGGGTGAGTATTCTGTACCATCTGTCCAGGCCCATCTACGGAGGTGCCGACGAGGTTGGCGGGCCGCACGGACGGCGTTGCTGCGCACAAAGGACCGAACCAAACAGACCGCAGATCGCCGCCGCACACCAGCTCCAGCATACAGCGTGGGACAAAAGGTATGGCTGTCCACGCGCTTTGTTCCTCTCAGGACTGAGTCCAAGAAGCTCAACCCAAACTTCATTGGTCCCTTTGAGGTTTCGGCACTGATCAACCCCGTCTCTCTGAAACTCCGGCTGCCGCGCAACATGAGGATTCACAATGTGTTCCACGTCTCCCAAATCAAACCTGTCCAGAATAGCCCTCTGTGCCCTCCTTCCGGGCCCCCTCCGCCCGCCCGGCTTGTGGACGGCTTGCCCGCCTATTCCATTACGCGGATTATGGACTCTCGCCGCCGCGGGCGTGGCTTCCAGTACCTTGTGGACTGGGAGGGCTATGGCATTGAGGAGCGGTCCTGGGTTCCGCGGGCCGCTGTCCTGGACAAGCGTATGCTGCGGGCCTTCCATCTGTCTCATCCTGGTAAGCCTGGTGGGTCGCCGGGGGGCTCCCGTTGAGGGGGGGGGTACTGTCATGGTCCCTGTGCCCTGCTGGTCAATCCTCTATTGGGCAATATGTTTGTGGTTTGTTTGCTCTCTCGCCCTCTCTCTCTCACTCTCTCTCTCTCTCTCGCCACGGCGATGCTCACTGCGGGCTCCCGCTGCTGGCCCACACACCTGCTCATCACCACACCGGCCGCTGATCCCAGCTGATTACTGCACTACTTAGATGGCGAGTCTGCACTAGTCTTCGCTGGATCGTTGAGCTATCAGTGTCAGTTAGACTTGTGTTTCGGCTAACCTTCACCTTGAGAATTTCTTATTATTATCCTGCTAACCCGACGTTTTTTGTGTAGGTCGTTTTTGGAACCCGATGCGGAGAGGAGTGATTGAAGGGGGAACTTTTTGTACAGAAAGTGTGGAACACCCTTCTCCCAACCCTGTTTCCCACGGACCCTGGCGACCCGGACCCGTTTCCCCTGCACGTTGTATATAGCCACTTGGTGTATGTGTTCACTGTAAATAAACGCACTGTCCTTCGCTTAAAGGGAAACCCTGGCCTGCGCCTGAGTCTCTTTCGGAACCCTTAACAGTTTGACATTGAGAGGTAGTTGGCAGGATTCCATTTAGAGAGTATGTAGGAGCTCTGTGGCCATCAGCACAAGACGGCTGTAATGCATAACGGCAACACATTCACTTTCAAGCTTACATTGGTATTTCACCCCCTGTGTGCCTATGTATGATGCTTCACGGGAAAACTGAGCATTCTACACTCAACAAAAATATAAACGCAACACCTTTGTTACTGCTCCCATTCCCCATGGGATGGACGTAGAGACCTAAAATTCATTCCAGATACACAATATAACCATCCCTCCCAAACAGTGGTCACAAATCAGTCCAAATGTGTGGTAGTGGGCACATCTGCTATATTGAGATAATCCATCCCACCTCACAGGTGTGCCACATCAGGATGCTGATCTGACATCATGAGTAGTGCACAGGTGTACCTCAGACTGCCCACAACAAAAGGCCACCCTGGAATGTGCAGTTTTTTGCGCTATTGGAGGTCTGGGGACCCAGAACCGGTCAGTATCTGGTGTGACCACCATTTGCCTCATGCAGTGCAACACATCGTCGCATGGAGTCTATCAGATTGTCAATTGTGGCCTGTGGAATGTTGGTCCGCTCCACTTCAATGGCTGTGCGAGGTTGTTGGATATTCGTGGGAACTGGTACACGCTGTCGTATACGCCGGTCAAGCACATCCCGAACCTGCTCAATGGGTGACATGTCCGGTGAGTATGCTGGCCATGCAAGAACTGGGACATTCTCAGCTGCCATCTGCCCTGAACAATGTGAACCATGATTCATCCGTGAAGCGCACACCTCTCCAACGTGCCAGACGCCATCGAATGTGAGCATTTGCCCACACAAGTCTGTTACGGCGACGAGCTGGAGTCAGGTCAAGACCCCGATGAGGACGACGGGCATGCAGTTGAGCGTCCCTGAGACGGTTTCTGACAGTTTGTGCAGAAATTGTTTGGTTGTGCAAACCAATTGTTCCAGCAGCTGTCTGGGTGGCTGGTCTCAGACGATCTTGGAGGTGAACCTGCTGGATGTGGAGGTCCTGGGCTGGTGTGGTTACACGAGGTCTGCGGTTGTGAGGCCGGTTGGATGTGCTGCCATATTCTCTGAAACGCCTGTGGAGACGGCTTATGGTTGAGAAATGAACATTCAATGCACGGGCGACAGATCTGGTTGACATTCCTGCTGTCAGCATGCCAATTGCACGCTCCCTCATTGCTTGTGGCATCTGTGGCATTTTGCTGTGAGACAAAACTGCACATTTCAGGGTGGCCTTTTGTTGTGGGCAGTCTGAGGTACACCTGTGCACTACTCATGATGTCAGATCAGCATCCTGATGTGGCACACCTGTGAGGTGGGATGGATTATCTCAATATAGCAGATGTGCCCACTACCACACATTTGGACTGATTTGTGACCACTGTTTGGGAGGGATGGTTATATTGTGTATCTGGAATGAATTTTAGGTCTCTACGTCCATCCCATGGGGAATGGGAGCAGTAACAAAGGTGTTGCGTTTATATTTTTGTTGAGTGTATTTCCGCTTGATCTATACTAGGTTTTTATAGAAAAAGCAAAGCACTGACAGATGACTTAAATATAGGATCTACAACGTATGCTGGTACACATTTCTTACCACCTTAAATAATTAACTTTAATTAAATTCTACTTTGAATTATTAACATTAGGCAGTGATCTGTTCCAGCATGTTGGAGCTGTGGCAGTTTGAATCCATGCTGGCACTAACAACACGCTCTCACATCCTCGCACACAAATGCACACCTACTTCTACATTTATGCTATACACCAGCCAAAGTCCGTAGGTGTTCTTTGACTTGCAGGTGCGAGATTGTGAATGTGTCCAGCATTCGCTTCCTACGGTGGCCCCTAGAGACAAAGCATGTATAAACTCCAAAACACTTACAAATTCCAAATAGCACGCACAAACTCCTCAACACATACAAAATCCAAAACACATGCAAACTCCAAAACACATGCAAAATCCAAAACACGTACAAAATCCAAGACACGTACAAGCTCCAAAACACATACAAAATCCAAAACACGTACAAAATACAAAACACGTGCAAAATCCAAAACACGTACAAAATTCAAAACACGTGCAAAATCCAAAACACGTACAAAATTCAAAACACGTGCAAACTCCAAAACACATACAAAATCCAAAACACGTACAAAATACAAAACACGTGCAAAATCCAAAACACGTGCAAACTCCAAAACACGTACAAAATTCAAAACACATACAAAACCCAAAACACTTACAAAATCCAAAACACATGCAAAATCCAAAACACGTACAAAATCCAAAACACGTGCAAAATCCAAAACACGTACAAAATTCAAAACACGTGCAAAATCCAAAACACGTACAAAATTCAAAACACGTGCAAACTCCAAAACACATACAAAATCCAAAACACGTGCAAAATCCAAAACATGTACAAAATTCAAAACACATGCAAACTCCAAAACACATACAAAATCCAAAACACATGCAAAATCCAAAACACATACAAAATTCAAAACACGTGCAAACTCCAAAACACGTGCAAAATCCAAAACACGTGCAAAATCCAAAACACGTACAAAATCCAAAACACGTACAAAATCCAAAACACATGCAAAATCCAAAACACGTGCAAAATCCAAAACACGTACAAAATTCAAAACACATGCAAACTCCAAATCACAACGGAAGTGCTCCAGGACGCTAGGGGCAGTGTTGAGCTCGATTTGTAAAATAAACGGCAAGTTTGTTGCAAACACATGGGCTCTAGTCTCCGTTGCGCTTCCCAGGTTGCCTAGCAACTATGATACTAACAGCTGGAAACGTGTCATACAACTTTTTTTGACAGAAATGAAGGAGAACATATTTTTTTTCATTTGTTTGTTTGTTTCTACAAGAGCTTTGTGTGATTTGATAAGTATCTGAGGCTGAGACCACAGGACAGTAAAACATGATTTTTGGGCTTCATTTCTGTACTGAACAGTCATTTAAGATTAGCTAGTAAATAACAATTAGCTAATGTTGTTCATGAGACTAAAGTCATATCACTTTGGTAATGTAAATATAATATGGCCAATATTATGGTTATTATATTAGTCATTATTAGGTATTACAGCAGTGAACATGAACTCTTTGTCAAATACTGAGCTTCAGTACAGATTCAAGTTGCAGTTATTTACATGTCTTACCACCTTAAATCTTCACTCAAAGACAAGTATATAGGAATGACTGCCAAATTTATTTGCCACTGAAGCCGAAGGATGGCATCTGAATAAAACCTCTCTTGACATGCCTAGATGACATTAAAGCTTGGTTGGCTCTAAACTTTTTAAATTTGAATGAAAAGAAAACAGATTTGTTGGTGTTTGGACCCAGTGGCCCCTGTGAGTCCTCTTCTTTTCATTTGGAACCCCTGGAGGTTTATTTTAAACCTGTTGTTACTGCCCTTGGTTTTAAGTTGGACCAGTCCATTTTTATCATTTAAGGCGACTGGCAAGAGTGAAATCGTTTCTTTCTAGGCAGCACTTTGAAACCGTGATCCATGCTTTTATTTCTTCCCCTGTGGACTACTGTAACGCACTTTATGTGGGGGTCAGTCAGTTGTTACTCTGACATCTGCAGCTGGTTCAAAATGTATATTGACAGTGCATATATAGGTGTATCATATATAAGAGACAAATGTTGTTCCTTCAGTATGTTGGCATTACTAAATTTGGCTCAAATGCTTACATACATGTGTAAAAAGAAAATGTACAAGCTGTGAGCTGTTTCAAATCAAATCACTTTTATTGTCACATCACATGTGCAGGTACATTGGTACAGCACATGTGAGTGAAATTCTTGTGTGCGAGCTTCACAAGCAACAGAGTTGTGCAAAATACAATAATGTAAACAAGCAAAATACAAGAATGGCTACATCTGAAACTAATAAATATATGTACAATATATAATAGTATATATATGTTTCTGATAAAATGAAGAGTAGACTGATGTATTAAATATTCCTTTATTGGGTGAGAAAATCAGACCATGTCATAACTGCTTTAAGTCATACAGAATAGATATCAGAGCTTTAAACAGGCTGACGTCTGCTAAATGGGTCAAACTGGGCAGAAAGTATACAAACACATAACATCCTTATAGAATATGATGTAACACTATAGATCAACTTACCTCAGAATATATAAAGCATATAAACAATTACAGCAATATGATGCAACAAACACAGCAGTGCTACTGATCCAAAATACTCAAAGCTTCATAGAACTGAAACAAACATTTATTTTTAGTTCCATTCTGCTGCTGATACAGACTTTAGGTTTCTGAACATTAAACTTGTTGCTGCCTTTCATAGTGCGTAACTTGAAGGCCCTGAGTACTTTCTCCCACACTGGAAACACTGGAATGATAAAATTATTTGAACATTACCTAATAAGACTGATTCAGGACAGACAATTAGTTATGTTAAACTTTTCTAGCAGTCCTTCACAAACAGGGAACAGTCTGTCTATTCTCTCCATCTGTCAGCTGCTGCTGGCTCTTCCTCCTCCTCTTCCTCACATACTGCTGAGATTGTCCTGGTGGATCATCAGGGGTGCAAAGCCTCACAGATGATGTAATGCAGTGGGTCCCTCAGTCTGTCCTCACTCTGGACACTTGCAGGTGTCACACATAGAAATCAAATGTGTGATAAGCTGCAGGATTCAAACACAAGTGTGACTTATAAATACATGTTCATACTTTTATTCCACAATCAGAGAGAAAGAAACAGAGAGAGAGTGCAGGACAGACAGACAGGTGACAGTCTCAGGTGTACACACTGCTACAAAACAGCACCAGAGAAGGAGGATTTAGTGTTTGTGTCATTACGAGTGCTAAACAAGAAGAGTTCCCAGATGGTACAGTGGACACATGTGTGACTCCTGTGATTAAAGCATCTTTCTTTCAGCTTAAGGAGTGAACCGTCAGCTGACTGACATGACTGACTTTAATTACGCATAAAATCATCACATTCTCTGTAAGATTAAAGTCAGCTATTGAACGGCGAATATTTTGAAGTGAAGGCTTTAAAACCAAGTTAGTACAAACGTCGCTAATGTCACATAACTTTCCCGACATGTTGCCAACAGTAATGTTTTAATGTTCTTCATTACAAAAACATTTGCGCATAAATAAGTGACATAATATTCAGTACTTACTTCTGGAAGTTTACTCTTCGTCCGCTCCGCTTCCGCCGTTTTTTTTCGGCAAAATTATCCAAACCACCGCCGCGCTATGAAGTCTGGGATATGTTGGGCCATGAAGGCTACACAGACCCAGCCTTAAAATTCAGGGAAATTAAGGACGCATTTGAGGGCCGCATTTCGAGCAGCCTTTGAATTGGGACAGTCTTTGTCGTGTCGCTGTGACATAATCGGCCTTAAAATGCGGCCTTTAAGGCTGCAGACCCCAAAATCCGGTCATTGGTACTTCCTGGCTTGTGTAGTTACTAGGTAACAAAAGCTCAACACTGCCCCTAGCGTCCTGGAGCACTTCCGTTGTGTTTTGGATTTTGCATGTGTTTTGGAGTTTGCGCGTGTTTTGGGGTTTGCACGTGTTTTGTATTTTGCATGTGTTTTGTATTTTGCACGTGTTTTGTATTTTGCATGTGTTTTGTATTTTGCATGTGTTTTGGAGTTTGCACGTGTTTTGTATTTTGTACGTGTTTTGTATTTTGCACGCGTTTTGTATTTTGCACGTGTTTTGTATTTTGTACGTGTTTTGTATTTTGCATGTGTTTTGTATTTTGTAAGTGTTTTGGAGTTTGCACGTGTTTTGTATTTTGCACGTGTTTTGTATATTGTACGTGTTTTGTATTTTGTACGTGTTTTGTATTTTGCATGTGTTTTGTATTTTGTACGTGTTTTGGAGTTTGCATGTGTTTTGTATTTTGTACGTGTTTTGGAGTTTGCACGTGTTTTGTATTTTGTAAGTGCTTTGGAGTTTGCACGTGTTTTGTATTTTGTACGTGTTTTGTCTTTTGCATGTGTTTTTTATTTTGCACGTGTTTTGGAGTTTGCACGTGTTTTGGATTTTGTAAGTGCTTTGGAGTTTGCACGTGTTTTGTATTTTGTACGTGTTTTGGATTTTGCATGTTTTTTGTATTTTGTACGTGTTTTGTCTTTTGCATGCGTTTTTTATTTTGCACGTGTTTTGTATTTTGCATGTGTTTTGTATTTTGCATGTGCTTTGGAGTTTGCACGTGTTTTGTATTTTGTACGTGTTTTGTATTTTGCACGCGTTTTGTATTTTGCACGTGTTTTGTATTTTGTACGTGTTTTGTATTTTGCATGTGTTTTGTATTTTGTAAGTGTTTTGGAGTTTGCACGTGTTTTGTATTTTGCACGTGTTTTGTATATTGTACGTGTTTTGTATTTTGTACGTGTTTTGTATTTTGCATGTGTTTTGTATTTTGTACGTGTTTTGGAGTTTGCATGTGTTTTGTATTTTGTACGTGTTTTGGAGTTTGCACGTGTTTTGTATTTTGTAAGTGCTTTGGAGTTTGCACGTGTTTTGTATTTTGTACGTGTTTTGGAGTTTGCATGTGTTTTGTATTTTGTACGTGTTTTGTATTTTGCACGTGTTTTGTATATTGTACGCGTTTTGTATTTTGTACGTGTTTTGTATTTTGCATGTGTTTTGTATTTTGTACGTGTTTTGGAGTTTGCATGTGTTTTGTATTTTGTACGTGTTTTGGAGTTTGCACGTGTTTTGGATTTTGTAAGTGCTTTGGAGTTTGCACGTGTTTTGTATTTTGTACGTGTTTTGGATTTTGCATGTTTTTTGTATTTTGTACGTGTTTTGTCTTTTGCATGTGTTTTTTATTTTGTAAGTGTTTTGGAGCTTGCATGTGTTTTGGATTTTGCACGTGTTTTGGATTTTGTAAGTGTTTTGGAGTTTGTACGTGCTTTGTCTCTAGGGGCCACCGTAGCTTCCTGCTGGGAACAAGCATGTGTTTTGGCTTAATTCAATCCTAATTACATATTTATTTTTATTTTCCCAGCTCAGCTTGATCTTTACCAAAGAACCATGGTTATTAAAATGTGCAGTGATGGGGGAACAAAAAAATCACCCCGTAAACAGTTGTAGGAGTGTACTTCTTTTTAAATGTATGCACAACTAACGTTGTTCTGAAATTAAGCTATGCTCTTCATTTCTGAATATGCTTATGTTATAGGGAAAATTTATTGCATGTAAAAGTGAAATATATATAAATGTGTAAATACACATTTTTTTTTTATAGCTGAGATATTAATGGCAGCACCAATGCTGGTTTTGTCTGTTACAGCTTATATAAGGAAAATGTACCACTCTAAAACTAGAATTCAAGTAAAGCGGTAATAATACAGTGATTCTTCAACTCTAATAGAGAAGATTTGCTTGTCTCTTTTCAAAAAAAAATAACAAAATAAAACCAATTACTGGACCTTTTATCCAGCAGTCAGTTCTGTGTCCTAAACAAGCTGTTTTAGCTCTCTTCCCTTTAAGGCCTTTAACCCAACTTTCATTTGATTGTATTTGATTGTCTTTACTTCTCCAAACAGAAATTGGTTCTAGTTGGAACTGCCTTTAAATGTGCAAAGCTTCTGAAGACACCCCCTAATGGTTTTTTTTTTTAATTATCAGATTGAAATGTACGGTGTGCCTGAGAGGTTAAATGCGCCGCAAATTAAGAAAATACCAGGAACTAGAAAAACTCTGCAAAAGCACACTATCACAACGGAAGTTGAATAAAACACAACTGAGACAATAAGGATTTCTCTGTTTCTGTTGTCTTTTGTGTGCTTTTTGCAGCATTTTTCTATTTGCTGGTGTTTTCTAAAGTTGCATGTTTTAGAAGTCACTGTTAAAATTGAAAATACGCCCATTGCCTTTGAAATCATAGGTGAGCCATTCAAGTTCAATGATCAGGACACGACAACAGATGTGTTACTTTGAACTTGTGGTTCGCCTCTTTAAACACTGCATCAAATGTCGTGTGTTTTTGGGAACAGCATCTTCTCTCTGACGTCAAACAGATCAAGGAGTAGACAAATGGGTCATATCTAATACAGTATGTCCATACACAACTGTGGCATTATTTATGTATAAAAAGCTTTTCTTACAAACTCAGTTTGTGCATATAATAACCTCACCCAAGTGACAAGAGTTGTGTGCTTCATATCCAGGGGGCTGAGGCTGAAAACTGCCAAGTCACACCTAGCACAATACTCCACAGTGCTCCAAGCAAACACATATGCACACAAAAACACAAATATAACGCAAAGACACACTTAAGTATTTCATAGTGTGTGTTTGTCTCTGTCCAAATGCTTCATCGTGCAGGTGGGCATAGGCACAGATTAAAAACGAGCAACGTATCAACACAAGGCTATACCCCTGCCGTTTATGTTTGCTGCACAGGCTTTTTCTTCGAAGCGTTTGAAAGCCAGTGGGTATTATTTTTAATGATGGTTTATTGAAACTAATCTGCCACCCTAATCAGAGGGACTTTTGCAATCTGTGTGTCTGGCACTTTTTTCTGTTTATGCTGCTGGCTGTTTATGTCATACCTAAAAAGTATATATCAGCCAAATGCATTTTCAATCACTCACAAAATGGATAGGAATAATTACGTAAAGCCTCACGATCAAGTCCAAATGTTGCACTCACCTTGTCTGAAGGTCACCAGGAGGGTTGAGATAATGGAACACAATGAAGCAGATACAGCAGAGACTACATCCAATGATACTAAATGACTCATAGCGGTGACAAAAGGTTTGACAGAGCAGGTTTTTCACTTGGATTCATCTGAAAAGGCATTTCTTTTGCTTTGAGCAAACAAGTGAATCAATTTTGTAATCTTTAGGGTAACTCACAAACGCTTGCACACAAATACATAGTTCCGTCACTGATTGTAGACTTTTTTTCCACCCTGTGTTTGTTGTTTATCTCTTGAAATTGTCAAATAAATCAAAAACTCTTTGAGTTTGTTGTTGGCTGAAAATGTTGACACTAGACATTTACTGATTCCAGCATAATGGGCAACTAGAGACAAATAGAAAGAAAACAACTTGAACTCTTCACATAATGAAACAGGAAGAGTGGCAGAGGCACACGTCTCCAGACATTAAACCAAATGGCAAAACTTGCCTTTTGAATTTTTATTTTTCACTTTTCCATTTCAGAACTTCTTAGTTAAGCTTATAAAAGATATACTTTGTGGTAAAACATGTTTTTCACAATGTCAGCTGCCCCATAGAGGTCAACATGCAATTCTTCTCCTGTACTTTCTTTCCCATAACAGCGACAAGACCACCAAAAAATATTTTGCCACAGTGGCATGGCATCCACTGCAGAACCCTGCTTCTCCTTCGTCTGTACCCACAGCTTGAAAAAGTGACGGCAGGGGGTTGTGAACAAGTTTCAGTATGTGATGAGATGTGAGTGAGATTCTGTCTACGATAAACATGCCACCCATCCATGGCTTAACACCTATGAGACATACTGAGCTCATGTGTCAAGCCTCCTCCAAGTTATTCCCTCATTTTTCATTCCTTTATGGCTGACTGTTGGCCATTATACTGGACATCCAATAATCCAGTAGCATTTTAATTGGTACTCAACCAAGTTGCCTCAGTAATGGTTGTTTTGCTTGTCATCACTGTAAGTCACTAAATATGTATGTAAGTCACTGATATTCCACAGTCCCTTATGATGCAACCAAAACTAATTTCTTTCTGTGTGATGGCCAACATTACTGTTAGAGTTAAGGTATATTCATAACTTGGGGTTAGGTTGCATTTTAGCCACATGCTAAATAGTCATATTATGAGAAACTAGGAACTATGTCGCCTTTCAAATTATGGCTACATGGACTTTGCCTTAAAAAATTTTTTTATAGGCTTTCCCAAATATGTAACAACCCTAAATGTGAACCTCACCCTAAACAGGACATTCAGAACTTGTTTAAGAGGTCAAGAGACTCCACTAACGGACATTATGGAAACACGAAACGAAGGAAAATATTTGAAGAATAATGAGGTTCTATGCCTTCAAAAGAGTAAAGAGACTTGGGGTTGTGGTACCACACTTTAATAATGCATTATGTTTTTTTTTTTTCTCACTCACTTGTATACTGTGCCACTCCTTTTTAAAATGATGCCAATACTGGGGTTCATAATGTTGACAAAACTGTATCAGTGATGCCTTATTACCCTCTTTAACATATTCAAACAAACCTCCCTAAGAAATCCCTGATAAGCCCTCCAGCTTTAGCATTTATATATATATATATATATATATATATATATATATATATATATATATATATACCGAGTCTGTACTTTTTGAAATGTGATGAAAAGTTTTTCTATGGAAGCTCCTTGGCCGTCCTTGGTCAAGTCAGACCGTGATGAATCATGCATTGGATCAAAGTGGAGCTGCCATCCTCGCGGGGGCACAACACTGTCTGCAGTCGCTCTCTTTCCACCTGGCTCTCTGCGTCAGCGGCCACAGGTTGGCTTCCCTCAAAGGATGTCACTGCTGAAACTGTCCCTTGCAAGACCAAACCCAGCAGAAGTGGGTTTTATTTAGTCCTCTCAAACGACAAGTCTCTTCCTCACTCCACTGCCTCTGCAGCTGGTACTTGTTGGCGCCCATCTGTTAAGGGTATTGTTTATGTGGTTGGTGATCCGGAACTCATTACCATCCCACCTTCCCCTATACACTATTGTTCTTCCTGCTAATATGGAGACTCTGATGCAATCTGTCTTGCGGTACAGTATGGAGCTGACTGTTTTGGAAAGGATAAAAGAAACAAACATTCCAGATGCTGAGACCTGTTTGAGGAGGAAACAATTAAAAGCCCCACAGAGAAGTTGGATTTTGAGTGTAATGTCCTTGAAAGAGGCAACAGCCAAACTTTATAGCTGATTAGTCACTTTAATCCAAAGGTTCTCAAACTTTTTCTGGCATGTACTGCTGGTTCAGAAGAAACATTTCATACACCATTTCAGACAGCAAAACAAAGGTGTTTAATTGCTATAATAATAGATGTGTTCAGTCAGCTATATAGAAAAAGGTTCTCTGGTTATTTACCAGCCACACAGAGGAATCTCAGCTTGAAAAAGCACTTTTTTTAACATCCCTTCACAAACACATTCCGATTTTAAGACATTGTCTTAGGGTTAAAGTTAGAATACGGCTTAGGCTTAGTTCGTAGTAAGCGCTGGCATTTAGATCATAGTTAAACATCCAATTCATTTCATTTCAGTTCAATACAATTTTATTTATATAGCGCCAAATCAAAGATTCAGGGTGCTTTATATTGTAAGGTAAAACCCTACGAGTACAGAGAGAAACCCCAACAATCAAGCAGCCCCCTTTGAACAAGCGCTTGGCAACAGTGGGAAGGAAAAACTCCCTTTTAACAGGAAGAAACCTCTGGCAGAGCCAGGCTAAAGACAGCCATCTGCCATGACTGGCTGGGGGTGAGGGGAGGAAGACATAGCAAAAGACATGGTGTGGAAGCGAGCCAGAGATTAATAATTATTATTAACTGCAAAGTGGTGTATAAATACATGGTGACTAAAAAGAAACATAAGCATAAGTCTTCCAAATGTGATACTGTTAATGTCTTAGCAAAAGTAGTCAATCAAATGGTGTGTGCATACCCCTCTCCCTTAAACTATGCATTTGCAAGTTTGCTAAATGTCATCATCAGAAAGTGAGCTTGATGATTCCTGCAGACATCTGCATTCCTATCAGTTTTTTTTTAACTGCACAAGTACGCAACATGGCGCGAATCACAACTCTGCATGCGTCCACATGGCAGACTTCAACTAGACTTTTTAAAAGTATAAAAGGAATGACCAGTCAGCCATGGTGTCTCCAGCTGGTCATGTCCTTCTCTATTATAAAATCAAGGCCTTACACACAGAGTACACAGGCAGCACTTACTGTAGGGGAAATACAATTAACAGATAACTTTTAGCCAGAATATGATAAGTGCATATCTAGATGACCTCAGTTGGCACTGGATATACTTGGATCCCCAGCAATACATGAGGTAAGACAAGTAGTGGATGGCCATAGATATTTCTCAAATTATTAGTACATAATGTTCCTTCCATTATTCTATTATTGTCATGGTTACAAAAATATGGCAGATTTAATGAATAAATATGTTTATATGGCATTCTCTCTTAGTCGGCATCATGCTATCACCTCAGTGATGTTCATCAGTATTTATTTTTCTTGCTTTGCTTAATTTTAGAGAAACTTGAGGACAGATTGTAGAAATGTAGGTAATCCACATCTAATACAACCGTATTTGAATATGTAAACACTGTTTGGTGGTTGAAGGCTTTGGAAAGATTAATTGAGCAGCATGGTGGAGCAGTGATTAGTACTGTCTCCTCATAACAATCATGTTCCTAGTTTGAATCCCCATTGGCTGGGGCCTTCATTTGTGTGTGGAGGTTGATGTTGTTCCTGTGTGGCTTTCTTCCCACAGTCCAAACACATGCATGTGAACTCAGTTGGTCAGTAGGTGTACTGATAATCCATAGAATAAATTGCTGTTGCTTATTGTCTGAAACACTTTGAGTTGGCCGTAAGACAAGGAAAACAACATATAGGTACCTTTCCATTTCAGTTGATTACAGCAGAAATCACATTATACTACAACTCTTTACCCAAGCCTGCTTGGATTAACCCTTAAACTATTTTCTTGAGTGAGCAGTCATATATCAGGTCAGCTTATAGAACAAATTGACTGTGTGTTTATCAGAAATTAGTGAGGGTGCTCTCTGTCTATGCAGCTACCATTGGAGAAATCCAAAAACTATTCTAACACTGTCAGACCACTTGTTATATACTGACACCTATACGTAATTAAGGGTAGAGGGGAGGTCTTTAAATATAAAACCATAGGTTTTGAGGTTGGCCTCTGCAAAGATTAAAGTTACAGCTACTTTGTCTAGAAACTTTTTAAAGTGAGATATCAATTGCATAAGTGTCCTTTTTATATCTGGAACACCGCTCTGGAACATTTAAATAGACTAAATGCACTTGATTTTAAAAAAATATTCAAAGTCTGTGGGAGAATACTGTATGGTTTAAACACGTGCAGTGGCTGATTTTCTGGTGCTGTACATTTTGCAGTAATGATGCCAATAATGATGAAGCCATATAATATCTTTTTATATACTGTAGTATTGATTCATTAGGCCAACTCTACAAAGACCGGTAAACCTCAGAGCCACAATAAGAGTCGCACCGCACAGCTGATAACCCATCCATTTTGTCCTCATATGGATGGAGTTACTCTAGTTTGCTTCATTAGTCCTGATCACAGTAATCAACCCTAAATGATGGGGTTATTGGAAAGTAAACTGCACTGTATTGATTAACCATGTATGCTGCATTTGATACAGCATACCAGTCTATTCAATGGCAGAGTGCCATTCATCGTAGCACTGTTTAGTTGTTGTCCTAGTAAGACTGAGGTGGCTGTCTCTTAATTGAGTCAGCTCTTTCCCTCCAACAAACTTCACCAACCGTTCAGAAATCAACCAATTATTAGTTCATCTGGTTGCTGTCAGTATGCCAAGATTCTGGGGTGTGTATGCACTGTTGTGAATAATCAAACTGCTCCAAGAGCAAATTGCCTCAATAAATACCGTGTGTATATCTTAACAGGTAATATTTATAAACAGCAAGTCACCCAAGCCTTGATAGATGCATACTCCTAGGTCGATGAATAATGCAAATGAAACTAATTCTTTCTGACCTAGTGCCAAGCCTAACACACATTTATATGCTTCGCTAGTGAATGTGTGAGATTCCTATTACGGAAAGGAAGCAATCTGTGTTTTAATAATGGGGCTGACAGACCTTGGCCTTCCTATTCTTGAGAGGTTGGATGTACCTTATGTAACTTCATGTTGAATTAAAAGGTTTGATGTGTTCTCAGGCATTATTTGAAGCAGCACTTGCTGTTTGTTTGTCTTGTTTTGAAAGCAGCCACATGCTTATTACACTGAAATAGCTATCATAGTGGAACTAATGATAGTATAATGTGGTGAGATGATTTTTTTAACTGAGAATTATCATCAACCTTGCATATGAGCTTTTTCTCAGATCATGGGATGAAAGATTGGATGTAGCTGCTTAGCAGCATCACAGCCATTAGCATGAAAGATATATGCTCAGGATGTCAAATGAAAAGCAGTGGCTATGAACCAAATCCTGCTAGCTGGAGTCTTAGTTATCAGTGTTTATAAGAAGTTGCATTTACTCCTTTAATAAATGAAGCCAATTTGTGATATGTAATGAAATACAATCGTTATTCTTTCAATGGTCACATACCATAGAGTACTACGTGAACACTGCCAAATGGCTTTACATCCTACCTTATTCCAAGCAACAGATCTTTTTTACTGCCTGTGCTCATGTGTATGACAAATTGAAATTCTTATTCAACCATAATTTGTCGCAGATGTTTCTACTCCTCTTAGATTAAAAAGAGACCAACCATAAATATCTATTAGATTTTTACATTTCTAAGAGATGTGTGAAGATAAATCTTCATCAGCCAGGGATGTCCCACCTTCACAGAGGAAGGGGTATATAATAAAATTCATGTTAATGTTAGATAGGCATAGAGCAGCTGCCTAATACAAATAATACTTTCTACTAATCTCCCTATAGTACTCACTCCAAGGCTCACGTACAAATTTGCCTTAACAATCAAAGATTATACTTTCAATTGAATTTACCAAGTAGTTTTTGCAAGTAGGTGCAATTCTGCTCACATTCCTGTGTTAATATTTTCTGATATTGCCTAAAGTTTAGTTGAACAATTTCTCAGGTACAAGCAATTGGAAAATAAAGAGGTGATAGTAGAGAAACAGAACCAAACTACAATGTACAGACTAGGGCTATCTAAGTCAAAACTTCTTCAGGTAAAACATTTGTTTTTCCATGAGCTCTTTTGGAAGCTATCCGTCACTGAAGGCAGTGTTTGGTAGCCATAAGGGACTACATGGTTGAAACACCAGAACACTGACTTGTTGGCCTTTTTGGCCGTATTTAAGCCTGAGAAGTGTTGCACTGCTACTACTACTACCCACTAGCATTGAAGATGATAACTTAACCTTAAAAAGGTTAAGTTAATAGTCATATCAGAATCAGTTCAAGGACAGTCAGTTATCAAAAATATGTATGTGTATTCATCTTCTTCTGTAGACTTTTGCCACATGTGGTTAAATGTGTTCAACAATGATGGCATTAGCATGACAAGCCACCCACACACCCAACACTGCTAGTGCTACTAGCAATATGCTCGCATTTCCTCTGAAAGGTTGCACCTTTAAGAATGATAAAGAATTCTGAAAAGAGTTAATAGAGTAGAATATAGTTATATTTTTTTAATATAAACATATGTATACATATAAAGTAGTTTTGCCCCTTGGGCAGAAATCTCACTCAAGTATTTTTCGTTACTCAAAGCTAGCAAATTATGTGATTATGCAGATTAAAAATAGGTCTATTATTTGCCTAAATCCAATCGGCTCGAACATGATGTCAGCTTAGACACTGCCTGTCAAGAGTGGTTTTCGTGCATTCAGCTAGGCATTCACTAATAGCATATGACAATCTCAATGAGTTTCCCAACTTGAGATTCCAAACGAAATAGCAGCACCTCGGCTCAGCGTCTGCTAATTTAAAAACCTGAAATCAATTTACAGCACACAGTTGATGGCTTTGGATAGTCTCAGTATCTCTCGCCCCTCTCATTCAGCTGGGACCTTTTGGAGAGGAAAGCGTAATTCAACTAGCACTCTATAAATTCTATTACATGGTGCTGGGTATGGCTGTGAAAGTGCTGTGTCTAATGAAGAGCTCGTAGTACCTGACACCCTGCTTCAAGTTTCTGCTGCAGCACACCAATCAGAGCAAAAAAGTGGTCTTCTCAGGAGAAAAAGCAAAAGGCAGGATGCATGAGTGTGCTGGAGATAGATATAGACAATGTGTAAGAGACAAATTGTATGTTTGTTTTTGGACAACTCACTCTTTGATGAACTTAAATGAAGGTATGTACTCTATAAACAAATAGTGCACTTGCTTCGTTTATTTAATACATTTTTATTGCTTCCGTTTTTTAATCCCATGTTACAGTTATGTTTTATTAATGCCGTGAGTCTTCACGTTGAACTCCAAGGAGTTTTTTCTTGACGGAAAACAGATGACCATAAATATTGACACTAATGCTTCTGTAAGGCTTGCAGTATTTCATTATAAAGAACACAGTATGGTCTAATAATGGCATTAAATGCCAAAAAAATAAATAAAGGTGGATGAAAAAACTGCAGTTCATCCAGAAATGTTGCTACAAAATGATGCTAGCTCGTGACAAAACATCCGATATTACGTATCTGTATCGTTCGATACTGACGTAAATTACTGGATCGGATATCGGAGAGAAATAAAAAAATGTAATCCGATCCATTAAATATCAAAAAAGCACCTCACAAAACTTGCGACACGGCGTAACTCGGCTCATAACCGTAGCACGTCGGAGCAATATGCATCACGTGATAGAGCGGCTGTGTGTATTTGTAGCCTCCGAGGAAGTTATCCCAGAGAGAAGTAAAACAAGTGTGTAAGTTTATCTCTGAATGTTTGTAAAGCATTCCCACGTTAAGCTTAACAACCAGATATATGGAGCGAGTGCCTCTTCCTGCTGCTACTTCAATCGTGAAACTGATCAATGATCAGCTGATCCGCTCTTCTGTCCCGAGTTCGTCTCTCTTGTTTGTTTTTGGCCCACTTCGCGCCAGAAAGAGGAAACCAGCGGCTGAACAACAGCAGCACATTTAACCTTGATAATCTGTTGTTAGAATTTATTTAATATTACTTTCTACACCAGGATCCTTTTCTACGCAGCTGACGGCTGGTAACTGTCCAGGGGCGGATCTAGCAAAGTTTAGCCAGGGGGCATGAACAGGGAAAAGGGGGCACAAAGACATACTTTTCTTTCTTATTCTCATTTAAAATGTGTAGCTTTTAATAAATAATTATCCAAATCTTACACCCAAAGTTTTAATCTAATGTAAAATGTGTAGAAGTCCATTACTGTATATAGTAACTATTAAGTGTAATATACCCTAGTAACCTATACTACTTTTTCCTTTGGGAAGATACCATCTGTGCAGTCTGCAATTCTGTTGAAGAAAGATGTTGAATCTATTTAATTATTCTTGAAAAATAATTGATTTCTGTGCATTTTTTCCACACTGCATCAAATTAAAATTGATTATGTCAATTAAGCATCATGAGGTGGGGGGTGGGTGGTTCCCTATTTTATTTTTTATTTTTTTGCTGGGAGTTTGCAACCCTATTAGTTAGGTTGCTTAATATTTCCGCTAAGTACTCTTTAAAATACCAGAATAGGAAGGATGGTGTAGGTTTAAGTTTATTAGATTGATTAGTATTGCTGAACTTTGAAATATTTTGGGTGCAGTGTATTTTTTACATACAAGTATAACAGAATAGCTTTAGTGTTGTTGTTTATTTAAACTTGAGTATGAACTTATACAAAAATGCAGCAAGATAAAAAAAAGTTTTATTGATTAAAAAACACTATATCGGATTCATATTGGTATCGGCAGATATCCAAATTTATGATATCGGTATCGGACATAAAAAAAGTGGCATCGTGCTATATATATATATATATATATATATATATATATATATATATATATATATATATATATATATATATATATATAGTGGTGGTAGACAAACAGAAGAAGACGGCCGTAGTGATCGATGTAGCGGTTCCGAATGACAGCAATATCAGGAAGAAGGAACACGAGAAGCTGGAGAAATACCAAGGGCTCAGAGAAGAGCTGGAGAGGATGTGGAGGGTGAAGGTAACGGTGGTCCCCGTGGTAATCGGAGCACTAGGTGCGGTGACTCCCAAGCTAGGCGAGTGGCTCCAGCAGATCCCGGGAATAACATCGGAGATCTCTGTCCAGAAGAGCGCAGTCCTGGGAACAGCTAAGATACTGCGCAGGACCCTCAAGCTCCCAGGCCTCTGGTAGAGGACCCGAGCTTGAAGGATAAACCGCCCGCAGGGGCGTGCTGGGTGTTTTTTTTATATATATATATATATATATATATATATATATATATATATATATATATACTGTTGCCGCACAGCAAGAAGGTCCTGAGTTCAATTCCACCATCAGGCCGGGGTCTTTCTGTGTGGAGTTTGCATGTTCTCCCCGTGTTTGCGTGGGTTCCCTCCGGGTACTCCAGCTTCCTCCCACCGTCCAAAAACATGCAGTTAGTGGGGATAGGTTAATTGGAAAATCCAAATTGCCATTAGGTGTGAATGTGCGAGTGAATGTGAGTGCAAATGGTTGTCTGTCCCTGTGTGTTGGCCCTGCGACAGACTGGCGACCTGTCCAGGGTGTACCCTGCCTCTCGCCCTATGACAGCTGGGATAGGCTCCAGCGCCCCCCGCGACCCTGAAAAAGGATAAGCGGAAGCGAATGGATGGATGTATATATATATATATATATATATATATATATGTGTGAGTGTGTGTGTGAATTTTAAACGGTTGTTTGATGACTTGCCTCAAGTGAAGTGTCAACATAACACCCATTCTCACGTTCCTGCCATTCTTACTCTTCTACAAACTAGACTCATTTTGCCCAGCACAGCATCGAATGTTTTACATACCACCAAGGCTGAAACCATCTCTGCATTCTCCCATTGATAAGCAAAATACTTTTAAAATATGTTTATTATAAATCATATTTGATAATAAATATAAATAAAACAGGTTTATCTTTGAGCGACAACAGACATGTATCCACAAGCTATTGAACAAAACTAATATTTTCTGCAGAGTCCAGGGGAGATGGTTGCTTTCACAAAGCTGCTAAATATAACTTGGCACAGCAAAAAAGGAATAAAGAAAACAACAAAGAAGATTTTCATTTCTGTGCCATTTCATGTGGTTTAACACTAGCTGAGCTTTTTGCAGATTTATATGGCCTCTATTGTGTGGCATTTGTCCATCTATGATATATTCTTTTCCAACTTTCACACTAAGAATAAGTAACTGGCAGATGTGTGCAATATATTCTTTTCTAATATCGGTGCATACAATACCAACTGCTGTAGCAAGTTTTCAAGGAGGACACATTTTTGATAATCCTGTGAAAATAAAGAATACACCACAAACTGCTAGTTTAACTATTGCATTTGATCTTTGGGTACAGCTCAGTACCTTCTTTCCTCCTCTGATGTATTAGAAAAAGAATCTGCAGTGCATAGTTCTGTTCCAAAAAAGCTGATAATTAATGTCTAATTTCAAATATAATTTTTGGCCCACTGTGCAAAATCCACTATGCTAGACCATTTTACAGATTACCACTAAAAAGGAATAATGCATGATCTAATTTAAGAGTGAATGGACCCACGCCTCAATACATCTCTATGGGGCTGATCATTTCAGTTCATGAGTAAGTGGTAAAAGTAAGTTGTTAAGCTAATGTCCTTTATAGTGTGTTCATTTTTATACATCTTTTTATTGAACAAGAGTCCAACCAAGTATCGTTTGTTATTACATATTTCTCATAAAGGAACACGCTTATACTGACTTTGATCAATTTCAGTGAATCCTCACAGTAGTTGGGAATGCCAGGGGAAGTGACTAACACTGCCTTCCATCAACAACTCCAGTTGAGATGCCCTTGGGCAAAGCTCTCAATCCTCAATTACTCCGCTGGAGCTACTCAGTGAGCAACAGTAGAGGACTACTGTTTGTATCAGGTAGCTTTCAGCTGTATGTGACTGAATTTGAAATAGCATGCAGCTGAACAAGCAGTCTTTAGAACCTTCATGTGTCTAGATAGAGCATATACACTAAACAGTATTCACCTTCTTTTTATCAAGATTTAACCCAATACAGTTTAAGCTGACAGGCCAATCAGTTATCCCACACATTGCGTTTTTAACATAAAACTGTATTTTGGATGAACACAGCCCTGGTGGTTATGTTCATCTTCAAGTGTACAGTTTTATACAGTGTCATCCACTGTTTTCTAAACTCCTGAAAGTCCAAATTTTAGTTACTATGTTGGTTAATCTGCAGACTAATATCACCATAATTGAATGAGAGGGAGGACTGCTAATGAAAGCAAGTTTGATTAGACAGTATGAGTGCAATGGACATAAACAGATATTGGCAAATTAGTTTGAAGTTCATTCCAAGTATGTAGAGTCTGTATTCAGTGCACTATGTATCTCTATATTTTTATTAGAAATGTTGCTGACTCACCATTGCATTCTTTTTGATTTTTGTTTTATAGGTGAAACTATACATGTGATAAGTAAATTTCCAGTTTACCTCTGTGCACTTCTCTGCCCCAGTACCAATAGTTATGAGTTCTGAAAGTAAAAAATTAATAAACTGGTTGGACCACATACAATCCACTTTGATCTCAAGTATGGCCGCACCAAAGAAGTCTAAGGAAGTTTACACAAATTTATCTTGTATCTAGTGAAAATAAACAGGAGATTTACTGTAATCTAATTGTTTATCACTTCATTACTTTGATGTACTATGAACAGCCATGGAAGTCCTTCATCAGTATGAAAGGTTGTAAAACCTATAAACATAGAGTTAAAAGTTTAAAAGTCCTTCACATTTCCCAATATCATCCAGTGGGCCTGCTGAGACTCTTTGGGGGGCCAGTTTTCGCCCGCAGGCCTTGTGTTTGACACCTCCGGCTAAGAAGAATGCTGGCAAACAGTCAGTATCTTTTAAAGTGCTTGTGGCCTCAATTGTGCATAACTGAAACAGCAACGTGATGTAATCAAAACTGAAAGAGACAAGTTAAAAAACAGAATACTCTGTACAGTTGTCATGAATAGTGACATAACCTCTCGAAACTATATCGTTTCTTTTTTTTTGGTGTGAAATTGGGTAATAATATTACACCAGGGTACAGGGTAATGGTGAAGTCAACATATGTAAATAAAAAACAAACAAACAGCAGATTGTTTAGCTTGTTACTGTTGCTGAGTAACTAAGTATACTGTAAGCAAGGATTTAGTCAATCAAAGTTTAGAAGCTCACATCCTAAAGAACATATACATTGTTGTTGTTGCCTATATTAATTTTTGTCAGTCCAAGTAAATGGTATCAGCATCAAATGTATTTTTTAACGGAGAATACACAATTTTATTCATGGTGACAGCAAAGAAAAATACTTGTAATTGAGAAAATATTATGGTTGTATGAAATTATGAAAAGTGACACTTGCTGAGACTGCAAACAACAAGCTGATTTCAAGACACCAGTGTGGTTTATTGTCCAGACATTTTCTGTGACCGTTGACAGCTGAAATGAAAATGGACATTTCAATTCAGCTCTTAATGCCAACGGCGTGCAATGCTCAGTGCTAACGCCTCTAGTGACCAAGAGTTCATGCAAATTTTACACGCTTCCTCATCCAAAAGAAAGAGTGAGAATGACGCATCAGGCCTTTCTGCCAAAGCTATGTAGCAGTAAACAAAGATACATACGCATGCACATACACAACACTTGCTGATGTAAGTTTGCGCTTCAGGATTTAATTTTTTTTTTTTTTAGTTCATATTCATGCATAAGTCAAAATGAGCAAAATCTGTGACTTCATTTGTTTCTAAATGAATAATCCAAGGTAATTTTACTTATTCTCTTTCTTAAATGTTTCTGCTTTGTTGAATTGAGTAAGTTCACTCACGTATTAGAAATGCATAATTATGCAGGCAAAGGGGGGGAAAAGACAAAACAAGCAGATAAAAACACACATAAGCATGTGAGCCTGACACAGCTAGTTTTAACTGCCCTAAACACCCAAGAGGATGGGGTCATGTTGGGCCACGTCATTAACCCCTCCACCCCTGTGTGTTTCTAGATCAGCTGCTTTGGCAGTCTCTATGGGAAAATCAATCATGAGCAGGTGTCCAAAGTAATTTGTGTGTGTTTTTTGTGTGTAAGACAATTAGAGACTCATTGCTTACATGGCTGTAAAAGAATCAGTCCTTCAACAGAAACGGCACAAAGCATGAGTCTTTTCTTTTGTACCCTAGGTCATGTGGACATCTATTGTACTATGTAGCGCTCACAGTGACTTTTTATTTAACAACTAAGGCAGTTTTAATTCAAATCTTGCATTTTATTTAAAAAAAGGTTGTTTTGTTTTTAATTTAACCTTTTAAATAATTGATGGAATAGTTGTTTTGCTTTGATTAGCCATGATTATGCTTAGTGCCCTCCAACCAATGTCGCCATTCCTCCAAAGCTAGCGGCTGGTGGTTCCTAAGGTCATAATTCCACTCAATGGTAGGATGAAATCAGGAAAAGAATGCACATGGGTGTTGCTTACCTTCTGGGCACTTGTGACAGCACTGCTCCCACCCTAGAGTCAAAGGCATCAACCTCTACATTTAATTGCATGTTGGGGTGGGGTGGGGTGGGGAGGGGGGGGGGGGGGGGGTAATACTTGGCTGTAGCTCTGGATGAAGCAAATGAAGCAAAAAAAACCAAAAAAAAAAAAACAGAGACTGAAACCCATGACCAGCCCATGACAGTAAGCTGATTGCGTGTCTGCCAACTCCATCTGAGGGATAGTCATTGAGGCCCGATGGTAATGACTTCTTTGTGACAAGAATCAGGCAGGATGTGTCCTATAGTACTGTTATTTTATCTTCTAGAATATCTTTCCTGATCCTACTCTTCTTCTTTTTTGGAATATAGAAGAAGAAGAGCAAGAAGGATACTCCACATTGCTTTTACATGAAGAAAATACAGATGAAAACCTTCACTGACCTTACTAGATTTGAAAAGTCTGTGCTATGCCTTCGATCTTCTTCTCAAACTCTCATGTTTAAACTATTTGCATGCTGTTAAGTTCGCTGGAATTTGCATTTCAAATATTTGGTTGCAAGGTTGTGCTTCACCGGATGAAGTGCACAGCCTTTTGGGTTGAGAGTGGTTAATCTCCTCAGTTTTGATTAATGCCGAGCCATACAGAATCTATTTATAGTGTTTTCCATCTAATCCAAACCATGTCATATCTGTGACACCATTGTTCCCAGCAGGGCCAGACTCTCTAGTCACAAAATCACCCTAAAGGTCTGGCCAGTGAGCGGTTTCACCCTTCTGTCTCTGCCTGTGTGTACCAGCTTATGAAAAGAGGGACCTTGGTGTGTACTGCAGTGGCTTACACAAATAAAAAATGTGAAATACTTATTATTTACAAAGTACGATTGATTAGTTCCCAAGCAATGCACTCTCGTTTGTGAGCAAGGCTAAATTTCAGTCATATTTAATATTGACTTGTAAAGCGATCATTTCCTCAGAGGTGGTATTCCATTTCAAATGGCACACGTCTTCTAATGAAACTTCCCCAACACAGATTGATGTTTTATTTCATGCATTGAGTTCATAACCCACAAATTTAGAGCTGAAGTGAGGCGATTTAAACTATAAAGATCCCACAATGGACAAACTAAGCATTTCAGCACACTGACTTTCTAAGTATCACCTCTGATACAAGGAGTGATCAGTGGCCCAGGAACACTGCGCTTCTAACAGGGAATCAAACATGGATTTTTCATCATGGGGGAAAGACACCTAATTTGAAGTTATTGCTTGAGTGGTTAGATTTGGGGTGGTGGTTTGGGGGGAACAGCTAATGAGTCTTAATACAAAGCCCTCTTGCTATGAGGTGATGGTGTTAACCTTTAGGCCATTATGCTGCCTTTCTTTAAAGTTAATTTTCTCCAAATACTTTCTAATAAGTCTTGTGGTTTGTTTGGATGCAACTTGGCAAACCTAAGTTGTTTTCCCATGTTCTTCTTAGAGAGAAGAGGTTTTCTCCTGGCAACCCTTCCAAATAAGGCATATTTGTTAAATCTTACTCCTAATTGTACTGTCATGAAATGTAATATTTAACATGCTAACTGAGGCCCAGAGAGTCTGAAATGTAGCTCTTGGGTTTTGTTTTTTTTTTGTTTTTTTTTGTTGTTTTTTTTTTTTTTTTGGGGGGGGGGGGGGGTTGTTAGTTTGTTTTTTTTTTTTTGGGGGGGGGGGGGGGGTTTGTAAATTTTGTAAGCATAGCCTGACCTTGGGGTCAGTTTGCTGGGATGTCCTTTCCTGTGGTATTGTGTTGATATACACCTGAATGCTCCAGCAAACTGCCAGAATTCTCCTTTGATGGAGGTGGTGACACTTGCTGATGATCAGTTGATCAGGTACATTTGATTAGCATGACCTGGCTGCTACTTACCCTCTTAAATTTTATGGAAGCAGTAGTGGTATACTTCGTTTTTAAAAGGACTGCACAGAGTCCTGTTAAAATGTTCTCTTTCATATTTGTACATTTTGAGAAAGATAACACCTCTGTTTTACTTTTTTCAACAAAATTTCAGTCTACTTGTTAAGCATAAATAATAGTCTCATTGTCAGTAATTCTCTGGCAGAGATTAACACTGATATCATTTAATTAATATAGTGTGTCATCCTTTTCACGTTGAGTGCCTCTGCAACTCTAGATGTCATGTGTCCAGGGGAAAAGGGTCAGGTGGATATTGATCAGTTCTGCCTTTATAGAGTGATGTATTGATGTTATTTTATAAATTGCTTTTCTAACTCCTTTATTACAGTGGAAATGAGATGGACCAGAGTGAAGGCAAAAGGGCCAACAAGTGCTCAACATGTCTGGGAACTCCTTCAACACCGTTGGAAAACCATGTTAGGTGACTACCTCATGAAGCTCATCGAGAGAAAGCCAAGAGTGTGCAAAGCAGTAATTAAAGCAAAGGGTGGATATTTTGATTAGTTTACAAGTTTGTATAGTAAAATAATACAAATTCCAGAATTTCATAATTTGAATTTTATAAATTTAAATACAATTCAACAGCAAAATTATATTTTAAAGAAGTCTGTAAATCTATATGAATGATATCAGTAACTGTGTGTAAAGTATATTGATGCAAAACATGTAACATTTTTAATCTTGTCATTAATCTGAGTTTTATGATAAATTTAATCATTGCATTGGTTTCACTGTGCTTTACAAGGATATAAAACAAATAAAATATGCATTTTAGATGAACAACTCTTTGAAAGAGAGTTGTTCATGCATATCCTGTACTTTCTCCTCTGATGGACAACTGGAGAAAGTACAGGATATGCATCAAATTCTCATTCTCATTCAGGATGCTTCTTTTCTGTCTGATGCTGCTGGTGTAGGAGAGACATGCACAAGATTGTTTCAGTGCACGGGCAATGCCATCCATGGCAGTGTGGCAGCCTGTTTTAAAGAGACACAATGGCTGCATTATGAGTTATTTTTATTTCAACTTTTATATCAGCTGTAGTCTTTGCTCTGATGGGTAGCCACTTTAATCACGCACCTCAATGTGATAAATACAATAGGGATTTACCTATGAAACCAGACGTTCACGATCAGCTACAAAGTCATGAGTGATTTTCTATATATTTTTTTTAGTTATAGGTTGTTGTTGTTGTAACTTCATTAGTTCATTTTGGTTGGGATATTTTTTTATTGCAACTTTGGCTGTTCTTGTACTGGCTCCCATTGAATATTAGAACAGATTTTAGGGCTTGCTGTTGACTTTTAAGGGTTTTTGTAGCCTCTGTGTAGTTGACCTCTTAGTTCCAATTTAGCCTGCATGAACCCCAAGTACCTGAGGCAGATGTTTTAGATCTGTTCCTGAGGTGCAGCCAAAAAGTAAAACTGACCGAGATTATTCTTTGAAAGCCCAAGGCTGTGGAGTGGACTGCCTGAAGAAATGAGATTAGCAAAGTCTGTGACCCCATCTTTAAGACATACTTTTGAAGGAGTGCATTTCTTGATGTTTTTTTTTTAAACTCTGTTATAGCGATCCCTTAGATTAAATTTGTTTTTAACACTTAGAAGCATTTAAATTGCAATGTTCTTTCTTTAATTTGATTTTGTGATCTGGCCTTTTTTACATTTACCTTGTGCTGTCAAATCAACACAATGTATATATTATTAACTCTGTGCTTCGGCAGCTTCTTCAGATTTCAGAAAGATTAATATTTTTAAATGTTGTGTAAATAGGACACAATGACATATAGATATTTGTAATGGACCCTGAGCAAAACGGCATTCTGAGATTGGGTTAGAAATTTTGGTTAAAAGTATGTTTTCGAATATCCCTTTCCAAAATTGAGTAAAATATTCACCAGTTCTTTTTTTATGACTGTCCAGATGTTTTTTCAGTGGGCGCTGCTGTTCTTTTAACTATTGACATTTCTAAACAGGGCTTACCTTTTGCTAAGCAACAAATAAATTAGTTAATGAAAATGTGTTGTTAATGACTTAACATGTAAATGAAGATTATATCAACTCACTACACAACCTTGTGGTACAAAATGGTAATGCATGACAGAGCAGCCTGGGCCTAGTTCAACTTTAGCTGATCGCTGTTCAACACAGTTCATAGATACTTTGGTCCTAATGTCATGGCTGTTGATTCTTTACATTAATTTACATTAATTCGTTAGTTTCAGAAGGTTTAACAGTTTTTAAAAGCAGAATTGTTTATTAATACCTTCACTCATAACACCTAAATTGTCTAAAGACTGTACACTGTTCTCCATTGATTGGGGGCTTCTTTAAATGGGAGTCAATTAAAAATAAAGACATTTGGAAAAGAAAAAGAGGAAAAATGTACTGAACATTTGCACCAGTGCTAAGAAGTTTTCTGAAAAGGGAACTACTCAAGCTTACTTTTGGAACAAAAATTGCACTGCAACCCAGATTTAGTGCCGTCACTCCATTCTAGGGTGCTTCACACTGATTTTGACATGAGTGATGTCACGACATGCTGTGAAATTACCAGGAAAGGTGGGTAGGAATCCACTTGCGCTCAATGAAATTACCTCTTCACCAGCATGAGGCCACCATGCCTGATCTGCTGCAGCTCGAAAACAGCCTTTATTCTTTTCATAGTAACAAGTGCATTAGTTGATGCTGGGCTGGTTGTGCACTGTGGCATCACCCATGGAAGGTGACACTTACGCAGGAGGACTAATGTTGTCAAAGGACAATTAGAATGTGTATGATGTTAAAAACCAAGTGCTAATCAAGTAAGCGCACAAGGTCATGATCTCATAAAATCCTTGAGAGAGGAGAAAAGGGAATAGTCTGAGCTTTCTATGCTTCATAAAACTACCTGACTGACCTTAATACAAAGAAACTCAACCTTTATTAATAAAAATTTATAATCACCTAAAATGAGCAAGTTGTAAATGGAATTAATATGCTCGCACTGGAGCTCATTTGAAGTTAAAGGGACATCTGAGGCCTGTGCATATGCCCTGTATTCATTTTTAATTTGGATTCTAAAGTTGATTTCTCTCGCTTCCCTATCACTGTCTGCTGCATGCCCTTCAGACAAAGCAGAAATGGTTTAATATATCATTTAAAATGAAAGCGTATAGGGCCAGTTATCTGGCAACCATAACTCAATTTTTCAACATACAGCAATCAGCGCAGAGGAAAGTTGGTTACGTAGCTTAATGCCGTACTTGCATAAACAGTCCCGACTCATACTGAGTTGAGAAAAGATTCATTTTGCTTTCATTCCCAAGAAATGATCTTTTTGCTCTCATCAAAAATTGATCATTGGCAAATAGAAACAATGTACCTCTCCTGTCCACAACGGTTTTCCTTGACAGAAATGAATGTGTTTGCTGATTTCCCCTAGCATTGAGGTTCAATACTTTGTCTCGAAGATGGATGTGGCTTTTACAATTGTCAAATGTCCCCAGGCATGCAGGATGGGCAGATTTTATTTATTTATTTGTTTGTTTGTTCATCAGGATCAGGGATATCTAAAAACATACAAACTAAGAATAAATCAGCATACTCGCAGACTACATCCCGCCCTTTCTGAATTACTAAAGTCTTGAAGGCAGAGATGAGGACAATCATTGTTTTCACAATATCTGTGTTTTGAAGACATTCAGGTATCCAACATTACCATGCACTCTGCGGGAAGCGACCCCCTCAGTCTCAACTCAGAATCATTTTCAATTGACATCTTCTGATAATAAAAGGGTGATTTCCCAGCATGTGCTTGGAACACATTGTTGTAATAAAAAAAAGCAGAACCTTTGAGTGTTTTAAGTAGATTAAAAATAAATCATTGAATTTTGGTGACTGGAGAAAGGATCTTTTATAAGTAATGTGCCATCTACATAAGGCTATATAGTCCTTCTGCAGTGCAAGTCATACAGACGAGCTACAGACACATATATCAAGGGATGGCATTAATAGACTTGTGCACAGCTCATTCCTACTTTTACTGATCAAGAATGGAGCCTGACACATCGGAATGCATTTTTCCAAGTATTTTATGAGTCGGCGCCAAAGGTGGATGAAGGTGGCAGATAAGCTAATGCTGCAATCATATACCGATCATCCGAGCCCACCTTGGTGTAAGCGCGGTGCCTAATTTCTATTGCTCTTCTGAGGCCATTATGGCTGCTAACCCAGTAACGTAATTGACTCTACGTTGGCCTGCTGAGCTTCTGGGAGTGGAGCTAGCTACTAGCAATTTCCTAGATAGAGACGTTGTTGACGGTGGTTGGGGGCTTGTGGTTATGTGTGTATGCAACTGGCTGAGTGAAATACCAGCACTGTCAACTTCAATTGAACCAGGCCCTTGAAACAGATTGTGTTCTCACAGCATTGCTTTTTTGCAGACCTCATATTGTTGCTGATGGCATTTTTGGCATGCAGTTGTACAGTCTTTTAGAGGTTGTTTTCATTTCCCCTTAAATTCATCACACTCCTCTGAGTTTTGGATGTTGGCTTTTTTTAGAGTTACTTCTGCTGGTTCCCATTACAATGGGAGATAATGACCTTGGAAACTAATGCTTTTAGCATGCTGTCTACAGCCATTTGAATGCCTCACAATGCCTTTTTTTATTATTTGGATTTTGATGTATTTTACCCTTAGTGAAATTTGTTCTGCAAACTGAGAGATGTTGATGGGTGAAAAAAGTCTTTTTTTTGTTGTTGTTGATTTTAACCTCAGATGTAAACAAAACACGATTGAACCCATCATAGGATTTCACCATCCCATGGGAGTAACTGTCACTTAATTGGAAAGTATTGATTTTTCAAAAGCTATTTGCCACTTGCCAGCCACCAGTCAGAGGAGAGGTCCTACATCCTGTTGGGGATTACCCTTCATAAATCTTGATTAACCATTTCCGATTAATTGTTGTGACAGCAGTGAAACATTAGGGGGCAAATGAGTGACATGTCACAGAAAATAATGCATTTGATTCTTGGGATGGTTGAATAGTGGTTTGTTTGTTTTTCTCGAAGAATTCAAACCACTTTCTTAATTTAGTCCTGTAAACAGAGGACAGAAAAAATAGAGGCAGAAAACAAACACATAAATGCACTGTAAAAAAAATGTAATATAAAAGTATTTTACAGTTTTGTACTGTTCTTCTAGAATAACATTAAATAGGCTGTGATTTTACATTTCAAATGTAAATTAACATAAAATCACTGTAAATGTAATAAAACATAATTTTCTTGTTTGTTAAATGTATTTGTCTGTACATATGCATATTTAGATTGTTAAAATACATTCACAAATGTCTCATAATTTCACAAATATTTGTCCGTTATTTGAAAGATCGAACTGTTAAATTCAAATGTAATGTTATGGACAAATATATAAAATGATTCTTATAAACTTTTTTTGCATCAAATAATTATTATTATTATCGTTATTTAGGGCAACCGTGGCTCAAGAGTTGGCAGTTCGCCTTGTAATCAGAAGGTAGCCGGTCCGAGCCCCCGCTCGGACACTCTCGGTTGTTGTGTCCTTGGGCAAGACACTTCACCTACTGGTGGTGGCCAGAAGGGAATTATAAAGTGGAATTGTAAAGCGCTTTGAGGGTCTCAAAGGCTACGTTCACACTGCAGGTCTTAATGCTCAATTCCGATTTTTTGATCAAATCCGATTTTTTTGTCTGCTTGTTCACACTACAAATAAAATGCGACAGCAAACGCGCTCTAGTGTGAACGCTCAAAGCGGCCCGCATGCGCAAAAGCAGACCTCACACACAACGCGC
This sequence comes from Rhamphochromis sp. 'chilingali', assembly GCF_963969265.1. Taxonomy (NCBI): domain Eukaryota; kingdom Metazoa; phylum Chordata; class Actinopteri; order Cichliformes; family Cichlidae; genus Rhamphochromis; species Rhamphochromis sp. 'chilingali'. The sequence goes on along the minus strand of NC_137931.1, from coordinate 10,026,569 downwards.
TCTGTTTAGACCCAGAGCAAACAGTATTGTTTGACTGATGGCCCTTAATATAAAGACTTCGGACTTTACGTTTCCCAATTTTTGCTTTAAGTTATTTTGTTATTTACATAATAATGTAAATAACCTAATAATTATCCTTATTGCTGTTTAAGAGAGGAGCGGTGCTTCAAAGAATAGTTGCAGATTTCTGTCAGAATCTGCAGATTATACAGTACAAATAAAATGTTAATGTTTCTCCAACGTTGTCTTCCCAACAGTTTCACTGACATCTACACGGGATGGCCAGGAAGCGTTCACGATGTCTTCTCGGGCGCTTCTCTGGCGCTGACAATTGGCGTCTGTCTTGTGTCAGTGACGTAAAAGACGGATTTAATGCGACTTGACCATTCACACAGCAGTCGCTTTCTGAAACATCGGATATGTAAATGGTAAATGGCCTGTATTTGTATAGCGCTTTACTAGTCCCTAAGGACCCCAAAGCGCTTTACATATCCAGTCATCCACCCATTCACACACACATTCACACACTGTGAATGTATCGGATTCAGTACCACATACGAAAGTGACCCAGATCGGATTTGAAAATATCGGATTTGTGCTGTTCACACTGTCATACCATGATCGGATATGGGTCGCATAGGGTCAAAAAAATCGGATTTGATGCGCTTTCGCCTGCAGTGTGAATGTAGCCTAAGAGCGCTATATGAATGCAATTCATTATTATTTAAACCAACCGTTAACTGTATATTTCTGTACATTTAACTATTATTATTCATTCATATTCATATTGCCGCATTCATTGACCTTGTTTATAGGTAATTTCATTGTTTAATCACATTAAAATGTTCCTAATTTAATGTTTAAAAGCACTTGAAAAAGGCAAAATCCCATGTAAAATTAGGGCAACAAACTGGATTGTCATTACTGAAAATAACTGTTTTTTCATGAGAAAGTTATATCCTATTATTTTATGGTATTATTTTGACGCCCCAGCTGCCGGAATATTAGTGTTTTTTTGGATTTTTTTTTTTTTTGTGTGTCAACCATTTCCATGAGTCAGCACTAAGATTTAATCTGTTTTTCCATTGATTACCAGCCATGAGAGATTATTGTTTTCACCTTGTGAGTCTCAGGGGTTAACTTTGATTTGTGAGGAGGGCAAGACCTTGTTAAGAGAGGTCCTGGTAAAAGACTGTACTGCAGACTGTAGGAATAGATGTGTGCTGATAGTGTTAGTGCAGCTGTCCCTTTAATAGCTCTGATACGTGGTGACATCACAGGAAGCAGGAGGTAGTAACCCATATGGAAAAGATATATATAAATCTTATAAAGTTTGTATCTGTCTTGTGTGAAACTTGTATGAAAAGCATATAAGAGTGAAAACAGATATAAGATCCCTTGAAAAATTATATAATGAAACTTGTATGTTTTGGATACTTACTAAAACAATGTATGAAAGTCATGAGAAAGTGGCCACTTTCATATAAGTTTTTACTATTTCTTTTCCATATGGGAAGGTTTAGTGAAGTTTGCACATGGCCAAGGAGACTGCCATGAATCCACATGCATCTGCCCTCAATACTTCATCTTTTCTTCATCTTCATCATCTGTATGTATATTGTTTATTTGATACTTATCTGTAGTTCTGTGGTTGTATTTTGTGACATGAGGGAAGTTTAATGTGTAACTTTGATACGTTGTTGAAGCCACATGTTTAGAGCATGGCTATGCTTATTCTTGCAGCTAAAGTGCTACGCTATGTTGATTTAGATTATTGTAGACTTGTAGGTACAGTGTATATGTAAGATTTAAAGAATATACTGTAATTGTAATTGTCTTATGTTTGTTTCAGTTTCACACTTTCTACATCATTAAACCTGTGGACAAAGAGTAATGGTCTTCAGAGTCTTGATGGAAGAAAAGTGTTGAACCTTGCTGCCGGTTCCTCTTCTGTGCAGTGTGAAGAGGGAAAGACAGTACAAGGTGTTATTGTTTCAGTAAAAAGTAGTGTCAGGAAATTGTTAAAGAAAATGAATATGGTCAAATGCATGTCAAATGAATAAAGTAGATAATGTCAGTTTAAAAAATATAGAGAAAGATTTGTTTTGGAATACTGTCATAAAACTGAAATGATATACTGTATTTCAATGAGGAGCATTTCAGTCACAGAAAAATTCATATTTCCATGTGCAATTAATTAACTCTCTTCTGTGGCCTCCCCTGCCCTTCACCGTACATACTTAAAAAGCCTAAGGCGAAAAGAGCACACTTCCTGACTCTTCGATGAAGTTACATGGGAAGCCTCAGGCAAGGAGAGCAGCAGCAAGCTAAGCCTCCCTCTCGGGTACAAACCAGAGCAGGCATCAATGACAACAAACATTATATCACACGAAGTCAAACACATTGTGAGCAAGCAAAGCAAAGCAGGAGCTGACTGGAGGTGGGTTGCAAAGTGGCTTAAAGAAGCAGAAGGACAGATGCGCTAAACACCACCAATGAGCTTAGAGTTGACTTTGTATTCCATCTTAATCTTACACTTAATTTCAGTCAGTACCGCTTTAACCCACTTTGTTGGACTAGTAATTTTCCTTGACCAAGGTATATTTGGTTATATGGGTCTATTATATGCGACCTTTCAGTAGCTTTCTCATCATATGAGACCTATAGCAGACTGGAAAATCTCCTGATTTTGTGGAGAAATCTTGTTTTGTATAAACCGACATCAGTGGTTTGAGTAATGATTAGCACTATAAGGGGCTGATGGATAGTCTATGGGTGTATGTATGGTTTCTAATATATTTTTGCTAGAATATGGCCTCTGTTGTCATTTGAAATATAAATAAAATTTTAATCACAACAAAAGACACTGTGATTATATGTGTTGCTCTTAATGTGTTCCACTTGTGCTAGTCAGAAAGTAGGTCATGTGAGTGACTAGCACCAAGACAGCCAAGGTCATCACATCTGTTTGCTCTGATAGAGATGACCTGGGGCTCAAAACTACAATGGTGGGTCTTTTGTATGAAGTATTTTCTTTGTTGATATTGGCATTGTTTCAGCAAAAATGCATTTAATAACTGAATCCTAGATCACCCATTTCTCTAGACACTTGACATTAGAATTAATTTCACAACTTAAATAAGCAAATGAAAAACAAAAGATAACACACCTCTCAACCATGAATTTCAATCTGGAAAGTTGACTCGTTAGGTGATCTTCAGCACTGCCAGCCCCACCGCAAAATATCATGAACCTTTCAAAGGCATCCTGGTAAGTTTTCTAGTTGAAATGCAGATAGGAGAACCGAGTTCCTTTTCCCCAAGGAAGGTTCCTGCTTCCTGCTTTGAATGTTATTAGCCCATTAAACAGCTGTTATCAGTTGTTATCAGTCACATGATAAAGCTAAAGGGGTCTCCTTCAACTCCCAGTTAGCTTACCACGTCATTAACACCCTATTAAAGGTGGCTGTGTCAGAGACCAGCGGTGGGGAGCTAATGTTTGCTGGAAATGTGAAACAAATTTGCAGATAATAATGTTTTTTAGTCATTTGCTAGAGTTTCTCCCAGCAGTAAGGAGTTTGTGTCCAGTGTGGGTATGTTATTATTTATTTTTTATTTAACAACTGCTTTTGTGGATTTTTTTTTTTTTTAGTCATTGTTGGTAAAATAAAAATCTTGCTGGTTAAATATGTCAGACAAAGCCTAGGTGAGGGAACATTTACATGGTATTTTAGTCAACTAATGGGTCTACTAAATTATTTGTTGTGATATTGGGTAGATACCAATTAAGATTTCGCATACACTCATTCACAAAAACCAAGAGGTTGCAGGTTTAATCTAACTTGAATGGATGAATGAATAGATGACTTGCACCTGCTGGTCTACTAATAAATGCAGTTTGCCCAGTCTAAATCTGATAACATTCAAAGAGGACTTCCTGCATATGTAGTGCTACATTTCATCCATTTTTCTTTGCTGGAATTGTGACAATAGGTCCAAAAGCTTTTAAATCCAAAGTGCTGGAGATCTTCTGCCATTCCCACTAACCTCACCAACTGTACAAAGGGAATGAGAGTTTCAACCCCATATGAGCATGATGGGCTTTAACTGATTCCCCCATAAAGACAACATCTGCTGACCTCACCAGTACCCTTGATAATGAGTTTTGATACCTCAATATATATGGTTTGACTAACTGTTACTATCAGGGCTTTTCCAAGGATAGATGCATAGGCACAGACCACGCTCACTAACTTCTGATGCAAACCCAGTCATTTTGTTCTATAAGTAGGCCTGAAATATAACAGAAACCACTCAGTTCAGAAATAAGCTTCAAATGTTGCTCCTAGTGGGCTTTCAAGGGGTAAAGCATTAAACACTGAAAAGGTCCCTCTCAGCCTTAGTGTTTGGTTGTGGTTTGTTCGTTTGGTATAAATGATCTAGATTCAAGAGCTCCAAGAACATCTGGAAGAGGCTCACAAGAACAGACCTGAGTTTAACACAGAGGAGAACTTCACCCTTCAGCTGAGTGAGGCTCCTGTTGAAGACAGCAATACAATTACCACTGCTGCAGAGCTGAGTGCATGTGTGGAGGCTTCAACACAAACCACAGAGGCTCCACACAGAAACTCTGCAGAATGGAAAACAACAAGAGAAGCTGAGTTGGAGATCCAACTCAGTTCGATCTCCTCATCCTGTTGAGGAGGATGAGGAGATCAAACGGCTCTGTGAGCAACTCCTTAAAACTGTAAAACATCTGGAAGAAGATTTTGCAAACTGCAGAGAACAAGAAAAGAGATTTCGCTGTGAAATTGTAGAGGTCAAAGCCAAACCTTGCACCTATGAGAACCTCCATCCATCCATCCATCTTCATCCGCTTTACCTGAGGCCAGGTCGCGGGGGCAGCAGCCTAAACAAAGAAGCCCGGACCTCCCTCTCCCCAGCCACCTCGTCCAGTTTATCCGGGGGAACACCAAGGCGTTCCCAGGCCAGCCGAGAGATATAATCTCTCCAGCGTGTCCTGGGTCTGCCCTGGGGCCTCCTCCCGGTGGGTCATGCCCGGAACACCTCCCCCAGGAGGCGCCCAGGGGGCATCCTTGTCAGATGCCCGAACCACCTCAGCTGGCTCCTTTCGATGTGGAGCAGCAGCGGCTCTACTCTGAGCCCCTCCCGGATGGCCGAACTTCTCACCCTATCTCTAAGGGAGAGGCCAGCCACCCTTCGGAGGAAGCTCATTTCTGCCGCTTGTATCCGCAATCTCGTTCTTTCTGTCACTACCCACAGCTCGTGGCCATAGGTGAGGGTAGGGACGTAGATCGACCGGTAAATTGAGAGCTTCGCTTTTACACTCAGCTCCCTTTTCACCACGACGGACCGGTGCAGTGTCCGCATTACTGAAGCTGCAGCCCCAATCCGTCTGTTGATCTCCGGCTCCCTTCTCCCATCACTCGCGAACAAGACTCTGAGATACTTGAACTCCTCCACTTGGGGCAGGAACTCATCCCCGACCCGGAGTGGGCACTCCACCCTTTTCCGGCTGAGAACCATGGCCTCAGATTTGGAGGTGCTGATCCTCATTCCCGCTGCTTCACACTCAGCTGCGAACCGTTCCAGTGCGAGCTGGAGGCCCTCACCCGATGAAGCCAACAGAACCACATCATCCGCAAAAGAGATGAGATTCTGAGGCCACCAAAGCGAAAGCCATCCGCCACTTGGCTGCGCATAGAAATCCTGTCCATAAAAATTATGAACAGAACCGGAGACAAAGGGCAGCCCTGGCGGAGCCCATCACCCACCGGGAACGAGTCCGACTTATTGCCGGCAATGTGAACCAAGCTCTTGCAACGGTTGTATAGGGATTGAATGGCCCGTAGCAATGGGCCAGACACCCCATACTCCCGCAACACCTCCCACAGGACACCCCGAGGGACACGGTAGAATGCCTTCTCCAAGTCCACAAAACACATGTAGAATGGTTGGGCACCCTCAAGTATCCTCGAGAGGATAAAGAGCTGGTCCAGTGTTCCGCGACCAGGATGAAAACCGCATTGTTCCTCCTGTATCCGAGGTTTGACTAGCGGACGAACTCTCCTTTACAGCACCCTGGCATAGACTTTCCCAGGGAGGCTGAGGAGTGTGATCCCCCTGTAGTTGGAACACACCCTCCGGTCCCCCTTCTTATAGATGGGGACCACCACCCCGGTCTGCCAGTCCACGGGTACTGCCCCTGATCTCCACGCAACACTGCAGAGGCGTGTCAACCAGGACAGCCCTACATCGTCCAGAGCCTTCAGGAACTCGGGGCGGACCTCATCAACACCAGGGGTTCTGCCACCAAGGAGTTGTTTAACTGCCTCAGTGACCTCGCCCCCGGAAATTGGCGGGTCATTCCCCTCATCCCCAGACTCTGCTTCCTCCTCGTAAGACGTGTCAGTGGGATTAAGGAGGTCCTCGAAGTATTCCTTCCACCGCCTGACAATTTTCTCAGTCGACGTCAGCAGCGCTCCGCCAGCACTATACACAGTGCAGGTAGAGCACCGCTTCCCCCTCCTGAGACGCCTGACGGTTTGCCAGAATCTCTTCGAGGCAGTCCGAAAGTCTTTTTCCATGGCCTCTCCGCTTGGCCTGTCGATACCTGTCGGCTGCCTCCGGAGTCCCACCGGCTAACCAAGCCCGATAGGACTTCTTCAGCCTGGTGGCTCCCTTCACCTCTGGTGTCCACCATTTGGTTCGGGGATTACCACCACGGCAGGCACCAACCACCTTGCGGCCGCAGCTCAATGCAGCAGCTTCGGCAATGGAGACCCTGAACATGGTCCATTCGGACTCAATGTCCCCAGTCTCCCTCAGAATGCTGTTCAAGCTCTGCCAGAGGTGTGCGTTGAAGATCTCGCGGACTGGGGTCTCTGCTAGACGTTCCCAGCACACCCTCACTACGCGTTTAGGTGCACCAGGTCTGTCCATCGTCCTCCCCCGCCACCTGATCCAACTCACCACCAGGTGGTGATCAGTTGACAGCTCAGCCCCTCTCTTTACCCAAGTGTCCAGAACATATGGTCGCAGGTCTGGTGATACGATTACAAAATCGATCCTTCGATCTATGGCCTAGAGCGTCCTGGTGCCACATGCACTTATGGACACTCTTATGTTCAAACAAGGTGTTCATTATGGCCAAACTGTGATTAGCACAGAAGTCCAATAACAAAGCACCGCTCGGGTTCAGATCAGGGAGGCCGTTCCTCCCAATCACGCCCCTCCAGGTCTCGCTGTCGTTACCCACGTGAGCATTGAAGTCTCCCAGCAGGACAACAGAGTCTCCAGGTGGAGCACCTTCCAGCTACCCCCCCAGGGACTCCAAGAAGGCTGGGTACTCCGAACTGCCACTCGGCGCATAAGCGCAGATGACAGTCAGGACCCGTTCCCCGACCCTAAGGCGCAGGGAACAAATCCTCTCATCCACCGGGAAAAACCCCAGCGTACCGGCAGCAAGCCGAGGGGATATTAGAATACCCACCCCAGCCTGCCGCCTCTCACCAGGGGCAACTCCAGACTGAGACAGAGTCCAGCCCCTCTCCAGGAGACTGGTTCCAGAGCCCAAGCCATGCGTAGAGGTGAGCGAGTCCGACTATATCTAGCCGGTACCTCTCAACCTCACGCACTAACTCAGGCTCCTTCCCCACCAGAGGTGACATTCCATGTCCCCGGCTGCCAGTCTTGGCAGCCGGGGGTCAGTCCGCCAGGGCCTCTGCTCCTGGCCGCCACCCGACACACAATGCACCCGACCCCTATGGCGCCTCCTGCGGGTGGTGGGCCTCCGGAAGGATGGGCCCATGTCTCCTCTTCGGGCTGTGCCCGGCCGGGCCCCATGGACTAAGGCCCAGCCACCAGACACTCGGGCACCCTCCCCGGGCCTGGCTCCAGGGCGGGGCCCCGGTAACCCTATCCCGGGCAGGGTAAACTGTTCCCTCGATGTTCTTTTCATAAGGGTCTTCTGAATCGCTCTTTGTCTGGTCCCTCACCCAGGACCAATTTGCCATGGGAGGCCCTACCAGGGAGCAAAAGCCCCCAGAAAACATAGCCCCTGGGATCCCTGGGACACACAAACCCCTCCACCACGATAAGGTAGCGATTCAAGGAGAACCTTTGCGAAAAAAAAAAAAGATTTGAAGGCACAGAACTTAAAAAGAGCTTCCAAAGCTTCCTACCAACATCAATGGATGCAAATATCACAAACAAACTCCAAGAAACAGAAGCAGACAAGATGAGATCTGATGCAAAATTAGCAGAGAGAAAAAAAAACAAACAAGAAAAAGAGGCCAGCGTCAATGAACTAGAAAATCCCAGGCCCACAACAAGAAGGCACACATGACAATTTAAGAAAAAGAGGCCTGTGTTACAGAATTAAAAAAGTTCTGAGGCCCAAAATGAGACAGCACACAGCTCAATTCGAGAAAACAGAGGCCAGTATTGCAAAACAAGAGGATCTCAAGGGCCAGCGTCAGAACATGTCAGAGGAAAAGACAAATAAGCATATATTATATTAGTTGTATATAAATTTGTCCTCTGCTCCATTCTCTCCGGCACTAACCGGTCACCGCAGATGGTCGTCCTTCCCTGAGCCTGATTCTGCTGGAGGTTTCTTCCTTTTAAAGGGAGTTTTTCCTTCCCACTATCACCAAGTGATTGCCCACAGGGGAACATCGAATTAATGCAGTTCACTTCAGTTCATTTGTATGTAAATAGTGTTGAAATGATTTGAACTGAATTAAAGATGACCATCAAACAACAAAAAAAAATTTGGTGTAAAAAAAAATTCTGAGTTGTGAATACCTCATTTTGTTTTCATTTAAAAGTATTTAAAATGTCAAATTACAATAGCTTAACATCAGAAATAAACATGTCTACAGGCTAGTTAAAAATAGATTTATAAAATATTATGCCCTGCTCAGTGGTTCATGGAACTGTTAACAGTTAACCTTTTATTGTTTTTTATCTGTACTAGCAAACCCCTGTACTACACACTGAATGACAGGGAACAAAAAAGCTTAAATTTGGCTATGTCTGTGAAGGTCGCGTGCAATGTGAGAAAACATGAAAACATGGTCATGGCATTACCTTGGCCTGTGTTCTAGCTTCAACTAAAAAGCTGAACCTCACATTTTCTTATATAATGAAAATAATTTTCTCAAAAAGAAAAAAAAAGATCGATTCTGATTTTTCGTTTTTTCACAAACTCAGGCCTTTGAATGACCTCTGAAAAACAAGTTAGACAGCTGCCAGCTTTAATTATCAGCTTTCAATCCTGCCTCAACCCTCCAGGGTGAGAGGTGAGAGTTGTCTCTCAGCTCTACAACAGCAGTTGCAAATTTGGCTTGACATATACAAACAGCTTTTACAGGCACATGTACCTGTCTGCTATCCTGTAGTTAAAGATTGAAACTAATGGGGCAATATGGGGACTGAATGACTCCTGAGTTTGGAAAAAATAAGAGGATAAAGGCTAAACTCCCTTAACCAAAAATGACAAAAATGGGAAAACCTGTCACATAAAATCGAGCAACATTCCAAAAAACATTTCTTGATAAGTGAGGGCAACAGTCATAGGGGGAGTCAGCTTATTTGGCATGTTAAACACACTCCATTCAAGAAGTCACTACCGGGATGCTAAAATGAATTGAAAAAGCCTTAAAAAACAATTCTCAGTATTCTGAAGGGACCTTGTTAAAGTGATGACAGCATGTCAGAAATGCAGACAGATGAGCTTTGTGGATTCTTTCTTTATAGTTCTAGCTATGAAGCAGTTTGGGTGCAAGCAAGTTCAATGTTGCTGACATTAGTGAAGTAAGGGAATGTAATCTCTCTCTCTCTCTGTGTGTGTGTGTGTGTGTGTGTGTGTGTGTGTGTGTGTGTGTGTGTGTGTGTGTGTGTGTGTGTGTGTGTGTGTGTGTGTGAGGGAAAGGGGAGGAGGGCGGCTGTACTCCAAAGGCAGCGGGACTCTCTTGTGATGCCCAATGTGTGTAACTTCACACTGATAATTAAGCAGTTCAGCTGTTAAATAACCTGTGGATCAAATGTCTTTCCTCTTTCAATTTGGTGAGGTGTTGCAACTGTGCAGAATTAAAAAGAGTCCTTTCTTATTCAAGCAGCAATCTCTTGAGGAGGAAAAAAATGAAGTGAAAAGAAATGCAGTTTCTCTAATGGCCATTCGAGGCTCAGTCCTCATAGACTCCTATATTTAAATGCTTAATTTTGCAAGACTAAAACAAATAGTTCTCCTTCATAAAAAGCTCTACAGGGGGTTTAACTAACCTGCTTGGCTTTAGTTAAGGCTTTACATCTCCCTGTGTTAGCACACCTGTCTTTTAGTTAACTGTCCAATAGGGCTGTCCTTTGGTAATTTCAGTCACTGATGCATTTTTTGAGGATTTATATTTGTGTCTAATGTTCTGACAGTGTGTCCAAGACGTTTGTGTTTCATTTTTTAGCAAAATGCTGGTATTTTATTAACATGTCTCCTAGACTTGTTACCAGCTAGGTGTGGCACTGCACCAGAGTTGTTCTACTTTTGTATATCGTAATTAGCTTTTAGTTTTATGTCACTTTGACTCCATTTTGACTTAAGTGCCTCATCCAACTCAGTATCACAGCAAAATGTGCAGTAAGCTGTAGTATCAGCAGAGGGACATTTATATTTGCATATAAATACATATTAGCCACCTAGCTTAATTGTTTCTGGTGATTAAGGACCCTAAAATGTACTTCACACCTTTTTTTCTCACTACTTTTTGCTTTAAATATATTATCTGCCCCTTGGTTAATGCCACATCTGTATGTGTGTTTACTTCCTACTTTGTTAGTTTGGTTAAAAAAAATATCTTAAAACCTCTTCAGATTATAAAACTAAGGATATTTCATCTATTTCAAAGTGCTTTAATTCAGCAGCCGTTCACCAGTAACTGTCAAAATGTAGTGTTAGAAAGCATGGATTTGTGAGTTGGACTATTACATGGACATATCCCGACATATATCTCTATTTTATTTTTGTTCACAAAATCTTTTTTTTAAGTCTAGTTATTACATTTATTTTAGCAAATTATTATTTTTTAATTACTTTTAGTCATTAATTTAGTTTTAGTTAACTATAAAAACCTTCTATTATACCCAAACAGCTTAAGGAGCAGCTAGCACTAGTGAGGTACCCTCTCATCCACATCATTTCTGGTTTCATAAATGGAACATGGCAGTAGCCAAAATGCTTAACTTAATTCTTCATTTGTTGCAGATGCATCTTTTATATACAGTCTGTTTTTAGCTACATTAAATATCATGCATTGTATACACGTGATGTTGCCTTCTATAACATGCTAAACCTAAAGCACATACAGTATTTTTTTTTTTTTGGGGGGGGGGGGGGGGGGAAACTGAATTTTATAAACGTGTAAATTCTTGCCAAATTTATATATTTTTTTTTATAAAAAATAGTGCACTGACTTGGCAACTTATCTGTGTCTTAATTGGCCCGATTCTTCAGGGGTTTTTTCCCATTAAAAGTGAGGTTTTTTAACCCACAGTCCTCAAACTGGCACAATGAAAATAAAATTGAATCTTTTTAATCGCTTTTTATGAAAGACTACTAATGTAAGCTCTGTAACTTTCCAGTACTGTATTGCAGCATTGATGGTGCATTGGAGAGTAGCAGACTGAGCTTAACAGTGAAGACAATGGCCAACGTGTGTGTGGGTGTTTGTCTTTGAAGTGATGGCAGCTGCCCTTGAAGTGAAGCGCCTTAAGCCTCACACCGACTTGGTGTTGGCATCCAACGTAATGTTGATTAGATCCCCACTGCGTCTGTCATCTAATAAATCAAGCACATGCCTCTCCTCCACCTCAACTTTTCTTGCGCTTACCTGGTGCCTTTAGTCTTGAAAGAAAGACAGTTATCATAATGGTCAAACTATGTTTCTTTAAAAAAAAAGTCTCCTCATTGGCTTTCTTCTATTTGTGTGAATAGCATAGAGGCAACTCTATAAACTTTAACCTGCATTTTAAATGAGTGGTGGAAAGGACATCTCTCTTCTTTCTTCCTCGAGAGACCAATAGCTATGGTGGCTGATGGAGCAATGGAGGAATAGAGGGATGGATGGAAGGAGAGAGGGCGCGTGCAAGCGTTTTGCAGAGAGTGATTGTGAGAGGACAGCGGTGGCAGAAGATGTCCTCTACACAGTGATTAATTCCAGACCCAATGTGATTTATGGCCCCACCACGGCTGTTTTGTAGGTCACTTTGGTGCCACATCACTCAAGCTGTGCAAACAACAAGTCTGATATCAGTGTTGGTTAACCGTAAAGGAGGACACACATGCGTGGCCACAGTGAAAATGAAAATGTTTTGCTTTGAATTTACTCTTTGCCTCTCACGCCATCAGACCAAGTGAATTGTGAAAATATGAAGAGGGAGTTTTGAAAATGTATGACTCATAGAGATGGATGTGATAGAAATAACATGCAGGCATACAGGGACTGATGCACAGAGAGAAGTAAATGAAAACAGTGATGGCTTTTAAGGGTTATCTTAACCTTGTATCCAGCAAAAGATATTTATAATTATATTACCCTCAGCAATAATGTACCTCACTCAATGTCTGAATTACTTGCAAACATAAACATAATTCTGCCATGTTTATATTTTTGTAGCAAAATCTGACATTAAATGCATGTAAGGGAGGAGTGCTAATTTATTAGCTAAAATTAACAAGCTAGGTTAGCAAGTTGCTTCATAAACTTGGCAGGTACAAGGTTCATGCATACATATTTGGATAGTTAGTGCTTAAGTAACTAGTAAAATACTATAGTTAAACCTACAAGTGAAAGATGTATAGACAACTTTAAAGCAGTAAGTGGGTGTGAAGGCTAAACCTGTGATGAATTTTATGTATATTGTAATGACATACAAAAACAAACCAAAAAAATGTTGACAGCAATAAAATCTTTAATCCTTTAGCTCTATTGGTAGCACACATATTTAGCTAACTTTTGTTATTGTTTTAATACTTGTTGTATTGTCTGTGAAGGTTCTCAGTCATCCAGGTCATAGTAGTCTAAGGAGCTTGGAAAGAAAAGCGTCTGGACTTCTTTAAGTTTCCTTGAATATGTTTCACCTCTCATCCGAGAAGCTTCTTCAGTTCTAAGAGCAATTGGTGGAGAGTCCCAGATTTGTGGACTCTGGGATTCATTTGGGACTTCAAGGAAACTTAAAGAAGTCCAGCCGCTTTTCTTTCCAACCTCCTTAGACTTGTTCTATTCATTTATTTTTGTTTGTTTGTTTGTTTTATTGGTTCTGGCAGGTCCATTTAGACCAGAGTAATGTAATACTAATCTTCCATTTTATGTTAGTCTTTTGAGTCATTTGAGTCTTGTGATTGAGTTTGGCATTTAGGAATTATTATTATTATTATTATCATTTTTGTTATTATTCCCCAGAAACGTAAGTATGTAGTAAAAAATTGGAGTTTCTATATGTTCCAGGAGGAGTGCATTTAGTTGGATTGTGCTCTTGAATGCCCGCTTGAGCTCTTCACAGGGAAAAACCTGGATTTTTTGGCAAAGAGAAAAGTTGATTCTGAAAACCTAGCCTTTCAGCACCAGTGGGTGACTGAATACATGTTTATTAATGGAGCTAATGTGGCTGTAATTAAGGGATTTAATTTAAGATGGCACTATGAGACAAAACATCAGGATAAGCTGAAAAACCTAAATGCAGAGCAGAAACTACAGAAAGTAGAACAGCTAAAGGAGAATCTAACCTTTCAGCAGACGTTTTTCACCAGAGCAAAATCACAAAGTGAAGCTGTTGTGAAAGCAAGTTTTATTGTAGCAGAGGAGATAACCAAATCAGCCCGGCTATTTACCACTCTGAAGAAATTCATGATGAAGGTGTGCGACATTTTGTGTCCAGACAAAACGCAGATTTTGTCAAATGTGAGCCTGAGGAGAAATACGATTGTTGATCGGGTTTGTGAGATGTCCACTGATTTAAGAACACAGTTGTCTGAAAGAAGCAAAAACTTTGTTGCATACTCTCTTGCTGTGGATGAAAGTACAGACATGATGGACATTGCACAGATGGCTATCTTCATCCATGAGAGGAAATATTGGACATTAATCGATGCACGGGACGACAGGAAACGACATTTTTGAAAACGAATGTCAAAGTGCAACTGACATGAAACTGCCCGGACAAACTTGTTGGACTTATAACTGATGGAGCACCGGTGTGGTGCCAAACTAGGTATCCCCGACAGAATTTGTTTCCTCTGTGTCGGGAGCATGCACTGGCCTTTTGAAATCATGGACAAACAGTATCGCACACTCGTGATTTTTAGTTCATAAACACTTCTTATAATGACTAACTACTCCAGAAATTTTGAAGATGTTAGCTCTTTATACAGTAAAGTTTTCACGGAAAAGAGAAACCCAGGCGCGGTTCTTCTCCACAGAGACACAGTGCGTTTATTTACAGTGAAACAGACAAGTCCAACAATTCACTCAAAAGTGCAATTTTCCAATCGTGCTCGTCCCTTGCTCCCAGTGCGTTCCGTGTTGTAACTCCCTTAGTGTGTGTGCTCCCCAACTCGCTTCTCCACTCGCCCCTCCTGGAGAAAGAAGGAAAATCCAGCGTTAGCCACACGCTAGCCAAATAACACGCTCACACTGCTCGCACAGACTATACCAGTTCGGAGTAATAATCCCACGTCAACTGTCGCCGCGAGTCCAGGTTAAATACCCCTTTCTAGCCTGGAGGAATGATTACCAACACACATTACCAACCGCTGGTCAGGTAATCAGCTGCAGGTGAAGAGGGACTCCCAATGACGACAGTCGCCAGGACACGCCTCTCCCACGGCGCGCACTTCCGTAAACAGCCCCGAGGACCAGGGAGGGACACACACACACACACACACACACACACACACACACACACACACACACACACACACACGGTCGTCCGGGAAGAGCCGTCCGACTGTGACAAAAGTTACAGTGGGATACAAATAATATCAGGCTGATCCTGCCACATTTTGTTCCCCCTGTCAAATTGTTTAGTGTGTTCAATAAATGTTTATCTTGTATGGCCCGCGACCCAAAGTGTGCCTTGAGTTTTGCCCACCTGTGCAATTGAGTTTGACACCCCTGAAAACGAACTGCGTCCTGCAGGCTGCTCCTACTTGAGCGCCCCCCATTTAGGTCGCCGTGGTGGAGAACTTGCTGTCGTCTTTAAGGACAGTTACACTTGCAGAGGTATGCAAACTGAAAACTATTCTTCTTTTGAGTCGCAAACAATTAAGGTGGGGTCTACGAACATCTTTTATTGTGTTTTAGTCTAGCACCCTCCTGGCCCTGCTACTGAGTTCTTAAAGGATTTTATGGACTTCTTATCTTCTATTATCAAGCTGGAGAAAGTTTAAATTCTTGGGGATTTTAACATTCATATTGATGACGCCTCAACTAACTCTGCAGCTGAACTTTTATCTATATCTGATTCTTTTAACTTTGTCCAACGTATTTCTGGTCCAACACATTTAAAAGGCCATACCTTGGACCTTGTCTTTTCCTTGGGCCTCAACATTGGCAATGTGTTTGTTGAGGATGTACATTTGAATGATCATAATTGTGTCTTTGTTCAACTCAATTTTAGCTCTAAACAAACACCTGTGAGGTTAAAAACTCATAGATGCATAATAACAGACTACTGCTGAGGGGTTCTCCATTATGTTTGACAGTTCTCTATGATGTAAATACTCTTATTCAGTCCTTTAATAGGGAATACACATCCATTTAGGACCAAGTGGCACCTATTAAAACAAGCTCTGCCTTACAAAAGAAGACATGCCCTTGGATAAATGAGTCTCTTAAACTTAAGGAGAATATGCCGGAAAACGGAACGACTACACAAGTACACAGGCTCCATCTTCGAGATCTCATGCTCTCCTTAAATGATACGGTGAAAAACTGTTAGATCAGAATATTTTTCTAGATTCATATCAAAAAACACGAGAAATCCTAAGTTTCTTTTTGACAAAATCACTGCTATTGTATGCCCAGATGTGGTACTTTTAGATGTACACTCTAAAGTAGATAGTAATAAACTCCTCCGATTATTTGTTGATAAGATTAAAGAAATCCATGCTAAAATCTCCCCAAAATGTTATTGTTCTCCGAGTGAGGCACTCCCTTTGCACTCCTGGTCAACTTTTACAACTGTAACATATGATGAAATAGCAGCCCTGGTGGACAAAATGAAGCCATCCTCAAGCCCCTGAGATATTATCCCCACTAAGCTTTTCATCAATGCTTTTGACACCATTGGTCCTTGGGTTGTGAACCTTTTTAATGTTTCTCTTCAGTCTGGGGTGTTCCCCAGCTTTTTTAAACATGCCATTGTGGAACCAAGGCTCAAAAAACCTAACCTGGATCCAACATTACTCCAACATTTAAGACCTATCTCCAAACTCCCATTTATGTCAAAACTCTTTGAGAAGGCAGTTGCTGTCCACCTTACAGCATACTTGGAGAAATACAATATCTATGACCGTTTTCAATCTGGGTTCCGTAAATTGCATTCCACTGAGACAGCACTACTGAGTCACTAATGATATTATGATGTCAGCGGAGAATACAGTCCTAGTCTTGTTAGACCTCACCTCAGCCTTTGATACAGTCAATCATACCATCCTGATAAACAGACAGAGAGACCTGGTTGGGATGTCTGGCTCTGTTCTAGACTGGTTTTCATCTTATATATCTAAAAGCAGTTTCCTGAAGTATCTTATCATCTTTTTGCTGACAATATTCAGCTATACTCTTCATTGTGCACCACTGAACGACACAGGAAATCTTTCCTGCCTTTGGCCATCTCCCTGTACAACGCATCCACTTAACACACTGGTTACTGCTACAACTACACATGTTTCTTTTCCAGCTATATATTAATGACACACACACACACACACACACACACACACACACACACACACACACACACACACACACACGTACATACATACGTATTGTCTGTCTTGTTAATGTTGGTTTATAATGGAGCACTGTAACAAAAAAAATAATTTCCCCCAGGGATCAATAAAGGATTCTGATTCTGATTTAAGCCTGCTGAAGCTCATAAGCTCTCCAATCTGATTGACTGTTTAACCAACATTCAACAATGGTTGAAAAATAATTGTTTACAGCTAAACCCAGACTTAGGTTCCTAGCAGAAACACCTTAGAAACCTGGGTGTTATTTTTGATGAACTTTTTTCTTTGGAGGGACATTTCAAAACTTAGATCCATCGTGTCAACAAGTGAACTCGAGATGATAATACATGCTGAAGTCTACAAGACTCAACTACTTTAACAGCCTGTTAACTTGTCTAAACAAGAAAGGGCTAGCTCGTCTACAGGTTGTTCAAAACTCTGCAGCGGGGCTACTGATCCACTCGAACAAGGGGGCTCATATGACACCTGTGTTAAAGTTGCTGCACTGGGTACCAATCAGATTTAGGATCCATTTTAAAATTCTAGTTTTAACTTTTAGGGCATTACAGGAACAGGGCTTATCTTGCTGTAAATATATGGCGCAAAGTGATGGTTGCATCAAAGTATTGTAGTTGAACAGAGCATGTGGGTGCTGTCTATTGTTTCTCCATGAACTTGCACATTTGGAGAGAATGCTGCGCAGATACAAGTCATTACATGCTTTCACATTAAAAAGACATTGGTTATCTACATCTTTATCCTGCTGCCTTCTGCTGTGATATTGTGAAGCAATTACAAAAGCTGATGAGAATCTGTCAGCCCAAAGTGGGGAAATTAGGCACAGGTTAATGATGATGATAATAATTACATTTATGATTTAATAACTGTGATGCTAACATATACAAAAGACATAATTTAGAACAATTGGTATACAAGGAATGCAGTTGGCCCATATGCATCAGTTAATAGTATGAATCTTTCATATGCCACTTAAAGAGTTTCATCAATTGTACATTACCCCTGACTCATAAAAATGTTATTCCAACAAGGTGGGAAGACAAAATTGTGCCTTCCGTGCATATGATTGTGGAGTGACTTAATTGACTGAAATTAAAACTAACATTAGAAACTCAAATGAAAGGGGTTGCTAAGCAACATCAATCCCAAAATCCATTTCTTCAATTATTCTGCTGACGTTAATCCTTTTCTTCATTGTGGCTCTGGGATTATTGATGCAAATTTCAAATGAGAATGTTTAAAAAGAGAGTGAAGTCATTTGAAGGAATAAGTTTGTGCAGAGATGATGTCCCAATTACTTTCTACCATTTCTGGATCAGCAGGTTTCATGTTTTTATGAAACAGCAGAATCAATCAGTGTCAAAACTGCGCAGATTCATGGCATCTGGACTAGATATTCTGAATCCTTAATCAGTGAGTTTTCACTATCTGTTCTGATTCTGTCCTGCTCTTTATCTTTTAATTCCCCTCGATATAAAGGGAAAAAAACTGTGGGGGATGACAGCAGAGTTGCTGCAGAAACCTTGATCTGGTTTAAGTTATTTCTCATATTGAGGCACTTTTGAGAAAACCATCAGTGGACTCAAATCAATACCAAGCAAGGTTGATCTTTAGCTTTGACGGTGACCTTCTTCACAAGTTCCTTCCACCAGTGAGGCTGGCATGATGCTAAAATAGAGCCAAACCTTAAGAATGCAATGAGTGGGGTGAAAAAAGAAGCCTGCTTTAGTCAACATGCACGATTTTGCTTTCCCCACTGAGAAAACTCAAATACAAGGTTATTTGTTTTGGCAATATTTAAAAGCACCGCATGTTGTCAAGCTATAAGCCAACCAAGGTCAGCCACTCTGGGGTGAGATGAGAAAGAAGTGTCTCAAAGTGAAAGGGAATAGGATTACCATGAGTTACAGCTCACTTGTCTTTACTCAGCATCTTTATGACAAGCAGAAATCGCATTGCTTTTTAGTAGAAGTGAAGATATGGACAATTCTTGGTGTTTGCCTAGTTTTCCCCAAAACCCATTTGAGAGAGAAAATGCATGAAACTTAATGGAAACTGATAGAAGTAAAAAGGTAGTCATGTTTATTTTACAGATGGCAAAGAACTCTTTCCAAAACTTTACTTTGTCTTTTAAAGTAAAGTTTAATGTTAAATACCGTATAAATATTTGGACTGTAGCATTATGTAACATTTACTTCTGTTGACTAAATATTAACTCTGCCTTCTGTCATCACCAGAGACGTCTTATTTATAATAAGGCATTACTGGCTAAATGTAACCTTTTTCTTTTCAACTACAAAATGACATCACAAATGTAGTGATAAACAACTTTCTTATAATAATAATTGTCTGTCTGTCTATTTGTTGGATAGCTAAGATATGATTTTCAAATTTTGTGTGTTGGTAGATACCAATAACAGCTTGAGCTGATTTAATTTAGGTGAAACTCAGGTCAAGGTCATGCCCTTCGGGGAGAGTTGTGCTGTCTAAGTGCTTTTGTATATCATGTTTTTTCCTATGTTTGAAAAAGAGCACAAAAAAATACTTATAACTGAAAACACCAATGGAGTCTTTTTGACCCCTGTTAAAATCAATGTAAACTGTAACAGTGTAGGTTTGTTATCTGAAGGCAGCTATAAAATGAGCCAGAGCTATTGAGATGTGATTGATAGATAAATAATGAGGTTTGTCACGTAATATCGCACACATATTGCTCGAGATATGTTCGCCATAATTAATGTGATACAATCACGGGTTGATTTCCATCAGTTGGCTGTAGTTTTTCATATTTCTCTGCAAGCTATAAAAAATAGTCGGCAAGTGGTGGTAAAACTTGTAAAAGTGCACTGCAAATCTCACTGAAACCTGAAAAGCCTGTATTTAATTCTGTTGTTCTGTTTTTGTTTTTTGTTTGTTTATTTTTTTATTTTTTTGCAAAGTACCTGTAACCACAGCAATATGCTAATGACCAAGGCTTGTATAACTAGGGAAATTCCAGCAACCAGTCAAGGAAGATTCCCTGTTCTCTCAGGTTGCAAGATGATCGCAGACTGGTCTCTAGGCTTGTGTTACTATATCCTTAATGACTTTGTCCTGCATTGTATTGGATACGTCTGAATACGTGGAGAACGGGGGAGGTTGCTAGTTGTGCAGAGCAGCAGAACTTTCTGAGCAGACAGATGGTGTGGATTCCCGATCCAAAAGAGTCTGATAAAGATGCGGATTGAAGAATTTTCGCTGTTCCACATTTACAATAATTAATTTGCTAAAAATTAATTCAAATGTGTGAGGTCAGTTTTAAAATGTAAGCAATGACCTCTTTAGTCTGTTTCAGAGTGAGTACTCTGGTTTTTTACCTTAGCATAATTAATAACATCTGTTATCCAAAATTCAAAATTTTTACTCTTCCTTAATGCTCTTCTAGCATATTTAAATGTTTCACATGTGTTAGCTATTGTGTTATTTGTTTTATAGTAGACTCTAAAATATAATTAACATGTACTATCTGTAATCAAATATAAAATTTAACTTGGAAAATTAATGAAATATAAGTATTTAAGACATAATGTTAAATACTTATATTGCCAAATCTTACTGATAATTAGAGTAAGTCAATGAAAATGAATTTTGAACTTCAAGACCTCTAACCCCTTAACCAGGTTGTACAAATCAAAAACTAAAACCAGGGGTGATTCTAGGATCAGAGCTTTGGGGGTGCTGAGCACCCAGAGAGCTGCCCAGCCAGGCAAGATAAACCTGTCTCTGTCAGTCCCTGCATCCTTAAATGTTGTCCCGAGTTCTCTCTGACTGTCACTTTGGTGCATTTAAACCCCTGTTCCTCCCTGTCTTCATCATCTGTTGTCTTCGTCTCCGTTATCAGTCATCATAATTTTACCATCTCTGTGCAAGTCTGCAAATTTCTTTATTAAATCATAAGATTCTTAAATTCATCAAGTCTCTCTGTGCCTGGGTCCTCGTCACAAAACATGACATCACTGTTTTGCACATTTTAACACAATTTAATCCCCATATTTGTGAAAGAAAAGCAAAACACTTTGTTACCTGGTGTAATGCTTTTCAGCTAAAAAGAAACATGGTCGGACTCCTACCTAACTATATAAAGAGTAACTGAAGGTTAAATGCAGCTAATATGTCCTGTTTTAAGCCAGGCACTTACACCTCCGCTCCGCTGCGTCTCAGCCACCATGCTCTGGCAGCAAGAGCGCTAGAGCCAGAACAGGGGAGAGGCGAGCTGGAACAAACCATTTTGGGAGGGGGGGTATCCATACTTTTGTTGTTAAAATGTTATGTCTCAAACAAGTACAGTACTGTATGCTTTTTATATTTTTAGCAGTGTTTCACACAAACAGCAAATATTGTCAAAAAAAAGTAAGAAATCTTTGGGGGTGCTTTGATTCATTTTTGGGGGTGCTGAAGCAGAAGCACCCCCAAAAATGGGCTAAGATCGCCCCTGACTAAAACAATAAGTATTTAAATATTGCGCCTGCTAATTTGAACTGCAAATGGAGAACTCTAATGCTGCAGCTTTAAGATGAAATACGATTCTGTCTCAATATGGCAGTAGTCTGACTATGGATGACTCATTTTAATCACAAATATTGGCATTACCTTTATGGCAGTAGGAATTAAAAGTCCAACCAAGTTGGAAGATACAACAAACGAAAAAGAAGAAAGAAAAGGCATGCTGATCCATAGTATATAATTAGGTTGTTCTGTATGTTGTTGCATCATGTGCTATTAAGTAAATGGGATCATTTAGGTTAGAAAGAATAACATGTACCCTACAGGCACTGTGGAGTTCCCTCGCTTTAATCCATTTCTCAAACCCATTAATAATCTAAACTGATAACCACTCTGGATACAAGACTGATTGCATTTTGTGAGTCAGATGCATTCAGAAAGAAGGACAGCAGAACAAGCAGTCAGGCCTGAAACCCAAAAAGCCTTCATTTAATCCTTTGGTTCTCCTGTTTTCCCTTTTAGCTGACTAGCAGATGTTTGTTTGCCCAAGCGGGAGACACATGCTGGAATGCAGTTGGCTTCATTAACATTGTCCACAAACCGCGATTTGATTGCATAATGTATACTGAGTCGAAATAAGGTCAGGCATGCAAGGTGCTCTTTATTCCAGCTTGGGAGTTGAGATGCAGAATCATAAAACCTTCAGCAGTGTGCTTCTAGTCAGCCATTTGGAAATGTAATATGGATTATTTAAATCACTGTGGGAATATTAAAAGTCAGATGACTTAACAGAGTTAAAATCCTAACTAAGAAAGCTTTAGAAACTTGGAGCCAGTTTGATACAAGGCTATATTGCCACAATTTGGAAAGAATCATGCAATTTAATGGACACCTAAAACATTTAATCTGTAATTAAAGAATTTCAGCTATCTCCAGCAATATAATACCTTCATTGAAATTCAAGGATCTGAGGTCTGTTGAGTGAATTTCAGAGAAAATGCCTGCCAGATTTTAGAGAGACAGCCAAAGGAAGGCTTATGATCATGATCCATTCACAATTCAATGAAAGTCAATGAATTTCTAGACTGACTGACATACTTTTTTGTTCTGTTCATCCATTTTTTATTACCAAAGTTAAGGAAATGTCTGATTTAAGTGTAGTTGAAGTTTTAATAAGAGGATTGTTGTTTTGTTTGGCTGTGGACCTCTTTTTTTTTTTTTTTTTTTTAACTTTGAGAGACCTTTTTGTGCATTGGTTGTCACTGTAGTGGTCTTCATTTGAACATGACTTAAAAAAATGTATGTTTAAATAAATAATTAATATTCAAATGAAAATTTAGTCAGTGTTATAAAAATAAATAAATACATAAATGCTCAGAGCTAAGCCTATATTCCATTGGCACTGTGAACTATGGAAAGTGTTTTGTCCAGCTGGATTTAAAGTCAACGTTCTTCAGCATTTACACACTTACTCAGTATGGAAATCTTCACCTTGTATGAGTATACTAAATGCACAGTTCTACATCACACAATGTTTTCCTAATAGGATTGATTTAGGCAAACGGATTTGAAACAAAGTGATTTACCTGTGTATTGTACTCTTCTCCCTGCACTATGTGTTGGGTTGGCAAATCCTCTGCCAATCAATCATCATTTAAAACTGCTTTGAAAACCTTTGTCACTGTTACTTAATACTTATTAATATTACATCAGAAATACCACACTTGGTGCTGGGGTTGGTGGACAGGATCACTAAATTGGAGACTCGGCTTTGCACCCTTGCTAAATCTGTAGCTAGCCAGACCCCTGTAGCCGGTGCAGCCAAGGGTAGCGTAGGCACCACTAGCTGCCCCCCTAGCAGACTGTCCCGAGGAGCCGGGGAAACAGGATGGCTGCGTGACGTTGAGGAGGCAGCATAGTCTTAAACAGAAACCTAGTCCAAAAATCTCTCAATCACACCACCACACAGTACTGACCCACACATATGGTTCTTACACACACACTGGACATTCTGGACATTGGTTTTGCACAACACTGGTCACTATATTCTTCATTTCCGGTTAATACTTGTACAGCTGCTGTTATTGTGTATATATTTATTTATATTTAGATTTCTTCATACATTCTTATATAGTTCTATATTGTGTATTGTGTATTTTGTTGTACAGTTATTTTATTTTCAACTTTAATTTATATATTTATCTTTATCTTATTCTTCCCAGTTAAATTTACCCTTCATTCTAATTTGTGTTGTACAGTTATTTCATTTTTAACCTTAATTTATATTTTATTCCTTCCTAGTTAAATTTACCCTTTTTAATTTTTCATATTTATTTCCTATCTTATTCATAGCCTTTTCCTTTTTTGTTTTCTTTAGGTCACGAGCAGTTGTCCAAGCATTTCACTACATATCGTACTGTGTATGACTGTGTACGTGACAAATAAAATTTGAATTTGAATTTGAAAAACAGTCCAAAGCAAAACAGTTCAGGAGGCCAGCCACATGGTAAGCAGCAGCACAAACACAGTTCAGGGGGACATCCACATGGAAATTGGGGCTGACAGAACAGGTCTGAAAGCTGGCCGCTTAGGAAGCATCGACGGAGAAGCTCAGTGTCTAATGGCCAGGAAGGTGGCTGGTGATGGTGTGGTGTGGTCAATGAACGTGGACGTGCAGGCCATGCTGGACGTGGACATGGGCATAAAGGCCATGCTGTATGTGGAGGCGCAGGATCAGATGAGGCAGGACTAGAGCTGTGCGATATGACCAAAATCTCATATCCCGATATATTGAAACTATAGATGTTTTCATTTCATCATCCGATATATTTCATCATATCGCACAGCCCTAGGAAGGGCCAGATGGCGCACTGACCTCTGGCAGAGATGCAGCTGAACCAGACAGCAGCATGGTAGTTGCTGAAAGTTCAGCTTGTGGCGGCATAGCAGCCTTGGACGGTTGGGCTGGTGGTTGAACTGGTGGTTTCCGGATTGACTCACCAGAGCCCCCAGAGGAGACATGCGGCGACGTGAACACTGTGGATGGCTGGAGTGGCTCTCCTGAGCCCCCAGCAGACACAGATGGCGGTGTAGAAACCGCGGACAGCTGGAGGGGTTCTCCAGAGCTCCCAGCGGAAACAGGCGGTTGGAGTGACTCTCCTGAGCCTCCAGCAGAAACAGGCGCAGGGCCAGCAGGTGCAGGGACCTCTGCCTGAGACGAAGCATTGCCAGCAGTTGCGGAGACGTCTGGCTGAGGTGGATGCCTCTCGGGCTGCAGCAAAACATAGTCCATCAAAGGCTGGGATCAGCGGAGTCTGCTGCAGACAGCTGAGACAGTTCACCCAAGCTCCCAAGCACAGGCTACTGTGGACCGCTGAGATGGCTCGCCTGAGCTCTCTGCTGACGGCGGAAATGGCTAAACAGGCTATAATTGCTCCATAGTCAGCTCACTAAACTCAGTGTCCATTAATCCAGGAACACAAACAAACTCAGGAGGTGCAGAAACTCAATACTCTATGCCAGGATGGGCTGACTTGGCAGCATGAACAACAGTCTCTGCATTTACAGTATTATAAATTGCTGTTATGGTTATGAGTTATGGTTATGGTTATGAGTCTGTGACTCAGTGTTTTGTGTTTGTTTAAGATATATTCCTTGATTATTTGTTATTCATGGCTTTGTTTTTCTTGGTGGTTTTTTTGTTCATTCTTTAGTATTTGTACATTTTGTATTTGTAGTTCTAGCTGCTATTTTCAGTCATTGTGCCTTCCCTGTGTCCCATGTTGCATATCCAGTCAGTCATATCTCAGTGTCAAGTCCGTGTCTCCACATCTGCATCTTTGCAAATGTCTCGTACTCCTGTTTTACTTTGATAGTCCTTGTCTTATGTCACTATATTCTGCTTTGCTTCCTTTTTCTCGTTATGTCTAATATGTGTTAAGTGGCGGCTGTGTGCAGACAGGAATAGGACGCAAGGTGCAGACTCCAGAGACAAACGTAAACTGAAATAGCTTTAATGCTGAACTCAAACATAACATAACTGGAAAAAATCAAAATAAACTTAAACCAGAGGACTGACAGAACACACAGCTAAATAAACAGTAGATCGCGACACAGACACAGAGAAACACAGGGCTTAAATACACAGAGGAAGCAATCAGGGAATGGGTAACAGGAGGGAAACACAGCTGGGGCAAATCAGGCCTAACGAGACAAGGGGAAGCAAAACCAGACACATTAACATCAGACATGGACTTTCAAAGTAAAACAGGAAACCCATAACACAGACTGAACAAAAGACACAGACTCACATGCAGGCACTACAACAGAGGGAACAGAGACGTGGGACCAGGGCAGACACAGACACTGACTGGACATGGGGATATAGCAACTAAGGATACACAGAGACGTGAACTAGACAAGGGGATACAGCTGACAGGGGAGACAGAGCAACTAGAGAAGACAGAGACATAAACCATAAGACAGAACTCAAAGAAACCAAAGACTAGAAATTATAAATAATATAATAAACTCAAAAACCCTGGGTCAACGACCCAGGCATCCTAACAATATGTCCCAGCTGTGTTCCCACCTGTTCCCAATCCTCTCGTCGTCCTGCCTGTATATTTAAGCCCTGTGTTTTTCTCTGTTTATTGCTGGTTCATCTCCCTGTATCTTGTCTCTGTTTCTGCTGTTGTTCCTTCTGCGTTTCATGGTTTCAGGTTTATTAGCTTTCCCAATTTAGGTGTTTTTTTAGTTTATGTCCCTGCCTATCTGTCACGGCTGCCGGCGTGAGCCGTGTGGTGTAGGAGGAAAAGGACCCAAAATGCAGGCAGTTGACTGGTGATGAGAATGAAGTTTTATTTGCAGAAGTGGAGCGACTGAACAGGTAGTGAGACAAGACGAATGACTGAAAAAACCTAGACTGGGAAAACTAAATAACAAACCTAAGCATGAAACGGGGAGCGGAGAATGCAGAGAGACGTAGTTACACCGAGAAACACAGACGATCCGACGATGAACAGAAGCCAACACACACTATAAATACACACTAGGTAATGAGGAGATGACATGCAGGGGTGGACACAGCTGACACTAATGGACATGATGAGAGGCAGATCTACAAAGTAAAACCGGAAACACCCAGACTGTTTTGCAACAAAAACACAGGGACCTGAACGGAGCACAGAGGGGAGACACAGGTAGGGATAATAAACACGACAACCAACCCAAAGAATTAATACAGAATCAGAATAAACACCAAACACAAGATGAACCCAAAAAGAAACACAAAACGCTGGGTCAACGACCCAGGATCACGACAGTACCCCCCCCCCCCTCAAGGGCGGGCCCCAGACTGCCCAACAGAAGCACAAAAAACGGCCAAAAACAGAAAACAACCCAACCAGGGCGGTCGGCGGGGGACCAGGAAGGAGGGACAGAGCCCAGAAAGACCCAGAAGGTCAAGTTCAGGGGGCCGACCCGGAGGCCGACAGCGCAGGAGGCCAAAACAGTTCGGTTCTGGGGGCCGACCGTGTGGACGGCAACTGCGGCGACGGGCAAACAGTTCTGGGGGCCGGCCACGCGGAAGGCAGTGGCGGCGACAGAGCAGATCCGGGGGCCGGCCACGCGGAAGGCAGTGGCGGCGACAGAGCAGATCCGGGGGCCGGCCACGCGGAAGGCAGTGGCGGCGTTCAGGAGGGTGCTCAGGAGGGCGTCCACGGTGGCGGAGATGCCCAACAAGCGGCCTGGCAGATGACCGACGATGTGGAGGCGGTAGTAGGGGACCTGAAGGCTGCGTGGCCCCTGCAGCCCCAGGCGAAGCGGAGGCTGGACCAGACGAGGCGGAAGCGGAGGCTGGACCAGACGAAGCTGATGAGGATGATGACGACGCTGAAGTTGGACCAGGCGACGCTGATGAGGATGATGAGGATGCGGAGGCTGGACCAGGCGACGCTGATGAGGATGATGACGACGCTGAAGTTGGACCAGGCGACGCTGATGAGGATGATGAGGATGCGGAGGCTGGACCAGGCGATGCTGATGAGGATGATGAGGATGCGGAGGCTGGACCAGGCGAGGCAGCAGCTGATGAGGAGGCTGAAGCTGGACCAGGCGAGGCAGCAGCTGATGAGGATACTGAAGCAGAGGCCGGACCAGGCGAAGTTGAAGCAGAAGCCGGACCAGGCGATGCTGAAGACACGGAGGCTGGACCAGACGAGGATGAAGCAGTGGCTGGACCAGACGAGGATGAAGCAGTGGCTGGACCAGGCGAAGCGGATGAAGCCAAAGCAGACGCTGGACCAGGCGAGGAGGATGCTGAAGCAGATGCCGGACCAGGCGAAGCTGATGACACTGATGAGGAGGCCGGACCAGGCGGAGCTGATGAAGCTGAAGCTGGACCAGGCGACGGCGAAGCTGATGAAGCTGGACCAGGCGACGGTGTGGGTGAAGACAGGGAGGCTGGACCAGGCGACGGTGTGGGTGAAGACAGGGAGGCTGGACCAGGCGACGGTGTGGGTGAAGACAGGGAGGCTGCAGCTGGCGAGGATGATGAGGCTGCAGCAGGCGACGGCGTGGAAGCCGGAGACTGTAGCGCTGCAGGCGTGGAAGAAGCTGCTGCTGCCCGCGGCGTGGATGAAGCTGCAGCTGGCGAGGATGATGAGGCTGCAGCTGGCGGCTGGACGGGCTCCTCGGGCCCTCCAGCTGACGAGGCAGGACGCTGGACGGGCCCCTCGGGCCCCCCAGCTGACGAGTCTTGGGGCTGGACGGGCTCCTCGGGCCCTCCAGCTGACGAGGCAGGACGCTGGACGGGCCCCTCGGGCCCCCCAGCTGACGAGTCTTGGGGCTGGACGGGCTCCTCGGGCCCCCCAGCTGACGAGTCTTGGGGCTGGACGGGCTCCTCGGGCCCTCCAGCTGACGAGTCTTGGGGCTGGACGGGCCCGAGGAGCCCTCCAGCTGACGAGGCAGGACGCTGGACGGGCTCCTCGGGCCCCCCAGCTGACGAGGCAGGACGCTGGACGGGCTCCTCGGGCCCCCCAGCTGATGAGGCAGGACGCTGGACGGGCTCCTCCGGCCCCCCAGAAAAAACAGTCTCAGAACCAGTGGGCACTGGAGCCCCTGGCACACACAGAACAGAACCAGCAGGTGCGGCGACCTCTGGCAGAGACGCAACAGAACCAGCAGGCCCACGGGCCTCTGGCAGGAACGCAACAGAACCAGCAGGCACACGGGCCTCTGGCAGGAACGCAACAGAACCAGCAGACACACGGGCCTCTGGCAGGGACGCAACAGAACCAGCAGGCACACGGGCCTCTGGCAAACATGCAGTGACTCAGCTCAGGCAGCGACAGTCCGGTGCAGTCCTCAGCTGGCTTCTTAACCTCCAGGGGTCCAGAGTCAGCTGGGGGCCAAAACCCAGCCTCTGGGGAGGCCCTGGAGTGTGTCTCAGTCTCAGAACTGGCCAGCTCTTGAGGAATGTTTCCATTGTTATTGGGTTTGTCTCTCTGCTTAGAGTAAGAAGTTGTTGAACTGTCCGTTATGGGTTGGCTTGCATGTACAGGAGGAGTAGGTGAAGGTGATGGCTGAACAGGTGGTGGAACTAATAGCTGACCTGCAACCTGAGCTGGTAACTGAGCTAAGGGCAAGTGAGCAGCTGATGCTGGAGACTGAGCTAACGGCTGTGCTAACAGTGGGAAAGGCGACTGCTCCTGAACGACCTGCCCTGGCTCCTTAACCTCCAGGGGTCCAGAATCAGCTGAGGAAGGTGGCTCAGCTTCTGGGGAGGCCCCGGAGGGGGTCGCAGTCCCTTGAAAAACAGGGCTAGCATCTCCAATCCTGGAGTCAGTATTAACCGTACCCTTTAAAGCATCCCTGGATTCAGAGGGTGCATGAAGAGAGCCCCTTAAATCCCTGGGACTGGAAAAAATGGTCTCCGAAACCACAGTCTTTAATTTTGCCGCTTCAGTATTAACTGAGACAGTGATATCTGATCCTGAGCCCATAGAAACTTTGGATTCAGTCTCTGGGGTAACACTTTGCAGTTCGGAGAAAGCAGAAAGACAGTCTTTACCACTCACCACAGCTGGCTGTGTCATAATCTCAGAGTCCAGCTGAGGAGAGGAGCGCTGGCGGCGCATACGCCGTTTCTTGCGGGAGGAGGAGGCGGAGAAGACGACAGAGGAGGCTAGTGGTGATGGGGAAAAGGAAGCTGGCTCCTCATCGTCTGACCACATAGCCGCGAGGAAAGAGGCAGGTGTGTAGTGATCAGAGCGGGACGCGGAGGCTGAAGAATTCCTTGGCACCGGCACGGAAACAGCTCTCCGCGGTAAAGTCTGCTGCTGCGTTGCAGAGATCTCCATCGGCTGCGACTGCAGCGAGGCCTTCCGGGAATCGACGCGCTCTGACTGCTCCCGAGCCCGCCACGCCTCCTGGCCTCGGCTTAATTCTCCCATGAAATCTCCATAGCAGGAAAGCTCACGAAGGAAAGGATTTCCTTCGACGATCGCCTTAATAGCGTTTAGTCCAACAGAAATTGTCCGTGGGTCCGTGGAGCGTGTTATTCGGCTCATCAGACACTGTACGCGGAGAATATCTTCCTCACGGGCGGAGCCTGCGGGGTCCATAGTATGGTCGGATCGTGCTGTCACGGCTGCCGGCGTGAGCCGTGTGGTGTAGGAGGAAAAGGACCCAAAATGCAGGCAGTTGACTGGTGATGAGAATGAAGTTTTATTTGCAGAAGTGGAGCGACTGAACAGGTAGTGAGACAAGACGAATGACTGAAAAAACCTAGACTGGGAAAACTAAATAACAAACCTAAGCATGAAACGGGGAGCGGAGAATGCAGAGAGACGTAGTTACACCGAGAAACACAGACGATCCGACGATGAACAGAAGCCAACACACACTATAAATACACACTAGGTAATGAGGAGATGACATGCAGGGGTGGACACAGCTGACACTAATGGACATGATGAGAGGCAGACCTACAAAGTAAAACCGGAAACACCCAGACTGTTTTGCAACAAAAACACAGGGACCTGAACGGAGCACAGAGGGGAGACACAGGTAGGGATAATAAACACGACAACCAACCCAAAGAATTAATACAGAATCAGAATAAACACCAAACACAAGATGAACCCAAAAAGAAACACAAAACGCTGGGTCAACGACCCAGGATCACGACACTATCTCTGTTTCTGTTTGTATCTCACCTCCCACTTTAAAAAATAAATAAATAAATAAAAAAGCTAACTTGCGGTAAAGTCAGTGCCTGCACTTGGGTCTTTCTCATCACTCCACGGAATCTGCCCTGTCAGACATGACAATGGCCCGCTTCGTGGAAACTGTCTACTCCAGCTCAGAGGGTGTTAGGACTGTCCCAATACTGATAAATAGCATGGAAGGAGGAGGATGAACGCAGTTCCTTTCATTTACAAAGTTGGAATGAAAATCCTCCGAATGAACAGTCTCGGGTGGGCTGAGCTGCGCTGAGGAGGTGGGCAGCTTGTGCAGCTCCAAAGGGGGATGCCCCCAAAACAGGGCAAAGGCCTGAAGTTGCATCCTTCTTCTTCTATCGGGAGCCCCATCGTGAGAGACGAAGGTGAGCTGGAGATCAGAAGAGTAATTACTGGCAACAAGAAGAACCCTTCCATTCTGATCACTGGAGACTTACTGTAGGTGAGGAACATGCAGTTGAGGCACAGGCTTGGAGGTTACAAGGTCCCCCTAGGGCCAAACACGTCCCAGTTTTGTTTTGGGTTTTTTTTTGTCCCGTTTGGATCTTTAGCCATCAGAATTGTTGTCTTAAGGCCAAGAAAGATGCCAAGCAGATTTATTTTACCAAGTGGATCATCATGGCTTTGCCATATTGGTCCATTTGATTGACCTTTATTATAATTATGTATTTATTTTATTTTCGGTTGCTACAAACGGGACAGACATGACTGGGGGATAGGACAGGGAGAAAGAATGAAAGAAAGAGAGGGAGAGAAAGAAAACCAGAGGGGAGAAGAGACGGTGAGAAAGGGGGGAAGAAAGAAAGAAAAACAAACAAAACACCTGGAGCAAACAAAAAAAGAGCAACATAATAAATACAGCACCATCACAATAAACTAGCTAGCAGTAGATAACAGTAGATACTAAATATTAAACGATATTGTGCAGCACGCAAGATAAACAGCGCACAATGTGCTTTGAGGCAGCAGCCAAGAAAGGTGTAGTCTGCGTCTGTGAACACCCGTGTGCATACCTGTATGGATTAGTATGCTTGTATTCCAAAGGTTTCTCCATGTAACGATCTGCTAGGGAGTGTGGGGAGCCATAGCCCCGTCCCCCAGGGCATGAAGCAGGTATGGAGGAGATCCAGGCCCCAGACATCCAGAGGCTCCAGAGTACGAGGACCCAAGGAGGACCACCAAAAGGGGGGGAACCGTGCCACCCTCCTGGGAAGAGCTGAGTAGA
Organism: Rhamphochromis sp. 'chilingali'; assembly: GCF_963969265.1. NCBI lineage: Eukaryota > Metazoa > Chordata > Actinopteri > Cichliformes > Cichlidae > Rhamphochromis > Rhamphochromis sp. 'chilingali'. Next base: position 9,994,574 of record NC_137931.1, on the reverse strand, counting down.
GCCCCAAACGAGAGGTCACCCTGCAGCTACGGAGCAGAGGCCAGAGGGGGTTGCAGTGGCGTGCCCGCGGGCTCTGCCGGCAGCCAGCTGTGCCAGAGAGGACCGAGCTCCAGGCCCAGAGGCCAGAGGCTTGAGGGCACCCCACCCCCCAGAAGGGACCCAGCTGGGCCACAGGCGCCAGGCCTTGCCAATCGGCCACCAGGAGTGAGCCGGTACATACATGAGCGCCCAGCCCCAGTCGACAAGGACCACCAACACACCAACGTCTGAGGGCATCAGCCACCGGCAGGGAGTGTGGTGAGGGGAGATAGGCCTCCGTACTTTGGAGGGCCTGAGATGTACCCTCAGGGCGTGGCTGTAGCTCAGGTGGCAGAGCAGGTCAGCCACTAATCAGAAGGTTGGTGGTTCGATCCCAGGCTGCCTCCTGGCTGCATGCCAAATATCCTTGGGCAAGATACCAACCCCATGTTTGCCTACTGGTGGTGGTCAGAGGGCCAGGTGGCGCCAGTGTCCGGCAGCCTCGCCTCTGTCAGTGCGCCCCAGGGCAGCTGTGGCTACAACGTAGCACCTCCTCCCAGCCCCCCAGCCCTGACGGCTAACAGAACCGGGGTGAGTGAAGACCCCAAACCTCCCTACGCCCGCTCATATGTAGTGTTGCTGTGTGCTGTTCTAAAGTGCATTTAAAACACAGGAGAGCATGGTACTAGCTTCCTCTCAGAGAGCAGCACGGCTTCTCCCGAAAACTCTTAGTGTCTATATGCATTTAAAATTGAGGGTAGGGCACCAGCGCCAGAGGTGGGTTGGAATACACCGACCATCCTCTGGATGCTGTAGAACGTGCCCACCCCCAAGGCCCTATATGTATGTGTTATGTGAGAGTGTGAGTAATGTGGATGTCTAGGTTGCAGAATAAAATTGAGGCACAGGCGGCCAGAAGGGGACAGAGGGGGAGTGCCTCCCCTGCACCCTGGTGACATACCTGCACCCCAAGCCCTGCGTGTGTGGGTGGGTGTGGTAGAGCGGGAATAGGGAAGCAGCTGAGGATGGGGAGGGAAGAAAGGGAGGGGCAAGGGGCCCCTCCCTGGGGCCAGCTCCCCCGCTGACCCCAGTAGGCACTCCCACACTCTGGAACCCACCAGGGCAAGGGAGCCCAGGCCCATCCGGCGCGGGGCCCGCAGCAGCAGCACCGCCCAGCCCCACAGAGTCCGGGGCAGCCCGCCCGACTCCACCCCAGAGAAAACTGCACCAACCCCATCATCAAATCATCTCCCAAACTACACAAGACAATAGACACCCAGGTTGAGTTCATTCTCCACCTCTCCTATATCTCTCCCCCACCTGCAGAGTGAGCTCCTGTAGAGAGGAGACCACCTGCAAAGATATAACAACCTCCCCACCAGTTAGAGAGGTCCCTAGTAGGGCCGACGCACCAGAGGTCCCCTGCACTGGGGCTGAACCCCCCTGCACCCACCCGCCCACAGCTCTGGCGACACAACAACCAGGACCCAAGCCCCCAAGGCCCAGCCAGAACCCCAGACCCCGGGGCGGAGCACCCCCAGACCCCCAAGCCTCCACGCTCGTCCCGGACCCGTGGGCTGTGTTTATTTCTGCAGTGACCTCATCCAAGTTGCCCAGCAAGCATACTAAAGGGGAGGCTGGAATGTTACATTTCAGACACTTTGATAAGTCTTCACATATCTCTTGCCAAAACTTCTGAACTGGTGGACAGAACCAAAGAGCGTGGATGTAATTGCTGTGCAGTGTGAGCAGTTGTTGGAAGGCGTATAGCCCATCTTGAACATCCTATGACCAGTATAGTGCACTCTGTGTAATATTTTGTATTGTATTAATTGCAAACTGGGATTTCTGATCAATTGAAAGGTTTTTAAGCATATCTGAGACCAAAGGTTTGGGTCTAAGCTGATCGATAAATCTGCTTCCCATTTTGCAATAGGAAGGGATATTGATTCATCTATTTTAGAAAGTGTTCTGTATATTTTAGACAATGATTTTGGGGGTTTTAGACTAAAAAATTGTACCACACTTGGTGGTGTTTGTAATTCAGCTTCACTGGGATTAAATTTATTTTTTTTACTATGGATTTAATTTGTTGATATTCCAAAAATCGTTTCTTGTTGATCCTATATTGTGTAACTAGCCTGTCAAACGAAATAAAGTCTGTTCCTTCCAATATTTGTTCCAAGTATTTAATTCCTTTGCAACTCCAATCTGGAAAGTTTATCATATTATTGTTTTGTAATATGTCCGGATTGTTCCAGATAGGTGTACGTTTGCATGGGATTAATGAAGACTCTGTCATTTTTAGAAACTCCCACCATGCTGTCAGAGAAGAGCTGATATTGATGCTTTTAAAGCATTCATGTCGTTTGATGTTTGAGCTGATAAATGGTAGGTCTGAAATTTCTAGGTTATTACATAGTGCCTGTTCTACATCTATCCAAGGTTCATCTAAGAGGGTGTGTTTAAACCATCTAGAGATGAAGCCTGTTGGCTAAAAAATAGTGATTAAAGTTAGGCAGATCTAATCCTCCTTTATCCTTGGTCTTTTGCAGTGTTTTTAAGCTGATACGTGGGGGTTTATCTTTCCAAAGGAATTTAGAAATATATGAGTAGAGATCTGAACCAGTCTTGTGATGGCTTATTTGGGATCATTGAAAATAAATAGTTTATTTTTGGCAAGACCATCATTTTTATAGCGGCGACCCTTCCCATGAGTGATATGGGTAAAGATTTCCATCTAGCCAGATCGCCTTCTACTGTCTTTAAAAGTGGGATGTGGTTTAATTTAGTTAATTCTGAAAGTTTAGGAGAGACATTAATACCTAAATATTTTATATTTCCAGATTGCAGTGGGGAAGGAGAAGAATTATGGAAGGAGCAATTAATCGGAAGAACTGTTGATTTTGACCAGATAATTGAATAATCTGAGACACTTGAGAAAGAATTTATCAATGCAATTACCCCAGAGATATTGGTTTGTGAATTTTGGAGAAAAAGTAACACATCATCCGCATAAAGGCTGATTTTATGTTCTACATTCTTACATTTTATGCTCTTAATTCTTATAGCCTGTCTAATTGCTGCTGCTAGTGGCTCAATGAAAATTGCAAACAGTGAAGGGGAGAGTGGGCATCCCTGTCTGGTGCCCCTCAGGAGAGAGAAGCTGGAGGATGTCTGGTCATTTGTTCTGACACAAGCTGTTGGGGAATTATATAATATTTTAAACCGGTTTATGAAAGAGGGTCCAAAACCAAATTTGTGTAAAGTTGCAAATAGAAATTTCCAGTTAACTCTGTCAAATGCTTTTTCCGCATCTAAAGAAAATATTATGGTTTCAATGTTTTTACTGCATGAGTAGTCTATTAAATTAAGTAATCTACGTGTATTTGTTTATTAGTGCCTACCTTTTATGAAACCAGGGGCCCGTTCTTCGTACGTCGCTTACTACATCCAAGATCAAATGACACATCCAAGACCAAATCATCGCGCTAACCGTGAGCTCGCTAATCCGGTTCTCCGAACACACCTGCTGTTGACGATTAGTACAGCTGGATGAAGTAATGTGAGATCACTGGGTGTCGTAAAAGGGGCTACGCATCGATAGTAGAAACATTGATCGGCAACCCTCTGATTGGTCGGCGAAAATGTCGAAGGAGCGCGCTCGGTATTTTTCGGCAGCAGAGCAAGAACTCTTGAGTGAGGGGTTTCACCATAAATAAATAATCAGAGTTTAATCAGAACGCAAGGGAACACTGCAAAGGCTGCAAAAGCAAGGAGAGAGGGCTGGCAGAAAGTTGCTGACAAATTAAACTCGTAAGTAATCTAATAATAACAATAATAATGGAGTGGATTGATATAGCGCTTTTCAAGGCACCCAAAGCGCTTTACAATGCCACTATTCAGTCACTCTCACATTCACACACTGGTGGAGGCAGCTACGGTTGTAGCCACAGCTGCCCTGGGGCAGACTGACAGAAGCCGGGCTGCCATATCGTGCCATCGGCCCCTCTGGCCAACACCAGTAGGCGGTAGGGTAGATGTATTATATTACACTATATTATCCAATATTATATTACATTACATTATATTATGTTACATTATATCCTCTTTCACATTAGAGCCACAACAGGACCCACTAGAACATGGGAACAAGTAAAAGTGAAATATAAGAATATTCTACAGAATGGTAATATTTATCACTTATATTGCTTTTAGTCTCTTGAAAAGAGACCCTGAAATAATCTGTTAGTTTGTTCATAACAGCAACCAAGAAAAGGGCAGAGGAAAAAAAGACAGGTGGTGGTCCTGCACCCCCTCGTCAACAAGTTGGTTAAGTAAATAATACCCTCACGGGAATATCGATATCTCTCAATGAGCACACTGTCGCGCTGAGCTAAAGGATCCTGTCTATCCCGCAATATACGCTGGATTCTGAAAACTCTCCTTATCAATCTTGCACCTTCCGCAATGGGTGGCTCGCGTATACGGACAGGACATGGCTGCGACAGACTTCCCAGATCCACCTTCGCTTTTATAGCCGTGGTCTCTCATCTTGATTACACGAAGTAATTTACAATTACTACTCTGAAATATGAATTACATCTGTAATAATCACATACATGTAATAGAATGTTAATAGTACATTTCCCTTTTTTAGGAAATGACCTGTATGTATCTGTGTGACATCAATAAAAGGACCAAGTGCTGCATTATCTTTAGTTACATTGATGTTATTTATTTATGGTGAAACAGTGGTGGAATATCGCTGTTGCTTTCGTATAAATGAAGCGGACATACCTGCGTGGCCGCGATCTAATCCTGTCTACATAAAGTAAACCTGCTCCCGAGCAGGTTTACGCTTACGGCTCTGTTGCTATGACAGCAAGTCCCGGATGAGCTTCGGGGAACCGAACGATCCAAGATCACGCGAAATCGTCAACAATCTAATCCAGCTAACTTACTTAGCGAGGTACGAAGAACGGGCCCCAGTTTGGTCAGGATGAATTAAAAGGGAGGAGTCAGTTTTATTTTGGTTGTAAAAAAATGAACTGTGCTGGAGCCCCACCACACGCCCAGGGTGGGGCTTGTGTTGTTTTTTTTTTCTTTGTCTGCAAAAGTTACAGGCATCTGGAATCTGCCCCTTGAGGTCATTTCATGTTATGATGAAAATATGCTTAGTTTTTGTGTTGCTATTATTAGTTAGGATTTAGTTGAGTTTCATTCTAGTTTTGTTTCTTCTGTAATTCCTGATTTATGTCATTCTTGTCTTCTGTGTCAACATGTCGTGTGTTTCTTGTCTGCCTCTTTCATGTTGTCAAGCTTGTGTGTCATGTCTACATCTGAGGAGACATAGGGAACATAGTGACAAGGGTAGACTAGACATGAAACGTGGGACACAGGAAAAGCATAGAGCACACATGGGAACAGAGGCTTATCACAAGATAAATACTAAGGGAGGAAGAACTGCAATCACTAAGAACTAAAGAAAACCAAAACCATGAAAAACAATAATCAAATAATATAATTACAAAGTCTGAAACACAAATTCTGGATCGCAGACCCAGTATTGTGAAAGGGCTGTAGATTTCATCACAGTAGATGGCTTTCTGACAGTGCTGTAACTAAGTTTAAGAATATAATTCACTTACTCTTATCATCTTCAATGCCAACACAACACAGCTACCTGAATGCTGCTCCAACAGAGGTCAATTATGTTGTTAAAAAATTGTACCTCCTCACCACGTATAACTGGATACTGTAGCCCCTGTGAGAAAGAGAGCCTCAAATCAGAAGTACATAACTCTCAACCACATACAGTAAAGCAGAAAACTCATAAGCTGGAGAGGAAATGGCATATCAAGATCAACATTTAGCCTGGAGAAATCGTTTGCTGCTGTATAAGAAAGCCCACCGTAAAGCTAGAACATCTTACTATTCATCATTGATTTAAGAAAATAAGAACAACCCTAGGCTTCTCTTCAGCACTTTAGCCAGGCTGACAAAAAGTCAGACCACTGTTGAGTCAACTGTTACTTTTATATTAATTAGTAATGGCTTAATGAACTTCTTCACAAATAAAATTTTAACCATTAGAGAAAAATATACTCGTAATCATCTCACAGATTTAATATTATCTACAGCTACTTTCAGTACCATTGATATTCATTTAGAGTCTTTTTCTGCAATTGATCTTTCGGAGTTAACTTCAATAATTACTTCCTTCAAACTATCACGTGTTTTTTAGACCCCATTCCTACAAGACTGCTCAAAAGAAGTCCTGCCATTAATCAGTGCTTCAATCTTAAATATGATCAACTTATCTCTATTAATCAGCTATGTACCAGACCTTCAAGCCTGCAGTAGTTAAACCGTTACTTAAAAAGCCATCTCTTGAACCAGTGGTCTTAGCAACCTTTCTTTCATCTCAAAAATTGTTGAGAGAGTAATGGTCAAACAGCTAACAGATCATCTGCTGAGAAACAGCTTTAGTAAAGGTTACAAATGATCTTCTTATGGCCTCTGACAGTGGACTTGTCTTGCTAGACCTCAGTGCAGCATTTGATACTGTTGACCACAATGTCTACAATGTGTAAATGTTTATATTCGGTGAAACAACAGCAATGGTGCAAATAATACACAGAGCGTGCTCTCGTCGTGTGCCTGTTCCCAGCTCCCGTGGAGTGACTTCCCCCTGTGGTCCGTGCTGAATATTTCGCTCCCTTTGGTGTCTGTGTACATTAGTATTCAGCTCCCTCCACACATTTCTGCAATACTCCCAGAAACAAAAGATGCTGCAGTAAGTACAATCCAAAACAACCGGCCAACAGAACCACTTTCACCTAATGAGCTGGAGAACTGACTGTGTTTCTCAACAATCCAGTGTCGACTGTAGCTCAACTAACTGGAGTAATCACACTCACCTGTTGAGATCACCATCATCAAGAAATCACTACTTAACACAGGTGTGGTTGGCTCCAAAGCGGGAAAACTCGACATGCCTGGTGTTGCAGCTAAATGCAAACACCGCCGCACACTCACATACACACCAATGTGTACAGAGGGAAAAGAGGGACTGGGAATAGATAACACCAAACAGCAACACAGACATGGCAGGTAGACCAGCATATAGTGACGGCTGGATCAGGATCAATCCTCCCTTGGTTATGCTGCAATAGGTGTAGGCTGCTGGGGGATTCCCATGATGCACTGAGAATTTCTTCTTTAGTCACCTTTCTCACTCACTATGTGCTAATAGACCTCTCTGCATCGAATCATACTTGTCACTAATCTCTGGCTCTTTTCCAGAGCATGTTCTGTCTTCCTTCTCTTACCCCAACCCATCATGACTGATGATTCCCCCTCCTTGTGCCCAGTTCTGCCAGAGGTTTCTTCCTGTTAAAAGGGAGTTTTTCCTTCCTACTGTCTCCAAAGTGCTTGCCCAATAATCTCTGTATGTATTATTGTAGGGTCCACCTTACAAAATAAAGCGTCTTGAGGTGACTGTTATTGTGATTTGGCGCTGTATAAATAAAATCAAATCGAATTGCTGTTCCCCAGATGCTGGGGCTTCAGTATTTGGTTAGGATTATTATTACCCGAAACCAGTGTTGTCAAGTTTAGGCACTAAAATTATGCAATAAGTTTACTAAAAAAAATACATAAAAAAAACTGCTAACAACTATATTCCTTTACAGTGTTATGCAACCTGGTTCTCATACAGTTACAATTTCTTCATCTCATCAAAATGAGATAAAGTTTTACTTTTTGGTTCCTTTTGTTTTATATTTTTATGATAAATAATACCCCAGTAGAGAAGACAGTGCGAGGTCAGAAACTGTATCAGATAGTAGCAGATGCTCAAGTAGGCCTCGTTGCGCTTTGCTTTAGGCAAGCTATATAATTGGATCTATATTACAAGTCTGCCTTTGTGCTGCACACAGAAACCAACTCATACACACACACACACAAGACAAATCCCACAAAACAAAACCTCAGACAGATATCTGCCACTGGAAGTTTCTAACTCCCAGCTTGTCTTCTGTCTCTAATAAGTATTAGCAGACTTTCTGGTCCAAACGCTTTAAGCAGTGTAAATCCTTTAAGAACTGACAAGATATCAATCAAGTTTGAAATAAAACAAAATTCTTCACTTGTCAGTTTTCTGACCAATAAAGTCTTTGTTACTGTTATTTTGAAGCAAGAGTGCTTTGGAAGTCTGACGTGTTGCTTTTGGACATCCATTAGTAAATGAGCTCTTCTGGAGATTCAAAACATTAAGAATAGCTACCCAGAAGATTTTTGAGCATTTCACAGAACATTTGGAGCCTGTCAAAATTGGCAGTGATCTTGAAGGTCTCTGTCATATTTTAATGCCAAGATCATGCTACATAATACCAACGCAGTTTTACATAGGTCAAGAACAAAAGTGGGCGTCTTTCTTTTTGCCCTGTCCTGTCCTGACACACGAGTGTTTTACAACACCTAAGGGGTCTTCCTTCGGTTGCGATCACTTTAGTGGGTCTGATCATTATGATCACATAACATCCCACCTTGCTGGGTTGTTTCTCTACTGCTCAGCCGTGTACAGTTATATGCATGGTAAAGCAAACAAGATGTTGCCAGTGAAGTTAGGTGGAACTGTGAAAGAGAGTAGAAAGCCAGTATGATACATATCACTTTGGTTGCCCTTATCTGTTTATTCCCTGGATTTTTCTGCTGGCATGTTTTGATTTGATGACATCACACATGTCTTGAAAGACTGCAAAAAACCTTCCTCTGATTTAAATTTCACAAATCTCCCACTTTTCAGGAAACTAAGTTGGAAAAAAATCCTTATTGAAGGTCTTAATGGGGCTCAAAATGGACAGTCATGGACAATTATGGATAAATGCAATAAAACTGAATATCATTTGGAGCTACGGGAGGTTTAAAAAGTACAAGAAAAAGATTGCAACCAATTTCATGTGAGTCACAGAGAAATGGAGCAGGAGCTAAAATGACCATAGCAAAGGGGATTCTGTAACTTTAGCACTGGATCACGTGAATACTCTGTCTTACGGACAGAAGGCCGAGGGGTATTGGAGTGGTGAGTTATGAGCCTGCCATCTCAGGACAAACCTGCCTCCTCGTTTGCAATCCTCTAATTAAATCACAGAGGCACACTTTGGATTTTGAGCCCCAACTCCAAATGCTTCCCTAATAGGAGAAAGTCTAGCTTTGAACATCCAGAGTAAGTGCAATATTTGTCATATCATAGGCACACACATTTAATGTCACAGTTAACTTAAGGCAAAGATAATGTTTAAAGCCAAGAGAAGTTTTAAGACAAGAAGGAACAAAAAAAAAATACATTGAACATTACAAATGTCTGACGTGTTCTGCTGTGCTGCCTCTCAGTGTGAGTCATAACCCTCTTTTGTCTTGTGTTTTTGATCTAGTCTCTGCACTTATTTCACAAGCTCTGACTTAGACAGTGTTTGCAAAAAAGGAAAGAGAAAAAACCCTCTCTGCCTGCTATCAAAAAGATCACAATTTAACAACGTCCACTCACACAGGAAGAGAAATCAAGAAGAAGGACTTTACAAACAGTTGTGAAATTAGTTTTAAGCTTCAGACATCCTTTAGAAAATTATTACCTTCCAGAGATTTTGATGCTCTCATGCTCGCAGGGATTTACTGGGAATATTATTACATGCAGTCGCTTGTTCTTTATATTTTTATTTATTAATTCGTTTTTTGTTTCTCCCATTCAAGTTATTGCTTTTGCCCTTGACGAGATGGGACGCCAAGCAATGTATTAAGGACAGAGATGCAAGAGAATAAATTGGTACAGTAAGATGACTGTTTTTTTTTTATTAATGCCACATTTCTAGACAGTAATAACAATTAGTCTTGTTTTTTTTCTGAATTATTAAACAATTCTGCAGTTATATGTACTGATTGATTATCAGTTTGTAAACCATCTGCTATCTAGGTCAGCGGTCCCCAACCTTTTTTGCGCCACGGACCGGTTTATGCCTGACAATATTTTCACGATGTCGTGGATAAATACAACAAACTACAACTAGTACCGGTACCGAAAAAAAGAAGATTTATTCATAACACATGTGAAAAGACCCAGGAAAACCGAGTTAACGATAAAAACGATAACAAAATAATGCTGAAAACCAATAAAAACCCTGAAAACTATACAATTCACACCTGAGCCTCAACTCTCGCAGCTCGGTACCAAACGACTCATGGACCGGTACCGGTCCGAGGCCCGGGTGTTGGGGACCGCTGATCTAGGTGGTTATGGTGATGTTACAAATGACAAAGTAAGCTACCCTGAGAATGACCTTTTTACCTTCTTTGTTGGAAGTAAAGTCCCCTTACTTTGTAGTAGGTTCCATTATATTAACTGAAACGTATATGTGGCGTGGGTGTGGTCCTTGGCCAGCTGCAGAGGAGGAGTGACGCAGTGAGCTCCCGGGGCGGCGCAGGGGCGGGGTGAACAGGTGTGCTGGGATCTGACAGTGATTGTGTCTCTTTATATGTTGGCAGTGACAGACGGAGACGGAGGTGACAGCAGAGAAAGAGAGTGCGGGAGCATATGTGTCCACGTACAACCCCGAGTTTAATAAAAAGTTCTGCATTGTCAAAGTCGCTCCGGCTGGTATTTCTTGGGTCCACTGTTACACTGGTGCCGAAACCCTGGCGTGATGTCCGGTCCCCTGCCGGCTCCCCCTGCTCCCCCGGCGGCGCCGCCGCCTGCCCCGCCGCCCGCCCAGCCGCTGCAGATCTTGGGCCAGATGATGGTGGACATGGCGGCGATGGCGGCTCGTCAGGCGGCCACGCAGGACCAACAGTTGGCGTTGCTTCGCCTGCAATCGGAGCAGCAGACCGCGGCTCTGGGGCAGCTGCTGGGGAATGCGGCCGCGCCGGCTCCCGCCCCTCCGCTGTCGGTGACGTTGCACCGGATGCGGGATGGGGAGGACCCGCTGGTTTTCATCGAGGCTTTCCAGGCCACGGCGGTGGCCTGTCGGTGGCCGGAGGAGGAGTGGGCCGCCCGGCTGCTGCCGCTTCTGTCGGGTGAGGCCCAGACGGCGGCGCTGAGCCTGCCCCCCGGCTCGCGGGGGGTGTTCGAGGACGTGTGCCGGGCGGTGCTGGATCGTTTGGGGCTCTCCCCAGAGGATTACTGCCGTCAGTTCCGGGCCAGCAGGATGTCGGGGGGGGAGCGGCCGTTTGCCTGGGCTCGGCAGCTGGAGGATGCGGCAGCGAGGTGGCTGCGACCGGGCCCCTCGGCTGGGGAGACGCGGATGCTGAACATGGTCGTCCTCGAGCAGTTCGTGGGAGGCCTGCCCGAGGCGACGGCTTGTTGGGTTCGCTGCCACCGCCCGGCGGATTTGACGGCGGCGGTGACGCTGGCAGAGGACCATCTGGCGGCCGACCCGGTACCGGGCCGTGAGGAGCCGCGGCGGGGCGCCCGTGTTCCGCCGCCCAGGCCACCGGCGGCGGCGTCGCAGAGGAGAGGCGGCGGCCCTGCGGGAACGGAGCAGGCAGCAGGGTGGAGCCCCAGGAACCCGTTCCGGCCGCTGCTTCCCGCCGGAACCCCGGCGGCCGCCGAGGTTGCCCCGGAGCCACGGGGAGCCGCACAGACGCCGGGGCCGGACTGTTGGAAGTGTGGGCGGCCGGGGCACCTGCGCCGAGACTGTCCGCTCATGGAGGTGGGGCAGGTGTTCCGCGTTGCCGGCGCTCCAGCGCCCGCCCCCGGTCCAGGAGTGACGTACCGCGTGCCGGTAAGGTGTCAAGGGGGTATTCGCCATGCTTTGGTGGACACGGGCTGCACGCAGACTCTGGTCCACCAAAGTTTGGTTCGCCCCGGGGCATTGTTGGAGGCTGACTGGGTGGAGGTTAAATGTGTGCACGGGGATATTCACAAGTACCCAGTAGTGTCACTGTTGCTGAAATTCGGGGGCAAAACGCATAGAGTGAAGGCGGCGGTTAGCCCGCGCCTGTCGCATCCCCTTATTTTGGGTACGAATTGGCCGGGGTTCCACAGCTTACTGGGGCAGTACGCGGGGATGCGATCGCGGTCTGTAAATTCGTGTGATGTTTGCGCGGCGCTCGGCGGTGACGCGGGGTCAACCGACGCTGACTCTGGGGGGGGAGGAGGAGGCGGGGACTTCCACGGAAGCCCCGCCGCCTCCCGTTGTGTACCCCACGGAAGATTTTCCACTAGAGCAGTCTCGGGACGACACCCTACGCTCAGCCTATGACCAAGTGATGGATATTGATGGTCGCTCGGTGCGCCCCGACGCTGCGCGAACGTACCCTCATTTCCAATTGCGGAACGATCGGCTTTATAGAGTGAGCCGTGACACTCACACTAATGAAATCCGCACACAGTTATTGGTGCCGCAAAGCCGCCGGGAAATGATTTTCCAGGCGGCTCATTCGAACCCCATGGCAGGGCACTTGGGTGGCGAGAAAACTCTGGAGCGCATAATGGCCCGATTCTATTGGCCGGGCATTTGGGCCGACGTGCGCCCCTGGTGTGCGTCGTGCCCCGAATGCCAGCTGGTTAACCAGCCGGCCGTGCCAAAGGCGCCGTTGCGCCCATTACCGCTGATGGAGATCCCGTTTGAGCGTATTGGCATGGATCTCATCGGGCCATTGCACCGGAGTGCACGCGGCTATCGCTTTGTGCTGGTCCTGGTGGACTACGCAACGCGGTACCCGGAAGCAGTGCCGCTACGCACCATTTCAGCGAAGAGCGTGGCGCAGGCACTGTTTCAGGTCATCTCCCGAGTCGGTATTCCGAAAGAAATACTGACTGACCAGGGCACGTCGTTCATGTCGCGCACATTGCGGGAACTGTACGAATTACTGGGTATTAAATCTATTCGGACCAGCGTCTACCACCCTCAGACTGATGGGTTGGTGGAGAGGCTGAATAAGACTTTAAAATCCATGATTCGTAAGTTCATTCGCGAGGATGAACGCAATTGGGATCGCTGGTTAGACCCTCTGTTGTTTGCAGTGCGGGAGGTGCCCCAGGCCTCCACGGGATTTTCTCCCTTCGAGCTGTTATACGGCAGGAAGCCGCGGGGGGTGCTCGACCTGATTAAGGAAAACTGGGAGGAAGGTCCGAGCCCTGCGAAAAGTGAAATTCAGTACGTGCTGGACCTGCGAGCAAAGCTGCACACACTGGGGAGGCTCTCACGGGAGAATTTGCTCCAGGCCCAGCAGCGGCAGCGACGCCTGTATGACAGAGGGGCTAGACTCAGGCAATTTTCACCGGGAGATAAGGTGCTTGTGTTACTTCCTTCTTCCAGCTCTAAATTACTCGCCAAGTGGCAAGGACCCTTCGTGGTCACGCAGCGAGTGGGGGACGTTGATTATGAAGTGGTACGGTCGGACAGGGGCGGGGCCACGCAGATTTACCACCTCAACCTCCTCAAAGCCTGGAGGGAGGCGGAGACCGCTTCTCTAGTGAGCTTGGTAAGAGGGAGAGATGAGTTGGGGCCGGAGGCGCCAAAGTCTAGCATCCCCGCCTCCCTCCATTGCAGTGACCATCTCACACAGGCCCAGAGGGCGGATGTTGCTGCATTGCAACAGCGCTTTGCCGACGTGTTCTCCCCCTTGCCCGGCCGTACTTGTCTCATAGAGCACCATTTTGAGACGCGGCCTGGCGTGACGGTGCGTTCACGGCCCTACAGGCTGCCGGAACATAGAAGGCAAATTGTTTTCCGGGAATTGAAGGAAATGCTGAGGCTGGGAGTAATAGAAGAATCACACAGTGCTTGGTGTAGCCCCATCGTCCTTGTAGTAAAGAAGGATGGGTCTATACGGTTCTGTGTCGATTATCGCAGAGTGAATGAGGTGTCACGTTTTGATGCTTATCCCATGCCCCGGGTCGACGAGCTCCTGGACCGGTTGGGCACCGCTCGCTTTTTTACGACTCTGGATTTAACCAAGGGCTACTGGCAGATTCCCTTGTCTACAGAGTCCCGGGAAAAGACGGCCTTCTCCACTCCGTATGGGTTGTACCAATTCGTGACGCTTCCGTTCGGCTTGTTCGGCGCCCCTGCCACTTTTCAGCGCCTCATGGACCGGGTGCTGCGGCCCCACGCTGCCTATGCTGCCGCCTACCTAGATGACGTCATCATTTACAGTGACACGTGGGCGGGGCATGTGCGGTGTGTGGCCGCGGTGCTGGAGTCCCTGAGGCAGGCGGGGCTCACGGCCAACCCGAAGAAGTGTGCGGTTGGACGGAGGGAGGTACAGTATTTGGGGTACCACTTGGGGAGCGGGCAGGTGCGACCTCAAGTGGAGAAGACGGCGGCGATTGCATCCTGCCCGCGTCCCAAGACGAAAAAAGAGGTGAGACGGTTTCTGGGGCTGGCCGGCTATTACCGGCGGTTCGTCCCAGGGTTCGCGGACCTGACCAGCCCCCTGACTGATCTCACCCGCAAGGGTGCCCCAGATCTGGTCCAATGGACGGAGCGGTGCCAGGCGGCGTTTGTGCAGGTGAAACGGGCTCTCTGTGGAGAGCCACTGCTGTTCACACCTAACTTCTCCCTCCCTTTTTGTCTGCAGACTGACGCCTCGAGCAGAGGGCTGGGGGCCGTTTTGTCCCAGCAGGTGGGGGGAGTTGACCGGCCGGTCGCGTACATCAGCCGGAAGCTCACGGACCGCGAGTCACGGTACAGCACCGTGGAGAAGGAGTGCCTGGCGATCCGGTGGGCGGTCGACTCCCTTCGCTACTACCTCCTGGGCCGCCCGTTCACCCTCTGCTCGGACCACGCCCCGCTGCAGTGGCTCCACCGCATGAAGGATGCCAACGCCCGGATCACTCGGTGGTATCTGGCCATGCAGCCCTTTAAGTTCAAGGTGATCCATAGGCCGGGCGCGCAGATGGTCGTGGCCGATTTCCTCTCTCGCTCGCGGGGGGGGGGAGTAGGTTCGGCCGGATGGGCCCCGGCCTCAGTCGGGCGGTGGGGATGTGTGGCGTGGGTGTGGTCCTTGGCCAGCTGCAGAGGAGGAGTGACGCAGTGAGCTCCCGGGGCGGCGCAGGGGCGGGGTGAACAGGTGTGCTGGGATCTGACAGTGATTGTGTCTCTTTATATGTTGGCAGTGACAGACGGAGATGGAGGTGACAGCAGAGAAAGAGAGCGCGGGAGCATATGTGTCCACGTACAACCCCGAGTTTAATAAAAAGTTCTGCATTGTCAAAGTCGCTCCGGCTGGTATTTCTTGGGTCCACCGTTACAGTATACTTTCTGATGTTGATGTCAGTCGCGAGGTCAGTCTAGCATGCCCTGTTCACATTTTTGTTCAGAGACTGACTGGCAGAATGACACAGGAGCAATTACATTTAAGCTTATTAGTAATGATGGCAGCATTGAGTTTTACATTGTGAAAGCAGAAGTGCTGGAAAGAAGAGTATAGCAGCTGAACACTCAGTAAAGAACACAGATGAGTGGTTGCAGATCTTCGTCACTGAACTTACACATAAGCTTAATATATAAAACACACAAAAACAACAACCTATTGTATCCCAAACAGTACAGCTCAGCAAAGTGCAGGATTAATGATGTGAATACATATGTTTTATACAAAACATTTTTTTTCTTAAACCTAACCATGTAATTTTGGGGCTTTTAAGCTGTATAATTATCAGTTTACTATTTATTAATTATGGATTTTATGCAGCATTGCCCTAGAATCATGTTTTTCATCATAACAGGCAATAAAGGATACCTGACAATCCTATTGTCAAAAATTAGGGTGCAGCCTGAGAGAAAAGCAGTGGCAGCACAAAGTGTGCTGCTAAATCCAAATGGAGCCTTTCTGCCCCTGCGGAAGTAACTGGATTCACACCCATCACTACTAATCCTATTCCCCAGGCTGAAGGTATCATTACAGAGCCAAAATAGCAAGTGGACATGGCTGAAAGTGACATACAGTGCAGCTCTCTGTCTCCAGTTTGCAGGAACGAAATAGTGTTTAGCAGCATTTGGTTAAAACATTTATTTTACAAAGTTGAAAAAAATAAAAATCCTCCTTTAAAAATTTTTTAAAGTGTAGATTCAAGCAAAAGCCAGGTAGAATATATGCATATATATTCTACCTGGCTTTATATATATAAAAAAAACCCACCCAGCTCGCCCCTGCGGGCGGTTTATCCTTCAAGCTCAGGTCCTCTACCAGAGGCCTGGGAGCTTGAGAGTCCTGCCCAGTATCTTGGCTGTTCCCAGGACTGCGCTCTTCTGGACATATATATATTAGGGGTGCAACGATACTCGTATTGATATTGAACCGTTCGATACAGTGCTTTCGGTTCGGTACGCATATGTATCGAACAATACAAAATTTTTAATTTATTTTATCAACTTTCCTTCTGACGATGCTGTCTGTGTTAGCGCTCGACAGTGCAGCCTAGGCGGAGTAGTCGAACGCAGATTCACTGAGGGCAGGGCAAGCTAGCGAGACAGAAGTTAAGCTCTCCTTGCAACATGGCAAATTTAACCTCCCCCACCCTCATTCAGATCTGGCGTTTGGAACTATTTTGGTTTTCATGTGACGTATGACCCTGAAGGTAAGCGCGTCATGGACTAAAGTAAAACAGTATGTCGGATGTGCCACGCAATGCTCAATTACATTGGTGGGAACTAGTGTGTTAGTGCAGTTTGCTCGTTAACGTGTTGGCCAATGTTAAGATTCAAAAGTTGAGAAAGGGTACAAGAGGTGATCGAAAAATAACCACACTGGTCCGGCCGGGTGAAGTCAAACGAAGATTTTAATTCACACGTGGGAAGATCACTGAAAACAGCAATTGATCTTCGACTTACTAAGGCACAAACAATTATTTTATAACATCAGGGTTTGTTTACTGACGCCCCTTCATGCGTCACAGATACATTTTATACATAGATCAGATCAACATCATCATGACTTTTCACCCAGAAAATCATCTTCTATTTTCATGGCTTGGTACTTTCCGTTCTTATCTTAAAATGAATTGTTCCTCTTTCTTGTCTAGACATAACTGATCTCCCCTCTAAATAAATCTTAACTAATGTGTGTGTACGTGTTGACCTCACATGCTCTTTGTGTCACCTCTTCACCTCCTACTGTCTGTGTCTCGTCCTCAAATGCTCTTTCTCAATTCACCTGTTGCACTTCTGGCCTTTCACCTGGACAGAGGCTCACTGAGACTATATGTATGTCTTCTACTAAATAAATGTTTTAACCAAGAACCTCTACTAAAACCTTAATATAAAATGACCTGATATAAGTGTTTTGTAAGCATGTATTGCAATTCCTTCTATGTTCTAGTTTTCCCTCAGCATGTATCACCTGAACAGTCACGTCAGTGAGGCTTACGACCTTTAAAGAACCTGAACATCAACTCAAATAAGCACAGATATGCAATATGTATAAAATAGTTATAACTGCACCTGGAATACAAAATTAATATAATAACTTGTATGCATAAACATCTTAAGGCCATCTTAAAGCTATCTGTTACATTGTTAAAGCAATGATCATACTGCAGATTATATTATGCTGGTCAAATACTTTTCTGTTCATCCCCACAATCCCCCTTTCGACCTCTGGCACACCAGAGGTCGATACACAGGTTGTTGTCCACTCCTCAGTCCACTCGACTACTTCCAGATCCATCATCGGCATCATGGACATAGGGGCCACCGCCCCAGGGTCCACTGCCTTTACAATCACTTTCTCTACCAACCGTCGGGCACAAGGAATGAGACAACAACCACAGGTCACCAAAATACCCACCAATACAGATAGAGACAACATAATTGACAGAGCAAGCCCCTTCCACTTTCCCTTTTTTACTCTTTTTATTTAAACCACCCCTTTTCAAACTCTCAATTTGTTACCACTCCTTTCTGTAGGGGCGGCGATCTCCTCCTAGGCTGCTCTTCTTTCTTCGGCCTTCCAGGTGGACTACTGGTCGGCCCGTTACACAGGTGAAGAGGTTTATTCTGCCTCTGTTTCTTGACACCTGCGTTCTTTGAAGGCAAATTTTCCTCCACCAAGCTCTCGTGTGCGGGTGCACACTGCGACCAGTGGTACCAGGTGTCGCCTTTCCCTTTCAGCTGGACTGCTGTAGCCGTCCGGGCGGTCACCTCATACGGACCAGTCCAGCGGGGCTCCTTCCACTTTTGCTTAATGGCCTTTAGCCACACTGCCTTTGCGTCCGGGACCTCTCCGTTCCCCGTGGGTCTCTCACAAGTGACCTGTTTTGTAAAGCTGGACACAAGAGCCTTCAACTCATCAAAATATTCTGCATGAGACCTGTTGCTTGTCCTGGGCTGCTCCACCGGGACCACTGTCCAGGGTGCTGGAAACTGTCTCCCAGTCAGCAGCTCATAAGGGGTGAAACCTGTGGATTGGTTAACAGAACATCTTATGGTCATCAGAGCAATGGGCAGGGCTGCGACCCAATTTAGCCCTGTCTGCGCACAGATTTTAGCCAACTTGTTTTTCAAATTTAGGTTCATCCTCTCTACCTTTCCTTGAGATTGAGGATGATAAACCGTCCCGAACTTATGTTGCACTCCCAACATCCTCTCTACCTCTTGCAAATCTTTGTTCTTGAAGTGAGTACCATTGTCTGATCTAATTCTCTTGGGAAACCCATGCCTTGGAATGTAATGATTGATTAAGCACTTAATCACACTTTTCGCGTCTTCACGTTTGGTCGCCCATGCTTCGGGCCATCCAGTCAGAACATCCACACACACCAACAAATACCTCACCCCACCTGGGCCTGTATCAATCATGTCGGTATAATCAATCACGACCTCTTCTCCTGGCCTTTCTGGCATGAGAAACTTACCAGCTTCAGGTTTTACTGCTGGCTTTGGGTTGTGTGCCCCACAAATTAGGCACGTTCTGGCCTTTTCCAGTATCATCCTTCTCAAATCAGGATGCCACCATCGGCACAAATTTCTCTCCATCTGTTTCACTCCCACGTGACCAAGCCCGTGAGCCCGTGAGCCTCATTCACCTTTTGTTCCGCCATTTTGGCCGTTAAAGCGGGACGCCCATCTGGCCCCCTCCGTTCTGAACCCGGCTCTCTTCCACTGAGCCAGTTCCACATGAGCTGCTCCAAACGCATATGCTGAGTCAGTGTAGATGTTCACTCTCATGTTTTTAGCCAACCTTAGGGCTCGAGTTAGGGCTATCACTTCAGCTCTCTGGGCCGACTGTTGTCCCTCAATTTTTCCTGCTTCTTTCACCTGAAACTCAGTTCCTACTCTACAGACTACTGCATAGCCCGCTTTCAATCCTTCTTCATCTCTGTGGCAGCATCCATCTGTGAACCAATCCTCAGCTCCAAGTATGGGCTCTGCCTTTAGATCTTCCCTGATTTTTCCTTCAACCTGGGCTTTCTTAATACAGTCATGTGGTTCTCCTGACCCCATTAGGTCTGCCATATTTATTCCTTCATGTGTGAATATCAAATTTGGCGCCTCTAAAATTTTGCTCAACCTTTGTTGCGTCAGTGGAGTCATTGTGAATACCTGTGAGTTCACATAGGCCACTACACTGTGTGTGGTAAGCACTTTCAGTGGGTGTTCCCTCACTATGTGTGCTGTTTTCTGAATTATCTTTGCTACTCCTGCTGCGTGTTGTGTGCATGTGGGATGCCTTGCTTCTGTTGAATTTAATCTTATGCTAACATACATAAGTACATCCCTACCTCCCCCTTTTTTCTGAAACAACACACCATTCACAACTCCCTTTGTTTCTGAAACATCAAGATAAAATGCCTCATCATAGTTAGGTGTGGCCAGATCTGTGGCTCTTGACAAATCCTGTTTTAGCGAAATGAACGCTGTCTCTGTGTCCGGCGTCCAAGGCAACTCAGCCTTCAGATTTCGGACACCAACTTTCTTGATCAGGTCCCTTAAAGGGGCAGTTTTACCCGCATAGTTCGGAATGAACTGCCTGCTGTAACCTGTCAAGCCAAGAAAGGAAAGCAACTCCTTCACAGTTCTTGGTTTTGGATGTGTCAGAATTTGGTCTCTGTGTGTGTTCATTAACCCCACTGATCTGTGTGCGATCACCCGGCCCAGGAATGTTACCTCTGGCCGGACCAACTGCAGTTTTTCTTTACTCACTTTGAAGCCACACTCCGCCAATCTGCTCAACACCACGAGCGATGCTGCCGTACAGGCCGCTGCTGACGGGGCTGCAATAAGAAGATCATCAACATACTGTATTAATGTACAGCCCTCTGGCAGTTGACATGGGGACAATGCCTCTTTCAACACCTGATTGAAAATTCCTGGTGAGAGTGCAAAGCCTTGTGGTAGGCGTGTGTACCTAAATCTCCGGCCTCTGTATGTGAAAGAGAAAATGTCTCTGAGTGACTCGTGCAGTGGGAGACAAAAGAATGCATTCGCTAGGTCAATACATGTGAACCACTTTTGGTCCCCAGTAATTTCGGTCAAAGCTGTGTAGGGATTTGGTACAGGCACAGTGTCAGTCCTCAGTATGGCATTTATTGCTCTCAAATCATGTGCCATACGGTACTTCCCTGTCCCATGTTTTTCCACTGGCAAAATAGGTGTGTTCCAAAATGACCATGAGGGCTCAAGCACTCCTGCTTTCCACAGCCCTTCAATGGTTTCAGCTATACCTTCTTCTGCTTCAGTTTTGTGCTTATATTGTGGTCTGTTAATTGGTATGTCAGACTTCAGCTGGAACAGGACAGGCGAACAGTTAGCTAAACCTACATCTGTGGGCCCTGCGGACCACAAAGTATCAGGCAATTTTGAGAGCTCAGCTGCTGCATCAGGATGATCCATTCTTTCCCTGCCATGTATTCTGGAGATTTCTTTATGTTCTAAGATCACTGCATCGTTGGACAAACAAGTTATGCGATATATTTTACATTTTGGTGCATACCAGACATTTGGAATTTGGGTGGTTTGCCAGCATGCGTTGTCCAGCGCCCGCTTGACCATTGGTCCCAGATCTCTTGGCCCATGACCCTCGTGGACCGCCAATGTAATGTGAGGGGCTGAATCCTCTCCCACATTGTACCAAGGCAGTTGTTCATCAGTAAATTTCACAGCCGCGGCCACACCTTCTGGTCCAACATAAATGTTATGTGTTCGCACATTCCACGTCTGTCCCTCAAGATCAGACTGGAACTGTTCCCGATAGATATCGTTATCTTCCCTATCATAAAAGAGTGTAACGTGGAAAGGATCTCGCGGAGGGGAATAGACGGCCAGGCTCATTATCCAGGGTTTCCATAGCTGATAATGTCTCAGAATGCCTTCTTCCACCAGCCTCCCCCAGTAGATTTCGGCAGTGGGTTGTTCAGAATTCTGGACTAGATATTGAGTCTTTGAAGGTGATCCCAGACACGGGAATTCTTTTCCTCCGGGCAGAGTAACAATCAGTCCATCTGGTGAGCACATGATTGTGGCTCCCAGTTTCACAAGCAGGTCCCTGCCCATGAGATTTGCAGGCACCTGTGAGGACACCACATATTGGTGTTTCAAAGTCTGTTTTCCCAGCTGTGTCAATGCTGGATCCGTCAATGGCAGTGTCATTGGAATCCCGGAAAAGCCTACCACATTAACTGTGTGACAGGAAAGTGTCGCACTGTCTGGTGTGTCTTTCAGTGTTGAGTATGTTGCTCCAGTATCCACCAGGAAGGGCAATTCAGTGCCTTCCACGGTCATTGACAGCATGGGTTCTGCCGTCCCCACGCTGTTCGGTTTCTCCGGGCTCCGTCAGTATTGCTCCCTCTCCCAGCCCCAGTCAGCTACTGGGTACTGAGCGGCTGGTGCTGCATTCGGGTTTGGAGCTTGATGTGCTCCCCCGTAAGCAGCTCTTTGTCTTGGGCCTCCTCGTGCCTGGGATCGATAGCCTCGCCCCTGATAGTTCTGCGGCGGTTCAGGGCAGTCTCGGGCCCAGTGTCCTTCTGCTCCACATCTCAGACACGCAGTCCAAGACACACTGCCAGGATTCCCCGGATTCCGAGCCCTTTGTCCTCCCCTCACGGATCCACCACGCCCTCTCTGCGGTCCACCGGTCCCCCAATTCCCCACTGGTTGACGCTGCCTTGGTGCATTGGCGGGCCAACGATCGTCAGGGTAGAGACCTGGATCCTGATTTGGCCAGTCAGGCACAGGATCAGGCTGGGGCCTTGCCACCATTATTTTCCTTGCGCTCTCTTTATCCTCTTTCTTTCTGTCTCCTGCCTTGTTTCTCGCCTCCGTCAGCTGTATTTTTACCAGTTGCGCCTGTGCCTCCTCCAACTCTTTCTTTTGTTTGTTTGCCAAATCCTGTTCCTGCTGAAGTCTGTGGGTCACATGTCTCTCCCACTGCACCGAGTCTGCAACGGCAAAATCTGGGTTCTTTTCCAAGTCAACTGCAACCTGGTTGGGCAGCCCTGCCAGCACTGCCGAACGAAACCACGCTCTACTTTCACCCTCCTTCCCCGGATGTATTCCTGTTTCTAACAACCATTGTTCCTTTGCTTTAGCTAAAAACTCTCTGGGTGTGTTTTTAGGATCCCAAATAATTTTTGGAATGGCTCCAGAGTTAGGAGTTGGGTACTTCTCCCGGACTGCATCTGCTAAGTCATTCTGCACCTCATGGTATTGTAGGTCATTTGCATATCTGGTTGTTTGAGCTATCTGCTCTACATCTGCTAACCCACCACCCAGCATACAACGTCCGGCCAAAGCGCGAAAATCGCCCAGCGCTAATTCTTCTCCTTCGGTCAGCGCGCCCAGCCTTCTCAACCAGCTAGCTCCTCCCTCAGTTATTGGTGGAAGTTGTTTAACCAATGCTTCCAAATCTCTCACCTTATAGGCGCGATAAACTGGTTCGTTCTTTGGACCTGCTATTAGAGGCAGATTTAAACCAGGGTCAGGAGCTCCTTGTTCAAAACTCACTTTTCTACTCTTCCTCAACTTTCCTTTTCCCTTTGAGCTCTTAAATATGGGCCGTCTCTGTGCTTGGTCTCTCTTCACACTTCTTTTCCTCAAAATTAGGCTTGTACTTGGTTGGGGCTCAGCTCCTCCATCTTCGTCCTCCTCTTCTGATGACCTCGCACGGTCTTCATTCTCCTCTTCTGGCCCTCCCTGCATTACTCTCTGCTTTATAACCTCCAATGCCGTTAATGCCTCTATTAACGCACGTGGGGGCTCATGCATTTGTCCGTACACTTCTCCTTCCCAATGTTCTCCCTTGGTTATCACTCCTTGTGGTATTTTGTCCTTCATTCTAGGGGTCCTTTTGGCCTCCCCGTCCTGCTTTGGCTGTTCCACTGTAGACACTTCGGCCCGTATGATGTTTCCACTATCCACCAAACTGGGAGGCGAGGTCGAGCCTTCATCTGCAGCTGAGGCTATCATTCTCCCTCCCATATCTTGGGACTGACATTCCACTGCCCTTATCCCTTCTTCGGGGATATTCAGGGGAGTAGTAGTATATTCAACATCTGCTATTCCGCCAAGGACAACTCCAGTCTGTCCATCAGGACCACGAACTTGTCCCCCTCCAAGGGTCATTACAGGCATGACATATGGTGGTGGTGGTGCACAACGTGCCAATTCGGCCCAAGGATATAGTTTCGGTGTGTAATACCTGTTCGCCTCTTCTACCTTCGGAGTCAAGTCCTTCACTTGGTCCTCTAGCTTTTTATTTTCCTCCTTCAAATGTTTCAAAGACTCCATTATACTCACCATGTCTCCTGATTTTCCTGTATCATCCTCTTCTGTCATCCAGGAAGAGGCTGCCCTCCACAGGAACAGCCACTTACAGCACCTGTCATGAGTTTCTTTTAGGTCCTTAATTTCTCCTCTGGCTTTCCTGTTCACTGAATGTCCCTTAGACTCCTCTTCTAATTGTTTCAATTTCTGTTCACATCTCTCTCCTTCAGTTTTTAACACCAGGCTCAGAGCTATTTTATCACCCAGCCCTTTCTGTTGGGATGTAATAAGTTTGCTTACCTCAACCTCCATTGCTTGGCACTCTTTCTCTGCTGATTTCAATGCTCCAGGGGAAGCCAAACGAATAGCTTTCTTAAGCTGTTCAAGCTGATCCTTCAGAGGTTTGCATCCCCTTTTCCCACTAGGTGTCGCACCCGAGCTGTCAGCCATTCTCTGAAACACAGACTTACCTCTTCCAACGGCGTTGGTCGACTCCACCTTCTAGGTCTAGGTCACCCAGACACGCTTAACTTTCGGTTTCAGTCTTCGTCTCGCTGTTCTCGCAACCACTGGCTCCTCTTACCCTGCTCGGTGACACACAAAGTTTAACCCAGCACTTTAGACGCTGTCCTCGCGTTCTCAAGCGTTGACACTCAATCAAAATTATTCGCCCTCACAGTGTTAATATATGACACCAGCAACCCTTATGCGCAACGCGCTCACCTCCGTATACTTACCTCTCCAATAGTTCCTCGGATTAGTGTTTTTTCATTTATTTTAAACCCATTAACGGCGCTGCGCGTCCCTTATATACTTTACAGCAACACACCCTCAAGGGTCCCTCAACTTGTCCCGTACTAATAAATCTAAAACCAAGAAATCACCTTTATGTCATTATGTCAAAGCTTTCTCCATTTTGCACAGCCTGCCACAGGTTTAACAAAAAAATCGCTGCCCGAGAAGGCTCCCACATATCAAGGTGGTCGTTCTCACAAATTTCCAGCAGACCCTCAAATAAACAAAAACAACGACCCAGGCAGGCTTCCAGTTCAGCCTCCTCAATTTCTATGCACACCGAAAACTCATGGGGAGATTCTTCTGTCTCCCCGTGTCCTACACAATTCACCTCCAAATGATCCCCTACAATTGAAATTTCAGTGTGGAATGACGCAGAGATTAACATTTCCTTATTTATTTACTATATGTAACCTGAATTTTTCTCTCTCTTATCAAATAACAAAGGTTATCTTTAAAATTTGTTATTGAACCAATAATTAAGTTGCTTTTTATGGTATCAGTGGTAAACTACCCCTAAAAAGTCCACTTTATTGCGTGTTCATTGAGTTACTTCTATTAAGGCTATTTAACAAGTTCAATTTACACATACTCATTAATCTGTCACGCTTATTAGTGGCTCATGGTTGCTTAAAGCCTATGTCTGACTTGACCACAGAGTTAGAGCATCATTCAATCCTCTCAGGATGACCACTCCACTTACTCTGCAGCCAGTCAGCTCATGAATTAACAACACTTGCAGACTGTAACCCTTTTATTTTTTGTTTATGCCTTCAAATCCACCTTAAATCTTCTTACCTAAACGTTGGTTTTAAACACAAACAATTCTTATATTCTATTTTGAAACGCTGTCACCATTCATATATTTACAATGTTATTATTTACTAAGCCAGCATTTTAATTGCAGACATTTATCCACATTTGCAAACAATAGTTATAGAGCTGAATGACACACAAAACCGAAAGCATAGTCCTCTCATGCGCTCTGCATCAGCTGCCTCATTTGCATGCACACACACTCTTCATCTAAGAATAGCAGCAGGCAGTCAGTGCATTGCTGACTCGACCCACAGAGATCTCTCACACCAAATTTTCTTATTCTATATTACAACGACGTCTTATATTTACAACCACTGTCAGATCTGTCAGCTTTAGCGCCTACACAATTTTAGACAAATTTAAAATAACCGCCCAGCGGATAAACTCCCTGAGTTTTTTGCGATCAATTCACCAGTATCTGTCCAACAGTTTCTGGCCTCATCTCTAAACTCCCTAACTCAATTTAAAAGTGTCCAACACCCAAGGTCCAACCTTTGCTGCCCAAAAAAGCGCAGATACCGTTCCAAACGGTAAGGAGACTCTAACTCCTAGCTTAATTCCAGGATGCCCTGTACCCCACAGTTAGCCACACTGAACTATCCCTCTTCGCCGAGAGGTCAATGTCGCGCGTCCACGACAAGGAGGGAGCGTAACCTCCGGGCTCTGCGCTTCCTAGAACCCCCACGGTTCCGTTCTAAAATAATTTATAATACTTTGAAACAACAGTAAAACACCCAACAAAGTGTAAGACTGAAGCAGGTCCAACCTTATAACCAAAAAATAACCAAATTCCCTAACCTACTAAAATCATTTCCAGCAGTCCAACTGCTTCCCGCGGTCCAACCGCATTAAATCCTTTCCAGCAGTCCAACTGCTTTAAATCCTCAGTACTGTCATGAGATTCTCATCAAAATCAAAACAGACATCCACCAGTAACTTCAGTGAGTAGACTTAAATTTTATCATGTCCAATTTGGCACACTTTGGAAATAATTCAACAGGTAGTGCCTTACCTTTTGGATAAGCCGGCTTATGCCCACTCACTTCAACCACTGGAATTCATGTCTGCCCGTCTGACCACCTCGGACCACCGCTCACACCTCCACTTTTCTCCCTTACTCAACCACCGGACGAAGCCCCCAAATGTTAAGATTCAAAAGTTGAGAAAGGGTACAAGAGGTGATCGAAAAATAACCACACTGGTCCGGCCGGGTGAAGTCAAACGAAGATTTTAATTCACACGTGGGAAGATCACTGAAAACAGCAATTGATCTTCGACTTACTAAGGCACAAACAATTATTTTATAACATCAGGGTTTGTTTACTGACGCCCCTTCATGCGTCACAGATACATTTTATACATAGATCAGATCAACATCATCATGACTTTTCACCCAGAAAATCATCTTCTATTTTCATGGCTTGGTACTTTCCGTTCTTATCTTAAAATGAATTGTTCCTCTTTCTTGTCTAGACATAACTGATCTCCCCTCTAAATAAATCTTAACTAATGTGTGTGTACGTGTTGACCTCACATGCTCTTTGTGTCACCTCTTCACCTCCTACTGTCTGTGTCTCGTCCTCAAATGCTCTTTCTCAATTCACCTGTTGCACTTCTGGCCTTTCACCTGGACAGAGGCTCACTGAGACTATATGTATGTCTTCTACTAAATAAATGTTTTAACCAAGAACCTCTACTAAAACCTTAATATAAAATGACCTGATATAAGTGTTTTGTAAGCATGTATTGCAATTCCTTCTATGTTCTAGTTTTCCCTCAGCATGTATCACCTGAACAGTCACGTCAGTGAGGCTTACGACCTTTAAAGAACCTGAACATCAACTCAAATAAGCACAGATATGCAATATGTATAAAATAGTTATAACTGCACCTGGAATACAAAATTAATATAATAACTTGTATGCATAAACATCTTAAGGCCATCTTAAAGCTATCTGTTACATTGTTAAAGCAATGATCATACTGCAGATTATATTATGCTGGTCAAATACTTTTCTGTTCATCCCCACACCGTCCAGCCCCACGCACGGGGCGATCCGCGGTAGCTCGTTAACGGAGATTTGTGGTGTTGTGGAGTTAACATCATTTCAACGAGATTAACGCTGACAGCACTAGTGGGAAAACAACGAATATGACTGCACATTTACGCTGACATCATCCTAGTGCAAAGACAAGTGGAAGCAGACAAAAACAACAAGCACGCATGCTACAAACTTTACAGGAGTCATTTAGACAGCCGTTAGCACATGATTCTCCTTATGGGGACCTGATATGTTTAATATGCTGCTGAGAATATAGCCCAGAAGAAGCGTATAGTATAGCTTTTATTTTGGAAAGACACATTTCTCTGTAATAAACTCTCTTTTCCAAAGATGAGTGATTTCTCAATCAGATATATTTATTTTTTTATTACTTTTTTGTTTCAGCAACATTAAATTTAAAAACTGTACTTTTGAGTTAAAATATATATTTATAATTTTAACCCTTTAAGACCTACCATAGAACCAAGTCCGCCAGAGCTTATATTATATTTTTACATGCTGTGGAGCCATTTTTGGGAGCATTTCAAGTTGCTATACATCAATACAACCATTATAGCCCAGATTTTAATAATATGTATTCATTAAGTGCAATAAACTACAAAAAAATTGAAAATCGTTTTTGCTTTTTTAACATATATTTGTAGTGTAGAAATTTAAGAGGCTTATCCCTCAAAACTGTAAATACAAAAAAGTTGCACAAAATAGTTTCCCACCACAGGAAATTTATTTTGAGTGTCTTCATAGTTTTATTTTTGAAATACACCAATTTTTATACACTGCAGGAAAAATGAAAATAAATATTATACTGCAAATTTGCAAAAAAGCAGCATATGCATCAAAATAAACTATTTCCAGCAGTGCAATATGAGTCCTAAGCATCCCAGAAATGACACAGAAAGTCATAAAGTCAAAGATAACTTTTAAAAAGACCAGTATAGGCCCTGAGGCCCTGATGGTAAAAAAAGACTACATTTCCGCAAAAATGACGTCACTTCCGGTTTCGGGCAGGTAATGGCAGAAATGCAAAAGTTTGCACTGACTCTATTCCAACGTAGGAAGTGTTATGAACAGCTGATCGGATCGGCAAAGCGTGTTTCTGGAATATTACGTTTTTGTTCCTGCAAGCGCTTTTTATGCAGTTTTTGCAAAGCTTTATGTGGAAGGAAACTGTGACCTAGGACAAGCTGATGGCATAAGATGTAAGTACAACTCCTCCGGTTTCATATGCAAAAAAATTTTTTGCGCTAGCTTACGTGGTTGCAGTGCTACCGGGATTTAAAAATAGTTACGCAAAATAGAGCGTGCCCGCTCCGATCGGCTCTAAAGGGTTAATAAATGACAAATTAAAAAGGCATGAACTTTTTTTTGTATCGAAAAAATATTGAACTGTGACACCAAAGTATCGAACTGAACTGAACCGAACCGTGAATTTTGTGTATCGTTGCACCCCTAATATATATATATATATATATATGTGTGTGTATCAAGATTCATTCAACTTGGATTAACTTCTATCTCCAGGTTTCTGGTATGCAATTTCAGTTTGAATTCATAGCACATTACAGATGGCTGAATGGAAAGTGAAAACAGTCTATCTCCAACCTCAGAGTGAGGGATTGAGGTTATAACCTGGACTTCCACTGCAGCTGGTGCAGGAGAGATCTTTTTAGTGAACTAAGTTATTTGATTCTCTCTTCATGTAGGGCTCCTGGACACAGTGGATGCCACTATTGGCGGAAGAAATACCATCAATATTCATAATTGAAATGTAAGAAACGTTTGCTTAAAACCGAATTACAGCTCATATTCAGGTTGTTTCAAAGCACCCCATTCTACTACTTCTAAGTGTATTTCCTGCCATGTGACCGGTGTGTATTTACTGTGTTAACTGAGCAAGAAATAGGCAAATGAAAACATATTTATTAAATATGTGGCCTAAACAGTGAACAGCAGTACTGTAATCTGGAGCCATTCATATCTTCTCCTTGGATTTGCTCCTGATAGCAGCAGCAGCAGCAGCAGCAGACAATGATGGATTGAGGCTGTGACCCAGTGATGGACTTCCATTGCGGCTGTCCGGGGGGTCTCTCACTGAAGTCAAGCTGTTTGATTTCAGTCCCGGTCAAGATCAAGTCACCCCATGCCGGCCTCATGGATGGCAGGGGATTCGAATAAAATTGGGGCAATGCAGGATGTTGGATTCTCAATAGAGTGAGAGAGGCTTCGTTTCCTGTTTGACAGCTCAGTTTTGGGACAGAACTCCAGACTCACGCAAGAATCACCTAAAAATTATAAGAAGTGTTTCAAGTGTTTCATTTTACCTCAAGTTTAAATTCTTCCAACACAATTAGTGCAGCATAGTCCTTTTGTTGAAGGAAAATCACACCAGCAAAACCCCTTCCCAGAGAGTTTAAGGGCTCATTCTCTAATTTCGAAAGTCATGTTAATGTTAATTTTGTAAATTATGGTCGCTGTTTGAGTCAACAAGGAGGATAAAGGTTGGTATGCTTCAGGGCACATCTACTGTGTGATTAACAAGTTGATACTCTGATTGTGCAGTTTCCTTAAGCTCAGACCTTTTCCTCATTGCATCCAGTCTCAAAACACATAGGCCACAGCGAAAGCACTCTCATTGGTTAGTAACGTCCAGTAGTGAAGTGTCAAGTGTCAAGCTGACAAGTACGATGACAAAAAAAAAGAAATTGTTTTTGTTTTTTTGTGAATTCTGAGATGGCTGGCAAATTTCTACATACGATATTTTAACATATTTGAATAATATCAACACTTACAAACTCCAGATTGAAAAATTGAAATCTGTCAATTGAATATTTAAGATATATGTAAATGCCGTAGGACAGTACAGCCTAACGTTAGTTAGCCTAACGTTGGCTAGCTTAAAACCAGCTTCTGTTGTTATTATAGTCAGCTCATTTTCAGCTGTCTGGAGACATGCAATGTACAGTAATAAATATTTACTAAGATACACAAAGGAAAAGAGTCGGTATTTTTGTGATTGACATGGTGACATCCTACAGGATAATTCGATGTACCCATGGCTAGCTTTCATGCCCATTTTCGTGTGGTCAGTTTTTGGAAACATTAACTTTTTTAAAAAACAAGTTTTGGTGAGTTTGTTGAGCGGCGTGCTACATTTGATGTCTTTTGCAGCTGTAATGGAGAGTGGAGTTGCATAAGCAAATTAATAGACAAAATACTAGCAGAGGAAGAGTTGAATTAAAAAGGCCGACCAACGTAATCGTGTGAGAGTAAGAACAAAACTGGGTTTGGCACTTGCAGGGAGCCACCATGCCCACTCCCATTTCACTTTACAATTCACCAAGCCCTGCACTCACATTTCATCTACAGACAAACTGTTTGGGCTCCAAAATGCTTTTGGAGAGATTACATATCTTTCCTTTCATAAAGACGCCATTAGTGTCTGGGGAGTAATGGGAGCCACTAATTTGATAGTCTGACCTTAAGCTATTCATCAGCTCAGAGGGAAGAGAAGAATAGATGATGCGGGAGATCACATTATAATTTGGCTACAGGATCCAATAGTCTAATGACAGCATTAACTCAAGCAGCTGCAAAGAAAACGTTTGGAAATGTAAGGAACAAAAGGCTGACATACTAAAGCTGAACAGAGCTGCCGAATCACTCTGATAGTCCTACTTCTCAGCAGGGAGCAAATATAATATTCACACAATTCCGTAAACAGGGAGACGTCCTTGTCATTGTTTCTTCTTGGCCCTCAAGCATCTCTTAAAAGTCACAGTAAAAAATGATAATTGTTTCTCCAGAGGATGGTCTGAGAGTAAAAAACTTTTTTTTTCTTTTTCTGTATACACCAAGGTTGTTCCCTTTAAATTAAACACAACAGAAATCACGGGTTCGAGTTTAAAAAGAGGGCTAATGTTAACACTTTTTGTAACACTAATTGTCGGCACAGGTGTTTTTGCAGAGAGGTCAGGCTGATGAAGTGGTTACAAATCTAAACACGTATCTCAGCAAATAAATGAATAATTGAGGGCAGTTATCCAATTCCCCCTTGTTTAGTTCCCCTGGACATTTTTGCAGCATTAAGGCCGAAACAAAGCCAAACATGCAGATGAGATGAGTGTGGCAGTGGGTGGTAAATGTGAGGCAATGTTAGGGCCTTAGACAAAGGCAAGTCAAGCTTCAGTTTTAAGAGCATTATCTGATTTTCAGGAGCACTCACCCAAAGCATTCTGGTGTTTATTCTGGTGTCTGGCATACTTCAAATCAAATCAAATCAAATCAAATCAAATCACTTTTATTGTCACATTTTAGGAAGCTCCAACCCGGAGGGCGGTGCACTGTTGGACGGACCAATCGGAGTCTGCGCTGCGGGACTGTTTTGATCACGCGGACTGGGAAATGTTTCACGTGGCCGCCAGAGACATTGATGAATACACAGACTCAGTCTGTGGATTTATCAGGAAATGCGTGGAAGATGTCGTCCCATCCAGAACAGTCAAATCCTTCCCAAATCAAAAACCCTGGATTAACGGAGATGTTCGCGCGGCACGGAACACCGCCTTTGCCTCCGCGAACACATCGGACTACAAACACGCACATTACCAACTCCGGAAGACGATCAAAGCAGCCAAACGTGAGTACAGGGACAGGGTGGAGCAACAGTTTGACAACCCTCGGAGTATGTGGCAGGGACTAAACACGATCACAGACTTTAGAGGGAAAACCAGCACACCGCAGACCACGGCCTCTCTATGTGAGGATCTAAACGTATTCTACGCTAGATTCGACACAGCGAACACCATGAGACCAGACAGTGTGCGCACCGCGGATGACGTCAGTGCGCACACTGTGTCTGAGGAGGATGTGCGGAAGTGCTTCAGGAAGGTGAACGCATGCAAAGCTACTGGTCCGGACGGGATTCCCGGCCGCGTCCTCAGGTCATGCGCGGCTCAGCTGGCTGGAGTGTTCACACACATCTTCAACCTTTCCCTCTCTCTGTCTGTAGTCCCAGCCTGCTTCAAAATGGCCACCATCGTCCCTGTACCCAAATCCTCCACCATCTCCTCATTGAACGACTGGCGACCTGTAGCCCTGACCCCCATCGTAAGCAAATGCTTCGAGAAGCTGGTCAGGGACTTCATCTGCTCTGCACTACCCGACTCACTGGACCCTCTACAGTTTGCATACCGCCACAACAGGTCCACTGATGATGCCATAGCCCTGACACTACACACTGCCCTGTCACACCTGGAGAAGAGAGACACGTATGTGAGGATGCTGTTTGTAGATTACAGCTCAGCATTCAATACCATCGTTCCCTCGAAGCTGGACAGGAAACTGCAGGATCTAGGACTGAGCAGCTCCCTCTGCAGCTGGATCCTTAGCTTCCTGTCTGACAGACGCCAGGTGGTCAGACTGGGCAGCATCACCTCATCCCCCATCACACTGAACACTGGTGCTCCACAGGGGTGTGTACTGAGCCCTCTCCTGTACTGACTCTACACCTACGACTGCACAGCCACTAACAGCTCCAACATCATTGTGAAGTTTGCGGACGACACTACAGTGGTGGGTCTTATCACCAACGGTGATGAGATGGCTTACAGGGAGGAGGTCAGCGCCCTGACCCACTGGTGTCAAGACAACCATCTCACCCTCAACGTCGCAAAGACAAAGGAGTTGATAGTGGACTTCCGGAGGTGCAGAGAAGTACACACCCCCATCACCATCAACGGCGCTGCTGTGGAGAGAGTGAGCAGCTTCCGGTTCCTTGGAGTACATCTGGCTGAGGATCTTACGTGGTCAGTACACACAAACAAAACAGTGAAGAAGGCGCAGCAGCGCCTCTTCTTTCTCAGGAGACTGAAAAGATTCGGCATGAGCCCCCGCATCCTCAGGACCTTCTATCACTGTGCCATTGAGAGCATCCTCACTGGATGCATCACCACCTGGTATGGCAACAGCACCGCCTACAACTGCAAAGCTCTCCAGCGAGTAGTGCGGTGCTCTGAACGGATAATTGGAGGGGAGCTTCCCTCCCTCCAAGACATCTACAGGAAGCGGTGCCTGAGGAAAGCGGGGAGGATCATCAAGGACTCCAGTCACCCCAGCCATAAACTGTTCAGACTACTTCCATCAGGAAGGAGGTTCTGCAGCATCCGGTCCCGTACCAGCAGACTGAGAGACAGCTTTTTCCATCAGGCCATCAGACTGCTGAACACGTCATAGACACCTCAGCTTCACTACTGGAACTTCAACATTATGCACTCCACACTGTATATAAATGCCACTTGTTTTGCACATATTCAACTCTGTATATTTTATATATTTTATTATTATTATTATTATTATTATTATTATTATTATTTATTTATTTTTTTTACTATTTAATTTGTAAAAATGTGTATACACACACACACACACACACACACACACACACACACACACACACACACACGTAGGAAAATATTTAGTATACACATCCAGAAATGCATACACTATTATATATTGTACATATATTTATTAGTTTCAGGTTGGCCATTCTTGTATTTTGCTCGTTTGTGTTATTGTGTTTGCACATCTCTGTTGCTTGTGGGGCTCGCACACAAGAATACTTCTGATATCTTACAATCACCCACAGCAACCCAAAATAAGGCCAACAACATGAGCCCAATAAGTAGGGCACATTATCTAATGGCATCCACTGATGGTTAGTGATTAAACTAGTACTTAAAAGAGACTCCAACCATGCCCAATGTAATGCACTGCTGTCGTACCCTCCCACACCCTGACATCTTCTTTGTCGCGGGATACACAATTCCAGCAGCAATGCAGATCTTGGATTCTCTCATTTTAGAGCACAGCACCCAAAAGATTTCCATATAATAAGTTACTGCAAAATGGAAAACTTAAACCCATGACGTCTAAGTCTTCATCAGCAAGTACCCTAACGCTAAGTACTAATTCTACTACTAAACTTGTTATTTACCGGGTTATTTGTGAACTTGGATGGTGAATTGGATCTCATCTCTATTCAAAGGTCTCAGGTTAATTGTGTCCACCACTGTATATTTTGTCCTTCTCCTTTCTTGTTTAATAATGAGAAGGTTCTCACAAGCCACATCCATAGATATGGCTCTCCAAAAAACAGGGAAACTTAATATTCCTATTCAGCAACTCCTCTTACCTAAACTAATTTTTAAATATTATGTCTCACAGATGATTTTTGGTTTTTAAAAAAGTTATTCTCTGAAAAAAAAAATCAAAATAAACTATTTACTATCTCATTATTTTAACAAGGCTCCACTAACTTTAGGACTATCTTGTCCTTGATATCAAAACCCAGAAACTGAAGATTAAGGGAACTGTTTAGTTAGATGAAAGTATTTATATATAAGCATTTGATGCATCTGATAGTATCAGTGTACTGTAGTTCATTCCTTTCTTACCTGATTTATTCTTAAAAATAGTAAATAAGAGTCAGAGATGCGTACTGCCTGTAGCTGATGCTATAACTGATAATTCCAGAAAACAGTGCCAGTAGTGACTGGTTAGTTTGGTTGATAACCAAACCACAAAACCACTGCTGATTTCTTCTTTGCTTTTGTCCAATTACAACTATAGATTATGTGTCATGCAATGCACAGAGCACAGCAGTCTCAGAGGGCTCTGAGATGCTCGTACAATCATCTATCATTACAGATAGCTTCCATCGAGGCCTTGTCTCCCTGCCTGCTACCACCCCCGAATGATGAATCTCCACCCATTCAAAGCGCCATTCGAACGCTGCCGACTGCGCCTCACATTCTCTTGACCCTGTCATGTCGAGACCCCAGTTCAGTCAGAGTCCTCTTCCGTCTTCGCTCATCTGATCTTCAGAGGCCTGCAGCAACAAGGCGAAAGGGGACTGATAGATGTGCCGCACGGAGGGAGTAATGTATTGTGGTCCTTGCAGGCAACAGAGATGAGGTTTAAATGATCTAGTACGCAGGGGTTTGTAATCTCACTGATCAAATTTGGTGGTGATCCTCTACCCATTGCCATCTATATATGGAGAAGTAATGGAGTCTACCACAAGTGAGCACAAGAGCTGCACTCCATCACAAGCCCTGTGACTTAGTGCAGCATGTCTTAGAAAGCTGAACTTCAAATGATACACTAACACAGAGAGAAGGATAGACAACTTGTGAACACTCCAGACAACAACTCTGCCCTTGTGTTTGTGGTTCACTCTAAACTACAGATGTGTGGTGGATCACCTTATACATATATTATATATATTGCATGTTTTAACTGGTAATTGACTGGTAATTGCATTACACATTTCTGAATCCTCAAAAAAAAAAATGCAGATGGAAAGTAATGCTTTACAATGGAAATGTACACTAAACACTTTTTGGTCTCTTCCTGTAGCCCCATTGTTTTGCTTTTATTTATATATTAGAGTGCAGAGCATATAGTCCTTGAAAACAAATACAAACCAATTTAAATGCAATGCTCGTACACCACAAAAGTATTACAGGTCCATCCTTAGTACTTGCAGAGAGGCAGTCCCTTCCCATTTCACCATGAAAGGCGGAGGGCGTAATCTACAGTCTTTGTTCTATGAAAACATAATGAGAGGCTTCTAGTGGCTGGATTAACCAAATCCAATTGGTATCTACAGACTTTAAAGTGTTGGATTAACATCTATTAATAAACCTCATCAGTAAGAAAACATTGCAAGTGAAAACTGGTGTTTTCACAAACGGTGAGTGAAAAATTCAAGGCTATTCTTTATATTTAAGATCTTAATCTGAATTGAAAAAAAATAACATCCCTATTGTTATTTCCTGAAGGTAGCACCTACTGTTAACTCCAAGGCAACATCTTAGCCTTGCAGTTAATTGGCACGACCGCCTTGTTTCTTTAAAAATTTTGACTCTTTGATCGGTCATTCTCTTTGTTGTAATAAACCTATCTCTCATGTTCTTTCACAGTCTAGATGAATCTCTTTCTACAAACTTACAAGCATTTGACTCAGTGTTTTTACACTGTGTGTACCAAGGAATTTCAAAGAAGATGTCGGTAAACAACCCAGTATCACAGCAAGGCATGTAACAGACTCGTTATTCCATTGTGTGGATGTCACGCTTTGCCCAGTGTTAATCTTTCCTGGCATAGAAGGAGCCAGGAATTTACTTGTTACCTTTATTGCTGAGTAACTACTCCTTGGCTTTAAATAAATTATCGCCATCTGCTGATAGAGCAACTTAAAGTGAACATGAAACTATGTGTATACAGGCTAACTTACAAGGCTGGGGTGCTGATTTATCTGCTAATGCTAGCTAGCTAGTTAGCAAGCTGCATACATAAACTTTGCAGGTGCAATGCTCAGACACACATACTGATTAATTAGTGGTTAAGTAACTGTTAAAGGGGACATGAAAAGTAACAAATGTAAATGCTAATTTACACCAGTGAGCCCTGCAGTCAAAAACATCATAAATTCAATACTTTCTGTGTAGTTGGATTTAAAAAATAAGTGCTTAAAGTTTTTAGAACATGTTAAGCGCCATCTTGCGTCAGTACAGAACAGGACGTCAAGCATGCATGTCCATTTCATGCCTGTGAGAGGCAAACCGTGACATCCACATGATGGACCGGCAGGTATGTTACATGGTTTCTATCATGATAAATCGGCCACACTCACTCGCTAAATATGAACTAATTTAACTACATTCAATTTTCAATTTTTTCCAATTTTATTTTATTTATATAGCGCAAAATCGCAACAAAAGTCGCCTCATGGTGCTTTATATTGCACAGTAGATCGTACAATAATAGACACAGAGAAAAACCCAACAATCATATGGCCCCCTATGAGCAAGCATTTTGGCGACAGTGGGAAGGAAAAACTCCCTTTTAACAGGAAGAAACCTCTGGCAGAACCAGGTTCAGGGAGGGGCGGCCTCCCTGAGAATAAAAATATATGTTCAATAAGATTTTTTTTCAGTCAATAACTCAATTTTTTTTCTCCTTTTTTGTTTTTTTTACTTTAAAAGTTACCACACAGTTGTTGTGAAGACCCTTTGATCATTCGACAGGTAGGTGTGTCTCGACTCAACACCTCTGCCCGGCTGATAAACACATCCATTGATTGCTCAGATGTGTCTTTGAATTCTCTTCCACAACTATACAAACACAGTAATTTTGAATGCAACTTTTATTTCTCAGCAAAAGCTAAAGTGATAACCCTTCTTGTCAACCTGCAGAAAAAGCATTAACTGGCGCACTTATTATCCAGCCTGCCTTTGGCTTGGCACAAAAACTAATCAACCTCTATTAATTCTAAGTTCAAACTTACAACTGACTTCTCTTTTCCAGATCACTTCTAAATTTTACAACCATATCTAAATTCTGCTTAATGTGCTGACTTTTCCTGAGATTATTTGGTTTGAGAGTGATTTAGTTTGAGAGGATTTAGCAATTATGAGAAATTGTTCTCCTGCAGCTAATGAAGATTAAAAATGTGCAGCAGACATAAAATGAAAAAAATGTATCTTAAGGTTATATGTCATTTATCATTGGATGTTATTTTTAGCATTTTCATTCCCAGTCAGTTCGGTAAACTTGGAAATGAGGACTGATCTGTCCTTGCAATAACAGCACTGCTTTACTGCAGTAAATGGAATGGTGTTACCAGTACTTGTAACTGCAATACTTTTTCATTGTTCTTTGTGGCATTTGTAAGCCCTTGCTTCAGCCTCCCCTGTGATGCAAGCTAATAAAATAATGTACATCCAAACACTGTATGTATATTGTCAAACATTTACCCCACTGTTCATTGGCAATTATTCTAATTACATACTTTGCAACTGTGTAATTCTCTGGAGAGGCTGTTATGGTGACAAGTGAAGAGCTGTATTCACAGGCGTTGCTTCCATTCTATCCTGAGCATTCTCTAAAGCCCTTGGAGGAGTTTGCTTGCTTTGTATAGCAAACAAGACTTCAGCGGATTATGCTATAAAGCTATTCTGTGGTTAGAGGTCCTCAGACACAGGGCACGTTCACTAAATCCTGAAACATTGCAGCTGACATTTTATAAGCCTAATAGCAAACAATGTGGAAATCAGTTAATGTGATGTACAATATGTGGAGGACTACCAAACAACTGTCAGCTAAACAAAGCTCACTGTCTATTTGTTCCTGCAGAAGTATTCATATGAAAACAGTCTGTCTGTAAGGGAGTGTGTGAAAATCATCCAGATGGCAAGGGAGGCTGGCTTTTACAGGTCTTTTTTTCTTTCATAAAATTTACCATTACCAATATTAGTACAATATAGTAAAATAATACACATGTATGGAAATATAGTACATGCTATTATTCCACTCATTCCACCCATTATCTTGAATCAGTTTTTTACACTATAGTTTTCAGTGTCCAGCAGAAAGGCTTGCTAGTCGACTAGCGATTGTTTAATTAAATTAAAAACAAAATGTGATCCCATTATCAAGTCCCTGGCATAGTATAGAGGAAAATCTGGTCAAAATGGGGTATGCCCCCAAAGGTGGCTGAGAGTAAGACCCTGTTGGACTTCCAGATACAACCGGACATTGTAGTAGTGGACAAGCAGAGGAAGACGTCTGTAGTGATAGGCAAGGCAAGGCAAGGCAAGGCAAGGCAAGGCAAATTTATTTGTATAGCACAATTCAACAACAAGGTGATTCAAAGTGCTTTACAGAGACATTAGAAACAAAAACAAATAAAAAGCATGATTTAAAATTGATTAAAACAAGCAAACAAACTAACTAAACACACACATTTCACACCTGTTCGCGCGATCTGAACCCTTATCGTAAGGGGAGCTACCAGTCCTTCTGTGGACGAGTTACTTTCTATTTTAAATTCCCTGAATTTAAAATACTCTCTAGACCCAGTCTAGACCCAGTTGGGGAGCTACCCAGAGCTTTAGTCCCACACCTGTTCGCGCGATCTGAACCCTTATCGTAAGGGGAGCTACCAGTCCTTCTGTGGACGAGCTACTTTCTATTTTAAATTCCCTGAATTTAAAATACTCTCTAGACCCAGTCTAGACCCAGCTGGGGAGCTACCCAGAGCTCTAAACCCTCTTAACAAACAAACAAACAAACAAACAAAACAGTATATAAAATCAAACAGATAAAATCAGAACAGTAGATAAAATCAGTTTTGAAATTTAAGCTTAACAAACAAACAAAACAGTATATAAAATCAAAACAGATAAAATCAGAAATAGATAAGATCAGTAGTTAGTGTAAGTTTTGAAATTTAAGCTTAAAAGTGTGGATTTGGTGCTTTATTCAAATGCAGCTGAGAATAGGTGAGTCTTCAACCTGGATTTAAATAAACTGAGTGTTTCAGCTGATCTGAGGCTTTCTGGGAATTTGTTCCAGATATAAGGAGCATAAAAGCTGAATGCAGCTTCTCCATGTCTGGTTCTGACTCTGGGAACTGATAAAAGACCGGATCCAGATGACCTGAGGGATCTGGAAGGTTCATACTGGGTCAGGAGGTCACTGATGTATTTTGGTCCTAAACCATTCAGAGCTTTATAGGCCAGCATCAGAACTTTAAAGTCTATCCTCTGACGGACAGGCAGCCAGTGTAAAGACCTCAGAGCTGGACTGATGTGGTCCACTTTTTTGGTCTTAGTGAGGACTCGAGCAGCAGAGTTCTGAATGAGCTGTAGTTGTCTGACTGATTTTTTAGGTAGACCTGTAAAGATGCTGTTACAGTAATCAAGCCTACTAAAAACTAGTTTTTCCAGGTCCTGTTGAGACATCAGATCTTTTATCCTTGAAATATTCTTGAGGTGATAGTAAGCTGATTTTGTTATTGTCTTAATGTGTTTTTCTAGGTTTAGGTCTGCATCCATCACTACACCCAAATTTCTCGCCTGGTTTGTGGTTTTTAGGTGTATAGATTGAAGTTCTCTGGTGACCTGTAATCGTTTTTCTTTGGCGCCAAAGACTATTACTTCAGTTTTGTTTTTGTTTAGTTGGAGAAAATTGTGGCACAACCAGTCATTAATTTCCTCAATGCATTTACCAAGAGCCTGTACAGGGCCTCGGTCTCCTGGTGACATTGTGATATATATTTGTGTGTCATCTGCATAGCTGTGGTAGTTTATTTTGTTGTTCTTTATAATCTGTGCCAGTGGGAGCATGTAAATGTTAAACAGAGGGGGTCCCAAGATGGAACCTTGGGGAACTCCACATGTGATACTTGTCTGCTCGGATGTGAAGTTACCTATTGATACAAAGTATTTCCTGTTTTCTAAGTATGTTTTGAACCAGTTTAGTACAGTTCCTGAAAGACCTGCCCAGTTCTCCAGTTGTTTGAGTAATATGTTGTGGTCAACTGTATCAAATGCTGCACTGAGATCCAGTAAAACTAGGACTGACATTTTTCCACTGTCTGTGTTCAGACATATAAGGACTATAAATACCTTGGAGTACACATTGACAATAAACTGGACTGGGCTAAAAACACCACAGCACTTTACAGGAAGGGCCAGAGTCGTCTCTATTTTTTGAGGCGACTGAGGTCCTTCAACATCTGCCAGAAAATGCTGAGGATTTTCTATGAGTCTGTTGTGGCCAGTGCGATCCTCTATGCTGTTGCATGCTGGGGGAGCAGGCTGAGGGTTGCAGATGCCAACAGACTTAATAAACTAATCCGTAAGGCCAGCAATGTTGTGGGGATGGAGCTGGACTCCCTCAAGGTGGTGTCGGAGAGGCGGATGCTGTCCAAGATAAAGACAATGTTGGATAACACCTCCCACCCACTCCATGACATGCTGGTCAGTCACAGGAGCACGTTCAGTGAGAGACTGAGATTAACGAAAAGCACCACTGAACGACACAGGAAATCATTCCTGCCTGTGGCCATCTCCCTGTACAACGCATCCACTTAACACACTGGTTACTGCTACAACTACACATGTTTCTTTTCCAACTATTTATTTATGAGTGACTTATGTATGTATGTATGTATATATATGTATATATTGTACTATTCTTAGTTAGTGTATTGTCTGTCTTGTCTTAATGTTGGTTTAAAATGGAGCACTGTAACAAAAAATAATTTCCCCCAGGGATCAATAAAGTATTCTGATTCTGATTCTGATTCTGATATGTCATTAAACACTTTTGTCAGAGCGGTTTCAGTGCTGTGGTTCTGTCTAAAACCTGACTGGAAGGCATCGTAGCAGTTATTCAGTTTTAAGAAGTAACTGAGCTGTTGAGAAACTGCTTTTTCAATGATCTTACTTAAAAATGGGAGATTTGAGATCGGCCTGTAGTTTTTCATTTGTGTCTTGTCAAGATTGTCCTTTTTCAGTATAGGTTTGATTACAGCAGTTTTTAGTGGTTCTGGAAACACACCTGACATTAAGGAAAAGTTGACGATCTGTAACAGGTCTGACTCTAAAGTCTTTGAGACCTTTTTGAAAAAACTTGTTTGCAGGACATCTAAACAGCAAGAGGAGGAGTTCAGTTGACCTAAGATGTCCTCCAGGTCTTTGCTGTTAATCGGGTGAAACTGTTTGATGGTGTTTAAACAGCTTTTCGGTGGACACAGTACATATCCTGGATCTGCTGTTGATGTACCAACTGCTTGTCTAATCTTTTGGATTTTGTCTGTGAAGAATTTGGCAAAGTCATTGCAGGCCATGGTTGAATGAAGTTCAGCTGCCACTGGCACAGGAGGGTTTGTTAGCCTGTCAACTGTAGAAAATAAGACCCGAGCATTATGGCTGTTTTTAGTGATGATGTCAGAGAAGTAGGACCTTCTTGCACTCCTCAGTTGTAAATTATAATTGTGAAGTTTCTCTTTATAGATGTCATAATGAACCTGGAGGTTTGTTTTTCTCCATCTGCGCTCAGTTTTCCTACACTCTCTTTTTTCATTTTTCACCAGTGTGGAGTTTCTCCATGGAGACTTTTTCCTTCCAGAGATAACCTTCACCTTAATGGGGGCAATAGTATCCATTACATTTAACATTTTTGCATTAAAGCTATTGACGAGCTCATTGACTGAACCTTTCCACAGGTCAGGTGTTAATGGGAAGACCTGGTTAAAGATCTCACTACTGTCTTCAGTTATACACCGTTTTGTGATCACTGCTGTTGATATATTTGTGTGGGCTGAGATTTTACTTTCAAAGAAAACACAGTAATGATCAGATAAGCCCACATCAGACACAGTAATGTTTGAAATGCTCAGGCTCTTGGAGATCAGTAGGTCGAGAGTGTGTCCTCTATTATG
Source organism: Rhamphochromis sp. 'chilingali' (assembly GCF_963969265.1). NCBI lineage: Eukaryota > Metazoa > Chordata > Actinopteri > Cichliformes > Cichlidae > Rhamphochromis > Rhamphochromis sp. 'chilingali'. Next base: position 9,951,882 of record NC_137931.1, on the reverse strand, counting down.
TGTGGCCTCTGTTACATGCTGAGTCAGCCCAAAGTTGCCCAGAGTGTTACTCAGGTCTTTAGTCCCTTTGTCCTGAGGGTTGTCCACATGGATGTTAAAATCCCCAACAATAATTACACAGTCGAAATCAACACAGATCACAGACAGCAGTTCACTGAGGTCATTAAAAAAGTCTGTGCAGTATTTGGGAGGCCTGTAAACATTAAGAAACACAACTTTGGATGGGGCCTTCAGCTGTAAAGCCACATATTCAAAAGACTGAAAACTTCAGTCCAGGAGATAGATAGATGAAGCTATACCAACTGACAGCAACATTGTATGAAGAACGAACACGAGAAGCCTGAGGAATACAAAGGGGTGAAAGAAGAGCTAGAGAACATGTGAAGGGTGAGGCCAACAGTGGTCCTCATGGTAATCAGAGCACTCAGGGCTCCTAAACTGGGCGAGTGGCTCCAGCAGATCCCAGGAAGAACATCCAAGATTTCTGTCCAGAAGAGTGTAGTCCTAGGAAAAGCAATGATACTGTGCAGGACCTTCAGGCTCCCTGGCATCTGGTGGAGGGCCAGTGGGTCAGGAATTTTTCCATCCATCCATTCGCTTCCGCTTCTCCTTTTCAGGGTCGTGGGGGGCGCTGGAGCCTATCCCAGCTGTCATAGGGCGAGAGGCGGGGTACACCCTGGACAGGTCGCCAGTCTGTCGCAGGGCCAACACACAGGGACAGACAACCATTCGCGCTCACATTCACATCTAATGGCAATTTGGATTTTCCAATTAACCTATCCCCACAAGCTGCATTTCTTTGGACAGTGGGAGGAAGCCAGAGTACCCGGAGGGAACCCACACAAACACGGGGAGAACATGCAAACTCCACACAGAAAGACCCCGGCCTGATGTTGGAATTGAACTCAAGACCTTCTTGCTGTGCGGCAACAGTGCTAACCACCGTGCCACCGTGCTGCCTGGAATTTTTCTCTCTCTTTTTTAAATATAGGACAGGGACAGTTGAAGGCCCTACAGCAGAGTATTCTTTCCTGTTATACTTCTTTGAAGTCCACTTCAAGACTGCTGCTTGGGCGCATGCATACTTGGTGTATTTGTAATATCAATTCTCCATGAACTAGTCCAAGTAGTCACAAAGAAAACACAGGCAGACATCTAAAAGGACCCCCGCACAGATGCTGGCCTAAAACTAGCCAAAACAACAGTGAGTTGGAGCTTTAAAAACACAGGCAAAACAACATCACTGTATGGAAAGACGGTGAAGAGTATTGTTTTAAAAATAAATGCGGTACAATATTTTATACTGGGTACTTGTACTATTTCCATAATAGTTGACAGCATTGGGTTTTTTAAAATTAAAATGTAATTAACCATAAGACATATTTTGAGGCCTTTATCATTTAAAAGCGATCAGACAAGTTAAAACTCAATAACCTTTTTTTGGCGTTGATTTTTTTTCGGTGTTGAGGATTATATTGGAAATAATAGGAGTAAGAATTTGTCCATATAGTCAAGTATTTCCTGAGTCCTTAATTGAGGGTGTTTTTGAACAATAAACACAAGCTGAGAGGATTATACTTTTTAGACTTTTACACAGTTGGAGGTCGAGAAGAAAAGGGGCCACGTTGGACAAATCCCGGCACTTTGCTGCTGACATTTGATTAAGCCAAATGGAAAACAATATGGACATCATAAAATCTGACGTCCGCAGTTTAATTCTGGGGAGCTTGTTTATCATCTGCCTGTCTTTTCTCATTTTTAATCACAATCGGATTGGACTCTGTATTCCCCCGCAGATGCCGTGTGACAGAGTTTAATCATGATGTCACACAGTTTGTTTTTCTTTTCATCCAGCAGAATCGGGGAGGAGGAGAGCGTGAGCAAGGAGCACTATGGCTAAAAAGAGAGAGAAAAGTAAAAGTTAAGAATAAAAGAATACACTGAGAAAAATTTGATGCAACCAGAACAATAAAATAGCAGCTCCGTAGTGTGTCCTCTTCTCTGCTGCTGAGATAAGACTAATAATAATGGATGCATACTAGCAATATGCTCCCATAAAGTAAAATAGTTCTGGGTAACATCTAAATATTACCACTTCTCTTCTGTTCCAAAGACTTCTCAACTTCGTCACACTTATCCTGTGACCCTAAAAGCCAGGCTCAGATTTTGAAGCACTGCAAATGGCACAATTCATTCCTAATGACCATATTCAATAGTCCATTGAACATTTTCTGTTGAACTTGTGCCACTGTCTGCTGCTTTCTTTTGAATTTTTTTGCTGGTGTGGTTTGATATAGTGCATTTTCTATTTCCATGGGGCAGATTCTGCTATCTTGGACAGAACAGTGGTTCCCACTCTTGCATTACAGCAAGGAGGGTTTGAATCCATCAGCTGACTGGACACTTTCTGTGTGGTGTTTATTTGGCTTCTTCCTAGTCCAACATCATGCATATTACATTACTTGGTAATTCTATTAAAAGCAGATATAAATGCAACTGGGGATGTGACTGTGTAACAACCGTTATTATGGCATAGCTCCGCTAGGAGGTGTCGTCCTGTTATTGTAGTAGTTTGAGAGTCTCCTAGTGTGAGTGCAGCAGCAGCCATTACAATCCAGCATGCTGCTCTGCATCTGTTTAGAGAGACCGTACCATTGTAACGGGCTGGCACCGGCGATTACCTAACCCCGGCACATGTATGTACGAATAGGGTAGAGGTGTGGAGACCTGGCTTGTATAGAGTCTTGTTCTGTTAATGCCAAATAAAGGTCTGACTAATTGACTGACCTGATTGTCCGGGTAACTTCCTCGCCTCATCCCCGTTGGACCTGCTAGCTGCTCCTTCATCGCCAGACCGCTGTTACAACTGCCCTGTAACAATATGGCAGCCCCCTTCAAGGACAACACTCTGCTATGAGGTAATGAATCTAATAAAATGTCTAGCTTAGAAGTTCAAATATCTTTATACTATTGAGTGGCAGCGGTTAATAAGTATCATGTGTCATTTTGAGTTTTTCGTTGCCAAGTAAAAGAATTAAGAAATTGTGGGCAGTCAACCAATAAACTGTTTTTTTTTTAAATAGAGTTCTACCTTCATAAGTAGCACAAGAATGGCTACTGCTAATAATACTATGGGGTGTTGTTGGGGTTTTCTGTTTGTTTGACCATGGAGGCCATAAAAGGACACTGAAGAAAACCAATATGAGATAATTTGCGCTTTATTAAATGGCATGTTATCCTGTTGTAAGCAGCCATGAGAAGATGGGTATACTATGGATTTAAAGTGACACAGTGAGCAAAAATGCTCCTGTAGGATGTGGTGTTCAAAGTTCAATGTACTGTGTATTCAGAGATGCTCTTCTCCACACCTTGGTCTTGACAACTGTTTATTGGAGTTACTACTGCCTTCCAGTGAGTCAGAAACATACTGTCCATTCTCCTCTAAATTCTGGCATTATGTCCAGCAAACTGCTGCTCATGGCAGATTTTCTGTTTTTTCAGACAGTTCTCTGTAAACCCTATTGATGCCTTTTTGCGAAAATCCAAGTAGATCAGCAGTTTCTGCAGTTTTTCAGTTTGACCTTCAGCAGGTCATCTTGACTAGTTGCTGCCATCTGACCAGCCAAACAAATGCTTTGTGCAATTTTTTAATAAGCAGTTGAACATATGTGCCTATACAGTGGGGCAAAAAAGTATTTAGTCAGCCACCGATTGTGCAAGTTCCCCCACCTAAAATGATGACAGAGGTCAGTAATTTGCACCAGAGGTACACTTCAACTGTGAGAGACAGAATGTGAAAAAAAAAGCCATGAATCCACATGGTAGGATTTGTAAAGAATTTTTTCGTAAATCAGGGTGGAAAATAAGTATTTGGTCAATAACAAAAATACAACTCAATACTTTGTAACATAACCTTTGTTGGCAATAACAGAGGTCAAACGTTTACTATAGGTCTTTACCAGGTTTGCACACACAGTAGCTGGTATTTTGGCCCATTCCTCCATGCAGATCTTCTCGAGAGCAGTGATGTTTTGGGGCTGTCGCCGAGCAACACGGACTTTCAACTCCCGCCACAGATTTTCTATGGGGTTGAGGTCTGGAGACTGGCTAGGCCACTCCAGGACTTTCAAATGCTTCTTACGGAGCCACTCCTTTGTTGCCCGGGCGGTGTGTTTTGGATCATTGTCATGTTGGAAGACCCAGCCTCGTTTCATCTTCAAAGTTCTCACTGATGGAAGGAGGTTTTGGCTCAAAATCTCACGATACATGGCCCCATTCATTCTGTCCTTAACACGGATCAGTCGTCCTGTCCCCTTGGCAGAAAAACAGCCCCATAGCATGATGTTTCCACCCCCATGCTTCACAGTAGGTATGGTGTTCTTGGGATGCAACTCAGTATTCGTCTTCCTCCAAACACGACGAGTTGAGTTTATACCAAAAAGTTCTACTTTGGTTTCATCTGACCACATGACATTCTCCCAATCCTCTGCTGTATCATCCATGTGCTCTCTGGCAAACTTCAGACGGGCCTGGACATGCACTGGCTTCAGCAGCGGAACACGTCTGGCACTGCGGGATTTGATTCCCTGCCGTTGTAGTGTGTTACTGATGGTGACCTTTGTTACTTTGGTCCCAGCTCTCTGCAGGTCATTCACCAGGTCCCCCCGTGTGGTTCTGGGATCTTTGCTCACCGTTCTCATGATCATTTTGACCCCACGGGATGAGATCTTGTGTGGAGCCCCAGATCGAGGGAGATTATCAGTGGTCTTGTATGTCTTCCATTTTCTGATGATTGCTCCCACAGTTGATTTTTTCACACCAAGCTGCTTGCCTATTGTAGATTCACTCTTCCCAGTCTGGTGCAGGTCTACAATACTTTTCCTGGTGTCCTTCGAAAGCTCTTTGGTCTTGGCCATGGCGAAGTTTGGAGTCTAACCGTTTGAGGCTGTGGACAGGTGTCTTTTATACAGATGATGAGTTCAAACAGGTGCCATTCATACAGGTAACGAGTGGGGGACAGAAAAACTTCTTACAGAAGACGTTACAGGTCTGTGAGAGCCAGAGATTTTCCTTGTTTGAGGTGACCAAATACTTATTTTCCACCCTGATTTACGAATAAATTCTTTACAAATCCTACCATGTGGATTCATGGATTTTTCTTTCACATTCTGTCTCTCACAGTTGAAGTGTACCTCTGGTGCAAATTACTGACCTCTGTCATCATTTTAAGTGGGGGGACTTGCACAATTGGTGGCTGACTAAATACTTTTTTGCCCCACTGTATATAACCTCACTTTTTTACTACAGCTTTTGATATAGACTTTATTGTATGTAAGCATGTGGACAGATGAGCTTGTGATACATCCAGTAGTATCCCGTTTAGAAAAAACAAAGTCTATTAAATTTAATAACACTTTTTTTCTGTTTTTTTTACATAATCTTGTTTTATATATGCTAATCCAGAAGGCAAGCACTGTAATAAGATCAATAAGATGATAAAGGCACTTGCTTTTGGCACTGTGTGTGTATGTGGTGGCAGCTCCAGACAAATCGTGTCCTTCACCTTGGCTCTGCATATCAGCTGCAAAACCAACACAATTTCCCGTCTTTTATGAGGTTGCTGCAAACAATTTGAGACCCCTTCAACCTGTGTGGTCTAATTTACTCCTTACCCATGCTGAATAAAATCAGCCTTCGCATATGCATCCCTGGACTTCATGCAAACTCACTTCATTTCCCTTCTTAAACAATACATTACTGTCAGACACCAAAGTGATACGCAAATTCCAGTTCCCCAATTTTGTTCAGTGAAATTTTGATTTGAAAGTGTACCATCAAACCCCAAAAGTCCCTCCCGGCACAATCCTTGTCTTTTTGTTTCTAACTCCTGACACAGGGTTTCTGATCTGATATATTTTTCTGCTTCATTCCCAAAAGCACTTAAACATGATAAATAAATGATCAAAACTTGAACAATGCTAACTCGATGTAAATCACCTCTTGGATTGAGTTCAATGGTGGGGTTAGAGCTTTAATCAAGAAGCGTAGTTTCATCCAAACACAAACAGAGAGCTCGTTGATAAAACCCCAGGGGATAAAGACATCCATGAAAATGATTGCTTTTGAACAAGTGTCATGTAGTAACATATCCAGGCCATTGGCTTTTGAAGGCAAACGTTGCATATAAACAAAAGCAGCATAAGCTTTAAGGATAAGCAAGCAAGCTGGTGACCAGAATATCACCAGCCTGTCTGGATGGAGTGACAAAAAAGCTTTTTCTCAGTATGCCTTAAATAAGAACCACCAGCTGAGAGGAGTAGCTCAGTAGCCCCATATCCAGTGAAGGAAAAAAAAAGATTTTCTGAAAGCCGTTTTGACAAAACCTTTATCACAAATACAAGGAAAGGAAGAAAAACTAAGACAACAAATAAAATACACATTTTGGCTTTTGAAGACAGAGATTTTTGCATGGGTGACTATATTAATAGTGCCCGAGCTCCGTTGCACTTTCTTGTTTGACCATGTAGCTGTTAGAGTTTATCACTGCTGCCAAACACTAGATTTAATGCTTAGTGAGCATAATGTGTGTTTCCAGAAAAAAAAAAAAAAAAAGCAAGATCTCTCATTCAAGCACATAAAAACACGTTGTGACTTGCTGTACAGATAGTTAAAAAATAAATAAATAAAATAAACATAAATCCTTCACTGAGGGATCAACTTTATATCCAATTTATCTTGTTCTTGGATATCATGAATAACATCAAATGGCATTATCAGCTGATATAGCATCATCATTATGTAGTGATTTTTACATATTTATTCTTTGCTCATCCATCATCACAAAACAGGGCTTGATGTCACGCTGGGTGATTTTATTGCAGATTTTAATCCTGGTTAGATAGTCTAATCTTACAATCATGCAGAGAGACAAAAGTGAAACTGGAAGTGCTGGCAATGTATTGAGTCATTCCAATGCAATAACATTTTCCTTAAGAACCCTTTGGCTAGTCTGCTGACTCAATCTCTCAAGGCAATGGCCAGCTGGGATATCCAGATAGCAGACAGTTTAGTTGTATAGCACCAAATCACAACAATAGTCGCTTAATGCATTTTATATTTTAGGTTCAGGTTCCTAAAATAGTTCAGATTTTTGGTAAACTTCACGTACCAAAAATTGTTGTTGTTTTTTTTTTACTTTCCCCTTCTTTGATCATTATCATGTCAATAATTTGGAGGATTAAATCTTGTTGTATTAGTTTACTCCCTGTTGATGATCACTGTTTAGATTTTATGGAGTTTCTGGTACCACTTGTGCTAAAATCTCTTTTTTTTGTTCACATATATGTCTCCTGTTTTCATGGTTAAAATGAATCTCCTTGTCTCAGTGTTTAGTTGTCCTGAGACAAAGTCACTTCCTGTTTTACTTTGAAAGTTGATTTTATTTTGTGTCCTGAATTAATTTGACATCCTGTATCTGACTTCCTGAATGTTCTCGCTTATGTTGCTTGCATGTGATCAGCTGTTCCTCATTCTCCACCCGTTTCCAGATGTCCATCAGCCCTCAGTGTGCATATGTAGCCTTGTCTTTGTTTTAAGGTCAAAGGGTCTTCTGTTGCTCCTTGAGGTCCTGCCCTCTATGATCTCTTGTACAGTTGGATTTCTATTGGTTTCAAATTTTGCACTTTGTTAAGGGTCTGTTTGCTTTGAGCCAGATTAAAAAACTTGGTTGTTTGTAGTTTAAGTCTACCTCTAAAATCCTGCATCTGGGTTCTCACTTCCACACTTCATACTTTACTTCCATGTGCAGATTGCCATGCCTTTTCTTTCACTGTGCTTCATAGTTCATCTGATCCATAAGCACATTTAGTGTGTTAGTCCAGTCCAGTCAAACTGCACTGCTATTTAAATGCAGATACTACAGAAGGGAGAGATGAGGTGAGGCTTTACGTGTTTCAATTAGTGTTCATTACTCATTGTAAATGGTAGATCTCCGACAGTATCCAGCTGCTGGTTCTGAGCACAGCTGTGGCTGCTTTTCCTGCTGTGAGTGGTGAAGTTGTGCCTGAATATGTAGTTATTGTTCTGACTTCCCCTGCTGCTCTGGCTCAATGTACAGCGCAATGGATATATCCAGGTATACAAGCCTTACTATTTGTAATGAAGCTATTTGGTGGTTACAGAAATGTCACAGAAGCACCACATGTTCAAAATTGATACACCCATTAAAAACCATCACATCATGTCAACATTTGTAACTACCAGAGGAATGCTGTGCCGGCAATCATTGACAGATGTATCGTCCAAATTCTTTAATAAAAATCTGAGATGTCCATGTAGGTTCTCAGTCATGCGGGTCATGGTAATCTAAGGTGCTTGGAAAGAAAAGTGACTGGACTTCTTTAAGTTTCTTAAAGACATTTCACATCTCAACCGAGAGGCTATTACAGTTTTAAGACCAAATGGTGGAGAGTCCCAGGTATTTAAACCCTAGTGGGAGTTGTGCCTTAAGAGGGTCGTTAACCTACTATTGACATGAGCCAAGGTGTGAAAAATGGTGTGGGTCATTATCAGCAGAGGTTTTGGGTGAAACCATTGAGACGTTGCCTCACCCTATCATGTGACCTATTGAGATCGACTGACAAAAGCTGTGAGTGGTTGTTAAGTGAGTGATTGGGCAGATGTACTGCTGTCTTGTTCTGTTGATGTGGTGTCTGTGTCTCAGTCTTTAGTATTTGATCCCCTACAACCAAGCCAGAATTTTATAAACTAATTTCACTTAGTGTTATACAAATTAATTAAAACCTTCATATGTAATGTTTTTTTCTGGATTTTTGATTGATATTTTGTCTCTCTCCGTCAAATTGAAACTACCATGAAAATTAGACACTGCTCATTTCATTTTCTAGTTAACTGACAGGAATGTGTTCACAGTGGAAAGTAGATATGCCTCAGTTCTCCTGAGGCATATCTACTTTTATTATCTCCTAAACCAGTTGCTGGGAGGAGGAAATCCCAGCAACTGGTTTAGGAGATAATTGTTCAGCTGTTGATAATCAGCTCTATCAGTTATGCATTTCTGGATATGGCAAACATTGATGCGCTGTACATGTTTTTCATTGCATCCAAATCAACTGAAACATAGTCGATTAAAATTGCATGATGTGCGTCTTTTCATCTTACTCTTGTTTTCTGGAAAAACTGAGACACAAGCCATTTTAGGTCATTTCCACTACCTCCCCAGCCCAAACATGCTAAGCAGAAAGACATTCAAAAGCCTCACAAGTAAACAAACCAGCGTGTACAGAAGAACATGTTGGTAAATTGAGTCACTTGGCAAGTATCCTAGATGGAGGTCTGTGCCAGGTGGCTAATTGCTGTGTTTACTTACGGTCACCTACCGGTCGCTGGCAGAAACAAGCACTTGTGCGGCTGCAGTGTCATCGTGAGTGGCAATTGTCCATTAACATTTTTTTTCCCTTTAAAATGTAGACACCTCCACATCTAACAGAATAATACAAAGTCCTTGCATGACAACCAAGAAAATATTCATTTAACATCACAAGTACTTAATAGTCCAACCGCATAAATATAAAAATGTCTCACATCAGCACTTTCAACTGGTTTGCTTTGCTCAGCATGTCTCTACATGATATATACATCTATATTATTATAAATAAAACATCCTCAGTGCATCTGCATGTGAATAGATGGACTCCAGGGAATTGACTTCGGTATTATAGCAACATAGGAAATATATTTTGATACCCTAAAATGCTGCCATTGGACAGTTTCATATAACTCCAGTTATAGCAGAAATAATAATAATAAGAACTACAAACCAGTAACCACAAACCTTGTATGGGGAGTGACTTTTATTGTTTGTTGTTTAAATCACCTTTTATTATGAAAATGTGTGTTGCTTTAAGTGTCTCTGGAATTTTTGCTTCCACCTGTTCCCAGCCATTCCCGTATGCTTGTACAGGTAGTCCTTCTCTCTTTGTCAGTTGTTTGTGTTATCCACTTCCTGTTGCTTTGTTTCCTGGAGTCCTGTGTCTGTTTGTCCCCTGGATACTCCATGGATATTCATGTCGAAATATCTTACCACCCATTTACAGCTCCTTTTTTGTGTGTGTATAATATGTTATATGTATTTACCTCAGCATCTGCCTCTGTGGTACCTTACATTTGGGTCATTTAACAACACCAGTGAGCTTGCTGATACTGCACATTCAAAACCCCTGCAGGGTTTCAGGCTTTTTGATGTGCAGTCACTGCTTTCTGTTCATTTTTCAATGTAAAAGAAAAAGGAAAAAAACAAAAAAACAAAACACTGTACTCATTCAGATATAAATTTTTTTGGTTTGAAATTGCTCTCACATAGTAATGCAGCTGAGTCTGAATTGTTTGGGGAACTCAAACATACATTTCCGAAGACCACAGTGAAATACAAATATAAAGGCTGACAGGTTCACTGTGATGGATTACCTAATGTAGGGTTTAGCTTGCTTGTTGAAGCTGAAATAGCGCCATTTAGTTCAGATACAGCAGAGGTAGCGTCATACAGATGATGTAAAGGATTTTCTTATACAAGAATGTTACAACAAGTACCCAATGAGTAAAAAGTATGTAAGGAATTATTCCACCAAAAGGGGAAAATGCAGTTAAAACAAGGCTATAGTTATATGAAATAGTCTCAATGTGATCACATCAATCCACACTTTTTTATTTATTCATTTTAATTTTTTTCACTGTCTGATGATATTTGCCAGTCACTGAACAAAATGTCAGAACAGTCCACCTGGAGGGTGCCAGGCAGATGGACAAGAGTCTCTGATGGAACTCAAACCTCTTGATAGCAAGAGAGTTCAGGAGGCTTCCAAAAAAATGCCTTAAGAGAATTGAGCGGAAGCAACAAACCTCCACACAAAACCAAGGTATCTACTGTAAAATGCAGTTATGTGGAAGGGGAACATGCAGGTCAGAGTTCGGAAGACAGCTGAGTACATTTAGTTTTTTTCTCTCTTCCTTGATTACCACACGCAGAAGGTCAGCAAACAAAGACAGAAAAGACGTGGCTTGCTAAGGCAAAACTCTTACCTGCTTGCCATGTTGGTTTGTTTGGATGAAAAGAAAACAAACAAACAATAAAACAAAGTTGGGTTTTTCCACAGTTTGAAATAGAAAAATATAGATCATGGAAGATTCACCATGGATTTTAAATACAGTCATGTGTAGCTGAAAACGCTGGACATATGGGAATTTCTTTTTTTTATTTGCAAATGTAATACAGTATACATGATCAAGAGATGCAGACTTTTTTTGTTTGTTTGTTTGTTTGTTTTACCTCTTCTATGCTGCTTATGATCCGTTTAGAAATACATCGATATCTTAACCCAAAACATATTAGAGATGCACAAGAATCCAACAGAATAGAAGTAAAATTATTATTACAACACTACTGAATTTGAATTTTATTAATGGTCTCATGGATCCTTGTGCTTGCCATAATGGAAAAGTTCCATAATCCGAAAAATAAAAATTCAAAATAATTAAATGACCCACGTTTGCACAAATGTACTCCTCAAAAGCAAAACTCGGCATGAATAAACTATAATAAAAAATGGAATTGCTAAAACTAAGCAAAGACATTAGCTGTGTTTACACTGACCGGGAAATGTATTATTTACACCCTGCTAGTACTCATTTGCACCCAATTCTGCCTTCAGAATTACCTGTATTCTTCATGGCATAGATTCAAAAAAGGTGCTGAAAACATTCCTCTGAGATTCTGGTCTGTATTAACATGATAGCATCACACAATTGCTGCCATCTTCTGACGGCTGCTTCGATCAGGATAACACACTGTGGTTCATAATAGGATGGACACTGGTCAGACAAAATTACTCAGGAAGAGTGTGGTAATGAAACAGTGCTGTCTTGGTTCTACAGGGCACAGGTAGTGCCAAGAAAATATTCCACATACCATTAAATCACCACCAGTAGCTGGAACCGTTGATACGAGGCACAATGGATCCATGCTTTCTTGTTGTTTACACCAAATTCCAACCATACCACCAGAAATTGAGAACTAGGCAATGTTTTTTCCAGTCTTCTATTGTCCAATTTTGAGCCCATTAAAATTGTAGCCTCTTTTTCCTGTTCTTACCTGTAAGGAGTGCCACCTGGTGTCATATTCTGCTGTGGCAGCCCATCAGTCTCAAATGTGTTGTGCATAGAGATGCTCTTCTGCATACCTCAGTTATAATGAGTAGTTATTTGAGTTACTGTTGTCTTCTTATCAGCTTGAAGCAGTCTGACCATCCTCCTCTGACATCAACAAGTCATTTTCACCCGGAGAACTGCAGCTCACTAAATGTCTGTGTTTCTGATCATTCTCTGTAAACCCTAGAGATGGAAAATCCCGACAGATATGATAAGCAGTTTCTAAAATACTCAACCAGCCTTTCTGCACCAATAATGATGCCATGCTCAAAGTCAGTTGAATCACCTTTCATTCCCTTTTTGATGCTCAAACTTCATCAGGTTGTCTTGACCGTGTCTACAGAAGTTAATTTATTGAGCTGCTTCCAAGTGATTGGCTGATAAGATATAGCATTTAGACCAGTGAGTGTAGCTCTAAATGGGAAATATCGGACAGTCCTCTGGGATAACAGCAACAAAAAGTATTCTTTCTTTCTTTTATCGTTATGTTGGTTTGCTTTCAGTAGCACTTGGAGTTAAAAAATATTGATATAAAATGTGGCAGAAGATTGGTATTGTTTGTTTATAATTGTTTTGTGCCTCAGCCAATAGTCTCTTTATAATAATGGATAAAGTCTCCTGCTGGGGCCTGTTGCAATATTCCTTTTCATAAGTGGCCCAAGACTCCATCTCTAATGAAAACAGGGATCACCTACCTAAGATCTGCTTAACATGTTAACAATCAATCATCCCCTGTGTAAGGCTATTTCTGTTCTTGTTGTTCTGGAATTTACTGCTCTCTTTTGGGGTGCTGACAGGTGTTGTTGTGGGTGCTTTCTCCCCAATTACAGTACGTACTATGGAGGAATCAGAGGCTCAGGTCAAGTTTGTTAGGTTTCTAGCCCTTAAGGGCTTGTTATAGATCTCAAACTCATCTCTGTGAGCTGTCTTAACTCCTGCGGTCAACAGACTTTTGACCTTTCTATCGAAGAGTACTGTTATGGAGTCTAATGGGTACAGAAGGACGGGGTTTTACTCCTATTTATTTTTTCCACAGCACTGCATTTATGTTGACAGTTAATTTAAGCGGATCAAGGTGTCCAGTTGCCTTGTCTAAAGCAAAGGCTTAGTATGACAAATAGCAGGGAAGTACACCCCAAAGTCTATCTCTTCAGCTGCTCTGCCCACACTCTGTCTGTGAAGATTAACCTTTCCGGCTCTGGTGACACAGTTTCGATTATTTCCATAGTTGGCCTCAAAGCAACGCAGGCAGAGAGCACAGCCTAGATTCACAGGATCATGACAAACAGCCCCAATTCAATATATTAAAAAAAAATAAAATAAAGAAGAAGTAAGACCGAGGCTTAAACAGCAGAATGTCATTCAGAGAGAAAACGTGAAGATATCAGCTGCCGTGTCCAGCAGCAGTTCAACGTATCATTCAAGACTGCTTCGTCTGACAGCTTTATGTATTCTTTTCTAACAGAAGAGGGTGTGACTTGATCTGACATTTCTAACACTGTGCAGTGTAACCATGACAGATGCTGGTTTGAACTTTATAACATTTAATGGGTAGATATGACCTTTGCTTTCTGTAACTTATGTAACTGTAACATATAAAAGGGACCAAGATTAAAAACAGTATTGAGAAAATATTAAGGGAATAGAAGAAACTCTCCATATGTAGTGTAACTTCTATTTTTCATTGAAATATAAACATTTTAAAAACTTCCATCATAACTAGGCAGTAGGTGGTACAGAAATTGTCGTCAACTGCATATTAGGCATCGCCGGAGCCAACAAATGCCATCCAATGGCTTCTAGACTTTGGATGAGCATGCAAAGTTAGGAGCAGCAAGCTACATCGATAAAAAGGACTGGTGCTGATAGGAAAATTTGGGCTTTGAACAAAACACCCTTCACAAAACCTGCTCTGCTTAGAGTGTTTAAATGAACCTTTAATAGCATCTGATTCATGAGACTGCAATGTTGTCATATTTAAAGGAAAGCAGAACCCCACAAAAGGTTTGATGCCATGGAATAGTTTGGTCCTGATTAGGATTTCTCATGGACACCTCCTAGGCAGGGTGTTTACGGCCTGTGCTACCAAGAGGAGACCATTATATCTTTCAGGTGGTTTGGTAACAACTCAGTGCCCCGGTTTAAGAGATGAAAGAGGTGGCTGGTGTGAAGGAAGTTTAGGCTTTTCTGCTTAGACTGCTGCCCCTGCGATCCGGACCCAGAAAAGCAGCAGAAAATTGATAAATGGATTGATGTCAACAAACATTATTTGTTGTTTACAAAGTGTTTCCTTTGTAATTAACAGCTGCTAGAAGGTTCCAAAAACCAGTTCTGGTGGACAGTGGGGAGGCAAGGGAGCTTTCCAGGTGAGTTGGAGATGAGTGAGGACCGCCTTGTGAGTCTCTCAAGTGGCTTGGGTCCTGTCAGGGCACACACCAGGAAGGAACTAGGGATGAATATGTGAGAATAAAGTCTGGTAGCTAGAAATATGAGCAAAAACAACTCGACCACAATGGTGATAACAATCTGGCAAAGAGTGAAGGGCTCAGCTGGCCTTTATCCACAGGAGATCATAAACAAATAGAAACAGGTGTGTTGGCTGGATTGAGGGCAGGAACATCTCGCCCCAGGGCAGGACCAAGCACCAAAGCCTGCCCGTGCTTCGCATGAGAGCAGTAGCTAAACCAAGAGAAAAGAGATATAGATTAAGCGACAAATGGCTTCATTCTTGCGTAGCCCTTTGGTGGTGCCCGCGCACGGCTGGTCATAACATTTTGGTGAACAGTTTACACAACTCAGTGGACATTTCAGGCCCAACTCTAAGATGAGTTGAATCATATTCTATGTACTGGAGAAGAACTGAATCTGTTGGAAGCTTTGCCTTAAATTCTATCCCCTTTGTCCTGTGGTGTCCCACAAAGCTTGGTTCTCACTCAGGTCAAGCAATCTAAAACTGTTGTTTATTCGGCGAATCAATCTAAGGACACTGGGTCTTTGAGGCCATGGTTCCTGACCTGTGAAATGCTCTGCACGTTCACTTGAGGTTTGCTGATTGTGTGGAATCTTTTAAGAGATATCTAAAGGAGTTTCTATTTAAGTATTTTGGTAACATGTTTTGAGACAATTTTACCTTTGCTCAGTGTCTCCTACTTCTTTGAGATGGACAGTTTTTAGCATATTTTTACAATCTTTTAAAATTTAGTTCTTCCTTTTTGTGTCATTTGCCTGCTTTTCAATATTGTGTTATCTTATTTTCTGTAAAGGATATTGTTATTTAATCTGTTTTTTTTTTCTTCCACAACTCTTGCAGGCTAAGTCCATCTTTCAAATCACAATCAAAACAAATTAGTAACAAAATAAGCACAATAGCCATGATGAGACAAGTGTAAGGAAAAAGAAAGGTAGATAAGTAAAGAGGATGTTGTCAAGAGCTTAGAGAGGTGCACTCACACCTAAGCAGTTTGTGTATAGCACAAAAGATGCACAACAACGGAGTTAATTCCAGGTTTGAGTCATTAGGAGGAATATGCTAAAAACTTCTGTTACCTCCTGTTCATGTAGAATGGCACAAACCTGCCAAACTGGATTCCAGGCTTGGCTAAATGTTAATTTTGAAAATGCTGTGGGTGGACCCCCAAGCTATGCTTCACTTAGTCAAAAACACCAGAAGGGTGTTGCACTTCTCATTGTGAATGCCTAATTTTGAGAAGAGCAGTGAGATGGAAGGAGAATGGATCGGCTGGTTTTACACTGAAAATTAATAAATAGATGTTGTGGACAAAAAAAACGGACGACTCATAATATGGGTAAGGTCCAATATAGATCCCAAAGAGAATGAACAGGTGCTTTATTTCATAGGTCTGTAATGTCATATGACATTGCATAATGGCTGCACCCACAAACACTTGCAATTTTAGCTGTCCGCATTCTCACTGAGAGCAACATATTTAAACATCTACAAAATCAACCCTGAGATCCAGCAGATCTCAGCCGTAGCCTTGGGTTTTATGGGAGACAAAAGTGCTTACACTTTTGTGGCCTTCTCATTTCCACTGTTTTAAACATGGTGCCTGCGTAATGACTTTGCAGTCCAGTACAAGTAATGGTAATTATAAGGAATGCAGCAGGGGCTGTATTATGCAGTTGTGATGGCTCCTTGCTGAGCTTAGAGGGGACTAACCACCGAATCAGCATGCTATAGCTAATATATAATGCCATAATACACCAGTATAATAGGTATGCTGTTAAAAATAAATTATTTCTTTGTGAGCATTGACAAAAGCATTAAGTCTGCAACAGCCATACACAACATCATCTGACACAGGGGGCAGTTATTTTGTCAGCTGTGAAACATGCAGTCAACATTTCAAAAATGTTAACTTTATAATTAATGGAAAATAAAATTGCATGGTTCTTGCAGCCATGTTGCTTACTTCCCAGATATTTTTTTTCAGATATTATCACTGTACTTTTGAGCACTTCTAAAACATATTTGACTGTAAAAGTCAAATATTAAAAAAAACCCAACAGATTAAATATGATGTAATGTATTATTATGTGTGCATTATATATACAATGTTCATATTTGATTTTCAAATATCACAGTTATTGCTAATACCCGTACATTGAGTAACTGTTTTGTTGTATGATGCATCAGTAGGAGTTTCAGTCTATTTTTCTATTATAAAATATTGGATTTGGAATTATTGTAGAAATGCTGATAAGCACCTCATTAATTCTGAGGTTCCTGATTTATTCTACACATGTTCTTTAGCAATTAGAGAGATTTTTGTGTACCCTGTTGCAAATTATTTACCAATTTGTGATAGTTCCGAAGTTTTACAGAAAAATAAATACTGCACTTATATTACAAAAATACATTTTTTCCTTAATGGTATTACAGTTTTTTTTACAGACGCTAGGACACATTTCTCAATACTTAGGTCACGTTTGCAAAACTCCTCACACAGTGAGCACAACAGAAGTCTATGTGGGCTAAACTGAGGACCAGTTATCATTGTTTTGGCACAAAATGCATTCAATGACTACATCTCTCAAATTTCATGAATTATCTTCTCACTCAGACACAACAACTGCCAAAAAGCTTTGTACGGACAGGACATTTTGCATGTGCTTACATACTGTTTTCAAAACTGTTAAACTTATGGCCAAAACAATAACACAATGCAAAACTGAATAAGACAGCAAAATCCAACAGCAATATTTTAGTGAAACATATTTTAAATCTAAAAATGCAGTTTAACCAGCCACAGCTTATTCTCATTGTAGATGAACATCTACACAGGTGTTACTCCTTCAATTTTTCAACTCCTTCAATTCTGGCATGCCAGAAGATTCTTTCCTAGGTGTATCGCCCTAGATGACATAAGATGTGATGTGGATGAGAACCTGTGGCCAAATGGAGAAGACCGAGTAGATTAGCATTACTATTGTATGTGTATCAGTGGATGGTGTGTATACAAATTCTTGTATTTTGGGATTACTTAGTGCAAAAAAATAAAAATACATAAACAAATATTAACGAATTCTGCATGATGTCTGATTCATTCCAGTAACATATATTGAAATTATAAACAGAGATGTGTCCTTGTTTTACACAAGAAAACACTGTGTAATGCTACATGTTGTTAGTGTTTTTTAGGTCATTGTTTTGTGGGTGACAAAGTGTGTTTGTCGGCTGTCAACCTTTGCTAGTGTTCTGGAAGAATGAGTTTATTTGAGACCTGAATGAAGTGTTTTGGTAGTTGTAGTGCATTTTGAATGTGAAATGAACTGCTTTGCCAAGCTGACGGTCAGTTAGGAGGATTGTGTGAAGTGTTTTGCAAAAGTGACCTAAGTATTGGGAAATGTGTCCTAGCGTCTGTAAAAAACTGTAACAGCATGAAAATTATATCTACCATTTTAACATAAAATATATTTTGATGGGATGTTCAAATGGCTTTATAATAGCCTTTATTCCAGAAACTTCCTCATCTCAGATCAAGTCCTTTGCAACTTGTTCTCTAATGTGTGCCTTTCTCTTGTTTTTGTATATATTCCTCTTGATTGTACATATTTCTCCTGTTTGTTATGTATTTCTGCTGTCGACTATTTATATTTTATTCCAGTACAGCTGGTGTGGAGAACCCTCAATTTCATTGTACATGTACAATGACAAAAAAAAGGGCTATTCTTTACAATCTGCAGTTGAGTTCCACTGCATTTACTGCTTCTGTTAGGATGCCTGGGTCGTTGACCCAGGGTTTTTGAGTTTACGATATTATTTATACTGTCTAGTTTTTGGTTTCTTTGAGTTCTGTCTTATGGCTTATGTCTCTGTCTTCTTTAGTTGCTCTGTCTCCCCTATCACCTGCATCCCCTTGTCTAGTTCGCGTCTATGTGTATCTTAAGTTCCTATATCCCCGTGTTCAGTCAGTGTTTGTGTCTGCCCTGTTCCCACGTCTCTGTTCCCTCTGTAGTGCCTGCATGTGAGTCTGTGTCTTTGTTCAGTCTGTGTTATGTGTTTCCTGTTTTACTTTGAAGATCTCCGTCTTTTCTCAGTGTGTTCAGGTTACGCTTCTTTGGTCTCGTCAGTTCTGATTTGCCCCAGCTGTGTTTCCCTCCTGTTACTCATTTCCTGATTGCTCCCTCTGTGTATTTAAGCCCTGTGTTTCTTAGTGTCTGTGTCGCGACCTACCGTTTTCTTAGCTGTGTGTTCTGTCATTTCTCTAGTTTAAGTTTGTTTTGAGTTTTTTTTAAGTTTTGTTATATTTTGAGTATTAAATTAAAGCCTTTTTTGAGTTCACGTCTGTCTCCGGAGTCTGCACCTTGAGTCCTATTCCTGCCTGCACACAGCCACACCTAACAGCTTCTTTGACAAAAGAAAATGTGAAATTGAAACTTTTCAAATGTTGAAACTGTATTCATGAGTTTGTATGTATTTAATTGCTTATGTGTTGTCAGTTTACTATGTGTGGTTTCATGATTGCACATTCAAACAATGATGTTTTCTCTTCATGATGTGCATAGTTGCCGGCAGCAGCAATGCTGTTAATGCAGCATAAGTGTGTGTGTGTGTGTGTGTTCCTGTCTAGCTATCTTTGTGAGGACCGAGATCTACATTCTACTATACTTGTGAGAACCAACAGTCACTTGTGAGGACACACTCACCCAGTTTGAAGGCCTTTTTGAGGCTCAAAATGTGGTTTTAGTGTCAGGGTTACAATTAGGTTATGGTTAGGTATTAGGAGATTAAGTCTTAGTTGTCTCCATTTGGAGCTAGGTTGCGCGGTCCTAGCGGCTGACTGGACCCTTTTTCTCCTTGTGATCTTATAGCATGATTTATGTGCTTTACCTCAGTTTCATTTATTTTTTTATTTTATTTTTTTTTCTTTGTGTGAGTCTTGGTGGCATCCCTCATGATGGCATATGGCGAGGATGCCAATATATAGTCCCTGTTTGGTTGCATTTATCAAGGGAATGGCTAAGAGTGCTCAGGTCTTAATAAAAAAAGTTTTAAAAAATATATATATAAAAACTCAACTAAAAACCAACATGCGAACAGACCCTCCCACACCTCCATAGGGGAAATCTCACCCATTTTTATAAGAAAATTAATTTTAGTTTTTGGAGTTAGTAAATATAAGAAGTCATGCAGCTGTTATGGAACACAGCAAACAATTATTTTTCAACACTTTTATTTACACATCCATGTTAGTACATTGTTGGAGGTTCAGGAAGATCTGCTGACATATCGGTAATCTTGTTAGTCCCCTTACTTGGGTTGGACTTACTTATAAAAACTTTAAAAAAAACAACCTTAAAACACAAGCCTATTCCACCTCACGATGTTAAAAAATGCATTAATAAGCTAAAACCCATTTTCACAGGGAATTATAATAAAACCAAGACCATTCCACTGACCGCCAGGCTGTCCAAAGTGGATTTAAAAGACCAGCTCAATGAAGCTACCCAATACTAAAACCCACAGGATGATATTTATGTTAAAATTCTCTTCATCCTGGGTGGTCCTAAGGTCAGTTTATCTAATTTTTCATCTTTAAAAGAATCCAGCCCGCTCCCCAGTGCATCCATTTTATCTAATCTATACCTCCACATGATTATGTGATATGATTTTTTTCATTGGCAGCAGTGTTATTTTAAACTACGCCGCCTCAAATCAAGCCTCACTTTTTACTGATATATTAAAATGAATGGGGATCTGTGCAGTCACATGAAGTATTTACTCCTATGTAGACCGCATTGGCCCAATTTGGGACATTTCTCATCATCTCCCCAATGTACTGCCTGTTTCGGCTGTAGCTATATATCCTGTCATGTGGAGTGGATGTCCCTGTCGAGCCAGGCCAGATAAAAAGAAAGAAGTTAAAAGAGACCAATAAGACCAATAAAAATCACTTCAATAAAGCAATCTATTTAAAACATAATCCACCTAATCCCACCCTCGTTATTTTCCTTCCCTCCCTCCTCCCCAAACCATAAAAATTAAAACAACACCTGACCATATTCATACTATGTGTTATATGTTAGCAGCCTACTTGGTTTAAAATTCCTATTAGAACGTCAAAACATATGTCCCTGTCTCCCCCAGGCCTCACCTCCCCTCCCAGACCAGCCTTTGAGCCTCCTCCTAAAACCCTCATCATTCTGGATTCCAAGATTAAAAAGTCTTACCGGGGAACTCACCTGTCCTCACGTCTGCGGTTAGGCTTCCACTGGATCTTGTTAGAATAGTCTTTATTTGCTGTTCCAGGGCCTGTGAGCAGGGTGCTGTACTTTTTAAGTGTCTCTGAACCAAGTCTCTTCTTGCTGTTGCTCCTTCACACAGTATCGTTTTTGTGGAGGTCGTGGTTGACTATGGTTCATTCACACGCTGCAAACTCTTTATGCCATACAGGATATATTACAGGTAAAAAAAACATTGGAGTTCCCCTCTTAAAATCCAGAAAATTAAAAGGGTTAAAAGAATAAAAATCTCCTCCTCTCCCCCAGAGGTTAATCTTAAAACCGGGAGGGCTAATTCTGCTTAATCCCACTAAAAAACCTTTAAAAATATGAGTTGGGAGGGCTGGATTTGCTTATTCCCAACTCTATATTAAAACTCTCAGTCGGGAGGGCTGATTTGCTTATTCCCGCTGATTTGCGTTTAAAAAGGTTAAAATAAAAGTGGGAAGCGTAAGTTCCTCACTCCCTGGTTCAATTATCCAATTTAGCCCTCAATGGGAGAACAAGGTGCGTTTCACTCCCACTAAAAACTAGGGCTAAAAAAGGCTATAAAAATCTCAATCACCTTGTTCTGGGGGAGGTAAAAATCCTTGCTCACGCCGGTCTGAGAGGCATCCCTTACGTTTCGCGATTACTCTCGCTTCTTCAGAGGGAACAGCGCAAGCGAGGCCAGGAGAGACAAGACAGCAGTTTAAATGATTCTCTGAGGGACGCCCACCTGTGTGGGCCCTCCTCAGGATAGGTCGCACCGGGTCACATGATCGTGTTCCTCCCATGGTGCATTCACAATCACTTTTTAAATTATGTACGTTCCATTATCCACAGGCTATAAAACACATTTCAAAACACATAAGAAAAGGACAGATGTAGATTCTAAAAAATAAAAGCCATTTAAAACAATACATCCTCAAATAAAACCTTTATTAAGATCAAGTTAAAAGAAGAAGGAGGGAAGGAACTCCACCCTCTTCTGAGGACCTGCCTGGCAGCCAGTGAGAAGCTTACATGATTGTACATGACATTTAAGCATAGCCCATCTTAAGGTTAAGGTTAGGGCTCCCACCCTCACGGGTTATGTTTAGGGCAACTGATCCTGGGTCAGGGTTCATATCTCGGCCCTCTCAAGGTTAAGGTCAGGGCCTTATGTCCAGGTCAGGTTATCAAAATCTAATTTCCACACATCAAGGGTTTACATTGTAGCTCATATCATTTCAATCATGTCATTATATAGGATAGCCTGTATCCATCAAGGTCCAAGGTCCACAAAGCACTTTCTTAATTTAAGTTCATTTCACACTTTGTTTCAGATCACAGTCCGGAGGGGTCCAGCATAACAAACCACTGGCACAGGCTGGTTAGGTATTAGGAGATTAAGTCTTAGTTGTCTCCATTTGGAGCTAGGTTGCGCGGTCCTAGCGGCTGACTGGACCCTTTTTCTCCTTGTGATCTTATAGCATGATTTATGTGCTTTACCTCAGTTTCATTATTTTTTTTTTTTTTTTTTTCTTTGTGTGAGTCTTGGTGGCATCCCTCATGATGGCATATGGCGAGGATGCCAATATATAGTCCCTGTTTGGTTGCATTTATCAAGGGAATGGCTAAGAGTGCTCAGGTCTTAATAAAAAAAGTTTTAAAAAATATATATATAAAAACTCAACTAAAAACCAACATGCGAACAGACCCTCCCACACCTCCATAGGGGAAATCTCACCCATTTTTATAAGAAAATTAATTTTAGTTTTTGGAGTTAGTAAATATAAGAAGTCATGCAGCTGTTATGGAACACAGCAAACACAATTATTTTTCAACACTTTTATTTACACATCCATGTTAGTACATTGTTGGAGGTTCAGGAAGATCTGCTGACATATCGGTAATCTTGTTAGTCCCCTTACTTGGGTTGGACTTACTTATAAAAACTTTAAAAAAACAACCTTAAAACACAAGCCTATTCCACCTCACGATGTTAAAAAATGCATTAATAAGCTAAAACCCATTTTCACAGGGAATTATAATAAAACCAAGACCATTCCACTGACCGCCAGGCTGTCCAAAGTGGATTTAAAAGACCAGCTCAATGAAGCTACCCAATACTAAAACCCACAGGATGATATTTATGTTAAAATTCTCTTCATCCTGGGTGGTCCTAAGGTCAGTTTATCTAATTTTTCATCTTTAAAAGAATCCAGCCCGCTCCCCAGTGCATCCATTTTATCTAATCTATACCTCCACATGATTATGTGATATGATTTTTTTCATTGGCAGCAGTGTTATTTTAAACTACGCCGCCTCAAATCAAGCCTCACTTTTTACTGATATATTAAAATGAATGGGGATCTGTGCAGTCACATGAAGTATTTACTCCTATGTAGACCGCATTTAGGGTAATGGTTAGGGTAAGGGGCTAGGGAAACCATTATGTCAATGAATGTCCTCACTAAGATAGCTGAACGGGCTTGTGTGTGGATTGGTGTTTGTCTTTCACTTCTTTGTAAAAACACAGTATGCACTGCCTCAAATGAACCGATCAACTGTCTAATCCTTCACTGAAATGGTTGCACTTTGAAGATTTAGGCTCCTAAGCGGTCCATTCTCAGTCAGTAATACATGCTGTCAATGAAAAACGTTGTGCTTCCCTCCTGGTCTCTGACCCCTGAGTATCTTGGTAATATCTCTTTTATTGGTTTGACCCTTTCAATCATTTGATGTAGAGAATTGGTGCCTTGACTTAACCACCTTTTTTGCTAAAGCTCTATGTTTTTTCTTTTCTGCTTGGCTGCCTTTCCCCTTCTCTGTGCTACAGAAGACATCTTTGCTCTGTCACACACTCCTCTATTCTCCATGTCCTAACAGTGCAAACTAAACTGTTCTTTCCCACCATCCTTTCTTCCTCAGACACACAGGTCTGAATTTTTGCTTGACTACTTGACATACTGAGTTGGATGTCTGCCCACAGCTTTAAGCTTATCACCAGTGACAACAACATAGTGAATTCTGCCCAAACGGTGAAGCATCTCACTGTGATCCCTGCCAGGAAGCTGTCATATGAGGCCCTCGGTGCAGCCACAAAACCTTGGTGATATTTTGCTCTTAAAACACTGGTCGTATTCGAATATTCACTCAACAAGGACACAGATTACCTTGTCTGATCTCTCATCATATCTTGTCTCCAACTCCTACCCAGAGGGACTTAGAAGCATAGTAGCTGAAGAAAATACTCTGGACTTCTAAAGCTAGCTGTGGTCTTCAAAGCCACACTATTTTAGTACTTCTTCTAAACAGCTTTGCCCTCCTGTATCACATTCAAGCTGGTGTGAGCTTATGAGGCTTTGAAGGGAATGCCACCATACATTCAGACCAATGCTGAACCCGCTTCCCTACTGTTTCTAGTAATACCAAGTGCTTAGATCTGCCTACAATATAAAAACCTGGCAACTGTCCCACTAAGCCTTGGCTTTCCTCTCCTGTTTTACAAATAACTTGGAACAGGCTATAGCACAACAGTTTGTAGTTTATGCAGTCGACATGACTGACCTCTTGAACCTCTTTATATCCACCAGTTCACAGAAGGTAAATCTAAGTTAAGGCCTATTTTATGAAACCCAGTTCTCTCATTAATATTTACCTGAGCTTGATACCTTTTTTCTATTTGGATGTTCCAAGTTAAAAATAAAACAAAAAAACAACAAAAAACCCCAGTTGGGTGATTATTGACCTGGTGGATGTTAAGAAGTTAAGAATCAGTCTTTTATGTGCTTTTTTTGTTTTGGCTTTATTGTAATTTAGACTGCTGGTAGAAAGCACTCAATGGACTGCAGAGAGTGCAGTAGGCGTTTTACTAACAACACTCTAATTTGTGAACACAAAACCAACCAACCTGAAACCAATGATCAACAAACTAAACCAACAAAAGATATCAACAGTGACACAACTTAGCAGGTCACAAACAAGCAGACTTCTTATATATTGGCATTTTTACTCTTTAGATTTGAAAAATATCTGTCAAAAAATATGCAGGCCAAACAGTGACGATAATACCCTAACTATATTGAATTGTGGCCAATCAAAAACCTAGACACAATAACACAGTGCATAATTTGATGTCAAAGAAGAAGATAAAGGTGAGTATTTTTTTGTGACATGACAAAATCTTTGGTTTCCGAGTTCAATTGTAAGAGCACAACCTGACTTTTTGAAAATCTTCATCCTGGAGGGAGTTTTTCAAAAGTTGTGTTTTCGGTCTGATGACAGCCTAAATTCATAGAAAAAGCCATGGTTAATACAGTACCCAAGTACATTTGGACAGGGCTTTAGTGTCTTGCATGTTTTGACTCTCCAGAAACAGCTTGAAATTTAGACTAAGGTTTTTGATGTAAGACCAAAATCTTTTTAGAACTGAAATGTAGGGCGTGGGATGGGTTCCTTGAACTTCTCTTGAATGATGTATTCTGCGATCAGACAGTGCAGATTCATCCAAGGGGGGCTCCTTTATTACCAACATCCACTGATCCAACCATTTTTGTATCCAGGTATTTTACCATTTATATCTGGAATTTGTGTGTAAAGCTGACTAGTCAGAATTATATACAAAAAAATATATATTATTCACCATCAGAACCAGAGTGAGCTGGTGTTAATTATGTTACTGTTGCTGTGTTGGCAAATGGCAAAACAGCACACACACAAAGGCTGAGCATTTAGCTCACTGTGAAATGTAATTTTGCTTTGTATAGTAAAATGCATGCTGGGCATTGATGTATGGTGGTGGAGTAACTATTCTAAACATTTGAGGTGAGACTCAAATGGCAGGATAAATTCCTTTTTTATCTGCATTACATTTCAGCCCACAGTTTTACACAAAAATGAATTGTGACTGTTTGAATAAATTTTAAAAGTATTTTATGGGAAAAAACAGTATGGGGGTTCATGTAATCCATTCATGTAAGTCAGATATACACTAAGGGACAGATTTACTGAGGGTTTCCTTCAGTGACTTCCCATTTATTTTAATTATCGTGCGAAGCAAACCTGAGGTTGTCGTCCACCTGAAGAATCTATTAAATAAACTGCTGGGTTACTGAAGGAATGGTGGAAGTGGAGCTGATGAAAACAGATTTGTCTCTTCATTCATAGGGAATGTGGAATAACTAGCTCTATGACCTAGGCCATTTGGACTTGGTTAACCTTCAGCACTGGACTCTGTGGGGAATTTTCCCTGTAAGTCAATTGAAAAACAAGAGGAAGAGAAGATGGTAAGGGGCCTTGCCATTTTTAGTCTTTCTTGATGAGATAATTCAGCAGATGCTCTATATTCAACCATGTTGCTGGGTATGGGAACTTACATAAGCCAGATATTACATAATCCACTCCCTCATTTGAAATGCCCTTTGATTTTTAGCATAGCTCCCAATTCCAATTTCGCCATTAGCTTTACCCACTATAGAAACTGTACATCACTTAAGTAGCTATATGCCAGTATTAAGGGTGCATAAAGCTCCACTGATTAGCCCCTCAACAGATCAGACCACAACCTTATCCATCTGTTTGTAAATATGTGCCAACTGTCAAGCAGCTGCACGTTTCCCTCAAAAGACTATTTTGAGTAGCCTATAGGGGCTAAGGAGTACAGGACTAGCTCTACTTGATTAATGATTACATTATATGTTTGACTGGAGCCTGGAAATGCAACAAATATAGTGCCTAGTAGCAAGCAATCGATGTCTATGGAAATTAACAAGAAGAAAATTTAAAGCACTGCCAGTTCTCAGCTCTATGCTTGTACTCACCAACCTAAATAGGACACTAAGTACATCGACTCAAAGCCCAACATTTTCAGAAAATAAATTACCTAATGTGCATTTACAGAGTTCTATACCAGTGTTTGTAGAAAGAAATCTTGAATGGCAGATGATAGTTTTGGCTTAAGAAGATTAAAATATAAGACTATAAATTTTGTTTTTTATTTTATAATTTCTTTTTGTAGTTGGTTTGGTTTCTAGGGTCGAGTGAATGTACACTCACTGACATTAGCTTAAATGTCCCTCTTTGCTTAAACGTTGTACCTCAACTAGCGGCTTTTAGTAGCCATCAACAAGCTTTTGGCATTATTTTGACTGAACATTTGACCACTGAATTGATAGAGGTCATTTAAATTGGTTGGTTTTCGGCATAATACACACATTTTCAATAGGGCTGGGGCTTTTGGAAGGCAATTCCAGAAGTTTAATGTTAGTCTGTTTTATCTATTCTGTCTATTCTATTTTGATGTGCATTTGATCTCATGGTCGTCGTGCTGCTGAGTTTAGGTGATGTTATGGTCGCAATACATTGTCAGATGATGCTACCAAAACTATCATGTTTGACAGCTTGTACAGTGTTCTTTGAAGGCCTTGCCTTTGTCCCTTTAAATGTATCTCTTATCTTATTATTGTGGCTAAGGGTATAAAACTTGCTTCATCGTGGAAAGTGATGTTGTTGTTCCAGCAGTTTTCAGGTGATTGCAGGCTTTAGCGTTAGTGGGCCCTGGGTTCTTCCAGAACATCTAAACCAAATTCCCCTCATCTGGCTCTAAGAGACCTTCCCAACTCTCTTTTTTTAGTTCATCACAGAGTTCCTTGGACTTACCTATGGATGGTCAGTCCTGTGAGTGTTGTCTACCAAATCATTTTTATTGCTGATAAAGAGAAACTACCAGCTGTAGTCACTCATAATCACTAACATGAAGTCAATAAGCCTCAGTCTTGTCAAATTATAATACATTATAGATCCTTCATGACTTATTTAAAGATTTAAATATTTGCCTGTATTTATACTTTTCACCTTGTATGGATTAGAGAAAATCCAAAATAAAGTCAAACGTTCACCTAATTACTGTTTTGCGGAGCCATTAAAGATATGTGCTATATAATCATTCCTGGACAAAGAACCGCTTAAAGAAATCATCGTCAAGCCCAAAATTACAAAGACATTCATGCCCATGATGAGTTTATGTTAACTTTTGATCATACCTGTAAATACTTTTTGCTGTACTTTTTTGCCCTTTGGAAAGTTACACATACTTAACCACAGGGAATATAATCATGACAATATTAATTGTCTAATATGCATTTTTTAATCTCTACTACAATCATTTGCTCAATTTAGTATTTTTTTAAATGCTCTGCCATAAATATCACTTGAAATTTAACTGACAAAATGTCAAAGCACATTGAGACCGATTCACAGAAGGACCATGGTTTGTTTCTACTCTGAAGTTGCTATTGAAAGACTAAAGTGCTCAGTACATTTTATTGAATTTTGTAGTCAAAGTACTGCTCGGTATCAGCCTGACCAGGAAAACAATCATGACCACAAATAATGTGAACTAGTTAGAGTTGATCTCAGATACATGCATGCTAGCTAGTTGGAAAAAGACAAAATTTTTGTATATAAGGAGCCATTAAGGAATCATTTGTGAAACACTATCACACACACTACTTAAACACTCTTACACCAAAATGATTGCACACACTACTGAAAGCCAAGAAGTAAACAAACAGCGCATTTTAATAAACAGCTAACACCACGCTGTTCTGTACTGTTAGCAGGATAAGTCGAATTTTTTTTTGACCTTGGCAGTGACCATCCAACCACTGTTTTAGGGTAGCAACGTATTATTGCAACAAGTTTAGACATCCTGAACTTGATTTTTTGCTTTTGCCCTGCAATGTATTGAGTCTTGGCAAAACAAAAATTCTGGCAATTTCAAACCAGAGAAGCATGAGTGCTAGCTGATCATACATGAGCTATCAGAATTTCTTGCTTCCGGTACCTGATATCCAGGTGCCGAAGCATTGCTGAGCTTTATAACGTGGTGCAGGTGGACATTCTCTCCTGACTGTGGATGCCATGGGCATGGGCAAGTTGCTATGCTGACGTCTGGGAAAGAGAGATTTTAAGGGACGTACTTGCAAAAGGTTCCATGGCCTTCGCATTTGACAGATTTCTGATGGTCTCTTTGAGGCTAATATATTTCAGTAAGGATACTAGCAGGCTGTTGAGCAGGCCTTAGTGTAGTGTTATCAATATTTTGAAGTATGCTAGTTTTTCTTTGGTCACTGTCCTGTTCACCCAAAATGCCAATTAGACATTACCAGTCAGAAAGAATCCATAAACAAACTGAAGGTGACTGCAGTAAAAGGAAGGAACACAGCATTTGGTGATATCCATGAGTTCTTAAAATCATAGAAAAGAATCCTTAGTTTGTTTAATTGTTTTAGTTTTTTGACTTAAAATAAGGAACTGTAAAAAAAAAATGACTGTGATTCCTAAACTGTTAATGCAACAGTTTTGGTAAAACCCCTTGAAGTAAAGCTGAAAGTCTCTACTTCACATCTTGAATGTCTGATTTAAAATCCACTGTGGTGATGTACAGAGGCAAAATTACAAAAATTGCATCTTTGTCCAGCAACTTATAGACCTAACAATAGTAGAAGCCTCAGTCCTGAATTTCATGCCTTCATCCAAGAACTACTGTAAATCAAGCCCTTTCAGTTCACTGAGTTTGACCTCGTCCTTTGGTGAATCACCAGTTTCCTGACTGGGAAGACACAATAAATGAAGCTTGAAATGTTGAATCTGTGCATTTTTAGCAGTAGCCCACTGAAAGTGTGTTTTTTTTTCTGTACTGCTCTCATTCTGCCTCAGTGGCTGCACCTCCAAAGACCTCCATGTAAAGCTCCTAGTTTGCTGACAGCACAACGGTTCGGATGCTCACATTTCTTTATTTATGATGGTGATAAGGGAGCGTGCAGACATGAGGCAAAACAGCTGGCTGTCTGGTTTCAGCTGACACAACCTGGGGCTAAATGCAGGGAAAACTCTAAAGTTAAGAATAGGCTTCCAGAGGAACCAGCAGCCTCGCCACACTGTTTTCCATCATCATTTACTTGCTTTTTCTTTAAAGGATTGAGATTTTATGTGCTCCATCCAGACAGAAATTCAGACACTACAATTACCGTGTCAATCTGAGCCCTCCAACCAGTGGGATAAAACCAGGAGTGATCACATCATATAAACCAGTTGTTGGGTAGAAGCAACTTTCACTTGAAGCAACTTTCTTTCTCCCTAGAACCTCTGCAGTACTAGGATTAGGAAGCATTTGTCCCCAACCAGGAAAGTGCTTATAGATGTGTCAATACCAAGACCACAAGATATAAAAAACTTCTTCCTCAAAACTGTCTCCCTAATAAACAAAGATCTGCCCACTCTCTTACAGCCTTGCGCATGACTTTGCAGTAACGCAGTGTATAAAATATATATCGGAATAAAATCTTTAAACTACATTTCCCAGAAATCTTATTTAAACTAACACAAAACTAAACTCAACTTTGGCAGTCCAGTTATGTTGACAGACTGTTTTAACCTCTTAAGTTTTGACAACCTGTATGAGTGTAAATACATTACACAACAAAATAATTCAATTTCACCTTAAAAAAAAGGTGTTATTAAGCAGATATTGCAAGCTAATCCCCATTTTTTCATACTTGCACAAACCATTTTATATAGGTTTTAAAAATGGTATCTATACAAAACTTACATTTTTAAGACAACCAGTGATTAGGTCAAGCTGGAACTTTTTACACCAGGGTAAAACAAGATAAATAGGGCTGGATCCAAATCCCACTTTGTCCACTTGAATTTGTCATATTGTTTGTTTGTTTTTTTAAATAATGTATATAATGTTTTTTATTCCTGTTTTACGGTATGTATGTTGAATGAAAGACTGACATAATGCCTGCCATATCCATCTTTGTATGCCATCCAGGGGCGGAGCGTGGGGGTGGCTTACTGGGCTTAAGCCCGGGTTGTTTTGTCAGAAGCCCGGGGTCTTTTGGAGTGTAATTTTTTCATAGTTAGATGTCTGGCTGACAACTGTATAAAACAAAAAGTACACACAATATTCGAAGCACATAGTGCACACTGTGGGAATTTACGACTGTGCGTGAATCCCCCCTGATATTGGTATGATCCGAGCTCAGGCACTAAGCGACTGAGCGAGCAGAGCAGCTGCTGCCTGTGAGTGCGCTGTTGGAGAAACGGAGCCAGCCATAGTAAGGAGAGCTTAAGTTTGACCAGGTACCAAAGCAAATCATTCGTACCGTCCAAATAATGTAAATATGACGGTGCATCACCAAAGATTGATATCAAACTGATCACTTGACCAATATTACGTTACTTGCTCTTCGAGTGAATCAACAAACGGCGAAATGAAAAGCCGAACAAATGCTATTTTTTTTTAGAGAGTCTTAGCTTACGTGTGTTTATTTCATATTTTCAGTTCTTACCCTCCCCGACTAAATCGGTTTCAGTTATGTACTGAAATATAAGAATGGACATTAGAGGCTTCTTTCAAAGAAAAAACTCAGGTAAATGTTATTTTATATATTATGCTTTGTATGTTGTTCAGTATATTTCTATGCAAAACAAGAGGGATTTCAGTACACAGCAGGATATTCACATTTGTAACCAGATATTTACATACACTTTAGGGAGAAAACATAAAACATTTTTACTGTACAACATCAATTTAGAGTAAATTTTTGTTTTAGATAAATATTGAAATATATTTTGAATTAGTTAAATTTCAGAATAAAGAGAGACAGAGCTATTTTTATCACTTTCATCAAATTTAGGAGTACATGTACACTAAATTTATTGTTAATTAATAAGAAAACTCCAGACGATTCCATTCTGAGCTGAAGAAGCTTCTGATTGGTTCGTAGAGTCCATGTGAGTAAATTGGTGGCACACCTGTGGATGCATATAAGGCAAAACACAGAGCCTGTTTCTGTGACATGGGAACATCAAGAGATGTCAACCAAAACACCAGGAAAAGAACTGTGGAGCTCCATAAATGTGGCTCAGTTTGAATACAATTTGGTGCCATTTGCAATTAAAAAACACAGACAGTTTCTCTCTTTACTCTTAAAGTTAACAAATATGTTTTTATATTTATCAATCTAAAAAAATAAACATTTAGTCTGATTTGATGTTACAATTAAAAAAGTGTTTGTGTTTTGATCTGAAGAGTAAATATCTGGTTTCAACTGTATATTTGATGATTGTCAGCACAAAGAGGGAGAGAGAGGAGCAGAGAGGGAGATGGAGGAGAATGAGGACAGAACAGAGATGAACAAGAGCAGGTGAGACACACATGTTAGTCAAATGGTTGTTTACCAAAAGTATCACCGTATCATAGGTTCTCATGTATCTTGTACCTAGTGTTTCTTTTTAGGTTTGTTATTTTTCAAATTCTACATTTATTAAGTTCTGCAGGCTTGTTTGCACAACAAGGCTAAATAATTATATAAACTTTTCTCAATCTAAATATTGTACTTTGGTAGAATTTAAAAAATCAGTGTAGTGCAGGTCTATGATGATTTTTAGTGCTACTATCATCTAGTTCTGATTCTGGTTCTGTCTTGGTTAAGTCCTCAGTAGTCCTGATTTTGAACTGTTGTAGTCCTGTTTTAATTCTGGATCAGTTCTGGGTCTGGTTGAATTGGGGTTTAGTCCTTGTGTCTTGATACAGCCCCGATTTTGTTCTGCCTTGCTGCTTAATTAAAAAACTAGTTCAAGGTGTCCTGCATATTTGATATATATTTTTCCCTATATGAAGTCATTCTTTTTTGAACAAAACTCAAAACAGAGCCAATTAATCTTTCAGTCATTTCTAACCCCCCCCCCCACCCCCAAAAAAATAAAAAATAAAAAAATCCCACATGCATACTACCCTTTAAGGCTAAGCCCCGGGTGTTTCAAATGTCTGGCTCCGCCTCTGATGCCATCCTTTTTTAACCTGCAATATAAAGTGCCTTCAGGCAACTGTTGCACTGTATAAGTAAAACTGAATCGAACTTAATTAATGGTAAACAGATGCAGCCATTATTGCTTCTCTAATAGAGAAGAAAACAGTTGTTGCATTGAAAAAAGGACAGTTTTCATTTTATCATGATTCATATAATACTGATGACGGATTTTTAGGCTAATAGTTAGGCTAACACACTCATCTTTTCTTTCCTCACAAAGCCGATAGACCCTCCACTTCTTTTAAGTGTCTCCCAGCGCAATTCTTAGCATATTTTGGTTCCTACAACTGGTCCGTTGGGTTATTGTCTCCCCAGAAACACTTCCCTTGTGCTTTTGGAAATCTGTTTTTTCCTATTTTTATTTTCTTTTTTCCTATTTCTGTTTTGTTTTTTTTCCTATTTCCGTTGTGTTTTGTGTGCTTTTGTAGTGTTTATCCTATTGCTGGTGTTATCTTAAGTTGCAGTCCGTTTGGCCTCTCAGGGCCACCGTACAAAACTGACAAAAGAAAGCAAAGATAAAAAGCCTAAGTAAACTTTAAAGCAATGGCCACAATGAGTCTATGTCACCACTGCCTTTGAAGTTCAGGGTCCGGCTCCTGGCATACACTTACCTTCATCATCACTCTGGGCTACATCATTTTAACTCTAATGTAGTTGCTGGATTTATTTAATGTAGTAACATGTTAAATTACTGCATTGAAAAACGTAATGTAATTACATTAACATGTTAGTTTATGTGTTACACCCGACACTGTTAGCAACACTAACTAATCACCCTACTTGGTGTGTACTGTGGTTTCATGCTGTAAAAGTTACTTATTACTCTAGTGGGTACCTTACTTTCTCCAAATCTAGACCTATACCACACACAGGTTAATCTTGAAGGCAAAGCCTTTTTCTGTAATGAATGACAGCTTAACGAGAAATAAATGTCCCTCCAAGTCAGACTTCAATATCACTCATAAGTTAATCACAAGCATATTACATTTAACATGTAGATATATTTAATCTCGACTTCAAGAATCTGATTAGATATTTTGAAGCACTAACTTTCTGGGGGTGGGCCCAAAGATGAGTAATGACTTTAAACTGTACATACTTCACAATTTGTAAAACCAAGAACTTAATGAAGGTCATTCTATGTTCATTTTTTATGATTTGCTTGAGCTTGAGGCCCATGGCATCCATTTTAAAACTCAAAGTACAAATCATGCATAACTGTGTTTTTCAGAAGCTCTTTCTCTTCTCAGCTTTTGATACACATTTCTAAAAAAACAAAAAAACAAAAAGAAAGTATTGTGCAAAAGACTTTCATCTATAATACAATAGACAGCCATTATGGGGTCAGTCATTTATGCATGCTAGCAAGAAATAATAAGCCTTTATCTTGACTAACTGACCTATAAAAACAAAACAGATTCCAACAACAAACATTCCGAAGCTAAATAGAAATCTGAGTGCTTTGTTTTTTTGGTATTTTACCAATTTGTGTTCAGCATATTTAACATGAACTATGTGTTGAATAGCCTTTACAAAAGTCATGCCCCCATTTTGATTCTACTCACAATCAACATCCACTTTGACAATATACTCTTCAGTGACTAATGGAATGCAATGGCTCAGCATTCATTTTTAGCTCTTTGGTATCTTCCCCCATTCACCCTGGGCCCTGGAAGAGACAAGAGACACTGGAAGCTATTAACATGAGAATGATTAATGTGCCTAGCTGAACCCTGTACTGTAAATCATTGTTTAAAAAAAACTGATGTACACGATGCTGTGTAATTACATGATCACAAATGACCCTGACAAAATAGTCATGGTTGTGCAACAGAAATTATATTTAATGCTGATTTATGATATTTTGTTAAGCTTGCTGATCTAAATCCAGAATGATGGCTTGTCTCACTTGCTCTCCAAACACCAAAGTAAATAGTAAAAAAGTGAAAACAGCCGTCTTAAAGGCAAAAACATGGGGAAAAACCCCCAACAAAAACATTTCAGCATACCAGTTAAGCCAGTAAAGGTACAAATAAGTTAAAATGGTATTAAGTCATAAAAATAACCAGGTTCTGTATTCCTGTTATAACTGCTCAGATGCTACATCCATCCATTGGAAGGGTAAATTACTATTCATTATACATGAAAATTGTAAATTAATTTGGTGCTCTACTGTAACATTTGAATGGTAGAATAAGAATTTGGCATAAACAAGATCACAGCATGTATGCATCCTGCAATGTGTCAATGGTTTAGGCTGGCGTTGATGTAATGTTGCGTGGGAATATGGCAGACTTCAGGCCATTTAGTACAAACTGAGCATAACACAACCTGCCTTAGTATTGTTGCTCACTACATCCATTCCTTTATGCTACAGTGTACCCATATTCTGATGTTTGCTTACAGAGGTAAAATATCACATATCTCAAAGCTCAAATCATCTCAAACCAGTGTCTTGAACAACACATTACTCAAAAGGCCTCCAGAGTCACCAATAGTTCACATTTGAAAGAATTAGCATGATGGATGTGCAGTTGACAAATCTGAAGCAAAACCTTTAAGGATGTTTCCAGCACCTTGTTCAATCTGTGCCATGAAGGATTAAGGGCTTTCTACAGGCAAAATAGGGTCTAACTTACAGTACTAGCGAATTGTAGCTAATATAGTAGCCAGTGAAGGCATTGGCAAATATCCATTCTGTCTGCTGTCTATCCCATTGCACAGTGAGCAGTATTTTAGTGCAATGGAGTAAGCTGCCAGCAAATGTTATTTTAACATTGGTTTGGAAATCTTGCCCTTAGGAAACTTTAAATGTTGAACACATAATTTTACATTCTGGTGAATTTAAATGCACCAGTTTTTACCTGAAACATTCATTTTCAACTCTTTCATTTAGTACTATACCGCACTACACATCAATGCACTTTGTACTCCACTAGCAACAGAACTAGCAACATGAAGTAGAAAATAAAAAGAAAATATGGGGTTGACAGTTTACTTGATCACATATGCATATATTCTAAAGACTGGGGAGGTCATGTAACAAATTGCCAGCAATGCCTACATCCAGCTCCTCGCATGGCAGCTACCAACCAACTTACCAACTTTCCCAGAAGAAACAATCTTTCACCATATTCTAGTGATATAAAGAATGAGCTTGCTGTTGAAAATTTGTTAGATGAAAATCTATTAACCCTAAAACATGACAACATAACTTTGTTAATTACTTTCCAGCTAATTTTTCTGTCATTAGCTGGAACGAATAGATTTTTCTAATTTATGTAAAATGTGTGAGGGATTTTTTCAAATGTTTCAATGTTGCAAACTGTTTATTGCTAGAAAGAGCAAAAAGCCTACTTATGACAACCCAACAGAGTAAATAATTATAATATTGACTTGACACCCATGTATCTCAGTTCTTGTACTCAATACATTGAAGGACAAGGCCCACAGGTGTAGGCTTCTCGTAAGTACTGACAAAATATAGCGTGATAGACTAAAAGTAATGATGCATTCTAGTGGCCCTCACCTATCCATGAGGTCAAATATGTTAGAGTTTATGATCAGGTTCCAGTGGGAAACATCATTGACTGATAAAGTTCCTCATAACTTCCATTCCTTGTAAAGCCATGTGATTAACAACATATCAAGACTGCTAACAAGAACAAAACGGTGGATTTTATTGCTTCCATTATTTACACCTCACAGTGGCTTTTTCATTGGTCTGCTTCAAGAGATATAAAGCCAGTGATCAATGACCACCTGAGCACAAATGCCAGGTAAATGGAACACGTTCATTTGATATTTTCCCGAACTTTACAAGTTGAGGAGGATTGCCTGACTGCATCATTAATTAACTGGCCAGGGCTCATTGCATTAAAAATGCTGCAAAGGGTTTACTAGATATGTGCTACAAATTTGGTAAAGGAGACTGCAATTCTG
Source organism: Rhamphochromis sp. 'chilingali' (assembly GCF_963969265.1). Classification (NCBI taxonomy): domain Eukaryota; kingdom Metazoa; phylum Chordata; class Actinopteri; order Cichliformes; family Cichlidae; genus Rhamphochromis; species Rhamphochromis sp. 'chilingali'. The sequence continues at coordinate 9,915,124 of NC_137931.1, read as the reverse complement.
TGTGTACGAATAGGGATAGTGGCTTGATGTTGAAGTTTAAACGTCTAGACCTTAGGAAAGGGAACTTGCCTAAATCTCAAACTTTGGTTCCTTAAGGGACAAAAATTTGTATGCATGCAAACCTGCTTGTGGTTAGACTTGAATTTATTCTCTCTCTCTCTCTCTCTCTCTCTCTCTCTCTCTCTCTCTCTCTCTCTCGCTCTCTCTCTCTCTCTCTCTCTCTCTCTCTCTCTCTCTCTCTCTTTTTTATCTCCATAGCAGACTTATTGACTGTCTGACAGGCAGACATAGTGACAAAAAAAACTCAAAGAAATGAAGACAGAAAAATCAAAGCAATTTACTGACAGAGAGCTGGACAAACTGAAATGACTGACAGGTAGTGAAAGGGGGGAGCAAACTTCAACTGGTCTTTGGAAGGTGTTTAATAGAATTGAACTGATAGGATACAGGTTCTCTGGGTATGGAAACTCAGATAACCAGCTGGTCCTCAAAAGACATAAGGGAAAAGGGAAAAAGGAAGTGTTCTGCCAGTTCTTATTTAACTCTGAATTGAACTTGTAATCACAGGAAAGTGGAAAAATCAGTTGGAAGACTAACAGAAGAATGAGAAAATGACTTAAAGAGAAAATGAGAGGTTGAAGAAACAAGTGCCATTGTCATATGTCAAGCTTGCCTGGGTCACTTTGCCTTTATTTATTTATTTATTTATTTATCTATTTATTTTTGAAAATGCGAACTGACTTAAGCACTGTACCAAAAACTGGAATTTCTGACAGGTACATAAAGCTACTTAAGGCCTTTATCGTAAAGTTCCCTCACACTGAGGTCATATTGAGTACATTGCTAAAAAATGGCCTTTGCAGTGTAGCTGCACTTATTCTGAGTGCTGATTAAACACTTCCTTATCTTCTGCAGGTGTAAATCAAGTAGACGTAATGAAGGTTCCATATTTGGTGGCATATAAAAGCTTCATGATGTGCAGAGATACCTGCAAATTAAGAAAGTAATAAAAAGCACATGTATCCCCTACTAAATCTTTTCAAAATTAAACTATACAAATACCACAAATAGTTAAACTAACTCCAGAATAATGAATAACACTGGAGATTTACAGGGCTGAAAATCAAGCAAGGGCCGATGTTTCAGAATCATAAAGGGGTAGTTACATTCTTGCTTATTTTTTTAAACTGTCATGAAGCAAGAATACGAAGTCTTTTTTCATTCAGACTACATAGACAAAGTATTGTGTCACACTTTGAATTCTCCATGTAAAAACCCAAATCGTCTGCTTTTATAAACATTTGTGAAAGAATTGGTTGTTCAAAGAATGATACTAAATTTGAGTTGAATTGTAATAGGATGTCACCATTGCAGCAACTCAGTTTAGTAAATTTCTTGGTAGCAGAGCATGCAAATATACAGAATGGGGTTACCGACATAGCCCCATAATATGCAAAAGTCACCAGTGCTTGCTAACTCAATAACTGCAGAGTTCCTAACCTCTTCTGCCATTAACGTCAGAATAAAACTGTGCTCCAGAAGCTTTATGCAATGAGTCAATATAAGGCCAATCAGTAGCTGGCCCAGCATTTGTTTCCATACAGTAGATCTACACATTAGAAGTATTCCATTCTTAGTTGACTAAACAAGGGAAAAAAATTGGTTAACCAAGTAGCCTAAAATTGAGAAACACTCAGTTTTTAAGTAAAATTTGAGAATCCTTTAATGGACAATATCAAAAATTCTTAAACAATGGCATTTGAAACCATTAATCACATTTTTCAATAAGGAATCATGCCACTTAGCAGGACCAGGACTCCACAAACACACTCTGGAACAACATTATAGACTAGATGTCTCAGGCTCAGGTACGTACTTGGAAAAGCCTTTTGTGTTTTTTTTTCTTATACACATGGAAGGCTATCATCCCTTTGCTTCTAGTCAGCTGTAAAATAATTATCCAAAATATACTGCCCGATATAATAAAAAAAAATATTGTACCACAATCTCTGTCTCTCTTCCACAGCATGTCTTTTATGCTTCTCTCACCTCAATTGGTCGGGGCAGATGGCCGCCCCTCCCTGAGCCTGGTTCTGCTGGAGGTTTCTTCCTGTTAAAAGGGAGTTTTTTCTTCCCACTGTCGCCAAAGGGCTTGCTCATAGGGGGTCATATGATTGTTGGGTTTTTCTCTGTATGTATTATTGTATTGTCTACATTACAATATAAAGTGTCTTGAGGCAACTGTTGCTTTGATTTGGTGCTGTATAAATAAAATAAATTAAAAAATTGAATTCAAACAAAGAGAAAAAGGACCACCGTTAATACTTGTTAACTTATTTTAATACTATTGTCCTTTGGACTAATGTCACAGTAGTTTTTACGCTGCCTGTTGTGTTTGAGAACAATTGACAAACAAGCGTTTCAAAGTTTGAAAGAAAGCTGTGTTGGAAAGCCTACTCTTTATAGCTCAGAAAGTTGTGTTTGGACTTGAATACAGTTTTCTGACTGAGAGAAAAGGTGATTAGTCATGCATTTTTGTGCCATTTGGATCACACTTTCAAATTATTTTGAGGATTCAGATTTAGAAGCGATTGGATTGTGTTCTTGTCTTTTGGGCCACAGCCTTCATCCATCTGGTCCACAGCCTACTGTATTAACTTATGATTTTAGCATGCCATGGCCTACCACTAAAGTAGAAAACACAGGGGATACACTCCCTGAATAATTAGAACATGTGCAAACTGCCCACCCCAGTAGAAAGGCCAGAAGGGCTTTTATGTTAAAAAAAGCAGTCATAACTTTATGCTTGTCTGTAATAGGTGCAGTTCAGTTCTCTCCCTTTCCCCCCATTCCAGCATATAAATTATGTGCTTAAACAACCACTGAATCATTTGTGGCATATGAAATTATCTCCATCAAACGCGGTGTGGTGATCTCAGTCAGTGGCATATGCAAATCTTTGTATCATCCTTGAGTCTTGTGCAGGCAGGCAGGATAACCATGGAGGAGCCGCTCTGAAAAGCACATTCTGAGAAACAGATGATGATTTTTTTCATGATTAGAATTGTGGTTTCTTAGTTTTGCTATTTAATTATTAAGTTATTGTAGCTTTAGTAACATAGATGAACATAATTATTTAAAATCATTCAGCAAACTACAGGGTGGGGGATTTATATTGATACACCGTAATAAAATGGAAATGGTTGGTGATATTAAAGTCCTGTTTGTGGCACTTTTGTTTTTTCAATAGGAAGAGGGCCATGTGACACATCAGACTTATTGGTAATGTCACAAGAAAAACAATGGTGTGCTTGGTTTCAATGTATCTTTGTTCACAGCCATTGACATGTCGAAGAGGTTAACACGTGAGGAGCGGATCGAAATTGTGTTGATATCTGGTGAACGCAGTAACCGGGTCATTGCAGCAGATTTCAATGCAAGACACCCTACGAGACCACCCATCTCCCATGCTACAGTTAGCAAACTGCTTGCTAAGTTCCGTGAAACTGGTTCAGTGTTGGATTTGCCAAAATGTGGACGCAAGAAAACTGTCACTAATGAAGAAACATCAGTGGCTGTCCTAGCTTCATTCAGCAAGAGCCCACAGCGTAGCACTCGCCGCATGTCACTGGAGAGTGGCATTAGTCGAACATCCCTTCGGCGGATATTAGCTACTCACAAATGGCACCCTTACAAACTCCAGCTACTGCAGCATCTCAGCGAGGATGACCCAGATCGGCGCACAGAATTTGCAGAATGGGCAAAACAAAAATTGGAACAGGACCCTCAGTTCACGCAGAAGATTTTCTTCAGTGATGAGGCAAACTTTTATGTGAATGGTGAAGTTAACAAACAAAACCACCGCTATTGGTCTGACACTAACCCACATTGGATGGATCCCTCCAAGACGGTTGGAACAACAAAAGTGATGGTTTGGTGTGGTATATGGGATACAACGATGGTGGGTCCATTCTTCATCAATGGAAACCTCAGCGCCACTGGATATTTGAAATTGCTACATGATGTGTTTCCCTCTTTATGAACTGAAGCTGGCACGTTCCCTGAGTTTTTCCAGCAAGATGGTGCACCACCACATTATGGGTGCCAGGTCCGAGCATTCCTAGATGAAAATTTTCCTGGAAAGTGGATTGGTCGCCGTGGGCCAGTTGAATGGCCCCCAAGGTCTCCCAATCTGACCCCCTTAGACTTTTATCTTTGGGGTCATCTGAAGGCAATTGTCTATGGTGTGAAGATACGAGATGTGCAGCACCTGAAACTACTGATACTGGATGCCTGTGCTGGCATTTCTCCTGCGGTGTTGCTATCAGTGTGTGAAGAGTGGGAGAAGAGGGTTGCATTGACAATCCAACACAATGGGCAGCACATTGAACACATTTTATAAGTGGTCAGAAACTTGTAAATAACTCATGAAAAAATGAAGTTACGCTGAAACCAAGCACACCATTGTTTTTCTTGTGACATTACCAATAAGTTTGATGTGTCACATGGCCCTCTTCCTATTGAAAAAACAAAAGTTGTATCCAAGATGGCCGACTTCTAAATGGCCACCATGGTCACCAACCATCTTGAGGAGTTTGCCCCCTCACATATACTAATGTCCCACAAACAGGACTTTAATATCACCAACCATTCCCATTTTATTACGGTGTATCCATATAAATGGCCCACCCTGTATATATAAACTATATATAGAAATAGGCAGGCTGATCTGACCCCGCCCTTTGTTTCTATGTTGTCTACCACGTCATTGCTGAGTTGTTTTCATTCCCATTCACTTCCACTTTGTTATAATAACACTAACAGTTAACTGTGGAACATTTCATAGCAATGAAATTTCACAGCTGCACTTGTTGCACATGTGGGATCTTATCACAGCGACTCATTCTTTCACAAATGTTTGTACAAGCAGAATGCCGTCTTAGGTGCTTGACTTTATACACCTGTGGCCATGGAAGTGATTGGAACACCTGAATTCAATGATATGGATGGGTAAACGAATACTTTTGGAAATATAGTGTATCAATACTAAGGAAAAAAATAGGTAGTGATTTCGGACTGTAGAGCTGTAGGAGTTGTAAAAGACTGGCAATAGCCCTGGGAAATGCTAAGTTTCTGTTATTTCTTTTGCATTCTGAAAATTGATTCTACTTATTTTACTTGCTTATTAAATTATTCTTGCACAGAAATTGTCCTTGCTTTAAGAGATGTTTAAAAAGCTTGCTTCACCCAGACAGAAGTACAAAGAAGTTGCCAATTGTGGAACAACACAATACAATACTACTGTACTAAACATGATAACATGATAAAATAAAAATAACAGTTTCTTTTCTTTTACTTTAACTTGCCCACTTGTTTTGCAGCATTTGTGATTTGTGACCTTATGTATTATTCAAGTGCATCAGCAGCTTTGTGAAAGAACACATGTTGTGACTCTCAAGTAAACAAGAAAGTTATCTGCCGAGTGAAGGTCATTGTAACAAGGTAATGCTTACCATGTTTGGTAGTCTGTGTTGTTTTAAAATGTATTGGACAGTTGAGCTGTGTATCTTTTTGACCCCTAGATGAAATGTTTAAAATACAAATATAGCCATCACACAAACTTCCCTTCCTCAGTGTTTACTTAAAATTCTGTGACTCAGGGCAAACCAGAGGACATCAAAGTGTCTTTAGGAGTCCACTCTTTTTGAAGCGCATCATGCTCGCAGCGTCTTCACATCCAGACACTTGCAAGATTGGTTGTCTGTCAACAAACTTGTACTGTAAAGCACTTGGTAACTTTCCCATTCTGCTATTTTACGATACAATTCAATACACAAATCTAGTACTAATGTGCACCAACAATGGGATCACCATCAGTTCTACCATAGAAACATGTAGGTTACAGGTAGGCTACATTACTACAAGTCTGACTGTTCATCACTGCCTTTGGCTTGTTGAAAATTAGGCTCTGGCTGCTGGACTGGGGTCAGCATACACTGACCCTTATCATCACTCTGGGATCTTCGCTAGCTTAGTGTTAGCATGCTATCTGTGCAGATGATTGCAAAAATTTGATGTTGCATTAGCATTATTATGAAGTTGTTTTTGTTCTTGATGCAGTTTGCATTTGACCACTACACCTTTGTCCTTTTGTGCAATTAAAAGAAAAGATAATATCTCCACTGCTGAAAAGTTAGAGCCCTATCTACCATTTTCCTCCCTGGATACAAATGGACACAATTGTACTGCAAGTGTGCAGGAGGAGAAAAATACATGTTTGATCTTTTTTTTTTTTTTGCATGTAATTCAAGTATGACAAAACTATAACTATGAAATAATTACTGAATCTAGTGGACTAGTACTATATTTACTTTATTATTGAAAGATGTAATGTGATTACAGTAATTACTGCTCATCAGGGCCTTTGTTACTTGCCTATCTTTAACATCACAAAAGTTCTTATCTATTTTTGTGTTAGCATACTGTCTATGCAGTGGACTTCAAAGAGCCAATGTTGTGTTTGCAATAGGACAATTTCTTTCTGTCCTGGACACAGTTTGCACAGTTTGTGTAGGACAGATTATACAATAGTGGTTAAGTAAATTCACCAGAGAAGTCATGTTGATGAATACAACCCATTGTCATTTTCACTCTTTGTCTTTATCAAATGCAATCCAATGACTTTCTGGACAAACCTTAGATGGTTCCCATCCCAGAGAGATGCCAGAACTACCCCTGGATGTAGACAGTACTCCCTTTGCATCTACTTTGTTATGTAAATGGCAGCAGCACAATAAATTTAGAGCTGACTTAAACATGAATAAGCTGCATAATTATTTTTCTTTGAACACGCGCATGCGCAAATATATAGTGTCACTCACTGCTGACATTTGTGAGTTGTGATTATTTTTTGCTAAGATATGTTTAAGAAATCAAGTTATTTGGAGCTTCAGAGCAGCTGCTTTGAAATGTCCGCGTGACCTCTGGTTAACAAGGAAGTTTTAATGGTCTGCATGTCAGTCACCGTTTCATACTTGTTTTGTTTTCTTAAAGCAAAATCATAAGAATTATGTAAATATGCTTTATTGAAAATTCATCTGCTTCTCCTTACTACTTTCTGTGTTCATACACATGAAATTAAGCAGACTCAATGTGTTGACAACTACTGACACTAAGCAGAATTTAAATATCATGGGATGAGGTCTTGGATACGCTGCTTAACACCTGATGTCATTCGAGCTGACTTTCTACTTTCCACTGAAGGTGGCAACAGTTTTGCAACATGAGAGTAGAGTCAATATTCAAGCAGAGAATTAATGTCTTATATTTTATTTTCAGTTTTATTAAAAGTAATTAAAATTTCCCACATGTGGCTTGTACTTAGTACTGAACAATTAGCGCTCTTTAGTGACGAAAATACCAAGATTTCAATACTAGAATACTGTAGGCTGCAATTTCTGGACACTAACCTTTAGGATAATTTTGTTTAATCCATATAATCTCTTTCAACATATCTTTATTAAAATATAAGCTTGCAGATTTGTGAAACTTCAAAGAGGAGAGCTGTTTTTGGATGCTAGGAAAACTCAACAACTTGGCTTTTGAACTTCCCCATTTCCAAAAAGAGCAAATTATCTTAGCTGGGTCGAACGCTCCTGTGATGACATCAAAAAGTGCCTTTGGCTCATTTGAAGTAAATATGAGAGTGCATTTATTGCCTACACTTTGTTTCTCTGTATCCATTTTGTGTCTACTTCACCACACTAATGCGTCGGCACATCTCAGAAACACAGTCCTTTCTCTCTGTTGACATCGAGCGTGACTTTCAGCACAGTGTTCACCTCAACTAAATGGCGTTTCTTGATGGTAGTGCATCCCTGTTGCCTTTTGACTCTTGCTGAGGGGTGCGAGCCAATAACTGGCCGACATTGGGGGTGTCTAGTCAATTTAAGCTGTTGGGAATGTTGCATCTAGCTGTGTGAGTCATGAGTGCTTTGATAAGTCCTTGAGTGACCTATGAACACTTGCTCGTTCAGTGAATAGATGGCAGTTGCCGAGGGGTGGATTCACTTTTTGTTTTTCATGAACTTAATGAGTGTGTCATTCATGACAGTCTATTTCAAGCCCTTTCAGATGAATGTCTTCATAATGTTTTATTCTGAATACACTGTATGTTTTGATTAACATTAAACCAATTCTCTGCCACTACATGATTATTTGCGGAATATTCAGCGTTCGCCCGTGCTGATAAACACAAATTTTGAAAATAAAGCTCACTGCTGCGGAGGCAAAAACAATGTAAATCTGATGAAATGAATCTATACAAGTTAAATTTGGATCAGACAAGCTCATTTCCATAATTAGCCAATTGTGTTTAGAGAGGGAGTCATTTAAATGTGCTCACTGTTGAAATGTTCATGTCTTGAGTCATATAAAGCAAGGAATTTAGCATCTCTAATCCACTTGCATGCTGTGGTTATTGAAACATCTTTTTGTTGAATAGCGTATGGAAGTCTGATTAGTGAATTTAGCTAGCATATAACCAAGGAACAATGTCATAGAATTTTATAATAGATAAAGATCTTCCTTCTTCATCATTATGTATGTGTATTTTTGTTATGTTTCTTTTGGCAATGACACTAAAAGATGTTAATTATCATCCAAAATAGAATGGACAGTGTAGAAACCAGCACGTTACTTGTGTGCATTACTTATTGAACATAGCAAGCTGGTAAACTAAACCTTCAGTGTCTCTTGCTGTTAAGAGAGTTTTGGTTTTGGTTACACTGAATCAACCGTGGTGTGACTTACACATGTGTATCTTCTGAACATGTTTAATGCTGACTGGAATATCTCAAATACAGCAACCTCCAGAGCTGAAAAAGGATTTCAGTGTATGAGTGCAAAAACTATAGTTCTTGGAGCGGCCTTGTGAGGGTAAACCCAGAGGTGAGTCAGTTTTGATCTCCAGTAACCTTCACTAATTCAAGTCACTGAATTGGACCCCTTAACCATGTGATGTTTGTGCTTTTGTGGAGCATTGTTAATGAAATTATTTGACAACAATAATATGTGCTGTGTAGTATTGACTATTCAAAATGTTTTTGATGAATAAAGGGCTAAATTTTATATTTTCTGCTACTCAGGCCTAGTTACCACGTGTCTGTGCAAATCGTAGTCTCAGTTTACTGATCTTAGCTCACAATAGGCACCCAGTGTGGTCTTCTGCTGTTGCTGATGTCCATCTGCTTCAGGGTTTGACATACTGTATATTCAGAGATGCTCTTCTGCATAGCTTGGTTGTTGTGAGTAGTTATTTGAGTAACTGAACCCTCCTATTAGCTTCAAGCAGACTGGCCATTTCCTCTGACCTCTTGTGCAGGAAAATCCCAAGAGAACAGCAGTTTAAAAAGACCATCTAGTCTGACACCAACAACCATACCATGTTCAAAGGCACATAAATCACTTTTCTTCTCCATTCTGATGCTCAGTTTGAACGTCAGCAGGTCGTGTTGATCATTTCTACATCTCTAAATACATTGAGGAGCTGCCATGTGGCAGTGATTTAGGACCCTTATCCTTTCTATAATTTGGATTGTGCAAGTGATCAAAGAGTGGAGATAACTTCTCTTTGTCTCATTTCATGGTACTTGGCTTGTGTTTTCCTTGTGTGATCACGTGACTAGATCAGATAACAGAGTTCATAAGGCAGCTTTGACTCACCATGACATCAACCACTAAGATTCAGGTAAGGCAGGCACTGGCACTGCAGGAGTAGCTGTTAATGCAATGTTTGGCATTTGATAAACATTAAAAAAAAACCCTACTGCTCAAACATCTTTATGTCAGACTGCACATCTTTCCAGCATCTTTAGAGTTGCATTCTTATGGTTTGGGAGCAGGTCTTTTCTTACTGTCAAAATTCAGTGAACAAGTATCTGGCACATGTAAACACAGGTATTATAACATCAAGGCTTGTAGCTTTACACACTACTATATATCTCTGCCAATTTTTAGATATATATACTGATGGAGGTATATACCTGGTTATTCACCAAATAAACCACTGCACCTTCATTATCTCATTTGTCATGTCATGTTTTCAAATATTCACACTGGCCTACTGGAGTCTCGGTATTGCTGGTGTTACAGCACTGAATTATTTTTTATTTTTAGAGTTACCTCATTTAGCATGAGGAAAACATTTTTAAGCTTGAATACCCAATCAAACGTTAAAGTAATGCATCACTGAATGTAGCCAATAATGTTGGAGTTATCAGTTATCAATAACCATCAGCCATAATTACTTTTTAATTTAATTCCAATTAACTCCATGGGTGTTTTGCTAAACTACTTGAAATCCTTTATCTTACTGCCCACTTTTTTTATTTTATTTAGAAAACTGTTGCTGATAAGATGATAAACGTCTTGTATTTATCATCACCCTACCTCCAAAACATTGTAAACTCATGACCAAAGATTACTTAATAACGCTGCGTGTATCCATCAGGTTATTAGAAGCAAATGTAATTTACAGAAGTCTAAGACAGAAAAAGCTGCCAGCATTGCATGAATATGCCTTAGGGTGCATCATTCCAGGCATGTCTGCAGTAGTTATTTAAATTGTGGAATACCTCCTTTCATTTGCTCCACTTGGTTAAACAAAGGCATCCAAATTGGGGTGCACACCAAAAAAAAAGCCAGAGGGAAAGTGCTTATAAGTCTTTGTTCTTTTTCAGGCAAACTGAGGTGCAGTTCATTAGAGTAAAATCTAAACCAAACATGGGAAACAAATGAAAAAAGGAAAATGCAAAAGACTTATTACTTTGTGATGTGTAATGACCTGTGTTTACAGCCTTTGCTTAAATTAAAAAAAAAATCAGCAACAAAAAGCAAAAAAGCTATAACTAGTGTTTATCTCAAGCAATTAACCTATGTTTTCAAAGCGAATCACCATAAAAAATATAACAAAGAAAAATTAAATACAAAGACATTTTTTAAAACCCTTTTGCACTTCTGCCAAGTGGTGTAGTTCGGTGAGGCCACAGAGAAAAAACTTGTTGGTGCTTTACTCACATGGTGTATAGTGCAGGTGGGGTACTGCATACTTCAACGGAGGACATACTCAAGCAGTGGAAAAAATACTTCAAGGGGCTTCTTAATCCCACTGACATGTTTTCTAGGCACGAGTGAGATGACTAGCACATCACTGAGGGCGAGATCACTGAAGTAGTTAAACAACTCCTTGATGACAAGGCCCCCAGGTGGAAGAGATCCACCCCAAGTTCAATAAGGCCCTGTATGTTGTAGAGATGTCTTAGTTGACATGTCTCTAAAACATCACATGAAGCTCTGGGACAATGCCTCTGGACTGGCAGACTGGGCTGATGGTTCCCGTCCTTATGAATGATATGTCCAACTATGGAGGACTCACACTTTTCAGTGTTCCTGGGATGGTCTATGCCAGGGTACTGGAAAGAAGCAGGTGCAGGAGGAACAATGTAATTTTCATCCTGGTTGTTGAAAACTGGACCAGCTTTTTATCCTCTTGAGGATATTTCATTATGGGAGCTTTTCCAACCAGGGCACTTGGAAAAAGCATTCAACCACGTTCCATGGGCTATTGTGTGAGCTGTGCTTCGGGATTAGGGGTGTTTGGCCTGTTGGTAGGAGCCCTGGCCCTGTACAATCATTGCAAGAGCTTTGTCCACATTACCGGAAACAAGTCAAACTCATTTACAGTGGAAGTTCGACTCAATCAGGGCTGGTCTTTGTTCATAATTTTCATTGACAGAATTTCTAGGCAGAGCCCTTCACTTTGGAGGTCTCAAGAATGGCATCTCTCTTGTTGCAGATGATGTGGTTCAGCTTATACTGAATCAGTTTGCAGCACAGTGTAAAACACTGGAAAAAAGTATTAGCATTTACAAATCTGAGGCCATGTTCCTCAGCCAGAAAAGGGCAGAATGCTCACTGCTGGTCAGAGATGAGTTGGTGCACCCAAGGACAGGAATTAAGTATCGGGGTCTTGTGAAGCCAAAATTAAGAAAGGTTTTTTTTTATTGATGCTTGATAACGAGTTCAAAAGGAAACTGAAGCTAACTAAATGCTGAATTATGCGGAACTTGTGGAAAACATGCTGAAAGCATATCCACTAATGAGTGCCAGAATGGTGTTGAAAATGCACTTTTTACATTCTCATTTCAACTTTTTTCCACCACATCTGCAGCATAATCTGTGACTACTCTTGGTTGTTACAAAGAGAGACAAATATGCAGAATGACTGCAAAAGCAAGTGCCTCAAGGATTATTGAGCATGTTGACCTTGTATTGTTTCTTGGTTTGTTTATAACCACATTAAAACTTTTTTTTGTGTGTGTGTAATAGTTAAAATTCCAGACATTTTAATGATATGTTAGGATTTAAAGTGTCAAAAAACACTGATGTGTATCTCGAAAACTTGAGGCACAAGCTTAAATCCGATTTCATATCTCAAACCAGTGTAACAAATTGGATAAACCAAATTGGATGATCTTTTTGTATTATTTTGTAGACCTATGAAATGATTTAATATTGCATTGCTATAGCAACACACAAATCACATATCATTTATTTTCTGTACTTCAAGGTCATGGACCAAATCCATTAGGCTTTTGGAACATACTCATGACTTCAAAAAAGTATTGATGTTTCTATACCACTGGGATCAGTGTCAGTGTCCGCCCAGACGACCCCCCTCAGTATTAGCAATCTGCAGTGTGTAAGCAGGCCAGCACTCAATCCCATGTATGCATCTTCCTCCCTGTGGGCCAGCTAATGCGCTATACTTTGATCTTCGCGGCCATTTCTCATGTCTAAAAGGAGCGAAAAATGAACCAGAAGGATGGACTCTCCCCCTTTCATTTGAGAGAAGGAAAAGCAGACGTGTCGTTTTTTGCTGCGCAGTGGGTGAGGGCGATTCATCTTTGCCTGTGTCTTGTTTCCTAATCAGCTCACGGGGTTGCAGTGCACTGCTCTATTTGTGAATGGTGCTGACAACAGAGGCTACTTGGCTGATAATCCACTCCATCTGCTGTGATCGACACCGCCAGATTGGAGACGCTTCCTGGGTCTTTTCCACATGTCGATGCTCTCTCTAGGTGATTGGGTCCGCACCAAATTACTTGTCGCTTTGATATAACTGCAAACATTAGTCTCCTGCTATATTTTAAAATAATCAGCTTAAGTTGTTTGAATATTACCATTGTCTAAGGATGCATTTAGGATTATGTTTTTTCATCATACACCATATACTGCATGTGATTAGGTCCATATTTCCTCAGCTTTTTAATCACACTTAAGTCCCAGCACAAGCAGGTATTACATAACAGCTCGGAGTGTGATTTATAACACAGTGCCTTGCTGCAAGAAAAGCCCCTACAATAATGTTATTGTGTTTTAATGGTGCTATCTGCAAGCTTTAAAGTTCTCATTGAAAGTAGTTCCAGCTATTGTTTACATCAAATTGCATAGTAAGTGGCTTTCAGGACTTGTGTAGTGAACATAATAAAATCAAAGTTTAGTTTGCGCTTCAATGTTGAAGTTAGAAATTAAGGAGGATGAACACTAAGGTATTTTTTCTCTGCACTGGTAAGATAGCTTTGAAATTCAGGGCTGTCCTTGATCTTCACATATTTTTAAAAACGTGGATGGCAGCAGTGAGACATTGGTTTTAGGCACCATCGTGCAGAGCTTGCGTCAGAAGCAATCCCTTTACAGGCTGGGAGTCAAAAAATACAAAGTTAAGATTGTCACGCTGTCCTAGCAGTGAATATAACAGAACTGGAATGGCTAGAAAATGTAAAAAAAAAAAGAAAAAAAAAGAGAAAGAAGTTACTATAATACAGGTAAATTATGAAATAGATTGACAAATTCCTTTTTGAAAGGTGGGCCTTTGTACTTCTTTTTAACCGTTTTGGTATTAAGATCAAGCTCTGTCCCAACACTTTGAATTTATACTTTCAACATAGCATAAAAAGATTTGCCAACAACCCCGGAGGTGACTTCCTTCCAAGGTCAGGTTTGTTTTTCTCTGAAGAAAAACTTTTTTACCAACTGTGCGGCTTATTTCTTTGTTGCCGATTGTTACGTTTCGGTGTTGTCAGTGTTTTGTTTTAGGCGTGACTGTAATGTGTTTCCTGCTTTACTTTGAAAGTCTGTCTTATCTCAGTGTTTTCAGTTTACGCTTCCTTGTCTCGTCAGTTCTGATTTGCCCCAGCTGTGTTTCCCTCCTGTTGTCCCTTCCCTGATTGCTCCCTCTATGTATTTAAACCCTGTGTTTCAGTGTGTCATGGTCGCGATCTTCCCCCCCGTTGTAAATAGTTTGACGTCTTGTGTGTGGTGATGAAAATAAATGTCTTATTTTTGCTTTGATGTAAATAGGTGTCGATGCTTTCGTTTTGGGATTTTTGTGGAGAACCGTAGTAGTTTTTTTTGTTTTTTTTTTTTTTTTTCCCTTATTTTTATTTTTTTCTACGTTGCACCCCGGTTGCCTAGGCCGGGGTGTAACATATGGGGGCTCGTCCGGGATCGCTGGAGGGTCCGTGGGACCGCTCCAGCCTTCATCCGCCTTCGCTGGAGGGTCCGAGGGACCGCTCCAGCCTTCGTTTGTCTTCGCTGGAGGGTCCGGGATCGCTGGAGGGTCCGAAGGAGGGACAGCTTCGGCCTTCGGTCTTCGCTGGAGGGTCCGAGGACCGCTTCAGCCTCCGTCTGTCTTCGCTGGAGGGCCCGGGGACCGCTCCAGCCTTCATCCGCTTTCGCTGGAGGATCCGAGGGACCGCTCCAGCCTTCTGCAGCTGGTGGGCTGCGTGTCCGTGTGTGCAGCTGGTGGGCTGCGTGTCCGTGTGTGCAGCTGGTGGGCTGCGTGTCCGTGTGTGCAGCTGGTGGGCTGCTCATCCGCCTTCGCTGGAGCGTCCAAGTGACCGCTCCAGCCTTCATCCGCTTCTGCTGGAGGGTCCGGGGGACCGCACCAGCCTTCGTCGTCTGCTGGAGGGTCCGTGGGACCGCTCCAGCCTCCATCAGCTTCGTCTGCCTTCATCCGCCTTCGCTGGGGGGGAGGGTCCGTGGGACCGCCCCAGCCTTTGTCGTCGCTGGAGGGTCCGTGGGACCGCTCCAGCCTTCATCCGCCTTCGCTGGAGGGTCCGTGGGACCGCTCCAGCCTTCGTCGTCTGCTGGAGGGTCAGTGGGACCGCTCCAGCCTCCATCAGCTTCGTCTGCCTTCGTTCAGCCTTCGTTTGTTTTGATCAAACATTTCACTTGGGGTTACATGTTTGATTTTTGGGTGGGGGGAACTGTTACGTTTCGGTGTTGTCAGTGTTTTGTTTTAGGCGTGACTGTAATGTGTTTCCTGTTTTACTTTGAAAGTCTGTCTTATCTCAGTGTTTTCAGTTTACGCTTCCTTGTCTCGTCAGTTCTGATTTGCCCCAGCTGTGTTTCCCTCCTGTTGTCCCTTCCCTGATTGCTCCCTCTATGTATTTAAACCCTGTGTTTCAGTGTGTCATGGTCGCGATCTTCCCCCCCGTTGTAAATAGTTTGACGTCTTGTGTGTGGTGATGAAAATAAATGTCTTATTTTTGCTTTGATGTAAATAGGTGTCGATGCTTTCGTTTTGGGATTTTTGTGGAGAACCGTAGTAGTTTTTTTTGTTTTTTTTTTTTTTTTCCCTTATTTTTATTTTTTCTACGTTGCACCCCGGTTGCCTAGGCCGGGGTGTAACACCGATCAATAAAGAACTGACAAAGATCATGTACACATTAATGCTCTCTGGTAGAATTACCCCTTCATCTACAAAAGGAAACTGCGCCAACACTTTTTTGTTGTTATTATTACATAATATTAAACAAGCTTCAGGGTCTGATGCTCTGAGAGGTGCTCCCAAAGTCTCAGAGGTGTTATCACAGGTTGGGTATGAGCCTTGAAGCTATATTACACACAGGATGTGTAGAATCTGACAGATGTGGACACACAGGAAGGTTTGATAAGCTTCTGCCAAGAAATGTAGAAACTGTTATGTGCAGATCTCATTTCAGAAAAAAACACCAGTGAATTATATTCTTGTATTTAGAATTGTGATGTATATGATTGGAGGCTACAACAAACTGCTAAGGCAAACTACAGAGACATGACATTTTGACATTAATGTGAAATCAGCATGTGATGTAATGACAGCCTTTCAGCTGGACAGTTTTAATCCAACAAAACAAAAGTGCTTAAATGCGGGACTAGCTAGATGTCAGCTAAAGAAACAATGTAACTGCATTAGTGTTATTTAACAGTGTAACCATCTGGTTACTTTTCTGAATCCACAACAGTTATGCCCTGATGTTACTTAGCAATTGGCTTTACTTTATAGGCCCAAATGCTACAGCTCTCTTTTCTAAACAGTTTGTGCTGGAGATGACACCGAGACAAGCTCATGTTTGTCCAACTGATGTAATTACCATAATAAAGAATTACTGAAGAGGAAGCACAGCCACAATAAAATAAAATGAATTATGGAGCCTACAGTACTTATTTCCCAATGGTGCCCATCTGCCTTGGGCATCACAAGGCTAACGCATTCCAATCGTAGCTCCAAACCATAGAGAGGACAAGGGAGGCCTTTTGTTTTATTGTTTTTACTCTACCCTGGCTCATTAACAGGAAACTTTTACTCTTTAAATCAACTCTGCTGTGATGATGGGGAGGAACATATAGATTAACACTGGCAAAAGCAGGTTGTTTCTTCTTTTATTTTAGGGCAGCAAACACATAATAAACCTTCAGTCTAACATCTATTCTTTGTCTTGTTTAGACACATTATTAGCAGTAACAACTTGGTTACCCATTTTGGCATGCACTGAAAATATTAGTTCTTCTACACAACTGTCACCCACCTACCCTAACACGGAACCTTTGTCACTACCCCCGAAATGTCACCCCATATGCCCCTTACCCAATTTTTTACTTTAAAAAAAATAAATAAATAAGTGTAACAAATTTAATTTTAGATGTGCCACTTCTCACAGTAAGAACTGCAAGCAAGCATTGGTGAAAACTGGCAATGAGTGGTTCACATCACTGTGGAGGAATTTTGATCCACTTTTCTTTGCTAAATTGCTTTAATTCAACCACACAAGAGGATTTGAAGCATGAATCAATTAAGATCATATCAAATTATCCCATTCTGATTAAGGTCCGGACTACTAATAGAGCACTCCACACCTTAAATTAGTCTTTATTCTACTACTTTATTGCCATTCAGAGGTGCACTAGCTGTTGTCTTAGTTTTATCCCAGTTACGGGACTCAAAACTTCAAAAAAGTTTTTTGCCCTCATTGGACCATGGGATATTTTCCCCAAAACCTTGAGGATCATCAAGATGTTTTGGGGTAAATGTGAGATGAGCCTTTGTGTTCTTTTTGGTCAGCTTTGGTTTTTGCCTTTGAACTCTCACATGAATGCAATTCTGGCCCATTCTCTTTTTTGTTTTTGAATCGTGGACACTGACCTTAACTGAGGCAAGTGAGGCCTGCAATTTTTTAGATGTTCTTTTGGGTTTTTTATGACCTCCTGGATGAGTTGTTGACCTGCTCTCATGCCTGGAAAGGTTCAAGACTGTTTTAAGTTTTCTTCTTTCATGGATAATGGCTCTTACCATGGTTCAAATCAAAAAGATCTTTTAGCCTACTTCACTTTGTCAGACACATTCTATTTCTTTTAAGTGAATTCTTGGTTCAACAGATCTGGCAGGAATCAAGCCTGGTTATAGTTGGTAAAACTGAACTCAGCTTTATGGTTAATCACATTTCAGTCATGATTTAACGAGGAGGACAACTGCTTTCTCACACAGGGTCAGATAGGTTTGGATAACCTTTTTCCTGTTATAAATGAAATCATCATTTTAAAAACTGCTTTCTGAAATATTTAAGTATCACAAATATGCAAAAAACTACCAAATCAGGAAAACTTTTTCATGGCACTGTATATGCAACCCTGGCCTGTTTCTTTTTAAACAGTCTGTTTATATGTATTCAAATTATTGTAAAAGGGAATTATTATTTGATAATACATTATATTGCAAAAGAAAATTAGTATGTTTGAAGCATTGGCATGAAAAGCCAAATTCCATTCAAATTCTGATTTGCAGTGTTATGCAGGGCTCATGGGAGGCTGCCCTACGTTTTAACAAACCACCAACCAACAGCTGTGCAGTGGGAGTCAAGTACTGCTGCAGTAGCCAGCAAAAATTAAATATGTGAGCAGCATCCATCAAGTATTTAACCATATGACCTTTATCAAAAGTAATTTGCAGCAGGGAGTTTTATCATACTCCACACGGACTACATGCATAATACACCATTGGATAACTGGGTACTGTTAGTGATTTCTCAGCATTTTATTTCTCAGACATGTACTCCATCTTGGCATTAGAATCTGATCCAGCTCCATATAACATAAAAAGTCAAGAGAGGAAAACCTGATGTTTTTGTTGATGAGCGCCAGGCAGCATCAAAACCCATCAGCCAGCCATCCGCTGTTATTACTTTTCCTCATTTTACATCTTTGGTGATCAACGGTCTATGCCAATCCAGTGTGGTAATTGCCCGTACATCTTCACTAGTGAAAAGGTTAATTAGTATCCTATTATGCGAGGTGATTGAAAGCTATGATAAATAATGTAATGGGTTTTACTCAAGCTTTGTTTTGCTGCAGTATGCTATAACCAGCAATGTCCCCATTCTGTTGAATGCAAATATCAGGATCTCCTTGAGGATATGTATGCAAAATACAGCACACAGTTGTACTCCAAGGATGAACTGATTAGATTTTTGTGCTCTAAGGTCAAGGTCACAGTGACCACAGTGACTTCAAATCTGGCATAAATGCTCAGTTAGACTCAAAAATGTTCTAATTATAGTTTGACAATCCAAGCTTAGACTAAGAGGGTTCATCTTAAAAGAAAAATTTAAAAAAAGACCCATTTTTGGATGAAACTCAACACTCCACAAGGTAATTATGAGAAAGTTTCAGAGGAGTGCATAAAAGGATAAAGAGATGAAATGATTTAAATCCAAAAGGTCACTTACATCAGATTGTTCTTCAAATTTGCCATTATTCACCATCATAATGTAATGTGCTATTCTAACTATAGATGAATGAAAAGTGAGACACACAACACGTTAGGTTTCCTGTACCAACCCTACAGCATAGTTGTTTGCTTATAGCTATTTCTAATTACTTGCTTCACTTACCTGTTTTGAGCTGAAAAGGTGCTTTTTAATTGCTGTTTCCATATTTCTCCATATTGCTTGCTCCACCCTTGTTAGAGTCACTTTGTTCAATTAGTCCTGTCCTTTCTTGCCGTCAGTTTGTCTAGTTGTTCACATTTTGTTCCGCTGCCTTTTATTTCCTTGCAGATGCTCTGTGTTTTTTGTTTTTCTCTCATTTAATCTTATTTACTCGTTGGACCTTCTGTTGACCTTATTTAGGATTCACCTAGCTCACCTCAGCAATGGCTTTTGTTGTCTTTATCCTCAGTAAGTGATTAAAGCTAATTTTTATTTCTCCGCCTGCCTGTCCAGTATTTCGGTCCATTTCATTAACTTTTCCCCAAGAAACATTATCTTTCAGATAATGATATTGCCCTACTTTACAAAAGTATGTGCAAACGGAATGTTCAACATTTTATTAAGTCTACTAAATTATAAACTAGAAAATGTTTGTTGCTTAAACATATGGTGTTGCACTACTGAATATTCACACATTTTTTGAAAACATGAGCCGTTTGGATTTGATACCTAAAAACAGGGGCAGGCTGTAAAAACAGACATGTGCATTAACATTTTTGGGATGTTTCTGGATGAAATAACAGCACCATCTCACTGACACTACATCTGACAGGATAGAAAACACACATAATCCATTAGTATCCAGGCTGTGTGGAGCTCCCAGTGTCTTCTCATGAACATAATGGAACAAAATGGACACATTCCTCCACTCACCACATGAGTCATTTGCACGTATAACGCAACAAAGAAGATGAAGTTGACGCTGCATCTGTCATGGTCCTGGGTCATTTTGGCCCAGCGTTTTGTGTTTCCTTGAAGTTCATTTTTGTGCTTTGTGTTTATTCTGATTTTGTATTTAGGGTTTAGGGTTGAACCTGTAGTTTGGTGTGTGTATTCAGCCCTACCTGTGTCTGTCCTTGGTGTTCTGTTCATGTCCCCGTGTTGTGTTGTAAATCAGTCTGTGTGTTCCTGCTTTACTTTGAAGGCTCATGTTCTGGATTTCCTATTCTATTTTGAAGGTCTGTGTCTGTTGTCATTGTGTTCAGCTTGTGTCCTCCGGTCCTCATGTGTATTAGGTTCAGCTGTTCTTCCCTCCTGTGTGTGATTACCTGATTACCTTGTGTGTGTATATTTAGTGGGTGTCGGTCTGTGTTCATTGTCGGCTCGTCTGCGTTCTATGGTGTTCCTGTCTCTGCGTCTCTCTGCCCCGCACCCCTTTTGTATGGTCTCAGGTTTGTCATTTAGTTCTCCCAGTTTAGGTTTCTTCAGTCGTTTTGTCATGCCTCACTGCCTGTTTCTGCCATTGTCACTTTGTAAATAAACATCACTCGTATCATCAGTCACTGCTGCATTTTGGGTCCTCCCTTTCCTCCACACCACACGGCTCATTCCGCCAGCCGTGACAGCATCTGGCTTTAAGTGTAAAGATATGCCCTGACTGCAAAATAGACCTTGGTGAAATGCTTAACACACTTTTGCACACACACGCAACCAAAGTTTATTTATATACAAAATACTATTGTATACTCAGTTCCGCATGAAATTTAACAACTAGCCTGCAAAACTAGAAAACAACCAGCAAACATAATGCAAAAACAGAGCATATATAGGGTTATTGTATATAGATTATATAACATATTAGTAGTTATGCGTTTTTCTGCTTTCCTGCCATTTACATATACAACTCTGGAGTTTATTTCCTGTTGTCACTGTGGTAGAAATGTAGTGTAATTAACTAAACTACATTCTTAAGTATTTGTTGTATTACATAGCAGTGGAATTCACAGTGTACTTTTTTTAAAATATATTTTAACTGTTATAAGATCTTAATACTTTGTGTAAATGAGCTGCGGAAAAATATTTTAACCTTTGTGAAAAAATATTTCACAGGTTGAAATGTGCAAAAAATCATGCTTTATAAAGAACTAAATAAAGGCAACTAGGCATCAGGAAAACATGCAGTAACCACATCCGATATATTTGATATTACCAACTTTGGTACATTTATAGATCGCTGTGCAAAAGTCTTGAGACACCCTTCCATTCTTTCCCACATGGAAAAGAAATAGAAGAAACTTATAAAAGACTTGCATCAGGTTTAGCTTACTTCATATAGTGAATCATATAAGGCTTATATGATTTACTCATCAAAGTGGCCACTTTCTCATTACTTTCATATATTGTTTTAGGAAGTATCCAAAGCATAGTTTCATTTATATAATTTTTCAAGGGACCTTATATCTGTTTTCACTCTTGTATGCTTTTCATACAAGTTTCACACAAGACAGATACAAACTTTATGAGGTTTATAAATATATTTTCCATATGGGTTATATTTTACTTCCAAGGAGCCACAACTTTGTACTCTTTAAGTTGGTCTTGAGCAATATTATTCCAGACTTTCTGAGGTCCTTCAAATTTTTCTGTGGCTGATTATTTACTTGTTTCCTTTCCAGTCCTTGTACAGTATCTTAGACCATTTTCCTAAGAAACATCAAAGAAATGGATCAAGTGGGGCACAAAAGAAGATGTGGCAGGTCTAAAAAGAGTGAACAACCAAATGAACAGTACCTCAAAAACATGCCCCCTCAGACAGTGGTTCCCAAACTTTTGTGGCTGGGCCCCCCTTTATTTTCAAGAAAATCTTTGTAAAACTTAGTTTTTGCGTTTACGAGGACGAGGAAAACGGAGGTCGTTCTGCAACGTCAAAGGTATGTGCCTTTTTTTCACATCACGCTGTGCACCACGTTATTGTTTACATGAGATTAATTTCTACAATGACAGATAGAGACAAAATACTGTTACTGTTAATCTTAAAATCTGAAGGTTTTACACCCTTACATATGCACACACAGTTACTGTCGCTCCATTTAGAAAGACGGAGGCGTCATGGTGTAATTATTTTACGTGTAGTTGTATTTTTTTCCTGTGTAATAATATTCAACATTGCTATAAATCCATTTTTCACAAAATGCCTCTCTGTGAAAAATGAGTCCCACTGTAACTTCACTGTATAAAGAGCTAACATCTCCAAAATGTCAGGAATCAAGAATGTTTGTCCGTGCTTCGGACATCCCAGCGTGTGCTCCCGACTAGGGATGGGTACCGGTATCCGGTGCCATTATGGCATTATGGTTCTGACATAAATGGTAGTAACGAGACCGAAAAGCAGCGCACATTTCGGTGCTTTATTTCAGTGCTTTTTTTCCCTGAGATGTCATACACTTTGGATTCTAGCCAATCATTTTCCCTTTCCAAGGACCGTAGGCAGGCACAGGTACGTACGTTCTTTTAGAGCAGAGCTACAGATTAAAAATGCCCAAGGCGAAGCGGTCAAACATCTGGCTGTACTTCACAGCAAAAGATGCAAACTCGGCAGCCTGCAACAAGTGCTTTAAGTGATACTGTGCAAAGGAGGTAACACCTCGAATGTGGTGAAACACCTGAAGATGCATAGCGTTTTTTTTTTAAAAGCCGAGAAATGCACCGTATTTGATAGCTTGCTGCAAGACCTCACACCGAGCACATCTACTGCGGGTGTGGTGCCTGTTATCGGACCCGGAGTTAGCAACATCCCCAAAGAACCTGAAGAGGAGAGTCCTGGCCCCTAGCCCTGCCAGTGTAGCAGAAATGATGACGGATGATGATGCAGCAGCAGCCGTTCTTCTCTGGGTGAGTAGCTTAATGTTGTTTGTGTGTAATTTTAGGTTAACCACGTTATTAAATTAATGCACGTAAGGTGAACTAGCAAACACTGTCGTAGTTACATGCGGGTGTCTTCTTGTTTGATGGCAGATATTCCCTTCACCCTGGCTAAAAAGGCTAAAATGACCAAAGAAAAAGTGGAAAACAGCTAAACATGAGAGGTTTTTGGACAAAGTTTGTGTTTTTTCCATTGTTTAAGCACTGCTTCCAGCCAAGAGTGATACCATATATGCCCTATAGCTGCAGAAAAGGCTAACATTGTTATCTTTTTACCAAAAAACAGCTAAACATGAGAGGTTTTTGGACAAAGTTTGTGTTTTCCATTATTTAAGCACCGGTTTGAGCACCGTTTAAGCACTTGCACCGTTTCAAAAGTACCGGTTTGGCACCGGTATCGGATAGAACCTATTCTGTAGGGAAGATCTACCTTGGTGCTTGTGTAGGTGAAGCCAAAGGGAAGATATGCTTCACCATATTTTCTAGTATTTGACTTGGAAGGAAGTTGGTTCGGAAACATATTTGGCAATGCTTCATCTTTTGCTTTGCGTTTGTGTTTGTGTTTGCATTGTTT
The DNA here is from genome assembly GCF_963969265.1 of Rhamphochromis sp. 'chilingali'. Lineage (NCBI taxonomy): Eukaryota > Metazoa > Chordata > Actinopteri > Cichliformes > Cichlidae > Rhamphochromis > Rhamphochromis sp. 'chilingali'. The sequence goes on along the minus strand of NC_137931.1, from coordinate 9,891,541 downwards.
GTGGGAGCCCCGTCAGAAACCTGTCCATTATGCTAGCAGTATCCAAGCGGTTTTTTTTTTTTATTCATACCGCGCCTCCCTTGCAATGGCTCTGCGCCCTCACCCACCCACTTTGGGAACCTCTGCCCTAAGAAATCATAAAAATCCACCCCCTGGAGAGACCTTGCACCTGGCACAGGTGAAAGGTACACAGTGAGTGTCTACAGCCATCTCTAAAACATGGTGGAGGAACTGTCATTGTTTGTGGTTACATGTCTTGTTGAAATTGTTAAAATTATGCATAAAGAAATACTGTCAGATTTTGATTCACCATGTAATAACATATGCCTCTGGTTGGCGAAGGCTTTATTTTTCAGCATGACAATGATCCCAAAAACATCATTGTTTTTCCAGTAAAAGCATACCTGAATAGAAAAACACATAATGGAACATTATAGTTCATGGATGATCCTACCCAGAGCCGGGACCTAAACATCATTGAAGCAGTGTGGGATCATGTTGACAGAGAACAGAACAAAAGGCAGCCAACATCCAAAGAGGAGCACTGAATATCCTTCAAGAAGCCTGGAGAACTATTCCTGAAGACTACTTAAAGAAATTACCAGAAAGCTTGCCTATATGAGTTCAGGCTGTATTGGATAATCAAGGTGCTCTGTTTTATGTCTTCAGTACTGTATATCCATGTATTTATGTACATATTTCAATAAATCACTGCACATATTTCCCATTTGTCTCAAGACTGTAAATGCACAGAAATGTAGATATCAAGCTATTTTATGATATCATTCTGACTTCCTGTTAATATTCTATTTCTGGCTTTGATGGGAAATCCATATCTCTAACAAGGCTTTGTCTTTGAAGTATCTTATTATCCAGTTCATGTCACTTACATTGTACCATGAATAGAGATGAGAATATGTTGCGAGAATAGAAATTGACACTTTTTAGCTATTCTGTTCTGGGTGCTCGGTAGACTTTCTTTTTCCATCTTCAAAAGTTCGGGCTCACTATACAAAAAGAGCATAAGGACTGAATGGCAACCAACTTTGACAGAAGGGCTCATCTCATTTTACAATTTATAACGGTGATTGCATTTCTGGAAATATCTGCAACTGCACATAAATGAAAGCACTGATGTACAGCTCTCTGTCATAGTTTATTTCTTTTATGAAGCAGTACAAGATCTGTTCTACTTCCGATAAGACATAAAGAAGAACCTCCCAAAGTCTGACAGGAAAGTGCAGGCCCATATGCTCCTAAATCACTGAGGTAGACATCTATCTCCATCATCCACTTATCCCTGGTCAGTGTCGTCCTCAGTCATGCTTGTTACTGTTATTTGCAGATGCATCAAGCTATTATTAGTTAGTTAGTTTCAGCTGATTGAAAATGACTTGTTACTGTGGGTGGTTAAGCGATGCCGCTTGGTAATGAAATAATTTAGTTACAGTATTGTGTGTTGTGTTGTTCTTTATTTCTTTATACTTTATATGGAAAATTGGAGATAGGTGTACTGATTTCTTTGAAACATGTGCAAGCTCCCATGGAAAAAACAATATATAAGCCAAAACCAATCACAGCTCGATCTGCATTTACCAATTTTATCCATTAACACAGCCTGAACTCTCTTAGGCAAGCTTTCTTGCCATTTCTTTCAGCAATACTCCATGCAACTTGATGGACATTCAAAGCTTGTCTTGGAAAGTTGGCTGCCTTGTGTTCCATTCTCTTACAACATGATGCAGCACAGCTTCAATAATGCTGAGGTCTGGGCTCTGGGGAGGCTAATCCACAATTAATAGTTGTACCTTTGTGTGTTTTTCTATCTGGGTATGCTTTTACTTCATTGTCAGTATGTTTGGGAAACTGTCATACCAAAAACAAAATGAGGCCATTGCCAGTAAGATGCTTTCCACATGGTACTCCTTGCTGGATGAAAATCTGTAATAGTATATTTTTGCATTCATAATTCCATCAATTTTGACAAGCTCCCCAACATTACTCAAAAATTGATCGCCCAAGCCATGACAGAGCCTCCACCATGATTTACAGATGGTTGTAGGCACTCACTAGTGTACCTCTGTACTGACCTATTGAGAATGACTTGAAAACCTAAACTTAAAAATTTAAGTTTAGATTAATCTATTCATCACTCTACAAAACCGACTGCTAGAGGGTTTTTCGCATATTGTTTTTACTATTTACTATTGACTTAACAACATAACTTTACTGTAACTTTACAGCTACTGTTCATCTGCTGTAAACAGATTTTATTTACTCTTATCCTATAACTTTTTTTTTTAAGGAAACACAAACTATGAGATATTAGACCTTTAGATAGCCTGGAGAGCTACTATTCAAGACCACTTATTAGAGTGGATAAGAGATTAGAAGAAAGGCTGACTCCCGGGAAGCAAAATATAAAGAAATAAGTGGTGACTCGAGATTTTTACACAGTTCTGCACAGTAGTGTATACAAGTATTGCAAAAATTCAGCACAATGGGAACATCTTTTGGGGATGGGACTGGACCAAAGCCAGTCTGTAACACCAAAATTATTGTGCAACTGGATTTCAGATTGCACCATCAATAAATAAATAAATATATACACTGTTGCTTTAAAGAAATCACTAACATACACAAATAGTTCTTTGGTTTAATCAGCGGCAGTTGATTAATCACTGTGACAGACTAACCAATGACTCTATCCCCTCCATACTTGTGAGTAGACGTGGGTACCCTGCAGAAACAGGCCTTTATGCCATTCCGGCCTCCAAGCCTCAATTTTGTCAACAGGCCATAAAATATGCATAATTCTTTGAATCACAATTATGTACGCAGTTTGCAATCTCTACCAAAAGGGGACTGCTTAATCACACCAGAGAGGTGAGATATCACTGTCACTGTGTTTACTTTGTTGGTAATCTATAGCCTCGTTCCCAATCATGATAACTTTATAATCCACACATAGAGACAAAGGGGACACAAATGTTTTTCACGCTCCTCATACATTTCCTTGATTAAAATTTCCATAACATCCTGAGGGGGAATCTTTGTCATGTATTATTCATATCAAACAACCTTTAAGCATTTAATAGAATCTTGTAAGAATGCACACATATGCCCATGTTTTAGATTAGTATGCATGTATAAAAAAAATCAGATTTTTGTTTTTTTCATTAAACAATGTTAATGGCTGAAAAAAAAAAAACACAGACAAAAGAAATAAACTGGCCTGGACTTTGATGTAAGGTTTCCCCCCAACAAACAGTGCACTGATATGCAACAGCCTTTGGCAGAGCTGTCAAGATTACTCAAGGCTGCACTGACACAAGGTCATGATGCAAAATAGCATGAAAACAGCATCCTTGTATAGACCACAATATAGCGCTGACCCTGCCCTTAAGGGTACCCTAAGGAGGATGTGTTAATGTGACCAACAACAAACAACTCTTTTTAAATCAGCTTCTACTTCTGAAAAGGAAAAAAAGTGCACAAAGAAGAAAAAAAACTATAAATACATAGCCACGCAGTCATTTGTAACACAAAGTAATCAAAATTGTTGCCAGTTTCTTTAATAGTAGAACTAGGTCGGCATACTGATTGGCAGACATCCATGTTAACAATGAAAACCAAACGGTCGACAACGTATTTAACACTAATAGTGATATTTTCCAAAACCTAACCAAGTAGTAAGCCAAACCACATAGGGACTGATAAAAGGTCCCTATGCAGTGAAACCTACCTCTTAGTATAGAGTTTTGTGGGCTTTTATACTTCCTTATCTCAAAATAGTTATTCTTGAGCATTACTCAGCACATTGCAAATTATGCTAACGACTACAGACCTGTCAGATAAAGCTTGCCAATGTGCTGCTGCTAGCCCATCTACTAGCATATATCATCACAACAATGATCAGGACGAGTAACTGAATATATCGAAATAGGTCAACAATGCTATCATATGGCAACTGCATTTCAAAAAGTACCAAAGAAGTCTGTGTTGACATTTGTCTCCCTCATAGTCTATAGACTATATAATTATATTATACAATGATTAGTCAGAAACACTGCAACATTGGAAGCCAATCATAAGTTCCACTGCTAGTTGGGAGAAGCACTTATAAGTAGGTTACATCTTTGTTTACATTGTTGGTCATGGCCAAGGCATTACATTTTAACACACTAGGTAGTGTTAATGCCATCAACACATGTATTTTGAACTTAGCCCTGAGCTACGATCTGCCACTTACCAGCTATCCTCATCCCTTCATATTTCTTCTTTCCCTTCTGGGTGACAAGTTATGTTTCTTTGGAGTCTTCAATGGCCTGAGAGACTACATTTAATTTTGGGGGAGGACTGCAGCTGGCAAGGGTGGGTAGTGGAACAAGGATTGTTGTGGAGTTCAAGATCATAGAGTCCACCTATGAGGCAAAAGATTCACCAAAAAGACTGTTACTCCATTATTTATATGTCACAAAGTACTTGGCAATTAAACTATTTGCAAAGATGCTCATTCTCGTGCATGCATACATAGGTGCACTGATTAAATGACCTTAAACTCTGTTTGCTATTGTAAAACATTATACTCAGCTAGTGTAAAGCAGATGAGAACCACATGTAATAATACTTCATATTTCCTAGGTCTGCACAGACTTTGTGATCGTAGATTGGTGTCATCTGAGATAGACTCCAGCTCTCTTTTGCTTGCAAGATTGTAGCATTTGCTTTCCCACACATAAATTTGTGTTGACTACCTTGTATTTTGTGTTTTGTCATCTTCTTACCTTATCTAAATGTATGCTGTTCTCAGCAAGAAGAAAAAGGAACTGTTAATCTTCATATTGTCTTGAAACCAGCAACATTATTGATAATATAATTATGTATTTATGATATGGAAATGTAAAAGTGTAGCTTAAATTACTCCTTTAATAATAAATCTGATTTCAGAAATCTTTAAAAGTTCAGTGAAAGTTACATGTGGATTATACAGACGTACTACAAACCCACTGTGGGCTATAATTATGTAAATTAACAAGTTAAACAGAACATTTGGTGAGGGGCATTTTTTCCCCACTCTGTGTGGATACGACATGCATGTGAACGGTAGTTCAGCTGCCAACCTCATGCACAGGTAGAGGTAGGCAGTGTGCAGTTGACACAGAAGGGTCATCAGCTCATGCAGTTCTCCGGTGCCTTCAAGCTACAACAGCTGGGCCATGTGTCAGTTGTGTCTCTCTTTTCCATCCACCTGCGTACTCCGGTTTGTTTCAGGAAGTCCAGTCAACAACCAGCTTTCTCTGATGAGGCTTTAGAATGCTCTTCCTCCAAAATCTATTCTTCTCCCTTAGCCCGCAGTCCCTGCATCAGCAGTTTACCCATGACATATTTGTTCCGTTATCCCAATCGCTTTCCCTGCTTTATGTTTATACTCTCACACTACCTTGACAGTTATTTTGTAATTTCCACCACTGAAGCTGCTTAAGTGTAGCATTGTGAAAGCTCCATTAATTAAAAAAAAAGGCGCGCGTGCACAAAAGGGTCCAGACGCAGACTCAAGCGCTAGCAGAAAATGACACTTTATTATAACAACAAAAGGCGACCCGGGAAAACCAGAGGAGCAAAAACGAGGAACTAAAAAACCCGAGGAAACAATGAGGCGAGGATGCCGGAATCGGGACCGTGGGAGGCTGCAACAGAAAGGGGAGAAGATCACTAGGGGGCCCGGAAGCAGGGGAAACACATCAAGACTGAGTTAGACTAGTTGGTTTACGATTAGAGCGGGACAGTGGGAGCTCAGAAGGGAAGTCCGTGAGAAGGGAATCTGTGGAGGTAGTGAATGGGCCAGATGATGCACTGTGTGATCCAATTGAGCAGGAGGACAGGCAGGTGGCAGACGCTGAACGCCAGATCGAAACCACAGAGAGGTGATTAACGGATTGGCGTGGAGCATCCGTCAGCGCCGGGTTTAGTAGCTCTTCAGGCAATCACCCCGATGGAGAGCAGGTGTGCCGGTGATGGCCCAGCCTGGGGGTGTGGCTACCCGAGCATCACACATTCCACATACACACACAGGACCACGGACCATGATAGTGCCGCCCCCCCTCAAGGGTCGCCCCCTGGCGACCGACCGGACTGCGGCCTGCGTAGAGAAGCATGGAAGTCAGCGACGAGGGATGGATCCAGAATGAAGGACCGTGGAACCCAGAGGCGGTCCTCAGGACCGTACCCCTCCCAGTCCACCAGGTACTGCCAGCCCCGCCCGCGCCGGCACACATCCACGATCCGCCGGACCGTATAGGCTGGGTGGCCATCGATAAGCCGGGCGGGAGGAGGGGGCTCAGACGGAGGGCACAATGAGCTGTGACGAACAGGTTTGATCTGGGAAACGTGGAACGTGGGATGTATGCGCCAGGAAACAGGGAGTTTAAGCCGAACTGCCGCCGGGTTAACAACCGCATCAACTTCATACGGGTTGATGAAGCGGGGGGCTAGTTTCCGGGATGACACACGCAGCGGAATGTTTTTGGCAGCCAGCCAGACCTTCTGGGCGGGGATGCGTGTCTGGGGAGTACTGACGGGAGAGCGCATCTGGCTTGACATTCCGTGAACCTGGGCGATACGAGAGAGTGTTAGTTAAAGCGGGTAAAAAACAGAGACCAGCGGGCTTGTCGGGAGTTTAAGGTAAATCAGATTCTTATGTTCCGTCCATATGAGAAAAGGCTGCTTGGCTCCTTCCAGCCAGTGGCGCCACTCCTCCAAAGCAAGTTTTATGGCCAAGAGCTCCCTATCGCCTACGTCAAAATTTCTTTCAGTAGGAGTGAGCCGGCTAGAGAAGTAGGCGCATGGCTGGAGCTTACCTTGAGGCCCAGACCGCTGAGAGAGAACAGCCCCGACTCCGGTGTCGGACGCGTCCGCCTCAACAATGAATTGTTTGGTGGTGTCGGGGTGGAGTAGAATGGGTGCCGCAGTAAACAGTTCTTTTAATTTAGTGAATGCTGTGTGGGCCTCCGGGGGCGAGGTGAAAGGTACCTTAGAAGAAGTGAGGCGAGTGAGAGGCGCGGTGACTTGACTGTAGTTTCGGATGAAACGTCGGTAGAAGTTTGCAAACCCGAGAAAGTGTTGAAGCTTCTTCTGCGAATCTGGGACTGGCCACTCCAGAACTGCCTTGATCTTAGCTGGGTCCGTCTTCACCTGCCCTCCTGCTAAGATATAGCTCAAAAAGGAAACTGATGAGGCGTGGAACTCACATTTCTCTGCTTTGACAAATAGTCTGTTCTCCAGTAACCGTTGCAGGATGCTCCGGACGTGAATGGGATGCTCCTCCATTATCCTGGAAAAAACAAGGATGTCATCCAAGTGTACAAAAACAAACACGTTCAGGAAGTCTCGAAGCACATCGTTCACTAGAGTTTGAAAAACTGCAGGGGCATTTGTTAAGCCGAATGGCATAACCAAATACTCAAAGTGGCCCAGTGGAGTGTTAAAAGCGGTCTTCCACTCATCCCCGTCTCTTATCCGGACCAGATGGTATGCGTTTCGCAGATCCAACTTCGTGAAAACGGTGGCTTCCTGGAGAGATTCAAAAACAGAGTTAATCAGCGGAAGAGGGTATTTGTTCTTTACAGTGATGTCATTTAAGCCCAGGTAATCTATGCATGGCCGCAACGAACCGTCTTTTTTCCCCACAAAGAAGAAGCCTGCAGCGACTGGGGAAGAAGAGGGCCAAATAATACCTGCCGCTAGTGATTCTTGGATGTAGTTTTCCATTGACTCCCTCTCATGGCGCTCCAGGTAACAGGTCAATGGCGCAGGGAGTGAGCCTTGTCCTTGTTAAACACTTCCTGTAAATCATGGTACTTGGGCGGGATGGAGGAAAGATCAGGTGCTTGTGAAACAGGTGGGGACAGATTCGCTGGTGGAGCAGGAACTGCTGATCTCAAACAATTAGCTAGGCAGAATAAGCTCCAACTGGCGATCTTGCTCCCTGCCCAGTCAATGTGGGGATTATGTCTTTGTAGCCACGGGTAACCTAAAATGAGCGGGGTGTCGGGGGACGAGAAGGTAAAGAATGAAAGTGATTCATTATGATTCCCAGAAGTGACTAATTTTCCAGGCGCAGTCTGATGGGTGATGAAAGCAAACACTTGATTATTCAGAGCAGAAGCAGGAATGGAAGGTTCTAACGGAGTGAGTGGTAATTCTAGCTCTTTAGCCAGCTTCTCATCCATAAGATTCTGCTCCGCCCCTGAATCCACTAATGCGCTGCATGTAACAGTCCTTTTGTTAGTCACTATGGCAACGGACAAAACTAATTGGGGTCTGATAGAATTTAATGTGCTGCCCACCTGTATCCCCGAACCTACCGGTGAGCTGGTTCGTTTGGCTGAACCGGGCAGCTGGCGATGCGGTGTCCCGGCTTCCCACAGTATAAGCAGTCCCCGGCCCGAAAACGGCGTTCCCTCTCCTCCGGCAAGAGCCGAGAGCACCCGATTTGCATTGGCTCTGGCGGAGGAGGTGATGGTGAGCGAGTGCACACCGCTGGAGAACTAAATGAGGACAGGGACGGTGACATGCGAAACTCCGGGTGCAACACGGGTTTCGGCCTCTCTCTCCCGCAGACGCTTATCTATTCTACGGGCGAGTGACACCAGATCCTCGAATTATTTAGCTGCTTCATGAAATGCGAGCTGATCCTTCATTTGTTCATTCAGGGAGCGGAAAAAATTCCCCTTAGGGCCAAATCGGGCCAACGGCGGCAACACTATGCTGGCCTTGGCGGAGCGCCAATAGCTTTTGAGCGGCATTGTCCTCGGAAACCGGAGGAGAGAAAGTTACTTTGAATTCTTCGAGGAAGTAATCGAAGTCGCAATTATGTATCGGGTTGGAAGATAAATAGGCTTCAGCCCACGCCAACGCTCTTCCACTCAGCAGTCCCACAAAGTGGGAAATTTTGGCTGCGTCAGTGGGGAAGGTGAGTGGCGAGCGACTGAAGAAAAGGGTACACTGAAAAAGGAACCCCCCACACTGGTCCAATTCACCGTGGAAGGGTTCCGGCGGCGGAGACGTCACACAACGGTACGCCGGGTCGGGTTGTTTAGCGCGCATCTCTCCCTGTGTCTCGCTAAGCTCTTGATACTGATCCTGAAGTGATTAAAGTAACTGATCGTGTCGGCCGAGCATAGCACCCTGCTTATTAATAGCTGAGCGTATTGAGTCTGCTGGATCCATTCTGGCCAGTCTGTACTGTCATGAGCCGCCGTGCACGTGCACAAAAGGGTCCAGACGCAGACTCAAGCGCTAGCAGAAAATGACACTTTATTATAACAACAAAAGGCGACCTGGGAAAACCAGAGGAGCAAAAACGAGGAACTAAAAAACCCGGGGAAACAATGATGCGAGGAAGCCGGAATCGGAACCGTGGGAGGCTGCAACAGAAAGGGGAGAAGATTACTAGCGATCCAGGAAGCGGGGGGAACACATCAAGACTGATTTAGACTAGTTGGCTTACGATTAGAGCGGGACCGTGGGAGTTCGGGAGGGAAGTCCGTGAGAAGGGAATCCGTGGAGGTAGTGAATGGGCCAGATGATGCACTGGGTGATCCAATTGAGCAGGAGGACAGGCAGGTGGCAGACGCTGAACGCCGGATCGAAACCACAGAGAGGTGATTAACAGACTGGCGTGGAGCATCTGTCAGCACCGGGTTAAGTAGCTCTTTAGGTAATCACCCCAATGGAGAGCAGGTGTGCTTGGCATTCAATATCTCCCCACTGTCCCCATGGCAACAGGCCATCTTCAAGAGATATACATAAAGAGGAGTCTGAAACAAAGTTGATGGAAATGGAAAAATGATAGAAAGTCAAGAGAAATACATTTACTTAAGTAACAGGAAGCTTGGTTGCTCAGTGTTTCTTTGTATGTATTTGTTTAGATTTTGAGAGTTATTAAATTTTAATAGACAACTTTTCAGTGAACACCAAAAATGAAAATCATCTAAAACAGCGGTCCCCAACCCCCGGGCCTCGGACCGGTACCGGTCCGTGAGTCGTTTGGTACCAGGCCGCGAGAGTTGAGGCTCAGGTGTGAAATGTATGGTTTTCAGGGTTTTTATCGCTTTTCAGCGTTATTTTGTTATTGTTTTTATCGTTTACTCGGTTTTCCTGGGTATTTTCATGTGTGTTATGAATAAATCTTCTTTTTTTCGGTACCGGTACTAGTTTTATTTTGTTGTATTTATCCGCGACACTTTAAAGGCTGGTCCATGAAAATATTCTCGGGCATAAACGGTCCGTGGCGCAAAAAAGGTTGGGGACCGCTGATCTAAAATGCCCAATCTATGCTTCACTGGTCATTTTGATCTGCCCAAGCTTTGCATTTATATAAAGTAATCTTTATTTAAATGGTGAACTAACTTTAACAGAAATCTTAAATTGCATATTGCATATGCTCTCCATGTTACATTGTGTAGCTTATTTGTCAAAAGTTGTATTTTTTCATAGGACAGATTTGTTTATTTATTTATTTTTTGTAAATACTGAGACAAAAGGCATCCATGTGTAAAGAAATCATTAAATTGACAGAAGGCAAATATTCTAAGTAGTTGGATCTCACCCACCTCCACACACACACTCAACCACAGGCTGAGTTCACAGGCTAAAATTTGTTACATCATTATGGATGCTTATCCTACACAAGTGGAAAATTCAATATCTATGTATACGTATAAATGAGTCAATACAGCACAAGGAAACCACTTAAATAGAACGATTTATTGGATAATTAAAGCTAAAAAACACATTATCTGTGATTTTTAAAGGGAAAATAGTAATATGTTGTGAAGGAGCCCCCCTCCCCCCCAAATGCTTAGCATGATAAATTCACGTTATTTTGCGTTTATAAAACTATAAATGTATAAAATTGACTTCATTTTCAAAACTTTAACTTGCTTTAACTGCAACTTTAAGTGTGAAAGGCTTATTATTGTTATACAATAGCTCTATTGTCACTGTATCAAGCAGTGAGTTAGTCTTTTAGATTGCTGATTTATTTCTTGTATTATCATGTGATGAACATGCACCACAAACACATGGCTTGGGGTCCAATGAAAGTTTCTAAAAACCGCATTCTCTTCAATTTCATGCCAAAACTACATATAATTACCACAAACTTATCTCGTCATCATCTTGCCACACATGCCTTCAAAGCCCTGTCAAAATGCATATATGCTTTTGATCCAATTTATCTACCCCTTTATCAAGTTGCAGCAGGATTATTGGGATCACTGTCTGTCGGAAGCAATCTGGGGCCCCAAGATAGAAGCATGACCAGCCAAACTCTGTTTTTCTGCTTGGTTAATCCGACAGCACCTTCTGAAGAGTTCCAATTAAATCTCTCCTTCAAAGAATATGTGACTGCTGGCGCATAGACAGGATGAGAAGGCTGGGCGGGAGGAAGAGAAGGATAGGGGAGGGGGGACGAGGTGTGCGATCTTCTGTTTTAATCATTCCAGATCAGTGTCACCCTATTTAACTAGGCCCATGCACACCAGAAGAATGAGTTTGCGAGAACAGTGGCGATTAAGCATATTCACTTTGTGCATGTGTGTGTACACAGACGTCGTGTGGATTGGATGCACGCGGTTTAGAGGGCTGAACTGATAAACACATCATATATCTGATGATTAAAGGTGATAAGATAAATAACATCTTAGATCAGATTTGTCAGCGCCTGTAATTACAGGGCTGAACATAAATTTCATTATGACATACTGTATTTGCCCCTTAAATTAAATTAAAATAATAATAATAATAATTTTATATATAAAATTATAATTATTTTGGGGACAAAATCTATAATAATCCTTACTTTTAATATTTCTAAAGTCATAATTCCAGTCTTGCACAGTGTTGGATGGTCGTTTTCCTTGGGCACATTTCTCAAATAAAGGAGAAGTAGAATATTCTGGTTTTATTAGTAATACAAAATAAATTATTTAGGTTAACGCCCTAACATTATAGCTTTTGTGTAAGTTCATGACTTACTTTTGTAATCATAAGGCCTTATTTTGCTCGTATGCCCTTCTTTTCATGTCCTGCCTTAACAGTTTTTCCATCTTGGTTAGTCTCTGAGTTCACTTGTAGCTTATTTGTCACGGTCTGGCTGGCAGACCGTGGGGATGTGGGGAAAGGAGGACCCAAAACGCAGACTCTGCGATGCAAACAGTGCTCTTTATTTACAGTGAAAAGGCTGTAAATACAATAACTCCCCGTTGCTCCCTCGAACCCCGTGTGCGTGCTTCCCTCCGATATCTGTGCTCGTGCTCCCCGCTGTAGTGTTTCCGCACCCCCGTGCGTGCTGCCTCTCCGGACCACTCCTCCTCCTGCAGGGAAACCAGAGACGCAGCCGTCAACACTAACCCTCCGCGGGCATATATGAACAGCACAGACTTAAGCTAACACACACTGACTTGGTAAGATCACTCAATGATCCCGCGCCGGTGGGAGCTCCAACTCTCTCCTAAGTAGCTCCCCCGACGAGCCCTGATCACCAACCGGTGTGGCATGAACTTCAGGTGTGGCCAGTCCTGAGCTCCATCCTCCAGCCACACCCGCAGACATACACACCCATAGCCTGCCTATACATATGAGTGGGACACAGACTAACACAGCACAGTGCAGAAAAACACATACATCACCAAAATAATAATAATAATAATAATAATAATAATAACAACATCAACATCAACAGTCAAAACTGCTCACGGACCCCGAGTCCTCCAGAGCTGGGTCCGTGACAGTACCCCCCCTCTAAGGGTCGGCTCCCGACGACCCCAAAACAAAAAGGCAAAAAACAGGAACACCAACCCAGGGCGGGCGGCGGGGGGACCAGGACGGAGGGCCCAAACCCTCCCCGACAACACCACTAAACAGCAAGAAAAAAAAAAAAAAAAAAAAAACGAAAAAACTCAGTTCAGAATCAGAATCAGAATCAGAATGGGTTTATTGCCAGATGTTGAGGTTTACAACATTAGGAAATTGCTGCGGTGCTTCAGTGCAGACAATAAGAATTAAAGTGCTATGTAGAAAGAAAGATATGTGCATGAGATATACATGAGATATATAAATGAGAATAAGAATTATGAGTGCTACGTAGAAAGATATATACATGAGTGCAGGTGGTGATCAGTGCCAAACATATATACATGAGAATAAGAATTATGAGTGCTACGTAGAAAGATATATACATGAGTGCAGGTGGTGATCAGTGCCAGACATGAAATGATGCAGTGACACAGCGTAGGGTCATGTGTTAGTGGCGGGGACAGTCATGTGGTTATTGTTCATGTGTCCAACAGCAGAGGGGAAGAAACTGTTCTTGTGGCGAGAGGTTCTGGTGCGAATGGACCGGAGCCTCCTGCCTGAGGGGAGCAGGTCAAACAGACTGTGTCCAGGGTGAGAAGGGTCAGCTGAGATCCGGGCTGCACGCCGCAGTGTCCTGGAGGTGTACAGGTCCTGCAGAGATGGGAGTCTGCAGCCAATCACCTTCTCAGCAGAGCGCACAACACGCTGCAGTCTCTGTTTGTCCCTGATAGTGGCTCCAGCGTACCACACGGTGATGGAGGAGGTGAGGATGGACTCAATGATTGCAGTGTAGAATTGCATCATCGTCCGTGTTGGCAGGTTGAATTTCTTCAGCTGCCTCAGGAAGTACATCCTCTGCTGGGCTTTCTTGATGACGGAGGTGATGGTGGGCTCCCACTTCAGGTCCTGGGTGATGGTGGTACCCAGGAAGCGGAATGAGTCCACAGAGGTGATGGGGGTGTCAGTCAGGATGATGGGGGGGAGTGGGGCTGTGTGCTTCCTGAAGTCCACAATAATCTCCACTGTCTTCTGGGCATTCAGCACCAGGTTGTTGTGGCTGCACCAAGACACCAGACGTTCAACCTCCCTCCTGTAGGCAGACTCATCCCCGTCAGAGATGAGCCCAATGACGGTGGTGTCATCTGCGAACTTGATTAGCTTGACAGACTGGTGGGTGGAGGTGCAGCAGTTGGTGTACAGGGAGAAGAGCAGAGGAGAAAGAACACAGCCCTGAGGGGAGCCGGTGCTGATGGTCCGGGAGTCCGAGACATTCTTCCCCAGCCTCACGTGCTGCTTCCTGTCCGTCAGGAAGTCAGTGATCCACCGGCAGATGGGATCAGGCACATTCATCTGGGAAAGCTTGCCTCGGAGATGGTCTGGAAGGATGGTGTTGAAGGCAGAGCTGAAGTCCACAAACAGGATCCTGGCGTAGGTTCCTGGGGAGTCCAGATGCTGCAGGATGAAGTGTAGGGCCATGTTGATGGCGTCGTCTACAGACCTGTTGGCTCTATATGCAAACTGCAGGGGGTCCAGGAGGGGGGCCGTGAGGGTCTTGAGATGGGAGAGAACTAGGCGCTCAAATGACTTCATGACCACAGATGTCAGAGCCACGGGTCTGTAGTCATTTAGTCCAGTGATCCTAGGTTTCTTGGGGACAGGGATTATGGTAGAGGACTTGAAGCAGGCAGGCACATGACATGCCTGCAGTGAGGAGTTGAAGATGCCAGAAAACACTGGGGCCAGCTCGTTTGCACAGTGTCTGAGGGTGGCAGGAGACACACCGTCTGGGCCGGGAGCTTTCCGAGCATTCAGACTCTTAAACTGCTTCCTCACATCTGCTTCATGAATATGAAGAGTTGTGGTCGGAGGAGGTGGTGTGAAATCCTCTTTTGTGTGGGGTGAGGGGGCGGGTGTTGCAGGTGAACAGTTTGAAGGTGGTGATGGCTCTATGGAGGGGGGAGAGGTGGGGGAATGAGTGTCCAAAGTGCCTCTATTGTTGGGGTCGTTGGAGGTGTGAAGGCTGCCTGATGGCTCGTCAAAACGACAGTAGAAGTCGTTAAGGGTGTTGGCTAAGAGCAAGTCATCAGTGGAGTGGGGGGTTTTAGGCTTGTAGTTTGTGATATTCCTAAAACCTTTCCACACAGAGGCCGAGTCATTCTCTGAGATCTGCTGCTGCATCTTCTCAGAGTGCTGATGTTTGGCAATGTCCACTTCCTTAGTGAACCTGTACTTGGCCTCTCTGTAGCAGTCCCTGTCTCCGCTTCTGAACGCCTTACTCTTTTCCAGCCACAGCTTTTTGAGTTTAGGAGTAAACCAGGGTTTGTCATTGTTATAACTCACCCTGGTGCGTGATGGCACAATGCTGTCCTCACAGAAGTGGATATAGGAGGTGACAGTGTCCGTAAACTCGTCCAAGCTGTTAGAAGCAGCCTTCATTGTGTCCCAGTCTGTGGTCTCCAAACACGTGCGAAGCTCCTCCACAGCCTCGTTGCTCCACAGTTTTTTGGTCCTCACGACAGGTTTGGAGAGCTTCAGCCTCTGTCTGTACGCGGGGATTAGGTGGATCATGACGTGATCAGAAAGTCCGAGTGAAGCGCGCGGCACCGCGCGATAGGCCCCGCTGATCGTGCTGTAGCAGTGGTCCAATGTCCTCTCCTCTCTGGTCGGGCATTTAATATACTGCTTGTATTTCGGAAGCTCATGGCTCAGATTGGCTTTGTTAAAGTCCCCAAGAGCAATGATGAGAGAGTCCGGGTATGTCCGCTCCTTGTGGAGAATCTGCTCTGCGAGTGCGCACTGAGCTGCTTGCGCATCCGCGTCTGGCGGGATGTAAACAGCGGCCAGGATGAATGAAGCAAACTCCCGCGGAGAATAAAACGGTTTGCAGTGAATAAAAAGATATTCCAGAGAGGGAGAGCAGTGCTGAGCAATCACTGTTACATCTGTGCACCAGCCACTATTGATGTAGAAGCAGACACCTCCACCTTTGGTTTTACCGGAGAGAGCGGCCTGCCGGTCCGCGCGCAGCAGATGAAAGCCCTCCAGCTTGAGCGCGCAGTCCGGGATGTCCTCACTGAGCCACGACTCCGTAAAACATAAGACACAGGAGGAGGCAAAGTCTCTGTTCATGCTTCTCATCAGGGCCAGTTCGTCTATCTTATTCCAGAGTGAGCGTACATTAGAAAGGAAGATCCCAGGAAGGGCCGTTCTCAGTCCGCGTTTCCTCAAACGCACGAGTACGCCGGCTCGCTTACCTCTCTTTCGACGTCTCACTTTCCTGATCAGAGTCAGCAGTAAATCTGCCGCAGATGCGACAAATATTGGAAATAAATCCACAGGCGTTGTAGTCCTGCAGTTAAGGAGCTCTTCTCTGGTGTACGAGTATCCAGAGGAGTTCCCAGACACAGAAGAAATGCACAAAAACAAGACAAAAGTAACGCACTGAAGCACCAGGGCATCCATACGCGGCGCCATCTTGGTAATTCAGTAGTCCAACCCCAGCCCTACTGGCAGCAAACATAGTTTTGGGTGCCGACCCGGTGGGCAGCAAAACGGGCGAGACCCGCCGTGGGCAGGCAGAGGCCGAAAACAGTTCAGGTGGCCTACCTCTAGCCCCTTGATGGAAACGCAGCAGCTCCGGCGGCCACGGGTCCGGCAGCAGCGGCGGAACAGGTCAGGTGGCCTGCCACGGGTCCGGTGGCGGCGCTGCTCCTCTGGCGGCCTGCCACAGGTCCAGTGGCGGCGCTGCTCCTCCGGCGGACGGCCACGGGTCCAGAGGCGGCGGCGTTGCAACAGCTCCGGCGGACGGCCACGGGTCCGGTGGCGGCCGTGTGACAGCTCCGGTGGCCTGCCACGGGTCCGGTGGCAACGGCGTTGCAACAGCTCCAGCGGACGGCCACGGGTCCGGTGGCAACGGCGTTGCAACAGCTCCGGCGGACGGCCATGGGTCCGGTGGCGGCGCTGCTCCTCTGGCGGCCTGCCACAGGTCCAGTGGCGGCGCTGCTCCTCCGGCGGACGGCCACGGGTCCGGTGGCGACGGTGTTGCAACAGCTCCGGTGGCCTGCCACGGGTCCGGTGGCGACGGCGTTGCAACAGCTCCGGCGGACGGCCACGGGTCCGGTGGCGGCCGTGTGACAGCTCCGGTGGCCTGCCACGGGTCCGGTGGCAACGGCGTTGCAACAGCTCCAGCGGACGGCCACGGGTCCGGTGGCAACGGCGTTGCAACAGCTCCGGCGGACGGCCATGGGTCCGGTGGCGGCGCTGCTCCTCTGGCGGCCTGCCACAGGTCCAGTGGCGGCGCTGCTCCTCCGGCGGACGGCCACGGGTCCAGTGGCGGCGGCGTTGCAACAGCTCCGGCGGACGGCCACGGGTCCGGTGGCGACGGTGTTGCAACAGCTCCGGTGGCCTGCCACGGGTCCGGTGGCGACGGCGTTGCAACAGCTCCGGCGGGCGGCCACGGGTCCAGTGGCGGCCGTGTGACAGCTCCGGCGGATGGCCACGGGTCCGGTGGCGGCGGCGTTGCAACAGCTCCGGCGGCTTGCCCCGGGTCTGACGGCAATGATGCTGCTCCTCCGGCGGTCTGCCCTGGGTCCGACGGCAACAGCGCGGCTCCGGTGAGCAACAGCGAGGAGCGGCACATGACCTATGAAGCGCCGGTCGCTGACGTAGACGTGGGCGGCGTGGAGGGCGTGCTAGACGTGGACGGCGTGGAGATTCATCCTGCGCGCCGACCTCCGGCTCTGGTCGAGCGGGTCCCTCCGGCCCGCCGAGCCCCTCTCTCGATGGTGGCCGCTCCTCCGGCAGCGACGCTGGCTCCACCGGCTCGCTGAGCTCCTCCTCCCACTCTCCGGGCTCTTGCTCCGGCTCGCAGGGCTGCTCCGGCTCCGGCTCCACCGGCTCCTGCTCCGGCTCGCAGGGCTCCTCAGCCAGCCGTGCGGGCACCTCCCGCTCTCTGAGCTCCTGCTCCGCCTTGCTGAGCTGCTCCTCCCGCTCTCCGGGCTCCTGCTCCGGCTCACAGGGCTCCACGGCCGGCCGTGCGGGCACCTCCCGCTCTCTGAGCTCCTGCTCCGCCTCGCTGAGCTGCTCCTCCCACTCTCCGGGCTCCTGCTCCGGCTCGCAGGGCTCCACGGCTGGCCGTGCGGGCACCTCCCGCTCTCTGAGCTCCTGCTCCGCCTCGCTGAGCAGCTCCTCCCGCTCTCTGGGTTCCTGCTCTGGCTCGCCGGGCTCCACGCCAGTGTGGATGTGGTTGAACGCTGCTTGCGAGGGCGCCTTCTCCTCCGTGAAGGCGGGGCCGTGTGCATGGAAATCCGCTGTTCATCTGTGTTTTGATTGTCAATGACAGGGTTTATTATTGAAACAATTGAGTCTGGTTTACTCACTGCGGTAATGAGCGCTGTCGGTCCGTTGCCAGCTGACCGGGCTGAAACCGCAGGAGTGGGTTGAGGCGTAATGGAATGGTGGTGGAGAGTGCGGCATGCCTTCTGTAATGGCAGATCAAACGATTGTGCCGCGAGCATCGACGGGAAAGCCCTCCGCCGACGCGTGAAAAACCAAGCGGCTAGAGTCTCTAGGAGAGCAGCCGAACTGTCCGTGCTCAGGCCACCCAAGCCAAATAATTCAAAACTCGAGCTCTCCCTTAAACTAGTGACCAATTGCCTAAGCTTGTTAATGTCCAAAATGTTCATGGTGAGGGTAGTGGATGTGAGGTAATTGTCAAGGAACACTACCTGTAGGTGTCTCTTGTGTGGGTCTACAGCCTGGATTACGCTCCGGCAGTAATCCCATAGCTGCGCGAGCGATCTCTCCTCCGTGGCAACTCCTGAGTTTGCTGGGTCCATGGTTGTTGGCGGGATCATTCAGTCATGGTCTGGCTGGCAGACCGTGGGGATGTGGGGAAAGGAGGACCCAAAACGCAGACTCTGCGATGCAAACAGTGCTCTTTATTTACAGTGAAAAGGCTGTAAATACAATAACTCCCCGTTGCTTCCTCGAACCCCGTGTGCGTGCTTCCCTCCGATATCTGTGCTCGTGCTCCCCGCTGTAGTGTTTCCGCACCCCCGTGCGTGCTGCCTCTCCGGACCACTCCTCCTCCTGCAGGGAAACCAGAGACGCAGCCGTCAACACTAACCCTCCGCGGGCATATATGAACAGCACAGACTTAAGCTAACACACACTGACTTGGTAAGATCACTCAATGATCCCGCGCCGGTGGGAGCTCCAACTCTCTCCTAAGTAACTCCCCCGACGAGCCCTGATCACCAACAGGTGTGGCATGAACTTCAGGTGTGGCCAGTCCTTCCGCAGGGCCACACCCCTCAGGCCTGCAGGTGGCTGAGCTCCATCCTCCAGCCACACCCGCAGACATACACACCCATACCCTGCCTATACATATGAGTGGGACACAGACTAACACAGCACAGTGCAGAAAAACACATACATCACCAAAATAATAATAATAATAATAATAATAATAATAATAACAACATCAACATCAACAGTCAAAACTGCTCACGGACCCCGAGTCCTCCAGAGCTGGGTCCGTGACATTATTATACTTCTCCTGTTCCTTATCTGGCTCGACTTAACCTAAATTCAACAATTAAACGAAGCAAATCCTCAAACAAAGGTGAGTAAAAACTCGATTTAGTACCAAATACCAGAGCTTCAAATGTGATTGCACAATGTCTATTAATAATTAAATAGATTGGTACATATATACACATTTCTACTTTATATAAATACTCAAGCTTTATCTTACAAGAAGCCTCATTCACCCATCCACACACACACATATCTTTGCCTATCCCTGCAAGCTTTTAATCTAACATTCATGCACTCACACTCTGGTGGTTTCAGCATCTTGCCCAAGGATGCAGACCACCAACCAACAACCCGTTCTACCTCCTGATCCACAGCCAGCCCTTTGTACACTGTAATTCAGATGACAGCTAAATGAAGCAAAATGGGCCAGAGACAGAGTATTGGCATTGGCCTTTGCATATTCCCCTTGATACCTATGAGAGAGCGTGACAAACAGAGTAAGAGAGAAGGGGTCGAGGATGGGGCACAGAAATGAGAAGAAACAGGTATGTAGGGCAGCAGGCATTTACAGACGTATGAGGTTTGGGACTGCTTGTGAGCTTATTTACAATAAGTCAGGTAAGGTTTTTCTAGCTATAGGTGCCTTTAAATGAAAGAGGTGGAGGGAGTGGCATGTAATATTACTGCATATTACTCATTAGTTCTCTTAAAAGTAATAAAGACAATGCAGTAATGTAACTGTAAAGTAATTACTGACTCCTAGTACGGTTACCCATTACATTAATGCATTGCTAAAAAAAAATGTAATGTGGAAGTTGTAATATAATGATTACAGTAAGGCGTTACAGAATAACGCCTTACAAAGTAAAGTGTTACACCCAACTAATGACAAGTCACCAACATGGACAGGACTACAGAGCAGCTGACAAAGGCACAAACCTCAATCTGTAATATTAATAACTGTAGTATTAAAAATATAAGTAGAACTTAGACATGTAATGCAGGCTGAAAGCAACACAGCTGCTGAAACCAAAGTAGCAGTGTGTGAGTGTGTTCAACAGGAAAAAGGCTGTGAAGTAGAAAAGTGTTAAAAAGCTCTGTGTGACAGTGTGTGTGTACTCTTCATGGTCTGGTCAGTATGACTAAAAAAGCACTGTAAAAGGACTGCGTAAGTAAGTTAAGTGTGAGTCATTTAATTCACAGCTCTGTAGGATAAATATAAAGAACTATTGGAAAAAAGTGTGCTTAGTCTACTTTATTATTACAACTTTAGTACACCAATTAATACTATTACATGTACTACCTTAGTACATCTC
This sequence comes from Rhamphochromis sp. 'chilingali', assembly GCF_963969265.1. Taxonomy (NCBI): domain Eukaryota; kingdom Metazoa; phylum Chordata; class Actinopteri; order Cichliformes; family Cichlidae; genus Rhamphochromis; species Rhamphochromis sp. 'chilingali'. The sequence continues at coordinate 9,870,824 of NC_137931.1, read as the reverse complement.
AAAATATTACAACATTGTGAAAAAAGGTATTTTTCATAATTTAAAAAAGGTGTAATATATTCTATATTATGGTATGTAATATTCTGTTACATATATATTATCTTAGTGTGCATCCTCAACAGTCTGTCACAGGCTTAACTCTCGACCTATAATTGTTGTAACGCACTCCAGCATCCCAACTATGACTTATAGTTTGAAAAGTGGAGAGGTTTTAAGACCAATCTAACACCGTTTGCAATATACAAATAACCAGCTTCATTAATGTGTGTTTATTTTAGTGGTCCTCAACTTCAATCTTCAATTTTTGTTGAGTGTTTCTCATCTTGAAAATATCCCAAATATTCTCTCTGGGGTTAAGGTCAGCCTTGGTCCACTGCTTGTCAAGCTTCCCAAAGTTCTTAAATTAATTTTTCTTGACATCCCTCTTAAGGCTGCAGTCATCCCTGTTGCTTGTGACACTTTTCCAGTCAACTTTCCATTACTATGCTTCAGTGTTGGGGAGTAACGGAATACATGTGCCGCCGTTACGTATTTAAAATACAAAATATGAGTAACTGTATTCCGTTACAGTTACCGTTTAAAACGGTGGTATTTAGAATACAGTTACTTTGTTGAAATAAATGGATTACACGGTGGTACTTTCCTGTTTCATATTGTTGCGGGTCGGGACTGTTTGGGTTTTGTTTGACAGTTATGTGCCGTTGTTCCAGGCGGGGCGGCGTTGTGGTTGCTATGGTTACAGGGTGACGCTCTCTCTCTGCATGTTTCCTGGGTGAGAGAGCGCCTTTTTGTTGTTGTTGTTGTTGTTGTGCTAAGCTAATAGGCAGAATGCTACAGGCATAGCTCTAAAGAATGTAGCCTCGTGGGCAATGTAGTCCATGCTGCAAGGAGAATGGACTGCGACACGCTATGTGTCTGTGAGTGTGAGGAGGAAGAAAAAGGAGAGTGGAAAAGTACAAGCTGTCATCGAGCAGAAATGGGAGCTGGAAGCATGTAAATATAATAATAACCACTGCAGCCAAGAAGAGAGCCTGAGGAGCCCAGTTGTAAGTAAGCTATTAAGACTCGACTGTACGCTGTGTTCGTGTTTTCCTCCGAAAACAATAAGTTCCGTTGGAGCAGCCTTTCAACGCCTCTCTCTGTCTCTTGCTAGAAAAGTTGACCCAGACAACAAAGTAAAGCTAGTTTTCAGCTACGAGCCCAACTCGAACCGAGTATTAGCCAGAGGTCCCTTTACTACGGTTCGGAGCCGCGGACCTTCAGTAATAGTAATAAATCACACAGCAATAGTACATTCATGTAGTTGTAAAAAGCATGATAATATATTAAGTAATCCAAAGTATTCAGAATACATTACTCTCATTGAGTAACGTAATGGAATACGTTACAAAATACATTTTGGGGCATGTATTCTGTAATCTGTAGTGGAATACATTTTAAAAGTAACCTTCCCAACACTGGTATGCTTCGATGCATCACTGTGCAAAAGTCAGCCAGCCTTTGCAGCATTAAACTTCTTGGGTGTCAATGACCAAGGTCAGAACTCTCCAACTGAACTAGTATTTATAATGTTTGAATAGCAAGTTACATAAACTGAAAATGAAATATTATATTCTAAAAGATTTATTTATTTTTAGGCTTTTTAGGGCAGGGTATTGTTAGATTCAACTGAAATTGGAAGTATAAGGTGTAGAACTTGCTTTGATTATCTCTCTTGCCTGTGATCTTATTCTTCTAATCAACTTCCAAATTATACTTTGATTACACTTCAATACAGGTGCATGCTTCCATGTGAAAGGTGTAGATAATCATCACTAGGGATGGGTTTTTAAATTGTTTTTTTTTCCCACAATATTCTTTTTTTTTCTAAGACCCCAGTTAGTTTTAATTAGTGATGACTTTGGTGAGTTACTCAATAACTTAAACTTAATTCCCTATGTTTCCATTCTGCTTTCTTTTCTGAACTCTGTCTCCCTGCATCTCTCTATTTGGTTTAACAAAGCATGACACTGGCATATAAGGTCACCATGTTCAAGACTTAAGTGCACTATTTTAGGATCATATCACTATTTTAAGGCTGACAGGTGCAGCAAAGTTGCCATGGTGATGTACTCCAAAAGGAAGTGAACCACCTTGCTAACACTGAAAGCTCACGATTAAACCTGAAGTTACCTCACTAACCCCCAAATCCTGCTTTGTAGTACAGGCCTCAGGTGTGTGAGTTTCCTCTTGTTTTCTCCCCACTGGGTTCCATTGTTTATTCTTGGTTTTCCTTTCAGTTACTCCAATTGTTTTTGTTACCTTTGCTCTTTTTCCAAGCTCATTAATGTTGTGTATTTAGTCTGTCTGTTCCTTGATGTTGATTATTAATATCTATCATTTTAAATCTCTTTCTTTTTCATTTACCTCCCTGCCAGTCCATTGGTATTTTGTTATATTTTTGTTATATTTAATATATCAGTGTTGCGCAGTTTCTGCAGAAAAATTTGAAATGTAATCACATCTTTGCCTAATTACTTGTGGATGGTGTGTGAGGGAGGAAATCCTATTGCAATGCAAGACAAAGGAGATAACAATCTCCTTGTTAATACAGATGATATGAATTTTCTCTCTCTGCTATTGTTTTTTTTTTTTTCAAAACAAAGAAATGTAATGAACAAAAGAGAGCACTGAAAGTTAGTGTCAGTAAAGTATCTTCAGCTTGTTTCCTTTCCATCCTCCAGTCATCTCAAAGTCAACAGTGCGTGCCAGAGGCAGCCTCTGCCAGAGTGAGTGGCCAGTAATTATAGTACGCATGACAGGTATTTTTCTGCTAATTAACTTTAGGATAAGCAGGCAACAGTGCATGTTTTCCACTTTATTAAGCACTGATGTTAAAGTGGTGGCAGTTTAAAGTGTGTCTTACTGTCCTAAAACTGTCAGTATAGATAGCTGAATGGATGAAGGGTGAAGTCAGCTGACATTAGAGTCTACTGCAGGGTGAAGAGGAGTGGACATCAGGCTCGAATTTGCAGATGAAAGAGATAAATATGGATGAATGGCTAAGTATATACAGAGGACCCTGTGTTAAGCTGAACCCACTAAAGCTGAAATTCCACTACAAAGTATCAAGACTCTAAAGCACCAGAGGTGCTGACACCCTCTCTGTCCTCATCCACACATTTGTGCGGGGAAAAAAAGCCTCTTAGGGTTCAAAACCGATTTAATAGAAACTCCTCAAATTTTTTTGCAAGAGTGTACACAGACACTTTGCCACAGTTAAAGAGATCTAGAACACAAATGTAATGGTCTCCCATCACAGTGTGACAGCTGCTTCAACACCCCACCGTGACATCCCCGAGTGGATTGTTCACAGTAGAAGTGATCCCCCACGAAATCTTCAAATAACCTCTAATTGTCAGAGTGAAGAGTGTGCAACTGCCCCAGCTTTCTGTGGCATGCTGAACCCCTCTTATGGCAGCATTGTATTAATGATACACACACTTACTGTGTGTATCATTTTAGATTTTAGATGTCTAGATTGCTCACAATAAAAGCCTGAAATGCACATAGTACTCTATTTTTAGATGAGAACTGCTTATTTTGTTGTGGTCTTGTAGAGTTATAATTTTAGTTCTGTCTGTCTGAGTTGAATTGTATGAAACTTGGTGGAGTATGGACAAATGAAGAACCCATTAAATTTCTGTGGGCATCTGGAGAGCATTCTTAATGATAAAATTGTGATTGAGGGCTTTGGCCTTGACAGAGTGTGCACTCTCAAAGTGCCCTTGAAGTTTAGTTTTTGTGATTGTGTTATTTAGATATAATTTTAGAGTTATTATTTATACTTTATAAAGAATACTTGTTGTGTTCATTTCCACCTTCCCAGCTGGTAAGGTTGTAAATCATGGAAAGCTGCCTTATTAAATGTATATATTCTTAGTTATCGACTGCTGGGACTTGGTGCAGTTTCTCGGTTCATTGTCTAAGACAACCTGTTTTTGGTTTCATCCTTCTGTTTTACTGAATTGTACCTTTGTAAACAGAAGGATTGGATAGAAGTTCAATGAAACGTCTGTGCTCACATTTTTGTGCCTGAGACGACCATATTGACAATGTTCACTTCCAGTGATAACTTAAAGGGTAAAATATGGTTTATAGTTTATATATATTCTTATTATGGACATAAATTTTCTAATCATTTCTTTGAACTATTCTTTCTCCATTGTTACGACCCAGCTCTGCTAGGCAACAGGGGATGTAACATAAATGAGCCCAGAGACAGGAGGGTTAGATAAAAAGAAAAACAGAAGGTTTATTACAACAACTGAAAACTGTTAGTGAAACAACTCACTAGGCAATGAGGGGATTTAGGCAAACACAGCAAACAAGTCATATATTCAAATAACACTAGTGGAACACTAATCATCTAAACATCTCACAGGCGGCAACTCAAAAACAAAGGTTGCAAAGGGCAGCAATACAAAGGAATAGGTAAAGGCAGGAGGGACAGTCTACACATCAACAAGTCCCCCACGGATGAAGACTCCTCAGCCTTTTATACTCCCAGGTAAATGCAGGCAGCCGCGTCATTGGTCCATCGTATTCAAGGCTCCTGCAGCAGCCAATGATCTGTGTGTGGTCTGGCACACTCTGATCTGCATGAAGTTGGGCGGGCATAGGTCCCTGGCCAGCCAATCACCCGTGAGTCCTGGAACGCTTTGATTTCCATAGAGGAAGGCAGGGCCACATGAGGCCAGGGGCCGTAACACCATCGTGGAGTGATTGTATGTATTACTTCTTTTCTGACTTGAAAAAACAATAATTCAGGTCACAATTTTTGAAGGCACAACTGTATAAATACATGCCAACATTTTAACCATCTAGCTGTTTAGTTGAGGTAAAGTCGAAAAATTGGGAGAAAGTCCTCCTTCTCTATTATTCCATCCACTGTAACATTCTGCCACCACAATACTTGACAGCTGGTACTGTGATCTTAAGCTTGAAACACTCACCTTTACTTCTCTGAACATGCTTCTTGTCATTATGGCCAAATACCTCAATCTTTTTCTTGTCTGACCTTTTTTTCCAGAAGGCATGTGGCTTTTTCATGTGAGCAGTTGTGAATTACCGTGAATTCTAAAGGAGATGATTTTGGAGCAGGGCTTCTTTTTTAGACATAATCATCTTGGTCCATGGCATTGTAAAACTTATTTCACTGGAAACAGTTTTCCAGCAGGTTCCAGATCATGACAGGCTTGAGCTTTGGTGGTTCCTGGGTTGTTAGCTAGTTCTTTCAAAACCACTTAGCAGAAAAATAACATTTTTGCATGAACAGAGCTTCCATGAAGCTGTGTTATAATTGACATACTTTCAGTTAAAGAAATTGGAATAATTTGATACTGGCAAGTAACTGAAAATAAGCATGTGTTTATCTTTACGATCTTTGTGGGTTTTTTGCAAAGTTTTGGGTTAGATAACACTGCTTCATCCCTTGAGTTTGGTCACCTTTTATAATCGAATAGGTTAGTGTTACGTGTTTTACCCAGCCAAAAAACATTCCTTTTCCTGCTTCTTCACTCCCTTTGAATCGAGTTTATGTACCTGACCATTTTCACTGTTCAAAGAAAATCTTTTACAAACCTCACCAAGCCCAGAGAACTATTGCTCAAGATTACTTTATAAGAGAAAAGTCAAACTACTTTCAAGCAAAATTTAAAGAAATCCAGGGTAACTCAAGACTTTTGTTCTTACCTGTCTGAATTCAACTGATGTGGAACAGAACTCGCTGAAGCACTATGGTACGGTGCATTAATATCCTCATATGATATTACTCATAACAAGTTGTCATTTTTATAAATTGCCATCTCACATTGCACAGTTTATGTAAATGAAAGTAACTTCTCAATGACCAAATGCATCACAGGTATGCAACATTAATTGCTAATGGCCTGTCAGGTGAAATGAACCACAGAGCACACATGAAGCATGGTCAGGCTTTAAGTATGCTCGAGCAATTTTTTAAACTCCTACTTGCTAGCAAACATTTAAGGTGCAAACCAAAAAGGTAAACAGATAGGTCATTTCACAGATTTGGCTTAGTGGCTATATACTATTTATGTTAAACATCTGTGACTAAGACATACTTTACACATACTTTACAGCAACCATGCCCTGTAGCACTGTGCCACACATTAAATATTTTTTATTTGCAAACATAAACACAGTGTTGTTGCTGCATGAAAGAAAATCTTTGTTCCAAGACAGCACACAGTGATGCAATTTTTTTGCCGCTTCCCAACCCAGCAATCCTCGTCTCTGGGAGGCTCTCCCTCCTTGGCTACAAAATGATGGCACATATGCATGACAGAAAAAGAATCACCGGGTCTCTTTGATATGATTCTTCTCTCCATGCCTTCTCCTTAGTTCTTCTTGCAGGCCCGATTCGCTAGGGACAGATAATTGTTGGGAATCTTGCTCACTCTTCTTCCACCTTTCTCTGCTTGGAAGTAATGATGGTAAGCCTTTTGAGGTACAACAGGTCTAGGGAACCAATTACGAATTCCGAGTTTAGCTGGCATCAGAGGGAAGGCAGGAGGACCACACTGCTGAACTTTGTTAGGTAATAAGTCAGAAATAAGCCATTAACAGTGAATTTACTTTGTTTGAGATCTCACCCTGGATGAATTCAAAGGATTCTTTTGTGAACAAATTTGCCAGAGTCGATGGGACCTGCTAATGCTAATTGTTTAATTACAAAGACCACAAAACGAGGAGATGATAGGAAATGAGAGGATTTCTTGTCGTTGGAGGCAATAGATTCATTCCATTTTAAGCTAGATAATCCTTTAAATCAAGTCAAACATGTAGCCTGGACCTCTTTCTCAAAGGAAGAGAATCAATTACAGAAAACCATAATCAGGGTTTCTTAAAAAATCTCTAGAACAAATGGGTCAACATGTTGTGTTGCATGAATAATGGTGCACTCCTTGCACTTTCTGTATTCACTCCCCCTGCTTGCTTGCTCTCCTCGGCTACTCTTGCTATTCAGTTGCTCCCCACCGCCACCCGCCACACACTTGAATGAATGCCTCAGCTGCAAATTTCCATCAGACTTGTGAAATGAGTGCCAAAAACAAAGACTGCAGCTGTGTTTTTAACCAAGGGAAGCCTTTTGTCTTAGGCACAACTTGCAATGCTGTTGCCTCCCCCCTTCATTCCACACTGTTGTCTCATCTGAGTTAGCAGCCGGGTCCCTTTGCTGAAAGATTTGTCTCCTCATGAGACTTTGAGTTTGAATGTTCCATTCTGCCGCTTACATTTTCACCCAGACTTATTAGGTCTGCGATAAGGTCCGTGGCTGCACACACAGGAAATATTGATTATCCCACAAGGCAGAGCAGCAGGGACATGAGAGCTATTGGTGGGGGGTTGACAAAAATCAGTTCAATTTCTCTTGAAACATCAGAACAGAGTAGCGTCAAGCACAATCAGTCTTTTTTCTTTAACTGCAGCGGAGTCAGGGCCCTGGCTGTGTGCTTTGTGAGTTAATGTGAAAAAACTCCCTTGATGATAAAACACTATCTGCCTGCAATAATCACAGAAAGTGCAGTGTTCTACTTCTTCAATCTGCAAACGTGTCTCACTCAAATTCTGTGATCGCGTGCCAGCAGGTGGGATGTGAGGTCAGAATCTTTGAGAAAAGACGCATGCCGACAATCGCGCTCCAAATACCCACAATCTCTTAGTAAATTTGCCAAGAAGGTTTTTACATTTAGATGCTCTGGAACTCTTTGAGGCAAAGCTTCCACTTTGGGAAGATAATAAAGCAAATGCCCCTGAAACCAATAAGAGGTAATAAATGTGAGTAGGCAAAATTTCTCAAAAAAGAAAATTGTTACAAATGTTTTAAATACTATTCCGAATCTCACAAAAGTCCTTAAAGCAATAATTCAATAAACTGTTTTAGATTCGATAGACTGCCAAGAAAGGCATTGCTACATTACAAACTTGGCTAGAGGTTTGGAATGGATCAATATAGCTACACATTGTGATATCAGAGTACAATTTCTGTAAAAAGCTGGTGACACCTTTTGATATAACCCAATTATGCCTGGCTTATGAATAGCATAACGAGAATAACAGTTTCAGTATTTAAAGAACTGCATTTGTTTCCCGTCCTTCAACCCATATTAAAAATAAATAGATAAAACTCTTTGCTCGTGAAGATTATCCAGAAAGGCACAATATCATTGTAAGAGAATGTTGCAAGGATCCAAAAATCAATAGCAGCAATCTTAAACATGACTTAACTCATCTACTGTTTTCTTATGTGGGAGAATGAAAGGGAAGGATAGTGAACTAGTAGTGACAGATGAAGTTATACTGTACATGTGTTGCAAAGTTAAGCATGAAGTTTCATCAGAGGCAGCCGTGTAGACAGTATAAATAGATGACTGCAGCAATTGCAAAATCCTAACTTTAAAGCTAACTTTAAAGTTTGGCCCCTGGTGTACCAGTCACACTGGACAGGATTACGCATTTGATTATGTTCACCGTTATGGTGCAAACTGCTTGAATGCACTTTACCACACAGCAAACCATATTACTGTTACATATTTAAATTTAAAAAGTTTCAGAAGACATCAGCAGGAGAAAGATAATCCAAGTCAAGTTCACTGACTTGAATTAATGGAGGTGAGTCCTACCACCCAGGTTTTTGGCTTACCTGTCAATCATGGCTGCTATGTGTCCAATTTAAAAAAACAAAAAACAAATGAGTGACGCACAAATAAATAAATTAATTAAGAAAACATGACTTATAGGCATGAAGGATTAGGTTAACAAATAAAAAATCAAATAAGTTGCATTTTTAGAACATTATGTATTGGCTAGTGCAGTGGTTCCCAAACTTCTTTTGCTAGGCCCCCCTTTGTTTTACAAGAAAAATGTTTGCGCCCCCCGTGCACGCGCGCACGCACATGCACGAACACATCCTCCAACCACACACACCGATATTTTGCTCCATTGCGGTTTCTTTCACACCTCAAACATTTAGTTAACAATTAAGCAAATACAAGTAATCTGCAATAAACGACAGATAGTAATAAAATAAACTACTAACTCTTTTAGGCTACCTTCAAACATATTTTTGAAAACGCAGCTGTTTCGTCCACACGTAAACAGCGGTTCCTATCACCGAAAACGGAGATTTTTTACAACTCATTTTTTTCCGTTTACGTGTGGACGAGGAATACAGATTTCGTCACGCAATATCAAAGGTATGTGCCTTTTTTCACGTCACGCTGTGCGCCACGCTTACATGAGATGAATTGCAGAATGGGAGCTAGAGACAAAATACTGTTACTGTTAATCTTACTATCTTCAGGTTTTACACGCTTACACACGCAGTTACTGTCCCTCATGTAGAAAGGCAGAGGCGTCATGGTGTGATTATTTTACTGTAGTTGGTTTTTTTTTCATGTGTAATAATATTCAACATTGCTATCAATGCATTTTTCAAAAAATGCTTCTCTGTGCAAAATGGGTTTGAAAACATAAACAACTCTGGGATACTGTTTGTCCGTGATTTGAAGAGCCGATCCCACATAGCAAGGAAACATTGAAACATCCATCCATCCATCCATTCGCTACCGCTTATCCTTTTCAGGGTCACGGGGGGTGCTGGAGCCTATCCAAATCAAATTCAAATTCAAATTCAAATTTTATTTGTCACGTACACAGTCATACACAGTACGATATGTAGTGAAATGCTTGGACAACTGCTCGTGACCTAAAGAAAACAAAAAAGGAAAGGCTATGAATAAGATAGGAAATAAATATGAAAAATTAAAAAGGGTAAATGTAACTAGGAAGGAATAAAATATAAATTAAGGTTAAAAATGAAATAACTGTACAACACAAATTAGAATGAAGGGTAAATTTAACTGGGAAGGATAAGATAAAATATATAAATTAAAGTCTCAGTGAACACAGGAGCTAGCTGGTATGCGCAGTCTCTGAGGATACGACCTGGGATGCCGTCTGGTCCTGCTGCTTTCCTGGTGTTCACTCTCTTGAAGGCTCTCCTTACTTCATTCTCGGAGATGACGAGCACGTTTCCGGTGCTGGCAGTATCTTCCTGTCTGCAGCCGTTAGCGCCGCTAACACTAGCATTGTTGGAGACCTTAGCTGCAGCCTCGAAGCGAGCATAGAAAGTGTTCAGCTCGTCTGCCAGAGTCATGGCCGCGTTCGTCATACCGGTTGTTGGTGCTTTATAGTCCGTTATTGTCCTTAGTCCCTGCCACAGGCTCCTAGAGTCACTCTGTTGGAGTTGTGACTCTAGTTTCCTCCCGTAGCGCTGCTTCGCCTCTTTCACCGCCCTCCGCACGTTATATGACGCGGCTTTGTACGGGTCCATGTCCCCCGTCATGAGTCCCGTGTTGTAGGCAGCGGTGCGGGATCTCAGAGCGTCGCGGATGGTTTTATCCACCCACGGCTTCTGGTTGGGAAACGTAGTGATAGTCTTTGTCTCCACGGTATCATCCGCTAGTTTCCCAATGAATCCCACAACCGCTTCCGTAAACACGTTGACGTCATCGTCGGAGCTGTTTCTGAACATGCCCCAGTCTGCGTCATCGAGTGCGTCCTGTAACGCGGCCACCGATTGATCCGTCCAGCGCGCGACCTTCCTCTGAACCGGAACTTCCTGTTTCAGCCTTTGTTTGTATTTTGGCATGAGGAAGTTGGCGGCGTGATCAGATTTGCCAAACGGGGGGCGGGATTGTGCCTTGTAGCCGTCCTTGACCGTAGTGTAGCAGTGGTCCAGTGTCCTTTCACCCCTGGTGGGGCAGGTGATGTGTTGATAAAAGTTCGGCGCTGCGCGTTTGAGGTTGGCGCTATTAAAGTCCCCCGTCACAATAAGCGCAGCGTCCCGGTGTTGTGTCTGGTGCTGTGTGAATGCCTCATGCAGCTCGCATAAGGCGGAGACCGTGTCCGCTTGTGGTGGAATATAAACGGCACTTATAATGACCGATGTAAATTCCCGAGGTAGATAAAAAGGACGACACATGATGGACAGTAGTTCCAGATTTGGTGTGCAGGAGCGTGTGAGAGGAACAACGTTCGCACTGTTGCACCAGTTGTTGTTCACCATTAAACACACGCCGCCTCCCCTTGACTTCCCCGAGTCCCGTGTCCTGTCCATGCAGTGAACCGAGAAGAACTCGGCCAGCTGGATGGCGTGGTCCGGCACCGCTGGGTTCAGCCATGTCTCGGTGAAGCAGAGGAGATTGCAGTCCCGAATGTCTCTCTGGAACTTTATCCTGGCCCTGAGGTCGTCAAGCTTGTTCTCCAGTGACTGGACGTTGGCGAGCAGGATGCTAGGCAGAGGTGTGCGGTGTGCACGAGCTCTCAGCCTGTTCCTGACGCCGGCTCGCTTCCCTCTAGGCCGCCGCCGCTTCCCTTTGTTCTCCCTCAAGATCTCACTCGGCCAGCTCGGATCCGGAGTTAAAAACTTCGAATTGTGAGTACATTGTAAACCAATAGAAACAAGAGTGTCACTGTCATACCTAATGTACCCAATGGTGATGATTTTGCCGATTTAGAAACGCTGAAAACTAACTTAAAAAACAAAGACAAAGAAAAAGTGGTCGGAGCAGTCGTGACGGCAGCCGACCTCACCGGCGCCATCTTATCATCAATCCCAGCTGTCCCAGCAATCCCAGCAATCCCAGCTGTCCCAGCAATCCCAGCAATCCCAGCTGTCATAGGGCGAGAGGCGGGGTACACCCTGTACAGGTCGCCAGTCTGTCGCAGGGCTAACACACAAGGACAAACAACCATTCATACTCACATTCACTCGCACATTCACACCTAGTGGCAATTTGGATTATCCAATTAACCTATCCCCACAAACTGCATGTCTTTGGACGGTGGGAGGAAGCCGGAGTACCCGGAGGGAACCCACGCAGACACGGGGAGAACATGCAAACTCCACACAGAAAGACCCCGGCCTGATGGTGGAATTGAACTCAGGACCTTCTTGCTGTGCGGCATTGCTGTGCGGCATTGAAACAATGTTTAGTCAATATCAGGCGATGTCATTGAATCAACGTTGAGGTGTGACGTTGACCTAACGTCACTCTTGCACCCTTTTTTTATATTGAAACAATGTCGGGTTTTGATATTGAATCAATGTTGAAACCTGACATTGATTCGACGTTATATTTTCTAATACTGTTGACATTGAAACAAGATTCTGATATTGAAACACTGTTGAGCTATGGTGTTGATTTTCCACCTCTTTCGCAGTTGCTTTTTATTAAAACAAGAGTTAAATCATGACTGGAAATCTACCTTTCTTTATAGGTATTTTAACCAATACTAAACTACTGCATGTTTCCATCAATACTTAAACCACCTAAACACATAATTGTACTTATTCCTCAAATTGGACACCCTTTATATAAAAAAAAAGTCTCACAATGTATCATGTCAATATTAATATCCTAAAATTTAGGAATTCATGGCACCGAGACAAAAATGTGGCGCACAGTGTGACGTCAAAATAGGCGCATACCTTTGACGCTGCGTTTTCTCCGTTTTCCTCGTGTGCATGAACTTTCTCCGGTCAATTCCGCTGAGAGTAAATCTAATGTCCCGCTCTACTGTACAAGACAATGGTTACCTGGAGGGATGTACCACTGTGAGAGGGGTGCTGCGGAATAGTCCAAGTGATCGCTGTTTTAATTTCCCAGTCAACTATACATAAATTGCACGTCGACACGATTTTTTAAAGTTGGTGAACTAGACCAAAGTCATTGATAACAAAAGAACAATAAATCTACTTTCTCTGGTACTTTATACCCTCTCAGTTGCAATGCAATTTAACGCTCAACTACAAATCGATGGGTTTTTGATGGTGACCGGCGCCGAATGATGGTCAACTATAAATAGACATTTTCTCTACGTTGTTGTTGTCACCTGGTCGACTACAAAAAGATCAAATATCAATGACAAAAAAACAACGGTAAATCAACATCATTACAACGCCCCTATAGTAAGACCGTCGGTTTACCACAGTATTTCAATATTGTTACAACATTGGCATTTCAACCCTGACCATAACGACGGATCGGATGAAAAATCAACATCAATTCAATGTTGTCTTGCCATCTGGGCGTGTGCTCCCGACACAGGGAAAACCAATTTTGCAGGGGAGACCTACCTTGGCACTTGTGCAGGTGAAACCAAAGGGAAGACATGCTTCACCATAATGTCTTTGGCTTAGAATGAAGTTAATTTGGAAACATATTCAGCTATGCTTCATCTCCTGCTTTGCGTTTCTGTGGGTGCCCTGTGCTAGCAATGTCCAAGCGTTTTGTTCCCCCCCTCCCGCCCTTTTCATACCGTGCCCCCCCCCTGCAATGGCTCTGCGCCCCCCCTAGGGGGCGGGCCCCACACTTTGGGAAGGTCTGGGTTAGTGAATTAAGCAACATGATTAAAGTGGCATTGGCAAATGCATAAAAGTATTATGATAGAGAGAACTTTTTTCAGCCATATAATAGAAATACTAATTGAATAAATACCCCACTTCCCCGTAGCCTGATGTGGAACTCTTGGACGTTTTTTCAAGATTGGGAGGTCTTCACTCAGTTAATGAAACCCTCATTCATTAACTTTTAATGAAAATTGTTTCAGAGTTGGGCAATTTTAAATCCCTGATCCGCTTTATTTCAATTTGTTCAATTTATTTCAAGGTAAGTTAGACACCAGGAATATCTTCAGGGGCATTTTATAATTACAGTCAAATGGGAGATCTCAATTTATTAAGGAATTCTCAAATAACATTGAACATTTAAATTTAATTTGATTAGAAATATTCTCTCTGAGACACCAACGATAAGCTGTTGTTTAAATGCCAATGAGCAAAAACTTGGTTTATTGGTGAGGTTGTCAAGTTTCATGCATTATATCAATCACACTTAGAATCAATGTCAGTCCCCGCTGTTCTGTCTCCTAATCAACATACCGCAAAATGTGTGGCCTTGCTGTGGGGAAGGTGGCAGAGGGGACAGCAAGGCTTGGAGCACAGACAGAAAAGAAGTGAAAGATCTTCAAAGCATCTGCTTTACAAGTCTGATGCATTCTCACTAGCTGTGTTAAAATCCTTTGTGTCTCATTAGGCTGCGATTTTGGGACTGTGCCTTTGTGCAGTGGACAAATTCTGTTTGAAATGCAAGAGGGGAGAGCGATCTTTCTGCTTTCAGCAAACCCATGGGCTAAGGCTTTGTTAGTGAAAAGATGAAGATCACTTTTTTCAACAGTAACTAGATTATTCCTTCTTTTTTAGGAGGGGTAAGTGTTTATGAAAACATAGTTTTAAATATGATGAAAATGTGTGATTAAAATGAGCGACATCAGGGTCATTGGTTGATTTGGATAAGATTTAGAATTACTATCCAAAAAGGGCAAATTGCTGTACAATGATTATAGCACATCCAAGAACAAGCTCAAACAACCTCAAGAGTAAACGAATGTACTGTATAACCATCATGTCAAATGTGAAGAAAACAAAAACACCTATGGTAAAGGTAGCAGCAACAGTAGCAAAAATAAAACAGCCATACCAATAATGACTAACACCAAAAATAGAGTGATTAATTTCCATTACTCCAACAGAAATTGTGGATGTCTGTTAATCCAGCCTTCGAAATGGATCTTTGTATTAAGCCTTTCTGGTAGGTTTTTAATATCAAAGTTTCAGAATCAATATGAATAAAGTTTCCTTTTTCTCATCTGTACACACACAAAACTCCACCATGAAAAGAAAAATAACTGGCATCATAAATATGAAAGATTGTACTTTGTCGTTGCTTTGCATAAATGTATTAAGATTATTTAAACATTATTTAAACCCTTTGTTCAAACATTCACAACTCTGTGTTAGAAAGACCCAGAGATACCTATACTCTTTCACTTGAGAATCAGCACTTCTAAATCTGATGCTGCAAACATGTGGAGTGTCCACTCTGGGTCAAAGAGAAATTGTTGACCAATTTCCACCATTTTACACTTGGCTGTGAATCGCTCCAGTGCAAGCTTGAGGTCACCACCTGATAAAGCCAACAGAACCATCATCTACAAAAATCAGAGGTCTGATTCAGAGGCCATCAAATTGTAAGCCTCCCACCATTTGTCTAAGCCTGTAAATTCTGCCCATAAAAATGATGAGGGACACAGTAGAACACCTTCTTCAGGTTAACAAAACACATGTAGGCTGGTTGGACAAACTCCCACGTACACTTAAATATCTTTGAGATAATAAAGATTTTGCTCTCTTGACTCTTGGTGGCGCTGTCACTTGGTGTTTGCTCGCTCTGCGGTAGAGTATCACTTCCTGTTCCTGCTCAAACACAGTGGTGTTTCTGAGTAGCTTATCTACTTAGCAATTTAATTAACAACTTTTAAATACATTCTTTTTTCATAGTATAATCTTCACGTGCTTCATCCGAAGCACACTTTCTGTGTAGTCACTACCTAATTTATAGCCAAAGTATTCACTCACTGTGTCTGTACTGTTGCGCTAGCTTAGCTGAGCTCATAGCCGACTCATTAGCACCATGGTTACTTCAACTGTCCCTCCTGCACTTTTCTGCTCGTTGTGTCAGATGTTTAGTTAATCCTCAGCCTCCTTTAGGAGTAATGATACTTGTAACAAATGTAGCCTATTTGCAGCTCTGGAGGCCAGGATTACTGAATTGGAGACTTGGCTTCACACCCTTCATTCACCTATAGCTAGCCAGGCCCCTGTAGCTGGTGCAACCGAAAATAGCGTAGGCCCCGCTAGCTGTTCACCGGCAGACCCCAAGCAGCTGGGGAAAGAGGGCGGCTGGGTGACCACCAACCTGTTCATGTGTCAAACCATTTTTCCCCACTCGACGACACACCCGCCGGGGGTCAAACTCTGGTAATTGGTGATTCTGTTCTCAAACACGTGAAGCTAGAGACACCAGCAACCATAGCCAATTGTCTTACAGGGGCCAGAGCAGGCGGCATTGAGGGAAATTTAAAACTGCTGGCTAAGGGTAAATGTAAATACAGTAAAATCATAATTCACGTCGGCAGTAATGACACCCGGTTATGCCAATCGGAGGTCACTAAAATCAATATTGAATCGGTGTGCAACTTTGCCAAAACAATGTCGGACTCTGTAGTTTTCTCTGGTCCCCTCCCCAATCAGACCAGGAGTGACATGTTTAGCCACATGTTCTCCTTAAATTGCTGGCTGTCTGAGTGGTGTCCAAAAAAACATGTGGGCTTCATAGATAATTGGCAAACCTTCTGGAGGAAACCTGGTCTTGTTAGGAGAGACGGCATCCATCCCACTTTGGATGGAGCAGCTCTCATTTCTAGAAATATGGACAAACATATTAACCCCCCAAAATATGACTATCCAGAGTTGGGACCAGGAAGCAGAGTTTCAGTCTTACACGCTAGTGTTAGTTTAAATGAGTCAACACCCCCGAGTCATTCTAACTACCAGAAATCTCGAAGCACAGGCCGAGGGGGCGGTGTGGCAGCAATTTTTCACACCAGCTTATTAATTAATGAAAGACCAATACAGACTTTTAAGTCATTTGAAAGCCTGATGCTTAACCTTGTCCACCAAAACTCAGAAACCAGTCTTATTTGTTATCATATATCGTCCACCTGGGCCTTACACAGAGTTTCTCTCTGATTTCTCAGACTTTTTGTCTGATTTAGTTTTCAGCTCAGATAAAATAATTATTGTGGGTGATTTTAACATCCATGTAGATGCTAAAAATGACAGCCTCAACATGGCATTTAATCTGTTATTAGACTCAATTGGCTTCTCTCAAAATGTAAAAGAACCCACCCACCACTTTAATCACACTCTAGATCTTGTTTTAACATATGGCATAGAAACTGAACTTTTAACAGTGTTTCCTGAAAACCCTCTCCTGTCTGATCATTTCCTGATAACATTTACATTTACAATAATTGATTACACAGCAGTGGAGAGTAGACTTTATCACAGTAGATGTCTTTCTGAAAGCGCTGTAACTAAGTTTAAGAATATAATCCACCCACTGTTATCATCTTCAATGCTCATAGAGCAGAGCAGCTACCTGAACGCTACCCCAACAGAGGTCGATTATCTTGTTAATAATTTTACCGTCTCACTACGTACGACTCTGGATACTGTAGCTAAGGTCTCAAATCAGAAGTACCTGACTCCGTGGTATAATTCTCAAACACATAGCCTAAAGCAGAAAACACGTAGGCTGGAGAGGAAATGGTGTGTCACAAATTTAGAGGATTCAATTCAATTCAATTTTATTTATATAGCGCCAAATCACAACATAAGTCGCCTCAAGGCGCTTCATAGATACAGAGAAAAACCCAACAATCATATGACCCCCTATGAGCAAGTACTTTGGCAACAGTGGGAAGGAAAAACTCCCTTTTAACAGGAAGAAACCTCCGGCAGAACCAGGCTCAGGGAGGGGCGGCCATCTGCTGCGACCGGTTGGGGTGAGAGAAGGAAGACAGGATAAAAGACATGCTGTGGAAGAGAGACAGAGGTTAATAACAGATATGATTCAATGCAGAGAGGTCTGTTAATACATAGTGAGCGAGAAAGGTGACTGGAAAGGAAAAACTCAATGCATCATGGGAATCCCCCGGCAGCCTATGTCTATTGCAGCATAACTAAGGGAGGATTCAGGGTCACCTGGTCCAGCCCTAACTATATGCTTTAGCAAAAAGGAAAGTTGAAGCCTAATCTTGAAAGTAGAGATAGTGTCTGTCTCCTGAATCCAAACTGGAAGCTGGTTCCACAGAAGAGGGGCCTGAAAACTGAAGGCTCTCCCTCCCATTCTACTTTTAAATACTCTAGGAACAACAAGTAGGCCTGCAGAGTGAGAGCGAAGTGCTCTAATAGGGTGATATGGTACTACAAGGTCATTAAGATAAGATGGGGCCTGATTATTTAAGACCTTGTATGTGAGGAGCAGGATTTTGAATTCAATTCTGGATTTAACAGGAAGCCAATGAAGGGAAGCCAAAACAGGAGAAATATGCTCTCTCTTTCTAGTCCCTGTCAGTACTCTTGCTGCAGCATTTTGGATTAGCTGAAGGCTTTTCAGTGAGTTTTTTGGACATCCTGATAATAATGAATTACAGTAGTCCAGCCTGGAAGTAATAAATGCATGAACTAGTTTTTCAGCATCACTCTGAGACAGGATATTTCTAATTTTAGAGATGTTGCGCAAATGGAAGAACGCAGTCTTACATATTTGTTTAATATGTGTTTAATGTGTGATCATCATTTAGCCTAGGTTAGGTTTCTCTTCAGCACTGTAGCCAGGCTGACAAAAAGTCAGAGTTCTATTGAGCAGAATCAGAATCAAAATCAGAATCAGAATGGGTTTTATTGCCAAATGTTGAGCAGGTTTACAACATTAGGAAATTGCTGCGGTGCTTCAGTGCAAACATGCTGTCATAAATTGCGCTTAAATAGACATGAAAAAATAAAAGTAAGAATAAGAATTAAATGTGCTACGTAGAAAGATATATGCATGAGATATACATGAGAATAAGAATTAAAAGTGCTACGTAGAAAGATATATACATGAGTGCAGGTGGTGATCAGTGCCAAAACATGGAATCATGCAGTGAACACAGCGTAGGGTCATGAGTTAGTGGTGGGGACAGTCGTACGTTTATTGTTCATGTGTCCAACAGCAGAGGGGAAGAAACTGTTCTTATGGCGAGAGGTTCTGGTGCGAATGGACCGGAGCCTCCTGCCTGAGGGGAGCAGGTCAAACAGACTGTATCCAGGGTGAGAAGGGTCAGCTGAGATCCGAGCTGCACGCCGCAGTGTCCTGGAGGTGTACAGGTCCTGCAGAGATGGGAGTCTGCAGCCAATCACCTTCTCAGCAGAGCGCACAACACGCTGCAGTCTCTGTTTGTCCCTGATAGTGGCTCCAGCGTACCACACGGTGATGGAGAAGGTGAGGATGGACTCGATGATTGCGGTGTAGAATTGCATCATCGTCCGTGTTGGCAGGTTGAATTTCTTCAGCTGCCTCAGGAAGTACATCCTCTGCTGGGCTTTCTTAATGACGGAGGTGATGGTGGGCTCCCACTTCAGGTCCTGAGTGATGGTGGTACCCAGGAAGCGGAATGAGTCCACAGAGGTGATGGGGGTGTCAGTCAGGATGATGGGGGGGAGTGGGGCTGTGTGCTTCCTGAAGTCCACAATAATCTCCACTGTCTTCTGGGCATTCAGCACCAGGTTGTTGTGGCTGCACCAAGACACCAGACGTTCAACCTCCCTCCTGTAGGCAGACTCATCCCCGTCCGAGATGAGCCCAATAACGGTGGTGTCATCTGCAAACTTGATTAGCTTGACAGACTGGTGGGTGGAGGTGCAGCAGTTGGTGTACAGGGAGAAGAGCAGAGGAGAAAGAACACAGCCCTGAGGGGAGCCGGTGCTGATGGTCCGGGAGTCTGAGACATTCTTTCCCAGCCTCACATGCTGTTTCCTGTCCGTCAGGAAGTCAGTGATCCACCGGCAGATGGGATCAGGCACATTCATCTGGGAAAGCTTGCCTCGGAGATGGTCTGGAAGGATGGTGTTGAAGGCAGAGCTGAAGTCCACAAACAGGATCCTGGCGTAGGTTCCTGGGGAGTCCAGATGCTGCAGGATGAAGTGTAGGGCCATGTTGATGGCGTCGTCTACAGACCTGTTGGCTCTATATGCAAACTGCAGGGGGTCCAGGAGGGGGGCCGTGAGGGTCTTGAGATGGGAGAGAACTAGGCGCTCAAATGACTTCATGACCACAGATGTCAGAGCCACGGGTCTGTAGTCATTTAGTCCAGTGATCCTAGGTTTCTTGGGGACAGGGATTATGGTAGAGGACTTGAAGCAGGCAGGCACATGACATGCCTGCAGTGAGGAGTTGAAATGCCAGAAAACACTGGGGCCAGCTCGTTTGCACAGTGTCTGAGGGTGGCAGGAGACACACCGTCTGGGCCGGGAGCTTTTCGAGCATTCAGACTCTTAAACTGCTTCCTCACATCTGCTTCATGAATATGAAGAGTTGTGGTGGGAGGAGGTGGTGTGAAATCCTCTTTTGTGTGGGGTGAGGAGGGGGGTGTTGTAGGTGAACAGTTTGAAGGTGGTGATGGCTCTATGGAGGGGGGAGAGGTGGGGGAATTAGTGTCTAAAGTGCCTCTATTGTTGGGGCCGTTGGAGGTGTGAAGGCTGCCTGATGGCTCGTCAAAACGGCAGTAAAAGTCGTTAAGGGTGTTGGCCAAGAGCAAATCGTCAGTGGAGTGGGGGGTTTTAGGCTTGTAGTTTGTGATATTCCTAAAACCTTTCCACACAGAGGCCGAGTCATTCTCTGAGATCTGCTGCTGCATCTTCTCAGAGTGCTGATGTTTAGCAATGTCCACTTCTTTAGTGAACCTGTACTTGGCCTCTCTGTAGCAGTCCCTGTCTCCGCTTCTGAACGCCTTTCTCTTTTCCAGCCACAGCTTTTTGAGTTTAGGAGTAAACCAGGGTTTGTCATTGTTATAACTCACCCTGGTGCGTGATGGCACAATGCTGTCCTCACAGAAGTGGATATAGGAGGTGACAGTGTCCGTAAACTCATCCAAGCTGTTAGAAGCAGCCTTCATTGTGTCCCAGTCTGTAGACTCCAAACACGTGCGAAGCTCCTCCACAGCCTCGTTGCTCCACAGTTTTTTTGTCCTCACGACAGGTTTGGAGAGCTTCAGCCTCTGTCTGTACGCGGGGATTAGGTGGATCATGACGTGGTCAGAAAGTCCGAGTGAAGCGCGGGGCACCGCGCGATAGGCCCCGCTGATCGTGCTGTAACAGTGGTCTAATGTCCTCTCCTCTCTGGTCGGGCATTTAATATACTGCTTATATTTTGGAAGCTCATGGCTCAGATTGGCTTTGTTAAAGTCCCCAAGAGCAATGATGAGAGAGTCCGGGTATGTCTGCTCCATGTGGAGTATCTGCTCCGCGAGTGCGCACTGAGCTGCCTGCGCATCCGCGTCTGGCGGGATGTAAACAGCGGCCAGGATGAATGAAGCAAACTCCCGCGGAGAATAAAACGGTTTGCAGTGAATAAAAAGGTATTCCAGAGAGGAAGAGCAGTGCTGAGCAATCACTGTTACATCTGTGCACCAGCCACTATTAATGTAGAAGCAGACACCTCCACCTTTGGTCTTACCAGAGAGAGAGGCCTGCCGGTCCGCGCGCAGCAGATGAAAGCCCTCCAGCTTGAGCGCGCAGTCCGGGATGTCCTCACTGAGCCACGACTCCGTAAAACAAAACAGAAGTAACGCACCGAAGCACCAGGGCATCCATACGCGGCGCCATCTTGGAAACCATCCCGTTAACATTAACTAGTACTAACTAACACGCACATCTTCAACCTTTCCCTCTCTCTGTCTGTAGTCCCAGCCTGCTTCAAAATGGCCACCATCGTCCCTGTACCCAAATCCTCCACCATCTCCTCATTGAACGACTGGCGACCTGTAGCCCTGACGCCCATCGTAAGCAAATGCTTCGAGAAGCTGGTCAGGGACTTCATCTGCTCTGCACTACCCGACTCACTGGACCCTCTACAGTTCGCATACCGCCACAACAGGTCCACTGATGATGCCATAGCCCTGACACTACATACTGCCCTGTCACACCTGGAGAAGAGAGACACGTATGTGAGAATGCTGTTTGTAGATTACAGCTCAGCATTCAATACCATCGTTCCCTCGAAACTGGACAGGAAACTGCAGGATCTAGGACTGAGCAGCTCCCTCTGCAGCTGGATCCTTAGCTTCCTGTCTGACAGACGCCAAGTGTTCAGACTGGGCAGCATCACCTCATCCCCCGTCACACTGAACACTGGTGCTCCACAGGGGTGTGTACTGAGCACTCTCCTGTACTCACTCTACATCTACGACTGCACGGCCACTAACAACTCCAACATCATTGTGAAGTTTGCGGACAACACTACAGTGGTGGGTCTTATCACCAACAGTGATGAGACAGCTTACAGGGAGGTGGTCAGCGCCCTGACCCACTGGTGTCAAGACAACCATCTCACCCTCAACGTCGCAAAGACAAAGGAGTTGATAGTGGACTTCCGGAGGTGCAGAGAAGTACACACCCCCATCACCATCAACGGCGCTGCTGTGGAGAGAGTGAGCAGCTTCCGGTTCCTTGGTGTACATCTGGCTGAGGATCTTACGTGGTCAGTACACACAAACAAAACAGTGAAGAAGGCGCAGCAGTGCCTCTTCTTTCTCAGGAGACTGAAAAGATTCGGCATCTATCTATCACTGTGCCATTGAGAGCATCCTCACTGGATGCATCACCACCTGGTATGGCAACAGCACCGCCTACAACTGCAAAGCTCTCCAGCGAGTAGTGCGGTGCTCTGAACGGATAATTGGAGGTGAGCTTCCCTCCCTCCAAGACATCTACAGGAAGCGGTGCCTGAGGAAAGCGGGGAGGATCATCAAGGACTCCAGTCACCCCAGCCATAAACTGTTCAGACTACTTCCATCAGGAAGGAGGTTCTGCAGCATCCGGTCCCGTACCAGCAGACTGAGAGACAGCTTTTTCCATCAGGCCATCAGACTGCTGAACACGTCATAGACACCTCACCTTCACTACTGGAACTTTAACATTTTGCACTCCATACTGTACAGTAACGCCACTGTTTTGCACATGTCTCACTCTGTATATTTTATTTTATATATTTTATTTATTGTTTACTCTATTTAAATTGTAAAATATGTGTACACACACACACACACACACACACACACACGTAGAAAAATATTTAGTATACACATCCAGAAATGCATATACTATTATATATTGTACATATGTGATGGGGGTCACAGGCCTTCAAGTTGGCAGTAGTTAAACCGTTACTTAAAAAGCCATCCGTCCACCCAGCAGTCTTACCTAATTATAGGCCAATCTCCAACCTTCCTTTCATATCAAAAATCCTTGAAAGAGTAGTTGTCAAACAGCTAACAGATCAGAGGAATGGCTTATTTGAAGAGTTTCAGTCAGGTTTCAGAGCTCATCACAGCACAGAAACAGCTTTAGTGAAGGTTACAAATGATCTTCTTATGGCCTCTGACAGTGGACTCATCTCTGTGCTTGTCCTGCTAGACCTTAGTGCAGCGTTCAATACTGTTGACCATAATATCCTATTAGAGTGATTAGAACATGCTGTAGGTATTACAGGTACTGCACTGCAGTGGTTTGTATCATATCTATCTAATAGACTCCAATATGTACATGTAAATGGAGAGTCCTCTTCACACACTAAGGTCAATTATGGAGTTCCACAGGGTTCGATGCCAGGACCAATTCTGTTTACATTATACATGCTTCCCCTAGGCAGCATCATTAGAAGACATAGCATACATGAAAAACTAGTTCATGCATTTATTACTTTCAGGCTGGACTACTGCAATTCATTATTATCAGGATATCCAAAAAACTCGCTGAAAAGCCTTCAGCTAATCCAAAATGCTGCAGCAAGAGTACTGACAGGGACTAGAAAGAGAGCGCATATTTCTCCTGTTTTGGCTTCCTTTCATTGGCTTCCTGTTAAATCCAGAATTGAATTCAAAATCCTGCTCTTCACATACAAGGTCTTAAATAATCAGGCCCCATCTTATCTTAATGGCCTTGTAGTACCATATCACCCGATTAGAGCACTTCGCTCTCGCACTGCAGGCCTACTTGTTGTTCCTAGAGTATTTAAAAGTAGAATGGGAGGGAGAGACAGACACTATCTCTACTTTCAAGATTAGGCTTAAAACTTTCCTTTTTGGTAAAGCATATAGTTAGGGCTGGACCAGGTGACCCTGAATCCTCCCTTAGTTATGCTGCAATAGACGTAGGCTGTCGGGGATTCCCATGATGCATTGAGTTTCTCCTTTCCAGTCACCTTTCTCACTCACTATGTGTTAATAGACCTCTCTGCATTGAATCATATCTGCTATTAATCTCTGGCTCTCTTCCACAGCATGTTTTTATCCTGTTTTCCTTCTCTCACCCCAACCAGTCACAGCAGATGGCCGCCCCTCCCTGAGCCTGGTTCTGCTGGAGGTTTCTTCCTGTTAAAAGGGAGTTTTCCCTTCCCACTGTCGCCAAAGTGCTCACTCATAGGGGGTCGTATGATTGTTGGGTTGTTCTTTTTTTTTTTTTTTTTTTTTTTTCTCTTTTTTTTCTTCTTTACCTTCTATCAGGAACCTTGATGGTACTATTGACTCAGCTCTGACTTTGGACGCTCATGTTAAATCTCTGGTCTGCTCCTGTTTTTATCACTTGAGAAACATTGTTAAGCTGAGTCCCATTGTATCGCGCTCCGAATTAGAAATTGTCATTCGTGCATTTGTTTCATCTCGTCTGGGTTATTGTAATTCTTTGTTTACTTGTTTATGTAAAGCCTCTTTGAAGCATCTGCAAGTTGTTCAGAATGCTGCTGCAAAGCTTCTGACCAAGTCTTCCAAGTACTCCCATGTCACACCCCTCCTGATTGTTGGGTTTTTCTCTGTATCTACTGTACAATATAATGCGCCTTGATTCGACTTATGTTGTGATTTGGCGCTATATAAATAAAATTGAATTGAATTGCATTGAATTGAATAAAGAGCCAGACCAGTGTTCGGGCAACCAGAAAGAAAACCACATTGTTCATCCTTTATTTCAGGTTTGACTGACGGAGCGGTTTGAGCCCCCTGTAGTCGGAGCACAAACTCCACTCTCCCTTCTAGGGTGGTAGTTCCCATCTTTAAGATATCCACATGACGTTACAGAGTCATGCCATCGAAAGCAGCATCAACATCCAGAGCCTTTAGGAACTCAGGGCAAACCTTTTCCACCCCAGGGCACCGCCATTGAGAAGCTGTTTGACCTCACCTCTTCACTATATGTTTAGATTAGCTAGGTCTGTCCAGTAGCCTCCCCTGCCATCTGATCAAAGCTCAGGTCCTCTCTCTCTCTCAGAACATACGGTCGGAAATCCCATGATTCCTCTGAACTAAGGTTCCTGGTGCCATGTTCACTTATGGACATCATTTTATTTAAATATGGTGTTCTTTGTGGAAAAAAAAAGTCCAATAACAAAACAACACTGAGATTGAGATCAGGTAGGCCATGCCTCCAACTAACGTTTCTCCGGGTTGCTTTTTACATTCAGCGTAAAAGCAAAGCTGTGGATAACGTTTATGTCCCTTACGTCCCTTTTGTCATCAATCGTCACAAGCTTTGAGTAGTGACCAAAAGAACAAGATATGGATACAAGTGGGAGAAATCAGCTGTCTCAAAAGGGTGGCTGGCCTCTCAGCTAGAGAGAGGAGCTCAGAATAGACGTATGACCCCTTGATATCGAAATTGCTAGTTCAGTCCTTGCATCTGACAAGGATGCCTCCTTGGTGAGGTGTTCCAGCTGTGTTTCTGACAATATTCAGACAACTCTAGGCAATATACAAAATCTCCAAATTGTCTTATTGTCCAAAAATCTTTGGATAAACTAAACAGCTTCTCTGTGATCTTTGTCTAGCGGGAACAGTGATGAATGACTCAATTTTTCCAACGAAGCGCAGCAGTAACAAATATGTATATCTATATCTATCTTTGGTAGCTACCAATAAGGCTATCCCTGGATAAAACTCCAGAGGCTGTTTTGTTTTTCCATGAGTACTAGCATTGAGAAAAGTCATCCATTCCATCCAGCACTTATCTAGGTGTGCTTTTTAAGCTGATATTATAACTCTAAAAAAAAAAAAAACTGAATCCAAGTCTGAGACATAACAAAAATGGAAAACTGATAAACTTTCCTATGTTTTACATGTTCATAATAGGTTTTGTCCATTAAACTAAAAAAGAGTAGACAGTTTAGGAGAGATATAGTATTTTGTTTAAAATAGAAACGAACTGGGGCTCCAATTATGTTGTGAAGACACTGTGAACCTGCCCTTTACACGTCTTCGCTGTTCATTCGCTTCTTGTCTTCTCTAATTGCCCCAAGGCTGGCTGTTCATTTATTCACATTCAATAATAAGGGCTATAATTGAGCTCAAAAGGAGGACACAGTGAGGTTTATTCCCTAAAAGGATGTCTTCTCTGGTTTTCTGTAATCACCTAATGTAACCACAGCTCGAATGGATGTACTGATTTGTATTCGCTCTGAAGTTATTTGAGGTAGGAACAAGTTCTTCAGTAAACTATCACAGTGTAAAATCTCACTCATCTTTGTGAGCAGTTTTGGCTGTGTTTGGTGAAAAGAGCAAATCTGTCTATTCAAAAGTTTCTTTAAACTGCAGCAGCCAGTTTATTTTTGTGAGTCATTCGCTGTGATATTCTTTGTACTTGGCCTGTGCAACAAATGATTATGTCTGAGATGAGAGCTGAATCATCAACATCACCATCCCTCCAAATTAAACAGCTGAAAACATTTAAAGTAAGTATATGCCAGTTTGAGGATATTTAATCTCAGTGGGAGCTGCTCATTTAATGGTATAGAATTAAGGAAACCTGGACAGAAATCAGTATTCCAATACCAAAAACATATGGATGCCAGCTTGTAAGTTAATCTTTTTTAATATGACATCCATATATTACCATAAGACAAGGCCTTAGCAAAAAAAATAAAAAATCCATGACATTTCCCTTTTCTTACACCTTTTTTCAGTATATATCAGGTTCAAGGTTCTTTATTTGTCACATGCATAGTTATACAAGTATAACACACAGTGAAATGTAGCCTGACACGCTCCTCGACATGTGCAAAAATGGGGGGGGGGGGGTAGAGGAAGAACATATATATATATATATATATATATATATATATATATATATATATATATATATATATATATATATATATATATATATATATATATACCCGACTCACTGGACCCTCTACAGTTCGCATACCGCCACAACAGGTCCACTGATGATGCCATAGCCCTGCCCTGTCACACCTGGAGAAGAGAGACACGTATGTGAGAATGCTGTTTGTAGATTACAGTTCAGCATTCAATACCATCGTTCCCTCGAAGCTGGACAGGAAACTGCAGGATCTAGGACTGATCAGCTCCCTCTGCAGCTGGATCCTTAGCTTCCTGTCTGACAGACGCCAAGTGGTCAGACTGGGCAGCATCACCTCATCCCCCGTCACACTGAACACTGGTGCTCCACAGGGGTGTGTACTGAGCCTTCTCCTGTACTCACTCTACACCTACGACTGCACAGCCACTATCAACTCCAACATCATTGTGAAGTTTGCGGACGACACTACAGTGGTGGGTCTTATCACCAACAGTGATGAGACGGCTTACAGGGAGGAGGTCAGCGCCCTGACCCACTGGTGTCAAGACAACCATCTCACCCTCAACGTCGCAAAGACAAAGGAGTTGATAGTGGACTTCCGGAGGTGCAGAGAAGTACACACCCCCATCACCATCAGCGGCGCTGCTGTGGAGAGAGTGAGCAGCTTCCGGTTCCTTGGTGTACATCTGGCTGAGGATCTTACGTGGTCAGTACACACAAACAAAACAGTGAAGAAGGCGCAGCAGCGCCTCTTCTTTCTCAGGAGACTGAAAAGATTCGGCATCTATCTATCACTGTGCCATTGAGAGCATCCTCACTGGATGCATCACCACCTGGTATGGCAACAGCACCGCCTACAACTGCAAAGCTCTCCAGCGAGTAGTGCGGTGCTCTGAACGGATAATTGGAGGTGAGCTTCCCTCCCTCCAAGACATCTACAGGAAGCGGTGCCTGAGGAAAGCGGGGAGGATCATCAAGGACTCCAGTCACCCCAGCCATAAACTGTTCAGACTACTTCCATCAGGAAGGAGGTTCTGCAGCATCCGGTCCCGTACCAGCAGACTGAGAGACAGCTTTTTCCATCAGACTGCTGAACACTTCATAGACACCTCAGCTTCACTACTGGAACTTTAACATTATGCACTCCACACTGTACAGTAACGCCACTGTTTTGCACATGTCTCAACTCTGTATATTTTATTTTATATATTTTATTTATTGTTTACTCTATTTAATTTGTAAAATATGTGTACACACACACACACACACGTAGAAAAATATTTAGTATACACATCCAGAAATGCATATACTATTATATATTGTACATATATTTATTAGTTTCAGATGTAGCCATTCTTGTATTTTGCTTGTTTACATTATTGTATTTGCACAACTCTGTTGCTTGTGAAGCTCGCACACAAGAATTTCACTCACATGTGCTGTACCAATGTACCTGCACATGTGATGTGACAATAAAAGTGATTTGATTTGATTTGATTTGATATCAGGAAGAAGGAACACGAGAAGCTGGAGAAATACCAAGGGCTCAGAGAAGAGCTCGAGAGGATGTGGAGGGTGAAGGTAACGGTGGTCCCCGTGGTAATCAGAGCACTAGGTGCGGTGACTCCCAAGCTAGGCGAGTGGCTCCAGCAGATCCCGGAAACAACATCGGAGATCTCTGTCCAGAAGAGCGCAGTCCTGGGAACAGCTAAGATACTGCACAGGACCCTCAAGCTCCCAGGCCTCTGGTAGAGGACCCAAGCTTGAAGGATAAACCGCCCGCAGGGGCGTGCTGGGTGTTTATATATATATATATATATATATATATATATATATATATATATATATATATATATATATATAGTATGGGTATGGGTGAATGTGCAGTAGTAGCAGCAAGCAGGTGAATTCTGTACATTAATATGAATAGACATCTGACATCATCTATGAGCTAACACTGCACATAAGTTCCAGTGTCATTTTTCTGCTTTTGCAGACGGTCTGCAGTTCTTTGAGTAATGATTTCATCCTGTTTCACCTCCTTGACTCTTTTTAATGAGCTCTCTTCAGTTGCTTTAACTTTGAGCTTTTCACCTTAGCTCTGTCACATATTCCAAATCATTACTGCACATCTATGTACAGTATATACAGTACTGACAATTATTCACTTTAATGACTTACCCTTTTTTATATATAAAAGCAGTGCACTGAAATCCAAGTTGAAATAAAAAAAATCCAGGGCATTTTTTTTGGAAAATTGCTCTAAATGCCAGCCAAATCATGCAACATGGACAAATATTTTAACTAATACATGCGTGAACCAGCAAGGGGGAATGTATCTGAAATATTGATGAACAGAAAAGGGTGCACAAAATGAAATTTAAATGAGGTTATGAATCAAAGATCTGTAGAGGTTTCGAGAAGGCAGTGAGAGTGACCCCCCCATCCTGACCTTGCTAACACACACATATGGAGGCATTTTTACGTGTTTTTTTTTTTTTAACTACCAGTACAAACCACAGCTGTAGTGTAAGCAGACCTGTGGCTGCAATCAGACATGACGGGATGCTCAAACAACTGAGAGATGCAGACAACAAGGAATACTAATGCCGAGCAGGATTCCAAAATGAAATAAATCACAGTGGAAAATGTTGCGTGACCAGCTTGACTTATGCAAAATGCTTGCATATCTTTGCTGAGGGCGTTTGTGGTGAGAGTTTATTAAACTTGCACACTGCTCACAGCCATCTCACTTTTCCAGAACATTTTTCTCACCTGTCAGTTTACTGACAGATGTAAATTAGGCAGAAAATGCTGGAGCAATGTCTCTCAGAGCTCTGCCATAGATAGAAATGGTGTTAGGGAAAAATAACAACAACAAAAAAATCAGATTTCATTATCAGCGACATAGGATGCAGACTAAATGAAATCTATTGTAGTATTGTATTAATATTAGTATCATGTCGCTGCATTAAGTGACCAAATTAAAAGTGACAAAGCATCGTTTGCAGAAGTGATTTCCTATTTGTGTGAGTGATAACTGAATGTTTTCAAAGGGCAATTCTATTGTCTATTTTTTTTTTTTTATAAAGCCAAATCAAATTTTACAAACTCATTGCCTCAGAAAATAAGAAAGTTCAACTTAAGGGGGGATGGGGGCATCATAGTAACTTTAACTTTTGATTTTCCCTGTGCTGTGCTTAAGAGGGAGTTAAGAAGCTAAATACCCTTTATCCCAGAGGTGTTCCAGCCTATACTGAAGTGGTTTACACATTTGCCAGTCAATTAAATGGTTCAGTCTGAGGAGGAGACATAAATCCCTTAGGGGCTGTGTTAAGAAAGGAATCCAGGGTAAAAATCTGCCCCTTGTGAATGAAGTATCAGCTGCTTAGCACACCACAGGTGTGGTGCTAAGCACTGTTGCCTCACAGCAAGAAGATCTTGGATTTGAATCTAACATCTGGTTGGGTTGTTTCTGTGTGGTATTCCCATGAAGACTTCTTGCACCAATACAGATGACATTACATGGAAAAGGTTGCTGGTTTAGCTCAGTTTGTTGAGCAGGTGACCACATGCAATATGGCTGAGAGTAACTGGCCTGGGCTTGAGTCTCATCCGCAGCCTTTTGCGGCATGTCGTCCCCCTTTTGTCTCTCTCTCCTTACCTGTCACCTCTGTCAATAAAGCTGATATTGTCATGGTCTGGCGGTCGTTGCCGGCTGACCTGCCAGTGTGTTTTTTGTCTTCAGGGTGTGTTTACGGAAGTCGCTCTTTCTGATGGCGGAAGTTGAGCGACCTCCGACCTTGAAGCGCCTCCTCGCGAGAGCCGTCACACCGGCAGCTGATTTGGGCTTTCCAGCAATCAGACTCCTTTCTGTGGGACTACTTAACTGAGGGGTTGAGCGCCGACCATCGGTGCTGGAGTATTGCACCAAGCTTGGTAGTGACTCAAGTGTAGTGTTAGGAGAGTGCTGCCGCTTGCTAGCGGAGCAAAGCTAACTGTGTTTGTTTTTGCCTGTCCCCAGAAAGAGGGACGAGACAGAGAGACTGAAGGAGAGATTCACGGAGTTTCGGGAATTTGTTGGACACTGACGCACTACCACGCATCACAGGGAGAAGGGAGAGGATCACAAAAGAAAGACTTGCACTGTGGATTACTGTTTACTTGTTTCTTCACTGTAAATAAAGGCACTGTTCAACTCAGCGAGAGATCCACATTTGGGTCCGTTTACTCATCTGCCATGACAGATATTGACAGAGACACTGCATATCAGTCATGAAATACAAAATAATTTTCAGGCTTTTTACAAAGTGATGAAATGATTATTTAACCCCTTTACCTCAGTAAAAGTCACAATCAACCATCCATCTATCCATTTTTTTCCACTTATCTGGGACCAGGTCATGGGGGCAGCAGAGAAGCCCCCTTTTCCTAGCTGCCTCCCCTAACTTGTTCAGGGCAACACCAAGGCATTCCCAGGCCAGCCAAGAGATATAGTCTCTCCAGGATGTCCTGGGTCTGCCCTGGGTTCTCCTCTCAGTGGGACATATCCCGAACACCTCACCCAGGAGGCATCCTTGTCAGATGCCCAAACCACCTCAACTGGCCTCTTTCGATGTAGATTATCGGCTCTACTATGAGCTCATCCTGGGCCGTGAGAAAAGTAAACATTTGGAGGAAGCTCATTTCTGCTTCTTGTATCCATGATCCCGTTCTTTCAATCACTACCCAAAGCTCATGATCACAGTTGAGGGTAGGGACGTAGACTGACAGGTAAATCGAGAGCTGAGCGTAAAAGCGAAGCTCTCTTTTCACTGTGATGGACCGGTATAATGTCTGCATCACTGCAGCTGCATCATCAATCTGTCTGTTGATCTCTCGTATCCAAAATCTTACTTGAGAAATAGACTTAGTATCTATAGATTTTTTTAAATTGAAAGTGCTCATGAAAGGCATGTTGTGGTTTCCCCATGCATGAGTATGCTAGAGTCCGGCTGATTCAGAGTGATCTAAATTTCATTATCAGATGCTGAAACATTTTGATTCATATGGATGTCTGCATATGATCACAAATAAAGGGCAGCCATGCAGTCATCTTCTACCATAACAAAGTTATGCATGAGACTTTCAAGTAGACATCAAAGTATAAAGTGTAATAGCAGTGATTACTTTTCCACAGTGTTTGTAGCAGTCTCTGAGTATAATCCTTTACTTACACAGCATTGATCTTATCAGAGTCAGTACATTATACGATTACATTATAATTTTTGATTAATTATGTATATTGCTTTAATGGTACAGCAGAAAGATTGTAATAGTACAGTCACATTTTTGGGTAGAAGGAGAACAAGTTCATGCTTTAGACAGGAACCAGGTCTACCTTAGTTGGCACATGGTTAAATGCCATCTAAAAGAGTGACTTCAGTGCATCAAGGCAGCCATAAAACAACAGTATGTTGGAGTCAGTCACCAATCAGTTTGCGATTCAATGCAGTCAGGATGCCATTCTGTCTGAGATAAAGTGGTAATTAACTTGATCAGTCAGTGAAAACTGCCATCTGTTGCAAATTTGTTGCCATCAAAACAAAAGGAAATTCACATTCACTACTTATGTTGAAAGTGTTGCCAGTACAAGCTCAAACTCAGAAATTCCTCAACTAATAGTGATGCCATTACTGCAGGACAGAGTTTTAATGGCAAAAATAACACGAGTACTCAGCAGCTTTGCTTTTATAGCAGAATATTATCAGAGTACAACCTGTTGGAAAGCAGTTTAGTAAAGTCCCCTGTTGCAAACAGATGTATCGCAAGTAAGTTATGCTCATCGGCACCGACAGACAGCTTATTTAGACTTATGTGGTGAATATGGTGGTTTGGTTTAAGATGCAATGCAAACCACAACAGAAACAAATAAAATGGTATGTTCACACTCTTTTTTTGTGCTCATTTTTTTTTCTTTGGTCGAGGCAAGCATATTCATTCCCAAATGTTTCCCCAACTATATGAGCTCATTCAAAAATTGCTGAAAAACTAGCTGAAAATTCATAGCAGGAATCATTGGTACTAAACAGGCCCATCGTTGCTCTGACATGACTTGTAGCTAGGTGCATGACAAGTTGCAGTCTACGTAATGGTTGAGGTTACAAGGCAGAGTTACACAGGGGTCTTTAGCTATGACGTATGTATGGCGCAGATTTAACATATAAACATAAATTCCCTATGATTCACTTTGATTGCAATGTGTTGGTGGTCTGCCTGCAAATCCTTGGAATTGTTAGTCTGCCTGCCTATCGATCCGCTTATCAGTTGTTGAACTATCGCTGCGATCAGCCTATTTCAGTTCATGTGTCAGAGGAGGAAAACAGTGGCACAGTTTACAGCGTGGATTTGGACATAACATTTCTGTTGCACAAAGGATGAGAGTCCAATGGTAAAGTGGAGACTGCTCGAAGAGAGAAACAACTGCATCAGACATCATACACAACTTTGCCCTTGGAAGCACCTGCACAGACAACATGCTAACGCTAAGTTAGCCAAGTCAGCCGCTGCAGAACTTCAGGTAACAAACTGATGAACAGTCAGGCTGCAGCCTCCATTTCTACCTGTTCATCTTTCTACAGCAGGATCCACATAGTAACATAGTAGTATAACAACTGTCTTTCTCCTGGTTGTAATTGAGTAACATACTGCATTACTTTTAAGAAAAGCGTTTCACTGTGTGTCATACAGTGACGTTACTTTTTGCAACATTCATATTTCCAATATGCCATACATTTATAAGATCACTTATTTTGATAATGTTTGAGCTACAAACCTGGGCAGAAACATAGAGTGGATTAATTGCTACCAGTCTCAGTCATGTGCCCTGCTGCTAACTAAACCAACTGCTGCTAGCTAAACATATTTCTGACCACATATACACTTGAAATGAGATCGCACAGTCCATAAAAAAAAGGTCTAAACTAGACATAAGTTATAGGGTAAATTAATGACAGCTGCAATAGGCTCCAATTCATTGATGACCCTGAATTGAATAAGCAAAAGAAGGATGGATGGATAAATGGATGGATGAATTGATGGAAACATTTTGTAGCCAGAAAAATCAAGAACAAACTATACTCGTTACTATCTGAAAAAAATAAAAGGATAATCATTACAAAAAAGTAAACATCGAATAATTAATTTTAAAAAAAGGAACCTGTTAGCATTTTCACTCCATGTGTGTATGACAGGTCACTGATCGTTTCAGTCCAATAAAGAATAGGTGCCCCTACATCATTTGCCTGTTTTCTCAGCTGTGCATGAACCAAGTCTTTTTCTTAGCTTTGATTTATCTGTGATGTGCTAAGTTCATTAGCGGCAATCACTGAGGCTTGTCAGAAGTGCACTAAAGTGATTTTGTTAATGACTCTGGAGATGGATCATCCTGATGTATGTAGGCGTCTTGCAAGGAAAACAGAATAATGTGGCTGCACTTGAAACTCGCGCTTCCACAGGCTCATTGAAAGCGCTATCAGAACAGTCAATACGTCCTCATTAGCTAAAGAAACATCAGGAAAAAAAATATATCAAAAGTATACTTCATCCCACACTGTACACACACACACACACACACACACACACACACACACACACACACACACACACACACACAAAGCTTCTTGTTTGATCAGGTCAAATTGC
Organism: Rhamphochromis sp. 'chilingali'; assembly: GCF_963969265.1. Lineage (NCBI taxonomy): Eukaryota > Metazoa > Chordata > Actinopteri > Cichliformes > Cichlidae > Rhamphochromis > Rhamphochromis sp. 'chilingali'. The sequence continues at coordinate 9,836,257 of NC_137931.1, read as the reverse complement.
TAAAATACAAAGAAATGCACCTAAAAACCGCACTATGTAGAGGTAAGAAGATTCTTGGAATACGTTCAAAACCCTTTGTAGGTATGAAGTGGTAAGAAGAGGAGAACAAGGTCATAAAGTATATTTTTGTTTCATGTAGGCGTTCTGACCTTCAATGATTATGTTGCATATTTATTCAAATACAAATTGTAGCTGTAATTTTTACATTTCTTGCTGCAAGATTTTGTACATGTTCAGTCATTCACACGCATACAAATAAAAGCACACATTCTCAAGTTCTACTTTACGAGAGGCATTTAAATTCATGTGAATAGATGTAACCAGTACAAACCACAAAATAAATATTGGATGCGACTAGAGAACATATATGACATGTTGAACAATTATGTTCCTCATTTTGTGGCCCATGTGTAATTAATAGACCAGCAACAAGCGTTATGCAGCTGCTATTGATCCTAAACATCAGAAAGAATAAGCATCTTACAGTGATGCTGCCTGCTGAAGTGTTATCACGTATGCAGTGAAGGCCTCAGTGGGCACACAGTGCTCTCAAGGGTCCTACTGTTGAAAGTCGAGCCTTCCCAGAGCTGTATCTCTTACCCATTCACACATGTACCACTGGTTCCCACGGGCTCCACTACACCATCATAACCATTAGGCTGCTGCATTGATATCCGCTCTTCATATAATATGGCAGCAAAACAGACACAATGCAAGCAGCTCTACTAAGGAGCTTAGTTCTGCTGCAGCCAATGTTGATGCATTTAATGTATTATTTAGCAGAATCAGTGATTAGAACACGCACATTTAAACTTTTAGCATGCCACAATATGGGATGCTGTCATTTCCCCTGACTATTGGTGTAAAGGCAGATTACATGGGGAATGGGAAGTCATTGTGAAAGCACACACTGCAGCACAGTCTTCCATCTAATAAATACTAGTGGAAAACAATACCAATTGTGGACAAAATTATAGGGATCCTAAAATACATACTGTTTCTCCGAGTGAGCATTTGCACTAACTGTGGTAGAATCCGCTTTGTCGGAGCTGCCTGACATGCAGTTTGAAGGGTGTGTTTAAGAGGACTGGATAGGGCAGGGGTGCCCAATCCCGGTCCTCGAGAGCTACCGTCCTGCAGCTTTTAGATGCATCCTTGTTCCCACACACCTGAATCAAATGGTTTGATTACCTCTTCAGCATACCATCATGTTTGGCAAAGGCCTGATAACAAGCCATTCATTTGATTCAGGTGTGTGGGAACAAGGATGCATCTAAAAGCTGCAGGACGGTAGTTCTCGAGGACCGGGATTGGGCACCCCTGGGATAGGGTATTGATTTTAAGACTTCAGAGTTTATCAACTGTTTAATTTCATTGCTGCCTTTTGAAAGGCTCCTTGTTAAGATATTAATTCAAACTTGGCAATAAAAGCATTTATGACAATTCAGTAGTTCCTATTACCTTGTAAAGCCATTGTGGAAATGTGTAAAATGATGAATCAAGTAGGGACAACAAAGTTGCAAACATTTATCTGACTCACTGCGATAAAACGGGTGTGTCATCTTTTTTCAAGCAGCTTTTTCATGGTATGCAGAAGAGCTAAGTGTAAGCACCATTTGTTGCTCAATAGATATGAAAAGTCAGTGTTTGCTGATAACTGGGTGAATGGTGTTATAATCCAATTTTATTTTGAGAGGAAATGCAGTGAATCAAGGATTTGTCATAATTACGTGGCAGCCTCTGAGGGTTGACATCGATGAACCCAACGATCAATTGCCAAAAAGTGAGGTTCTTTCAGTGACCACTTGAGACTGACACCAAAAGCTAACTGGTCCCCACAGGGCCCATCATGCTGAAATGACCAACTTCACAGCATATAAATAAACTAATTTCTCATTTCATTTGTATAAAAGCTTAAAGTTGTACGCAGTAAAGGGTGTTGCAACTTTACCATGTATAACTTGGTATTATGGCTATAATACATGGTATTGTGGCTGGCTCTATGGTTACCAGACCAAGTTAGCACATTTTCTTTTACCCATAGTCTATTGATACTCCTTGCCAATCCAGCGTATTAACATTATCTGATGACTTAGCTGTCCATGTGTCTTCCAAACCAACAAGACAGCCAAAATATTTTCTGTCTTTTTACTTGGTTATGTAACCCAGCTGGAGAAACGGGTTAAAACAAGATGAGCTTTATAAGGTATTTGTTTAGTTTCAGAATAATTCTTTTATTTGTTTTATTTTATTGTCACAAGAAGTGATAATGTGAAAAAAAGTTTTATTTTCACACTTCCTGCTGTGCCTAGCAGGAGCTTTATTTTGAAGTTTTCACAGGAAGTTGTGTGTTTACATGGCGTATTGTTACGAGCCATTAGAGGAAAAAGAAAAATCTGACGCTATCTTAATTTGCAGCAGAAACTGCCTTGGTTACGGAAGCAAGGCTTCATAAAAGTTGTTAAAAAGTGTTCAGAAGTTTTCGGCTAACATTTCAATAGTGAGTTGAATGTTAGACAGAACTGTCGAAATCAGCAGAGGTGTCAGCTAAGTTAATAGCGTTCCACATGTCTCTGTAAGCTAACTGATTTACCTTCTATGTTCAATGATCATGACAATGATGCTTATCATAGTAGTTAATGCACATTTCTCTACTGTAGGTGTCATGTCAATGATGAGCCTTTGTGTTATGAGGGAACAAATGCAATTTGATAGCTTTTGTGCCGAATTTAGTGTAACGTATGTTCTGAAGAAATTTAAGCTTTAACATTTGTATTTCATTTGTCTAATAATTGTGTTACATGTGTGTCTATTGCAACTATGTTGGTTAAGCAGAAGTTCTAACACGAGTTACAATTTAACCTGTTAACTGAAGAGTACCACACTTTTTCAGGATGTAAGTAATTGCAAATTGCAGTTATCGTTGTTGAGTTTATGATTAATTTGAATGCTGAAATAAGTGATAGATCAGAGACTGTAAACCTGTTTCTAAATACATGTCAGGTCTTTTAGTAAGCTATGAACTCCATGAGGAAAGACCAGTGATTCCAATTGATGGCGAGCCTCCCAGTGTGATTTCCAGGATCCAGATCTGCACAGTCAGACGGCCAATGGTTTATCTGATTTCTGGTAGGATTCCACCAGTCACCCCGACTGGCAACAGTGAACAGACAAAAAAAGTGCACTCTAGACCAGCGGTCCCCAACCTTTTTTGCGCCACGGACGGGCTTATGCCCGACAATATTTTCATGGACCGGCCTTTAAGGTGTCGCGGATAAATACAACAAAATAAAACTAGTACCGGTACCGATAAAAAGAAAATTTATTCTTATGCTTTTGGAAGAATATGAAACTGATAAAGTTGATCACCCATTGTATATATAACTATGCTAAATTTTATCTAAATTATATCTATCACTGTAGCTATGTTTATACATGTTCTCCTTGTTTATTGTGTGGGGTAAGTGATGATGGGAATTAGGTGAATAGTGGGATTCAATAGAATGTTGAGCATGGGGTAGGGATTAATAAGTATGCTATACTTCTTCCTGCTCCATTTCACACCTAATAATTGTCATTTCATGTCATTTAGACTCTGTTTTATTTTATTTATTTTCTTTTTTTTGTTTTATCTGAGCACATACGTGTGTGTATTTACATATATATTCGTATTTGTAAATGCAAGTATGTGTACTTGTGTATATATTGTTTTTTTTCTGTATATGTCTGAAATAAATAAAGATACAATACGATACAATACAATAACACACGCGAAAAGACCAAGGAAAACCGAGTAAACGATAAAAACGATAACAAAATAACGCTGAAAACCGATAAAAACCCTGAAAACTATACATTTCACACCTGAGCCTCAACTCTCGCGGCCCGGTACCAAACGACTCACGGACCGGTACTGGTCCGAGGCCCGGGGGTTGGGGACGACTGCTCAAGACTATAAAAACACTAAGTGTGAAACTTCACTGGACTTTTTTGCTGACTGACGGATCATTACAGATCATTCCCTCATTCGATCTGTGCTTTGACTTGACTGACCCGCTATAAACTCCGAGGAATAAACTGATCTATAAGGTTGCAACCTAATAAATACTTTCAAAAGGACAATTTCAGTGATTAAGGACAATGCATTTTTTTTCTTTTTTTAATTCAATTCAATTTTATTTATATAGCGCCAAATCACAACAAAAGTCGTCTCAAGGCGCTTCATAATTTTAAGGGCCCTAGTTGTTGTTTTGTTGTGAAACTGTTATGAAACTGTTACCTGTTGAAACTAAAGTCACAGTTAACTGAAATTTCTGTGTTATGATTATTCGCACTCATGTCCAGCTCCTCCCCGAACCTAGAGTGAGGTCTTACCCAGGAGTGGGTTACAGTTAGATCACCTTAATGCCTTTTTTTTTAACTGTTACTTTTATTTCCCGTAAGCTTAATAACCATCGTTGTCATACCTTTTTGCCTTTGGCAGGGTTTTTAAGTTTGTAAAATCAGTATAGTATATATCAGCGGTCTCCAACCTTTTTTGCGCCACGGACCGGTTTATGCCCGACAATATTTTCACGGACCGGCCTTTAAGGTGTCGCGGATAAATACAACAAAATAAAACTAGTACCGGTACCAAAAAAAACAAGATTTATTCATAACACACGTGAAAAGACCAAGGAAAACCGAGTTAACGATAAAAACGATAACAAAATAACGCTGAAAACCGATAAAAACCCTGAAAACCATACATTTCACACCTGAGCCTCAACTCTCGCGGCCCGGTATCAAACGACTCACGGACCGGCACCGGTCCGAGGCCCGGGGGTTGGGGATGTATCTCAGGTTGCATGTTTTCTTGTTTTCTTGTTCTCGTTAGAAACAGCAGCATGGCCTTATTTAATTAAATGTGAGAAATCTTCCCTCCTTTTTCCTGTTCCAGAAAATGTTGATTAATACTTTTTTGTGGAACTTGGAACTACTAAACATGCCCAGCTAAGTTACAGCTGGATTTCTTAACCATCTGTCTAGTGTGGTTTTGAAAAAAGTGAAATCTTTTGAAAGTTATGTCTTTTTTCCAGAAGTTGTATAATTTATGTTATTCTGAAAATACAACATTTTTAAAGTACATATAAACCTAAAGGGAAAAAAGTGCTTTTCCAGTTGGCCCCTCAAGTGAAAGTTTTATATTATGGTTACATCTCTTTTGGCAATTAGATCACTGTTTGAGGTTCATTTTTCCATTTATGGGGACCTAAACCCTATCATTTGCAACATAATGCCAGGATATTATTATTATTGTTATTATTATTATTATTATTATTATTATTATTATTATTATTATTATTATTATTATTGTTATTAATAATAATAATCATCAGGGGGTCCTTTTGTCCCTCTGTGGGGGGATACTCCCACTAGGTTTATATCTGGGACTCTCCACCATTTGACCTTAGAACTGAAGAAGCTTCTCGGATGAGAGGTGAAACGTCTTCAAGCAACTTAAAGAAGTCCAGACGCTTTTCTTTGCAAGCTCCTTTGACTTCAAAGTTTTCTCATGTGCCTATAGGTTTTTTTGTAGTGCGTTTTGATTCTTTTTCTAATTGGTTCTTTTAATCCATCTTGGGTCACCCTGTGTGTGTCTTCTTGTCTGAGGTACTGTTTGGCACCTTTATAACTTTTAAAAACTTTCAAAATTAAATTCAGTAAGCAACAATGTCATGTGGCTTTTCCATGTTTTTACTTCTCTCTTGTGTACCATGACTCAAGTTCAATATGGACATTTTAATATGAACAATTCCTCAGTTTGTGCAATTTTGACCCTCCCAGCCTTAAAAAAGAGACTAGTAAATTTGTTGCCATATCAAAATGAATTCTTGCTGTTACTAGCTGTTACTAGTTACTTGTTAATCTTGCTTCATAGTTTATGCCACAGATATGTACATTTCTTTTGCTCTTGTTGGATTTTGTGACTTTTTAGCTTTTTGGTTTCTTTACTGCCATCTCAGTGCGCTAGATAAACTTTAAGTTTATAATAAATGGCATTTTACATTACTGGACTGTGCATGTTGCTTTGTGAAAATGATGCATTCTATAAAGTTTGAGAGGCAGATCAATTGAAGCAGGAGCATTTTTATTTATTTAATGAATTTTCTTTACCCTGTTCATTTACTTTTATGGCAGGTGTTATATTTATATGAAAAGCACTGACAGGTGCATAGATTTCATCTATACACTTCAGCTGTGGGATGACTCCTTTTTAAAGAGAATACTTATAAGCATATCCGCATCAAATTAGAAGAAAGCATAATTAAAAGCAGTGGAGCTGTATCCAGCACATCCTCACCTGTCTCTGAGAATGAACACCTGTCAGTGATAGAACACACTCTCTCTCGCTTGAGATGTCTGAACGGTGATAGTCTAATTCAATTGGAGTTGAGCCCAAAGGCAACACGGTAGCCTGGAATGTAATTTGTAATCAGCTTCACAACAACAACTCAATAGCGCATGATTAGAGCTCTTCTCTTAAATGTGCTCAACTCAGTGTTAAATCCACCAATCAGTATGACACCTTAGCTTCTCCTCTTCCGATTCACATTACCTTGAATAAATAAAATCAGGGTTTTTTTTGCAATGCATTGGTATGACACAGTCATTCATTATTAAGGCTTCAGGTCTTTGAAGGCTAAGAGTAATAATCTTGTTTTGTTTTTTTTTTAAAATCAGATCCAACACTTCATCTGGACACACAAGTCTGTCACATACAGAGTAGCATGTGGATAGCCTTGACAGAGGGATGTTGACATAGACTGGATGTGTACTGAAAAGCCTCTTGCCTCCCTGTTTGCACTGACAGTGGGTGGATGTAATGAGAGGAATGAGCTTTAGCCGAGGATTCAGTGAAGTTTACCTTGCACTTTTGCGGTGCTCTCACCTCAAGCCTATTGCTTCTTTCTTCCTTATTGACTATATTGAGCTGAATGCTGTAGTGTGCATGCGAATCAGAAGATGAATGGCATTTAATACGCATGAAAGCATGTTATAGTTCTATTAAAATGTTGCACAGGAACACAACACTTCGAGCACAGTGAAATGTCACTTCTTACTACTTATCAAAAAGAGAATGAATGAAAATTTCAATGATCAGGATAAAGGTGGAGGCATGTGTTTTCTGTGCCCTAGAGCCTTTCTTTTTCTTTATATGCTACATATGTATTGCCTTGTAACACTGAATTAACTAGTAGTAATACTGCTAGCTGGCATAGTTCAGACTGCAGTTCGCAAGTGTTACATAGTTCTAAGGGATGATCAATTGAGTTCTTTAGTGAATGCTGATATACATTTAAACAAAGGATGTTCCAGACAACTAGTATATGAACACTAATGATTTCCCTGCAACAATTATCACTGTTCTTTTCTCAACCATTGTTGCTACTCTTCTGTGAAACGGACAGCATAGAAATGCCATGTGTCCATCGAGTTGTAATTTTTGCCACTGGCAGTTACTTGTTACAAGCAAAATTAAATGTAACTTTTTATTTTCTAATTTTGCTGTTCTGCAAGAAAAAAAAGAAAAAAAAGAAAAAATGAAAAGTTTTTTAAAGAATTCAAATCCAATCTAATATAGAGCAAAGGAAAAATAGGCCAACTTTACCAAAAGAAATTGAGATGGGGCTCATGGGAAACTGTCATCATCTAGCCGCAGCTGGTGGTTTGTATTAAAATAGGGCAATTTTCATGTTCAGGTAAAAATCTTATGTTTGAAAACCACACGTATGCTTAAAATCTTAACATGGCTCTTATATCCAAAATATTTTGTATTTAATGGACATGCCTTAATGAAGTCTATTTGAAAGCTCTAGTGTAAACCGGATGCCATACTACTACAAAACTCAAATAAAAGAAGATGAAATTATTTACAGATTCATTGCTCTTATTTCCCACTAATACATGTAAATATTCTCTTACATATTTAAGTGTACGTGACTGTGCTATATGTGATGATACTATATACATTTTTATAAAATGTTAAATTTCATATCACAATATCATTGCTACAGCAATGCCATGCATCTGGTGTGCAAAACAACAAGACGGGCATGTCTCATAGCAAGAGCCGCATATCAGTTTCCAGTTATGATGTAGTACCTAACACTGGCGCTACTTCAGCATCACGCTCCAAACAGTATGTTGCCAAATATGCAAGTTTCACTACTTGAGGCCAAAGCACACTATTGAATGCCACTACAACAAGAAACTAGCAGATGGTGATGTAAAGAAAATCACTAGTATTTATATACTGCTTTTCTATTGAATTTTAGCACCCAAAGAAAGAGCTTGCTTACAACAGTCCCCATTTCCTTTTCTTCTACGACTAAGCACTTTTAACCTAAAATTCATACACTTACACTCAATGGATGCATTGGAGTCAACTTGGGATTCAGTCCACACTAGGGATCAAACCACTGACCTTCCATTTCAAATTGCCCCCTGTACCTGCTGAGCCACACCTGCCTAATATGTTAAGAAATTATGTAAACATATGACAAGAAGAGCAAACGGTGATTGAAATTGCCGATGGGGTTCATGATGGTAAAGCAAGGCTTTAAGCAGGTTCTTCAAAAGCTGGACCCAAGATACAACAATGCAGGTAGAAAATATTTTTCAGTTGTATTATGTGAGACAATATTGTGCAGGCTCCTGAAGACTTACAAGATTCATTTACTTTAGTTATTGTTAAGGCATCTTGTTTTAATAGATTTACACTTAGGTTGTCTGTCATCACCGTTTACTCACACTAAATGCAAGCTGGAAGCACCAATAAAATGTTCACATTTTTTTTTCTATTTTCAGAAATATTATTATTGCAAATATTCTTGAAATGTTGTCTTATAATTTCAAAGCTATGTTGTCCATGTCTATAATTTAAAATAGTATTATGCTCCCTCACTTCCCTCAGTGCATGGCTCTGTTGCAATCTGGCAGCAAATGAGACTAATGGAAAATAATTTCAATATGATTTGACTTCAGTTTGACTGAAGCTTGTAAGAACATTGCAGTTACAAATGAAAAAGTTTATCCTCAAAAAGTTCTATTTTTATGAACTGACATGGTAGAAATAGTTCAGTTATTTAAAATTCAGCATGCATTATAAGCCAGAACTAAGTCAGTTAAGCAGTTAGATTATATAAACATGTACTGATGATAATAACGTTGTTTTTTTGTTTTATTTTTTCAAGAGATTAGATCAAAACCTTCAAAAAGCCTGAACTTGCTGTTATAGATATTATTTCTTTGTTCACTGCATTAAGCTGTCAAGATGAAGAGGACATTGTAATTGAAACCATACAAAACATTTTAGTATTTCTCCTACTGTGGATGATAAAGGTGGGACTTATTGTTTGTTCATTATGAGTATCACCTTCTTGGAGAAGCTGATCTACAATACGGCAGCAGTGATCAGTGAGATGCTTGGCTACAAGTTGAACAGCCACAAGGGGCAGTACCCTCCATGGAGAAGGAGGCTAGAGGGCAAGATCAAAGTAGCACGGAGGGAGGTTAGCCAACTAACGGAGTTGCAGAAAGGTGCGACAAATAAGGTGCCTAAGAAATACGGCAAGCTGTCCATACCTGAGGCCTTGGAAACTGCCAAGCAAAGACTCACAGCCTTGGCCAGCCGCTTGAGGAGGTACACCAGAGAGATCGAAGGCAGGAGAATAAACCAGCTGTTCTCCACAGAACCAGCAAAGGTGTACTCTCAGTGGCAAGGGATCAATAAGAGAACAGCACCACCAAGGCTGGAGACGGAGCAATACTGGAAGAGCATATGGGAGAAGGACGCAACCCATAACGGCAATGCTCAGTGGCTGGAGGATCTGAGGGCAGGCCACAGCGACCTCCCTGAACAGGGTCCAGTAACCATCACAGTGGCAGATATCCAAGAAAGGGTCTCCAGTATGAAGAGTTGGACAGCACCAGGGCCCGACATGGTTCACGCCTACTGGCTGAAGAAGCTGACTGCACTCCACGAGCGTCTGGCAGCACAAATGAACCAGCTGCTAGTTAACGAGAGACACCCGGAATGGCTAACTGAAGGCCGGACGGTCCTGATCCCCAAGGACCCCAAGAAGGGACCGGTCCCCTCCAACTACCGACCAATAACCTGCCTCAGTACTACATGGAAGCTCCTGTCAGGCATCATATCGGCTAAGATGAACAGGCACATGGGTCAATACATGAGCGGGACACAGAAAGGAATTGGCAAGAATACCAGAGGCGCAAAACACCAGCTACTGGTAGACAGAACAATCAGCCGAGACTGCAAGACCAGACTGACCAACCTGTGCACTGCCTGGATTGATTACAAGAAGGCCTATGACTCAATGCCCCACAGCTGGATACTGGAATGCCTAGAATTGTACAAGATCAATGGGACCCTAAGAACCTTCATCAGGAACTCAATGGGGATGTGGCGTACAACACTAGAGGCCAACTCCAAGCCCATAGCACAAGTCACCATCAAGTGCGGGATCTACCAGGGAGATGCTCTGTCCCCACTGCTGTTCTGCATAGGCCTGAACCCCCTCAGTGAGATCATTAACAAGACTGGCTACGGATACCGACTACGGAACGGAGCAGTTGTCAGCCACCTCCTGTACATGGATGACATCAAGCTGTATGCCAAGAGTGAACGAGACATCGATTCACTGATCCACACTACCAGGCTATACAGCAATGACATTGGAATGTCGTTCGGACTGGAGAAGTGTAGTCGGATGGTATCAAAGAGAGGGAAGGTAGTCAGAACTGAGGGGATTGAACTACCAGAAGGCAACATTGCAGACATAGAGGACAGTTACAAGTACCTGGGGATCCCGCAGGCGAATGGGAACCATGAAGAGGCCGCTAGAAAAGCTGCAACCACCAAGTACCTGCAGAGGGTCAGGCAAGTCCTGAGGAGTCAGCTGAATGGTAAGAACAAGATCCGGGCCATCAACACGTACGCCCTGCCCGTGATCAGGTACCCTGCTGGGGTAATAGGCTGGCCAAAGGAGGAGATAGAAGCCACTGACATAAAGACAATAAAGCTCCTTACCATGCATGGAGGGTTTCACCCCAAGTCCAGCACCCTGAGGCTGTACGCTAAGCGGAAGGAAGGGGGCCGGGGACTGGTGAGTGTCAGCACCACAGTCCAGGATGAGACAACGAACATCCAAGAATACATTGATGGCCCCAACTGACCGAGTGCTCAGTGAATACCTCAGGCAACAGAAACCCAAGAAAGAGGAGGGAGACGAGGAACCATCATGGAAGGACAGGCCCTTGCACGGTATGTACCACCGGCAGATAGAGGAGGTGGCTGATATCCAGAAATCCTACCAGTGGCTGGACAAAGCTGGACTGAAAGACAGCACAGAGGCACTAATCATGGCAGCACAAGAACAAGCTCTGAGCACAAGATCCATAGAGGCTGGGGTCTATCACACCAGGCAAGACCCCAGGTGCAGGCTGTGTAAAGATGCCCCAGAGACAATCCAGCACATAACAGCAGGGTGCAAGATGCTAGCAGGCAAGGCATACATGGAACGCCATAACCAAGTGGCCGGCATAGTGTACAGGAACATCTGTGCCGAGTATAACCTGGAAGTCCCGAGGTCAAAATGGGAGATGCCCCCAAGGGTGGTGGAGAATGACCGAGCTAAGATCCTGTGGGACTTCCAGATACAGACGGACAAAATGGTGGTGGCTAACCAACCGGACATAGTGGTGGTAGACAAACAGAAGAAGACGGCCGTAGTGATCGATGTAGCAGTTCCGAATGACAGCAATATCAGGAAGAAGGAACACGAGAAGCTGGAGAAATACCAAGGGCTCAGAGAAGAGCTCGAGAGGATGTGGAGGGTGAAGGTAACGGTGGTCCCCGTGGTAATCGGAGCACTAGGTGCGGTGACTCCCAAGCTAGGCGAGTGGCTCCAGCAGATCCCGGGAATAACATCGAAGATCTCTGTCCAGAAGAGCGCAGTCCTGGGAACAGCTAAGATACTGCGCAGGACCCTCAAGCTCCCAGGCCTCTGGTAGAGGACCCGAGCTTGAAGGATAAAACCGCCCGCATGGGCGTGCTGGGTGTTTTTTATATATATATATATATATATATTTATTGACTAAAATTGATTGAAACAATTAAACTCATTTCAGTGGTTTTCTTTTGAAAACTGACATTCACTGTTCTATTTCTATTACCAAACCTCTAGGCTAGAACATGAAGTTAATGAGGAAGTGCCAAAAACCTCATCTCCAAACATGAGTCAGTCCACACACACTTGAAATGACCAACAGGACTGAGACATGTTTATCTACTTTTTGACCTAGATAGCTTTCAGGGAATTCTAACAAGGTTGGTTAGCAAGTTGCATTAATAAGCTGTACACAACAGTAAACTGTATTAATGCCATTAATAGTAAAATACATCTGCAGAGAAATCCCCTCATGTGGCTTACTATACATTATTTTATAACTTCACATGTCCCCCCCTAAATTTTAGTAACAACTACAAGCTAACAGAGCTATTATGCATTTCTAATGTACTGAACAATTAGTCACGTAACTCCTAAAAATCCCTTAAAACCAACACAATCATTGTAACTTTTACACAGTTTCAGACATGATATACCTCGCTCCTCTTCAACTTTTCTTTTTAGTTTTTTTTGTGTTGTGTTCCAAAAGAACTGGAATGTTCTGTCTGTAAAGGCCAGTTATGCAATAGAAGAATTAAATACCTCACAAGTTTTCCCCAAGCTCAAGGTGATAACATCCTAATGCTTTATCATTATATAACCCCATACTCTTTTATCACCTGGGCATTCTCACCTAGACTTCTCACTTTCTCAGATAACCGCATAAGCGTTTGCATCTTATATTCCTTCAAGCCATACACAGGAAAAAAGATAATTCAACAAGAGCTACTATAGAGAAGATGCATTGTAATCCACTGATTTTTATGCTGTTGTGTAAAAAAGATATGGCAAGGTGGTATCTTTTTACCCTCTTTCCTGAATCTCAAAGCTCGAAGGTGCCTGAGCAACAGCACCACAGTTATTATTCCCATATTTCCCGTCATTCCCTGTGTGCCCAAAGTTTGAACTGAGATTATTGTAGAGGGACAGCAAGTCTCCTGTCTTTGTAATGGCTTGCAGAGAGAGTGACAGTACATTAGGAACTGCACATAGGTCTTTTTCGGTGGGTTTAAAGTCCACTGCATCAAATCAATTGAGCAACCAAAGGCTTTGAAACTGCATCAGGTATATATTTTATTGTCAGAGCAGTTTCAGTTTATTGGTTAAGTTGCAAGAACTGCAGGGTAGAAGTTTCTTGTCTGACCTTGGAGTCCCTGCCTTGTTCTGAATCGAAGGGTATCAATTAATGTTATTTTGTCCAACAACAATGATTGATGCTGTTGCTCCTTTATACACAACATATCTCACTTTTTCTTTCACAACTTGGTGCACCTGGTTATGGCATTAGTGAAGTTGACCAAACGACCCGGTGTGTTGTCTTTGCAATGAGCAGGATTAACGTGAATAGGTTGATTTTTTTTTTAAAGAGATATATTATCTATTACTAAACCTAACCAAGTCGTTTTAAGTGGTGAAACTTTACCGAGCAGCTTTTAGTGCCCAAATCTATCCAGTAAGTAAAAAGAAAAAATGAACTGAAAGGGAAAAAAGGTAAGTAAAACAAGTTTAACCCAAAAGAAACAAAAAAAAAAAAAAGTCCCAGAAAAATTCAAACCACATCCGCTGACTGCCAAATCAAGAATGTATTTATTCCAGAACACCTCAAATCTACTTACGTGGCCATTGTGGGGCTTGAAAACAGGGCTGTTATCGCTCTGTGGGCAAAATTGCTACAGCTGATGTGTAAAGGCATAGAGGGTGAAGGACACTGGCACATTACCTTAACGCAGACCTTCCCAAAGTGTGGGGTCCGCCCCCTAGGGGGGGGCGCAGAGCCATTGCAGGGGGGCGCGGTATGAAAAAAAAACGCTTGGACACTGCTAGCATAATGGACAGGCTTTTGACAGGGCGCCCACACAAATGCAAAGCAGGAGATGAAGCATCACTGAATATGTTTCCAAACCAACTTCATTCTAAGCCAAAGACTAGAAAATATGGTGAAGCATATCTTCCCTTTGGCTTCACCTGCACAAGTGCCGAGGTAGGTCTCCCCTGCAGAATTAAACCAATTGGTTTTCCCTTCGTGGGGAGCATGGGCTGGGTTCTTCAAATCACGGACAAACAGTATCCCACATTCTTGATTTTTAGTTCACAAACACTTCTTGTAATGACTAACTACTCATGACATTTTGGAGATGTTAGCTCTTTATACAGTAAAGTTACAGTGGGATACAAATAATATCAGGCTGATCCTGCCACGATTTGTTCCCCCGGTTCAAATCACGGACAAACAGCATCCCACAGCTGTTTATGTTTTTGAACCCATTTTGCACAGAGAGGCATTTTTTGAAAAATGTATTGATAGCAATGTTGAATATTATTAAACAGGAAAAAAAAACAACTACAGGTACAATAATTACACCGTGACGCCTCTAGCTTTGTAAATAGAGGGACATTAACTGCATGTGTAAGCATGTAAACCCGCAGATAGAGACAAAATACTTTTAATCTGAATATCTGCCATTCTGCAATTCATCTCATGTAAACAATAACGTGGCGCACAGCGTGACGTGAAAAAAGGCGCATACCTTTGAAGTTGCATGACCAACTCTGTATTCCTCGTCCACATGTAAACGCAAAAAAGGAGTTTTCTCAGTTTTCGGTGATTCGAAATGCCATTTATGTGTGGACGTAAGGTCCAAACACATAGAAACAGCTGCGTTTATAATACCCGTGCAGGTGTGGACGTAGAGTAAAAGAGTTAGTAGTTTATTTTCTTACTACCTGTAATGTATTGCAGATTACTTGTATTTAGTTAATTGTTTACTAAATGTTTGAGGTGTGAAATAAACCACAATGGAGCAAAATATGGGTGTGTGTGGTTGGAGGATGTGTTAGTGTGTGCATGTGCGCGCGGGGGGGGGGGGGGCACATGCAACAATGTCCCTCTGTGGGACATTTTACTTGTAAAACAAAAGGGGGCCTGGCAAAAAAAATTTGGGAACCACTGCCTTAACGCATTCTTCTTATGAACACCAATACTGCGTTTTAGAATTCATAGGTACTCATTTCAGTAGGACATCATTGGAATCTTGCTCCATTGCCCCCTTCCAACAAATGTACCACATATAACAATCTGCAATGTATAAAACATGTTTTAGAGAAAAAATGTAAAGACAATAAAAAAAGTTTTGTGTTTTTACTTTTAAATTCATGTATACTACAGCATTGAGTTTATCTTCTGTATGTTCTGGGCAATGCTTAAAAAGCAGAAGGGTCTGTGTAAGACTGGTAGCATCACACATGAAGTATATATTAGCCTTCACAGCTGTGGTCGCTCTGTGTGTTAAAAGATGATTTACAATGATTCCTTATCCGGAAAGTAAATTGCAAGGGGGGTATGGGGTCCTTTTGTGATGATTCTGCCGCAATTTTCCCCTTTACAATGCGAGGCCAATGGAGCGTTCTCTCCTTATCTCCATGAGTCCTGGTTGGAGTTTTTGAAAGATGTTCCCTTTCCTCTATCTAGTTCTTGTTCAGCCATGAAGATAACAACCCCATACCTCCTCCCCACTGCCCACACCCGCTGACACATAATCACAACCCCGACTGAAGTGTGTATCTGTAAGAGCAGATTCTCACACTTATAATTCAAGGGCATAGTGCAAGCAAGGGTGGATGCGTGTTTTCCTGTGAATGTGTCCTGGTCAGATGCCATGGCTCCGTGTGCCGTAATGTATTTTCAAAGCAAAGGGCTTGTGCAACATTCAGAATGTCCGAACTCTGAGATTGAGGTGAAAAGGAATACATGCTTTTACTTTTTGGAGATGTTTTTCATAAGAAGCCTTGCAACACCTTCAAAAGCTGGGCAATAGAAGCTGTAAGATTACCAAACAATTACCTGACATAATAAATGGTCAGAATCTTCAGGGATCGGACCAGATGCTGCTAAATGGGAAGCATTTGGTTGACATTTTCCTTTGACTCCCTCACTGTGCAGAGATGCAATGCATGGGGGGGCAGACACAGCTCTAGGTAATGCAATAACACTCACAGCGAGCTTACAACCACATTTCCCTGCTTTCCTATGTATGTATTCTCTTTCAGCCACCCATGCTGGCATGGCATTTCGTCTTCAACGAATCTCTTATTCTGTTTGTGAAGTGACAGCGTAGCTTACTGTGACACTTAACCACTTGGAGAGAACATCAGTACGACATTATTCTTGCTCCTGCTGCAGATTCCCTATTCCTTTTTCTCCCCATGAGTCCATAAAGATGAAAAAGATGAGGGTGGTTACGATTACCATATTACATAGTGGCCCACGTCATTCCTGAACCATGCAATCTTATAGGTGAAAACTTTTCAGGTAGCAAAAAAAGTTAAACTGTGTTCAATCAGCTGGATGCCCAGAGTGGCATCATTTGAGGATTAGCTCTAACAGCTTGAATCTATTGATGAGCAGGTCTTTATTACACTGGGATTATATCTGAGTGCCAGACAAGATTTAAAACAAATATGTGAGGAAGATCAGGGTAATATATAAACCACTCTTGTGTGTGTGTGTGTGTATCTTTCACAAACAATGACCCCTGTTCTGTAGAGGGAAATCATCAGGGTGCAGATGAAAGGCACATGGGCCTGTCAGTACAGAATTCTGCTGGCTCGTTCTGCTGGAGTGCAATGAGCTTTGTTACTCGTTTGCTCACTTTAGCTTGCCAGGCACTTTAGGCCCATGACCAGTGGCTCCAACATGAGTGGGTGGATTGGCACAAAACTTGGTGCAAAGAACTGTGGTTTCCAGACAATGTAACCCAATGACCTCTGTGATCCCCTGACTCTTTCCAAAGCCCAAACATAAGGTGACAATTCAACGTGTACCATCAAATTTGATAGATATGTACAGTGGGGCAAAAAAGTATTTAGTCAGCCACCGATTGTGCAAGTTCCCCCACTTAAAATGATGACAGAGGTCAGTAATTTGCACCAGAGGTACACTTCAACTGTGAGAGACAGAATGTGAAAAAAAAATCCATGAATCCACATGGTAGGATTTGTAAAGAATTTATTCGTAAATTAGGGTGGAAAATAAGTATTTGGTCACCTCAAACAAGGAAAATCTCTGGCTCTCACAGACCTGTAACGTCTTCTGTAAGAAGCTTTTCTGTCCCCCACTCATTACCTGTATGAATGGCACCTGTTTGAACTCATCATCTGTATAAAAGACACCTGTCCACAGCCTCAAACAGTCAGACTCCAAACTCCGCCATGGCCAAGACCAAAGAGCTTTCGAAGGACACCAGGAAAAGTATTGTAGACCTGCACCAGACTGGGAAGAGTGAATCTACAATAGGCAAGCAGCTTGGTGTGAAAAAATCAACTGTGGGAGCAATCATCAGAAAATGGAAGACATACAAGACTCTCCCTCGATCTGGGGCTCCACGCAAGATCTCATCCCGTGGGGTCAAAATGATCATGAGAACGGTGAGCAAAGATCCCAGAACCACACGGGGGGACCTGGTGAATGACCTGCAGAGAGCTGGGACCAAAGTAACAAAGGTCACCATCAGTAACACACTACAACGGCAGGGAATCAAATCCCGCAGTGCCAGACGTGTTCCGCTGCTGAAGCCAGTGCATGTCCAGGCCCGTCTGAAGTTTGCCACAGAGCACATGGATGATACAGCAGAGGATTGGGAGAATGTCATGTGGTCAGATGAAACCAAAGTAGAACTTTTTGGTATAAACTCAACTCGTCGTGTTTGGAGGAAGAAGAATACTGAGTTGCATCCCAAGAACACCATACCTACTGTGAAGCATGGGGGTGGAAACATATTGCTATGGGGCTGTTTTTCTGCCAAGGGGACAGGACGACTGATCCGTGTTAAGGACAGAATGAATGGGGCCATGTATCGTGAGATTTTGAGCCAAAACCTCCTTCCATCAGTGAGAACTTTGAAGATGAAATGAGGCTGGGTCTTCCAACATGACAATGATCCAAAACACACCGCCCGGGCAACAAAGGAGTGGCTCCGTAAGAAGCATTTGAAAGTCCTGGAGTGGCCTAGCCAGTCTCCAGACCTCAACCCCATAGAAAATCTGTGGCGGGAGTTGAAAGTCCGTGTTGCTCGGCGACAGCCCCAAAACATCACTGCTTTCGAGAAGATCTGCATGGAGGAATGGGCCAAAATACCAGCTACTGTGTGTGCAAACCTGGTAAAGACCTATAGTAAACGTTTGACCTCTGTTATTGCCAACAAAGGTTATGTTACAAAGTATTGAGTTGTATTTTTGTTATTGACCAAATACTTATTTTCCACCCTAATTTACGAATAAATTCTTTACAAATCCTACCATGTGGATTCATGGATTTTTTTTTCACATTCTGTCTCTCACAGTTGAAGTGTACCTCTGGTGCAAATTACTGACCTCTGTCATCATTTTAGGTGGGGGAACTTGCACAATCGGTGGCTGACTAAATACTTTTTTGCCTCACTGTATGTTCTTCCTAGGAGGGATTTTAATTTCTAAGAAATCAGTCTGAAAAATTTGTGGAAAAACCTTTTCCATGAATTCCTCAGTTGTTCATAGGTGATTTAGCCTACCTACAGTTGTTTCACATCTATAACCCACTTTGAAACCTCCTTCCTTTTATGTTGTATTTGACTATTAATGCAGTTGTTGTCAGTGATAACTGCTGTTCTGTGCTGAGGTCTTGCCACTGTTATCCCCACCTCCAGATTTCCATGTATGCACATGGAAGGGGAGGAAGTGTGCCCCACTCTTGGCTTCGTTTAGTGTTAATTAAAAAATGATTGCCAGCTAACCTCCAAAACTAAGCTTCTGAAAATGGCAAGCACAGTGGTTGCTAAACATCAGAATGTTTTCATTCTGAGCGTGACATTTAACTCAAAGAACTACTGTACCTCAGTACAGACTCACAGATTTGGCAGCATAGCAGGAAACGTTGTTTTTGTTTGCTGAAAATATGCAGGGAAATATTTACAATCTGGGCTTCTTGTAACTATATATAGACACGCCATTTTTAGTCAATCGGACATTAAAAGAAGTGCAGTTGCTTCAAATGTGCAGTCATTGTTATGATCAGCATCTGTTTTGAGCTAGCATAAAAAGAAAAGGTCTTTTGCTAGTACGGTACATGTAGTTGGTCTTCTAGAGTTTCCAAATGACATGACAGCATCCTATAACTGAGGCATTTTCCATACTATTACTTTAATACAGTCTAACTAAATTAGTCATGGGTGAGATGGTTGGGCGCTTTGAAATGATTCTTAAAAAGAATCCTTTAATCTCTGCTCTTGGTTCAGTTTCTCACTGTGCAGACAATTAAAAGAGAATGAAATCATACGTCCATGGGTGACATGCCGCCACCTCAAGGCATTAATTTTGTGCTGAAGAAAATCCGTCAGTTAGAATCCATGTTGATCTTTTAAAAAGTGACCCATGGCATTTAAGATTTGGCTCCCAGCTGAACTCTGTCTCACCTCCAGAGAGAGAGAGAGAGAGGAGAGGAGAGATAGAGTAAGAGAGCAAGTTACGTAACAAGCGACACCATCTTGTTTCTTTAAATAAAATCAAAATTACACTGGGGCATAAATTAATGGCCCTCACTCCAAGGCTCTAGTTGTTACACAAGGCAAAGAAGGTGGAAGATAGATTAGTCAGATCCTACTTTATCCACTGCCTCTCTTCTGTATCATTACAGTGGTATTGTGTACCTCAGGTTTCTGCATGGATTGCCTCCAGGACTAGAGAGGGCACTGCCTCTAGAGGCATGAACTTGCACTGTGGTGAGGAAAGCAGAAGAGATATTGATTCAACTTTGTTAGCCAACCGCTTTAGGTATGCAAAACTCTTGGTTTTCTTTTCAAGCTATTTTATAGCCTTCCTGTATTTACAGACAAATGTTTATTACTAAACATACATATGGTTGACTTAATCAAACTGTAACTGTTATTTTTGCTTGTTAAAGTAATTGCTGTTTTGTGCTGAAAGAAATAGTCAAGCAGTCTTAATTATAATTTTTTTATTGCAATGCATAATTCCAATTATTTACTTGCATCCCTGAACATAGAAATTAATTTTAGTAGTTAATTTACGAATTCTCAGGTAAGTCCAGTGTGCCACCTTAAATGTGGGAGTATAAACATCAATTCGGTTACTTTATAGATTGAAACATGTTTTTGACTAACATATCTGTGTTCTGTGTCAGATCTTTGCTGGATTGATTCTTTTCTTATTTATATAGCTTTATTTCTATTTTCCTATTTCTCATCAATTCAATTCAATTCAATTTTATTTATATAGCGCCAAATCACAACATAAGTCACCTCAAGGCGCTTCATAGATACAGAGAAAAACCCAACAATCATATGACCCCCTATGAGCAAGCACTTTGGCAACAGTGGGAAGGAAAAACTCCCTTTTAACAGGAAGAAACCTCCGGCAGAACCAGGCTCAGGGAGGGGCGGCCATCTGCTGCGACCGGTTGGGGTGAGAGAAGGAAGACAGGATAAAAGACATGCTGTGGAAGAGAGACAGAGGTTAATAACAGATATGATTCAATGCAGAGAGGTCTGTTAATACGCTCGATCTGATATCCTCGTGTTGGTGTTGTTCCCAGATCATCATGAAAATGTTGTTCCAGGATCAACATTGCAAGTGACCAATCAGAATGTTGTGACGTCATACTTTTGCGACTTCGGGAAAAACCGGCGTAAAACAAAAAACTGTACTTAAGCTGCGAGAAACCGCCTCTGTCTGCCGATCAACGGACCCTGACCCTAACCCTAACCCTAACGTCACAACAATGTGATTGGTCACTTGCAATGTTGAACCTGGAACAACATTTTCATGATGGTCTGGGAACAACACCAACACGAGGATATCAGATCATCCCTGTTAATACATAGTGAGCGAGAAAGGTGACTGGAAAGGAAAAACTCAATGCATCATGGGAATCCCCCGGCAGCCTATGTCTATTGCAGCATAACTAAGGGAGGATTCAGGGTCACCTGGTCCAGCCCTAACTATATGCTTTAGCAAAAAGGAAAGTTTTAAGCCTAATCTTGAAAGTAGAGATAGTGTCTGCCTCCTGAATCCAAACTGGAAGCTGGTTCCACAGAAGAGGGGCCTGAAAACTAAAGGCTCTCCCTCCCATTCTACTTTTAAATACACTAGGAACAACAAGTAGGCCTGCAGAGCGAGAGCGAAGTGCTCTAATAGGGTGATATGGTACTACAAGGTCATTAAGATAAGATGGGGCCTGATTATTTAAGACCTTGTATGTGAGGAGCAGGATTTTGAATTCAATTCTGGATTTAACAGGAAGCCAATGAAGGGAAGCCAAAACAGGAGAAATATGCTCTCTTTCTAGTCCCTGTCAGTACTCTTGCTGCAGCATTTTGGATTAGCTGAAGGCTTTTCAGTGAGTTTTTTGGACATCCTGATAATAATGAATTACAGTAGTCCAGCCTGGAAGTAATAAATGCATGAACTAGTTTTTCAGCGTCACTCTGAGACAGGATATTTCTAATTTTAGAGATGTTGCGCAAATGGAAGAACGCAGTCTTACATATTTGTTTAATATGTGCATTGAAGGACATGTCCTGGTCAAAAATGACTCCAAGGTTCCTCACAGCGTTACTGGAGGCCAAGGTAATGCCATCCAGAGTAAGAATCTGGTTAAATACCATATTTCTAGGCTTTTCAGGGCCGAGTACAATAACCTCAGTTTTATCTGAATTAAGAAGCAGAAAGTTAGCGGCCATCCAGGTATTTATGTCTTTAAGACATTCCTGCAGTTTAACTAATTGGTGTGTGTTATCTGGCTTCATGGACAGATAGAGCTGGGTGTCATCTGCATAGCAGTGAAAATGTATGCTATGTCTTCTAATGATACTGCCTAAGGGAAGCATGTATAATGTAAACAGAATTGGTCCTAGCACTGAACCCTGTGGAACTCCATAATTAACCTCAGTGTGTGAAGAGGACTCTCCATTTACATGAACAAATTAGAGTCTATTAGATAGATATGATACAAACCACTGCAGTGCAGTACCTGTAATACCTACAGCATGTTCTAATCGCTCTAATAGGATATTATGGTCGACAGTATCGAATGCTGCACTAAGGTCTAGCAGGACAAGCACAGAG
Organism: Rhamphochromis sp. 'chilingali'; assembly: GCF_963969265.1. Classification (NCBI taxonomy): domain Eukaryota; kingdom Metazoa; phylum Chordata; class Actinopteri; order Cichliformes; family Cichlidae; genus Rhamphochromis; species Rhamphochromis sp. 'chilingali'. Next base: position 9,813,911 of record NC_137931.1, on the reverse strand, counting down.
ATGAGTCCACTGTCAGAGGCCATAAGAAGATCATTTGTAACCTTCACTAAAGCTGTTTCTGTGCTGTGATGAGCTCTGAAACCTGACTGAAACTCTTCAAATAAACCATTCCTCTGATCTGTTAGCTGTTTGACAACTACTCTTTCAAGGATTTTTGATATGAAAGGAAGGTTGGAGATTGGCCTATAATTAGCTAAGACTGCTGGGTCTAGAGATGGCTTTTTGAGTAAAGGTTTAACTACAGCCAGCTTGAAGGCCTGTGGTACATAGCCGATCATTAGAGATAGGTTGATCATATTTAAGATTGAAGAATTAATTAATGGCAGGACTTCTTTGAGCAGTTTTGTAGGAATGGGGTCTAAAAGACACGTTGATGGTTTGGAGGAAGTAATTATTGAAGTTAACTCAGAAAGACCAATTAGAGAAAAATAGTCTAACTTAACATCAATGGTACTAAGAGTAGCTGTAGATAATATTACATCTGTGGGATGATTACTGGTAATTTTTTCTCTAATGATAAATTTTATTTGTGAAGAAGTTCATGAAGTCATTACTAGTTAACGTTAAAGGGATTGTTGGCTCAAAAGAGCTCTGACTTTTTGTCAGCCTGGCTACAGTGCTGAAGAGAAACCTGGGGTTGTTCTTATTTTCTTCAATCAGTGATGAATAGTAAGATGTTCTGGCTTTGCGGAGGGCTTTCTTATAAAGCAGCAAACTATTTCTCCAGGCTAAATGATGATCCTCTAAATTTGTGACACGCCATTTCCTCTCCAGATTACGAGTCATCTGCTTTAGGCTACGTGTTTGAGAATTATACCACGGAGTCAGGTACTTCTGATTAGAGACCTTAGTTTTCACAGGAGCTACAGTATCCAGAGTCGTACGTAGTGAGGAGGTGAAATTATTAACAAGATAATCGACCTCTGTTGGGGTAGCGTTCAGATAGCTGCTCTGCTCTATGTTGGTACAGGGCATTGAAGATGATAACAGTGGGTGGATTATATTCTTAAACTTAGTTACAGCGCTTTCAGAAAGACATCTACTTTGATAAAGTCTACTCTCCACCGCTGTGTAATCAATTATTGTAAATGTAAATGTTATCAGGAAATGATCAGACAGGAGAGGGTTTTCAGGAAACACTGTTAAATGTTCAGTTTCTATGCCATATGTTAAAACAAGATCTAGAGTGTGATTAAAGTGGTGGGTGGGTTCTTTTACATTTTGAGAGAAACAAATTGAGTCTAATAACAGATTAAATGCCATGTTGAGGCTGTCATTTTTAGCATCTACATGGATGTTAAAATCACCCACAATAATTATTTTATCTGAGCTCAGAACTAAATTAGATATAAAGTCTGAGAAATCAGACAGAAACTCTGTGTAAGGCCCAGGTGGACGATAGATGATAACAAGTAAGACTGGTTTCTGAGTTTTACAGCTGGGGTGGACGAGGCTAAGCATCAGGCTTTCAAATGAATTAAAAGTCTGTCTTGGTCTTTCATTAATTAATAGGCTGGTGTGAAAAATTGCTGCCACACCGCCCCCTCGGCCTGTGCTTCGAGATTTCTGGTAGTTAGAATGACTCGGGGGTGTTGATTCATTTAAACTAACATAATCATCCTGCTGCAACCAGGTTTCTGTAAGGCAGAGTAAATCAATTTGTTGATCAATTATTAAGTCATGTACTAACAGAGACTTGGAGGAGAGAGACCTAATATTTAATAATCCACATTTCACTGTTTTACTCTTTGGTTCAGATGTGGATACTTTATTGTTCTTTCTTTGTAATTGTTTATGTTTAAGTTGTTTGTAGCTGGTTTTTAGTTTGTTTTTTGTCTGTTTGGGAGCTGACACAGTCTCTATGGAGATGGGTTTTTGGGGGGGTAGCAGGAGGAGAGAAGCTGCAGAGAGGTGTGTAAGACTGCAACTCTGCTTCCTGGTCCCAACTCTGGATAGTCATATTTTGGGGGGTTTAATAAATTTGTCCATATTTCTAGAAATGAGAGCTGCTCCATCCAAAGTGGGATGGATGCCGTCTCTCCTAACAAGACCAGGTTTCCTCCAGAAGGTTTGCCAATTATCTATGAAGCCCACATAGTTTCTGGGACACCACTCAGACAGCCAGCAATTTAAGGAGAACATGTGGCTAAACATGTCACTCCCGGTCTGATTGGGGAGGGGACCAGAGAAAGCTACAGAGTCCGACATTGTTTTGGCAAAGTTTCACACAGATTCAATATTGATTTTAGTGACCTCCGATTGGCGTAACCGGGTGTCATTACTGCCGACGTGAATTATGATCTTACTGAATTTACGTTTAACCTTAGCCAGCAGTTTTAAATTTCCTTCAATGTCATCTGCTCTGGTCCCTGGAAGACAATTGACTATGGTTGCCGGTGTCTCTAGCTTCACATGTCTGAGAACAGAATCACCAATTACCAGAGTTTGACCCCCGGCGGGTGTGTCGCCGAGTGGGGAAAAACGGTTAGACACATGAACGGGTTGGTGGTGTACCTGGGGCTTCTGTTTAGGACTATGCTTCCTCACCGTGACCCAGCCGCCCTCTTTCCCCAGCTGCTTGGGGTCTGCCGGGGAACAGCTAGCGGGGCCTACGCTATCTTCGGCTGCACCAGCTACAGGGGCCTGGCTAGCTATGGGTGAATGAAGGGTGCGAAGCCGAGTCTCCAATTCAGTAATCCTGGCCTACAGAGCTGCAAATATGCTACATTTGTTACAGATATCATTACTGCTAAAGGAGGCCGAGGAGTAACTAAACATCTGACACAATGAGCAAGAAAGTGCAGGAGGGACAGGTGAAGTAGCCATGGTGCTAACGAGTCGGCTACGAACTAAGCCAAGCTAGCGAAACAGTACAGAAACAGTGAGTGAATACTTTGGCTATAAATTAGGTAGTGAGTACACAGAAAGTGTGCTTCGGATGAAGCACGTGAATATTATACTATGAAAAAGACTGTATTTAAAAGTTGTTAATTAAATTGCTAAGCAAATAAGCTACTCAGAAACACCACTGTGTTTGAGGAGGAACAGGAAGTGATACTCTACCGCAGAGCGAGCGAACACCAACAAAAAACAAAGAAAGAAACAAAAAAAGCAACATTTTACAACTTCAACCTAAAGCGCTCTCCATCTATGCAAGATAGCATGGGTGCTGTGTAGGAGTAAAGTCAGTTTCAGTCCAGCTGTGCTTCATCGACATGAGAGTCAGATGCTGTCCTTCTGCTGATCGTTTTTTAAACCATTGCACTGCTTCTTTTGTTCTCCACTCAACCAGTTTTCACAACTTCTATATGGAAAACATTGTATTAAGTATTTATGGGCTATTAGCTCTTTGGGAATCACCTTGTTGGTGCAAAAATACTATTTTACTGTGCTTTGTTTTTGGTACCTATTTGGTAGTATTTGTCTTTTATTAGCTAGCCCGCACTCCTCTTTTCCTTTGACTTTCCATTTTGTCCATTTCTGTCAAAATGTTATGAGTAGACTTGCTAATTGTTGCTGGCCAAGCTTAAAGTTCATTGGGGGTCAATGCAAGACCTCAGGCCACCAGGAAAACATCCTGTTATTCCCAACAGGGTGTCCTGTGATTTTGAATGAGCAATTGGTGTCACAAGCTAAGTTTTTAAGATCATTCCCTGAGAAGTTTCTTTACAAGCACTAGATGTCAACTGTCACTGAGATCTACAGTGGTTTCCAATGATATTTATCAACCATTTCATAGTCAGGTAACTGTTCTAGGATCTGTTTGGAATGCCTTAAACCACAGAGATGTGTGGATTTATGGATTGTAAATATGTTCCATAAACAAGTTTCGAAACAAACTGTTCAAATCTCATTGCAACACTTTGAATTGCAGATTTATTGATGAGAAAATGAGTTTAAGTCAAACCTCATATCCAGAAAAGGGCCTAGAGAAGATGGAGGATAAGGAATACATTTTACCTCATAGGTGTAGGTAATATGCCAAGGTGCATAAAGAAACACCTCTAAATCCATGCAATTCAAAATAGTCTGGATTTTTAAAATTGGTTTAATCTATTTTTACAGCCTCAAGTGCAGGACATTGATATGGCATTGTGCAAGAGAAGAGAACATTTTTGATAAATCACAACTTTCCAAATCATTGGTATAAACTTACAGTAACGTGTAAAAGAACAAAAATAATCAGATATGTAACTCCCACTGTCCGAATCACCTGACAGATTACGGAAATAATCAGAATTTTCATGTGATGACCAGCTGTGTTTCAAAATTCAGTGGCAGTCTTTTTAAGTGATTTATTCCAATAGTTCCTGCACACAAAACCCAGAGGCAGCATGCCCATCCACAGTTTCCAAACTTATTTTCTACCTTTCTTGGTACTGAATATTGGTATTGGACATGCTGGGAGAAATGTTTAATACAAACTTAAACCCAAGGCAGAGTGGGCCAACTTATTCAAAGTTGTCAGAGAATTCAAACCCAGAATGAATACTGAAAGAAAAATAAACCCTCAACTTCAAACTGCATTCACCTCTAGTGTAATAGTACACCATAGCAGTGTAATACCACCAGTAGAGCTGCCAGTGTGCTCTGCAAACAGAGCAGGAAAAAGGACAATTATGCAATACTCAAGAAAGGTTTTCTGTCTGCTCTGGTTAAGGTTTTAGTGGCACCATCGACTTGAAAAGCTGATCTTTGATCCCAACTGAGAACTGACACCAACAAATGCAAAAGAAAACACTGTTCTGTATGTCACTTGTTATTTATGTTTCTTTGACTTTGATATGCTATTCACCCACAGCCACAGTCACAACCAGCGGAGAGAGCAAAGCATTCAGGGTTTTTTTTTCTGCTGTACCTGCAGTGGAGAAATAAAAGTTCAGATTTTTTTTCTTTAGCTCTAAAGATGGCTTGAATACAAAAAGTATATCAAATCATAAAATATAAAGGCAAAGTGATTCAACATACTGATTAGTGCACTAACACTGTGTTCCTAATAAACAAAGAGATCAATGCAATCAATCATTTTCACCAAGAAAATGGATCAATGGATAACTTGATCATATGAGCAACATATTAACTCATTCACTGCCAGCCATTGGCAGTGAATGAGTTAAACCCATTGACTCATTCACTGCCATTGACGGCTATAGACGTCAATGGCAGTGAATGAGTTAATAGACAAATATGCAACATTTTAAACATTACTGACAGTATTTCACTAGAAAATATAAACAAAGCAGAAGAAGCGCTAAAATGATTCCTTTAAAATACACATGTCATATTGAGTCCATTCAGCTTTAGATTTATGTATTGCTTCAGAAATGTGGAAGTTGATACCAGGGTGCAGAAATCAGGAGATAAACAACAAGCCGAAACAAAACCAAAGTTTGGCTTGAGGTGTGAACTTTCAGTTAAAACAGAAAGCACAAACTGCTCCTCATTTATGGGAGTAATGTGATTTTTTTTCAAGTTCAATGGACTCTAATAAAATATTCAGGCAAAGCATGAAACCCTAATGGCACCTTTCAGCATATTTTCCAAAAAGGCACATTTAGGGTGCTTTCTTAAGTAACTTGCCTGCTTAAATTTCAATTTGATGTGGACTGAAAATACAGAATGCTTTCTAGGCTAAATAAAGGTTAAAGCATATATTAAATGAATAAATAAAGTTCTTGTGGACTGATTTAAATCTTCCTCAGTTTTTAATGTTTAAAAGTTGAAAAAGACTTCTCCAACACATCTGCAAAAATTTTAAATGTTCCACAGCTGCATTACGTGCACAGCTGCAGTAAATACCTGATTTCCTTTTATAACAAGGCTTTATAATGAGGCTGTGGGAACAGTAGGAAGTTCTGAGTATTGGAATACATGCAGCATCTCAATTCATCAGGTGTAACTAAATCTATAATGTGAGTGGAAGCAAGACCATGTAAGGCTTTAAAGTTTTAATTAATAAAAGTCTTAAAACAATTTATTTGGTCTTGCTTCTCAAAATGTAAGAGTCTTGGAGATGTAATGAGATGAAAGCAAGAATGATATGTACATTTTTCACATTTTTTTCTCAATTGGAACAGCATGACAGTTGTCATTAGAAAACACTTAGTCATTAGACTTAGTCATTTTTCTATCTCAACTAATGTCTGCGATATCTTATGACGGCCTCTCAGTTTCATTTATCATTTATTCAGGAGCATTTATTTGTGTATTACAACACATAACAGTGGAAATTACCATTGTATTTACAGATCATCTATCCCAAGGGAGGCATAGAGATAAGAGATGAAAATGGGATCAAGAATCGATCCCTGGGGAATACCACATGAGACAGTTGCTGAGCATAAAGAGAATTCTCCCATTACCACAGAAAAGGATTTGTCTGCCAAGCTGAGCTGAAGCTGAGCGAGACATTCAAGACAGCGTTTAAAGATATCATGGATCCAGAGGATTCCGTCTACTCCGAGTCAGCAGCTAGCACTAAAACATTTGCAATGGTAATAAGAACTGTTTCTGTTCTGTCCCTGATACATAACTGTTACATTCCCCTAAAAAGGTCCAGGGGATAAAGGGAAGTAACAAAATGTGTCTGGGTCGAAAAAAGGAGACAGAGAGGAAAAATGGTTCAATTAAAGAGTTTTATTAAAGTTTCTATTAATAACTCAACTAAAAGAGTCGGACAAGCCGCTATCACCATTTAAAGAAACAAAACAGAAGCATTGGTCAGTATTACTGAAAAGTAAGTCAAAGAGAAAAGGGTTAGACACCAAATAAGCTCCTCTTCACCGAGCAGGAGCAAACAATCACAAAACACAGCTCACTACCTGCAACCACTCACATGGCATTCTGGCACCAGAGCTCACTTTTCTCTGCCCTTAAATACCTTTAATTGTTGATGGGAGGCAGCAGTACAAAAGAAAAAGGTGGCACCTAAGGCAGGAGAGACGATAGGACACGCCCACACAGGCAACTTCAGGAGGAGGGCCGTAACAACATATGCAAAACATATGAATAAATAAAACATTGATTTGATTTGATTTGACAAGGAACTATTAACTTTTTTAAAATGTTAGCAAAGCGTAAAATTGACTTGACCATGGTCTAGTATTGGTTTTATTAAAAGAGGATGAGCTGCAGCATTATAAAACAAAATGGTAGGGGTGAGCACATCGATCCAAATATTGATCATATTGATACCAATGCTGATGCTGATACCAGATAAATACTAATACAATAAGATTAATGTTTCCATCCTGTATGTTCAGCGTGTAGTCCACTGAATTGTGTTAAATGAATATTTTTTTCATGAAAAAAAATATACCCTAAACATGTAATATTAAAAATGTGTGAAACGTTTTGCTTTGGCTGTCACCTCAGTTTTATCTATAGCCTATAGCACGTGTAAACAACAGACATTGACAGGCATTCTCTACATTCCAGCTTTCCAAAAATAAATAAATAAAATAAAACAGTTTTGAAAGACATGAAATGTTGAAAGGTGTGGTCTTTTTTGACTTATTATTGTGAAAAATAAAAATCAGGGTGTTTTATCGGTCATTAAAATCTTTTCAGAATGTTCAAATAATTGATGACTCATCTCATAAATCATGACACACAAAACACCAGGGGTCGAAGAACTTACTTGAGATAAATTGGAAAAATACGAATACCTTGTTTCATTGACTGTACAGTTATAGGCCAATACCAGTTCTTTTGCACTGCCTCTTATATATCCACTGTGTGCTCACTGAGCAATGGGAGCAGGGCATTTTATGTAAATGGTGTTGTTTGATTGATATTATGCAAAAACTCACTGACAGCATCTACGTTTTTTCACATAGAAGCTGCTTGTTGAGTTTGTGTTAGGACACCAAAACACAGTGTTCTAAAGCTAGTAACCATATTACTAGCTGATGATAGTGATTTTTTTTGATAAGGGATTTTATGAGTGCTAGCCGCTGTTAGCCAGTGTTACTGAATCTTTCATTGAAGTGGATCTAACCTCAGACTGAGATAGCGAATAAACTTTCACACAATGTGAGAATATAATCACACTATTTTGAGGAGGACAATGTGATTTTTTTAAGACACTCAAGCCCAACGTAAGCTAGCATAACTTTGTTTATTACTAGCTGTTGTTGTTTATCTTCTTGAATAATTTTAATGTGATATGAAAACAAGTTGGATCAAATATTTACAGTAGAATATAAACCTTGATTCAAATTTCCAGGTGTGAAAAGGCCCTCTGAAAGCCCAACAGCAAAACATTAATTTCCATCAACATAAACTCTTAGCAACACATATGACTGCCGATCCAAAGCTGAGTGCCAGTTCAGTATGTACCATTTAAGGCTCTGGGACCTGCTGACTCCCCACATGATTTCTCAAAGCAGTACAGAGCTACATTTAAAAAAAAAAAGTGTTCATTCCGCTGGGCAGGGGTAAACATCCCTTGGGCCCATCACTCACTGCTAGCTGTTTGAGTGCAGTCCAAGATGGCCTCCACACACACCAACCCTCCCGTAGAGAGAGTCGGAGAAAACCTGCATGCCCCATGCGATGTTCCAAATGCTCCATTCTGCCAAGAGTGGTCGGTGTGAATCCAACACTAAACTCTCCCTTATTTTCAGAATTCGTTTTTCCATTGGGAGCCATGCTGAAGGGGAATACCTGCTGTCGCAACACAGAAAGTGAAGCCAGGCCATGACCATCCTGAATCCAAAGTGATATCCGGTATTGACCAAATTCATGGTGGATGGCTATGCAAAAAGAGAAATGGAGACTTGTTGGAAAGCAATCTGTCACTTAGTCAGCTGTACAAACTTGAGACCATGAATTTGCAGTTAATATTCATTTTTTCGTGTCACTTCATACAATAAGTAAATGCAGGAGGGAGCGACTGACTCAGTGGATGAAATTTGACTACTGTAATTTCATCAAATAAAGTGTGCATTGATTTCTTTACATATGGATAGCAAAGACAGGCCTCCATCTACAGAAGCATCATTAGAAGTTTTGGCACCAACAGGTACCAATAAAGGAAATGAGATACACCCCCCCCCCCACCCCACCCCACCCCACCCCCCTATTACTTGGCCAGGTTTCGATTAATAGACCACTTCTTAGAACTTGTCTGTCATGACTTGTTCAAACATGTCAAATCTCATTTGAGTACAAGTCACTTCACCCACTAAGATAAATGCAGGGGAAAACATAGAAGGGTCCCAGCATGTTTCACACAATGTCATCACTGTGTCCATTTGTATTAACTCAGTTATTTAAAAGATGACACCCTCAGCTGTTCCTTTTTTGAAAGGCATAAAATAAATTACATTTCCTTTGCATTTGAGTTTGTGTTATTAAAGATGTTACTTGATATTTGAATTTCATGGGAAGACTCTCCGCATTGCTAAATATCATACTGTATATATTACCAGTGTTACTGAAAAGGATTATGTTATTTATTTATTTATTTTTTTAATCTCTGGAGACCTCAGAGTCAAACAGAAACCAGGCTGCATTTAGCTTGAAATAAAGCAAATAAATACAGTGCTGTGCATCCATTAGGTGGATGTAGCTCAAGAGTTAGAGCAGGTTGAGAAGGTTGGTGGTTTGATCCCTGGTTGTTCCAGTCTGCATGCTAAACATCCTTGGACAAGATACTAATTACAAGTTGCTCTTGGATGCATCCATCAGATTGAAATGAAATTCTTTTGCTTTTAAAGCCTTAAATGGTCTTGCCTCCAAACTGTTTCTTTGAGCTACTGTAACTACACACCCCTTCTCAGTCTCGTAGATCTGCTGACCAGTTGTTGTTCGATGTGCTGAGGACACATCGGAATTTTATTTTTAGTATTTTTATTTTTTCTTATTTTATGTTCAGCACTTTGGTCAGTGCTCAGTGTTTTTAAAGTGCTTTATAAATAAAGTTGGCTTGCCTAGGAATGTAAACATTAGACAGAAAGCACATAAGCATAAAAAAAGTCCTTGTATCAATGGCCAAATAAGGCATGTTATAGAAAGTTTTTTGAGTGGTTAGGTAGATGAGAAACGTGCTATGTAAGAACTGGTCCATTTACCAAATGCTTTGAGTAACCCATTTATGTATATTTTGCTTAGTTACTGAAACATACATGAAAATGCACCGTAGAAGGCAAACAGACTTTCTACAGTTCTCACAAGCTTGAAAGTCAATATTTGGTATGACCACCTTTATTCTTCAAAACAGCCTGAACTCTCTGAGGCAAGTTTTCTTCTCGAAGGACATTCTTGTTTGGATGACCTCTCTCCTGACCTCCTGCATACATATTGAAATAGATTTTGATTAATAGGCTCGTAGTCATTTTTGAACAGTAATTGGCTTGAAATGGGTGAAATAAAGATTTGATTCTCATTCTGCTTTGAAACTAAAATCTCAGATTTGGATTCATCACACTGTAGAACATGTTGCCAATGACTTTCAGTCCAGTGCTTGTGCAATTTGGCACACCTTGGCTTCTTGAACCATTTCTGATGCTTCAGTGGAAAGTAGATGGATCAGCTGAAGCACCAAATGCTTCTCTAAGGTCTTTGCTGGACGCTTTTCTTAAGGACGTGGCTTTCCAATGCTCTTTGTCTGCTCTCTTAGCCCTGCCATTTCTTCTTTTGTGCTCCAATTGTCCAGTTTCCTCAAATTTCTAGGGACACATTGAACACCATGCCAAATTTTCAACTAATATCACTTTTGAAATCCCCTTGTTGGTGCAAAAATACAATTTTATGTCTGTCAAACTGTGTTATCTTTGATAAGTTATCTGTTACTAGGCTGTTAGTAACAAAACGCCTAAAGATACAATTTAAAATACTTTTTCTAAGTTGTCTGTTATGTGTTTACACAACACTTGCTCATACCTTGAGTATGGTGTTTTTATGCTTCTTCTTTACGATTCATAGGTCAGTCTTAAGGGCCTTAAAATAGACAGGTTTGGGGAGTGGACAGAAAAAGAGTGAAAAAGCAGACAGTGTCCAAAGAAACTCTTTGAAATACCTTCAGAAAGCCCAGAGAACCATTCCTGCAGATTACTTTAAAAATACAATATATGATAGAATAGATAGAATAGGAAAATATGAAGAAATGAGGAGTGACACGAGACTTTTTCACAGGTTCAAGTTCAAGTTCAAATCTGTTATTTATCTCCATCCATGTACAGGGAGTGCAGAATTATTAGGCAAGTTGTATTTTTGAGGGATAATTTTATTATTGAACAACAACCATGTTCTCAATGAACCCAAAAAACTCATTAATATCAAAGCTGAATGTTTTTGGAAGTAGTTTTTAGTTTGTTTTTAGTTTTAGCTATTTTAGGGGGATATCTGTGTGTGCAGGTGACTATTACTGTGCATAATTATTAGGCAACTTAACAAAAAACAAATATATACCCATTCCAATGATTTATTTTTACCAGTGAAACCAATATAACATCTCCACATTCACAAATATACATTTCTGACATTCAAAAACAACAAAAACAAATCAGCGACCAATATAGCCACCTTTCTTTGCAAGAACACTCAAAAGCCTGCCATCCATGGATTCTGTCAGTGTTTTGATCTGTTCACCATCAACATTGCGACCACAGCCTCCCAGACACTGTTCAGAGAGGTGTACTGATTTACTCCTTGTAAATCAGTACACCTGTAAATGATGGACCACAGGTTCTCAATGGGGTTCAGATCAGATGAACAAGGTGGCCATGTTATTAGTTTTTCTTCTTTTATACCCTTTCTTGCCAGCCACGCTGTGGAGTACTTGGACGCGTGTAATGGAGCATTGTCCTGCATGAAAATCATGTTTTTCTTGAAGGATGCAGACTTCTTCCTGTACCACTGCTTGAAGAAGGTGTCTTCCAGAAACTGGCAGTAGGACTGGGAGTTGAGCTTGACTCCACCTTCAACCCGAAAAGGCCCCACAAGCTCATCTTTGATGATACCAGCCCAAACCAGTACTCCACCTCCACCTTGCTGGCGTCTGAGTCGGACTGGAGCTCTCTGCCCTTTACCAATCCAGCCACGGGCCCATCCATCTGGCCCATCAAGACTCACTCTCATTTCATCAGTCCATAAAACCTTAGAAAAACCAGTCTTGAGATATTTCTTGGCCCAGTCTTGACGTTTCAGCTTGTGTGTCTTGTTCAGTGGTGGTCGTCTTTCCGCCTTCCTTACCTTGGCCATGTCTCTGAGTATTGCACACCTTGTGCTTTTGGGCACTCCAGTGATGTTGCAGCTCTGAAATATGGCCAAACTGGTGGCAAGTGGCATCTTGGCAGCTGCACGCTTGACTTTTCTCAGTTCATGGGCAGTTATTTTGCGCCTTGGTTTTTCCACACGCTTCTTGCGACCCTGTTGACTATTTTGAATGAAACGCTTGATTGTTCGATGATCACGCTTCAGAAGCTTTGCAATTTTGAGACTGCTGCATCCCTCTGCAAGATATCTCACTATTTTTGACTTTTCTGCACCTGTCAAGTCCTTCTTTTGACCCATTTTGCCAAAGGAAAGGTCGTTGCCTAATAATTATGCACACCTGATATAGGGTGTTGATGTCATTAGACCACACCCCTTCTCACTACAGAGATGCACATCACCTAATATACTTAATTGGTAGTAGGCTTTCGAGCCTATACAGCTTGGAGTAAGACAACATGCATGAAGAGGATGATGTGGACAAAATACTCATTTGCCTAATAATTCTGCACTCCCTGTATTATTGTCTCGCAATATGAGATGAGAATCATAACCAGATCACTGACGCTGAGAAGTCAGCTTGACACACTAGTTTGCCAAAACATTTTTTCTAAACTTTTTTCTAAATTCAAAAATACTGATTTTTTTCCTTTCCTGTTGACAAAGATATTTGTGTAACTATGTAACACAATGGATGCAAATAGTTTAATACATTTAAGTCTTCTTTCGTGATTATTAGCTTATCCTGGGTGCATAAGAAATTTATTTTGAAATAATCTTTTATTATCTGTAAACTTTAACCTTTTACCAACAGTTCTTTCAGTGTGTCTATGTAGAGATTCACTAGGGTTAAATGACTCCAGTTGCATGTCTTTTTATTCATCTTTTAAATCTCGTACTATACAGTTACAGCCACCTATTTGCATGTTCACTACCTGTAGCTCACTGTTTTATAACAACATAGTCTAGTTACCTTCATTTATATAAAACTGAAAATTGTTGTAAAACAAAGTTTCTCACTTGGTAAAAACAAGACTGATGATCATTCAGGAAACAAATCGCATGTCGTAGTTTTTGCAGGAATTCTGGTCGTATTATAGTTTTTTAATTAATTAGAGGACACCAACTTCCAATAACTTCATTTGGCCTTGGCATGATCAGGCGTGGTGTCAAACATGGTTTTGCTGGTGTGATGGTTACATCAATTACGACTTACTGTAGTTGATGAAGCCATGAATTCTGCTCTGTACCAGAAAATCCTGAAGGAGAATGTCCTGCCCTCGGTTCTTAGGTAGAAAGATAAATATCCATAGTTTTATTCATAGTTCCCACATGCACTGAAAATATCTTCTCTCACTGGGTCAGGATTCTATCAAGTTCATATTCTCAGTCCTTGTCTATATCTGCTTTGTCCCAATAGCCCAGTTCTCATCAGTATTTCCTGGTTCTCCAACAGCTAATGCAGATTCTGTTAAGCATCAGAGGAGGTATGACTGTTTAAATCATTTGATTCTTGGTTAATATGTTATTTCTCTAGGTAATTGTTGTGTAAGCTTTTATGTTTTCTGCTATTTTTGCAGAGAAAAAAAAAAACAGTTTCGGCAAATATGAATTTTACATTTCAATTTTATGTTTTACTTACCCAACTCATATCTTTTTTCATCAAATAAAATGGTTTTGAAAGTACATTTAAGAGTGAAAAAAATCCAAGACTTCAGTGAAACAATCAATGAAAAATATGCTAAAAAAAATAAAGCCTTATTATACAATTACTGCTTGTCACGTTTTAGCCTTCGAGTTTGATGAGGACAGAGTCTAATCCTATTTTAAAGTGGCTAAAAAGACAACGCAAGAGTAATGGAAAGTCTCACAATAAAATGTGACAATAAATTAATTACAGAACAGACTGTTAACCTTGATTGGTTGTTTTGCATGGAAGCCAGGTTTTTTTAAAAAAAAATAAAAAAAATAAAACTCCTAACACTGCAGCATGTTGAATGTTGTTCTAATCAAAGTGGTAGCAATAGAACACAAAAAGCATTTTCTTTTCATCTGGCACACATTGCAATTGGCAGCATTTCAAGGTACAATTTCAGAATTTATGACAAAAGCACTTGCAGAAACATGTTCAGCATTGAGATTCCTTCAGCTATTCAAGTGCAGATTTAATGGTGCGTACACATACACACTTGAATACAGAATGAAGGGTAGAAGCCAAAGTCTATTTGCAGAGGTGTGGAAGACTTGAGAGACAAGCTCATTATGCAGTTCGGGACATACTGTATCATTGATTAACATTCATCATGCTCAATCTACCTCAAACTCCTCATCGCCCAGCCTGTGCTGCAAATGCAAAGCAACCCCCAGCCCACCACCCCCAATCCACTGCCACAGCTATGTTTATAGACAGAGGTTAATGGGAGCGGAGCACTATGTCACTGTATTGCCATGTATTGAGAAGACCTACAGCTGGAAAGTTCAGGACAAGCGATGTTTACCTAGTGATACCTTAACAACATGTCACAATGATTTGCTGCTGTTCAGGTCAGGTAGTAGAGAACTGAAGCTGAAGTGTATTGCTCCCTAGGGTAAGGAATGAGCAAATAAGCATACGGTAGGAGTCTAATGTTGTTGTAAGGAATATTAATTAAAACATATATCATACCAATGTGCTGTTTACAGTGTTTACTGCATTCTGGTGACTTTGTCTCAGAAGACACAGCACCTACAGGGGAAAGGCACAAATTCTTTACATCAGACCATTTACAGGAAGTTGCAGGCTTATTTTCATTTGACAAAGTACAGTCATCCAGCCTAAGTTTTTGGTTATTCCTAAGCTAACAGCAGTTACTCATTACAAGTAGCAGTAAGTGCATCATTCCCCACCTGTCTCCTGATCCCCAGACACACACATTCCCCTTTCATCCAACCTAAAAGCTCAGGTCCTCTACCAAAGGCCTAAGAGCTTGCGGGTCCTGCACGGTGCCTTTGCTGTTCCTACGACTGCGCTCTTCTGGACAGAGACCTCAGATGTTGTTCCTGGGATCTGCTGGAGCCACTCGCCCAGCTTGAGAGTCACTGCACCGAGTGCTCCATTTACGACTGGGACCACCGTTACCTTCACCCTCCACATCTTCTGCAGCTCTTCTCTGAGCCTTGGTACTTCTCCAGCTTCTTTCTTTCTGATGTTGCTGTCATTCGGTATTGCTACGTCTATCACTACGGCCATCTTCCTCTTATCCACCACTACTATGTCTGGTTGGTTAGCCATCACCAATTTGTCCGTTTGTACCTGGAAGTCCCACAGGATAGCTCGGTCATTTTCGACCACCCTAGGGGGCGGGCCCCATTTTGAACTCAGGACTTCCAGGCCGTACTCTGCACAGATGTTTCTTTATACTATGCAGCCACTTGGTTATGGCATTCCATGTATGCCTTGCCTGCTAGCATCTTGCACCCTGCTGTTATGTGCTGGATTGTCTCAGGGGCATCTTTACACAGCCAGAACCTGGGGTCTTGCCTGGTGTGGTAGACGCCAGCCTCTCTTGTACTTAGAGCTTGTTCCTGTTCTGCCATGATAAGTGCCTCTGTGCTGTCTTTCAGTCCAACTTTGTAAAGCCACTGGTATGATTTCTGTATGTCAACCACTTCCTCTATCTGCTGGTGGTACATACCATGCAGAGGTTTGTCCTTCCATGATGGTTCCTCGTCTTGCTTCTTTTTCTTGGGTTTCTGCTGCCTGAGGTATGCTGTTGGTTGTGGTCATCTTCCTGATGTACTCGTGGATATTCGTTGTCTAATCCTGGACTGTGGTACTGACACTCACTGACACTCCCCTAGTCCCCTTACCCTTAGCTCAGGGTGCTGGACTTGGGGTAAAACTCTTCATGCATGGTCAGGAGCCTCCGCGTCTTGATGTTGGTTTTCCTTCTATCTCCTCCTTTGGCCAGCTTATTATCCTTGTAGGGTACCTGATTGTAGGTGGAGGTGTTGATAGCATGGATCTTGTTTTTACCATTCAGCTGACTCAGCAGGACTGGCCTGACCCTCTGCAGGTATTTGATGGTTGTGGCTTTTCTAGCAGCCTCTTCCTGGTTCCCATTTTGTCCCCTGTGGGATTCCCAGGTACTTGTAGCTGTCCTTTATGTCTAGAATGTTGTTGTTCCATTAGCCCACTTCTCAACAGTGTGTCCATGTTCTTCCACACCTGACGTGGACCTTGTTAATCCGGGTGACTACCGAGCCGGTATGACTTCCGTTTTCTCTCTCACTCATATCTGAGGTAGGCTTGGTTAGCATGGGGGGTCTAGCCTAGGGACCCTTATTGGATACAGATGCCCTGGTTGGGAGTTGAACCCAAGACTCCCATTCCAATCAGTGCACTCAGTGCAGTGACCCCCAAGCTAGGAAAGTGATCGCTGTATAGAAGAGTGCAGTCCTAGAAACCCTGCAGGGGCGAGAAGGGATAATATAGAGCTCTGTCTTCCCTTTGTCAAGGTGTCTGTTATGTCTACCCGTGTGTTACATTCTACGAAATCATCTGCCTCTGGGTTTCATTTATTTATATTTGGCCTCAATAACAGCCTAATTTTGTAATCTCCCTTCTGTATTCCGCACGTGGGTCCTCATTCCTACACCCTACTTTAGTAATGTTATTAGCTTTGTAAGAACTTGTATTTTGGATCTATTTCGAGATCTTATGGCTCTTCCACATACATACATGGGGAAGCTTAGAGAGGTGCACAGAAAAAACTTGGATATAAAACAAAGCAGGAAGCCACTGATAATTATCTATACTAGGAAAAGGAGGAACTGGGGTAAAGGTAGGTTGCATAATGGCTTGCAGAGGAAGCAACCAGGACAGAAAGGCTAAGCTAGTTTAAAAAAATGCTTTATGAGACTTGCCAGTTGGATTTGATAACTGGTTCAAATATATTTATTGTCAGCTCATCACAGATGCAGAACAGAACAAAGCTGCGTATTAGGGTGGACATCATGGTGACATGGCTTACTGATTTAGACAGCTGCTGTTCAAGATGATGAAGTTGCAGTGGAGGCAGCTAAATGACACTGTTAACTCTACCAATAACTGACTCAGCAAAGAGTGAAGCTTCAGCTGAAGATCATTATGTAACATAGCTGTGGAAATTGAAGTTGAATAAAATATGTTATAGCTATATTTTTTCTCTCATTATAGCCTTTTTCTTTTTTAGTGGACAAATGCTGACTGAGCGATAACAGTATTCTGAACTCTATAAGTTAAAGTCTCAGCATGTAAAAGATTATATAAAAATATTTTTTTCTGGAGAGATTGAATGCTCAGATGAGAAATCCACAGGCACATCTACAGCATCTACACTCTGTTGCTAGATAGGTAATTCAATTTTTGCAGTGTCAAAGAAATGTTTTGGTACAAACACTACAAAAAAAATTGGAAAGAACGAGCAGATTTTTTTTAAAAGAAACAAAACAAAATATCCATCCATCCATCCATCCATTCGCTACCGCTTATCCTTTTTCAGGGTCGCTGGTGCCAATCCCAGCTGTCATAGGGCGAGAGGCAGGGTACACCCTGGACAGGTCGCCAGTCTGTCACAGGGCTAACACACAAGGACAGACAACCATTCATACTCACATTCACTCGCACATTCACACCTAGTGGCAATTTGGATTATCCAATTAACCTATCCCCACAAACTGCATGTCTTTGGACAAACAACCTAAAACACAATAAAAAACCCAAAATCCCAATCTTTGACACGCATTCTTGTTTCTTATATTTCTTGTTTGGGTCAGTTCAGTGAAAAATAATATTAATAAAAAATATCCAGCAGTAAAAATAGTCAGTAGCAGGTTAATCTATTGGCATCAGTAAAACTTGTAGTGATTATGCTGAACCTTGTCTGCAAATGGCACGTGGGTCAAGTGCAGTAATTTAAATACTGACTTGCTGACTGAGTGTAAAATAGTTACATACTAACTGATGCAATATTCAGGGAGAGAAAAAAAAGTCTGAATAGATGTGGAACACCATATTGAAAAAGGCAATGGAAAAATTTAAAAGACTTGGGTAGTTACATATTTTCCATGAGCTTTCCTGACCTTTAGGTTTGCTATTCGGTGCATGATGCGCAATTATTTTGAAAAGTTCCTCCTAAGCCTTTCTGGAAAAACTGAATGATAAGATGCCTTTTAAATGATAAATACTGTAATTTTGGGGTATTTTCTTAGGTTATGTAGTTCAAGTTGAATAGACTGAACACATGGAGCTCTGTTCGAAGTGTTGAATGCCACTACAACAGACTGGCTGTTTACTTTGATACCATCCACTGCTTCTTTTGTGCACAGTCTTCTTCAGAAACTAAAAATATTTTTGGTTATCTTTTGTATAGCTAACAAACAAGGTTTTTCAGTTATATGAAATGGTTAATTGCAACCTCATTTTGAAAAGAAAACCAATAAACATGTAGTGGTTTCACCACTGAAATTCCAAAATTATCTGGCCTATAAGTTTATAGGCCAGATAATTTTGGAATTTCACCTAAACCAGTCTAGGGAGATTTTCATTCACCACAGATGGAGGATTCCCATTGGTGCAACACCACTAGAAAATTGAATTTTTAAGTTCTTTTTTTAACATCACCGTGCAATCACAGAAAAATCATTTTAATAACTATTGAAATCAGGAGTGCCTTGGAGTCTTTTGGTTTCCAGTTTTGTTAACATCCCATTTCACAAGTTTCCCAACTTTACGAAGAGCAAAACTAAATTACTGAACTGCCCCTTTGAAGCCCCCATGACAAGTATTATTGTTTTTTTGCTCCTGTTGTTCCTTTCACACAAAGAAGTGGTTTGGGATAATAGTTTTTCTAGGCACCTAATTTACTTCTGTTTACATTCACAGTATGTGTGTGCATATCCCTAAGTGTGCATGTGAATTTCCCTCACTAACTCAACAACAGTTTTTATGTTTCTTTCCCCCCTAAAAAAATGAGAGAATGCACTTATTTGGGAATTTTATTTTCTTACTAGAAGAGGGAGAATAAAGGTAGACCCAACTGCACTGTAGAAAAAGCTGTTGGTATTGAACTGTAAGCCAGATGAGGTACAGATTATATACAGTCATGCACACATACTGGGTATTTGGTACAGCTTTTTTTTTCTCCTCAAAGTGGTTCCAACAAAGAGCAAGGTAAGCTAGGTTAAATGGCCCCTATAGACCACCTGACTGATTTAAAGCTCCAAGGCCACCTGCTTGGCACCTCTGGGCCTGTAATTGCCATCACTACACTGACAGCTAGAAAATCGCACAAGAGAGGGATTATCTTGTGGCAAAAGGTTCTTGTGTGCAGCAGGAGCACACGGCTGATTGCATTAACGTGTCCACTGAGCCCACCCCTTTGGAGGAATGAAATAAGAAAGCTGTGGATGCTGTGTATTGTGTTTTTACAGTAGGTAGTTTCAGAGTGCTATTAATCAGCTGTGATGAAGTTGGAGGTGTACACATTGTATTCAGCTTTTAATCCACTTCTATACAGAGCCAGTAAAGGTCCAGGGCTATGTACTGCATGTAGCTGCCTTCAAATATAAATTACTGCATTTGGAAATAATGGTCAATATTTTATCTGCACTGTTGTATAAATATCTCAAAAACCCTGTAACCTGCAGAGAAAAGTCAAATGGTGATCAGTTAGTTGGTTACATATTGCTCTTTGGGTTGTTATACTATTCCGTAGCTGTTTCATGAATTTCATAGGGGACAAGAACTTTTCAGCTTTCAGATAAACCTGGTTAAGGTTAAAGTCAAACAGCATCAATATAAATCAGAAAGTTTACTTGTCACCCCTTTCCAAAACTAGTCCAACATTATGTAACCTTGACCCAGATAAAGTTAAACATAAAGTTAAAACTGACAGCTGAGACAAGTATATCAGGCTAACAGCATCTCATACAGAACACAGTGTGAGAACAATACATTAAGGCCCAGGTGGATTTTAACCTCTTCATGTGCTTGTATGCACAATCCCATGGACAGTTTCAAAGTCAGCTTTCAGTGTGAAAACCAAGGCTTAGAAAATGTGAGAACCAACCTTCAAAGAAAACTGTTATTAGCCCTATGAAGGTCTTTCTACAAGCAAGTCTTGAAACTTGGCAATCATTTTAAAATCATTAGACATATGTTGAAAAAAAATTAGCTTTCTAACTTAATTTATCTGACTTTTGGACATAAAACTTTGTTAAAATTTTTAATCTTTTAGGTTCCGAGTCAGGATTCTTTGTTGCATGTCTGTCCTTGAGAATGCCTCTGGCTACACTGATGCCAGGTGTTTTTCCTATGTGGATACATTAGTTTGGTTTCTCTTTCTGGCAGGTATGAGGTTCTGATGGGGTTGAGGTCAGTTTAACCAACAAGAGTCTAAAAAGCAGAATGACTGAAGGGTACTGAGATTTAAAACAAACAGACAGATCAGCAGCGTAATTAAACCTTCCTTACTGAATTTATATGCAAGCTTCATTTCTGTGAAAGAATAAAGAAATTATTACACCATAAGGGCGACCGTGGCTCAGGGGGTTGGGAAGCGCATCTGTAACCAGAAGGTCGCCGGTTCGATCCCCGGACTCTCTGTCCTGGTCGTTGTGTCCTTGGGCAAGACACTTTACCCTCCCGCCTACTGGTGTTGGCCAGAGGGGCCGATGGCGCGATATGGCAGCCTCGCTTCTGTCAGCCTGCCCCAGGGCAGCTGTGGCTACAACTGTAGCTTGCCTCCACCACTGTGTGAAAGTGAGTGTGATTGAATAGTGGCATTGTAAAGCGCTGTGGGTGCCTTGAAAAGCGCTATATAAATCCAATCCATTATTGTTATTATTATAAGGTCTTGAGTCATTCTCAAGTAAAATCAATTAAACTACTTATTTTGTAATATCCTCACGTTACCCTTTGCCCTGGGCCGTGGGTAAACTGCTACAGCTCTTGCGTTCTTCCAAAGGGGATGTATGAAATCTTGAATTAAAAGATACCCGTTGAAGTGTAACAGTGCAGCAAACTAACTGAATGTAGTAACCCAAAGGAAAGTTTTACAACCTGTATAAATTGGGTTTTCTTTCTTAAGTCTCTGGTGACAGACTATCCTAACCACCCTTGGAGGAGTAGTAGAACTGTACAGGCACTACTGGCAATATTATGTGTGGAGCAACTTCTCCCATTACTGAATTTTGCTTCTGGGCGATACTACTGAATTTGCATTTTTGTGCTTGAATTTTGGAGCACATCCAAACAGCAACGAGCTTGCTGCTGCTGAATGGAAGCTGAAAAAAAAATCCTTAGAGGGCTGGTGTTCTTTCCCCACTGTTTAAAACTCAAACATTTTATCTGCAACTCTTAGCTCTGCGCCAATAGTTATCGCTAAAAAAGAGTACATATGGCTACGACATGTATTATTGTTTTGGATTATTATACATATGGGTTAGAAAAACATAAAGATAAAAGTTTTTTAAAAAACTAGTAAAAAGCAATACCCCACAGTGATACATTCTTTACATTTTAAGGAAATTCATATAATTTCTTTGAAAAATGAAACTTTTTCCCTGCAGGTCCTTTCGGGTAAAAAGAGCGTCGGCCCTTATAACTTTAATTTTACTCTTTAATAAAATTTTGCTTTGTTCACTGACTACATGCAATGATTTAATATTTTAGGAATATAATCCTGCACTGGTTTTAATTATATGTTTTCTAACCTTAAAGTTAATTAAAACTTGGAAAAAATAGATTTTTGAAAGGCGTAATGAGACTCCCTGCTCGGCAGCTCCATCTATTTCTGTACTTTGGACTGAGATATAGAGTTAAATAAACTGAACATAAGTAACTGATACAAGTGTACAACTGTATGCAAAAGTATATGCTTTTCTTTTGAAGAAGAAATGATAAAAAGATACATTGCCTACAAACTGGAATGCATTAGCAATCTAGAAATTGTATTTTCTATTAATTTGACCTTTAAACTCTGTTTATACTCAGTCTTTGGTCTATCAGTATAAAACTAAATGTTTATAAAATGAATATTACCAGGATTCAAATATAGATCCCTTGAACATGTTTTTGATCTTCTTTAACCCCCCCCCCCCCCCCCCCCCCCCAAAAAAAAAAAAAAATATTGGCAAAAGGAAGATATTTACTTTCTCAGAAAGAATCCTAAACTGCTCTTCTCACTCTCAAAAACAACATGTCCAATGAGGTGGATAAAATACATTTACATGGTTATGTGTAATAGACTTGAAAGGATGGGGAAAGTGGTCCTATTTTTCTACCATCATCAGGAATGGGTCTTCGGTCAAGGACAAGAAAGGTACATTTCTGTACCCTTCTACTTCTTTGAAAAGAGAAATTTCCTTTCTCTTGTAAGATTCCTTCAACGTTAATAGCACTGAGAGATGCCTACCGCTTATCATTTTGTGCTACTGTTAAGTTACACAAGTCAGCCATGCATAGGCTTTCTGTTTGCTTCCTTTATTCATTATTACTATAATCAGTTAGGCAAGTGTCACTTTGGAGACTATCTCCCATCAGTATCTCCAATTTGCCCAAGGCTGCCTCATTGTCTACTTTAGCCTTGAAGCATGAATACTGTGTTCACCTCAAGGAGTGACAAGATCACTTCATCTTACACAACACACAACACTTGATGTGACACAAATGTGTCGGATCCCCATACTCCGCTCTTTATAACGCAAGTTGTGACTGGGGATAGCTTAGCCACCTAAAAGAGACTTAATTAATATTAGCTTAATTAATGCCAGAGGCTGAATGCATAATTCAATATGGTAGCCACTGTGGAAGTAGCGGAAAGGGAATCAAGTGTCATGGCTTGATGACACTCTTGAGCAGAAAGTTCTTGTTGCTCAACCTTCAACTCTGCTATTTAGACAGTAGTGAAAAATAAAGCATTAAGAGTACATTTCTAACATTACTGACTAGATTTGGACTTCAGGCTTTCTGAAATGTGTTGCAGTTTGATGGCAGTTGCATTACTTGGACAGAAAATAATAAACTAACCCAACTGTAATTATACTTGCCAAAGGTGTTTTTTTCTTCTGTTTTTATTTCAGGCAAGAAATGTGAGAAGGTTGCATTTATAGAACTGATCCATACATTCACGATAGATTGCCACTAAGTGCAATACCGGCCCATTGATAGCAGATGGGACTGGAAAAATGCAGCTGTGTAGTAGTCAGTCAGTCAATATGATGCTTTATTTAATGCGAAGTGTAGGAAAATAATAAAGAATATGAAGGCACTGTGTGATTCCTTTTTTTGTTTGTTTGTTTGTTTCATTTTTAGTACTTCATATTTTAGCTTTGGTGGTATTTTTAGAAATCTTATTGAACTGGGAACAGAAGATCTCACTAGTATGAATCACACATAATTTTGGAAGTGGTGGCTGTGTTTGCACTTCTAACAATTCTACAACCCTCAGTCATACTAAGTAAGTAATGAGGAAACAGGAAATATCTATACCAATTTCAGCATGGCTTATGGTAACTCAGATTGATTTGCAAAAAGGTAATACCCTGTTTTAATACACAAGAAACTACAATAAATGTTAATAGCTGTGGCTAGTGATGGTAAATTTGATTCTTTTTACTGAATCGAGTGTTAATAAGTCACTCACCAAAGTGAATCGGGTGTTTTGAGTCATTTGATTCACTGAGTCAGTTGACCAGAGAGTGCAAAAATTTTACATTTTCACTCAAACTTAATCTGTTTCCCTTTTCATGTAAATCCCACTGCTAAGATGAATGATTCAAAAAAAAAAAGTCTTCTCTCACCCCCATTCTCTGCGGCCTGCTGGAGCGGGGGGAATAGGAGGAGGAGTTGGCCGTCCAACTGCGGTCTGGAGTGTGGGGCCTCCCTGCTGCTGCGGAGTCGGGGCGGTCTGCCTCCCCCCACCGCAGGGAAAAAGGGTAACACCACCTGGTTCTGGGTGCAGTTCCCCGTTCCAGGGGCAAGGGTACCTAGACCCGGTTTGTAGAGTATGCTTGGGGAGTGTGATCGTGTGTACAGCGTCTCTTTATGTCTGTCTCCACGTTGGTTGAGTGTGGAGTAAGTGCATATGAGAGCATGAGGGTGGGAATGGATGTTTGTATATGTGTGCTCCTGTATGTCTGTGTCTATATGTCAGGTTGGGTGTCAGACGACACCTCTCTGGGGACATCTCAGGCCCTCCAAGGTTTGGAGGCCTATCTCCACCCACCACCACTTCCCCTGCCAGTGGCGGACTCCCTCAGACATCGGTGCGTCGGTGGCTCTTTGTGTCCGGGGATGGGCGTCCAGGTACACACCGGCTCACTCCTTGGCGGCCGCTTATTGGGGCCTGGAGCCTGGGGCTCGCTCGGGCCACTTTGGAGGTGGGGTGCCCTCGGCCTCTCGGCCTGGGGCTCGGTCACTCAGGCACAGCTGGCTGCCGGCGGAGCTCACGGGCGCGTCACTGCAACTCCCCCTGGCTTCTGCTCCACGGCTGCTGAGTGAGCCCTCATCTGGGACTCTCCTCAGCTCTTACTGGGACAGTGGCGCGGCTGCCCCTCTGTTGGTCTTCCTTGGTCTCTTGTGTTCTGGGGACCTCTGGATGTCTGGAGTTTTGATCTCCTCCATACCTGCTTCATGCCCTGGAGGACGGGGCTGTGGCCCCCCCACACCCTCTAGCAGATCATTACATGAAGGAACCTTTTAAAAAAAACAAGCGCATCCATGCTCACAGGTGTACACACGGGTGATCACACCCACAAACTACACCCTTTTTGGCTCCTACCTCAAAGCGCACTGTGTTCTGTTGATCTTATGTGCTGCACAATAATGTTTAATATTTAGTATTTACTGTCATATTCCCATATATCATTGTGATGTTGTTTATTCTATTACTCTTGTTCTCTTCTGCTTGTTTTCTTTTTTCTTTCTCAGCAGGTGATCCAGGTGATTGATATATGCATTTTTTTTTCTGAACGTTCTGTTGGTTTTTATCTTTTGCCCTTCTCCCCCGTCCCTCTTCTCAGCTGTTTCTCTTTCCCCCAGTCAAGTCTGTCCCGTATTCAGTAAGTGAAAATAAAATAAACAATAAAAGGTGAATCAAATGGACCATTACGGCAAGGCTGGGATGGTCAATTTGGTAAAGTAAATCCGTTGGGCATCTTTCTTTGCCTTTAGACAACAATTCTGATGGCAAAAGAGTCAAACGGGACAGGCAAAAAAAAACCCCCAAAAAACCCCAAAACTATTTTATAGAGAAAAAAAAAGAGCAAAAACATTTCTAAAATTAAGCAATTTCCTATCAAAATTGCTTAATAAAAATTTATTTTTTAAAATTTGTATTTTATTAGTATTTTCCTTAAGTGTGTCAAATATATATTTTCTCATCTAAATGTCCACTGCGCTGTGAGCCAGGGGGCGGTAATGCACCTTAACATTGGTTGCCAACCAAGAAGAAGAAGAAGCTGTGAGCCAGGAGGGAGGGGGTGAGTGAGTGATTCGTTCGTTTGCTCTTTGATTCAGCACAGGAGGGAGGGGGTTAGTGAGTGAGTGAGTGAGTGATTCGTTCGCTCTATGATTCAGCACAGGAGGGAGAGGGTGAGCGAGTCCTGAGTGATTCGCTTATGCTTACGATTCAGCACAGGAAGGGAGGGGGTGAGTAGCTCAAATGTGCTGTTAGCATGTTAGCAGCGTTATGCTACTCTGAACCGAGGAGCTATTTTCTTGATGTGAGCTTCTACTCAGGGTTTTTTCTTCCAGTTCAGAGCAGAAATGCTTTTGTTACGAAACTGGCTGTTGTTTTTCCCCCCACAATTTTAATTATAAGCCAGATATATTTCTACTAATGGAATTAGTTTGCTAACAGCAACAGGGATGAGTCAGTGAGTCAGTTGGGCTTGTGAATCATGATTCACGAGTCAATAAAGTGATTCTCGAGTATTGAACGATTCGTTCACGAATCGAACATCACTAGCTGTGGCTGTGGCATCTTTTTCCATGCTCACTCGTTGACATCTGGGTTATCAAATCCCCTTTTTAAAGTGGCCTTGAGCAATAGTTTTCCAATGTATTGCTCAAGAGTTTCCTTGGACCTTTGCTACTCTTTCATTTATTTTCTGTCTGGTCCTGGTATTCAAGCATTAAAAAGGCATGTAACTCAATGGCTGGACCAGTGTTGAATCTACCTATAAGAGGCAACTTAGAAAAGAATAAATTTTAAATTATATATTTAAGCACTTTGCCACTAGTAGCCACAAAAACATATAACTTTTTTCCCATTTATTTAGTTGAATCAACAAAACATGCACATGATAAAACAGTTTGACTGACATAAAATGGTGCTGTACCAATAAAGTGAATACCCAAAGAGCTACTAGCCAAAACTTTCACTGAATAAGTGGAGGACAAAGTTTTTAGGCCTGACACTTTCTATCTATAGCAGATGAACAGCATCTAAAAGTCATAAAGAAATAGGGGAGGGGGAGGCAAAGATGTGACACAGGACCTGAAAGATTTATATTTATATTCCATTTCACATGATTGATCTACTGTTGCCTAAAGCTTCATTAGAAATGGTCTCAATGGAAGGGTAGCTGCCAAGAAGAAAACAGAGCAGGCTTTGTCATGATTTGGTGCTGAATTTCACCCAGTGCTGTTTGGAGATATTGTTAAAATCAATTAAATTATGAATATAGAAAAGTACAATCAGATTTTATTCCACAATGCTATTCCATCTGGGAAGCTTCTGATTGGCAACAGCCTACTTTTTCAGCATTAAAAAGATGTTAATATAGTAAAAGCATACCTGGATAGAAAAACTCACAGTAACATTAATAGTCATGGATTGGTCTCCCCATTGACAGAGAACAGTTAAAAATGCAGCCAAAATCCAAAAAAGAGCTTTGGAATGTATTCAAAGAGCCTGGAGAACAAATTTTCTGCTATGTTGAAGAACAATGTTGGTCATAATAACTATTTACTTTGAAGCTCGTTAGAATTGTATTGACTCTGTTTTTGCTTTATATTTCCATCCAAATCTGTATGTTTCAATAAATCGCTATACCTGTTTCCCATTGTTTTAGCAAAATATAAAGAAATAAAGGGTTGCTCAAGCCTTTTGCACAGTACTGAGGTATAATTGTATGCAAAAGTACTGTACCACCTCCAAGGATTCTAGGTGAGGCTCTTCTTTAGAGACAGACATGAATTGACCAGCATGTTTAATGACATTTCCTTTCCTAATGCATTTGGCTCTTGATGTCTGATTATGAAAATTGGTATCCTGTGGAGAGATCCAAGAATTTTTTTCAAACCATTCATTTTAGTTTGTCACAACAGACCATGGGATATGCAAATCATAACAAATGCTGCCAGGATCCTTCCTCCCCCTAGACCCAGGCTCAAGTGGATACAGTATTTGTTTCCTAGTTTTATACATATAAAACACAGAAATAAAGGCTGCCATCAGTTTCTGAAGGATTGGCTGCAAGTGTTTACATGAAAAACATGGCCGTGTTTAATCAGAAACAGCATTGATTTGTTTGCATCCATAATTTTGCTCATATAAGTTGTTGTTGTGTGCCTGCAAAGACCACAATATGTTGAATTAATTTAAACCTCCTCCTGAGAAGTTTGCAAAACATTAATTTATAATGTTTACAAGGCTACAATATTTATTTCCCAATTTCAGCACAGTGGTGGAAATCAAACAGCTGTACATCCTGTTGAGAAGGGTTCGACTTTCTCACAATGGTCCTGCATTTCTGCTAGATGCCCCCCCCCCCCCCCCCCCATTATTATGCAGTATACCCTTGTGATGAGTGAAAAAAAATCCTTTCTCAAACATTTTTTGAAATATTGCTTTTATTAGGAGTTTCCGGGATTCAATGTAAAGTGTAGTTTGCCTATTTATCAAATGCAAGAGTCTTGCATTTAAGAAACTTGGCAGTGCCAATGGTCTCTACAGTAATGCACATTTGTGAAAATGCTTATCTCACTTTATGTTTTATTCACAACACTCAGAGCTCATTTCAGAGAGGCAATCAGTGGAAACTAAAATTTAGAACAGTTGACTTTAATCTTTTACTTAAAGTGAATTTATTATGTTCTTCTCCAGCTCCATAGTTAGTTTTATTATTCTTGTACCCTATTGTAGTTTCTAATGTATCAAAATTATTAAATGTAATACATATATCTCAGAAAACACTATATATCCAATGATATCTTCAATACCACAGGGCCAAAAAGGGCATTAAGAGACTACTTTAAATAAAGATTCAAACAATGCAAACATTGGTGACAGCACTATTTTTAAGATGGCTGATTCAGTTAAAAAAAAAAATACTAACATTAATGTTTAGTTGTATAGGATACAGTTATATAAGTGATATATTCCTCTCATAGGTAGCTAAATGGAAATATCTTTAGATTGCCACAGGTACTGCTGTGACACCATATGTTCGTTGCTGTAGACCTTTCTCAGCTTCCGTCTGGGAGCACACATTTTACACACAGATAATGTGAATTTAACAGGATAAAACAATTGTCTATTAATGTCACATTTGATAACATTTGCTGCCTAGCTCAAACGTTAACATTATCATTTTATTATTAGCCATGGCCACGGGTCACTACCTTAAAGATGGCTTATAGTTATGTTACTATCATTAATGTGTGTGCTTGCCAGGCAATACAATAAATGTTTAACAGTTTCACGCAGTGAACAGCTATTCAAAGGCTTGGATTTGTGTCTTGGATTTGATTCTTGGATTTGTGTCAGTGTTGATGGTATACTTGCACATAAACACAACATACAGTGTATATTATTTATTTGTTTTTCAAATTCATAAATCAAAAGGTATGTTGTCAACCTAAGTGGACATGTAAAGAACTCTTTGAAAAGTACATGTTTAAAAAAATGAAGTTCAAAAATCTTTTTTTCATGCCTAATGATAAAAGAAAAGAAATCGTGATTGAGGTTGTCATAATTCATGCACAAAAGGGTTAATACAAAATAATAAAAGAAATATATTATATATAATAACAAAAAAATATTATTGTTTAATTCTTTAGTGTTGTTGACTTCTCGAAATTCCTTCTATGGTGTTGTAAAGATGAACTTCAGCTGCTCTTGAGGAAGGCCTGGATACCTGCCTGTCTGCAATGGTACTGTGTGAAGTTGTGTTTCAGGTGGAGGAATTGAAGACAGGATAGTTAATGTTGCAAATGCGTATCTAATTTACTAGGCAAGGCAAGGCAAGTTATTTATATAGCACAATTCAACAGCAAGGTGATTCAAAGTGCTTTAAAGAGACATTAAAAACAAAAACAAATAAAAAGCATGATTTAAAATGGAGAAAAAAGGAACAGTAGATAAAATCAGTAGTTAAAATGTAAGTTTTGAAATTTAAGCTTAAAGGTAAAACAGTGCGAATTTGGTGCTTTATTCCAATGCAACTGAGAACAGGTGAGTCTTCAACCTGGATTTAAATAAACTGAGTGTTTCAGTTGATCTGAGGCTTTCTGGGAGTTTGTTCCAGATATATGGAGCATAAAAGCTGAATGCAGCTTCTCCATGTCTGGTTCTGACTCTGGGAATTGATAAAAAAACAGGATCCAGATGACCTGAGGGATCTGGAAGGTTCATAGTGGGTCAGCAGGTCACTGATGTAATTTGGTCCTAAACCATTCAGAGCTTTATAGACCAGCATCAGAACTTTAAAGTCTATCCTCTGACGGACAGGCAGCCAGTTTAAAGACCTCAGAGCTGGACTGATGTGGTCCACTTTTTTGGTCTTAGTGAGGACTCGAGCAGCAGAGTTCTGAATGAGCTGTAGTTGTCTGACTGATTTTTTATAATGTGAGCATAAATTAATGAAGAGTAATGAGAGGGACTTTAGTAATAGTTGGTAGGATTTTTATGTTATGTAAATTGCCCAAAAACAGTGTTAAGGCTGGATATGTGCTACCCGTTAAAGGGAGTGAAAAACCAGGAGTAAATTTTTGAAAGAGGAAACGGGTTAACTCTATAGAGGCTGTTTCCAAAGAGTGACAAAAGTAATGTCGGACCTTTTACTAGAAAAAGCTAATTATATCTGTTTTAGTTCACAGTAGTTATTGAGGGAGTCAGTTAAATAGGTTAACTAATAAAATTAGTTAAAAAGGGGGAAACTGTTAAGGAATAAACATATATTCTCAGTGCTTATTTTCTGATTATATTGTTTTATGTATTTTAGTAATAAAGGCTTGTAAAGCAAGGCCACTTTTGACTCACAAACTAAGTGCTCAGCCAGACTGAAAAACGGGAAGTTAGTTTAGAGCTGTACAAGGATATAAATAAATACAGGAAACCAGACAGACAAAAGAAGATCTAGTAACATATAAGGAGTTGTTTTGATCAAAACTTAAGGTGTGACAATTTTTTCCAGAGCTGTGGATGCGTGCTCGTCTCTACAGTTCTACATTTCTGGAAATGTGAAATAAAGATCATTTTTTGAGTTTTAGGTGTATAGATTGAAGTTCTCTGGTGACCTGTAATCATTTTCTTTGGCACCAAAGACTATTACCTCAGTTTTGTTTTTGTTTAGCTAGAGAAAGGTTTTGCACAACCAGTCATTAATTTCTTCAATGCATTTACCATGAGCCTGTACAGGGCCTCAGTCTCCTGGTGACATTGTGATATGTATGTGTGTGTGTCATCTGCATAGCTATGATAGTTTATTTTGTTGTTCTTTATAATCTGTGCCAGTGGGAGCATGTAAATGTTAAACAAAAAGGGTCCCAAGATGGAACCTTGGGGAACTCCACATGTGATACTTGTCTGCTCAGATGTGAAGTTACCTATTGATACAAAGTATTTCCTGTTTTCTAAGTATGTTTTGAACCAGTTTAGTACAGTTCCTGAAGGACCTGCCCAGTTCTCCAATTGTTTGAGTAATATGTTGTGGGCAACTGTATCAAATGCTGCACTGAGATCCAGTAAAACTAAGACTGACATTTTTCCACTGTCTGTATTCAGACATATTTTACCATATGTCATTAAACATTTTGGTCAGAGCGGTTTCAGTGCTGTCGTTCTGCCTAAAACCTGACTGGAAGGCATCATAGCAGTTATTCTGTTTTAAGAAGTAATTGAGCTGTTGAGAAACTGCTTTTTCAATTATCTTACTTAAAAATGGGAGATTTAAGGTCGGCCTTTAGTTTTAATTTGTGTCTTGTCAAGATTATCCTTTCTCAGTATAGGTTTAATTACAGCAGTTTTTAGTGGTTCTGGAAACACACCTGACATTAAAGAAAAGTTGACGATCTGTAACAGGTCTGACTCGAAAGTCTTTGAGACCTTTTTGAAAAACCTTGTTGGCAGGACATCTAAACAGCAAGAGGAGGAGTTCAGTTGACCTAAGATGTCCTCCAGGTCTTTGCTGTTAACAGGGTGAAACAGTTTCATGGCGTTTAAACTGTTTTTTGGTGGACATAGTACATTTCCTGAATCTGCTGTTGATTTACAAATTGCTTGTCTAGTCTTTTGGATTTTGTCTGTGAAGAATTTGGCAAAGTCATTGTAGGCCATAGTCGAATGAAGTTCAGCTGCCACTGACACAGGAGGGTTTGCTAGCCTGTCAACTGTAGCAAATAAGACCCGAGCATTATGACTGTTTTGGGTGATGATGTCAGAGAAGTAGGACCTCCTTGCACTCCTCAGTTGTAAATTATAATTGTGAAGTTTCTCTTAGATGTCATAATGAACCTGGAGGTTTGTTTGTCTTCATCTGCGCTCAGCTTTCCGACACTCTTTTTTCATTTTCAGTACAGTTGCTGCGCATGATAATCCTTATTTATTGTATACTAGACCTTAATGAAGCCACTTAGTTTATCCATTGCCTAAAAACATAGGTCACAGGTCACCTATTGATCAGAAGGTTGGTGGTTCGATCCCTGGCTCCTCCAGTCTGCATGTCAAGTATCCTTAGGCAAGATACTAACTCCAAGTTGCTCTCCGATGCATCCATCGGATGTATGAATATGTGTGTATATCGTTAGACAGTATGGAGAAAGTGCTTGTGAGAATTTTTGAGTACTCCGGGAGAGTAGAAAAGCGCTATATAAGAATCAGTCAATTTGCCATCTTGAGCATGACATCACCCACTGTAATCTAGATGTTACATTTTGAGGCAACACAATTACCATGTTGGCTAAGTAGCTTGGAAAAAAAAGTGTCTGGACATCTTTAAGTTGTTTGAAGAATTTTGACCTCTCATCTGAGAAGCTTCTTCAGTTCTAAAGTAAAATCTGGGACTCTCCACCATTTGACCTTGAACTGAAGAAGGTTCTTGGATGAGAGGTGAAATGTGTTCAGGCAACTTAAAGAAGTCCAGAGGCTTTTCTTTTCGAGCTACTTAGACTACTTTGGCCTGGATGACTGAGAACCTTCACAGACAATAGCCATGTTGTGTTTTTTTTGGATCAAGAGATGACCATATTAGGAAAAGAGAATAAAATCCTAATCTGCTGGACGATGCTCCCAAGCTTAGTGGATAATCCATGAACTATTATCTATATGCAATCTGCCAGTCTGTGCAAAGTAAAAGACAAATTCTACAGTTCTGTTCACTAAAAGTGAAACACGAACTTCTGACACAGGCTATACCTGTACTCAAAAAGCCGACTTTTGTTTTGTGATGAAGTATCAAATCCACTGTTCCTACCAGGGTGTAAACATGTAAACATGTTGAGGGCATTTTAACATGGGGACATGGGGACTGACTCACTTTCTGAACATTCGAATGGCTGGTAGAGAAGCTGCACTGCTTTTGGCACTTCCCAGTTGGCTTCAATATCCAACCACAGAGGACGCCAGTTGTCTGGAAAAAGCCATTTTAGCTCCTCTTGCTTTAATGCGCTCTCCTTTTAAGCTAACTTTCTTCCTATTAGCTACTCAGCAGGTGGGTGGGACTTCTTTGCTCAGAATGTGTGTGAGTTGATTATATTAGGGATGCCCACTCTGACCACCATAATCCATATGAAAAGATCAGAATAGAGAAAAAAATGGTCTGAACTAAAGACGTAGAGCAGTCTGAAACTTGAGCATTTAGCTCATTGCTCATTGATTACTTACCAAAGCTTCAAATAATGAGGTTAGCATATGTACCATACGGCATATGTAATATTTAACATGATAATCTATTTAGATAAGAGATGTTGTCCATCAGGGATGACAGCTTAGCCGCCGTTCTCCTGTCACTCACCACCTCCACTGGGTCCAGAGGGCATCCTAGAACAGAGCTGGCCCTTCGGATCACCCTGTTCAGTCTCTTCCTGTCCCCAGCAGAGATGCTGCCGCCCCAGCAGACCACGCCATAAAAGATAGCAGAAGCCACAACAGAGTCATAGAAGGTCTTCAGGAGTGGGCCCTCCACTCCAAACGACCTGAGTCTCCGCAGCAGGTACAGCCTGCTCTGCCCTTTCCTGTAGAGGGCGTCTGAGTTATGAGTCCAGTCCAGTCTATTGTTCAGATGAACACCAAGGTACCTGTAGCTGTCCACAGCCTTAAAGTAGAATTTGAAACAAAAAAATTGTTTATACTATATTACTTGCTGAATTACATTGCTGGGCCGCAAGTAGCCCCCAGGCCATGAGTTTGCGACCACTGGTTTATACTCTAAACCTTGCATTACCTTGAAATATTTCCCTCACTATCTACAGTATGAGGCATCCTGTCAAGAGGTGGGCATTAAGAGCATAACACACAGCTTCTGTCTTCTCAGTTCATTTTCGGTAGGGACATTTTTGATGTTTAATAAAGAAACATTTTATTTACATGTTATTTATTAAAATATTCTCCTATACTTGTAATTTCCTCTTGTAGCCTTTCAAACTCCAATTAAAATTCATGCATGGAAAATGCTGAGAGCTGTACATATTTAGGAAATTACATCAACTTGACCCCAGGTCGTTGCGTTCCTTTCAATAAAAATGATAATTATATGTACTTGTTGTTGTGTTTTCCAATTCAGGGCCACAGTAGATTTCGGAAATGTACTTTTCTGGTACTTCATGCCTAAATCAAAGGACATTTAGGCATAACCTTACATGAGGTAAAAAAAAAGAAAACCCATTCACTTCATCTAAGATCCACATTTCCTTAGTTGGTCGGCAGCTGCTTCTCTCTGGAGACAATGCGATGTTCATGGATAATTCAATTTATACTCAAGGGCACTAAAATATAAAAAGGCACTTTGGGCTACTTATGTCATTGTTACACTGCCTTCCACTGTAGATGTTTAAGAATTTAATGTCCTGTCAGAGACATGGATATCAATTACCCAAAGGAATATTCTGCACTGGCACTGTAAGGGCAGTCTTAGGTCAAAAGTTGTACGCTAGTATTTGCAGTTACTTTAAAAAGGTCGTGAACTGAATTAAGCAGACAGAAATTTTTCAGTATGACTGTACTGACAAGAATACCAGTTTCTTTGCTGTGGCCACATTGTAATTGCGTGATGTACATGACAGCTAGCATAGCACTTATAACCGAACTATCATTGGCTGTCTCGGCCTCACGGCTCGAGTTCACATTAATGTCATCACAGTGCGTCCTCTGGCTGAAAGTAAAACGGCTCCCTCGAGAGAAGAGCATAGCAAAAAAAATACATAAATGCAGACATCCAGTTTTAAGTGTGTATCACATCCACAGCGAATTGGAATAAATTACATCAAAGTCTAACTGTGTATTCATTTCTGTGGGGTTACAAAATGAAAAAGCATGCATATGCTGGTCATCACTGCAGCAGGATGGAAAAGAAATCACTCCAGGGGGTTTAGGAGGAGTGTTGTTTTAAAAGAAAACCCCTTTAGCTAAATTAAAATATTCCTCCTATGCGGTATTAAATTTAATTACAGTCCCAGAAGCTTCAGTTGAATTATTTTCACATCCATACTTTTGAAATCAAAATAAATAAACATAAGGAATAAAAAAGACCCCTTGCTGAGGTTCACATTAGGAAACATGTCTCGAGTCATGCTGTACAGCTGGAAAACCCGTTTTGTTACTTTGTTGCTTGTATCGCCCGCCTGTTAAAGAAGAAAAAAAAATGATACTCTGTCTCACCTTTTTTCAAATAGGACAAACAACATTGTTTTCAAGGGAGTCTAACATTACATTACAATAAAGGAGGGGGAAAAAAAAAATCACATTCCCTTGCCAGCCTGGATGTATGAGCATCACTAAAAAAAAAATCCTTGAAGAGTGATTGGAGCAAAGAAACTGTTGAAAGTTTCTGTACAGAATGTAAGATTACCACAGGGTCCTAACCTCGAGGCCTGAGTCCGAGGTGACCCAAAATGTGTCAGAAATTCCCTCATAATAGATTAATCTGCAGAGAATAATTACTGATTTTGCTGCTCTTTCCAAGACACTTAAAGAGATAAGAACAGGACATCGGTGACGGGTGATGATCCTTTATAGTACGAGTGTGGAGACTGGCTGAACCTCTCAGGGCTAACTTGATGTCAAGAGACACTGCTCTTGCCTTAGCAGCTATGCCAATCTAATATATGCAAATAATTAATCAGCCCTTTCTCTCTTAAACTCATTCTAACAAGTTGCTTCTGACACAGTGGCAGTTCCCAAACGAGTCCATTAACACTCTTACCTCAACTTCATTTGCAGTGATGTTGACATTTCTGTATGAGGAGTCTCACCCCGAATGACTCTATGGCAGGGGACTTTCTTCTTGCAGGGCTAGTTGCACACATTAGAATTATTCTGAACAGACACAGGGGCACACACACACACACACACTCTCTCTCTGGACCTTTTCTAGCGCTTTCACACATGCACCCACAGTGAGGCAGAAAATGATCTCATCTCCTGCAGCATTAGCATCTCCACTGACGTCAATCATTGCATGTGAGCAAGAACACCCTCAGACTGCTCATTGACAGCTTCCCTGCAAAGGGAAAATGTCCGGTCTTCTAAGCAATTTCAATTACAATCCTTGGCTGTTAGTAGAGCCAACATACAGTCCTGTGAAAAAGAAAGCTATCAAAGGACTTTATGCAGTCCTTTAAAAGCACACCCTATCATTCAGCAGCTTCTAGAGCCACTTTTAACAGCAATAACCTGAAGCCCTTGTTTTCTATATGACTTTATCAGTCTCTAACACCAATGGAGGGTTGGTTCATTCTTCTTTGTAGGCATTTTTTTATTCACAGCTCTCTTAAGTTCCTGTCTGCATTTCAGTTTTTGTGAGATTGGAACTTTGACTGGGCCGAGCCACTTTGATTGTCTTTTTTTTTTTTCCCACCCATTCTGCTGTATATTTGTGCCACTGCTTAGAATTCGTCATTTTTACTTGGCAAAGTTTAAGCCAAGCTTTAGTTACTGCACAGAAGGTCTGAAATTTGACTTCACAATACTCTGGCATACAAAGGAGCTCATGGTTGACTCAGTGATTGTAAGGTGCCCAGATGCTGTGGCTGCACAACAAGCCTAAATCAACATCCTTCAACCATCCTGCGTGACAGTTGTTGGGATGTTTGTGCTGATATGCTGTTTGGTTTCTCAACAAATGTAGTTTATTCAGATGCATATTTGCTTTAAAGAGATAAGAGATTTCTTTGTTTTTACAATTAAACCATGCATATTCAGTAATGTAATTAAGTCATTAAGTAATTCAGCCCTGTAATGAAGTTACAAATTTAACATGCTAACTGAGACCTGTAAAGTCAAAGATGTAGCTTTTAGGTTTTTGTTTGCAGATTCTCTGTGCACTGCATACTCTGAACTTGCAATGAATTTGTGGGATGTCAGCTTTCAAGCAGATTGTGGCATTGTGCTAGCACACAAGTGAATGCTCCAAACTGCCTAAACTTATTTATTTATTTTTTGCAGAGATGGTTCCACCTGCTGATGATCAGTTAATGATGCACATTTGATTAGCAGCACAGGACTAAATGAAAACTTTAAATAAACAAGATCAGCTCATTTTAGATATTATGGTATATACATTGTATTGCCAAAAGTATTCATTCAACTATCCAAGTCATTAAATTTAGATGTTCAGATTACTTCTATGAACACGAGTGTATAAAATCAAGGCATGCGGACGGTTTCTACAAATATTTGTGAAATAATGTGTTCATTGCCAAGCACAATGCAAAATGTTGGACATGGTGTTGTAAAACACATGCCATTGGACTCTAGAACCATGGACACGTGTTCTCTGGAGTGACAAATCACACTTCTATTTCTGGAAATCTGATGAATGAGTCTGGGTTTAGCAGTTGCCAGAACAGTACTTGCAATTGTGCCAAATGAGAAGTTTGGTGGAAGCGAGCTTATGGTGTTGGGTAGTTTTGCAAAAGTTGTGCTAGACCCCTTAATTCCAGTAAAAGGAACTCTTCAGCATACCAAGACATTTAGGACCATTTCATGCTCCCTACCTTTTAGGAAAAGTTTGGGGATGGGCCTTTGTTATTCCAACATGACTGTGCACCAGTGCTCAAAGCAGGCTCCATAAAGACTAGTGGTTATGGGTGAGTGAGTTTGATCTGGAAGAACTTGACTGGCCAACACAAAGTCCTGACCTCAACCCAATAGATTACCTTTGGGATGAATTAGAGTGGAGACTGTAAGCCAAGCCTTCTCATCCAACATCTGACCTCACAAATGCCCTTCTGGAAGAACAGTAAAAAAAAAATTCTCATAAACACCCCTAAACCTCGCAGAAAGACTTCCCAGAAGAGTTGAAGTTGTAGTTGTGTCGGTTGAGCTAACATCATATTAAACCCTATGGATTAAAAATGGGATGTCACTCACGTTTAGATGTATGTGAAAGCAGAAAATTGAATATTTCCATGTGCCATGTCCAGTGTTGGGTAAGTTACTTTAAATTAGTAACTTAGTTACTTCTATCAAAAGTAAGTCAGTTACTTCAAGTTACTCGTTACTTTCAGAGTAACTAGTTACTAGGGAAAGTAACTTTGGTTTTACTCAGAATTCTCTTGTTAATGTGTTGCTTCCGTAACTGGATACCCAGCCAGACTGCCAGTCTTCTAGCTTGCTTACTTGCCACAAGTGCACTGTGCCACCTACCAATAGAAAGGAAAAAAATAATGTGCACATTCCCACAAAAATCCCCCGCCTGGATCGTCGTTGACCGCCGCATGATTCTAGCCTGCTTTTTACATCCAACACAAAAACTGCAGTCGTGGTGCTTTCGATTGTACTCAGAACTCGGAAATTCCGCCTTCTGAATAGGAAGATGTAGGCAACAGACGACTGCAGATGAGCTGCTTACAGGGCTGGACTGGGACAAAAAAAAAAAAAAAAATCGTCCCGGGGAATTTGACTAGAGACCGGCCCGCCATTATAGGAAAAATCATAAAGCCTTTGCATGAAAACAAACGCTGTTGTGACAGTGATGTACACTGTTCTGATGGTATATATGCATTAATCTATCAATCGTTTGTTGTAAGACTCAGATAATTTAAAAAAAAAAAAAAAAAAAAAAATGCGAGACATTTTAAATGAGAATAAGAAAGAGAAGTATTTCCTTGTGCCCCCCTCTCCCTGTTAATGCCCTGCCTGCCCCCTGGCAACACTTTGCTAGACCCGCCTCTGCACAGTTATCAGCTGTCAGCTAAGTAAAAAAAAAGGATCCTGGTGTTATTTGTCTCTCAGAAACAGTTCATAACTTCCATTCAACTCATTAATGTCACCTAAAAGGTAAACCTGTTTCTCCATCACCTGTTCTGCTCTGATGATTCAGTAAGGACATCTCCTGGTTTCATCTTCATGTTTCCCTCTCACCACATATCCAAACCGACATCCTGACCAGCAGCTTTACAGCTGTGGCTCCAGCAAACATCAGCTGATAGTAGAAATTAATATTAAATAAATTCTAACAACAGCTGATCAAGCTTAAACGCGCTGCTGTTGTTAAGCGCAACATCCGCTGGTTTCCTCTTTCTGGCGCAAAGTGGGCGATAAATAAACAAGAGAGAAAAGCCAATCAGCTGATCATTGATCAGTTTCATGATTGAAGTAGAAACAGGAGAGAGAATGAGAGAAGAGGCAGCTGTGCGGCATAAACACAGAATAACTCCAGCTTTGTGTCTTTTTCATTGTAGCTGAAGTCCGGGACAAAATGTTCCTTTTCACCTCAATACGAAACCCGTAATATTTTCTCTGAATACGAGACAATTCTGTTTTTTACGGGGCGGTTGGCAACTCTATTTTGTTCATACGGTTAATTATTAAAGTTCAACATCAGTAACATAGCACTCACCCAGCTGTATAGAAACTCCGTCATGCTAGCTAGCACGCAGTACGAAAAAGTCAGCATAACGAAAATAAACTCCACCTAAACTTGATTTATATGTGACTCAGATACACTGCAGGTCATAACTTCTTACCTGAAGTTCAGTTCACCTGATACTCAGACCGGCGGCTGCTTCGGGTCTCTCCTCGTGCCTCCAAGAGAAGAGCAAGAGAAATCTTGCTTGGGGATCAAATACTTATTTAACTTAGTGACATTTCTAACTTGCATAATTTTCTTTTATGTGAACTTTCATGTGTGTTTTTTTCCGTTTTATTTGTTAGTTTTTCTCTCTCCATTAAAATGAAACAGCTAGAAAAATCAGAGATTGTTTATTTCTTTGTAAGTGAGCAAGCTTACAAATTCCCCATGGACCAAATAATTATTTCCCTGACTAACGTTGCAGTTTCATGGTAATAGTAATCTGCAAAACAATGTGATGTGACTCCTTATGTCTCACCACATAGGTCTGAAATACATTTTTTAAATATTTTTTCTACCTTCTAAGATCAGTTTAAAATCTTGGAGGTGGCAATCAAAAATGTTCATCCATTGTGGTGCAGGCAGAGGTTTGTGTCAATGTAGGAATCTATATGTCATAGAAACTAGGACAACAGTGTAGAATTATTAGATTCATTTTTATTTCCACTGGACAGTGGTAAAAGGCAAAAACTAAATATGTCTCTGCTTCTGCACATCTGACTTAGGACTGACTGAGTGAAAGAAATATGGAGTTACTTCCCTTGCACTAGAAATCTGGAAATCTGCTTGAATGCTAGAGGGCTGGATGCATTCTGTCAGAGCAAATGGAATATGATTTGTCTGTTTTCCCAGGCAAGAATGGTAATTGTTTTCACACACTTGTAGGGTGTCAAAGTGTGAATTGTTTTTTAACCCAAACAAGCCCTTTCCAGACTCAAAACAGTAGAGAATATGACAGCTGGATCACTAACAGAAAACAAGAGCTCTTTGGTCCATTTAATTTTGTATTTATTCATCCTCCAAATATGAAAGATCAGAAGTCACAGGGAGGAGGTCAGGGTGGTGGTGGGGCAGATGAATCACTTTAAGGATAAAGAACAGAAGTCTATTCCACCTAGAAACCGTTAATTTTAATCTTGAACTGACATCATTTTTTTTTCCTTAAATAAAATAAGGTCTGACTTTACCGAAATGAGGCAACTGAAGATTTAAATAGAAGCCGTTTTATCCAATGTAACATGGAAACAGCCTTGACGCGCTGTCCAGATTTCTGGGAATTAATTATTGATGTTTCTGTATCTATATGGCAGATCAATCTCTCTACCTGCACATTATTTCTTTTCCCCATGAAAATAATTTGTCATTGCCTTGTCAACAGTAGCAGTAATTTTAGCTGCTCGGACACCTTGGAAGCTTGTTAAACCACCTATTAGTCTGATATATAAACACATGAAAAGCCACATAACGTTTAATGTAAATAGTGCAAATGCAGTACTAAATGTAAGTTATATATGTAGTTATATAAGAAAAACTCAATTATCTCCAATAAAAATGCTGAACAAGAGAGGGAAAAGAGAAAAAAAAAAGAAGAACTGTCACATTCCTAACATTCTGAAATGACTGTGGCCTTCCATCACTGCTTGAAAATACACAGGGGGTAGGCCATACCAAATAAAGGTGGTCATCTGGGAACAAGATGATAATTGATCACAATGATTATGAGTTCTATGGCTTAGGAAAATCAGTCAATGTGTGACAGCAGACCAGCTGTGTGGCTGTTTCCTGATATAAAAAGAACAGTTTATTTCCACTAGAGAGACTAAAGGAGAGTGAGGAGGCGTGGATTGAGACGGGGATGGCAAATCCACTATTTTGCTTTCCCCAGCTGCCTCAGCTGGGCTTTCCAAGCTGCAGCTGGTATAGTTGATCAAAGCACATTTATTAGAAAACATGTTTTAGGAAGCAAATGCAAACAAAGGCATAACCAGACAACTGATATGCCATTTCAAAGTACTCTATGTGGTATTTTTATGCAATCGGAATAATATAGGTAGGTACTTGTATTTTTTCCAGTGAAGGCAATAAACAGCATCTTCTGTATAAGGCAGGCAGCCTGAAAGAAATTACTGGTTAGATGTTGTAGTTGATGATATTATTATTACTACATGTCATTATATTCAATGCATGGAAATTTGTATGTAAGTAATAAAGGTGCTTAGGTTACTACTTTTTTAAAATCACCTTTTAATTAAAACCTGAAAACACAGTCATGGTACGCACACTATATGGCTCGCACTTTAAAGGCATCACATTATAACTATGCTGAATGGTAGTTAGTGTGTTGCTAATAGTTGACAGATGGCACCATCTTAAAAAAAAACAAACAAATGGTAAATGGCCTGTATTTATATAGCGCTTTTACTAGTCCGTAAGGACCCCAAAGCGCTTTACATATCCAGTCATCCACCCATTCACACACACATTCACACACTGGTGATGGCAAGCTACATTGTAGCCACAGCCACCCTGGGGCGCACTGACAGAGGCGAGGCTGCCGGACACTGGCGCCACCGGGCCCTCTGACCACCACCAGTAGGCAACGGGTGAAGTGTCTTGCCCAAGGACACAACGACCGAGACTGTCCGAGCCGGGGCTCGAACCGGCAACCTTCCGATTACAAGGCGAACTCCTAACTCTTGAGCCACGATCGCCCCTAACAAAAAAAAAAAAAAAAACCCACACAATCAGGATTCACAATCACAAGTTGAATGAAGTCAAGATTAGTCGATCTCAGTGCCAGCCCATATTGGCTGATGTCTCAGCTAATTCCCATCTATACAGCCAATTGTTATTTAAGGTACTTTAGCTTTTCCATATTTTGTGTGCATCTGCAAAACATTTTGCAACCCACCTTCTCCTTTCATGTTGGATCTGACTTAATAATGTCAACTGACTTACTTACAAGTCCATGAAGGGGTAAAGAACTCTGAAGGGTTAAAATGCCAGGTACGTGCTATGGTCAAATTACATTCTACTGTCAGATACACTATATTGCCAAAAGCATTTGCTCATTTGCCTTCACATGCATATGAACTCGAGTGACATCACCTCATTATTCCATAAGGTTTGATTTATAAGGCCAGATATTGATGTTTGATGAGAAGGCCTAACTCACAGTCTCCACTCTAATTCATCTCAAAGGTGCTTAACCCTCTGGGGTCGATGGACGCGCCGGCGCGTCAAAATCACATGACCAATTTAAGACGACACAGCTACAAGATGCAGCATGTCAGAGTCTCCATTTCAACTTGGGTCGAAAGTGCGGACTTCAAACTATATACCAGTTTTTGAATTGTGTCGATGGGCCACGTCAAACCAGAGTTATGATAAAAAAAATACACGCAATGTTTTTTTCTGAACAAAACTGTGGTGTTTACAGCGGGAAGAACGGTAAAAATGGCGTTTTCTACAGACATCGCTAGCAAACACTCTCCGCTTGCGAGTGAAAAAAGAAAAAGAAAAAACACCCCTTCCCTATTGGTGTTAGTTTACCATGTCACCCAATCAAAAAAATGATAAGGCAACGTGACATTTGGTTGTTTAGGGAGAAGGGGAAGTTTTTAGGAGTGACACCAGCAACGGAAAGCGGGCGAGCGAAAGAGAGAGAGAGCGAGTTTTCATATGTGAGACATTAGTGATGTTTAGTGTGTTTGGAGGCTATAGTTAGTTTGTTGTGTAGTTATTGTTTTGTATTGTGTGTTAGTTATACTGCTGAATTTCACATTTGCTCTAAAAAAGCCGTCAAAGGCAGATTCCAGTGTAAACTCTGTTCCCACACGGAAAACTGGACTGATGCACCTCCTGTTGTCAGACCTACAGGGTTTAGGCCTTTGGTGTTCTCCTCTGTCTTATACTGAACACAAACTACATTTTTTGGACTGGCACAAATAATTTGTGTGCCTTCTTATTTGGTGCAGCACACCTGATTGTTCTGTAAATAGATTTAAATGGTTATATAAAAAACGCCTGAGGCCTTGGCTGCATTTTTAGGTAAATACACTCAACAAAAATATAAACGCAACACCTTTGTTACTGCTCCCATTCCCCATGGGATG
The DNA here is from genome assembly GCF_963969265.1 of Rhamphochromis sp. 'chilingali'. Classification (NCBI taxonomy): domain Eukaryota; kingdom Metazoa; phylum Chordata; class Actinopteri; order Cichliformes; family Cichlidae; genus Rhamphochromis; species Rhamphochromis sp. 'chilingali'. The sequence goes on along the minus strand of NC_137931.1, from coordinate 9,770,259 downwards.
GATGTAGAGACCTAAAATTCATTCCAGATACACAATATAACCATCCCTCCCAAACAGTGGTCACAAATCAGTCCAAATGTGTGGTAGTGGGCACATCTGCTATATTGAGATAATCCATCCCACCTCACAGGTGTGCCACATCAGGATGCTGATCTGACATCATGAGTAGTGCACAGGCGTACCTCAGACTGCCCACAACAAAAGGCCACCCTGGAATGTGCAGTTTTGTCTCACAGCAAAATGCCACAGATGCCACAAGCAATGAGGGAGCGTGCAATTGGCATGCTGACAGCAGGAATGTCAACCAGATCTGTCGCCCGTGCATTGAATGTTCATTTCTCAACCATAAGCCGTCTCCACAGGCGTTTCAGAGAATATGGCAGCACATCCAACTGGCCTCACAACCGCAGACCTCGTGTAACCACACCAGCCCAGGACCTCCACATCCAGCAGGTTCACCTCCAAGATCGTCTGAGACCAGCCACCCAGACAGCTGCTGGAACAATTGGTTTGCACAACCAAACAATTTCTGCACAAACTGTCAGAAACCGTCTCAGGGACGCTCAACTGCATGCCCATCGTCCTCATCGGGGTCTTCACCTGACTCCAGCTCATCGCCGTAACAGACTTGTGTGGGCAAATGCTCACATTCGACGGCGTCTGGCACGTTGGAGAGGTGTGCGCTTCACGGATGAATCATGGTTCACATTGTTCAGGGCAGTTGGCAGCTGAGAATGTCCCAGTTCTTGCATGGCCAGCATACTCACCGGACATGTCACCCATTGAGCATGTTCGGGATGTGCTTGACCGGCGTATACGACAGCGTGTACCAGTTCCCACGAATATCCAACAACCTCGCACAGCCATTGAAGTGGAGTGGACCAACATTCCACAGGCCACAATTGACAATCTGATAGACTCCATGCGATGATGTGTTGCACTGCATGAGGCAAATGGTGGTCACACCAGATACTGACCGGTTCTGGGTCCCCAGACCCCCAATAGCGCAAAAAACTGCACATTCCAGGGTGGCCTTTTGTTGTGGGCAGTCTGAGGTACACCTGTGCACTACTCATGATGTCAGATCAGCATCCTGATGTGGCACACCTGTGAGGTGGGATGGATTATCTCAATATAGCAGATGTGCCCACTACCACACATTTGGACTGATTTGTGACCACTGTTTGGGAGGGATGGTTATATTGTGTATCTGGAATGAATTTTAGGTCTCTACGTCCATCCCATGGGGAATGGGAGCAGTAACAAAGGTGTTGCGTTTATATTTTTGTTGAGTGTAGTACCATATAACTTTGTTGTTTGCAAAACTTGTGCATAATTTATAGAAATGTACAATTTCTATTTGCATTTAAAGTTATGAAAATGATTCGTTAAACATGTTTGTGGGTTTTACAGTAAAAAATAAAACTTTTCTACTCGGATTTTAACTTTTTTTGTCTGAATTTAGATCAACTGTGCTAATATAGCATACCAAAATGAAAAAAATAACTCAAATTTCAGATATTTGAGGTTGTGCTGAAAATGATGATACCAAACAAGGCAAGAAAAACATATTTTAAAAGTGAAATATAGACGTAAAATCAAAAGTAGTCAAAAACGGTCAATTATACCCTGGACCCCAGAGGGTTAAAGGTCAGGACTTGGATCTAGAACAGGGGTGTCGAACTCCAGGCCTCTAGGGCCGGTGTCCTGCAGGTTTTAGATAAGACCCCGGGTGAACACACCTGAATCAAATGATTAGTTCATTACCAGGCCTCTGGAGAACTTCAAGACATGTTGAGGAGGTCATTTAGTTATTTAAATCAGCAGTGTTGGATCAAGGACATATCTAAAATCTGCAGGACACCGGCCCTAGAGGCCTGGAATTTGATACCTGATCTAGAAGAACTTGAATTGCCAGCACAAACTCAATTATCCATAACCAATAGCTCTTATGTACCTTGCTTTGAGCACTGGTGTGCAGTCATGTTGAAATAGGAAAGGGCCATCCCCAAGTTTTTCCCACTAGGTTGGGAGGATGGAATGCTTCAAAATGTCTTGGTATGCTAAAAAGTTCCTTTTACTGGAACTAAGGACCCTTGAACAACTTTTGCAAAACTACCCAACACTATAATCTCCCTTCCACCAAGCTTTTCATTTGGCACAATGCATTCAGACAAGCACCGATCTGGTAAACGCCAACTCAGACACTCAGATTTCCAGATGGAGAAACGGGATTCATCACTTCAGAGACCACATCTCCACTGCTCCCGTCTAGTGGGGGCATGCTTTACACCACTGCATCCATGCTTTGCATCCATGTTTGGTGATGCAAGGCTCGGATGCTCAGCCATGGAATCCCATTCATTCCATGAAGCTCTCTATGGACTGTTTTTGAACTAACCTGAAGGCCACATGAAGCTTGGAGGTCTGTAGCGAGTGACTCTACAGAAAGCTGCTAACCTGCGCAAACTATGCGGCTTTAGCATCCACTGACCCCGCTCTGTATTTTATGTGACCTACCACATGACTTCATGAGTTGCTGTCATTCCCAATTGCACCCACTTTTTACAATACCACTAACAGTTGATTGTGTTTGTAATAAATTTTATGATTAATATAGGCCACAAACCGAAATGTATTGGTCTAACAATAAATATGTTCTGTATTGTACATTTTTTGCTGGAGTTTTGAGTTTAACTAAAGATCCATCAGTTACAAAAACGGTGAAACTCAAACAGACTGTGATGTGATGCTGTTTAACTCTGTGCTAAATTTTCCATTAAACATTAATGGAACTTTCAGAAGTCACAGCGAAATACAAAATGTCAAACACAGTAATTACTGCTCTGCACTGCAGTGACAGGGATACATGCTGTGTTGCAGTATCTTAGACAGCTGACTCTGAAACCTGCAAGGGCTTATTGTTGCAGTTCTCACTTTATGAATTTAATGTGTCTGAGCTTTTAGTGTACTATCATACTATATGTGGATAAAGAGAAAATTTGTAAGGCTTTTTTCATGTTAAGAAAAACATACATTGTTATGTCCTTTGGCCTCCTATTTCCACTTTGTAGGAGTGCTACCTCTCTGTGTCTTTATTTCATCTACTGACAGTCATATTTTCCTCCTCTTTTGTGGTTAATCAGGGACTATTTTACTTTAGATGGAGCATTCCAAATTGTATTTTTATCCTTTGTTGTTCCTGCACCCTTCATTTACCCATCTTTATTATTAGATTTATTATCTTTATTCTCTCCCCCCCTTTCTTAAATAGACAACCATCATATCTCACAGTACAATAATATTGAACGGGTTGCATTGTTGCATTTTGTCATGTTTCTCAGGTCTTTGTCTGAATGTCCTATGAACATTACCTGTCTTGTTCTCATGTTGTTGCTAAGGATTGTCTCATTGCACTGAAGTCACACTGGGTTAAATATTTACACTTGGGTTTTAAGGGGTATTTGTTTGTTTTTTTTACGGGTTGTACGGAAGCCCCAAACGCAATTTCATTGTTCTTTGACAATGACAATAAAAATAAATACTTGACTTGAATACTTTAATAGTAAGCCTTGTGAACAATATATAGTTTTTTTCACTAAATAACATTCTGTGTATGATTGTCAAGAGGGTAGTGTTTTAAATTGAGCATGTTGTTCATAAAAAAAAAAAAAGAAAAAAAAAAAAAAGAAAAAGAAAAAAAAAAGAGGCTACCTTAACAGTGGTGATCATGACTGTTTCTGGTGAACATTTTCAAGACTCTGACTACTCCTAAAGTATTCAGTAATTTTCTATTTTTTTGTATGTTTGTCACACTTACATGTTTCAGATCATCAAACAAATTTAAATCTTAGACGAAGATAACACACATTTCTAAATAAAGGTGTTTATTACTAAGGGGAAGCAAAAGTCCAAACCTACATGGCCCTGTGTGAAAAAGTAATTGCCCCTAAATCTTGTAACATAAATTAACTGTGTTGTATCACATATTTGGAAAGCCGAGTTCAATTTCTCTGGCTACACCTAGGCCTTCGGTCCATTCCTCTTATAACTGTGTAGCCAATATGGTGGCCACCAAACCGTTTCTAAGCAACAAACTTATTAGCGTTCCCTCAAAACAGTTGGTCACATCAGTAGGAACCAATCATATGGCTTTAATGCAGGGACAGAAACATCCTATCCAACGTGTCATGACAGAATTCACACTGTTAGCACAAATTAAAGAAAATGTACTCATCTGGGGAGAGGTCTGTTAGAATTGATGCTGACATGCAGTCATCCTGGCATCTCATATAGGAGACCTTTATATTGTATGATTTTTGTGTGTACAGGGTAGGTGTAATATTTGCAAAAAAGCGTTACCGCCATTGCCAGAGTGCAATAAGGACCTCAGAAACAACTCCTCTTCTATATTTTAGGTGAAAAAGCTGAAAAGGTGATCATTCTCATTTAGTTTATCATCAATGATGGCGGTGTCCGAGACTGTTTTACTTTTGTGTTTGTTTCATCTTGTTCTCTCTATAAACTTCACAAGATGCTCGGTTGAACTTTCCCTCCTCTGAGGTAAACTTTTATTAAACTCTTAATAAACAGTCATGAGTCTCCGGTTCTCACCTTCCGGTGTTACACTCTCCAGACCCCGGGTGGAACACACAGGTAAATGCAATTCCCATTGCTACATCCCTTTTCTTTTACAAAGACAATGAACTATTCATAAATTGAGAACTCAGTTTGCAACTGGAACAAAACTTAGACATGACATTTCTTTGTTGGACACAATTTTCTTCAAAAATAAAAATTCTTTCTTCCACTTACTTTTTTAGCTTTCTTTCTATTTTCCTTTAGTATTACTTTTATTCATTTTTTTCCGTTTTGTTTCTCATTTCCTTATTTTTTTTCTTTTATTTTTATTTATATTTTTTCTTCCAAACAAGAAAACAGATCACAAAGCCATAACTCAAAATAGTATCACAGATGTTTTGCTCTGTTCTCTAACCAGTAAACAAATCACAACATATAACTCAAAATGTCGTCACAGATGTTTTTTTTTTCTTTTGTCTTTCCTCTGACAAGTAAACAAATCACAGCGTATAACTCACAGATTACCCCTTAATTGCATACATAGTCCTTCAGATATCCAGGTTGTTGTACTACCCGTCCTGACCTGGTAGTGCTGTTTTGAGTGTTCTCTTTGCTCTGTGTCGGCACAGTAATGTTCTGTCCCTCAGGCTGGAGATGTGCTGACATGTCTTTTTTGACCTCCGCAGCTCGCCTCAGATGGCGACGATTCCTTCTGAGGACTCTGCCGTTGTCCAACTCCACATCATAGGATCCGTTTCCCAGAGTGTTACACACTCTAGCCTTGGTCCATAAGTTGTGTGGTTCAAAAGGTTGGACTCGCACCAAGTCCCCTGGGTTTAATGTGTCCATGTCCTTCGCTGTCTTGTTGTAGTACTTTGTTTGTCTCTCTCTGTTTTTCATCAGTGCTAACTTGTTGTCAGTCACTGTGGGTTGCAACAATCTGTCTCCTATTGGGAGAAGTGTCCTCGTCCTCCTGCTTAACAGTCTCTGTGCAGGGCTGGTAGTTAAACCTTGTGTTGGGGTGTTTCTGTGGTCCAATAAGGCCAAATATGGATCCTGTCCAGCCAATTTCGCCTTTTTCATGAGTCGTTTGGCAGTTTTAATGGCAGACTCAGCTTTGCCGTTGCTCTGCGGATAGCCAGGTGATGAGGTATGGTGTCGAAATTCCCATTTCCGGCTGAAGTTGGCAAACTCTGTTGAGCTGTACTGGGGCCCGTTGTCAGAAAAAAACAATATTTGGGATTCCCTGACGTGCGAAATGAGCCTTTAGTTTCCTAATCACAGTACTCGACTTGGTATCAGGTAGATAATCTATCTCCCAAAAGTTGGAGTAATAATCAACAGTTATTAGGTAGTCCCTACCCTCAAAGTTGAATAAATCTGTCCCAACTTTGGTCCATGGTCTAGTGGTCGGCTCGTGTGGTTTTAGTGTCTCTTTCTGTTGTTTTGCATCCACAGACCGACATATGTCACATGTAGCGATGTACTTTTTGATGTGGTCGTTCATACCGTGCCAGTAGACGCAGTCTCTAGCTCTCCTGAGGCACCCTTCTGTGCCGATGTGTGTTGAGTGAATTCGCTGGGTTATATCTGCCTGCAGTGCTTCTGGAATCACCACTCTCTCTCCCTTGAAGACCAATCCATCCTGTGTGCTCAGTTCATCCTGCAAAGATTGGAACTGGGTTATTTCAACAGGTACATCTTTCTTACAGGCTGGCCACCCCTTTTGTATTGTTTTCATCAGCATTTGTAGTGTGTGGTCGGTTCTTGTCCCTGCTCGTATTCTGTCCATGCTTTCTGTTGAAACAGGTACATAGTCCACCATGTTGACACATTCTGTCTCCAACTCCGTCTGGCTTTTGATGCTATCCTGCAGGTAGGCCCTACTCAGCGTATCAGCAAGTAGCATGTCGCGGCCTGGAACATATGTTATGGTTATATCATATTTTTGCAGCCTTAATAACATCCTTTGCAGTCTCTTAGGTGCATGTAACAGTGGCTTTTTAATAATGTTCTCGAGTGGCTTGTGGTCTGATTGCACTCTCACAAGACGACCATATGTATATTGGTGGAATTTCTCCATCCCAAACACAATAGCTAAACATTCCTTTTCAATTTGTGCATAACCTCTTTCAGTGAGCGTCAGTGCACGACTTGCAAATGCCACTGGTTTTCCATGTTGAGTCAGAGCTGCTCCCAGTCCTGTCTCGCTGGCATCACACTGCAGCGTCAGCTCTTCTTCAGAGCTGTAATATTTCAAAACTGGGATTTGTGTTAGTTTTTCTTTCAGTCTTTTAAATGCATCTTCCTGCACGTCTGTCCACTCCCATAGGCTATCTCTGTGCGTCAGTTGTCTGAGAGGCTCACAGTCGTCTGACAGATGCTTGTAAAACTTTGATAAATAGTTGACCATTCCAACTAGTCTCTGCACCCCTTTTATGTCAGTTGGTGCTGGCATTTCTGTGATGGCCCGTACCTTCTCTGGGTCAGCTCTCAGCCCCTCTGCTGTGAGTAGATGTCCGATGTATGGTACTTCCTGTCTTCTAAGCTTGAGTTTTTCCACATTTAATTTGATGTTTCTCTCTCTGCAGCGTTCCAGGAAAAGTCTCAGGTTTCTGTCATGATCCATTTCTGCCAACTCAGTCGTCTCTCCTTTTCCAGTGATCAGGATGTCATCAGCAATGATGTATGTGCCTGGCAGGTTCTCTAACGCTTGCATCAGTTTGCGCTGAAAGACCTCTGGCGCTGGGCTGATCCCCATCGGCATTCTCAGCCAACGAAAGCGACCAAATGGTGTTGCGAATGTCGTGAGATGGCTTGACTCTTCTGTAAGCTTCACATGCCAAAAGCCATGTTTCACATCACAAACTGTGAAAACTTTCGCTTTTGACACATCTGGCAAGATGTCATCTATTGTTGGTAACGGGAAGTGACTACACTTCAAAGCTTTGTTAAGCGGTCTTGGGTCAATACATATCCTGGGTTTGCCATTTGGCTTCTGCACTGTCACCATCCCACTGATCCAATCAGTACTACCTTCCACTGGTGCTATTATTTGTCTGTCTGCAAGGCTCATCAGTTCCTCTTTTAGTGGTTTCATCATCGACACTGGGACTCTGCGTTTTGGCAGTTTGACGGGCTGCACTGTTGTGTCGATTTCCAGCTCATATTCACCTTGCAAACATCCATCTCCTGTAAACACATCCTGAAACTCAGTCTTTATCTCTTCCAACAACCATGCGTTTTTCTCTGATGGAGCTGTTGTCACTGAGCTGTCCAAAGCACAGATGTTATCATATTTAACTTGTATTAGCTTCATCGCTTCACTAGCTGTTCTCCCAAGTAGAGGTGTTTTACAATCCTCCTCTACCACTTGGAACTCGACTCTGTACTTTTTGTTGTTTCTTGGGTTTGTCAGCTTGACTTTACACTTTCCTAATGGACACAGCCTTGATTTATTGTACATCACAAGAACCTTGTCTGTGTGCTCCATTTTGGTGTTCGGGTTCAACAAGTTGATGGGAATAATGTTGCAGGTTGCACCACAGTCAACTTGAAACTTGACCAGGCTGGTGCCAATCATCATGCCTGCAAACAGCTGCTCTCGTTTTTTCATGTCTGATTCTTTGATCTGGTTCACTTGTACTGCAGTCTGTGTCATAGCTGTGACAGTCATTATGTCCTCACAGGAATCCGAGTCCTGCTCCGTCACTGTGTGGACCTTTTTTTCGTTTTCACTCTGTCCGCTTTTACTCCTGCATGCTATAGCAAAATGATTTTCTTTGCCACATTTTTTGCATTTTTTTTCCATATGCTGGGCATTTTGATTTGAGTCTTTCATGTGCTCTTCCACAAAATCTGCATGATATCTCTTTATCCAGTCTTTTTCTCTCTTTTTGTTTTACTGCATGCAGTTCCTCTACAGCCTGTCCCGCTATTGTTTTGTTGTATTCTCTTGAAATCTCCATTGCTCTACAAATATCTAGACATCTGTCTAATGTGAGGTTCTCTTCTCTGAGCAACCTTTCCCTCCAACTGGAGCTGTTCGTGCCACAGACGATCCTGTCTCTGATCAGTGAGTCTTAATTGTCCAAAGTTGCAGGTGCTCGCCAGCATTCTCAGGTCCGTAACATATTTATCAATATTTTCTCCAGGAGCCTGATTGCGTGCAAAAAATCTGTATCTCTCGACAGTCTCATTAACTTTGGGATTACAGTGTTCATCGATTTTTCTCATCAGCTCACTTACTGTTACTCTTGCCTCAGCTCCGATCAGCGTTCCACAGAGCTCCCTGCCCCGTTCCCCGATCAGATAGTAAAACAGCTTCACTCTCGCCTTTTCCTCAGCATCCGGCAGAGCTAGTTCCGTGTAGAGTGTAAACTCTTCTTTCCATGTTTTCCACGCTTTAGACAGGTTCACTGAATCCATACTCCACTGTGCGGGTGGCTTCAATCCATCCATCGTAGACGCCGCTGCGCTCTTCTCGTCAGCGTCTCACTTGCTGTCCTGAGCCGTTAGCACCTCCGAGGCTAACTAGCCTAGCTGGACGCGTCGATACCGTCCGCTCAATCTGTTGTCTTCAAAGCGCGGTGTGGATCACTCTAGACCCCGCTGCCACCATGTTTCATCTTGTTCTCTCTATAAACTTCACAAGATGCTCGGTTGAACTTTCCCTCCTCTGAGGTAAACTTTTATTAAACTCTTAATAAACAGTCATGAGTCTCTGGTTCTCACCTTCCGGTGTTACACTCTCCAGACCCCGGGTGGAACACACAGGTAAATGCAATTCCCATTGCTACAGTGTTGACCAATTAGCCCGAATCTTCTAAATCTGTAGCTAGAGAAGAAGAGGAGACATTATTCTTTGGTTATTTAGTGATCATTTCCTTTTTCCTACGCTTCGTTTTGCTGTATGCCTAATGTCTTTGCCAAACATATTCAGGCCTAATCTGTGCTACTTTTGGCTCAGTTACAGCAGTGGGAAATGATGTGTGCACAAAATGTGGCCCAAATGCTACATCACACCTGACATATCGGTTATAAGGCGGACTTGTGGCAGAGTTGAAGTAGCAACACTCACCCTGAGCTACCGTCATTAGTCAAGGCCCAAAGGAAATTGAAAATTTGGGTCAATCATTTATTGCTATGTAGGTAGGGTTCAGAAGCATGTGTTGCACAAAATATCATATGAAATATCAAAATAATGAGCAGCTAAATTAATAACCTTAAATAATTATTAGCTGCAGGCCTAGTTTTGATTAAAGCTCAAACAGTTCAGAATGTTAATACGGGGAAAACATTTTCTAGCAGATCTTTTCTAAGGAAATCTGAAGCCAGCATGTTTATGCAATCAATGACAAATTAATGAGTGCATTTATTGAAGTATTTTTTTTATTTTTGACTCTGATTTCTATGAAAATGCATTATGTTATACCTAGATATTTGGGAGTGATTATGAGAACAGATGGCTGTAGGACAAATAGGCAGCTTTTGGTCTTTCACTGAGCCGTATGTCAAACAGGATGCCATCATGGCCTCTAAGTACAGGTCCTGCACTTGAACTCAGCATGAAGCGACTGGGAGCCATCTGTGTGGAGTTTATATATCCTCTATTTTTTCCTTTTTTTTTTTGTTAATAGATGCATTACTTTTCTCTGTTTATTCAATTTACAAGCTATTCTAAATCTCAGACTAGTGTCTCACTTTACAAGACTAATACATGTTCATCATGCTGTAGTATTGTTTCTTCATTTTAACCTGAAGTTAGGTGGTTGCCAGGCAATGTGATGACAACATGTTATATAAAATAATCATGATATTCTAAGTTTTCTTCATTTAAATGAGCTGTTATTGTCATGAAATGAAGATGACACATGCTTGTGTTAATGGTGCATAACTCCTACTATATAATACATTAAAGCTTTGTTCGCCTATGAACTCCAGCTACACAATCAAGAGCTGAGGAAGCAAAATTATATAGCACATCTTGAGTCGTGTACATGCTGGAAGTGATTCGCTCATCACATACCGCTTTGAAGCTACCAGCTGGTTTCTTGAAGACCTTCCAGGCTCCGGTTTCCTAGATAACCCTCTGTTACTTTCCCCTAAATGTCCAGGAAATATGGTAAAAGTAACAAAATGTCAAATGTCATTCTGGGGGCCTCTGGATGTCTGGAGTTTTGATCTCCTCCATACCTGCTTCATGCCCTGGAGGACGGGGCTGTGGCCCCCCCACACCCACTAGCAGATCATTACATGAAGGAACCTTTTTTAAAAAAAACAAAACAAAACAAAACAAAAAAAAAAAAAACAACAAAAAAAACAAACAAACAAGCGCATCCATGCTCACAGGTGTACACACGGGTGATCACACCCACAAACTACACCCTTTTTGGCTCCTACCTCAAAGCACACTGTGTTCTGTTGATCTTATGTGCTGCACAATAATGTTTAATATTTAGTATTTACTGTCATATTCCCATATATCATTGTGATGTTGTTTATTCTGTTACTCTTGTTCTCTTCTGCTTGTTTTCTTTTTTCTTTCTCAGCAGGTGATCCAGGTGATTGATATATGCATTTTTTTTCCTTTTCTTTTATTTTCTGCCCGTTCTGTTGGTTTTTGTTTTTTGCCCTTCTCCCCCGTCCCTCTTCTCAGCTGTTTCTCTTTCCCTCTTTCTTTCTCCCCTTCTTTCCCCCAGTCAAGTCTGTCCCGTATTCAGTAAGTAAAAATAAAATAAACAATAAAAGGTGAATCAAATGGACCATTACGGCAAGGCTGGGATGGTCAATTTGGTAAAGTAAATCCGTTGGGCATCTTTCTTTGCCTTTAGACAACAATTCTGATGGCAAAAGAGCCAAACGGGACAGGCAAAAAAAAAAAAAAAAAAAAAATTAATATTAGGTCTAAACTGTGTGGAGAATTCAGTCTTAAAAAGACATAGTGAATAAAAAGAATTGGGAATTATGACTTGTCCAACTAGATGCTCACATTAAAAACACACACTCCATCTAGCAGGTAAATCTGTTCAACTGCTTCTTAATACAAAAATCTAATTAGCCAGTCACATGTATAACTCAGCGCATTTAGTCATGAAGACATTGTTAGAATGACCTGCTAAAGTTCAAAGTGAGCATCATTGTGGGGAATAAAGGTGATGTGTAAAGGTGAAGTTATTTTGAAGTTCTCATTTTGGTTGGTACCAGGCAGGCTACTCTTGAAAAACTGCTGATCTGCAGGGCTCTCTGTAGGATTTACAGAGAATGGTCTGAAAAAGAAAAATATTTCCAGTTAATGGCAATTCTCTGGGTCAAAAGGGATTACTGATACTAGTAAGAGCAGACTGGTTAGAGTGCTTTGAGCCAGTAACTAAAATAACCACTTGTTACAACTAAAATGCACAAAATGTTGCACATTTATGAGCTACAGCAGCAGAAGACCACATCGACTGCCACTCCTGTCGGCTAAGAACAGAAAACTGAGGCTCCAATTTGAAGTGTAGCCAACTTCTGATGACTGCTTCCAGCAAGAAATTTCAAATAATCTACTGGTTGCTTGAAAATAACAGTGAGTTCATTGTACCCACAGTCTCCAGATTTAAAGCCAATAGATTGCCTTTAGGATGTTGTGGAATGGGAGGATAGACCTGCATATACCTGCATGACACCTGCCACTAATACCATTAGGAGTCCTCATACCTAAACAACAAAAGTGGTCTTATGTTACCCTGTGATTCAGATTACAATTGCGCTTAATTACTCGACTACAGCCACGGCAAAAGCAATTTTACAATATCTGTCTTGACTGAAAAGTTACAAAGGCTGATGGATATAATAACTATAATGATTTCATAGAGATAAAAGTTTTTTCAAACCTCAGTTTCAATCACTTATTTGATGAAAACTAAACAGAAGTTTGTATGAATCACTTAATCAGGCTTTTATTTTTTAGTCAACGACTGAAGCTCAAGGCTGTTAGATAAAAATGCTGGAATTTGCATGTCTAAAAATTGTTTTTTATTCAAAAAAAGTGAATGTACTTTCCTGCATTAAATGAAAACAAAAAAAGAAACCAGCCTTTATGTTTTGTGTGTGAATGTGTGCGTGAATGGGTGGATGACTGGATATGTAAAGCGCTTTGGGGTCCTTAGGGACTAGTAAAGCGCTATATAAATACAGGCCATTTACCATTTTTTGGCTACACACACGTCCACTATCTCCAAAAGCAAGAGAGAGAGGGGGTACTAGAAACCACCCAACCTAACCAGCCAACCATTATTACTTCTCTTTTCAGCCTTTGCCTTTGTCCTCTGCTATATATTTGTTACTACTTTCCTTACCACATTCACCAAGTTTTCCTTTCTTTCCTCCAAACATTCTTATGAAAGGAAAAAAAAAGGGGGCACCTAAGGCAGGAGAGATGGCAGGACACACCCACACAAGGTCAAATTCACAGGAGGCTCTGCTAGGGCTTTAACACCTCCTAATGCAACACTATCAAACACAAGGCCCCTAGGCCAGAATCGGAACACATTACAAATTGCTTTTAATGTTAATGCAGTGGGGGCCCTGAATATTCTTATCTACATCAGAAATTAAGATATCATTATGTTGCCTAGCAACAACCTACCAATAGGCTAAAATGATCCATTTCTAGCATTTACGTACCTTAACACCATGAACATATTTTACATTTTATGTTTTTACATTTCAAGAAGTTATTATCGAAATTCTATGAACAAAACTGAAATAATACCCACTATAATCATGACATCATCACATTGCTTGCAAACAATAGAGTAGCATGCTAGAGTAGCAAGCACATTATAATGATAATGACATAATAATATCTAATATTAAGAACTTTCAGGGGTCTAACAGGAAACTTGCACTTCAATGGAAAATATATGCTGTAGCTAAGTTGTAACTGCAAAACCATCTGAAACCCTACATGTAACGTGATGTGCACGTCCTCGGATCGACCCAGCCTACAGCTATTTTGATTGGCCTTTTCAGTACCGTCAAGTCAGCCTGTCCATCTCCAGCTCCTTTTTTGGCCACAGTTTTTGATTTTAGCATTGAGAGAATCACGACCATTGCCTCAATATAAAAAATATAACCAATATAATAATTCATAAATGTCAGCAAATTCCTGGAAGGAGATTGCTGAATCTACAGGAATGGATGTCAGGGTATGGTTAATAAGTGGAATAAGGACATATATGTTAGGTTACATCATAGGCTTCACAAAAGGTCTAAATCAGGCCTAAAATGTACCTCTGTGCCAAATTTGTTTGCTTAACACTGGACTGCATAAGAGATGTTTGCGCACTGTCAGGAAGACAAAGATTTCATATGTTACAATAAGATTATTAAAACAAATCACCAACAGTTTCTTTGTGGTATGAGTTCTTAAACTGACAATGTTGATTTCCCAGCTCTGTGTTTACAGAGCCACTGAGGTTTACGTCGCATGATAGAAAAAAACAAAGGTTGTCACACAGCATTGGGAGCTCATAATTTTCTCACCTTTTTAAAAAAAACAAAAAACAAAAAAATATTTATGTGCCCTCGTGAATCCCTTGTGTGCTTTCAGGAGCACAATGAACAGAGTCTTCTGGGCAGTTCCCAATGATGCATGGTCCTAGGGAAGTGCAGAGGGGAGCTATCTGTAATATGCGATGTGGTGCTGTGATACAACTAAACAAGTCCAAGGTCGTTCATCGGTGATTAAGAGATGCCGTCGGCTGGCGCTCTGGATTCTATTCAAGGTTTTCTTTAAACTCTTGTGGACTAATGATAAATCGATAAACGAGCAGAGGGATGATTAAACATTCCATCTTTGACTAATGACATTAAGGCCTGCGCTTCTCGTAGCATTAACACTCCTTACTCTCAGAAATGTGCCGGGCAGATTTATACCTCAAACCAACACGCACAAACATTTTAAGCAGAGCATCTATCTGCAATCACGGCGCACAAGAGGAACAGGGCTAAAGGTTCAGTAGATCAGGCTGCATATAAACGGCTCCATCTATTTTCAATTAAAAGATGCCATCGATTCAGCCCTATTGGTATGCATGGGAAAACCGCAGATGAGTGAAGAGTGTTCCTAGTTGTTTTCACTGCTGAGAAGAAAGTAAAGGGCGTCAGAGCAAATCGAGAAGCTTTGTACATACACGTCTTAACACAAATTAACCAAATTAGAAATAAATTTGTCATACTCAGGGTGGGGATTCTGGATAAAGGGAGATTAAGAGTAGCAACGCCATAAACAATGATAATCCCAGGGCTCAATAATGCAACTCACCTCCCTCTCAAAAGATGGAATACATTAGTTTGCCACTTGCGCAAAAGGAATCACTAGAAGCCTTTTCTCCCAATGAGTGAGTCAATCAGCAGCATCTGGTTCAGAGTTTCATTGTATTGTGCCATGTTATCAACATAAAAAATAAATAAATAGAATTAAAGGTGACATAACGAGAAATAATGTAAAGAAATTCCTTTAATCTGAACTCCTGCCAAAACATTTGGTATTTGGCCTAATCAGACAGTGTTTTTGAAACATTACCAATTTCACTGTTTTCTTGTACATAAATTTATTCTAGCACTTTGCAGCCACACCATCACTTACGTGTCAAAATTTTTCCCAGCATCTACCTTCATTTTGTGATTCAAGCCATCATCCCCAATCCTAATGTACATTTATTAGTGTCAAGTAATGGTAATAAGCATTTAGGGGGATGTGTGCTGATAAAACATGAATTATTCATTCTGCCAATGCGGTGTAATGCTTCACCCATCACATTAAACGGGACAGAGTAAGTATGGTTGACAACACAATGTAATTATTAATGTTCTCAATGATTTGCAATGGCAGATTAAGTAGATATATCCCCAAGCTTTACAGTGTTATCCACATGTTTATCCTCTGTTTGCAAATTGCTATTCATCACACAGTAGATGTAAGGACTTAAATGATTACAGAAAGAATAATTATTTAGTTAAAGTAATAAATATTAATATCTAATTAACAAACAAATGCGCACTCTCGTTGCTACAGTTATGCTTGATAATATCATTACAACATCAATATGGTGTACAATGTAATGGGTAGGATTTTCATGCTGCAGGTTTATTTACTCTACTTTACACTAGAGGCCTACTCTTGCAGGAATAGCAGCTTTCCCTGATACAGGGTTTGATAGATTGTTGTATGTGTTAGGGTTGGTCAGGCCATCAAGAGTGCAGCTATTTTTTTTTTAATCTTTTGTCAAGCTAACCTTCTTTGTCCTATGAGACCTGCCTTCCTTTGCAAAACCATTGTCCGTCATCTAGAACAACAAAGAAAACAACCTGTAGAATGGAGCTGAGTAATCTGTTGAGCTGCTTTGGGGATTGCTTTTCTATTCTGGACCTGTGGACAAGTGGACCGCTTAGAAAGAAAATGTGTTCATGTTTGAACCTGACCGAAAATCTTTTCCAGTAATACTCATCACTTATGTCTCTTTAAGGCTGATATATGTGTAGTGTGGTGTGTGTATTTAATTGTGTCTTCCATATATGTAGTGTAGCCTTCGTGGCGATAGTGAAAACAGTTTCTTAGAGTCTTACATAATGCACAAATATACTTCTGTAGTGGACTTGTGATCAACTGAAAAGTAAATGGTAAAGATTTAATGGTAAATACTGTAGCCAAGATGAACTTTATGAAGTTGAATGAGAAATTCTATGATGTGAAAGGTTTTTCATTTAATGATATATTACAGTGGTCGGCAACCCTGGGCCCTTGTGCCACAGCTGGCACGCGAAGGGTTAACTGATGGCACGACACACGGTGAGTTAATCTGAGAAGGTGCATTAAAAATCAATGGCCGGGCCACCGGTGCACATCGCAAATTAGCTCGCATAGACACATCAGTTGTGTCGCTTCTTAATGATGGTATCTAAACGCTAACAACCCCAACTACCAGATTGAACTTGTAATTGGCTAAAAATTACTTAGCCTACCGCTGAGAGAGATGTTGCTAGCAGGCAGTTTTTTCAAGCGATGTTGAAATTTCCACATTCCGACACTTCAAATGGGCAGTAACCAGTTACGTTACTGTAATCCAATTACATTTTTCAAGTAACGTGTAAATTAAGGAATTACTGTTGCAAAAAGTAATTAGATTACTGTTACTTTCTCATAAGCACTCTGCGTTACTGCATTACTAAACCATGATTTTTTTGTGACAGTGTCTCATGACAATGAAGTACAAGCGTGCAAAGTCCGTGGCAGCAACAGATGTGTGTAGATCAACAATGGATAATATGGAAAGCGTCGAAGTACCAACATTAATTTGAGTTTGATTCTGTAAAAGTGACAAAACATTAGCATCTGCTGTACAGCCTGCATGGGAAGCAAACTTCTTCCAGTGAAAAATTTAACTTAGAAGCTCAGCAAGCACCTACCACGGGAATGTGAAACCCCCGGACTCCCCCACTGACATGGCCGCTGCAGCACCGGGCAAACCTCCACTGGCCCCACTCCTGCTAAACAGGCGAAAATAGATTTAAGATTGACAGGACTTAATGCTGCTGAATCTTTGATTTTGTTTATTTTTTGCTGGGTTTTACTTTCATCTATTTGAAAGAGTGAGTGTAAACGCATATAATTATTTTATATGCTGGAATATGCAGAAAATAGGTTTAAATGTTAAACAAATTTCTTCAAGTTAAAGACTGTTGCATCTTCTGGCACCACCAGTATGCTCTAAACGCTAGCCATACCTTCAGAACTCCACTTTTGATTATATGCATTGTAATGTAAAGATTCCTTATTTTAGTAAATACAATGTCAGTTAAGTCAATGATTAATTTAAATTGATATTAATATTTATTCTGCTATTTGTTTTTTAAATATTTATTACTATGCAATATCTTTGGGTCTTTAATTTACAATAAAAATGCTTCCAGACACCTGTTGTTGTGATTTGTACTATATAAATATAAGTACATTTAATTGAATTTGTGGTCAAGAGTTTTTGGCTTTGTCCATAGACAGAATAAAAGATGGAGAACAACACTGACATGACCACTTGTTTTTGAAGTCATGATCAATGTTTTGTCACCCTCTTGACGTTTCAAAACAGCATTGTGAAGAGCAAGTGTTGGATCTGACTCAAACAGTATTATCATTCACTAATCTAGCCTGAACACGAGTGACCAAGAAACTAGAAATTAATCAAAAAAGTGTTTAAAGACGTCAGGGCCCAATTTCTTTTGCTTGTCATTAAAAATACTGCAGGTTTGAGGCACTTCCATGTTGGCATTAAATTTCACACCAGGAAGCAAATCCAGCTTTTATAGTGTCTCTGTCTTTGTCTGACAAATATCAATAACAAATATAGATTCTTAGAAACAACTTAAGGCTCTTGCTTGTTTTTCTTCCCCACCAACTTCATTCTTCTATAAGCCTCAATATAAAAATAAAACAAGGTACCTAAGCCTTGCATTTGCAGCCTTCCACTTGTTGACCTTTACAAATGTGAAAAAAAGTAAAGGTCTTTCTCACAAATTTTATATTTTTCTCATGTAGTTTGTTCTTGCCATGGGAATTCTAGTTGAAGCAATAATTTAATGGAATACATAACAGTTTAGTCAGAACTACTGCCTGAATGACAGGCAGTGATATTGATAAACCTATTAATGCACTTTGTGTGTGTCTGTGTTATTCCCAGCTTTAGGTTGGTGCTATAAATACATTTTACATATTCCAACCAGTCTAACACCTTAACCCTATTTGTAGTTTAAACAGCCACTCACAAAGCAACAATCATGTGTGCGAGACCTTCTGTTTGGTGAATGCTGGAGGGCATACACGGTGTTGCAATTGACTTCTGGTTGCATGAATTGATCTGAGTTTTGAAAGTTTGGTGGTGGAAACCAAAAGTAGTAACTGGACCAGTGCAATTGGCTAAAGATGACCTTTTTGATTGACAGCTTCAAGTGTTTTTTAAATTTGCTTTTTAACATTTTTTTTTTTTTTCTTCAGAAGATTATCGGGCAAGTTCCAAAGCATTCTGCCCCACGTGTCTGCTGTACATGATCTTATTTTTATTATTATGAGAAACCGTATCAAAATCATTGTAATTATGACCAAAATGTAAATACACTACACAGTGACATTTGTAGTTACCTGATTAGTTCTTTGTGAGTTGTTGTTTAAATTTCTTTAATTTGTATCTGGCCCTAGTATTGGCCAAAATAAACTCAAACTAATTAGACATCAATTTTATTAAAGTATACTGGTTTTTATTCACATAACTTTTTGACCTTTAAATATTTTCAACAATACTCGCTCATTGACTGTTACCCAAACACTTTCTACAAGCCTCTATTGAATTTTCTAATAGGTTAAAAGTTTTAAAGTTAAAAAAAGATTTGCAAGTGCAGTGCTGAATAATGCAGACTGAATTTAAATGTTTTTATTTTCTCAGTAACACTTTATGACAAATACAAGGAGGTATGCTTTGAACTCTGGCAGCTGTAACTTGGTTTCGTTTGACTTGTTATATGATCAGCTGAGAATGGTGTCAGCTTCACCAAAATTGTCTTCAGCTGTGCAAGCATTCAAGCTTGCCTTAAGAGCAAGTCTACATTGTTTTTCACCTCTGCTTGTTTTACAGCACTTGGTCCATACATTACAATCCCTGGAGATGCAATGTTGAACACAGCAGTTTCCTCCCACTTAAGTCTTGAGATGTGCTTTCATCAGCAGTTTGTAGCCTAGCTTTAAAGTGGCCAGCTTTTTTATCTTCATGATGACGCTCTGCAGGAATTCAAATGAGTAATTTATTTTGTGAGTATACTCCAGATACAGGCAGTGGATGGTGTCCATTAGCATAGCAAAACACATGGGCACATCTCTGAAGTCATGAAAAATAATCACCTCCTCTGCCAGCATGGTAAGACTGAAGATATCGTGTGGGCAGTGCTCTTTCATGATGCCTTCATGTTCAATTGGATTGTCCTAATTGACACTGTAGGTCTTCCACAATAGCATACAGCTTTAGCAACACAGGTTTTGAGTTCGAAATAGCCAAAGTTATATATTATAATAATAATAATAATAATAATAATAATAATAATAATAATAATAGAAAGTATGAAATTAACTGCAATAATTCTTTGGTCAGACAACTGCTTAACCTATGGCTATCAATAGACAGATCCCCCTTACATAGAGGAGAGACGCTGCCTGCTTATGCTAATAATAATAATAATAATAGATAACTGTCCAAAAAGGCTGAAATAAAAATTCTGGTGGCATAACAATTACATCAGCTAATCAGCCATGTCTTTATTGTGAATAATTATATTAGTGCTGAAGTGCAGTCCCAATCAGATGCACTTTAAGTAATCTGCACTATTATCATAAATTATCAGAAAAATGTTAAGATTAATTGGTTATACTTTATAAATTTTACAATGGGTTTTGAATGATTTACTAAGCTTTTCTTAAAAGAATGTTTTGTGATATTTATAATAAATATAGAAAAAAATCTTTATGTCATTTAAAAATTAATATCACTGATTTCAGTATCATTGAACTGTATAAAGATCTGTTTTCTTAAATTGAATATCTTTATAATTTAAAAAGTATGTTCTGTGAAAAAAAATATAGAAATCACCCTTTCCTGTGTTCCTATTTGTCCTCCATCCAGTTGCAGACATAGGTCCAGATTTACTATGCCGCTGTGCCCGCACAAACAGGGTCAACCTCAGGTTTGAGTATTATTTGAGGATTGTGCTCACATCTTATTTTGCCATATTGTAATGAAGTACCTTGTGTGCTAAAATGAAGATTCTAGTTTAAGTATTGCAGTATACAATATACATGTATATATAAATATTTTTATGCTAGACAGAGTTTACTATCATTCTGCATTTATTCTTCGTTTATTTTTTTTAACCTCCTTCAGAATTGAACATTATTGTTACAGCTGCAGGGGGGCAGTGTGTTTCTGGAGCAAACCCAAAAGCAGACATGGAAGGGAGGAAACTAAGTGTAAGAAAAAGCAAGCTGTTTATTTGACTAAACACATGAAATACAAAACAAAGCAAGGCAAACAGGGGCATAACCAAACTACACTAAACTAGGGACAGCTAAACTAAACATGAAAACTGGGACGAGAAATGAGAACATGAAAGTGAATAGGTAGATGCAAAACTTTAGCGTGAGGTAATCAAAACATGAAGCTGTACCTGAACAGTAGTTTGACAAAATCGTGAGACATGAAATGACGTGAAGCAAGATGGACAGACAAACCGACACTGAACAAAGGGACACAAAGGACTTAAGTACACAGAAGGGAAGTGGAAACACAGCTGACTTAAATGAATCTGGCACCACAGGGGAAGCAAAACCAAATACACTGAACATGGAAACCCCAAACTCTTCAAAATAAAGCAGGAACATAATGGGACTTAGACATGACAACACGACCTTGACAACATGGAACACGCAGACATGAAACACATGGCAGACTGGGGAGACATGGAACACAAGGAGGGACACATGAGAACAGATAAGAGAGACGCAAACACGGGTGTAACTAAACATTAGACAAAGACGGCAATACAGATTTAGACAGAAGACAAGAAAAGACTCATAAACACTGAGACATGGGTGAAACATAAACTAGACTAAAACTCAACTAAACCCTAGCTAATAACAACAACAATACAAGAACTTAACATTATTCCAATATAACATAAGAACTCAAAAATGCTCACAGACCCAGCCCCATGACAATTGGGTGATCTTTGCCAGATGGAGGGGAAGGAGGAGTATTGAAGCTTCTCAGTTTGTAGACACTGATGGCAAATTGAAGACTGATGAAGACCCAGGTATTTTGAAGAGATTTTCCTAGTCTTGGAAAACCACCATGTGTAATATGCATATATGGCTCACTTTTTAAATAGTTGTTACTGTGCATCAGTGAAACACTATTTGGAATCTATAGAAGTTGGTTAATAATAAGCACTAAGGATATAATATTTATCATTTGGAGTCATCCTGTAGATTTTGTCATTATACCTGGCATTCAGTTTCATCAGTTGGTATGAGTTGTGGAGCTAACAATTAATAGCAACAAAAAAAAATATCATTAGTTTCTAGATACATTTCTGTTTTAACCTCTCTGGGTATTGATTCATCCCTAGTAAGCAGGTAAACCAAAGAACCCTCTATCCGATTGTTAAGTGATGACGTGACGAATCCTACTTCCGGGCCTAGAGTAGTCTGCGTTTAATATGGCTTTTGTGTTGTTAACATGTTTAATGTTATGTATTTTCTTCTATTTAATCTCAAAAAGCTCCTAAAACAGTCAATGATCACTGTTGACCTCCCTCGGCTCTTATTACCGCTAATCATTTATTTAAGCTCAGTTTTTAAAACCTTGGGATGGGCTGTAGTTACATCCTATCCCATGCAGCAGTATATGAATGACTAACCTCTTATTGTGGATGGATTATCTCAGTTAAATGGCCTGTATTTGTATAGCGCAGTTGTTCTCCTGGCTGAAGTTTGGTCCTTTTACAACATCCTGCCATGCGATTACATTTGTTCCTGACCACCGAGAACACTCACGTTAACTTTTATCGAGTGGAAAAAAAGTTAGCTTGTTTATATTATGCTAACATAGCTGTGTTGCTAGCGGTCACGTACCACATCATTATATACCAGCTAGCCCAACTTCAGTAACCCTACCAACGTCATTGCTGTTTAGTTTTCTGTCTTCATTTATGCTGGAAGTGATAACAGAGCTGTACGTTTTAATTTGTTTCCAAAACCCCGCAGTCAGGACATGCAACATTGTATTTACACTCAACAAAAATATAAACGCAACACCTTTGTTACTGCTCCCATTCCCCATGGGATGGACGTAGAGACCTAAAATTCATTCCAGATACACAATATAACCATCCCTCCCAAACAGTGGTCACAAATCAGTCCAAATGTGTGGTAGTGGGCACATCTGCTATATTGAGATAATCCATCCCACCTCACAGGTGTGCCACATCAGGATGCTGATCTGACATCATGAGTAGTGCACAGGTGTACCTCAGAGTGCCCACAACAAAAGGCCACCCTGGAATGTGCAGTTTTGTCTCACAGCAAAATGCCACAGATGCCACAAGCAATGAGGGAGCGTGCAATTGGCATGCTGACAGCAGGAATGTCAACCAGATCTGTCGCCCGTGCATTGAATGTTCAATTCTCAACCATAAGCCGTCTCCACAGGCGTTTCAGAGAATATGGCAGCACATCCAACTGGCCTCACAACCGCAGACCTCGTGTAACCACACCAGCCCAGGACCTCCACATCCAGCAGGTTCACCTCCAAGATCGTCTGAGACCAGCCACCCAGACAGCTGCTGGAACAATTGGTTTGCACAACCAAACAATTTCTGCACAAACTGTCAGAAACCGTCTCAGGGACGCTCAACTGCATGCCCATCGTCCTCATCGGGGTCTTCACCTGACTCCAGCTCGTCGCCGTAACAGACTTGTGTGGGCAAATGCTCACATTCGATGGCGTCTGGCACGTTGGAGAGGTGTGCGCTTCACGGATGAATCATGGTTCACATTGTTCAGGGCAGTTGGCAGCTGAGAATGTCCCAGTTCTTGCATGGCCAGCATACTCACCGGACATGTCACCCATTGAGCATGTTCGGGATGTGCTTGACCGGCGTATATGACAGCGTGTACCAGTTCCCACGAATATCCAACAACCTCGCACAGCCATTGAAGTGGAGTGGACCAACATTCCACAGGCCACAATTGACAATCTGATAGACTCCATGCGATGATGTGTTGCACTGCATGAGGCAAATGGTGGTCACACCAGATACTGACCGGTTCTGGGTCCCCAGACCCCCAATAGCGCAAAAAACTGCACATTCCAGGGTGGCCTTTTGTTGTGGGCAGTCTGAGGTACACCTGTGCACTACTCATGATGTCAGATCAGCATCCTGATGTGGCACACCTGTGAGGTGGGATGGATTATCTCAATATAGCAGATGTGCCCACTACCACACATTTGGACTGATTTGTGACCACTGTTTGGGAGGGATGGTTATATTGTGTATCTGGAATGAATTTTAGGTCTCAACGTCCATCCCATGGGGAATGGGAGCAGTAACAAAGGTGTTGTGTTTATATTTTTGTTGAGTGTAGATAGAAGCTAGCGAGCTAACTTCCTGCTAACTTCTAACTCCGTTAAATGTCATAAATTCCGTTTTCATGGATGCCTGGATGTTAAACTCAATTGTTACACCTGGTAGAGCAGAACGCTGATCATTTTATTAAAGGTGAAAGAATTTAGACAGTTTTTCAACTCTCAGTAATGCCATAGTGATCGTTTGATATATGGACCTGCAGCAGAGTTTAGGTCCAGACACGGCTAGTGACGTCAGTGTGAACAACAAGATAGGATAAAGATCTTTTATATTAATGACTGAATCCATAATTAATTATTTTAACGTTATGCTGTAAGAGTAATTTTGATATTACAATAGCATTGTCCTTCAAAGTCCCTGGATAGCACTATAATGGTTTAAAAACATGTATCGACCCTTTGGAGGCATTTGGCTGCTGAGATATTGTGCATTTAATCCAATAAAAAGACAGTAAATCAACAAGTACCCGAGAGCATGTCTACCTAATGTCTGATCCACTGATGGATTTCACAAATTAGCATGAAGCATGCATGCTATGGCTGGAGGCAATCAAGCTAACCGTTTGTCATTTAGCATACGTGAACAGGATCCAACCTATATAAATTATTGCTGAAAGCAGTAATTTCTTTATCCTTTAAAAGAGTTAATTTTTATCTTTAATCTTTATTTGCTCATATTCACTATAGAGAAGATTTGGACGTGTTGTTGCATTTGACTGGATGTGCTCTGCAAATACAGCTTTATGTGCTGGAGTTTGTTAGCGTATAACTATATTAGCTCAGGCAATAATCAGATCAGGAAAGCAGCCCAGTGAGAGCCCAGTGTCCATTTAAGAAGGGAAAAAAGTTTTCACTTTGCTGACAAGTACGTACAAGTCAAAAGTGCAAACGAGTAATTATTAGGACTCAGGGCTATGAAACCTCTCATTTTCAGTAAAACAACCATGGCTAGGCAAGACTCAACCTGCAAACAAAATGGGACTTGGAGGCGGAGATTTGGCATAGGATTAATGGCCAGTGTTGGAGGCCACTGGATCCCCATGACAAAGTAATGAAAGAAAGACGTATGGCTGGAGTTCAGCCTGGCTGAGCTCGGGGGCCTCCATGCCTGACAAACACATTATGTGCCAGATAAACTGACGGGAGCAGAATACAGAAAAAGACTGTCAGTAGAGGAGGCACACTACAGTGAAAACTATGCCACTTAAAAGAAAGATCAGTAACTTGCAATACAAAGGCCAAACATTCAGCTTTCCACCAGTGTGCAGCTTGTTAGCTGAACAGAGCCTGCATTAGCTGGCAGTTTTATTCTCAGAATTTTGTATCTGTTGAAAATTTATGCCATCGCATCACGAGCCAATAGACTGTTACAGTGAAATGCAAACCAACTACTGTTTACAACCAACTAGAAACAAATGAGGTAATGTCATGGCTTATTAAGGATTTTAATTGTGCTACATTATTCACATATTTATGTCAGAAAAAAAAAATATCTGGGGCAAATTTAACCTCATACAAAAACAGCTACATGGGGCTTTTCAAGGAGGCTAACTGGCAAAAAAAAAACAAAAAAAAAAAAAACAAAAAAACACCAAACGTCAAGGATGCTCAAATGTTTTGTTCTGAAAAAAATATATATATAAAAAAAATAATGACCTTTACATCTGTCAAGAAGTACCTTATAACTCCCTTGACAAATACCTCGGAAAGGGAGCTTGCACAATTCACCCTAGCATCAGTCACTAATACTGAAGTGGCAGGTAACCTTAAAACTCAACAGGTCACGAACCACTGCTTGTGAGGCCTGACAGTGTTTGACTGTCGGTACTTAGGGAGGACCTAGAGTGAAGTTACTGTGGTTTTTTACTCTAGTTTGTTGGTTCTTTATGCATTAAGATTTTCAATTTGAGACAAAGAAGTCTTTCTCAATCCTATTTAATACTATACTAACAGGAAATGGGCTGGCATGCAAATGTTAATGTTAAAGTGGATTTTCGTACAGTGAGAACATGCTTGGAAATAAATAACAGCCAAGGAAGCCGGTGAAAACAGATGTTCACAACTTTGAAAGCCTATGATCTTACCTCTGCCCCCCCGCTGGTACATGATGGCTTTTGATTAGGATGCTCACACTACAGCTTCTGTTTTAAGGCTAAGGATTTTGTTTGTTACAGTCTACCCACTCCAGCTTTACTGTATACCGAGCCCCTTCAGTGGAGTTTGTGAGTCACTTGTGGCCTTTCTGGAGGAAGTGGATGCCCTCCCTCAGGAAATGAAGGAGCTACTTTAGTACACAGTAGTGCTATTTCTGGATTATCATCTGCTTGTTTCCCAGCAATATTATGGTTCCCAGTAAAAGATAGGAGAACTACCATCAGTATTGGGAAGGTTACTTTTAAAATGTATTCCACTACAGATTACAGAATACATGCCCCTAAATGTATTTTGTAACGTATTCCGTTACATTACTCAATGAGAGTAACATATTCTGAATACTTTGGATTACTTAATATATTACCATGCTTTTTTATAACTACATGAATGTACTATTGCTGTGTGATTTATTACTATTACTGAAGGTTACTCGCCATACCAATAGCAACTACATTTGTAAATCTTAATATAAAATGAGTAACAGTAGGTTGACATTAGGTAAGGCTGCACTTTTTGTAGTGATCTCGTATAGAAAACTATTCGGCGCGTATATAAAAAAGGTCCGCGGCTCCAAACCGTAATAAAGGGACCTCTGGCTAATACGTTGGGTTCCGTGTCGGGCTCTTAGCTGAAAACTAGCTTTACTTTGTTGTCTGTGTCAACTTTGCTAGCGAGAGACAGAGAGAGGCGTTGAAAGGCTGCTCCAGTGGAACTTATAGTTTCAGAGGAAAACACGAACACAGTGAACAGTCGAGTCTTAATAGCTTGCCTACAACTGGGCTCGTCAGGCACTCTTTTTGGCTGCAGTGGTTATTATTATATTTACATGCTTCCAGCTCCCATTTCTGCTCTGTGACAACTCGTACTTTTCCACTCTCCTTTTACTCCCTTCCTGGCGCTCACAGACAGATAACAGGTATGGCAGTCCATTCTCCCTGCAGCATGGACTACACTGCCCATGAGGCTACATTCTTTAGGGCTATTCCTGTAACACTCAGCCTATTGCTTTCATATTAAATCATTTAAAAAAATATATTTCTTCACGTCATTATGAGACGCGAGATTGAGACACAGGCATTTGAGCCTCTTAATGTGTGTTTAGTTTGGGTTTCCACCAGCGTGGAATTACCAAAAATAGAGCGAGCATAGCCTAACATATGAAACAGGAAAAGACCCCCATGTAATCCCTTTATTTTAGCAAAGTAATTGTATTCTGAATACTACCTTTGTAAACGGTAACTGTAACGGAATACAGTTACTCATATTTTGTATTTTAAATACGTAACGGCGGTACATGTATTCCGTTACTCCCCAACACTGACTACCATGAACGTGTAGTTACTGAATCAGAAGGTACAGTTGTCAGATTTTACAAGACATAGTCCTGAGGTCATGCTCATGCAACAGTTTGGCCCATATTGAAGAAATGCTTAAACTATATGAACTATAATACAATGCTGCACCAAGTTCATCAGTCACCCCTCATTTCATCATATTTTCCTTTCAATGAGTCATACTTTCTGGTCTTGAAAAATAGTTCTCTGGGCTTTTTGAATCTCCTTCAAAAGTTTACTGTGTGAATTTGTTGCGTTTTCATGCTTTTCAGTCCAGTCCCTGTATCTGTTCAGAAAAATTCTTTTTAATTACTAAGTCACTGAACAATGACATCAGAATCATTGTAGTATTATAAGACACCAACTCAAAAAATGAACTGACCAAAGAACCAATTGTACCTTTCTGTATGTCGCGCTGACCTAGTAGGTGTGGCTGTTACTCCTCTCTTCCTCCTCTTGCCCACTACCTGCTCTGTGCTGCTGCTTGCACATGGCTGCTGATTAGACCTTGTGTGCAATCTATAACTAAGCGCGGCCTGGTGCGCGCCGCTCCGCCAGGTGAGCTGAATTAGAGCAATCAAGGGCTGGCGTGCCTAGTAGACCTTAAAATGCATGCAGCAGTCATTTGACCTGGGTGTGACATACTGAGAGGACAGCAAACAAAGCACAATCCGCTTGCAACTGTGAGGAAGACTTTAAGCTAGATGGGCTATCGGTAAGCTCTTGGACTCATATTTGCTGCTTATATGTTGGGGAACTATGGAAGCTCAATTGTGGAAATGTATTTATGCTTTGGGAAATAGTTACTGCATTTAAGTTTAAAATATATTGATATTAAAATGAATGTTTAAGTTTGAGTAAATTGTTTATGTAGATAGTGTTTCCCACATATGTTAATTAATACTAAAAATAGTTACCCCCAATCCTTGGTAAATCTTAAAACTAGTGTAAATATGTTTGATTTAAGGAAAATAATTCTTTGTAAAAGAAAATCCTTGGTTAAAGTCTTTATTAAAATATTTGCAAACTCAATGTATACTTTAAAATTTAATTGTTTATAAAAGGTGTAAAATGCAAGGTAGACACTTTGTGTATTTAAGAACCACAGTTTATTTCATCTTTGTTGCTTGAAATTACTCAGTTCTGTGATTAAAAACCAATGAATGTAAAACTAACTTAAACTGGGTTAAATAGTTTAGACAAAAGTATTTAGCTTTAGCTATGTTAAGTGGCTTTACTCAAGTGTATATATTATTTCATTTGTCTTCTGTATAATGCATTTAATTTATCTGAATGATTAATGAAATGTTCTTTATTTTTTTTGTGTTGAAAGGTTTTTCACCTATCTACCTATCCATCTACCTACCTACCTACTAGCTGGTCAAAATAAAGTGAGTGAAATTCAAAGTCTGGTCTTTTTCAAGTGTGGGCACCTCACAGACATAACACTTGACACTGTACTTTCTGACAGCTGCAAAACACAGGTTCCAATTTCTTGTGTTGAACCTACCTAAAATACCAAAGACTTGTGCAAACAAGTTAATTCGTGAAGATCTATTCGATGGAAATTTCAGCATAGTGTGCAGCCTGTCCTTAAGAATCTTTTTTTTTTAAGGAAAGGTGGAGGACAAAAGCAGAGGTAAGAAGTAACTAGTCAATTCCTTAAGAAATGGGGAAAGAGGAAAAAAATCAAGTTTAGCCTCATCAGAAATGGTCTTGGTGGAAGGATGTCAAGAAGCCATTCTCAAGGAGGCGAAATGGATAAAGTATACCAAGTACACAAGAACTGGGCTCAAAGTAGGCTTTGGAGTGATGAAATCCAAATCTGTAATTTTTGATTCAAGTCATTAATAGTATGTATGAGGTGTCAGGACAGGGTTATCAAAAAACTGTCTACAGCCATCAGGAAGACATACTGAATAGAATAGCCTTTATTGTCATTGTACAGAGTACAATGAAATTGGAGTGCCACTCCCTTGGTGCAAATACTGAAGGGTCTGTCATGGATTGAAGCTGCATTTCAGCCAATGGGGTTCTTGTCACACCATGCCAATGCAGTGCAAAACATACCTGGATAGAAAAACACACAGTGCAAGGCAATAAGCCACGCATTGGCCTCCCCAGAGCTCAGATCACAACATTATTGTAACAGTTTGGGATCGTGCTGACAGAGTGAAACAAGAAGCAGCCAACAACCAAAAAATAAATTTAGTTATCTTTCAAGAAGCCTGGAGAACGATTCCTGAAGACTATTTAAAGAAATGACAAATCTTGCCTTGGAAACTTTTAACATTGACTCTAATCTCATAAACCTTTCATCTAATTTATACCATATCTTGATGACATCATTATATTCCTAATTATATTAGTCATTGAAAACAAAAGAACTGTTTTTTGCCATTGGTGCAGATGTCTAAGAGAACATTCATTGTAATGTGATGCTGCAAAAACAGAATTCATCATAATACATGTTTGGTGGGTTTTTTATTTTTTATTTTTTTTCCCTTCTGATGCATACTCCTCAATAGGTTTGCTAGCAACTGCAACAAACGGATGGAAATGAGTGACAAAAATATTAGCATTATTACAAATACAGCAGCATTCTGCAATAAAGCCTCAAATGTGTTGAAGCAGAAATGTGGGGTCGGTGATAGGAGAGAGACATATAAACTAAACTCCAAAGCAATAAGCATCATTCATCACACTGGGGTGTGTGTGCGTGTGTGTTCCACATTTAACATTAACTTTATGATACCCTCCACCTGTGGATATCAGTTGTACAGAGGAGCCCTATCATATGTGCATATATTTACTCTGCGATGCAATGAAAATGTCTCAGAGAAAATAGGTATGTGCTCGAAAAGAAAAATCATTAAGTCTTCCTGCTCAGACTAACTTTTGAAACAAAAGAAAGTTGACCTTGGTGGCATGCTCCATAAGATTAATTTATATAGCACAAGCTCTGCAAGTGCTCTGCAGTTTTCTGATGGAAAGGATCTGAGTTTTTCTGTTCCTTGTTGACACCTCCCAGACAAAAAAACACACATTTCAAACATATGACAACTGCAGAAAAAAAAGTCAGCCTAGTTATTAGAAAAAAAGGCATTAATCTCAAATGAAAACATCCCATGTCTCGTGTTAGTCACAACACACAACGATGCGTCAGATACTGCATTTATGTCAGATATAACCAAGTGGCAACATCTGGGTCTGAATAAATGCAACTTGAGGTTGTCTTCAAAAACAAGTCAATCTGCACAGACTGTTTATGGATAGTTTCTTAGCAACCATTATTAATTAACCCATTAAGGGACTTGGACATGCTGGTATTCTGTGCTTGCATGGTGTAGCTGAGTATAGCTGAGGTCTTTTGTAGCAGGTTGCACATGGAGGTAAAAATGAGCCAAGAAGTCTGTTTAGTTTTGGTGAGTGCAATTTTATTAGTTTATCTAGCTATTAGGTTTTAGCTAGCTATTGTCAGCTGACAATTGTACCCTCTAGTCTAAATATGAACACTTCTGTCTCCACAAAAACAACTTTGTTGTGGTCCAGATACTAACAGTCTTCGAAATGCCAGAAACCAATAGTTGACGTGGTTACCTCTTTTGTAATTAGTCTCTGGATAAAACTGGCATTACAGAAATATTCACACATGTCATTTGGCAAAGTCCGCATTAGTATGCAGAAGGGGTAGCAGTGGCATAAGGAGAACTTTTTGTTTTCTTTGTGCTCACTCATTAGTCTTATTTCACTGCCTTTTATTTATGATTTTGCCCACTGGATATTTGTAGGCAACAGAATGTATTTGACGTGTTGGAGCACTACTGCCATAACCCTGTGCCTCAAAGGCACTATTTGATGCCCCGGGAATACGAACTGGCTGTCAAGACCAGTCTTTGGAAAAAGACTACATCTAGAAACATGTATAAATGCTTCATGAAATCCAAAAACTTTTTTTTTTGTATTCTTTATCCTTTCAAAGCATGTTTTTCTTGTTTTGTTAGATGATTACTTATATACAAAAAATAAACATGGCTAGCTTGTTTATTTTTTTAAAGAGTGTATTTACTGACTAAATTGCAACTTAGCAGGCTTTAGATATGCTAAAAATGAAAGAGTCAACCCAGATGACTTATAAATTGTGTTATGGCGTAACGGGGAGATGGGGGGAAAAAAACAAGAGTAACAATGCAAAAAGAAACAATCTACAAAAGTCCTAAAGGTTTAAAGAGAATTGAATGTTTACCTGCTTTGGGTTAAAATAGCTTTCGATAAGACATTATCACAGTGGGCTATGGTTATGGGTCAGGATTTTCTTATCGCTTTGTTGGAGGATTTTGGAATCATACAAGTTTGCCTGTAGTCGCAGTTCCATATCCCTGCAATGAATAAAGTATTAGTCTCAGTATGAAATCAATTGTTTGCTCTCTGTTGCATCCAAGACAGAGATAAATTGTTTTGCTTTGGTAACTGTCACCGGTTTCACAGTTCTTTTATTGCTTCTCTGTGACAGAGCCTTGGCTGACAGAGAAACGCCTCAGACTGTAATGAGCGTAGATCCCTTTTATTCATTAATTTGACAGTGATGATGGAGCCCTCCAGAGGAGTTAGTTTGGTACATAAAACAATTAATCAATATAAAAAACATGTTCTTGATCTGTTATCACTAATTTAATTCTTGATTCTTGAATTTGACCAATAATAATAATAATAATAATAATAATATAACAAAATTTTATTTGCTTCCCTTTCAGTGTCATGCTGAACTTTTAAGCCAAAACACTCTAAGTTGTTTTCAGTGTATCTATGTTCCCAACTCGTGGCTCAAGAGTTTGGAGGTCGCCTTCTAATCAGAAGGTTGCCGGTTCGAGCCCCGGCTTGGACAGTCTCGGTTGTTGTGTCCTTGGGCAAGACACTTCACCCGTTGCCTACTGGTGGTGGTGGTCAGAGGGCCCGGTGGCCTCGCCTCTGTCAGTGCGCCCGAGGGTGGCTGTGGCTACAATCACCTGTGTGTGAATGGGTGGATGACTGGATATGTAAAGTGCTTTGGGGTCCTTAGGGACTAGAAAAGTGCTATATAAATACAGGCCATTTTATACTTATATAATAGGGGCTGTATATGTATAGCTTCTATATACATATGACTAGTGTGTGGTAGAAGAGAAGGAATTTGCTAAACTGTATTATTTAGTGTCCAGAAGAGGGCAGCTTGAATTTTTTTCATAGATGGCTTTGACAACATTGCCCTCTGGCTCCCTTGATACAGTGGGGCAAAAAAGTATTTAGTCAGCCACCGATTGTGCAAGTTCCCCCACCTAAAATGATGACAGAGGTCAGTAATTTGCACCAGAGGTACACTTCAACTGTGAGAGACAGAATGTGAAAAAAAAAATCCATGAATCCACATGGTAGGATTTGTAAAGAATTTATTGGTAAATCAGGGTGGAAAATAAGTATTTGGTCAATAACAAAAATACAACTCAATACTTTGTGACATAACCTTTGTTGGCAATAACAGAGGTCAAACGTTTACTATAGGTCTTTACCAGGTTTGCACACACAGTAGCTGGTATTTTGGCCCATTCCTCCATGCAGATCTTCTCGAGAGCAGTGATGTTTTGGGGCTGTCGCCGAGCAACACGGACTTTCAACTCCCGCCACAGATTTTCTATGGGGTTGAGGTCTGGAGACTGGCTAGGCCACTCCAGGACTTTCAAATGCTTCTTACGGAGCCACTCCTTTGTTGCCCGGGCGGTGTGTTTTGGATCATTGTCATGTTGGAAGACCCAGCCTCGTTTCATCTTCAAAGTTCTCACCGATGGAAGGAGGTTTTGGCTCAAAATCTCACGATACATGGCCCCATTCATTCTGTCCTTAACACGGATCAGTCGTCCTGTCCCCTTGGCAGAAAAACAGCCCCATAGCAATATGTTTCCACCCCCATGCTTCACAGTAGGTATGGTGTTCTTGGGATGCAACTCAGTATTCTTCTTCCTCCAAACACGACGAGTTGAGTTTATACCAAAAAGTTCTACTTTGGTTTCATCTGACCACATGACATTCTCCCAATCCTCTGCTGTATCATCCATGTGCTCTCTGGCAAACTTCAGACGGGCCTGGACATGCACTGGCTTCAGCAGCGGAACACGTCTGGCACTGCGGGATTTGATTCCCTGCCGTTGTAGTGTGTTACTGATGGTGACCTTTGTTACTTTGGTCCCAGCTCTCTGCAGGTCATTCACCAGGTCCCCCCGTGTGGTTCTGGGATCTTTGCTCACCGTTCTCATGATCATTTTGACCCCACGGGATGAGATCTTGCGTGGAGCCCCAGATCGAGGGAGATTATCAGTGGTCTTGTATGTCTTCCATTTTCTGATGATTGCTCCCACAGTTGATTTTTTCACACCAAGCTGCTTGCCTATTGTAGATTCACTCTTCCCAGTCTGGTGCAGGTCTACAATACTTTTCCTGGTGTCCTCCGAAAGCTCTTTGGTCTTGGCCATGGCGGAGTTTGGAGTCTGACTGTTTGCGGCTGTGGACAGGTGTCTTTTATACAGATGATGAGTTCAAACAGGTGCCATTCATACAGGTAACGAGTGGGGGACAGAAAAGCTTCTTACAGAAGACGTTACAGGTCTGTGAGAGCCAGAGATTTTCCTTGTTTGAGGTGACCAAATACTTATTTTCCACCCTGATTTACCAATAAATTCTTTACAAATCCTACCATGTGGATTCATGGATTTTTTTTTTCACATTCTGTCTCTCACAGTTGAAGTGTACCTCTGGTGCAAATTACTGACCTCTGTCATCATTTTAGGTGGGGGAACTTGCACAATCGGTGGCTGACTAAATACTTTTTTGCCCCACTGTATGTGACCTCAGTTAAAAAAAAAAAAGGTCCTAATGGCTTTAACAACAAAACTTCCTTTGTATTTTAAGAATCATTTAACTCTGTCTAAGTAAAACATTCATTACTTTCCTAAAATGGGTTTATGTATCTTAGAGTGAATTCATAGAGGAAAAAAACAAGAAAAAAAAGAAAATTGCTACCACCACTGTCTAGATGCGCCGATAGAGTGATTTCGACTCCTATGGAAATCATTGTAAAATACTGCCCTAACAACATTGTTAGGTCGGCACATATTTTGACGATGGCTGCTATAACATGAGCCTGAGTTAACTAGATGTGATTAATAAATATGTATTGGACTGTATTTGAATAAAAGCTGACTAATCAACAACCTCCTTCTAAACGTCAGTAAGACAAAGGAGCTGATAGTGGACTTCAGCACTAAGCAGGAGAGGAACTACCAGACCCCCGTCATCAATGAGTGCCCAGTGGAGAGAATGGACAGCTTCAAATACCTCGGAGTTCACATCACGCAGGACCTGTCACATCAACACCATGGTGAAAAAGGCCCGTCAGCGTCTCTACCACCTCAGACGCTTGAGAGACTTCCAACTGCCCTCCAAGGTGCTCAGGAACTTTTACTCGTGCACCATAGAGAGCATCCTGACGGGAAACATCTTAACCTGGTTCGGGAACAGCACCATGCAGGACAGACGAGCTCTACAGAGGGTTGTGCGATCAGCTGAGCGCACCATCCGCTCCGAGCTCCCTGACCTGCACTCAATCTACAGCAGGCGGTGCTGGACCAAGGCCAGGAAGATCGTGAAGGACCTCAGCCATCCCAACAACAGACTGTTCTCTCTGCTGAGGTCAGGAAAGCGATTCCGCTCCCTGAAGACCAACACAGAGAGACTGAGGAGGAGCTTCTTCCCGCAGGCGATACGGTCTCTCAATCACACCACCACACAATACTGACCCACACATACAGTTCTTACACACACACTGGACATTCTGGACATTGTTTTCACTTCATCACTTAAATCACTTTAAGCATATTTGCACTGCACAAGACATAATGTGGATTGCACAACACTGGACATTATATTCTTCATTTCCAGTTAATACTTGTACAGCTGCTGTTATTGTGTATATATTTATTTATATTTCTTCATACATTCTTATATAGTTCTATATTGTGTATTTTGTTGTACAGTTATTTTATTTTCAACTTTAATTAATATATTTTATCTTATTCTTTCCCAGTTTACCCAATTTACCCTTCATTCTAATTTGTGTTGTACAGTTATTTCATTTTTAACCTTAATTTATATTTTATTCCTTCCTAGTTAAATTTACCCTTTTTAATTTTTCATATTTATTTCCTATCTTATTCATAGCCTTTTCCTTTTTTGTTTTCTTTAGGTCACGAGCAGTTGTCCAAGCATTTCACTACATATCGTACTGTGTATGACTGTGTACGTGACAAATAAAATTTGAATTTGAATTTAATCATTGCATTGAGGATGGGATAATGGGCAGGATGTATGGAGACCAGGCAGGTTACTGGCTGTGCAGAGCATCAGGGACACCATAGCTGAAGTGATCAGAGAGTCCAGAGTGACTTTGAAGCCGACGGCTGATACCTCACAGACATTCCAGGCTCTGGTTGCCTAGGTAACCCTCTAATGTAGTTACTACCAGATCATATATCAATTAACAGTTTCCGTCATTTTCACAGGTACTTGCTTCAATCACTCTGCACTTCACGTCCCGCCCACTTTGTGTCACAATTATCTCGCCTGTAGTCGCTTGAAATTGCTGAACGTCATTCACTTTCTATGTTTTCTTGTCATCATGTCATTGTGGATCACTTTCAGTCTACATAAAGCTTCTTTTTCTCAGCTGCTCTCAGATTTTACAATATTGGTGTGTAGCACTGTAGCTGACAGTTGATATTGTTGACTGGTTATTATGAAACAATGTGTAATACATTGCTTTTTTTTTTTTTTTTTTTTTTTTTAGCAATGGCCCAAAACTGGTACTGATATGCTCATGTATTTGTCTGTCCCTGTTGGTTCTCTTACTGACTCAAACTTGCTCACTAGTTAATGTACTTCAGATTTTACTCGGCCTCACAGTGTCTTGTATTTGGGTCTTCTTCTTCACTGTAGCTTTATATTCTAAATGCTTTGTTTCTATTTTTTCTACACCTTTGCTCTGTGTGATGTCAAAGAGAACAGAAGTGTTTAATATGTTCATATCAAGTGGACAGCTGTGACTGTGAGCACAAAAGCCCCACCCACTCAACCAGTCAAAGAAAGTTCAAAAGGACGGGAAACAGAGGTAACATGGCTTGTTTCAAATAACGGATGACCTGAGCATCTGAGTTTAACACATATGTGTATTAGTTTGACCTGGAAATTATGGAAAGCTCTGGTAGAGTCCAAGACTAAAGCTCTAGAGCTGAAATTAAACATAATAGTAAAATTAAGTGTGATTTGCATATTGGTATTAAAACTCCCCCCCTAGACAACCTAGATTTGAAAAACTAAGCTCTCCCTGATTCTTCAGCAACCTGAACATGCAGAACAGAAGGATGCATAAGGTAGGTCTCGCTGATTTAGCGCCAATTATGTAAATTCAGTAAGCACACAGCTCATGTTCATATAAATGTGATTTACCTACGTTCTCTAACAGAGGCAGCTATGGAAAATAACCCTCTTCTGACAAACTGAGGCAACTTCTCACTGTCTGATTGCTAACAATATCGAGAAGCAGGGAAGAAAAAAAACCCCTGAAACAATGGTGTGAGTGGCAGCCCCACAAGACAGCAGCCGTCACAAGAAAATAAATTGAAATTTGAAAATAATATGTCTATTTCACATCGCTGGTGGGAGCAGATTAATTTGCTGCTTTGACAATCTGTTATTTGGAAACAAAAATATGACTTCATTTCTACGCTGGGTAATCACTGTAATCACAAATGTCAGAATGTTTGTGCGCTCCTATGTGTGTGTGTGATGGATTGTGTGAAAGAACAAGGAGGGAGGGAGGATGAACTGTTGGCTAAAGTCACTCTCCCACCCCACAGTGCACCCGCCATGTCTAGGGAAGATGAACAGATACTAATTTGTAAGAGTAGCCCTTCACACCACACCACCAGATCCTCTGCAGCTGGAACAGGTAGCTTTCATCCTGTGGGAGATAACTATTAATGTAACACAGACATGGGCAACAAATAGTAGTCATGCAAAAATTAGTTTTAATATCAAAACAACTCAAGAAATGCTTGGTCTAACATTTCAGGACTTCAGCCTGATTTTCACTGGCACTGCCTGACTGTTGGGACCGACGACCATTTTCTACTCATGTTTAATCGGTTTAGAGTCAGTCATGCATGTAATACACATTTATCATGAATGAACAATGCTGGCCCACCCACTGAACACAGCAGCTTGTCGCCTTACATGCCAAAACATTCATTTAAGTTAACTTAAAAAAATAAATAATAATAATAATAATAACATTAATAATAAAAAGGTCTTTTTTTTCTTTTAAATTCATTGTGAATTATTTGATGTTCTTTCATTGTATCATTTTAATATTCTCAAAACTAACAAAGAGCTAAAGTCTTGAGAGCTTCTGATATGAAGAGATATGTATCCTTGTCTTATGGTGTAGTTTTTTTTCTGTAATCAGAAATTGTTCTATATATTTTCTATGTAAATGTGACTTACAGTGACATCTGATTTTCACAAAAGTTCTATACATAGAGAAAAAAGATGAAGAAAAGAAAAAACAAAAAGACAAAAAGGAAGACCCTTGGTGTGCAAAACAATCTTTAAAGGTCACAGAACTTCACTCATCCAGTCACACAGATTGTGTACAAATAACGGAAGCTGAAGACCCAACAAAGATCACTCACACTCTAGTCTGGGAGGTTACAAGCAAACATAAATAGAATTACAGTAATGGGAAAAAAGAGTTTGTACATTTGTAACACGCTCAAAAATCAATATTTGGTATGATGACCTTTATTCTTCAGCACAGTCTGAACTCTCTTAGGTAGCTTTCTTGTCATTTTTTCCTCAAACAGTCTTTAGGAATAATAATAGGCTTCTTGAAGGACATTCAAAGCTCTTCTTTGGATGGATGCTCTGGCCCATACTGTTTCATTGTGTGTTTTAATTTATGATGTCAACATATTGTTTTTGTAAATTAAGCAAAAATCATGCAAATGCAATCCAATATAAATTTGATTTCATTTTTTTTTTTTTTGTCAGAAGGAAAGATTTGGGAAATTGTGTGGAATGTGCGTACCTCAGTGTGGATTCAGCTGGCTTTTTTTCTTTACAACCTGCCTTTGTGTTGTGCGCTTGGTTCATCTTTTGTGAATCCGTCACTTTTTGCTCACTAATCACTTAACAATGACGTACATCCACAGACTTCCACAATGAAGCAAATAAGTTAAAAAATAATCAAGAGAAGCAGGCAATTATATAATTACGGGTGGGTTCTCTTAATAATAATGATTTTCATTGAGTCCAGGAAATACTTGCAAAATCTAATTAAAAAGGACCCAATTAATATGACATCCCACTTTCTCTTAACAACTTTTACATTTCTCTATAGCAGAAAAGAAAAACTAGTCTTGTCCTCTTCTTCACCTCTCAAGGTTCCACCTTTTTTGTGTGAATAGCAAACATCATTGTAATAGCGTTCAATACTGAGTCAGACTGGTCTACAAAGATACACAATAGTATCTTTATAAAGAGGACCTCTGGATGTTTAATTCTGTCATATTGGGGAAAAAATGCACAAGTTATTTTCTATGAAAACTCACTGTCCGAAGAGTCTTAGAATACAAGAGTATAACAATAATATCAAGAAGAAAGCCACTTCTACATTTTTACAAATTTGCTTTAGCATGGGATTGCAGTGTTGCAGACAAAGAACACCACATAACCACTATTACCTATAAAAGATATGTTTTGGCAGCAGACTAGACTGGTAGAAAACTAAGAATGGAGAAGAAGCCCACAGCTGTGGCTTTGGATGCTGACATTGGTGTAGATTATATAAGCACTCATTTTAAATAAGGTCTTTGCAATGTCTGAAACAAGTTTGGAAGTTGGCCAGAAATTCCTCAATTTTCAAATCAAAAATAAGCATGTGAGGCAGTGAGAGGTGTAGATGAATTTTTGCATTTTACCCCAGCAGATTCACAAAATATGAATTCTACTACACTGTAAACCCAAATAAGTTACCAGAACTCAAAAAAATTGAGGCAATCGATTGCCTCAATTTTTTTGAGTTGATCAACTCAAAAATCAAATTTTTCCAGAACATAAAAGTTTGGATTACATGGTACTTGTATCTTTTGAGAACGGTCAATTCAAATATTTGCAGTTAATATGACTTAAAGTTTTAAGTTTACAAATTCAAAGGAATAAGTTCACAGAACTTATAAAAAATAAGTACACAACCACAACATTTTTATGTTAACAAAACTCAAATGTTTATTAGTTTGTGTTGTCATTATTTTAAGTACATGTTAGTCAAATATGTTGACTACTTGATACTTAAAAACATGTGACACAAAACTTAAAATTTTTTAGGTAATTGATTGCCTCAATTACACTGAGTAGCGGTAACTTAATATGCAAAAGTCATAAACATCTGCCATTGAACAGTATCTTGCCTGCTCCCTTTTAGCACTATGTTGAAATTGAATACATTTTTTAAGAAAAAAAATTAAATAAATTAAAAATAATTAACAAAAACATTTATAAATTAAAATAAGTAGACCAAAAATTGTTTAGTCAGGAAAACTGTCAGAGTAATGAAAAATAATGCCAAATAATAAGAAATAATATCAAAATGTGTTTTTGGCTCTCTGGCTAATATCTGAATAAGGCAACAGGGCAGCAATTTGAGTGAATTACAATGCTATTTGTTTTACATTAACTAGTATCAAACAGTGAAATTTAGGTCATCTTGCGCAGCCCACAATGTTTTAGAAATAGTATTATGAAAAACATTAAAACATACAAAACATTAGTGTTGCTTTGCATTATGTTAATGAGAACAAAGGCACGTTGTATAGTTTGGACCTATTGGCTTAACACCTGTAGAGTAATGCAATAACGTTTTGAGGCATTATTTAGATAAAAGGAGAGAACTTTGAACTAGCCTTTTATAATGCTTCACCCTGCGTCCTCCTTTCAGATGAGTTCCTACATAACCAAGTCATTCTTGAAGGTCTGTAACCTGGGTGACAGTTTACCACTTTCTAGACCAAGTAAAATCTTTTGAGTAAATTCTAAAGTGTTGGTCAGGGCTTTGGGGTAGCTGAGGTAAAGTGCATAGATCAGTCCAAACATTACCAGGAAGGCTTCACCAAATCTGGGGAGACTGACCACGGCATCACTTTCAATGACGACAGAGATTTTCACAGGTTGGTAGTGAACTGGACTTGTCGTGTCATGGTCACTGATGACAGTGAAGAGGGCCACTTCAACACCATCAAGCTCCAACTCATCAGATTCGTCCTGAATTAATGAAAAAGAGATACTAATCACAATCTAACCCAAGAAATACAACAGACGACATATAATTTCTCATTTTACCAACTCCCATTGAGATCCAGTACCTTTTTTACAAGGGAGACCTGAGTCTCACTGTAAGAGGTGAAAAACAGAAGATCCATGTTCTGCACACATAAATCAGCTAATTCACCAGAGAATCAAGTGGTGTGAGATAGACTGAAACTAAGCTAAAGGAAATACACAGGAAAATGTTTTACTAAACATCTTATCACTTTCAACAAAACACCAATTCAGTTCATT
The DNA here is from genome assembly GCF_963969265.1 of Rhamphochromis sp. 'chilingali'. Classification (NCBI taxonomy): domain Eukaryota; kingdom Metazoa; phylum Chordata; class Actinopteri; order Cichliformes; family Cichlidae; genus Rhamphochromis; species Rhamphochromis sp. 'chilingali'. The sequence continues at coordinate 9,729,266 of NC_137931.1, read as the reverse complement.
CGTAGTGAGGAGACAGAAAAGACCATACATGGAAACGGTATGGGTAGACTAAACAAAGGTAAGTCCAAACAGTGCATCAAAATACATGTTTGTACTTTGATGCACTGTTTATATACACAGTAGTATCTGTTAGATACTTAAGGATACTCACAGTGCAGGTTCTGAAAAATCCAGAGACATCCTCACGCAGGTAGACAGGAAGGGCGTGGAGAACGGTAGTGCGCTTGGTGTGGATATCATCGATTTCCTATTGCCAGATAAAAACAGAATTGTATATACTGGTGAGTTTACTGAACAACAACAACAACAGTCAAATCAGAACATATGTCCACAAATAACCTGTTCACATCTTTAATACAGTCAGACAAATAGCAAACACAAAGTGGAGTAATAGCAAAATTCAAAAAGCTCATTTAAATCATTGAACCTGTCCAATGTTCCAATAGTTCAACCTATGAAATGTGTAACAATCTATTATTACCTGTTCATTGTGAATTCTTAGAATTTCAGCCAGGGCATCTACTGTCTTCCCAGTTTTTGATACCTTCTGTCTGAATAAGGTCATCAGTCGAGGAAGATGGCGGTCAAGTTCAGCGTAGAATGTATTGGGCAGGTTCTGATTTGTAATCCGCTGAAACTCTGCATACAACTACAGCAGAAGGACAATACAGTTCAATTTGAAGAATCTCGCACACCTTTATAAAGCAGCAAAAAGCTGCCACATGAGTATGAATTACAATTTTCAATTTAAAGAGAGCTGATCCATATTACCTCAGACTCCATTTTTAGAGCAGGCCAGAGGTCCAAGAGCTCCTTCACTCCTTCACAACCCTAACCCTGCACATATAGTTTAAAATATAGTGTTTCTAACAAGAAAACGGCTTGAAAGCACTCTCACTGCAGACAGGTATCTCCGCTGTGTAACTGCAGGGACAACGGGCTTGTTTGGACCCAAGTATTCTGAGTCATGAGAGGGGGTTTAAAAATTTAGAGAGATTAAAACACTTTGTTTCATACTAGGCGACCGGGCGCTACCTCTAGAATAAGTAGTATCTAACTTTTTAAACAGCCTGCGACCCTCATTACAACAACTTAATGCTAGCTCTGCAAGTGCAAAGTTTCCTTCGGGGAGAGCAGCAAAGCACATAAAAAACACGGACCCGACATTTCTGCTATTCTTTTCGAGACGCACCCAAAATACAACTAAATATTCGTATTTTAACAATAAACTAATATCAACATTGAAAACTTACTGTAAGTCCAGTGATGCTAGTTGCTGCCGTTAGGTCCAACTTTCTCCAGTCGTCGGTGTTGCCTCTTTGGTGCTGTTCCCGCCCATATACCTTTACTTCTTCTGTGTTTCGTATTAATGCTCATTAGCGCCGCCTTCCGCTTCGGAGGGTGAATCAGAGATTAACTCGGAATAAAAGTTGATTCCTGCAGCTGCTCAATACTTACGGAAAAAATTAAAAATATATATGTACACTGTTAAAAAAAATTCCGTTATAAAACGGAAAAAGTGCTGGTAATTAATTACCAGCACTTTTTCCGTTATTGTACGGGCACTTCCGTAAACCTTAAAACGGATATTTCTGTAGATTTACCCGAGTTTTTCTGTACCATTGACGGACATTTCTGTCAAACCTAAAATGGAAAATTCCGTATTTTCCATAAATTTCGGCGTTATTGCACAGACAATTCCGTAAACCCTATAACAGATATTTCCGTAGATTTACCTGACTTTTTCTTTACCATTTACGGACAGTTCCATCAAACCTAAAATGGAATATTCCGTATTATTTAAGTACTCAATCCATACCATTTACGGACACTTCAGTCATCCTAAAATGTTTAATTCTGTACCATTCTCTATACCGTTTACCATCAATAAAGCACAAATGTAGAATCACAGCAATTATTTATTTCCTTTAACAGCTGCCAGTGCTTTAAAGTGATTTCACTTTTTGTGGTGAATGATTTGCAATATTTACACTACAACCATTAAAACATTCAGAACATCACCTTCACATTCAGAGAAATTTTACATACATAAACCAGCTGTTTTCTCAAAGAAGTACAGCCATGTCCTTTAACAGGGAGATGCCAAATCTAGCAACTTTTTAGCATCCACAGGCTGACAGGCATTAATAACAAATTGATTTGTTAAAGACAATGACAAAATAAGACAATAAAACTGCCAGCATTGCTGTTGCTGTCTCACCTGTCAGTGCAAAATGAGGAGCCCCCTCCAGGAGGATGCAGAAACCTACACCTCCAACTCCACATATCACACCGACAGGCAGAGCTCTGCAACCAGTGGCTGACCTTTCTACAAAAAACAAATAGAACATTAGAAGTATTACATTATACAACTTTTCTATAAAACATCAGTGCAGCAATAACAACCATGACCTTAGAAGGATGACTGTGCAACATGCCATAAAGAGATTTTTAAAACTCTTAAAACAACTTAAAACTAAAAAAAAATTAAAACTTACACCTCCAACTCCACAATGACAGGAAAAGCTTAACTGGAATGACAAATATCGCCCACCTTCCCTCCCCCTTAACATGGGGGATTTGAAACTGCAGCATGTGTGTTGTGGGCATCTAGTTAAAACATCTGAACTCACCTAATACTGTAAAAATCTGTATTTCTACTCCCAAGCCCCATGTTTTTGGATTTGCCTTTGTGTGTGTGTGTGTGTGTGTGTGTGTGTGTGTGTGTGTGTGTGTGTGTGTGTACATTCAGTCCAAAAAGGTATTTTCTGAGCTCTGAGAACAGCTCAAATGGCCCATTCAGATTCCTTCTGCTTGCATTCAAATTCCTTCAGCTGAGAAACCAGCTTGCACACCTGTGGAGGAATGAAGTGCCGTTTCTTCCCCTTCTTCTCTGCCTTGGAGCCTCGCTCAGGATTGACCCCAAAGAAAACTCTGAGGGAAAAAAAAAAACAATAGTGATATGCAGACAAAGTTTGCACATGTAGTGTGGCTTGACAGGAGTGGAGCAGTTCAATAAAATCCTACATTTGTTTTCTTCAATATGCCCCTATGTGTGAACCTCTCTATCATTCTAGTTGACCATCTGTCTAGAACCCAATGTTGTTGTGGTGCTGGTGCCAGTGGCTAAGCTCTCTTCCTTTGTCTTTTCAAGACACATGCATTCACACTGTGCATATACAGAAATGTTTGCAAGGGTGAGAAGTCTGCTTATCACCAACACATGACAGCATGCATCCTCAATGTGTATGCAGGGATATTATAAATGCACAGAACACAGAAGGGGATAGAAAACACAGTTGACATTGTCCTATCAAAAGGTGTAACAGCACATTTGAACACGGACTGTCCTGGGGGTTATTCAAACATGGAGTGGAGAAACTGTGACATTCAGTGCACGTTACACATCAGTACAAGTATTAACATTTGGGCATGAATCCACTATGTAGTATTTTTTAAATTAATATGTTTAGTCTTTCCTTCGGGAGGGGGGGGGGGGGTCGGGGTCCCTGGAACAACATATTTTGAGTTTGGGGTCTGCAGCCAAATAAATTTCAGTTTGTGTGTCTTTGACATGAAAAGGTTTGACCACCACTGACATAACCTGGTCTCAGGTGCTAATGGTTTTAAAGAGATAGCTCAAACGAATTTTGTGTCAACAAACCATTCTGAGAAAAATATGTTTTTGCTCCATTTCCCAACTGGAATCATGTTATGTTTGTTTTGTTATTGATTGACTTAGGACACTATTTAAAGCAAAAAGCATGTTACCTGCCCTTTAAAAAGATATGACACATTTATTCCAACAATAGTCTTCAACAGGGAGCTACAAAATCTCTGAACAAATCCATATTCAGGGGGATCATAAGCCAATAACAGCTGATCTAAAAGCTCACAGCATGTGACGACACATTTTGAGCTTGTACATCTCAGACAAACGGGTTTAGTGTAGATTGACAAAAAGCAGGTCAGGTGCAGAAAGGCACGGCAAAGTCACATTTACAAAGTATTTCCAAACAATGAGTGCTTACCTTTGCATGAATTCGAGAGTAAAAGCCATCTCCGGTGGGTATTGGACGTTGCAGACATAAAACATGGAGAAGACGTAGCTCAAGGCCACAATGGGAGAGGTGATGTGGTCATTGACAAGTAACCCATCAACAGCAATCTTGAATTGCTGGTCACCTTAAACACAGATAAAAACCATGTACCATTTACAAAAAAAAAAAAAATCCTATATTTTAAGGCAAGCAAAACATTTCTTTAATAAATATGACACAACAACAGCTTATAACAACAGCTAACAACAGCTTGCTGGGATACAAAAAAAGATTTAACTACAAACCTCTGATTAGGATGCATGGGGTCACTGGGAGTTCGACTTCAGGATCTGCAGAGATCTGTTTTGGTGACAGACATGATACATGAATTAATGTTTCCAGTACACACAAACCTGCTGGCAAATTGACTATCTGCTAGTGTCTTCATCAGACAGAGGTAGCCATTATGCAAAAACATTAATGTAAATAGTTTATAGATAGAGAGTTTATAGAGAATATCAGCAGCACAATTAGGGGAATCTATACTTCCTACTGTGGTTGGTTACTTGGTTCACCACTGGATGCAAATAATTATCTTGCACACAGTTTAAAATCTACAACATCTACCTCTTTTTTGTGGAAGAGTTTATAAGAGTCTTCCTTGAAGTATTTTGAAATGCCACAGATGAGCTGTATTGGACCTTCGCCCATCTTCATCCCTTTGGAGTCAAGGAAGTCATTGATCCCCTTTTCTTTTTTGGAAAGTTCCTGTTCAAGGTTCAAGGTGTTAATTTTGTACAAGTACATAAGACTAACACTCATTTTCGTTTGGAGCTATGGAGAGAATTTTGAAAAAAATAAAAATAAAAATGAATTATTTCATTTTCATTTGCAACCTGTTCTGTTTTGATCTCAAATGTCCTGCTTTTTTGGTTGTCACTTCCTGATTTTTGGTCTCAAATCTATTCCATTTGATTGTTCATCCAAGTTATTCTATTTGATTGGTTGCCAGTTTATCTTTTTTGGTCTCAACTCTCTTTTTGGTTGCAAATCTTTTTCTGATTGATTAATAAAGACAAAATTCTCTCCATATGGAGCAGCACAGCACAATCATAATAATAACAATAACAACACACCTGTGCCAGCTTGTTTTGTACAGAGAAGCCAAGGAGTTTAGATGCATGATCAAACAGGTGAGGAACTTCAAACAGGAACGGCCACTCGTCCTTTACAACGGCAATAGTGGTATCATCATCGTTGAGGATTTCACGCTGAATGGGATATGTTTCAGTCATCAATTTTCGAACAGATGACTCCTAAAGATATGAGGCAGTTAGACAAACAGTCGAACAGTTAGTCAAACTAACCAATTAAAATAATAAAACAGGGTATCAATTTCAATTGACTATGGGCATAGTGATCTACAGACGATCTACAATTTCACAATGTGTCCTAAATTGTACTTGGACCCAGACCTTATCGCATTACTCCTGCTATATACTATTGCTGTGTGAATGGTTGTATGTCTAGATGGTGGACTGTAGGAACCGAATTGCCACACATCCATACAGATCTGAATTCCTGGGCCTTTTCTTTGTTGAATTTTCACCCCCTGCTTGCCTCTTCAGTGAGCTTTGTGGCCTCTTCATATTTTCAATTCTGTGTTCCAGCTGACGAAAGAGAGTTTCAGAACCATCTTTTGCAAAAGGTTTGTTTCCAAACGGCTCTGTCAGCTTGAAGGAGGCAGGATATTGTCCTACAATCATACTGGCGAGTTCCCTCAGCTTTTGTCTACCAGGTCTTCCTGGGTGTTTATGGAGGTAATCTTCAGCGACGATCCGAACCATCTCTCGTCTGTCTTTCCCCATTATGTACTTTTTTTCACGCAACTCATCCATGACTTTTGAGGGAAATTTGTGCCATGGTACAGAATATGCGTCTTGGGATGGGGAGTCGGCTGTCTCAGGTGGTGTTGAGGGCAGCTGAAACCTCTGTGGTTCAGGTGTTGATGAGGGGCCAGGCCGGGTGAACTGCGGTGGAGTTTGTGAATCTATGGATGACATGACAAACATCTCCATAAATTAAACACATCACAATTGTTGCAAATCAATTAATACATTGGTCCTCAATGTCCAGTTTGGGTCAACCAGGAATACAAATGGACCTAATTATGAAAACCAATTATAGAGTAATTATTGCCATGTACAGCTGATGGCAACTTTTTTTTTGCATTTTTGGAATAAACCTTTGTAGTTTCAGAAAACTTGCATTAAAACAGAGGGGCAAAAACTCACCTGCTTCCAATGCTTTGACAGCTCTGACGAATCTTTTGCACTGAATGAATGGCAGAGTGTCTTTAATGTCCTCCGGGTCCACAAGGCTCAGGTCATCTACAGAGAGAACTCCTAATTCCTCCAGTTTAGCCATGAGTGTATCCATCTGATCGCTACTGAGCGATGGCATTGCTTTCTTGACATAGTTTTTCACAAGTTCCATGTTGGTGTGTGTTTAAGAGGAATGAGCCACCGAGTACCTCTCTGGTAAGAATAAAGTGGATGATAATCATCAAGTTTGTTCAAATCATGGCAACTGAACAGGTCAGAAGCATTTTCATCAAGTTCATAGAGTCCAAGATCAGGTATCCAGCTGGCAGTTTTCCCTCAAAGCAAAAGTAGGACAGTAGTTTCATTTTTTACAAAAATGCTTGCTATTTGTCCTAACTGCAGTAGTCCTTTTGCGTAGCTCAGTAAGACCAGCATTCCATTTGCATATGTAGTGCCTTTAACCTGCACACTCTCTGTGACAACTGAGTTACTTGAGTTCAAATCAAATTCTCCAACCACTGTCTTTATGTTCTGGTCATAGAGCTCTGGATAGAACCGTGTTGAGTCTGAGACATGAACCTGGGAACGAAACAAGGTACCACAAGACTGATAAGCCTGAAGCAACTGGTGCCGTTCAGCCAGAGACTTGGTTACGTTTATGAAGTTCTTACTTGCCCTAATGCACCTTTTAAAATAATAATGTAATGCCTTGTGCATAGGGCTCTGCTCGTATATACTATTCCCAAGAGATGTTACAGTCTCCCTTGGAACACTATACTGCCCCAGTTCACAGGCTAGTGCATCCACAGTATATTCCTGTTGAATATCACTTATAGTTCTCATTTCATTTGCTATTTCTGTTATTGTGGAGGCTGGAACCAAATATTTTGCCTGTAAACCCAAGTAAAACTGAGCAAGACTCTCTGTGAAGTTGTCTTTCACTTGATCACTGCAGAAATTATCACTTTGTTCTGCATCAATGTTAAAACTTTCAGGTTCTTCAGGTTCTACATGTGATCCTTCACCTTGGAAAGACCGTTCTGTTAGTTCACATATATGAACTGGGGCTATCTTGGTAACATCCCACCCTTTATGGTATCTGGAAATATGCGTTAGGGATGACTTTACATTGAATGTCTTAGAACATCCATCAAAGGGACACGTTACAGTCAAACCCTCATCTATGTGACCACTCAAATGACACTTTAAAGTTTTAAGATCATCATATTCACTGCTGCAAAAATTAAACAAGCACCTTAACTGTACAGACACATTACGGTTCCATGTTTGTGTGCTCCTTCTGTCTACATGAGCTCGTGACATATGCACAGCAAGGCTACTGTATGTGTTAAACTTCCTTCTGCAATCCCTATGGCCACATAAAAAAGATACATTATTATTATTTCTGTGTGTTCGGCAGTGTTTCAAGTAATCAGTCGAAGACCGAGCGTTAAAGCCACAAATGTTACAAGTCAACATTTTTAAGAGATTGAATTTGCCAATTGACGGATAGCCAGAATCAGAACAGAATCAATATGAAAACAATAAATTTATATCAGCACAGTGAAGCATATTCACTTTTCAGGTACCTTCAAATAAGTAATCTGCGTTGGGCTGCATGGGCCACTCTCTTTGGGCTGCAATGTTTTCTGCAATGAAATCTGATTCTACTTAACTATCACCCCTTTTAATTATTACCATGTTCAGTTGCATGCTAACGTAACACAGCGAGCTATAACAATACACACATGTGGCTAATTTACACACACACACACACACACACACACACAAGCGCGCGCATCCAACTTATGGGCTAACGTTAACTTTAGTTGGGCAAACCACGCTTCAAAATAACGCAAAACCCACACATTCAAATGTTACCATGAAACACACACGGCTACCAACTGACTATCGAGACCAAATTTCATGTAAGAGGGAGGGAAAAAATGGTTTTTGATGTACTTACGAAGCGCAGGCGGCTGGCTAATGCTAACGCAGCTAGCAGCAAACGTCCACTCACATACACACCACTACCAACTGCCTATTGAGACCATTTAATGTACGAGGGGGAACAAGGTGGCACTCCATTCTCATTCTCATTCCACACAACCAACCTGTTTCCAACTTTCCTTGTGACTTGCAGAAATTTAGGTAGGCACTGACCGCACTGAAAGTAATGGCGTCGGAATATTCTGGCTGGGGGAGAAAATTCTGCCTTGCGCAACAGCAAACTTTCCGTATTTCGCAAAACGGAGCGAATCCGTAGCAAATCCACGGTAAAGGGACCCCTAAATTTACGGATTTTTTTAACAGTGTAGGATACATTGATAAAACAATGAATATTAAAATAAATACATTTTGTCTTCCACTAATGCATTTAAGACAATTTGATTTTACTTATTTGGTGAAACACTTTGAGATTTTATTGTATTTTAGCATGTGCTACATAAATTAAGTTTATTATTAAATCCTACCTACTTGAAACAACAAAAATAACAGGACTTTACCATTCTTATATGTCCTAACTTAACTGTGTTACGTTGTGCTTAAGTTATGATTTTAAGTGATGCTTACTTAATATAGAAATAGTTCAATTCAATCAAATATTATTAGTTTCATTTACTCAAAAAGAAGAACATGTTACACGAACTTGACCAGAACGGGAAACAAAACAAACAACAGAAAACACAGGAGCACATGACCATAGTCCAAATAAAGTTCAGGGGGCCGACCCAGAGCCCACAGGCACAAGAGTTCACGGGTCACACGGTCGGGGGGCCGACCAGGCGGGTGGCACAGGTGACAGAGCTGGTCCGGAGGCCGGCCGCGCGGAAGGCAGCGGCGGCGGCGGCGAAGGAGACGACGGAGCAGTTCAGGAGGCCGGCCGCGCGGAAGGCAGCGGCGGCGCATCAGTGTCAGGCGCACTGGCTGAGGCCCGGTGGACACAGGACCAGACGAGGCTGAAGACTCTGATGAGGCCGGACCAGACGAGGCTGAAGACTCTGATGAGGCCGGACCAGACGAAGCTGAAGACTCTGATGAGGCCGGACCAGACGAGGCTGAAGCACAGGCTGGAGCTGCAGCAGACGAAGCACAGGCTGGAGCTGCAGCAGACGAAGCACAGGCTGGAGCTGCAGCAGACGTGGACGAGGCTGCCGGTGGAGCAGCTGGTGGCTGAACGGGCCCCTCGGACCCTCCAGCGGAGACAGGAGGCTGAACGGGCCCCTCGGACCCTCCAGCGGATGAGGTAGATGGCGGCGTGGGAGCCGCGGAGTCCTGGATGAGCTCATCCGAGCTCCCAGCAGGAGCTGATGCAGAGCCAGGGAGATTTGGGACCCCTGGCTGAATGTTAAGCTGACCAGCGGACCATACTGCTACCGGGGACTGGGCTACAGGAGCTACTGGGGCCTGCGCTACAGGCGGCACCGGAGCTACTGGGGCCTGCGCTACAGGCGGCACCGGAGCTACTGGGGCCTGCGCTACAGGCGGCACCGGAGCTACTGGAGACTGAACTGGGGGTGACACTGGAGACTGAACTGAGGGTGGCTGCGAGGGAGCTAACTGAACTGAGGGTGGCTGCGAGGGAGCTAACTGAACTGAGGGTGGCTGCGAGGGAGCTAACTGAACTGAGGGCGGCTGCGAGGGAGCTAAATGAACTGACCTGGGAGGAGAAACACGAGCAGGAAAAGGAGCAGGCTCAGAAAAAACTGTCCGAGAAATGGCAGGCTCAGGGTCGACAAAAATGGCTCTATCAAAAATGAACCCGCCGTCCACTTCATGTTTTGTGGTTTTAGCATTGTCCGGTTTATGGCGGCGGGCGCGCCGCCTCCTTCGAGCAGAGGAAGCTGGCGCGATGGGCGCTGATGGCGCCAACACAGAGGGTGACGTAGTGGTGAGTTCCCCGTCGTCCGCCCCCATCCTTGCCAGAAATGAGGCAGGCGAAAAATAGCCTAAGCGGATCGGAGACGGCGAGCGGCTGGTAGGCTGTGCAGCAGGTGAGAGGTCCTCCTCCGGGATGAGCCAGGGTTTCCACCGGAGCTCGTCCTCCCGATAAGCCCGTAACACCTGCTGCCGCTCTTCCTCGCCAAAGTCTATGGCTTCCGTTGTCTCCGTGCGCCACGCCGTGCGGCCAGACCGCGGTGAAGACGCGGAAGCCGGCGGGTTGCGGGCGGAAGGTGTGTCAGTGGCGAGCCTCACCGTTCCAACTCTGACCGCTACTGGCTCATGAGACAGCGGCGATGACACCCGTTCACGGGACGGAGGTGTGGGTGCTGAGGCGGCATTCAGGACCCTCTGGGCCAGTGCACGGGCACGAAGCTCCTCCTTAAGGGGGCCCAGGGAGTCAAACGCCTCGACGAGGTGGGGGAGCTGTCGCAACCGTGGCTCCCGCAACAAAACGGCGTCCACGGCCGCCAATCCTGTGGAAACCACACTTGGATCCGCGCATCCGATGATGCGATCCATAATGCGGCAGAGCCGGTTCAGCTCCTCCCCTACCTCCTCTGAAATGTCCGCTGAGTCCGACATGGTCGCGTCGTCCTGGAGGTCCGCGGAGGGGTTGTGAACTGCTGGGTCCATATCGTGGTCGCGTTCTTCTGTCATGATTTGCTGTGTGGCAGGCAGGATGAGGACCCAATCGCAAAACTCACACACACGGGGATGAACTCAAAAAACACAGCTTTATTGCTGGCCACGAGAAACAATACAAAACTAAACTGGGAAAAACTAACATAAAGCTCACCAAGGAACACAGGGGAATCACACACAGCATGAGGGAGAACGCGACGCCGAACAGAGGGAGACGCAGACAGAAATACACAGAGGGTTAACGAGGAAAGTGGGAACACACGGGGAACACAGGTGACACTGATAATCATAACGAGACAGGGCGGGGTGAACTGAACATGACATGTACGGGCGTGAGAGTCACAAAGTAAACAGGAAGTGCACAGAGGTTCAGACAGGAGGAGAGAGAGCACGGGGAAAACACAGACATAACGGGCTGGGGAAACATGAAACAACCACGAAGGGAGACGAGGGCTCATAGATACATAGAGGGCACACAGGGGGAAGAGAGAGCACGGGGAGAACTTAGACATAATGGGCAGGGGAAACATGGAATAAAACATAAGGAGAGACGAGGGCTCACAGATACACAGAGGGGCACACAGGGGGTAAAAGCCATGAAGGGAAAACACTTAGGGAACAACACAACAGGGCAACTCAGAAAACATGGCCTAAGCAAGGAACAAAATACAAAAATACAAGGAACTAAGAATACTGGGCCCACATGGCCCAGGACCATGACATACAGTGTAGCCAGCATCAAGGGCCAGTCAGTGCAATACATTTTATTTTGTACAATGATATCTTGGAGCATCAGTGATGGCACAATATAACTGTCACAATCTAGTAGCAGGAACTCAAGCGCAGAGCGGTAGGCGTCTCCAAAAACAGTTTATTTACAGCAACAGTGCACGATATATACTGTGAAGGGGAATCCAAACTCCAGGGAATCACAGGGAAGCTCTCTCACACTCGCTCACGTCTTCTTGCCCAAACTCACACATGTTCACACGACTGAGGGGTCACAGGTACGGGGAGGAAAGTCTGTCGCAGAAGAGAGGGAAGTCACACACAAATCACGAATCACAGGTTCACAAGAGCTGGGAGAAACACTAACGTGTAGTACAATCATCCAGCGACGAGAGGATCTGTCTTCCAGCATCAAATAGTGCTCCTGGGTGATGACCGCTGATTGTTGACAGGTGTATGGGGCCAAGGGCGGGATCCCACAGTGAGCTCAGCAATAATGTTGTGATTAACTTAACTTGTCATGTCATTAAAGAGAAATCTGAAAGCAAGCATTTGGGCCATGTGCCAATGCAGGGATTGCAGCATTGACTTTGTCATGTGGGAGCAGGCAAACCTAAAGAGCTTGAAATTTGCAGGTTTCTGTTGTTGAAGGCCCCGCTGACCTGACAAAGTACCTTTTCCCATCCTGTCATAGGCAGGTCGTTAATGGAGATAACTGAGACAAATTATGTTTCTAGACAAAAAAATGCATAATAGCCAGCATGAAGCTTGTTATTATGGATTATATAATGAATGAGAAAAACACGTCTGCCCTCATAAGTCCATATAACAATACATTTGTAAGGGTGCATAAACATGTATGTATAGGTGTAACACATTCTATTACAGGTGTCATGGATCCAAACCATGTTTTAAATGTTTGCTATTAGCAATAATTGAGACAGCGTGCACAGATTAACAGACATTAAAATCTTTTTGTTTATAATTCCACTGATTTTAATAAGATCCCGAACTCCACGAGGCAAATCGAACCATGACAGAGCCTCGACTGTGTTTATAGATGGTAGTAGACACTTACTGTTGTACCTTTCTCCTGATGTCCTCCATACATACATGATTAGAATCAAAATTTTCAAATCTAGAATCAGCACTCTGTTGCTGCTGATGTCAGGGTTGAAGATTGAGTGGACTCAGGCGCGGAGCTCAGAATAAAGGCAGTGTGTTTATATACAGTCAATCAAGGTTGACAACAGTTAGAATGTGCAATGATTGATTGATTGATTGATTGATTGGTTGATTGATTGATTGATTGATTGATTGATAATACTCTATTCATCCCGAGGGAAATTGGGTTAAGGCTGCCAGCCGTGCCAGCGCCATCTTACCCTTCCGACCATACATACATTACACAAAAACATCACATGGGGAAGACAGGTCAGAGAGGTATAACAATGGAAAATGCACCACATGAGGAAAGATAAGGAGAAAAAAAATAACTCCCCCCAGACTGAGCTCCAACAGGGAGAAAAAAAAAACACCTCTGCACATAGCACATGAAAAAACTCTTAATACACCAAAGAAACACATGACAAGCAACAGGGGTGGATAAAGGGTGCAGCATCGGAAGGGAATAAGCATCGAAGGCTTTTGGAAAGGGAAGGGGGGATGAGTGTGTGCATATCATTGTATATGATTGTGTGTGCGTGTCCAGAGTTCAGCTGAGACAGTCTCCTTCGCCCTGCTAGGCTAAGTAAACAGTCTTCCAGCCAACCCAGGTTGCCTTGCATGGAATGGGAAGGAACAGACTAAACACAGTCGTTATCAGGGTGTTGTTGTTCAGCTCCAGCCTTGAGACTGCAGCTGGCGCCAAAGGGGGTATCCGCATGAAGTGATGGTGCTTTTTACTTTAGTGCGAACAGCTCATATGAATTTCAAAGCAGTTCTACAGTCCAACACTGGTCTCTCAATCTCCCGTTGGAGAGCCGCGAGCTTCGGCATACTTGCGTTCTGTGATGTTGTCATTTCTTGTGCTCAAGGAGCCGATTTATGAGAACTCATGGCAGTGTGCCTCCCAGAGATGTCATCCAATTTGCGCCCAGAGATGTTATTCCGACCTAGCCCTTCCGAGATGTATCCAGTCTGCAGTCAGAGATCTTATTCTGAGTATTCACAGCAGCCGTAGCCTCTCCAAGATCTTATCCGTGCTGACTCAATGAGCCCATTTTGAGAAACTCACGCCTCTCCCATCAATAATGATATTAGGTGCGTCCTCCTGTGCTCAGACTGTGCATGGTAGTGAGTGCCCGTCTCTCCTCCGAGTGCTTCCTTGTGCTAGTGAATCCTCCGTCCCAGTTCCTAGTTGCACACAGACAATAGCAAGGATTAATACATTGAGCAGTGAACACTGAGCGAACGCAAGCGGCAAGTAACACTGCAGGCTTAGTGCAATACTCCAGCGCTGTCTGTCGCTCAGCCACACCATTAAATAGCCTTGCCCAAGATGGTGGATGATAGGCAGCAGCTGGTGAAGAATTGATTGCAGGTGAGGCATCTCAGGGCAACTGCACTTCTGGGTCGGAGGTCCCTTGTTGCTAGGCAACCTCCGTAAACACCGCAGCGGAGCTGGAGGGAAAAACAGAGCGAGAGAGGAAACACACACACACACACACACATATACACACAGGCAGGTCGACTGGTCGGGGCACCGTCCGACCCTGACAACTGATCTTTCTGTGCAGTTCTTGTCTACTTTGACATACCATCATTGAGAGTATTTCATCAAGCAGTCGATAGCTCGACTAAAGGGCCAGATGCATCTTACAGATCCTGTGTCAGCTCTTTACTGAATTTTCTTTTCTATGTCTTCAGTACTTTCAGATACTGTTCATGTCTTTTGGTCCCTAGTTTCCTCAATTATTTTAAAGGCTGCACACTCTGTCATGATTGGCAACTTTTCACTGAATGACTCAACAAAACCATTTTATGCCTGTAAAACGGTGTTGTCTTTGGCATTTTTCCTAACTCGTCAAAAGAACTTGGAAATGGAAACAACTTTGTTTTTGTTACGTTAACAAAGTACTGAAGATACTTTAAAAGTCATTCCTGCTAAATTCATTACTTGTGTTGGGTGCCTTTTTAGAATGCTGTAATGATTTATTGATCAATGTTATGTGGCTTAACAAACAAAGAAAAGAAAAGAAAAACATACAAACAAAACCTGGAGAACAATTGTTCTATTGTTCTTTAACCCTTTAAGACCTACCATAGAACCAAATTCCGCCAGAGCTGATATTATATTTTTACATGCCGTGGAGCCATTTTTGGGAGCATTTCAAGTTGCTATACATCAATACAACCATTGCAGCCTAAATTTTAATAATATGTCTGCATTAAGTGCATAGTCATTACATAAATTGCAAAAAAAGTGCAATAAACTACAAAAAAATTGAAAATCGTTTTTGTTTTTTTAACCTATATTTCTAGTTAGAGAAATTTAAGAGGCTTATCCCTCAAAACTGTAAATACAAAAAAGTTGCACAAAATAGTTTCCCACCACAGGGAATTTATTTTGAGTGCCTTCATAGTTTTATTTTTGAAATACACCAATTTCTATACACTGCAGGAAAAACGAAAATAAATATTATAGTGCAAATTTGCAAAAAAAACAGCATATGCATTTAAATAAACTATTTCCAGCAGTGCAATATGAGTCCTAAGCATCTCAGAAACGACACAGAAAGTCATAAAGTCAAATATAACTTTATTATTTTTTTTGCACTAACTTGTCTTGTAGCACCTTGGTTCCTGGAGGAACGTTGTTTCGCCTCACTGTGTATTTTTAAACTGTATATGGTTGAAGTGACAATAAAGTTGAACTTGAACTTGAACTTGAACTTGAAAAACACCAGTATAGGCTCATGAGGCCTTGATGGTAAAAAACTACATTTCCGCAAAATGACGTCACTTCCGGTTTCGGGCAGGTCATGGCGGACATGTGATAGTTCGCGCTGATGGATGTAGGAATGTTACAAACAGCTGATCGGATCGGCAAAGCCTGTTTCTGGAATATTATGTTTTTGTTGCTGCAAGTGCTTTTTATGCAGTTTTTCCAAAGCTTTATGTGGAAGGAAACTGTGACTTAGGACAAGCTGATGGCATAAGATGTAAGTACAACTCCTCCGGTTTCATATGCAAAAATAATTATTGTGCTAGCTCACGTGGTTGCAGTGCTACCGGGATTTAAAAATAGTTACGCAAAACGGAGCATGCCTGCTCTGACCGGTTTTAAAGGGTTAAGCAAAAATTATGAGAAAGTCTGGGTTCCTGGAGGCAAAATAAAAAGTGGTTGCTCAAGACTTTTACACAGTATGTCTATGTGTGACACTTGGTTCCAGTAGCATCATGGTTTGGGGCTATTTTGCTGCTTCTGGTCAGTGAGGAAACTAATTCTAACTTACAGCAGAAAATTGTGAAAAAAACATCAAAAACATCTGTCTGTGAACTGAATCTCAATGCTCTGCGAAAGAGTGACTGAAGAATTAAAGATGTTGTTTTCAAATTGCAAAGCCAAAGTCATGACCTTAGACCCAATAGAAATGTTTTGGAAGGGCTTGGAGTGAGCAGTTAATGTGAGAAAAACCAAGAACATCCCAAAAGCACAGGAATTTCAACAAGCCAATGTGCTGGATGGATCAATAGTGAAATCTTTAGTTGTTGTTATTGCTGAAAGCTGAAAATACTGAAAGCAATTCCGTTCACATGGTTTTTCCTCTCCCAGGTTACAGTACATGTCCATCAGATCATCAGTAAATAAATGACAAAGTGTATTTTTTTTCATTTTGTTGTTCTCTCATTCTACTTTTAGAGCTTGTGTAAGAAATCATTTTTAGGTAACATAAAGAAATATACAGGATTCACAGTCGTCGTCCCCCGCCGCCATGCAACTCTATGGCTTGTGCATTTGTGTACCCAAGTCATTGTATTCTGCAGTTATTTGTCAGCAATACTGGATTCAAATCAGTCTCCACTCAAGGCAAAACTGTATTCCCAGAGGGGAAAAAACGTTAAAATGAGAGGAAAATCTCTAACAAGCAGTTAAAT
Source organism: Rhamphochromis sp. 'chilingali' (assembly GCF_963969265.1). Classification (NCBI taxonomy): domain Eukaryota; kingdom Metazoa; phylum Chordata; class Actinopteri; order Cichliformes; family Cichlidae; genus Rhamphochromis; species Rhamphochromis sp. 'chilingali'. The sequence goes on along the minus strand of NC_137931.1, from coordinate 9,712,486 downwards.
CTAACTGGTTTTGCATGATGGATTGACTAATGGAAGATGGAAGGCTCATTAACACATTAAGTCCAAACATCTTCCAGTCGTCGACACAAGCGACGGCGGAATAAAAAGTTAACACATGGTGTAAATCATGAACATATGGAGAGGAAGAGAATCAGTAGGAATGAGTGGAAGTGGTTGTATGTAAGCTGCAGTGCACTTTCCCTCCCATTTTCCCTTCCCACTGATAGATTCAATAATAACTTGATATACCTAAATTGTAAGTCCCATAGTTCATATTCATGCTCTCTGTCTGTCATAGCCATGAATACATGTATATTTCATTTAAATAATTTAGTTTTGGTTAAAAAGAAGTGTTTCATTCATTTTCTTTAGAGATAAATTTGAAAGTATAAGCATTGCCACGGGATGAAGGTAAAAGTTGTGTGCCTCATGTTTGTGCGACGTCATGCTATGCTTGTTTATGGACAAATAAATGAGGCAGGCTCTGAAGCTGGGGGGCAGAGCCCAGGCTTGTCAATCATTCATGAGCGTGCTGCTCTCGACTTGCCACATGTTGGAAATGTATCTGAACTTAAACATGAATTATGAATAAATATGAAAGTTGGGCCTTTAATTTCCACACAGAGATGGTTTTTTTTGTTTGTTTGTTTGTTTTTTCAAAGAGGTGTTTCCTGTTTTCATATTGCCAAAAATGTCTGTCCTGTGGTCCGTGTCCTGCATATGAAACAGATAGTGACAGTGTGAAAATGACTCACTGTTTTTTTTCTGATGAAAGGTTTACATCCTGGGTTATGACCTGAGACTATTTTTAGTGGTGTGCAGACTTTGATTCTACTTTACTCTATTATACCTCCCATCCATTTTCTGACAGGTTTCATATTACAAGAAAACAAGATTTTTTTTCCCTCAGAAAGATATTCTTTTTTTTTTTCATCTATAAATCAAAGAACCCATCCATAGAGTGGCTATCTTTGTAGTGATGTTTTCTGGATTTGTCAGCATCCCTATTATGTTACCAGTGTTATTAAATCTTGTGCTCTAGTCTGGAGCTGTAATAGCTTCCTGATATCAAGCTGTGAGTTGCTCGCTTTTTGAAACACATGAGGTGGCTTAAGCCCTTTCATGTCAGTAATTATAGGATGAATAATTATAAAATATTTGGAATTGCTGTGGCATGGTAAAATTAAAGTAAAATGGCTGAAAGTATGTGTGGACAAAAGGAGAATTATTATGAACAACTGAGACCTTTCAAAAGAACTTTGATGTTGGAACAACAGCCCACGACCACTCTTTTCTTCATTGGTAATTGATATGAACTGTAATTGCAATCAAATAGTTCCTATATTTGAAGGTGGTGCACCTTTCCCAGAATACAAATTGGTTAATGTTAATTTCTATATTCATATGAAAAGAAAATTGCAGATGAAACACAGTTTCATACTTAAATGAAGATTGTGTTTCTATAATGTTTTAGTGACCAAAGTGGTGTCACTTAAGATGTCCTTATATTTTGTTGTGATATTGAACAATACAATTTTTTTTCCTATATTTATCAATCTTGCAGTCCTATAATTTTGTTTTTTAATAGAAACTTGTGATATATGTATACATAAATATACATTCACTGACCACTTTGTTAGGTGAACCTGTTTGTTAATGCAATCAAATAATCTAACATGGCAACATGACCAAGACAACTTGCTAAAGTTCAGCATCAAAAAGGGGAAGGAAGGCGATTCAAGTCAGTTTGAATGTGACTGTTTGTTGGTGCCAGATGTGTTGGTGTGGGATTTTCACACACAATCATGGGGTTTAGAGAGAATGGTTTGAAAAAATTCACATATCTATAATATCCATAAAAATACCTTTTTGATGCCAGAGGTCATAGAATGAGCATTTACTGCTTTGAGCTAATAGTCAATTATCAAGTCACCCCTTTGCTCCATCCAAGGGCCGGCCAGAGAGGCTAGCTACCAGGCCACACCAGTCTCCACCTCCAGCCAGAGAGGCTAGCTGCCAGGCCACTCCAGGCTCCACCACTAGCTAACGAGGCTACCTGCTAGGCCACGCCGGTCTCCACTATCAGCCACAGAGGGTAGCTTCCAGGCCACGCCAAGCTCCACAATCAGCTAAGGAGGCTAGCTGCCAGGCCATGCCGGGTACCAACACTAGCCAGCTAGGCTAGCTGCCAGGCCACACCGGGCTCCACCACCAGCCAGAGAGGCTAGCTGCCAGGCCACGCCTGACACCAGCACCAGCCAGCGAGGATAATCGCCTGGCTCTACTGAGCTCAACCACCAACCAACAAAGCTCATAGGCAGGCCGAGCCTCACTCCACCAACAGCCAGTGAGGTTAACTGCCAGGACAGGCCTGGCTTCGGCAACCCTCGAGGGTGCTCGCAACCAACGGGCCTTAGCACCGACAAGATGCCGCCTAAGAAGAGCAACGTCAACGAGGAGGAACTGGAGGACATAAAGAAATTCCTAAACTTTATGTCAGAAGAAATAACAACCATTGCAAAACAACAAAAACTGATACTTAATTTAATGGAAGATATTAAAGAACTAAGTAGGCAGAGCGAGGAAAAGGACAGGAAGATCGCTATGCTGGAAGGATGGGTGTCAGATATGGAACAATATTCGAGAGTAAATGATGTGATAGTGACGGGACTGGAAACCAAGCATCAGACATATGCACGGGTAGCAGTGTCAGAGAGAGGGGAGCCACCTGAGCAAGAGCTACTCTGCTTGGAAGAGCAGGTAATGGGCTTCTTCAAAAGCCAGGGTATCGAAATGGACAGTAAAAGTATTGAGAGATGCCATCCTCTGCCAAGGTAAAACAAAAATCAAATAGCTGACATTATGATACCTTTTGTTAATAGAAAACAGAAAAAAGAACTGCTTAAGCAAGGAAGAAAGCTAAAAGGTACAGATGTTTATTTAAATGAACACCTAATCGAGAAAAATGCAGACATTGCAAGACAAGCAAGAATATTAAGAAAATAGAAGAAAATACAGTCATCTTGGACGTCAGATTGTAAAATATTCATTAAGTTAAATGGAACACCAGAGAAGGCAAAGGTTCTAGTCATGAAAGAGATGTCAGAACTAGAAAAATATAACTGATAAATCAGAATGCAAAGCAGTGCTAAATATGATGGGACCGTCTAAGTTACACAACCAACTCAGATGTCTGACAGTTTTCAACGAATAACTCATATAGATATTGAAAATAAGACATTGGTGTATGACAGCAACATAGATCCTGATTGTAATTTCTTTAACAATAAGACAAATGAATGACATTATTATACAAATAAACAATTTAAAAAGAAAATCACGGTAGAAAAGGGTATAACACTGGTTCACTTTAACAGTCGAAGCCTATATGCAAACTTTCAATACATCAAAGAATACATAACACAGTTTAAACAGCCATTCAAGGTGATAGCCATATCAGAGACCTGGATAACTCCTGGAAAGGAAGAAGACTTTGAGATACATGGATATGAATTCCTTCATTTAGACAGAAACAACAAAAAAGGAGGTGGGGTGGCACTTTACATTGATAAAAACCTAAAGTACAAAAGAGTTGGAAGAATGACGACTGTTATTGATGGAATGTTTAACAGTGGAAATAAATATGGAAAAAAGGAAAAACCTAATTGTCAGTTGTATATACAGAACACCGGGATCAAAGATTGAGATATTTAAGGATAATATGGAGGACTTATTTACAAATCTAAATCAGATGTAATGTTTATTTATTAAAATAATGTTTATTTGTGGGGACTTTAATATTGACTTATTGAATCCAAATCATAATAAGAGTACAGAAGAATTCAATGATCCCATGTATAGCATAGGTACGTCATGAGTTTGCTTCTGCTTTTGTGGTTTCGACCTGTTATAGGTGAGTTCTCCTTTTCCCTGATAGATTACATCAAGGTTTAGAAACCTTAATAAGACCCTTTTTTGGAATGGTTTCCATGACAACGTGAATAAATAACAGAGCTCAACAAATAAAAAAAGTCTTCACTCTTGCACCAATGTAAGTCAGTTCTACCGGCCATTTTCCTGACTTCTCCCTAAATACAGCATGGAAAGAAACATAACCCAGCTCACTGATATTTTCCTTCAATAAGACATGAAAGAAGGTTAGAGCTGTTAAGTCCAGAGAACCTATAAAAGGGCCTCTTCTTTTATTTTTATTTTACAGCGATGAATATGAGTCCATCGGTTTATTTTATGGTAACTTCAGTCAGCATGGAAATAAAACCATGAAGACGGAATCGGGGCTCAACTCGACTCGAGCGTTGGTGTGAAATTGATGCTATTCCCCAGAGGCTTTATAAAATAAGGACTTTTACATGACATTGCTACCATAATGGGTTTTAATATTTGGCAGCAGTTAGCTGTTCTCAAAAGCTGTGTTTGAATCGTTAGCTGGACTCAAAAGGATGCAATTATGCTCTCAGTACATTTTTATCAGAAACTAGTTGTGAGATCAACACTATTGTGTAAACATTTACCTGAACAGTAAAAAATTCTGCAGGCACAAAAACTATAGCACTTGCTACTTTTTAGAGATTTCTTCGAAAAAAAAAAAAGAAGAAGAAAGAAATTGTATCCTGGTGGTTGAATCAGTTAAAGAAATTGAGAAGGCATTTCTTTTATGTCAATAGGTGGCTCTAGCCTAAACATTAACCCTATTTGGTTGCCAAGAACCACCATTATTTTTCTAATACTAATTATCATGTGCACAAAAGAAGAAATCTTGGTATTGGACATGAGTTTAATGCTCGTTTTCCATAAGTTGCCCTGTATTGACTTTCTTTCCTGGTGAAATTGTTGTGTAAACAAACTGACAGTAGTAAATCGAATATACTATTAAATTCATTATGCAATTATATAATAGTCTCACATCACATAATGCTATCCGGTCGTTCAGTCTGACGTCACTAGCCGTGTCTGGACCTAAACTCCGCTGCAGGTCCATATATCAAATGATCACTATGGCATTACTTAGAGTTGAAAAACTGTCTAAAGTCTTTCATCTTTAATAAAATGATCAGCGTTCTGCTCTACCAGGTGTAACAATTGAGTTTAACATCCAGACATCCATGAAAACGGAATTTATGACATTTAACGGAGTTAGAAGTTAGCAGGGTGTTAGCTTGCTAGCTTCTATCTAAATACAATATAGCAGAGGTGGGACCAAGTCATTGTTTTGCAAGTCTCAAGTAAGTCTCAAGTCTTTATCCTCAAGTCACAAGTCAAGTCTCAAGTAAAGTCAAGCAAGTCAGAGTCAAGTCGTAAGTCAAGACAGACAACTTTCAAGTCAAATCCCAAGTCCGAAACTTTGAATTTCAAGTCCTTTCAAGTCTTTTTTTTTTTTTTTAAAAAAACAATGTTGCAGTTATATGTTAGGTGTAAATAATAGACCATGTGTTCTTTTTTTAAATCTGCATTGATCTCATCACCTGATGAATAGAATAGAATAGAATAGAATTCAACTTTATTGTCATTGCACATGCACAGGTACAGGGCAACGAAATGCAGTTTGCATCCATCCAGAAGTGCTTTAGTGATATAGATATATTACAATATATATTAGCAATAATATAGATATGTGAGTATATTACAGAAATGGGTCTATTATGGTATGTTATAATGTACACGGTATGAAGTATGTTGTGAATATTCTATAACTATAAGTATGTACAGGCTGTAGTGAGTACAAGCTATGTACAGGATATGAACAGGATATAAATATGAAAAACTATACAGAATATGAAATAAATAACTTTACAGAATCTGAGATATACAGCTATACAGAAATGGGAACTATGCAAGTTGTAAACAGTTGTAGGATTAAAGATTATCGAATGTACAGAATGATTATTTACATTATTTACATTATTTAATTTAATGAAACAAGTAACTTACAAAATATGCACAAACTAATTCTGAAATTGCACCTTGCACAGCTCAATTAAACTTTGCTGCAAGAATAGTCTTCCTCTAAATTACAAATTCACAGAATAAACATTCAGTGAAAAATGCAAAAGCAGAACTTCCTGTTGAAACAAAAAGTGCTGAGATTTCCTTATGTACAAAACAATGAATGAATAATATATCTATATATATATATATATATATATATATATATATATATATATATATATATATATATATATATATATATATAAACAATGAACAAGAATGTGCAAGAATGTGCACTTTAAGTTATTTCAGTTCACTATTAACTATTCTGCATTGCATTTGCAAAAGACCAAATTGGCCAAAAGTCTGTCAGTCATTTGTGCACGATGAGGCCGTAGAATGATGCCACCATAGCTGAAAACTCGCTCCACAGGAGCACTACATGCAGGTACTGCCAAAACTCTGGTGGTCACATGAAACAGAGAAGGAAGAGTCTGCATGTTCATTGCCCAGAACAAGAGGGCTTTCTGTCCATTAGCAATATCCAGGTAGTGACTTAGCTGTAGAGCTGGACTCTTCCCCACATCCTTCTTCTGCCTCTTACAGTAAGCAGCAAAGAGTCCTCCATCTTCACAGTCCTCTTGATATTCCCCACCAGGAGTCACAGGTTGCTCTGACTTTGCAGGATCTGCCGCATCTTGCAGGATCAGATCTGGCAAAACAAATTAACAACAGCAAAAGAGCCTTTATTACAATTTTAGACAAAAAAATACAGAAAAAATATAAACTATATTCAATCTTTACCTTTAACTTTTTGTGTCACCTCTGTCTTTATGTCACAACTGCCCAACACATGGTGTTCCACCCACAACAGAGAAAATGCTGGATCCAAAGCAGCTGCTTTAAGGTACACTGGATCTGAAAAGGGGGCAGTGATCCCATCTTCTGCTCTAGCCATTCGCACATGGATAACGATTCCAAGAAATCTTTTGTTCAAAGATGCTTGGAGGCTCCTGACCAGACCATTCAGGAAACGGACTTGAGGCTTCAGTTTCTCAAGGTGGTGATTGAGGGACAGCACGGATGGAACAACAGCACTAATCGTGACTTTTCTCACCTTGTGTCAAATCTGTTGCTTCTCCAAAAGGCTTCAAGATGTCCACCATCTCCTTCAACAGGTTCCACTCTCGTGTTGTCAATAATAACTCCTTGTGCCGAGCCATTTCAAGAACAGCACAGAGTTTTAGATGTTCACATTGGATAACTGCCTTCACTTGTCTCAGTGTTGAATTCCATCTTGTGATTACAGCAGCAGGGATCGCTTTCTGTTCACCAAATTCAGCTTCAAACACATCTTTGAATGTTGTGCTTGTGTGCAGTAGAGAGCTGAGCTTAGATAACTTTGAAAGTGAAGGAGATGCCACTTTGGTCTCTGACAAACCATCTTTCACCACCAGCTGAAGTGTGTGCGCAAAACACTGCAGGCGCTGTGTCTTTGCCATAGCAGCACCTACTGTTTCCTGATCTTCCAAGGTTGAGTCATGCCAGAGCTCTGGGTCGTCAAGATGATCACCATCATCATCATGTTCCTCAGCTTGCTCAGTGGGGAAGCACACAGTGAATGCTTTCCGCATATTGGCAGCATTGTCACTAATAATATAGTCTAGTTTATCTTTGATGTTGTATTCATCACATATAGCTTCAAATTTCTCACGGATTCTTTCACCAGTGTGTAATCCTTTGAAGCAGTCAAAGGCCAGCAGTTTGGATTTTAGCTGCATCCTCTCTGTCTCTTTCTGTATCCAGTGCACAGTGATACCAAGGAAACCCCTCATCCTTCGGTCTGACCAAACGTCCACAGTGACTGAAACATGATCAGTCTCGCTCAACTGAGTTTTTAACATTGAACGTTTCTCAGCAGCAAGGTTCTCTGTTTTTGATATAATTGTTCTGCGACATACCGGGCTGTATTTTCTGTCAACTACCGTCAGAAAGTGCCAAAAATTCTTGTTTTCCACAATAGAAAGGGGCAGGTTGCAACCAATAATCAAGTCACTTAATAATGCATTCGTGATAGCTTTCTGCTGTGGATGAGTCATGCTGTACTGTCCGGCACAGGTGTCCATAAACTGTGATATGGAAGGCTGTTGAGGTTCATTTGTGATCCTCTTTTTCATCTGGTATTCTTCAAATCTGATAGAGGTAAGCATATTAGACTCATGTCAGAAATTCCATTTCAGCCATTCATGAATTGCATTTTACTTTAAGTTGATCCTAAAAATCCTAAATAACTATTAACACTTAAACTCTCATAGTTTTCAGACAATAAAAAATATAAATGAAAAATATATAAACAATATTTATTAAAACACTTTTCTCAAAACTCTGCATACAGTTCTAATAAGCAATGTTTAGCATCCCTGTTAAGAATAACTGACCTTTGCAAATAAACAACAGCTAATAACATAAGATCAAAGAATTTTATTTGATGTATTGACATAAATGACAGAAGAAAAAGGCCGTATATAGCCACTAAGGTGGGCCAGATTTTCTAACCAAAATTTTTTTTCCCTGGCTCAGACATGCAAAAGTTAAACATGACCATATGTTACCGGCACCAGACCTAGGGGAATCTGGACCGGCAGCAAGCGGCACACAGGCTAGAGAGCACTGCGTAGCCAAATATGAGCAAACTGTGGATTAATAGAGAGGACACCGAAGTTAGCGTCTTGCTCGGGCCGGAGCTCATTTATTTCTGCATATACACAATACAAATCACACTAGACCATGCATTCTTCCCATAAAACAACAGAGTTCATAAACATAAATAAAGTTACAAAAAGCATTCTCTCAAAAGCAAAATAAATACAAACTAATCCAAAATGACTTTACATACTCACAACTTAAACAAAACACTCGCGGCTAAAGCATAACAACATACCAAAATAACCCATCTCACATTCACACCTTTCCCCACATTCGCGCCATATACGCAATTACTTTTGAACATGGCGTCCCCTGAACGCAACACAACATGGCGGCAGACGACTGCAAACGTTGTTTCACCAACGAAAAGCTTTCCCCTTAATACATGGACTCAGTACTGCTTGGCTAACACTACAACACATTTTCTGAAGCCGCAGGTTGCCACTGTCATAGCATATACTTATAGCGCTACGTAACATTATGCCGATGATACTCTAATACTCATTACAACAAAATACCACAAAACAACATCATCACTCTCATCTCAAAATATAGCCGAATAGTTGTTACTCAACTTACATGACATTTAGAACCAGTTCGATAACATAAAAGTTTGTTTGTCAGTAGGGGAGAGTGAGGTAAGATGAGCCAGTGGGTAAGTTGAACCACCCCTTGTATCTAGGTAACTGTGTACATGTTTTGTTATGTGACATAAATCCAGGAAGCACTCATCATTTCCATCCTGCTATATTAAAGAGGAGCACATTGGAGAAGGGGTAAGTCTGTATTACACAAAAAAATGTTTTCTGCTTGTCAAAGTAAAATTTCTGCATATCAGGTAAATTGACTGTAATATTAAAACAAATGTATCTGTGTCTAAAATGATATATTATACATGTTGGTGGGTTTCTAAAATATAATATCATCTGAAGAAGTTTTCTAAAGATTAGCCTAAATTGCTAAGCTAGCCCGTTTTTTTCAAAGTGGTGGCTATGGGGCAAAGTGAGCCAAAGGCTATGGGGTAAATTGATCCAATGGTTCAACCTACCCCACCATAAGGCACTGAAATTTATTTAAGGCTCTGACTTATTAAATCGTATTTTAGTTCAGTATACTGAACCCTTTTGTTGTATTTGTCATATGTTAACTATTATAGAAAAGATATCATGCCAAGGACCTACAGACGGAAGACCAGCTGGGGCTCAACACCCCTGGAGGAGATTGAAAGGGCAGCGAGTGAAGTCAAGGGAGGAAAGTCCATAAGATCAGTGGCTAAAGAAAGACAAATTGACAGGTCAACCCTCAGGAGATATATTAAAAAGAGGGACACACAGGAGGTCAAATCGGTTGGCTATAGTGGAACAGCTTCAGCAAAGAGAGTCTTCTCTGAGGAGGTGGAGAAGGAGCTAGCAGAGCATATCAAGAAGCTTGCAGAGCAGTTCCATGGCATTTCCCCAAAGAAATGCCGTGAACTGGCATTAGAATTGGCAGGCAGAAACAACATTCCTACTCCCAGCAACTGGACAGAGAAAGGTTTAGCCGGTAGGAAGTGCAAGCAACAACATTTCAGTAGGTTGGCACAGACTAATGTATTTTGTGTAGTTTACTACTTTACCATTACATTTTTTAGGTAAAGAATGGTTCAAGAATTTTTTGGCACGCCACCATCTCTCTTGTCGTATGCCTGAGGCAACATCTTTGGGAAGAGCTACAGCCTTCAATAAGACTACAGTTGGGGAGTTCTTTGACAATCTGGCTAAAGTGATCGACAGGTAACAGAATCCAGGAGCCACCATTACATTGGCCTGGTTGACAGGTTTGCAGACAACGAAGTGAGTGCCAGATTTCTCAGAAGAATCCGAGGGATCACTAGCAGTAAGAAACCCACGTTTGTGTTCAAGGAAAATGATGAGGCATCTTTCCCACGCAAGGATGTGCTGAAGAAGCTACCTCAACCTCAACAGGCTGGAGGAACTGCAAGGAGGGAGCAACAGTTCATATTCCCCTGCAACCTTGATCATTGGAATATTGAATAGTTCTTTTGAATAAATGGTTTTGAACTGGTGGTTTGTTTAGAAACCACCAGTTTCCAGGTTTGTTCTCACAGGTTTACAACTGTTAAAATGGTTTGTTTTCACAATATGATCAGTTTTACATTTTAAAAACTACATGGTCAGTTTGCCCCAAGATGGCTCAGTTTACCCACTGACTAGGTTCAATTTACCCCTAATCTGGGGCAAGTTGAGCCAAAGGAGCATTTTTTTTTAATAGGTCATTATTTTGGGCAGCGTCATCAGACATAGATTCTGATCATTACATTTGAAAGGAGACATCCTAAAATAAAGGAATATGTTATCATTCTATTTCTGTGTCATTTTTTTCTCACATCCAGGGCAACATGAGTAAAAAGTGGCTCATCTTACCTCACTCTCCCCTACCTGTGGATTAATAGAGAGGACACCGAAGTTAGCATCTTGCTCAGGACGGAGCTCATTTATTTCTGAGCTGCGCGTGCACAGAGCCTATTGCTAGAGTCTCTCGTAGTTCCACAGCAATGCAAGAGCACTATCTACTGGCATAATGAAATATAACCATGGTCTGGCAACACATAACAATGTCAAAATAAGTCACAATAAGGGTGTAATTGGTTTTCTTACAAAAATAAACATGTAGCTCTACGGGGTTAATGATGAGGAGGAGACGGAGAGAAACTGTCTTCCCTGAGTACAGCTACAGAACCCCCTTTCTGAAACGGACCCTGCTCACCATTCACCGACAATTCTGAGCTAACAAGTTGCGTATTATTCTTGGATGCGCTTGTAGGACCGGATTTAAAATAGCATGACAAACATATCATACCTGTTAAAGCCAAACAGTATCATCAACGTAGCCCGGAGAACATTTGCTAATAAGATGAAGTTAGCTAAGTCGCTATCTCATCGTAGCAAAAAAAGGCAGCACCTACCGTTCTTTATGCAACTTCAAATGTCGGACAAAGTTGGAAGTTGTTCCATCTCCGTCTGTAATTCTCTTCTTGCATGTTTTGCATGTTGCATTTCGTTTTTTGTTGACTCCTTCGTAGTTTATGTAGCTGAAAGAAATTACTCTTGGGAGCATTTTAGGCTCGAGCGTTTTTGGTTTTTTTTTTAAAAATCTGGTTAATTTGATTGGCTGTGCTACAGCTCACACTCACATACATACGGAGTGTGGTAAGAATGAATGAATGAATAAAGTGAATTAATGGTCCACACTTTTTATATAATATGTATGTTAAATTTTAGATTTGGGTAAAATATCAAGTCTTTTCAAGTAAACAGGTTCAAGTCCAATTCAAGGCCCAAGTCACTGGTGTAAAAGTCCAAGTCAAGTCACAAGTCTTACAACCTTTTTTCAAGTCAAGTCTAAAGTCATAAAATTAATGACTCGAGTCCAAGTCATGTGACTCGAGTCCACACCTCTGCAATATAGCATGTCCACCACAAGGCTGTGTGATGAGCCCTTTCCTCTACTCCCTCTTCACCCACGACTGCAGACCTGCTGATGGTTCCAACACCATCATTAAGTTTGCAGATGACACCACGGTGATTGGCCTCATCAGTGACAACGATGAGGCCGCCTACAGGGAGGAGGTGGATCGTCTGGCTGAGTGGTGCGACACAAACAACCTGCTGCTTAACACCGAGAAGACCAAGGAGCTCATCGTGGACTACAGGAGGAATGCTGACCCACATCCACCCATCCACATTAAGGGGACGGCTGTGGAGCGTGTGAGCAGCTTCAAGTTCCTAGGAGTCCACATCTCCGAGGATCTCACCTGGACGACCAACTGCTCCAAGCTGGTCAAGAAGGCTCACCAGCGCCTCTTCTTCTTGAGGACTCTGAGGAAGAACCACCTGTCCTCAGACATCCTGGTGAACTTCTATCGTTGCACCATCGAGAGCATCCTGACCAACTGTATAACAGTCTGGTACGGGAACTGCTCTGCCTCGGACCGGAAGGCGTTGCAGAGGGTCGTGAAAACTGCCCAGCGCATCGCCGGAGCACCACTTCCTGCCATAAAAGACATCTACAGGAAGCGGTGTCTGAAAAGGGCTGGGAAAATCATCAGAGACCCCAGTCACCCATCACATGGACTCTTCACCCTCCTGCCCTCTGGGAGGCGCTACAGGAGCCTCCGGACTAAGACCACAAGGTACCGGAACAGCTTCTTCCCCACAGCTGTCAGACTCCTGAACTCTGCCTCCTGACATCTGACCCACGTTAACTCATGGACTGAACATACACACACACACACAATGGACAACTGTACCCTCAAACACACAATAATAACATGGAGTGAACCACCACTCACAACCACTAGCACTTTATATAGCCTCTGTAGAAATTATCCACACCCTCACTTACCTTAACTGCACTACTGTATAGCCCTGTGTAAACAATCATTCTGTACATACGATAATTTTTAACCCTACAACTGTTTACAACTTGCATAGTTCCCATTTCTGTATAGCTGTATATCTCAGATTCCTGTAAAGTTATTTATTTCATATTCTGTATAGTTTTTCATATTTATATCCTGTCCATATCCTGTACATAGCTTGTACTCACTACAGCCTGTACATACTTATAGTTATAGAATATTCACAACATACTTCATACCGTGTACATTATAACATAATAGACCCATTTCTGTAATATACTTACATATCTATATTATTGCTAATATATATTGTAATATATCTATATCACTAAGCACTTCTGGATGGATGCAAACTGCATTTCGTTGCCCTGTACCTGTGCATGTGCAATGACAATAAAGTTGAATTCTATTCTATTCTATTCTATGTCCTGACTGCGGGGTTTTGGAAACAAATTCAAACGTACAGCTCTGTTATCACTTCCAGCATAAATGAAGACAGAAAACTAAACAGCAGTGACGTTTGTAGGGTTACTGAAGTTCGGCTAGCTGGTATATAATGATGTGCTACGTGACCGCTAGCGACACAGCTATGTTAGCATAATATAAACAAGCTAACCTTTTTTCCACTCGATAAAAGTTAACGTGAGTGTTCTCGGTGGTCAGGAACAAATGTAATCGCATGGCAGGATGCTGTAAAAGGACCAAACTTCAGCCAGGAGAACAACTGAGATAATCCATCCACAATAAGAGGTTAGTCATTCATATACTGCTGCATGGGTTGGGCTGTAGTTACATCCTAAGGTTTTAAAAACTGAGCTTAAATAAATGATTAGCGGTAATAAAAGCCAAGGGAGGTCAACAGTGATCACTGACTGTTTTAGGAGCTTTTTGAGATTAAATAGAAGAAAATACAAAACATTAAACATGTTAACAACACAAAAGCCATATTAAACGCAGACTATTTTAGGCCCGGAAGTAGGATTCGTCACGTCATCACTTAACAATCGGATAGGACTGAAAGATGGCTATCCTCTCTGGGCCTTCCACTGGCTGCAGTAACCCCCAACCCCCCCCCCCCCCCCCCCCCCCCCCACACACACACACACACACACACACACACACTACTGACCCTACTGCTTACTGTGATTAAATGCTTGCTTAGAGTGGATCACTGATTTGGATTATCAAGTTTAAGGATCTTTAAACTACAATATAAATTCTTTGGTTGGAATTTGATATGTCATTATCAATCTAAATCTGCTATTGCAATATTGTAATATCATAGATGAAGCTACCCAACAGAATAGGAATAATTTATATCATGCCACATTGAAGTGACACACATTACTGAATCAATACTCAGATCCAGTAATCTAATGCATGATGCTGAATAAGTACTTTTACTTTAGGTAATCCAGTTTTTCACTGCACTGAGGAAAAAGAAAGATATCTGTTTTTCAACTTTCTCAAAATAGTTATTTAATAAAAAAAAACAACAATGTTTAGACTCGTGTAGTTCTGCTTTTCATATGCAATCTCCACTGGGACACAGCCTGAAAATTTTACGTTTTCTACACCAATTTTATAGACTATAAAATACACTGTACACTCTGTTTCTCAGATATCAAATACTGTGATTTCCTGTGGTTTCTCTGTCGTGCCCGAGTGCCTCCCTGCTTCCAACATGTGCTTTAAATATCAGTGCCCTTCTGTTATTCTGCCTTTCAGATTGTCATTTGTGTGACCCTCTTCCTACCCAGCCACCTCCTACTGGCCAAGTTTCTGCCTTCTTGATCTCTGCTATCACCAATATCTTGAGCAGTCATCCTGTCATACTTCCTGCCACTGTCGGACTGCACTTTCCGAAGTAGCTTCATCTCAGGGTAATAGCCAAATAATTTATTACTCAAACTCTGGACCTTAATAAATTATGTTCAGTAGTTTCAGCTGATCACTCTTTATTTATATCATAGTAATGATTTAACAAACCTCCCTGTCGCCACTAGCCCACTGGGTCCATACAATTCTTGCACACTTGTATAGAAATGATCGCAATATACTTTTAACACACAAAAACTGGTTTCCAGTTTCTCTGTCATGCCTGATCGGTCTTAATAAAGCATTTCGTCATGATCTTGACTTTTCTTTTGACCTGTAATTAATCTACCCTTATAGTCAGCAGCAATTCCCCCCCCCATGTACCACACTACTTTTTTTTTTTTTAAGAAACTGTCATTTATTACCACAGGTTCTTAATCCTGGAAATCACTGGAAAACATCTGCTTGATAAATGGCTTGCATGAAATTAAACAGCAAATGAACACAGAGCGTATCGTGGATGATCGCTTATCTCCTGGGGTATCCAGGATAATGAACACATAAACTGCACAATATTTAGGCAAAATGAATGTGGGAGCTATTAACATGAGATCAGATTTTGAAAGTATGTCTCAATGTGTCCACAGAGGAAGCAAAGAGTATCAGCTTAGAGGTTATTAGTTTATCTATCTCTCAAATTTATGTAATTTAGGTCAGAAAATCAAGTATCATAAGCAAGTCCAAGACTCCTATGATTCAGAGAGCGGAAATAATGGTAGATGTCGTTACTACTTTGCTGTTATTTCAATTTGTTTTTCACTGATTTGGAATTCTGTACACACCTATGATGCAAAAACATCCACATTCTCATCAAGGTTTCTAAAGCTTCAGTACATAAGTTGAAAAATTCCAGATTTGACAAACAAGCCTTTCAATATATGCTCCCTAACATTACACTCCAATGTCAGACACATATTAGATGGCGATTGGGGAATAAAAAGCCTGTAGTTAGGATTCATTACACACACACTCACTCACACACATGTCAGTGATAGCATGAAGCACTTCATATATAATGTGATTTTTCTTGCTGCTTGAACCTCCTGCTTGTTTACCCCTGGAGCCTGAAAAAAAAGAAAAGGAAAAGAAAAAGGAAAAAAAAGAAGAAAAGAAGAAAATAAACTGAGCTGAGGAGAAGTTTTCTAGAGACCTTTGCCATGGTTTTTTTTGTCTTCTGGCATTTGCAATTAGCACCCGACTGCCAACTGACACTGAGAAACAGATGCTGTCCATCCGTTTGTCACAGGCTTTTATTTCTCTCTTTGTTGAGCAGAGTCTGTGCTTTGTTGAGCAGAGTCTGTGCCCTTGCAAAGTCTATTCTTATGTGTTTGTGACTGTGTCCTTTTGAGCTGCCTTGTAATGAGAGTATTAATACGTGTCTTCAGACAGTCGCTGTTAATTGTGTTTCCCTTTATTGTATCTGTAAGGATAGGTTTTTGCGTTTGCTGTGCCTGATACCTAAAATGAGAAGGAGAGTTGGAACGAGGGACCAAATCGTAACCTTAAGTTATTTAGCAGCATATGGCATACATGATTGAGCGAAAGACTCTGAAACTCTACTGGAACAATTGAAGCACCGTTATTCTCTCTTTTAGATGGTTTTCGAACACATTGATACAAAAGCAACCACAGACGCTCAGTTGTGTTGACATCCGGTGATTGTGAAGGGCAGCGCATGTAATTGCAACCATTTTCAGACTCATTAAACCATTCGGGGTCTCCATCTGCATTGTCATTTCAGAAAAGGCCACTCCTTCAGAAAACAATTGTTTCATCATAGGATAAAAATTAATTCTCACTTGGATCAACTTTGATTTGTAGTGACCCTTCCATTGTAATAACCGCGGAAAACATTTACTCTTCAAGATTCAGAAAAAAAAATCATTAGTTTGTCACTTGCATACCTGAATTTTCATTTTCCGTTTTTAATAGGGACAATATGATGTTTTTTCAAGCATCCTAAATAACACAATGTATTAATGGAGTTTTTGGAATGACCTCGAAATTCTACAGTATTCGCCATTACGGCTGGGGGAGGGGTGGATGGGGGGCTTTTGTGAATCATGCTTTTGTGAAGCATAATGACTTAACCGTCTTCTGTTTTGAATATTTCGTTTTACGTCTGTAAAAGCAATAAGGATGCTCTGATTGCTTGTTTATTATGCAGAAAGTGACTGATAACCCAGTGCAACAGTGAAAATTGTAGCTTTAGTCAGATGGGATCAATTAAATAATGCTGAACAACTGCAAATAATTTCTTTTAATATTAGCATTTGGGTAACAAGTCATTATTCAGGGCTTCTAAATCTAATCTAAATTCATCTTACTACTTACTTCTTTGTTGCACACTACACAGACTCTTTAAACTCTGCTCTGGACATAAGCTGACATGATGATTACCTTAATCATCATTATTTTCACTGTTACTATTAAGAGGCAAAACCCAGAGCTGAAGTGAAACAAAAGTGCCAAAAAAGCAGTTCCTCAAATGGCCACATTTTGCCATTTTGACGGATGGATTCCCATTTGTCTTGATCAGTTTAAGGCTTGATTTAGTCTTCTGTGGTGAATCTTTGTAAAGCCTATGACATAACCTACATAAGTGGGCGATGCTGTTGTTAGCATTTATGTGCATTATGTGTAAGTACCCTGTGGCTAAGTTGCTTTGTTTTATATAAGATGCCAGCTGATAGAAACAAATAGTTGTTGGGACTTTTTTTCCTGTGGGTTCCCACTCTCTGTAGTGGTCAGTTTTTCAGTTAGTCAGTCAATGGATTCAGTTTTGAAACTGACTGCATATGTGTATGGAAGCTGAAGCTCCTATATTCCTTCATTCTCAAGTTATCCAGTCACAAACTTGGGTATCCATGTCTTATGCCCTCCTGCCCAACAATCAGCCATAGTAAAAAAATATTCTGAAATAATTAAGAGGATCAACACTAATGAACAGGCCAATCACAATTGCTACAGGCTGCATCAACCCAACATGTAGTTGGGGAGGTGCATGTCAGGTTAGGGTTCCAGAGTGATTTGCTGTAATGATGTAGCTAACACATAAATTCCCCACTAATGCCTAAATCTCAAGTTAGAGTAGCAATCATGAGAACATACTGTATGAAGTTTGCTGTTCAGTTTTTCTGTCAAGTACATTTTATTTTTACTAGCTAAAATATATTTCTTACCCTGTACACTAACAATGCTCGCTATCACTTTATTAGGTATACTTCAAGTAGGCTGAGAAAATGTTCCCCATACCATTACACCACCGCCAGCACGAACCTAGACAGCATGAAAGCCATCAGGTCATCAGACCAAGTAATGTTTTCCAATATTCTGTTGGTGAGCTGGTCTGAATTGTTGCCTCAGTTTTGTGTTCTTAGCTGACAGGAAAGCAACAGTAAGCAACTCAAATAACCACGTGTTACAACCAGGGTATGCAGAACAGTATCTCTGAATGCACAACTCATCAAACTTTGAAGCAGATGGAGTGCAGCAGCAGAGGACCATATTTGGTTGCAACTCCTGACAGTTCTGGCACGTGATTGGCTGATTAGACATTTCTGTTAGTGTCTTGTGAGTGGATATTGATACATCAGAAATTAATACTCAAACAAATTCCTCTGAATTGTTTTCCCTTTTTTGACGTCTTAGTTAAAATCGCATATGGAATATTAGTACTAGTGGCTGATTTTGTGAGACTTCCAACTAAATGGACCATAAGCAAACATTGTTTAATAACTACAATATTGTATTTTGTTATTAGAAAGAACAAGAACATTCAGTTGCAGTGCAATACACTGTAATAGAAATTTTGATTTTTTTTTTGCATGAGGTTTTTAAGAATATTTTGTTTCTGTACTTAGGTGCTGAGCAACATCATTGAATGATGCATTGCTGGTATCACAGGTATAAATCCAGCTACTCACACAACCTGTCATGAACTGTTTAACAATATAGACTTCCATAATTTGGTAGGGTAGCATAAAGGAGGATCTGTTCCTTTTAATATGATTTTGTACAGGCAACAGTAATGGCCATTCATGAACTCACTTTTCCCCATAAGTCATGGGCACAGTCATTGTTAAATTCAATTTGGGGCCCAGTAACCACTTCCACAGACTCAGCACAAGGGTGGAAGATTAACAAAGTTTAAATCAAAATTCTTTTACACATGAGGCACGATGGGTAAGATCAGTCACTGCTGGACACTCAGGACAATCCTATTACAGCGAGTGCCACATGGTGTAAATCTTTTTAGGAAGAAATGGTGGTGTACTTAGGGATCAGAATGAATAAATAATATACTGTAATAAGAGTATGGATCTTGTATGGATCTATGAATACTATGTTTCTGATTTAGGTGGAATTAAAATTTTCTAGTACCACAGAGACAGTAAGATTAATATATCTGAGATTATTTTATTTTTTTTCAATTAAAGATTTGTATATCAAGTGTAGTAAGTATAACATTAATCAAATGTAAGTACAGATGGTTCCCTTCCTTATTTCAAAACCAATTCGAGTCTGAGTGACCCGGTAATGCAGCTGAGTAAATTTCCCATTCTCCTTTGCCTGCTATCTGCACAGACTATGTCTATTACATCTCTATAGGGCACTTTCCACCAATGTCTTTTTGACAGAGCCATCACTTGAGGTCTATTACTCTCTGTCTGCTCCCTCTTCCAATAATGCCACTGGAACCATTGAGTGGGATCTTAATGGAAAATGATATGCTTGTTGGCAGCTCAGTGTAGCAATGCTGCAGTGACCCGTAGCATGTAATAATGAAATGGAAGGAGGAAGAGGTGGCAGAAGGAGAAGAAGCGGCTGTTCGGGGATTCCTTTTAACCCATCTATTCAGGAGAGTAGATGGGTTTACATGTGATTATATGGAGAAAGAAAACTGCATTTTTAAAGTACCAAATCTAGAAAAATATTCATAAAATAAAAAATACAGTAAATTAGTAAATGCTTTTATGCAGGAGGATACATTATCTCTATTAATGGTGACAATGCACCGAAGTCCCAGTTCTCCCAGAAAACTTAAAAAAGGCTGTATTTTTGTTTTTAATGTAGCCATAAAGAATTTTCTTGCTCTGTTGCGACTGTGATAACTTTCAGCAGGTTTCCCAGCAATATGGGCACATTTTCCATTGCACTAGCACATCCAGTTGTCCAGAGTCTAGCTTTGGAACAAGTATTTACTGGACTTTCCAAAAGTACTGGGCAGCGGTGCATATGAATTCTATTTCAGTATATAACATACCCTTTAGAGATTACGAGCACAACTCAGTGTGTGCTTTCCATCTATATGCTCATTCAAATTTGCAGTGCCAGCAAAACACTGAATGGTGTGCGAAGGAAATTACAGGAGTAGAGGATAGTGCTGAAACCGACAAGCGCTGTGGTAGCTGTTGCAGGTTGGCATGAGGAATAATGGTGAAAGGATACTTGGTACAGTTCTGTGAAAACACAAAGTTATTTTGTTTCATAAATTTACATAAGTTTTTAACCCCAAATGAACAAAAACAAAACAAAACAAAACAAATAAATTAGAAAGAGAAATCTGACAATTCAATCACTGGCTGTGTACACTATTCACTTAAAGTGAAATGTGAAAATCATTAAAATTATTCTTTTTTCCCCCAAATATGCTACACTGAGCTGATCACCCATTTTGGAGGTCATTGCACCAAATGCTCTGATTACCATGGGGACCAGTTTTGCCTCCACCCTCCACATCTCCTTGAGTTCTTCTCTCAGCCCTTGGTATTTCTCGAACTTCTCATGTTCATTCTTCCTTTACTATAACTCGTTAAAGCTACATCTATCACTGTGGCCATCTTCCTCTGCTTGTTCACCTCTACTATTTCTGGTTGGTTACCCAGTTACCAGTTTGTCCATCTGTATCTGGAAGTCCCACAGGATCTTAGCTCACTTGTTCTCAACCACCCTAGGGGGAGTGTCCCATTTTGACCCTGGGAGTTCCAGGCCATACTCTGCTCAGATGTTTCTGTATGCGAGTCCAACTTTGTCCAGCTGCTGGTAGGATTTCGACTAGTGGTTCATGCTGTGCAGGGGCCTGTTCTTCCATAATGGTTCTTCTCCTTTCTACACTTCTTTCTCATGTTTCTGCTCCCTGAGGTATTTAATTAACCACACTGTTGGTTGTGGCCATCTTCCTAAAGTACTCATGGATGTTTGCTGTTTCATCATGGACAGTGGTTTTGACACTCACCAGTACTTGGCCACCCTCCTTTCGCTTAGCATATAGTCTTAGGGTGCTGGACCTGGGGTGAAACCCTCCATCCATGGTGAGGAGCTTCAGTGTTAATGCCAGTACAGTGGTTACTATCTCCTCCTTTGGCCTGCTGATTATTCCAACAGGATACTTGATCACCAGCAGGGTGTAGGTGTTGATTGCCCAGATGTTGTTCTTCCCATTCAGCTCACGCAGCAGGACTTTCCTTACTCTCTGCTGGTCATTTGATGGCTGCGGCTTTCCTACCTTTGTGGTTCCCATTTGCCTGTGGGATTCCCAGGTACTTGTAGCTTTACTCGATGTCTGCAATGTTGCCTTCTAGTAGTGCAATCCCCTCACTTCTGACTTCCTTCGCTCTCTTTGTCACTATCCAAGTATGCTTCTCCAGTCCGAATGACATTCCGATGTCATTGCTGTAGATTCTAGTGGTATCCATAGCCAGTCTTATCAGTGATCTCACTGACGAGGTTCAGGCCTTATGCAGAACAGCAGTGGGGACAGAGCATCTTCTAGGTCGATCCCAGACTTGATGGTTACTTGTAAATGGTAAATGGCCTGCATTTGTATAGCGCTTTTCTAGTCCATAGGACCCCAAAGCGCTTTACACTACATTCAGTCATTCACCCATTCACACACACATTCACACACTGGCGATGGCAAGCTACATTGTAGCCACAGCTGCCCTGGGGCGCACTGACAGTGCTATTGGCTTGAAGTTGGCCTGTCAAAGGAACCACATGCTCAAATGCCGGCCCGCTCTCCACATGCCATCTCCATCAAATCTTAGATAACAAAACTCAAGTAAGCCTGTTAATAACTGGATCTGGATATCTCACATTTCTAACCCCCTGTCTGACAGCTCCTGTGTGCAAACCTGTAGCTCTGCTGAATTTCCCCACTGATTACTCATTTTTAGGAAATTATTCACTCTTCAACAATGAACAATTTAAATCTGCCAACAGTTGTCTGGGTCTGCTCTTTTGCCAAATATGACATTTCATGGCTGAGAAGCTCATGTAGATGTGACATGTAGGTACCCTATACTGAAAGTCAATAAACTTTATTTCATGACTTTACAGTTCACTTGGAAAGGTAGTGCTTCGTTCAGAGTTATGTTAGAATAGTAATGCAGATTGACTCAGTATGCTCAAGCAAAAACAACAATTTAGTTAACATCTATAATTTACTTCTGCAAAGCAGAACTTTCTGGATAGTGCAATGAAACTTCAAACTACTGCTAAAACTATTGATAATTAAGTATTTCACTAAATAAATAAATACCACTTAAAACTAGCAATTTATCATCTCAAGAAAGGAGAAAATGTCACAGAAACTAAAATATTAAAGTTGAAAATTTGAAGAAAATTGTGTTGGCCATTTGGGTTAACTTCATGCAAACAATTACAGGAATTTCCAGGTGACCTATGCAGATTCTAAAGAATTAAGTGGGTGTTCACCATTGGACCTGTGGATTCATTGTACAGCATTTTTACTGTCAGACAGCTGCTTATTATATACAGTACTGTATTATATACAGTACTGTGCATCTTCAACCTGCTTTTATAAAAGATGTAAACTTCATGTGCAGTAATAGTGTGTGTGTGTGTCTGCATTTGGCAGTCTTTACAGACCTTAATAACACTTTGGTCTTGGCAAAACCTGCCAAGCAAAACACCCTTTCATTCAAAAAAGATAAATGTGTGACTTGGGAAACAACTTCACTGAAAAGAAACAAACCTATTTCGTTTTCCATTTTAGCACAGTTAGCGACAACAACCCACACAAGCGTGAGCTCTCTCTTCCTCACCCGTGTTCCAAGAACCAGTAGAAGGGAAGGATTCATGCGTAACATCTTTGACTTAAAACATCCGATTATAGCTGATTCAGCTCTTCTTCTTTAAGGTCCACAGAAGTTTACATTCTCATAATTTAATCACATTAGGCCTGCAAATAATCATGTTTGTGTCAAGCCTTACAAATATGCGGAACAAATACGAGAAGCATATGCAGAAGGCCTGATTCCACTTTTGCAGTCATTCTCCTGGACCCTGGTGAAAAGGCTTTCCCTGAATATAAATAACATTTATTGCTAAATCCCCTAGTAAGTATCTAATCAAATGTCCATACTGCCATAAGATTATACTGCAGTATCTTATTGTCTGGCTTTTACAGTTCAATCAATATGCAACCGGAAACAACTTTCCTCCTGACTTTTAGGTAGTTTGCATTTATAAAATATTAATTGTTTTCCTAATGGGGGGGCAACTATGTTAGGGGTTTACTACCATAACACTCTAAGTGCTGCGTAATACAGCTGGTCTTGCACTGAATATATTTCTTTGAGACTGTAAAATCATCAATTTTCCATTCTAATCAATACATCTTGGAATTCCTGTAACTTGAGACAGCATGAATCCCTGCAGAATCCCTGCATGCTTGCTTAATTACAAACATACCACTCAGAACAAAGGGACTGCCTAAACCCTTTCAGTTGTAGTTTTTGTTATTAGTCACTTTGCAGTTATGTTAATACGCATTATAAATTGCAGATAATTTTAAAGCAATGCAGTAATGGAGGTGTTTAGCTTAAATGAGGTGCACATACTTATTTGTATGGAGAAATGGGGGACTGGTGAGACATTTCTAGGTAAACTGTTCGGCTCACAGTGATTAAATAATACCTAATGTCAGAAGCTGCAATGAAAACACAGTTCCACAGGGTGGGTCATTTATATGGATACATCGTAATAACATGGGAATGGTTGGTGATATTAAAGTCCTGTTTGTGGCACATTAGTATATGTGAGGGGGCAAACTCCTCAAGATGGGTGGTGACCATGGTGGCCATTTAGAAGTTGGCCATCTTGGATACAACTTTTGTTTTTTTCAATAGGAAGAGGGCCATGTGACACATCAAACTTATTGGTAATGTCACAAGAAAAACAATGGTGTGCTTGGTTTCAACGTAACTTTATTCTTACATGAGTTATTTACAAGTTTCTCTTTGTTCACAGCCATTGACATGTCGAAGAGGTTAACACGTGAGGAGCAAATCGAAATTGTGTTGATATCTGGTGAACGCAGTAACCGGGTCATTGCAGCAGATTTCAATGCAAGACACCCTACGAGACCACCCATCTCCCATACTACAGTTAGCAAACTGCTTGCTAAGTTTCATGAAACTGGTACAGTGTTGGATTTGCCAAAATGTGGACGCAAGAACTAATGAAGAAACATCAGTGGCTGTCCTAGCTTCATTCAGCAAGAGCCCACAGCGTAGCACTCGCCGCATGTCACTGGAGAGTGGCATTAGTTGAACATCCCTTCGGTGGATATTAGCTACTCACAAATGGCACCCTTACAAACTCCAGCTACTGCAGCATCTCAACGAGGATGACCCAGATCGGCGCACAGAATTTGCAGAATGAGAAAAACAAAAACTGGAACAGGACCCTCAGTTCACGCAGAAGATTTTGTTCAGTGATGAGGCAAACTTTTATGTGAATGGTGAAGTTAACAAACAAAACCACCGCTATTGTTCTGACACTAACCCACATTGGATGGATCCCTCCAAGACGGTTGGAACAACAAAAGTGATGGTTTGGTGTGGTATATGGGGTACAACGATAGTGGGTCCATTCTTCATCAATGGAAACCTCAAGGCCACTGGATATTTGAAATTGCTACATGATGATGTGTTTCCTCTTTGTGCACTGAAGCTGGCACGTTCCCTGAGTTTTTCCAGCAAGATTGTGCACCACCACATTATGGGTGCCAGGTCCGGGCATTCCTAGATGAACAGTTTCCTGGAAAGTGGATTGGTCATCGTGGGCCAGTTGAATGGCCCTCAAGGTCTCCCGATCTGACCCCCTTAGACTTTTATCTTTGGGTCATCTGAAGGCAATCGTTTATGGTGTGAAGATACAAGATGTGCAGCACCTGAAACTACGGATACTGGATGCCTGTGCTGGCATTTCTCCTGCGGTGTTGCTATCAGTGTGTGAAGAGTGGGAGAAGAGGGTTGCATTGACAATCCAACACAATGGGCAGCACATTGAACACATTTTATAAGTGGTAAGAAACTTGTAAATAACTCATGAAAGAATAAAGTTACGTTGAAACCAAGCACACCATTGTTTTTCTTGTAACATTACCAATAAGTTTGATGTGTCACATGACCCTCTTCCTATTAAAAAAACAAAAGTTGTATCCAAGATGGCCGACTTCTAAATGGCCATCATGGTCACCAACCATCTTGAGGAGTTTGCCCCCTCACATATACTAATGTGCCACAAACAGGACTTTAATATCACCAACCATTCCCATTTTATTACGGTGTATCCATATAAATGGCCCACCCTGTACATCATATTCACAGTAACTGTTTCAGTACTTCAGAGTGCACACATAAAATACAGATTCGGAATAATGATTCATTCAGTCGTTTGCATTACAAGAAAAAAGAGGCAAGAGAGTTGCAGTGTCTAGGAAAAGGGGACGATTACTTATACATGTAATGTTAAGGAAGATAAGTTTAATGTATTTTACATGTCCTTTGTAAAAGTAAACAAAGAAACATTATACAATTCAGCCATTTAACTTTGACATGCCATATGTTAAGATGTTAAATCTTTGCTGACAAGAAAGCTAATTGTATATAGTCTATATAAAAAAAAATGATGTGTTTAAATTAATCTGAATCATTTACAGTGTGTTAGTTAGAATACTTATTTTTCTCATTTTCAAGACCTGATGCAACAATTTTCAAAAGCCAAAAATCAAATATTCTCACTTTTATTCATATTCTTTATATTTTTTAACTATGTGCTGAATGGTCAATTAAGATAAAAAAAAAAAAAAAAACATCTTCCCAATACTTTTTGTTTTCGCTTTTAGGCATTTATGGATTTTTCTGTAAATTGTTTTACCACAATTTTACAGTTTAATTTCAGTGGTTTCAGAATATGGAGAAAAAAATATTTTGAAATTTGATATGGTAAACTCCTTCATTAAAAAAATAAATGAATAACTTTGTACTGTATTTTAACATTTTTGTGTAATTTTTCTGTTGTATTCTGTTGATGAGTACTAGTTGGATGTTAAGATGAGAATAGATATTTTAATTGAACCAGCTTCTCTGTGGAATTCAGAATATAAAAAGTAAAGTTAATGATAATTTTTTTTAAAAGCTGTCTCATACCTAAAAACAGGGCTTAAAAGGTGTGTTTTGAGCCTCTGTTTTAAAATGCTAACCTCTCTCATTGAGACTAATCCAGACTGAATCCGTCAGCATTAAATGCTTTATAATCCTGGGTGCAGATTCAAGAAATGATCAAAAACCCATAGAAAATCTTCAAAGTCCTCCTTAATAAAAATGCTGCCCTTCATGTCAATGAATGAACACATACGAGCAAAAAGTCATTTGAAACCTCTTTCTTTCTCTTTGCTAAATTATTAGGAGCCTGTCACATTTCTTCTTATAAATGACTCAGTGTTTTCATGGTGCAGCGTACCAAAGATGAAAGTGGTTCAAAAGTAGAGCCCTGGGGAATTCCACTCCTCAAGATCTGTGGTTACTTGAAATCAACCAAATTTCTCCCTCAGAAGTAGAAATAATCAAAACCAATTAAAACTCAGCAGGCAAGCCAGTGTACTTGTACATTACATCAAGCAGAATTTCACTTCAGCTGTATTAATTGCAGCACTCAGGTCTAGCGGCATGAAAAAAGTAAGCATCTTGAATATGTTTTTAAATCAATGGCCACCTTCACAAGTGCTGTCTGCTGTCTGTGTTTTAGGTTCAGGTTCAGGTTCAGGTTTATTCATTTATATAGCACATTTACAAACAACAGGGTTGATCAAAGTGCTTAACAATCAGCAAAAAAAAAACCACCAAGAGATTAAAAGTTAAACAAACAACAAACACACCAACAAACATCAAATGTGACAGACATAACACAGGTCTGATGATAGTTAAAACTAATTTGATCCAAAAGCCAAAGTAAAAAAAGTTTTAAGATGCAATTTAAAATAATGTATAGACTCAGAAGTGCGAGTAGAAGCGGGGAGACTTTTCCAGAGTCTAGGTGCTGCAATTGCAAAGGCCCGATCACCTCTGGACTTCAGCCGGGATCTAGGTTGTTCTAAGAGCATCTGGCAAGATGATCTTAGTGAACTCCTGGGGATATACAAGCGGAGGAGTTCAGTCAGGTAACTGGGTGCCAAATTGTTTAAAATTTTAAAAGTAAGCAAAAGAATTTTAAAATCTACACGGTGTTTGACAGGGAGCCAGTGCAAATTAGCTAGAACTAGGGTGATATGATCATACTTTCTAGTACCTGTCAGAAAGTGTGCAGCAGCATTTTGAACTAACTGCAAGCGGTAGAGGGAGGATTGTTGGAGGCCCTGGTATAGAGAGTTACAGTAGTCCAATCTAGAGGTGATAAATGCATGAATAAGTTTTTCAAGTACTTTTAAAGGAATATAGGGCTTCACCTTTGATATCAAATGCAACTGCTAGTGGTAAAAAGCTAGTTGTTACTAGCTGTCCTCAGTGGTAAAAACTGAGGACACTTGCTTCTCCAATTTAAGAGAGCTATCCAAAAACACTCCAAGGTTTCTTACCGTGCGAGATAGATGGCTGGCAAGAGGACCAAGGGTGTCTGTTAACTGACCCAGACGGGTATGACTATCAAAGACAATTACTTCAGTGTTATTTTCATTCAAAGTGGGAAGGTTTTGTTATAGCCAAACTTTAACATCATGAAGAGAGTTGAACAAAGGTTGTAGTGGGTCAGAGACATCCAAGTTCAGGGGGAAGTAAATTTGGATGTTGTCAGCATAGCAGTGGAAGGAGATGTTATATTTGTTTAAAATAGAGCCCAAAAGCAGCATATACAGGAAGAACAAAGTAGGACCAAGAACAGACCCCTGAGGCACACCACAGTGGGTAGGGGCAAAAGAAGAAAAGTACTGGCCCATAGCAACGGAGAAAGTCTTCTCTGAAAGATATGATTTAAACCAAGACAGTACTGTGCCTTTGAGACCAACAACATGCTCCAGCCTCGATAATAAAATGTGGTGATCAACTGTATAGAATAAATAAATCAATCAAGGCTTTATTCGCCACGTGCAGTTTGCCCTGCAGTGAAATGCCCCCCCGACCTTACACACACAACACAGACATCACATGGGGATACAGGTTGGAGATTGGTAGCGTTACAGAAAAAAATACACTGAAATATACAATGGGAAGTACAAGAGGAAAAAAAGAGACCTCTACTCATGCTGTGCTCCTGGGAGGACAGCATGAGAACAGGAAACAAAAAAACTCCTCTGCACAAAAAAGCACATAAATGTCCACAGCACAACATTATGGAACATGCGACAAGCCACGGGGTTGGGTGGGGGGTGAGGAGTAATCTGAAGCAAACACAGCAGCCATCCTGCCCAGCGCTACCATTCCAGCGCAGGCTCAGACCCTCCACGTTCCCAGGAGGGAACAAGCATCAAAGGCGTTTGGGAAGGGAGGGGGGATGAGTGTGTGCATATCAGTATATATGTATGTGTGTGCGTGTCCAGAGTTCAGCTGAGACAGTCTCCTTCGCCCTGCTAGGCTAAGTAAACAGTCTTCCAGCCAACCCAGGTGGCCTTGCATGGACTGGGAAGGAACAGACTAAACACAGTCGTTATCAGGGTGTTTTTGTTTGGCTCCAGCCTTGAGACCGCAGCTGGCGCCAAAAGGGTATCCCCATGAAGTGATGGTGCTTTTAACTTTAGTGCGAACAACTCATATGAATTTCAAAGCTGTTCTAACAGTCCAACGCTGGTCTCTCAATCTCCCGTTGGAGAGCCGTGAGCTTCTCCATGATGTTATCAAACTTGCGCTCCGTGATGTTGTCATTCTTGTGCTCAAAGAGCCGATTCTGAGAACTCACGACCACATTGAGCTTCTCCAAGATGTGATCCAATTTGTGCTCAGAGGTGTTATTCAGAGCAAGCCCCTCCAAGATGTAATCCAGTTTGCACTCAGAGATCTTATTCTGAGTATTCACGGCAGCCGTAAGCTTCTCCAAGATCTTATAAATGCTGCACTCAATGAGCCCATTTTGAGAAACTCACGCCTCTTCCCATCATTTCAATCCCAGCGGGCAGCCTTGTGGGGGTTTGAACAGCTGGTTCCGCTTTCTTAATTCTTCGATAAGTCAGGGCCAAGCCAGCTCCGATCAGCAAGAACCCTGTTATCAGTGTTCTGAATAGGTAGATATCTTTAGCACTCAGGCTCACCCAAGCCCAAACTTCTCATTGAGAAAGGGTGTCAATTGCATTTAGGGACCAGTTGATCAAATCCATAATTCCTCTTTTAAGTTTTAGAGAACAGACTGTGAGAGAGTGTTCCAGGGAAAAGTAATACAAAAAACACGAGACTAGACAAGGAAGAGGCTAAGCAGGGAAGCTAAGGGAGAGGAGGAGAGGAAAAAAGTGCGACCGCCTTCGTCAAGAGCAAGAGAAGAGCAGAGGTCAAATCAAGTAAAACCAAAACCACAGAGCAGCATGAGTCGACAGTTAAAAGTAAATAAGTAAAAACTTTTACTAAAGCCGTTTCTGTACTGTGGCGAGGTTTAAAACCAGACTGGAACTTTTCACCAATATTGTTAGCATCTAAGAAGGACTGAAGTTGCTTAATAACTACTTTTTCCAAAATTTTAGACATAAAAGGGAGTTTGGAAATTGGCCTGTAACTGGAGAGAGCACTAGGGTCAAGATTTTTCTTCTTAATAACAGGTTGTAGAACAGCATATTTCAAGGCAATCGACACACAACCTGATGACAGTGATGCATTCAGCAATAGTACAATATAAGGCCCAATGGTGTTCAAAGCTTCCTTGAAGATGCGGGGGGGAAGAATATCACGCAGGGAGTTAGAAATTCTAAGGTGACCAATTATCTCCTTTAAGGTGAAGAAAGACACCGGCTCAAACTGCTGAATAACAATCTGAACTTGAGTAGCAGGCACTTGGCCAGCCAATGTCGGCAAATATGGAGCTCTTAGGGCTAAGATTTTATCAGTGAAATCTTTTAGGAAGTTATCACAGAGTGCGGGGGAAGGTTCTCTATGAATACTAACATCAGGGTTAATCATAGAGTTAAAGATTTTTAAAAGGGCTCTAGGCTTGTGGCTGTTTTTTGTAATTATACCTGACAGGAAGGCAGACTTGGCAGCTTTAACAGTCTTTTGATATTTTGATAAACAATTTTGTAGGATGTCAAAAGAGACCTGAAGTTTGTCCTTTTTCAGCGATGACAGAACAATTTGTGGCTTGAGTGATCCCAGTGAGCACGGGGAGGTGGTAGGGTGTCCATGAAAGGACTGTGAGTAGCCACATTATGAGAATTTAGAAAAGCCTTGATGCGAACATGGAGACCGCCTCGTTTACCCCGTCTCCTAGATCACTTCTTGTGTGGAGGAGAAAAAGGTAAGCGATGTAGGCAGTCAGAAAAGTCTGGCCGAAGCGGGGGAAATTTTTTCTGAATTCCACTTCAGATCAGGTGTTTGGTGATGCAAAGGCCTAAGATTCAGAAGAGTTTGACGATCATATGTGAAAAGCCCGTAGACATCAGGACAACACAAAAAAGAAATAACAAACAGCAAACAGAAGTCGAAGAGACAGTCCGCCATGAACACTGGCGCCATCTTGGTGCCAGTTTACAGGCCTGACAGGACAGTCCAGAGTGAAGCCTTCCAAAGATGTGATGTATTTTTAGATAACTTTGTTGCTTGAAGACCACTTTTTCAGGCACGTTCACAAATAGATGTCAAACTGGACAATGAGACTGCATGGGTACACCACCACAATGTAACAACAGAAGCGCAGACTTTCTGCTTTAATTGAAGGGGTTTAACAAAAGTACTGCATGAACTGTTTAGGAGTCAAAGCCCTTTTATTATAAACAGTTCCCTATTTTCAAAAGTTAAAAACGTATTGAGAGAATTGGCTGATAAGCTGTTTTATGAATAAGTGATGCCTGTTCCCTCTTTATTAAAAATGAAACGGATAAAAGGTTTGAAGTGGATTCCAGGTCAATGCTTGCAAAGTTGAACTTGCAAAGGTCAAACTCAATGCAACTGAAGCAGGCCATGACTGAAAAAAGATCATCCAGAGATCCAGAGATGTTTTTGTGGGGTTTTTTGAACAAGGAAAGAATTCTGCAAAGTCCAACGTTCTCTTGAGTGAACAAACAAGAGACCTATGACCCAACACTCATACCACAAGCCTGTATCTCTGATAGCTGATTAATGTCCTTCTGGGTTTCCTTGATTTTCTCCATTGTGAGCTCTTTCTTCAAATATTCTTATGCAAGGATTAGTGGCAGTGAAATATACAAGTTTGCTTTTCTTTGATACTACTGGTGAGGATGGAGTTGTTTTAATGTGAACATGTATCCCTTCTGATGGAATTTTTGTCAGCCAGCATCAGTGGTTGTGTAGCTGTCTTAAGTCGGGCCACAGGTTTCATCCCCAAGTCAGTGCAAGTGGTCTATTTCCTTACTACCTCTCTCTTCTACTAGAGTAAGATGATTGTGTCCATGCTCTGTATTGTTCCTTTGTAGCTGCAGCCTCTGAATCTCCAACTTTGACATCAGTAAAGGGAAACTTTCAGAGGACAAAGTGGTCAGTGTGGATACTGGTCTTCTACTCAGCCATGCTTTCCATTTTTGTTGCATATGGCACCTCTTTTCAGGTAAAAACTGTCCTATTTTGAAGGTGACTTTGTAAGTTAGTGGGTTAAATTTAAGATATTTATTAGCTATCCATTTGAATGCCTAAATATGTCAGACACTGGCATTTCTTCCACAATTTTTATTTTCACAGGGCCAATTGGGATTTTTTTTTTTTTTGATGTTAATAATCTTACTTTGAAAAATAATTATAAGACTGTCCTTGGCCACAAGAATAACATCTGAGGATCACAAAATGGAACTGCAGTGTTTTGTTTAGAAATTATTCCAGCTTTTTATGGAAAACTCTGTCACTTAAGTTTAGAAAAGACCCTGAGAGGTATCAGGAAGTATATGCAGCAATTATTCAAATGGGTACAAGCCATTATTATCCTTGGGATGCTGGCAAGTAAGAGAAAATACACAAAAATAAGAAAGTTCAATAGTGCAGGAAGAGCCAATACTTTGTGAAGTTCATGATTTTACTTAGCTGTTTTCTATTTTAATGTATTCTTGATGATAAACAAAGCTCATAAGGAATTTTTGCAGGTTAAAGAAACTCCGGAGAAGTCTGTGTGTATATAAAGCCAGCCTTGTCTTGGATTGACATACGTGGGATATTCTGCTTTGGTCACATAGTGGTCACACTCCTGGGAAGCTGAATATATTATTCCACAAGTAAAATGTGGCAACATGATCAATTATTAGACAAGCACATGTTAGGTATTCTTACTTATAAATGGAAAATAGGAGGATTTCACTCAATGTTAAAGCACAGGGCAGAATTGAAAATATCCATTCATCCATAAAACAAAATTTGTTTATACATGTTCTTAAATAAAGTCAATCAGGCTAACAGTTTAACATTTAAAACTATCGAGAGAGCTTTGAAAACATACAAATTTCAAACCAGTATGTCATTGTGCAAATATCCACACAGTGTCAGATCTGGCTTCTTTAATGACATTAAGTGTTACACACAGTTTTCTACACCAGGAAGTGTCTGACTCACTTTATCTGCATGCTGATGAGACGGCATTGGGGGCATCCAAGTGGCATGCTGATCTGGATAGAAAGAGACTTATTCATATGCAGGCCAGATAGTGACTTTAGTCAAACAAAGTACAGTATATCTTTCCCTTCTCCCTACAGTCGTTTAATGACTCGGGGATTTGTAGATAGTAACAAACAAAGAATAAGGCTCTGCGATGGACTCATAATTGTATTTTCATTGCTGAAAACTGTTTGTTTACTCTGATCTTATCTGGGCTTATAAAAAAAATTCACAATCAATATTACCAAGCATTAAAAGAAAACATGGAGCCCATGTAGTGTTGAGTTGGAATGCCACTGCTATCATACCAAGGAACTCATGGTAAAAAAAAAAGAAAGAAAGAAATCACATTTTGACATCAAAAGTAATTGATGTCCTAACACAGATTTAATATAATATTTGATTTATTAAAAAAGCAAAACCTATAATTTCAATATTTAACATCACAATGTACTGCTGATATTTAGGTAACTTTAACTTTGGTTGACTTATTAATAAATAAATAATTAAATAAATGACTTATTATTTCTTCTTTTTTTTAAACTACATATTAGTAACTGTGAATATTCGTGTGTGTATATTTGTGAAAAATTAATCCACATGAGTCTGGACTGGACTAGCTCTTTTCAAACCATTGCTGGTGTTATGGCCCTGGCCATAATCTGTTTTGGTGGCTGTTTCTTTGTCTGTCTTTAAGTCTTTGCAGGTCCCTGAGTGGATGAGCTGATGGCTGCTGATTGGTCCCCTGGTGATGTGGTCTCATTCAAAATCCCTCACCAGCAGTTGTCCCGGGGCAGCCACTGACAGCAGCAGCAGACCTGACCCTGGCCTCCAAAACCTGTGACATTTGTGCCTGTGAATTAATTAATGGCAGGACTTCTTTGAGCAGTTTTGTAGGAATGGGGTCTAAAAGACACGTTGATGGTTTGGAGGAAGTAATTATTGAAGTTAACTCAGAAAGATCAATTAGAGAAAAAGAGTCTAACTTAACATCAGTGGTACTAAGAGTAGCTGTAGATAATATTACATCTGTGGGATGATTACTGGTAATTTTTTCTCTAATGAGAAAAATTTTATTGGTGAAGAAGTTCATGAAGTCATTACTAGTTAACGTTAAAGGGATTGTTGGCTCAAAAGAGCTCTGACTTTTTGTCAATTTGGCTACAGTGCTGAAGAGAAACCTGGGGTTGTTCTTATTTTCTTCAATCAGTGATGAATAGTAAAGTAAAACTGTAAAGTAAAAAGATTCTGGAGTTTTATATTTAGAGGCACATTTATAGATTTTTTGGTAATGGGTGTGCACTGATAAACGTAACTAATGCACTGTCAAAAACTGTCAATTATTTTCTTTGACACAATATGTTGGGTGTCTCAAATAACTTAATCAGGTGTAGATTTGATGATTTTTTTTCAGTAATGTAAAACACCTTTTTATATAATTCAGAGCATAAATTGGATCCATGAATACATTTGATCTCCAGAGTATCATACTGTAAAATGTGAATTGTTAATATCCACATTTCAACAAAGCAGCATAATTATTAGGTGTGAGGGTGCCGCTTGCTGTCTGATTGCTTAACATTTGTAACTTTTGCTTACGTCTCTGTTCTACAACAGGTCAACGTATGTGCCATCAAAAGATAAATGATGTACCCCTTGTGGACATCCAGCTGCCGAGTATGAGTAACCAAGCAGATAACATTATTCTGCATGCTTACCCTCTTTAAATCAGTCAATTAACTCAAAAGCACACATACCTGTCTGCTTAATTGCGTCCCTAGTGCTTCATTATCTGCATAAATTTTAGGGAGATGAAGCCTGAATCTGCCACATGAGTTTAAAAAAATAAAAAATAAAATCTACTGCTACACCTTGTTAGTGCTTGGATATTGATGCATAATGAAAGGCTTGATGTAGAAGTATTTGCAAGTGTAAAAAAAATTGACACAGATCTGACGTGCATGTTTTAACAAAGGTTTTCAAAAGAAGAAAAGGTCTGTTGGCAGAAAGCGCTATATAAATATTGGTAAGGAGGCCATAATTTCTAATGTCTTATTTGCAGAAAATTACAAAGGGTTCAGTAATATTCTGAATAACTGCATCCTATACAGCTAAAAAGAAAAAAAAAAGAAGATAAAATCAAGTCTATTCCACTCATTGTTTGTAGACCACTTTGATCCTTCAACACAGCCTGAACTTAGTCAAGCTTTCTTGTCAGTTCATTCACTGATTTTCAGGAATAGACTTCTTAAAGGACATCCAAAGCTCTTTTTGCAGTGTTGGCTGGATGAACCTGCACTGCTTCAAATAATGTTGAGGCCCAAGCTCTGGGATGGCCAATCCATAAATGATTCCACTGTGTGTTTTTGTTCTGTCCAGGTATCAAAATTGTGCATTATAATTACTGGAGATGGCACGATACCACTTTTTTATGTCCAATACCGATATCATCATTTTGGATATCTGCCGATACCGATATGAATCCGATATAGTGTATTTTTTAATCAATAAAACTGTTTTTGTTTTTTTTTTTAATCTTGCTGCATTTTGTATAAATTCATACTCAAGTTTAAAAAACCCCCCACTAAAGCTATTCTGTTATCAATCTTATAAACTTAAACCTATACCATCCTCCCTATTCTCGTATTTTAAAGAATACATAGCGGAAATATTAAGCAACCTAACTAATAGGGTTGCCAACTCCCAGCGAAAATTTAAAAAAAATAAAATAAAATAGGGAACCACCCCCCCACCCTCTGCCTCGTGATGCTTAATCAGCGTAGTCAACTGTAATTTAATGCTCGTGTTAAAAAAATCAATTATATTTTCACAATAATTAAATAGATTCAACATCTTTCTTCAACAGAATTGCAGACTGCACAGATGATATCTTCCCAAAGGAAAAAGTAGTATAGCTTACTAGAGTATATTAGACTTAATAGTTACTATATACAGTAATGGACTTCTATACGTTTTACATCAGATTAAAACTTTGGGTGTAAGATTCAGATAATTATTTATTAAAAGCTACACATTTTAAATGAGAATAAGAATCAAAAGTATGTCTTTGTACCCCCGTGGGGTGGTTGTAGCTCAGGTGGCAGAGCAGGTCAGCCACAAAGTGCGCCAAAAACAAACAAGAGAGACGGAGTCACGACAGAAAAGCCGATCAGCTGATCATTGATCAGTTTCATGATTGAAGGAGAGGGAGGGGAGAGGAGAAGCAGTTGCTCCATATCCGGTCTTTAAGTGATGACGTGACGAATCCTGCTTCCGAGCCTAAAGTAGTCTGCGTTTAATATGGGTTTTGTGTTGTTAACATGTTTAACAACTGTAGCTCAGGTGGCTGTAGCTCAAGTGGCAGAGCAGGTCAGCCACTAATCAGAAGGTCGGTGGTTCGATCCCAGGCTACCTCCTAGCTGCATGCCAAATATCATTGGGCAAGATACTAACCCTGTAATGTTTGCATGCCTCAAACATTAATGATCACACCTTCAGTAATTCTCAGTTCCATTCTTTAATTCTCAGGCTTGCAGCGATAACACAGTCTGCAGCGCTAACTTGTTCATTTTCCGTTTCCTGTTCGACCTTTCAAAATAAAACTTCTGTAAACATCACAATCACCTCCTTTTTTTTTTTTTTTTTTTAAACAAACTTAGGTATTCAGCGATGTGAATTATTCATCTGAACCTATGACAACGACACCTAATAAAATTACTGAACGTTCTTATTACTTGAGTTTCTCCACACCTAAACATCACTTAAACAGCACTGCGTTTGCGCAGATCTGTGACTAAACACTATCAACATTCAACACTATAATACTGGTTACAGTGTTAGATTAAGGAACAACAAACATGTTACACGCAGCATAACCTTTAACTGGTCACTCAGATATTCAAGTCTTAGATCTGATGTAATCAGACAAATGCATAGGTGCGCGTCTGTTTGATCTGACTGGGTATCTGGGCTTGTCTGTTAAGGCGGGGTCGACATGCCGTCCAGGTGGGGCATCTTCAAGTCCATGTCTGATTTTCTTGAAGAATGAGGTATTCCTGACAATTGAGTGTCCATCCCGTGTAGCTGTAATTTCAGAGCCCTTAACCTTAGTCACTTTGTAGGGTTTTGCATTGTATGGTGTGGATAATTTGTTGTGCTTGGGTTGGCGATGCAGCACTGTGTCACCCGGACTTAGTGAGTGTGGTCTGGCGTGACGAGTTGCATCTGCGATCACCTTCATCTTGATCTTTGCACTATCATCCCTTGCTCTCACTTCAGCATCTGAACACTTCCGTGGAGTGGTGTTAACGAAAGGGAGCTTGGTGTATAGCTGGCGTTGAAACAGTATTTCAGCTGGTGAGCTCGCTGTTGTGCTATGAGGTGTAGATCTGTACTCACAAAGAAAGATGTTTAGTTGCTGTTTCCATGGTGTGCCCTGCGTCTCGGCAACTCTCAGTGCTTTACCTAGGGTTCTCATGAATCTCTCAGCAATGGCATTCGCCTGAGGCCAACAAGGTGTGATTTTGCGATGATGGAATCCTAGGTAGTCTGCAAACTGTGAGAAAGCCTCACTGTTAAAAGGAGGACCATTGTCAGTTTTTACTGTCCTTGGGATCCCAAACATGGAGAACACTTTGTCAATGACTGGGATAACAGAAGATGCTGATGTTGAGCGTACACTTTCAACGACTGGATAGCGAGAATACTCGTCTGTGATAACGAGCAGGTATTCCCCCGTAGGGAGTGGTCCATAAAAGTCTGCACTGACACTGTGCCAGGGCGTTTCCGGTAATGGTGACATCTGCAGAGGGTCAGTGTGTGTGACAGGTGTGCTAGCTTGGCATGGCAGACAGTTTTGAACTGCAGATTCTGCTTTCCGATCGATCTCTGGGAACCATACTTTGGTACGTAGCAGCGCTTTGGTCTTGACGATACCCTGGTGCCCTTCGTGTGCCAGCTGTATTGCTCTTTCTTGTAGGACAGTTGGAATGACTATCCTCGTGCCTCTGAGAATGAAGTCAGATGAGTCGGCTACTGTTAGTTCACTTTGAACATGTTTGAATGTTTTCAAAATGTCAGCATGCTGGGATTTATCTGTTAGATGCCACGTGTTGTTCCTGATGTGACCGATGACTTCCTGCAGAACCTGGTCTTTCAGAGTCTCTGTTTTTATCTCGTGAAGTGTCATGGCTTTTGGGGTGGAGTGATAAGAGAAGAAATTGACATACTCTTCTGCAACCTTACATGCACGAGCACTTTCATTCTCCTGTGTTGGCACTGGATGACGTGACATAAAGTCAGCTGGATTATCAGCACCTTTTCTGTATTCCACTCTGAAGTTATATGGCTGAAGTCTCAGTCCCCATCTTTCTATTCTGGCAGGTGGTTTTGATCTTGGGTTATTCCAGATGATTTCGAGTGCCTTGTGATCGGTCATCAGTGTGAATGGATGTCCATAAACATACAAATGGAAATGTTCGCAACTCCACACAATGGCGAGTGCTTCTTTCTCTGTCTGCGAGTATCTCGTTTCCACATCACTCAGTGCTCTGCTTGCATATGCAATAATGTGTTTCATCCCCTTTTCATCTTTTTGACAGAGAATGGCGCCCAGTCCTACTGGACTAGCATCAACTATCAGTTCAGTCTGTCTGCTGGGATAGAAGTAGGACATCGTCGCGTCGCTTGTGAGACTGACCTTGAGTGCCTGCAACGCAGTTTCTTGGTCTTGACCCCATATCCAAGGGGTGTCCTTGTGCGTGAGCCTACGCAGTGGCTCAGAGATCGATGAGAAGTCTCTGATGAACCTTGAGCAGTAATTGGCCATGCCAAGGAGACTTTTGATGTCAGCAGGTGTTTTTGGGTTGGGAGCGTGTTGAACTGCTGCAACCTTTTTAGGATCTGCTGAAACGCCACCTGCAGAGAAGATAA
The DNA here is from genome assembly GCF_963969265.1 of Rhamphochromis sp. 'chilingali'. NCBI lineage: Eukaryota > Metazoa > Chordata > Actinopteri > Cichliformes > Cichlidae > Rhamphochromis > Rhamphochromis sp. 'chilingali'. Next base: position 9,673,570 of record NC_137931.1, on the reverse strand, counting down.
AACCAAAAAACTCAAGTTTCGTTTTATTAAATTCACACTTCTCTCGATTCAGAGTAAGACCTGACTCTGATAGTCTCTTAAAGAGAGCTGTAAGATTGCTGTCATGATCAGCCTGGTCCCTGCCAAAGACTATAATGTCATCACTGAGATTTTTGACTCCGTTCAGTCCTTGCAGCGTCTGATAAATAGCATTTTGGAACACTTCAGCTGCAGAAGAGACTCCAAAGCTCAGTCTTTTATAGCGCCGAAGTCCCAGATGAGTAGTGAACGTCGTAGGCTGTCAGGGTGTAATTCAAGTTGGTGGTATCCTGCCCTGAGATCAAGTTTTGAGAACACCGTAGATCCATTCAGCTCATGGATTACATCATCAATCGTGGGCGTGACGTGTCGTTCTCGTTCGATTGCAGTGTTTGCTTGTCTCATGTCCACACATATCCGTACGTCATCCGGATTCTTTGGTTTTGGCAGTGTTACAATGGGTGAAACCCACGGTGTTGGTCCTGTAACCTTTTCAATAATGTCATCAGCTTCTAATTTCTGAAGTTCGTCCTCCACTTTTTGACGTAAATGAAAAGGAACACGTCTGTGTGGTTGACAGGTTGATTTTACATCTGTGTTTATGTGCAGTTTCACTTGAAAATCTTTGAGTTTTCCAATTCCCTGGAAAAGTTTTGGGTGTTGTTCTACTAACTAGCTTGTCTGCAACAGAACATTGAGACTGAGAAGAGACCGCAGTGACAATATGGAGGAGTCCCAAGGCTTTTGAGGTTTCAAAACTCAAAATATTGAAACCTCCTCCTTTAATGACAAAGAAGGAACACCTAACTGTTTTGTCTTGTTTTTCCACACTGCACCTGAATGCACCACACACAGGGAGAGACGTAGATGAGTGGTATGGGTAAATCTTGATGTCTGTAGAAGTCAAAGTAGGACGTGGTGTCAGTTTGTTGTAGGTAGCTTCAGTTAAGCAGTTAGCAGTGGCCCCAGAATCGATTAGCACCGGTATCTGGGTGCCCATTACTCTGATTTCAGTATGTGGGAGTTTAGGATGTTTAGCTGTGTTCACCACATATACATAGGCGTCATCACTGCTGAATGTGTGCCCTGTCTCCACATGTGCAGCGCTATCTGTTACTTGATGAACAGTTTGCGGTGGCAGATTTTTCTTATACTTCTTTCCACAATGTGTCTCTTTTCTCTTTGAGCGACATTGCTTTGCAAAATGATTGTATTTGCCACAAGAATTACAGATTTTGTCTTTGGCTGGGCAGCCTTGCTCATGAGGATATCTGCCTCCACAGTTTCGACAGCGGTTATTCGGCTGCCATGAGGGTGTCCATTTGTTTCTAGCCGTGGTATCACGTCCTGTTTTGTGCTGTACTTTATTAACTGCAGCTGTCTTGTCAGCTTCCATCCCTGTAGCTTGCAATTCAGACAACTCACATGCACGCCCGTGATTTAATAGATCATCCAACGTTAAATCAGGTTCTCTGAGTGCTTTTCTACACAGCTGTGATGATGTACAGCTTTGGATAATTTGTGTTTTGATTTCTGCAGTCATGTCTGCAAACTCACAGTTTTTGGCTAGAATCCTAAGCCTGGTGTGATAGTTGTCCAACGTTTCGCCTGACTCCTGCACCGCTTTCCTGAACAGATAAATCTGATACTGCACGTTTTTCTTAGGCGCAAAGTACTCTGACAATTTCTGTTTTGTATCTGCGTACTTGTCGCCATCCGTTGCTAACGTGTCGTAAACGTCATGCACTTTTTCACCAGCCACATGCAGCAATAATGCTCTTAATCTTGCATCTCCAGTAATATTCATTGCGGTGGTGTAGTTTTCAAACCTCTGAAGCCATTTCGTCCAGCGAGGTCCGACGGAATCGAGGTCGGTCTCCGTGTCTTAGGGTGGAAGTGGAGTAGCGTGTGCAGCCATGTTCTTGTCTCCTAAGCTCCGGGTAGGGCAACTTTCTTCGTCTTGCTTTGGTTGTAACCTTTACTCTCGTCGCCAATGTAATGTTTGCATGCCTCAAACATTAATGATCACACCTTCAGTAATTCTCAATTCCATTCTTTAATTCTCAGGCTTGCAGCGATAACACAGTCTGCAGCGCTAACTTGTTCATTTTCCGTTTCCTGTTCGACCTTTCAAAATAAAACTTCTGTAAACATCACAAACCCCATGTTTGCCTACTGGTGGTGGTCAGAGGGCCTGGTGGCACCAGTCTCACCTCTGTCAGTGCGCCCCAGGGCAGCTGTGGCTACAATGTAGCTTGCCATCACCAGTGTGTGAATGACTGAATATAGTGTAAAGCGCTTTGGGGTCCTTAGGGACTAAGTAAAGCGCTATACAAATGCAGGCCATTTACCATTTAATCTCAAAAAGCTCCAAAAAACAGTCAGTGATCACAGTTGGCCTCCCTCGGCTTTTATGACTACTAATCACTTTAAAGCTCGGTGTTTAAAACCTTACAATGTAGCTACAGCCCATGCAGCAATATATGAATGACTAACCCTATTCATCCTTGTGGATGAATTATCTCAGTTGTTCTCCTGGCTGAAGTTTGGTCCGTTTACTGCATCCTGCCATGAGATTACATTTGTTCCTGACCACCGAGAATCCTCACGTTAGCTGTTATTGAGTGGAAAAAAGTTAGCGTGTTTTTGTTATGCTCACATAGCTGTGTCGCTAGCGGTCACGTAGTACATCGTTATATACCAGCTAGCCAAACTTCAGTAACCCTACAAACGTCACTGCTGTTTAGTTTTCTGTCTTCATTTATTTTGGAAGTGATAACAGAGCTGTACGTTTTAATTTGTTTCCAAAATCCCTCAGGCAGGACATGCTATATTGTATTTAGATGGAAGCTAGCGAGCTAACTTGCTGCTAACTTCTAACTCCGTTAAATGTCATAAATTCATAAAATGTCATAAATGGATGATAAACTCAATTGTTACACCTAGTAGAGCAGAACGCTGATCATTTTATTACAGATGAAAAACTTTAGATAGTTTTTCAACTCTCAGTGATGCCACAGTGATTGTTTGATTTATGGACCTGCAGCGGAGTTTGAGCCCAGACACGGGTAGTGACGTCAGACTTAAAGACCGGATATCGGTTGTTAAGCTTAACATGGGAATGCTTTACAAACCGACAGGTCTTGCACGCCACAACAGCTCTATCACGTGACGCATACTCCTCCGACGTGCTATGGTTATGAGCTGAGTTACGCCATGTCGCAAGTTTTTTGAGGTGCTTTCGTGATATTTAATGGATCGTCTTACATTTTTTATTTCGCTTCTATATCCGATCCAGTAATTTAGGTCAGCATCTGACCAATACCGATACATAATATCGGATCGATCCATCTCTAATAATTACATCCCCAAACCTCATCATGACCTCAATCTGTACATGTTAATGACAAATTTATATTTTTATTGACGTGAATGACATGTGATATGAATTTTTGAATTTGGGTTCATCACTACATATTAGTGATGGGATTTCCGGCTCTTTTTAGAGATCCGGCTCTTTCGGTTCGGCTCACTAAAAAGAACCGGCTCTTTCGGCTCCAAACCGGCTCTTCAGGTTGTTTTGTTGCTATAATTAATTTATATTAACAATAATATAAAATTATGCACAAAAGGAATTACTAATGTAAAAAAGTGGTTTTATTTATATATGCTTATATATAAATATATGCGGTGGCCCCTAGAGACAAAGCACGTACAAACTCCAAAACACATTTCTAGCATGAACTGAACTTCCAAAGCAGAGCTACTAGATCACTTAAATTACACAATTGAAAGCATGTGTGTATTGTTTGTGTATTTATACACAGGCACTCATATATATTCAAATTATTTTTAAAAAATGTTCATTTACCTGTTATTACCACACACCAAATCTGGTTGTTGGTACTTGCTGGCTTGCGCCCAGCATCCTGGAGCACTTCTGTTGTCTTTTGTTTTGAGTTTTTACGTGCGTTGGAGTTTGTACGTGTTTTGGAGTTTGTACGTGCTTCAGAGTTCATACGTGATTTGAAGTTTGTATGTGCTTTGTCTGTAGGGACCACCGTAAATATACTTTTATTTATTCACTCCACATAAAATGTGATAAATAAATCATATAATACAAAAATCAACTATTCACATTTCAACTTTTAACTATTTAAATTTTCAGCTTTTTCCTTTTACAAATTTAAAGTGAAACAACACAAAACACTGCAAACCACAACACAATTGAATATAAATTAAAATATGAAAACAAAAAGAACATGCACATTCTCTGTCATATGGACCTGCATGAATAAACTTTCTGAATCCTTTATCATCTGCAACTGAAAATAGTTGTGGATGATTACTATACCTTTCTAATGTGACGTTGTTGTCCCTGGCTCTCTTTCTCTCCCTCTGGCTCTGTTCCTGTGCTACTGAGTGTAACTACCGCCCCTCCCCCCTCTGTCCAGCGTAAAGCACAAGGGTGCTGAGTGAAGCAGCTAAGTGCGAGAGAGAGGCTGAGAGAAAGAAAAAAAAAAAAACGTGACGGCTCGTGTCGTTCACGTCAAAGACCCGGCTCTAAGAGCCATTTCGTTCGCGAACGACCCATCACTACTACATATGTCCTGTAGCCTTTGATTGCTTTTTACCACCAATGCACTGAGACTGATGTTTTCAGTGTAAGGACCAATTTTGAGAATCACCTCGTTTGTGCCTGCCTTTGGTGTTTGTTGTTGATTCAGCTAAAGAAATGGAGGCCAATTATGAAAAAAAAAAAGTATGCATCATGGGAATCCCCGGCAGCTTACGTCTATTGCAGCATAACTAAGGGAGGATTCAGGGTCACCTGGTCCAGCCCTAACTATATGCTTTAGCAAAACGGAAAGTTTTAAGCCTTATCTTGAAAGTAGAGATAGTGTCTGTCTCCCGAACCCAAACTGGAAGCTGGTTCCACAGAAAAGGGGCCTGAAGGCGCTCCCTCCCATTCTACTTTTAAATACTCTAGGAAAAACAAGTAGGCCTGCAGTACGAGAGCGAAGTGCTCTAATAGGGTGATATGGTACTACAAGGTCATTAAGATAAGACGGGGCCTGATTATTTAAGACCTTGTATGTAGGTAGGAGTCAGACCATGTTTCTTTTTAGCTGAAAAACATTACACACAGGTAACCTGCAGTGTTGAAAACTTGTTTTCCGACGATGTTTGCTACCCTACAATCCATCCTGCCCTGTAGTAAAATGAGCGACATTTGACTGTCCTGTTGCTCCCATTGAAATTTATACAGCCTATTTAAGATCTAAAACTTAACATTGTCCGTAGCCTGCTGTTGTCAGTGTTGCCAACTTAGCGACTTTGTCGCTATATTTAGCGAGTTTTCAGAGCCCCTTAGCGACTTTTTTTCTAAAAAGCGACTAGCGACAAATCTGGCGACTTTTTCTGGTGTTACTGGAGACTTATTTATGACGACTTTTTGACTTGAAAGCGCGTATCGCTTTCACTCTCAACAAGCAGCGGTGCTGCCGTGGGCACCTCACCCGTGCCAAAGCGCTCACGGGCGGAGGATAGTCCTCCCCCAGCTGCTATCAGGGCAGGAGATGTTCACCCATGCTTCCGAACTGCAAATGAATCGCTTATGAGAAAAGCCGCTGCTCCCGCACTGACTGTAACGCAGTCAGTTCTTCTTTTACTGTTATGCTGTTTTGTGGATCACAAGGTTTAAAACTACTTATAAACACACACACACAAATTAACCCCACCAGAGTGCCAATCTCGGGTCACTTTTGCCGGTCCAAGCCCGGATAAAGGAGCAGGGTTGGAATTGTGACATTAAAAAATAATAATTGCTAAAAGAAATTTAAATTCGTTTAAGACGTTTTTTACTCACTCTGTCTCTTCCACGATGTTATTTCTCTCTCCAACAACGTAGGTTACAATTATATTAGCATGACCAATTATGCAAATTAGGCGATGACGTCATTTAGCGACTTCTAGCGACTTTTAGGACAGCCAATAGTGATTTTCCTTACTGAGGAGTTGGCAACACTGGCTGTTGTTACCACTGTCCTGTTTGAAATGTAACAAGAGAAACTGGGTATTTTGTCATATGTGCATGTGCTGATATTAAACCCAAGGTACTAACTAGCTAACTGACTGGATGCCCATTAACCTTATAACTCCTGTTGTGTGTGTGTGTGTGTGTGTATATAGAGAGACAGGTTCACAATGGGGCAGCACGGTGGCACGGTGGTTAGCACTGTTGCCTCACAGCAAGAAGGTTCTGAGTTCAATCCCACCATCAGGCCAGGGTCTTTGTGTGTGGAGTTTGCATGTTCTCCCCGTGTTTGCGTGGGTTCTCTCCGGGTACTCCAGCTTCCTCCCACCGTCCAAAGACATGCAGCTTGTGGGGATAGGTTAATTGGATAATCCAAATTGCCACTAGGTGTGAATGTGAGTGTGAATGGTTGTCTGTCCCTATGTGTTAGCCCTGCGACAGACTGGCGACCTGTCCAGGGTGTACCCCGCCTTTCGCCCTATGACAGCTGGGATAGGCTCCAGCGCCCCCCGCGACCCTGAAAAGGATAAGCGGAAGCGAATGAATGGATGGATGGATGGATGGATGAAGGTTCATAATGGATATAAGGAAGTTTTTTTCAAAAAAAATGAGCCACATTCAGGTAAAAGTGTAAAATCAAATGATCCATCAATAAAGGATAATGTTGGATCAGTGTTTCAATATTTATATCCTTTATTAGATGTACATGTGGTATTTTTTAATCTAATTGAATACAATCTATTTGTGTATGATTGTCAGTCCGAAGAGGGAGAGAGGAAAGAGGAGAACATGAGGAGAAAGTACAAGATCAGGAAGAACCAGGTAAGAAAACAGACAGGGAATACTAACAGGCAAAATAGAAACCATTAAACTGGCAAAGAAAAAACAAACTAACGAATCTGCAAAACAAACTGGGTTGTCAGCCCTGGCACTGCATTACCATATTGAACTTCAGTCAGAGGAAGTCACGGTTGCCAAAGACTTTTTGAAGCTCAAGAATGAGGCTGGTACCATCCCAGATATGTTAACATTGTACAATCTTCAGGATAATCAGATCTTCCCCACACTGAAAACTGTTATTCAAGTTGCCCTAACAAACCCAGCCTTAGCTGTGAGAGGTCTTTTAGTGTCTTGAGTCAGCTCCATACCTGGCTGAGAAGGACCATGGGTCAAAGCAGACTCCAGCACCTGGCAGTGATGTCAGTTGAGAAAGAGATGCTTGAGAGACTTGACCACCAAAATGTGATAGACAGATTTGCCAACCTCAAGGTGAGGCGATATAGGTTATGGATGGATGGATATATATATATATATATTTTTTTTTTAATTCCAATCCATTCTTCTATAGCAGCATTTAAATAACCTTTATCAGATTTGATGGTTTTGTTACAGACTTTTCAAAAAAGTGTTTTGCTTTTCTTTCACAAATGTGGGGATTAAATTGTGTTAAAATGTGGAAAACAGTGATGTCATGTTTCGTGACGAGGACCCAGGCACAGAGAGACTTGATGAATTTAAGAATCTTATGATTTAATAAAGAAATTTGCAGACTTGCACAGAGAGGGTAAAATTATGATGACTGACAATGGAGATGAAGACAACAGACAATGAGAACCGGGAGGAACAGGGGTTTAAATGCACCAAGGAGACAGTCAGAGGGAACTCGGGACAACCGGAGACATTTAAGGATGCAGGGACTGACAGAGACAGGGAAGACGTCTCATCTTAGTAAAGTTTACCTTGGCTGGATGGGCAGCTCTCTGGGTGCTCAGCACCCCCAAAGCTCTGATCCTTGAATCGCCCCTGAGTTAAGTGCATTTTTTAAAGCTTCAGTGATTCATAGGTCAGCTTTAAGTGAACAAAGGGGGAAAAAAAAAACATTTCTCTGCAAATGGTCAAGTACAAGTACTGGACTGAAAATGAGTGAAAAATCACTCGATGTCCAAAGAAAAACTTAAAAAAACCTTCAGAAAGCCTGGCAAAAGAAAAGAGAGTCTGGCAGAATATAAACAGAGGGTGGCTTGAGAATTATGCACAGTCATGTTATAGTTTTTAGTGGAATGAATTTCAATGGAGTGCATGTATTGAGCAAAAAGCAAACAAACAAACAAAAAGCTTGGCCTTATGTTAGCATTTGGAAGTGACTGTCAAGCACTTGAACAAAAAAAAAAAGATATTTTGAACAACTTTCCTAAACAAAATGCCTAATATGCAATGTTGAGGATATCTGAGACATGTTTTTCATAATTTGCTTTGACAGAGAATGCATTCCCAGGCAACTGCAGTGAGGTACTCACACAGGGTTTATAACGATATAATGAAGAGATGGATGTTGACATCTGATAACTGGTGACTCATTTTAAAGCAAAATGAACAGAGAGTACACTGCACAAAACCCAGTGCTCATGTTTAACTAGTTCTCCAGGGCCTGTAATGGCTATGAAAATGAGATGAGGCAAAATTATGGACAAAACAGTCAGGTCCATCAGGCTTTACTAAATTTGCAACTGAATGCAGTGGGTTACTACAACAGCCCATTAGATTTATCCTTAGTTGGTTATGCCAATACAGCTTCTCTGCAGACAAGTTGTATAAATACATAAATGTGTCACTCTCACTTTTAAATATGTAATAATTCATTGTTCGCCCTCATGAGACAAATTTACATATATATATTCTATAGCCTCAGATTCAAGTTAAACCTGCTGGGATGTAATTTACATCTTCCCTTCAGGTCCACTTTATTTTCATTGTATTTTGTCCTGATGCTCTGCCAGAAATGGTCAAGTGTTATCATTAAAAGCCTTAATAGATGCAGTCTCCACCCCAATCTAAACTTTTCACCTTGCCCAAGTATAATTTGGCACAGGATCAAAAGAAATCAACACAATTAATGAGACGATGGTGGGTGCTGCTATGTTGAGTCCAGGGAACTACATGCTAATCAATGCAGAGATCCAAATTGTATTATAACACAGAAGCCTGAAACATACAATTCACACATTCTTTCTGTCTTTAGTAAACTGGAGTTGTGTCGTGGTGTCAACTATAGTTTTTTAGGCCTAACTATTGTACAGCATGTCTTTTTCTGTTTTTCACAGAGTTATGTTCTGATATACGCAGGACCCACTGCATACGCAAAGTAACTTTGTCACTTTCACAAGTTTTTGACAAAGGTCAAGTCCTGGTTGCACCAGTCAAAGACATTTTCCTGTTCTGCTCACCCTGACTCAGCCAGCGTTGACAGCACTATTTCACTTAAGCTCTTTCCCCTGATTAGAATTTTCTCCACGGTCCTGATAATTAGCCTGTTAATTGCCCCTACTTTCTGAAATGCATTTGAGCACTGAATTGATATTCAACACAAATGAGTCCTTGCAGGTTTCCTTCAATGGTTTCCAGCTGTTGGGTAGATTTGCTGTTGATGGAAATCATAAGAGAAACACAATCAGATTTTATGGAATTTTTCTGGTCCTCATTATTGGTTTCTTGGAGCTTTACACAACCACTCAAACATGCTGTGTACTTTAGTACGCTTATATAATATTCATTGTGCCACACAACAAGACAAAAATGTAATATGGGACCAACTGTAAATAACTAATAGTTGGTGCTTGGCAATAGTGCTCCCCCACCACACACACACACGTTGCTCCAAAATCAATAATAAAATAGGTTATTATCTGCTCCAGATACCTCTGTAGCAGAAACCTTTGTCACTTTACCTTCTGAACAATTGCACATCAACTCACCCGGAAAAATCCAAAATCTATCGCACACTCATGCATACACACAAAGTGCTTACTTTCCCTCTGATAGAGGAAAAGGGTCAGTTTTTCAGTGCACATGTACATTTCCTCCCTCCTCCCTGTTCAGTTTGCACTGTCCCCACCCTCCCACACACATGCTTTGACAGTTTGAGGCTGAAAACCCATCAGGCCACTCAGTTCCACGCATGAGAGAATTCCTGTTAAGGCTCCCACTGAGGAAAATGGGCCCTGCCCCTTAATTTACTGCCTGAGTCAAGAAGAGGGCCCATTGATGCATTTGGAACTAACTAGCTGTGTTCAGAGACCTATCTTTTTGCTCTTGCCATTCTACATTATTCTTCTCTATTTAATAAACCACATTCTATTTGTGCTTTCAACTGTATTACCGCTGTCTTGGTCTAAAATACTCATACTGGATTTTGTCCAGGACATCGTTTTGTGGCTGAGCACTAGAAGAAAACTGATAAATCTAGCACACTAATGCTACTGATGTTGTTACAAAACTACTTTCCTTACCCATTAGGAAGAAGCGATGAATGGCAAAAAAAGAGAGTCTACTGTATGTGTTCTCTATTCAGATACTCATCTATCCAACTAAAATACTGAAGTGATGCCCATTTATTTCTTCTTCAGGTGCTATCTAAACTCATGAATGAACAAATAGGAAGATTTTGGTTACGACTGCTAGATATAAATTGTGATTTTTCACATTTCTACATAATGATGTAGAAATGCACTTGTACTAAAAAAAAAAAAAGAAAAAAAGGATACTATAAAAGTTCATTTTCGTTGAGTTGGATAATATAATGATGGCAGCATTTTTGTTATCTTGTGGGCTCCATTGTGTTGAGTTACATGATGCAAAATGCTAATCGCCTACTGAAAAATAAGAATTTAAAGTGCACATGTCTAAGCAGAAGCAAAAGTCTGAATACAGTTTACATTACAACATCACATGGTGTGTGGGATAGATGGTTTAGCTCAAAAGAACTCTAAGTGCCTTTTTATCCTGTTTGGATTTAATCTTTAATCCAGCTGAGGTTAAAGTTCCTAATTCTATTGTTGAGCTTTAAAGTATTTTTTTTTAGCTTGAATGAAAATCTGCATCTGCATTGGACACAGACTGAGAATTACTTTTGGAGGCAAAGTAAACTTTACATAATCACCAATTCTCATTCACATTCTTGCTGACATTTGCAATGTGGGTGTTGATTGACATGATTACCCCATAATGATATGGTAATGGGTAAGCATTCTTTTTTTTTTTTTGCTATGATTGGTGAGTTGCTGAATCTTCAGACATAAGGAGCATTTATTTATTTATTTCATTGATTTATTTATTTTTACTTCACAAAATATACAGAAGTAAGGAATTTTTTAATAATCAAACTAAATATTGTGTTTTTCTCATAACTTTAAATTCACAGTAATGTTTGAAAGCTGTATTCTACTCAGTGTTAACTGGGCATATATATTTATATTATACAGATGATAATAAAATGGCAGGATTTAAAGGCAAATATATTTTCACATTTGTGGTTTGTTTTTTCATCAAATTTAACCTGTTGATCATAATCAAAATTAATATAGGATATTAATATAGTAGCTGTGATACACTGAGAAGATACTTTTCTTATTATAATTATACTATACTTAGCCCTCTCACAAGGTTTCATTAGTACAGTATGTTTTGCAGCAGTAGCTAACATAATGCACAGCTCATTGTAGAAACAGGAAAAAATGTCAGATTAGCACTTTCCTACAGTCGCTAATGCAGCTGTTCTGAAAACAGTTGCCCCACCATGGTGTTTGTCACTGAACCAGCTGTGCAAAGCCGCCCATGTTCTCTTCCATTTCAATCTCAGCACTGCCGTCTCCCATCTGTAACATCTCTGTTCTGAGAGCAAGCTATATTCAGCGGGACCGTATCCATGGAAACATGCAATTATCCAAGACATCAACAATTCATGCTGAATAATTTTATCAGCGACCAAATGGGCACTATAGCAGCAACCCCCCCCCCCCAATCCTTCTGTTCTATCTATTTCATTTAGTTCTGTACTCATATGCTATGTGTTTCAATGAAATGTGTGTTTGTGGGAGTAAATATAGCATAGAGGTGGCACTTGGCTGAGCGTCAGTCAGAGAAGTATCAGTAAAGAATTCCCTCTCAACTTTTTTCCTGCTCAGACTGGAGAACACTGTAATAAGCTTGTCTTCTCGCCTGTGATCGACCCAGCAGTGACAATATTATTGACTGAACTACTCAGAGGATTTGTTCGCCTTCAGTCTTAAGAAGGAAAGGAAAAAGATGAAAATTAGGGTTTAACAGACACACAGAAAGACCACCAGCAGTCACTAATAATCAGGTTGGGAGACAGCTAATGGAAATGCTTGAGTTAACTCCTTTATTTAAAAACCGCAAGTTGATTAAATTCTTATTTACAGGAGAAATGCTTTGTAGGTTAAGACTGCTTAGTTAAAGCAGAGTGAGAGGCCTAACCGTCTGAAGCTCTATCACATTTTGACAACAAAAAAAGCCTGTAGGATTGTAGGATGTTTGCCTTCATAATTAAGTTAAGATCAAGCATAACACTTAGAAGTCAAAGAACTGTTTTTCTTGGAAAGTAGTGCCAGCATGCAGCGTGTCACACAGCAGCAGGGGTGGGGAAACCCAATTTAATTGGGTACATGCGGCACATGAAGCAGCAGGTATGGTGCGGAATCGTTATCAGCTGATGATCAAACGTGACGGGTAGTTGGGCAAATGCTGTGCCACTTCTTCTTGTTTGGGATTAGTCCTAATATGGTAAACTAGAAAGGGCTCCATTTAGTTAGGGTGGGCCTTCATAAAATATGGATCTTATGCTCAAGCTATGGGAGGGCAGCTTGTAACTTTTGGATTCAGTGCCAAACCATATAATTGTGATGTGTATTTCATTCTCAGGACGTAAAATGGTGTTGTTTTGTTAAAGCTGTCCTTTGGTGATGCACTGGGTTATATATATCAATCCCCAGCTCCGCTAGTTCGCATATGGAAACATCGTTGGATAAGGTGTTGATTCTCGTCTTCCAGTTCCATCCATTGAAGTGTGATTGTTAAACAAAAAGCACTTGTGTGAATATTACAAAAAAAAAAAAAAAAAAAAAAAAAACTGAAGCCAAATTGTAACCATAATGGCAAAAATGTAATCAAACTGGTTGGGCCACTCTTTGCAGGAACAACTGCAATCAAGCATTTGCAATACCTGGCAGTAAGTCCTGCACGGTGCTGTGGAGGAATTTTGGCCCACTCATCTGTCCAGAATTGTAATTCAGTCACACTGGAGAGTTTTCGAGCATGAATCGCCTTTTTAAGGTCATGCCACAGCATCTCAATCAGATTAAGGTCAGGACTTTGACTAGGTCGCTCCAAAATATTCATCTTCTTTTTCATAAGCCATTCAGACGCAGACTTACTGGTGTTCTTTGAATCATTGTCCTGCTGCACAACCCAAGTGTGCTACAGCTTGAGGTCGAACAGATGGCCGGACTTCTCCTTCAGGATGTTTTGGCAGACAGCAGAATTCATGGTTCCATTTACCACAGGAAGTCTTCCAGGTACTGAGGCAGCAAAACACCCCCAGACCATCACACTACAACCACTATATTTTACCGTTGGTATGATTCCTTTTCTGACATGCTTATGTTGCTATTATGCCAGATGTAAGGTGACACACCTTCCAAAAAGACAAGCCTCCCTCACCTTTAGAAATGGCTTTATTGCCTGTCCTTACTTTGTTTCTCATTTGTTCCTGAATTTCCTTGCATCATGTTGTTTGGCTTTTAAGGATCTTTTGGTTTTCTTCACTTTGTCAGGAAGATCTGAAACATTTAAATGTGACAAACATACAAAAAAAATAGGAAATCGGGAATGGGGCAAACACTTTTCCACACCACTGTATATCTGCATCTGAAAACAGTTTGCCCAAACCAAAAATGGTAAAAGGCTTGTATTTGTATAGCACTTTACTTAGTTCCTATGGAGCCCAAAGCGCTTTACACTACATTCAGTCATTCACCCATTCATTCACACACTGGTGATTTCAAGCTACATTGTAGCCACAGCTACCCTGGGGCGCACTGACAGAGGCAAGGCTGCCGGCCACCAGCAGTACGCAAGGGGTGAAGCGTCTTACCCAAGGACACAACGACTGAGACTGTCGGAGCTGGGGCTCGAACCGGCAACCTTCCGATTACAAGACGAACTCACAACTCTTGAGCCACGATTGCCCCAAATGTTGAAATTGCACCACATCCTTTAGGTGCTATCTGCTATCTTATTGTTCAAGCACACCACCACATTTCTTCCTCTCTTACCCTCACCACCCCCTTTTCGTTGTTCATCCTGCTCCTGTTACAGATCCCCCGTTTGAATTAAGACCACAGGGATGCCGCTGTGCTCCTGTAGAAACTGTAGAAATCCATTAGCATCAGTGTTAACGCAGGGCCACTGTCTGCTCATTAAGGGCTAGATCCTTGTCTCACTGATGGAGGATCTCGGTGCCCTGCTCCATCCTGATGGACAGCAAAGCTGGAATTTCTGTCTGCACATCGCCTCAGGGGGGAAGGCACTGTGTGTGTGTGTGTGTGTGTGTGTGTGTGTGTGTGTGTGTGTGTGTGTGTGTGTGTGTGTGTGTGTGTGTGTGTGTGAGAAAGTGAGAGAGACAGAGTGAGAGAGAGGGTGAGAAGAGAAAGTGAAACAGACGGAGAGGGGGTGAGGCAGGTTTCCTTTTACATAAGTCAGAAGTCACACTATCTGGGCGAGTGTCAAGTATAGACACGTGGCCTTAGTGTATACACAGACATGCTGTCCTGTGCCTTGCTTAATAGGCCATCGTGGGTCTCAGTGTTTGCCAGTAGTTATGGAAAGTATTGCCTTTTATCTGTCCTCCTGAGACTAGGTGTGCATATTGGTTATCTTTGATTTAACTTGTCAGCAGATGAGTTTGGGAAAATTAAAATGAAACAGAGTATTACAGGATTTATAAAAACAGGCAGACATGAGAAAAGATTGATTTGGATGCCAGTAACATTAACATAACAACATGCATTATAAGCTACAGAGCTGATTGTCGTCATCATAAATATGGTTGTGTGGCACTGCTGCCTTACCCCTGATTCAATTATTATTTGGATGTGAAGAGAAGGATTTTAATGTCAATCCTGGATTTAACAGAGTCAGTGAAGAAAGTGCAATACAAGTGAAATATGGCCTTTTTTCCCAGTCCAACTTAAAACTTTAAATATCAGCCACCTAATAATAATGGATAATAACAAATGAATAATAAATGCATGAACCAGCTTTTCAGCATCATTCTAAGATATGTTGTTTCTAATTTTAGAGATGTTACACACATGACTGAAAGCAGTACAACAAATTTGTTTAAGGATATATGCTCGATCAATTTTGTATAAATTTGTATCATCGTCATCATGGAAAAATAAAGCCAGGTTTTATCTACCGGCCAATACAAACTCAATGAAATGATAAGGAGTGTTTTCTATTAATATTGTCTAAAGCAAACATGTGAAACCTCTACTATCAGTGTGAAGAAGAAGAAAAATCTATGCTCACAGGTTGGAATTTATCAGATACCATTCGAACAACTTCAGTCCACCTTAAATAACCAAGGTGTGTTCTAAGTTTTGTAGTAAGACACAGACGCACAGAGAACAATCTTGTATTACGACAAGTTACCTAAAAAAAAAAGAAAAAAAAGTCACAACCCACCATGTAGAGCTCATGTGAGCACTGTCCATGGTCCTGAAATGATAAAACTGTAATTCATCTAATATTACACAGTTCATGGCAAAATTAGAATGCAGAAAAAATTTTCTGAGAACACTAATGTGTCAAACACATTTGCATTGCCAGCAGGACCTCTATATGCTATAGGCTTTTGTTTTTCTTTTCTTTTCTTTTCTTTGACAGGGCGATCGTGGCTCAAGAGTTGGGAGTTCGCCTTGTAATCGGAAGGTTGCCGGTGCGAGCCCCGGCTTGGACAGTCTCGGTCGTTGTGTCCTTCGGCAAGACACTTCACTCTTTGCCTACTGGTGGTGGTCAGAGGGCCCGGTGGCGCCAGTGTCCGGCAGCCTCGCCTCTGTCAGTGCGCCCCAGGGTGGCTGTGGCTACAATGTAGCTTGCCATCACCAGTGTGTGAATGTGTGTGTGAATGGGTGGATGACTGGTTGTGTAAAGCGCTTTGGGGTCCTTAGGGACTAGTAAAGTGCTATACAAATACAGGCCATTTACCATTTTCTATTTATTTATTTCTATTTTATTATTACCACCCCTCCCTGCCTGTCAGTGTGAGAGGCAGGGAGTCGTGGAAGTGATGAAGAGACTGGAAAAAAGAGAAAGAGGCAGAAAAAAAAGGGGGAAGAATAGGACAAAAGATGAAAATAAAGGACAAAACCCAAGTTATGCAGCAGGCCACCATCTGTAACAAAATGCATCCCCCCCACAAAAAAAAAGAAAAAAAGAAAAAACAAAACTGAAAGATAACGCAAAAAATCTGATACAGAAACACACGTAGAACCTTGCTATGTGTGTTGATTGATTGATCATACTTCATTCATCCCGAGGGTGTGTGTGTGTGAGAACACACAAAGGGTTCTTGATAATGAGAGTGAAAATTCAAAACAGTGCTCCCCTGTCAGAGAGAGGCTCAGGACACCTGGGCTGCCAAAGCAGAATTTTTAAACTTTTTAACATAAATGCATTGATCAGAACAAAAAACAAAGAGGACTTTAAAAATAGCAAACAATTTAAAATGAAAAATGGGATGATATTAACACCTCTTGTGGGTGACGTCCATCCAAGGCCTGATTATTCTCAGGGCATGGTCCAAAAGTCAGTGACGTAATCTCTCCCCTCTTCAGCCATTTTTGTTTTAATCATGTTGTGTAATTCATGCCACAGTATGCTGAAAAGCCCCTTAATGCCAATAATTGAAGAATTACAACAGATTTTGTTCCCACTAGTATTGCGTGGCTGCTTTGTGGTTGGAGGTGCCAGGTCATCTGTGAGTTCACTGAGCTAATTTAGTATTAGGTATCTGGGTAATCTCAGACGTCCTAAACTCTCTCTCCATGCAGCAATGACTGCTTTCATATCACATCACGCAAAAAAATAGAACTGTTTTTTATTATTATTAATAAATTGTGTGTAAAATAAACATCATTGAAGCAAAACAGGCCAAAATCGCCACGGCGACCTGTGCATGCTGGTGCCTGTATTGTATCGATTTAGAAAATCCTACTTTCATCTTTATACTTGCAAGCAAGGTTTTGTTTCATTAGTGCGTTCATTATAACTTACCACGCTTTTTGTGAAACACACACTTGATGTTCAAGAAGCACGCTCTTGTTTTCATCTCGACTTGATCTCGCAGATACCCTGAGGTGTTTCCCACAAAGTACAAACTATTTCCTACTACAAGTTGTCTAACCATGTCGGGGGGGGCATGTTTATAGCTGTCACAAAGGGCCAGACTCAAAGGCAGGGTAAATAGTTGGTTTTGATGCGGACAAAATGGACCAGATGTAATCATTTAAACACGGGGATAATGCACATTCTCAGACAGTCTTTCCCTAGAGGCATTTATGTTCTTCTACTCATTTGTACACAGGAAAAGTGGAAGAAATTGCTATGTTGCTTTGGGCAGAAGCACCGCTAACTTTCTTCTCTCTGCACTGCGAAGTAACTCACGTCCAATGCTAGGAAGGTGCTGAGGCCTTGTAAAGTGTTTGACCATTGGCTGAAGCATTTCAGCCCTTAATATAGTCTTATAAAAAGAATCACTTAAGCCATAGCTGGACTGGTGATTTTTCGTTTTTATGGTCCGATGATTTTTTCTTCATTTATTTATTTATTTTTATAACAGTATAAAACAATGAAAGGTGATGGATTGGCCAGATGCTGGCAGATGTGTAAAAATAAGTTGTTTGGTGGTGGCTATGGCGGAGCTGCCACAAGAGGCCAGGTGGATGAGGGAAAGGGGAGGCAGGAGGAGAGACCCCGGTCCGAGTGTCAGGTGAACTGAACTTCAGGTAAGAAGTTATGAGCTGCAGTCTATCTGGGTCAGATATAAACCAAGTTTAGGTGGAGTTTATTTTCGTTGTGCTGACTTTTCACAGTCAGTTACAATAACTCGTACTACGTACTAGCTAGTATGAGAGAGTTGGGTGGGTGCTATGATGTTACTGATGTGAACTTTATTTGATTCATAAGGTTAGTTAGTAGAGTTGCCAACCGTCCCCTATAAAAAAAGAATTGTCCCGTATTCAGAGAAAATATTACGCGTTTCATATTGAGGTGAAAAGGAACACAGTTTGTCCCGGACTTCAGCTAGGATGGAAAAAGACACAAAACTGGAGTTTTTCTCTGTCTTTACGCTGTCAGCTGTCTCTTCTTCTCTCATTCACTCATGAAACTGATCAATGATCAGCTGATCGGCTTTTCTCTCTTGTTTGTTTATCGCCCACTTTGCGCCAGAAAGAGGAAACCAGTGGTTGTCGCGTTAAACAACAGCACTACGTTTAAGCTTGATCAGCTGTTAGAATTTATTAAAATTAATTTCTAGTATCAGCTGATGTTTGCTGGAGCCACAGCTGTAAAAGCTGCTGGTCATTATGTCGGTTTGGATATGTGGTGAGAGGGAAACATGAAGATGAAACCAGGAGATGTTCTTACTGAATCATCAGAGCTGAACAGGTGATGGAGAAACAGGTTTACCTTTTAGGTGACATGAATGAGTTGAAGGGAAGTTATGAACGGTTTCTGAGAGACAAATAACACCAGGATCCTTTCTGTGTAGCTGACAGCTGGTAACTCTGCAGGGACGTGTCTAGCAAAGCTTTGCCAGGGGGGCAGGTGGGGCATTAACAGGGAGAGGGGGGCACAGAGAAATACTTTTCTTTCTTATTCTCATTTAAAATGTCTCGCTTTTATTAAATAATTATCTGAATCTTACAACCAAAGTTTTTATCTGATGTACAACGTATAGAAATCATACATATACCAACAAGACAGTGTGCATCACTGTCACAACAGCGTTTGTTTTCATTCAATAATAATAATAATAATAATAATAATAATAATAATAATAATAATAATAATAATAATAGATTGCATTTTCGGGACCCCTCAAAGCGTTTTACAATACCACTATTCATTCACTCTCACATTCATACACTGGTGAAGGCAAGCTACAGTTGTAGCCACAGCTGCCCTGGGGCAGACTGACAGAGGAGAGGCTGCCATATCGCGCCATCGGCCCCTCTGGCCATCACCAGTAGGCGGTAGGTGAAGTGTCTTGCCCAAGGACTCAACGATTGAGACTGTCCGAGCATTCAAAGGCTTTATGATTTTTCCTATAATACCTGGTGGGCCGGTCTCTAGTCAAAATGCCTAGGCCGATTTTTTGTCCCAGTCCAGCCCTGACTTAAGCAGAAGAAGTGGTGAGGAGCTAGCGAAGAGCTCCATATTGTCATTTTACGATGGCTGTCCTTTGCATTTCCATTGCATTACTTGAAATTAGGAGCCAACCATGTGATAAATCAACCAGTGAGAGGTGAAGCAATTGATGCCATATAATGCAATTACCGCCTGCATAGAACTACTATACGCAACACTAACAGCATGTTTTTTCATGCCTTTATACTGCATATTTAACAACAACAACGACAACAAAAAAGTACAATTTTCTATGTGCGTGCCATGCAGAATGTAATAAAACTTAAACTTCCCATTAGTGCACTAGTGCTAAATTATCTTCACATGCATTATCCTCTCCCTTTAGCACCTTAAACATTCTTCACTCATATGCCCATCTAAATAACCTTGGCCAGTATTAGGACTGATTTTTTTTTCCATGAATTCGAGATTATGTTTGAAAAGACAGCGGCTGGGATAAAGAGATTTGGCTTTAATCACTGGAGTGCATGTGTGAAGGCAAAATGGAAATTCTTTCACAGATTGAGCTGTATTATTGGGTACATTGTTGCTTTCTATTGACATGGCTCCTGCAGTCACAGCATACATCCTTTTAGACATATTCACAAGTGGAGGACAGTGAAATCCATTAGAGAATTGTTATTTTTATGCTTTGAGATGGCTTTTGTAAAGCACTTTGCAAAACATATGATATAACTGTATAATTAAATTGTGCTTCCAGCTTTCTTGCCTATTATCAGAGCTGTGTGCGCAGTTCTCCGTGGAGAAGCCTTGATTCTTTCACCTGAAACTCTGAAAACTTTCACTCAAAATTGTAACCTTGAAGGACTTTACAATTCCTCAGAAGTTGAGCCAATGATCTAAATCAAACCTTGTTGGCTGGTTGGAGTATCGTAAAAAAAGTGTGGGGTCTTTTTTGTTAAACAAATCTTAACAACTCAATGTAAGACTAGGGTTGTCACATTGCCAGAGAAAATGTCTCAAATGCATGACCCCAGAGACCAAAGCAAGTCTGCAGATTGTATTATTAACAGCATTCATACATCGGAACTTGGTGGCACATGAGTTCAACTTAGGTAAGGGTTTCTTTTCCAGGATCGGACAGCAATTCAACAGAGGACTGCCAGAGAGAATAAGGCAGGTAGTGCCAGACTTTGATCTGCTTTGCCACAGTTATTTTGTCTGTGAGCAGGTTCTAGTTCTGGTCTTTTGCTGGGGGAGGTAGACAAGGTTGTCCAGAAGTCCGCAGCTCTCAGAGTGGACAGATAAGGTTAAAGTTGAGTAGAGGAATGCTATGTTTATGGAACATGAGCAACTTGGGATTATCAGGTGAGCCTTTCTTTTCAGATGATGAAGTTAAATCCAGTGAAGTAATAAGTAGAAAAGGTTCTAGCTGGACCTGACTGGCAGGACAACCCAGAATGCCTGCTCCATAGCTTGAGAAAGGGAGGTGAAGTGAAAGAGAAAGGTACAAAAACAAGCACAAGGAAGGGAGAGAAGCAGGCTTCTACCAGGACTGTGATAAGGGCTCCCTAAACTTGTAGGTTTTGAAGAAATGGAAAAGGATAGCTTTTAATGTGTTAGCATACGGGTTAGGGGCTGTGGTTAGATACTTCCTTACTCAGATCTAATAGGGTGAAGATATTCAGAGATGTTTTGCTGATGTAAGTTTCTGTTTTGAATTTTAACTCAATAATAATAAATATAATATTACACGCAGCTGTTCACACCGGCCACGTAATTTTACGAGATGAATTTACATCTTTTTATATTTTTTTAGACCAAAGTTGACTTTTCAGATTCTAATAAACAGACCAATTAGAATGCTGCATAGGGAAACGTGGGCATCTAGCTCAAAACGCGCACCAGTACTGTACACAGAAATAGGAAAATAATAGTATTTTACCTCAAATGGACAGCTAGATGCAGCTCTTGGTCAATTTGCTCTCTGAAATTATTCCTCTGTCTCCTCAGATCAGGTCCCAACTCTGACAACAAGAGCTCAAACTGCCCCACTGACATCCAAAAGTATGCACGGAAACAGCTGTGATACAGCTTTGATTCCTGGATCAAACCATGAAATTCTCCCAGCTCATGAGAACTGGATGAAGACAGCATCTCAGGTTCTCCTTTCTCTTGTTTTGAAGCATCAGAACCAGCTCATCATCGCTTGATGTCAATGTGTAGATACGTTACATGACAAGTTTGGTGTAATGGCCTTAAACATACTACAAACTAGTTTATAGCTACCTTGGCAAGTACCCATTATTAATCCATGGATTTTAAAGAAAAGCAGTCACATTTGGGCTGGGTAAGATGTTGGAACTTGATACCATGTCTTTATCGCCTCTCAGTACTTCCCCATACTTCCCAGACTATAATTGCACATGATGTAGCCAGTGTAGGATGACAAGACTTATTTTATGCCTGATACCTAAACAAGTGTCTTGTAAAAGTGGAAGGAAGTGGTGCCACTTTTTTTTTTCCATGTACAGTTTAAACTGAGAGATAACTCTCAAAAAAATAGCGAGGTACCAAAGCAGTGAACCAATAATGAAACCAAAAAAGTCAAAGGACACATCCTCCACCAGGGCTAGTGCCCTCTGTTGCAATTTCAAATTAAAGATTCAGTTCTGCATTGAATGGGCTCTTCCTTTGTCCGTGTTCGACTCTCTTCAAGAGCCACGAAACCTAGAGTTGTAGTTTTTTGCTTTTTTTGTACGAAAGTAGAGCACTCTGTACAGTGAGAACTTTATTTTGGAAAGGTCTGAAAGAGAAGACACGAACACTTTGCACACTCTGCAGAGACCTCAAGGGCAGCAACTACTCAATCATTAACAAAAATAAAGAAAAAAATAGAGAGGGACACACACACACACACACACACACACACACACACACACACACACACACACACACACACACACACACTGCATCAGTAAAATCCACTCCATTCATCACATTCATGACAAAACGTCTCAAGCATTTTGTTTCAGAGCCATTCTTCTTTTTATTTTTTTAAACATCGGGATGGGTTGTAAGACTGAAAGATGGACTGTGTGAGTTCTTTGACTGAGAGGAGATTGTGTTTTGATGATTTTTCTTTCTTTTTTGTAATTGCTGATTTGATGTGGTGTAAGTTTGCATGGGAAATCATCTCAGAGGTGAAACAATTGTGCTGCCCTGCCTCTTTTGCTGCTGAGGTTCATGAATGATTCATGTTCATATTTAAGTGTTTCTAATAAATTCTGTTTGTAGTGGGCAACTCTTTGGCCTTAGATCCTGCAATCACCGTTAGATCCTTGAAGTATATATTAAGCACCATTGTGTTCACAACATTACTCTTTTTTTAAATTTTAATTATTTGAACTTGACGACCAAAGAATTGTTATTCTGATCGTTTAAAGCTTTACAATCAAAAATCAAACCATAGAAGGTAGAAAAACACCCTAGTATAGTAGGATTTCCCCAGCAGCCTATAGAGATTTACAGCATTATTGTGTCAGAACCACTTAAAAGCTTTCCAGGAGCTCGCAATAACATCTACTTTTTAACATTAAGATTTTAAGTCCTGTCCTGGGGCCTCGTCTCAGCACTGTTTAGTTGCACTACAAGAGTGCAATTTGTCAAAGCTATTTGAGTTTTACTCTCAGCAAATTCTCGTTTTTCCTCCAGATATTCCCTTTTTATGCAACATTAGGCAACAAAAAAGGTACAAAGCTGTGAATACAAATTTGTCAAGCTAAAGTCTGATCTGCAGATAAGCAGTGAGCATGCATTTCCTCTTACCGTTTATTTCTTACTTTTTCAAAAGACCACAAATGGAAACCTCTGTTCCCTTGCCATATTCTCATGTTCTGATGCAAAATTAATAACAGACTTTGACTGACTCAACTATAATCATAAATAAGCCCATTTTTATCTCTTTCTGCCAAAACACAAATTCTGTGCTTCTTACTGAATAATGCATCTGCATGAGCTTATTTACCAAACACGATAACCTATCACACACTCCTTAATTGCTTCAAATTCATGAGAAATTTCTTTTGAATCTTAAGTGGTTCTGTTCCACACCATTTACACGACTTTCATTAATGCATGCAGCTTAAGCACACTTGTGTCATGGGGTATTCGCATTTCAAGAATGTGTACGTTTGTGTGTGCGTACACATATCGCTACTGCCTGTAGAGATTTTCCCTAATGAACAAAAATCCAACTCGCGGTCATAATCGCAGCCTCATTGCACGTGAATTACCTCTCGCCTCTTTCTTTTTTCCTCTTTTTTTTTTTTTTGCCCTCGCCGTCTCTTTCTCTCCTACGAATATGAGCATACCGTACTTCAGCACCACGGTCCATTATCTAATCCCATCTCTGTCGCGTAATTGAAACTTTTATTGAGATGAAGGGGATAATAGTTGTAAATGTGCTCAACTGGCGCCTCACACCCGGACGTGATGTAAAACCATCCAAAGGCATAAAAAAGTCTAAAGTGTGAAATGCTGCCCACTCTAGTGTCATGTATCACACAGTACCATTAGGACACTCACGACTCGGTGGCTGCGGTGTACCGCTCAGTCCACGCCTCTGCTGCCAAATGCAATGGAGGACACGCACCATTATTAATACCTTAGTACACAAGACACTATTTGTCCCAATGTTGTGACTCTAAAAGTCTGTCTTCATTACTTTTAAAGGAAATGAATGTGCAGTACGTCAACCATGCAAATCCAATCATGGAACATATGCTAAGACATTTGTGTGATCGTAATCAGGCACCATGTGCAAGACGCTGCTGGTTTCCTTATCTGCCACATGTTATGTCTAATGACTCTCTGTTAGAGCTGGAGCTCGCAGTTGTTGTCTTAAACTGCAGGAATCCTGCTCGTGTCACAAGTTAGGCTTGAGACTTTTCAAGATTTTAAAATGCCATCTGGGGAAAGATCGGCTTAACGGCAACTGATCACCTTACATCTCAAGAGCATTTTGATGTTCAAATTTCTTAACCACAGAGAGGAGCTGTTTGGTTTCTGTGGTTCTTTTTAGGCGCTGGTTGAAGAACCAAATCTTGCTGAGGATTCCACTGCCTTGATCGCCATCAATCCAAGGTAGAGACGGTTTTTTGTATACTATTAATTTTGGGTCAAATGAATTTGCAACATTTGATTAAAGAGCCAGTGTTCAATGAATTTGCACTTAATTTCATTGTTGGGTAGCAGAAAGTTAGCAGACATCTGCTCTGGGCAACGTGGTCACCATATTTTGACCTTTTAAATTGGAGGGGAAAAAGGTGCCCTTTAGGAGTTTTACAGATCTGCAGTATACAACCTTAGCGCTGAAACTTCACTATATTTTGTCTTTTTGTTCACCAGTCCCACAGAGGGAGGGGGGGGGGGGGGGGGGGGGGGGGGGGTGCAGCAGTGACTGAAATAATGATAGAAATGTCCAAAGGCAGGTGAGAAAACCCTTTGATCTGGTGTAGCTGGAAAAAAATGACTCACCTGTTTTCTTTGGGTACAGACTATTTGATCAGCTGACCTGTGCTGCTGCTGCACTATGGCTGAAGTTGACTGTATTGTGGATTTGTCCCATAGCATTGTACAGTATGGCAGAAGATGTCACATGGATACCAAGTCTTAGTCATAGCTCTAAGGTGGTATATATGGCAAATTACACAAAAGTGCATAACTGGCAGCTTAAAAGAAATCAAATGAATGACTGACATCATCCTAACCTTATTGTGGCTAAAAACTAATTCAGTCCCTTACTGAATGAGGCATTTTCAAACCACTGAATAACATAAAATTTGTAATTTAGCTGATTGTCAGATATTTCTCTAAATGATCCAAATAACACAGATGCACTGTCTGATTAAAGTAATCTAAAATGAATAACATTACTTAAGTGAGCATTTTCATCCAGTTAACCAAATTAATTTACTAAGCAGATGACACTAATTCTACATATCTCTCTTTTCTTCTGTCCTTTCTTTCTGCCACATCTCTCAGTTCTTAAGAGTAAAGTTATTCCCTCCTGCCAGACTTTGCAATACAAGTGCTGCATGGCTGTGTTTTTTTTTTTTGCGGGTTCCCATGTTGACACCTCTCTGCTCTCTCTACAAAAATGCACACGCTCCTAACATGTAACATACTTCCTATTGAAATGCATTACTTAAAAAAAACAAAAAAACAATTGTGTTGAGCGTTGTTTCATGGATGTCCACGAACATGAAAAAAAAAACATACATTTTTCATGACTGTTTGACAAACAGCTGGATAATTACCTGCCACTTAAGAAAACCCCCCCCCCCCAAAAAAAGCAGCTGTGTGCACTTGGTCCCGTTCCCTGGCGCTAGCATGATGCCAAAGATAGAAGCCTGAGTACTGTGACACTGTCGATGTACGCATTCATGATGGGATGACAAGAATGAGAAAGGGGGGAAAAAGGATGCTGTATGGGGAAGGGGACTCTGGGATGACATTACTCTGAATTGCTGAATGAGTAGCTCCATGGAAGGAATACCTGTCTGTAGCACCTGAAAAATGAACTTGCTTCCTGATTGTATTTGAAACTGCCTAACAGTTTATTATTATTAACAACAACAACAACAACAACAACAACAACAACAACAACAACAAATCAGTATAATCAATGCCCTGGAACATACTTCAACCACTGCATCAGTGGCTCAGCTGATTACCCCTTTATCTTTACTTGGTATGGAGACTAATACTGAAACTCGTTCAGAGGTCAAAAAGTATGCAAAACATAGCCAGGGTCATTTAGGACATATTTGTGCTAAATTATTTTTTTCTTTATCCAAGAGCTCCAGGGAGAAGACAACGTTTTCTTGTCTGATCTATTTCAGTGACCTGCTGATCATTGTCCATTTTGTTGGAGAGGTGAGCATTTGTGCACCGTACTTGATTTGCTCAGCGGAACCTACCTGAGACTATGCAGTGTTTGCAGAATCACCTCTCTTTATGAGCTCCAAAAACACCTCAAACATTTGATGGATGGCTCCCATGAAACCTTGTGGCCTCCAAATAAGCTATAATGTAATTCCGTTTCTCGTGTGATTTCCCTCCATGACCCTGTGCAAGGAACAATCAGCAACTTTCAGCAAAACACAGTGCCAAGGATCAAATAATATGAAGGTGGGGGGAAAAAATACACACAGACTGGAACAACGTGACCCTAAAAATGATCCAGAGCTCTCGACAAAATGTGGCAGAACATATGGCAACAGAAAGGCTGCTTACAATACATTGTGGAGACATAACATATGAGCAACCTGACACTTTTCTTTTAGTCTAAAGTCATCAAAATTCTTTACTTTACATTACTGCTGCAGGTACCCAGTAATCATGCCTGACACTGTACCATTAGGTTTGCAGGAAAATTAGAAATACATCTCGGAGGGACTAAAATGCAGGCGAGATTGGAATGATCAGGGAACAGTGAGGGAATAAATGCCTCATCAGGGCAATGAGCATCCTCTATTTTGCAATATCTGTCTGTCTCAGTAGTCCCTAATGGGTGTAACCTTGGACTTAACCACAGGATCAGAGATACACAAGATGTAGGCTGTGTGGGATGGAGCTACAACAGCCTTTAAACTCTGTTGGACTCATCTCAGAATTCAAATGAGTAGCATGGCTGGGTTTATCACAGTCATATCAGCTTTATTTAAAAACAGGACCGTAACAGTGTGACAGATCATTACTTTTATGGTTTATATACACAACATTAGTCTAAGTTAAAGGTTGTAAACTCTGCATGCTTGCTCCAAACCCATGGCTCCACAAGTTGTTACCTGCCTTCAAATATTTTGCTAAACTGGATTGAACTTGGGTAAAGTGCTATTCCAAGTAACATGGAAGAAAAAGGAGATAAACAGCACAAAGGTGAAACCTATGTCAACCTGTCTTAGCTGTCTGTGGGTGAGAGGCAGGGTACATGTAGTCCACTTATACATGTACAGACTGCCAGTCCGACACAGGACTGAAGCAAAGGGCTGCACGATGGCCAGTTCAATTATCTGTGTGTGCAACATGTAGCATAATAGCATCAGGGACTAAGGATGGGTATCGGTTAGGTTTTATCCAATACCAGTACCAAACCGATACTTTTTAAACCGTGCCGGTGCTTAAACGGTGCTCGAACCGGTGCTTAAAGAATGGAGAAAACAAACTTTGTCCAAAAACCTCTCATGTTCAGCTGTTTTTTTGTAAAAAGGTAACAATGTTAGCCTTTTCTGCAGCCATGGGGCATATATGGTATCACTCTTGGCTGGAAGCAGTGCTTAAACAATGGAAAAAAAACCACAAATTTTGTCCAAAAACCTCTCATGTTTAACTGTTTTCCACAGTTTTCCTTTTTGGCCAGGGTGAAGGGAGTATCTGCCATCAAACAAGAGGACAGCCGCATGTAGCTATGATGATGTTTGCTAGTTCACCTTACATGCATTAATGTAATAACGTGGTTAGCCTACTCAACGTAAATTACACACGAACATCATTAAGCTACTCACGCAGAGAAGAACGGCTGCTGCTGCCATCATCATCCGTCATCATTTCTGCTACACTGGCAGGGCTAGGGGCCAGGACTCTCCTCTTCGGGTTTTTGGGGGATATTGTTAACTCAGAGTCCGATAACAGGCAACCCACCCGCAGTAGATGTGCTCGGTTTGAGGTCTTGCAGCAAGCTATCAAATACAGCGCATTTCTCGGCTTTTAAAAAAAACGCTATGCGTCGCCAGCTGTTTCATTGGATTTGAGGTGTTACCTCCTTTGACAGTATCACAGTATCACTTAAAGCACTTGTTGCAGGCTGCTGAGTTTGCATCTTTTGCTGTGAAGTACAGCCAGACTTTTGACCGCTTCGCCTTGGGCGTTTTTAATCTGTAGCTCTGCTCTAAAAGAACGTACGTACCTGGACCCGCCTACTATCCTCGGAAACGTAAAATGATTGGCTAGAATCTAAAGTGTATCACAGCTCAGAAAAATAAAGCACCGAAATGTGCGCTGCTTTTCGGTCTGGTTACTACCATTTATGTCAGAACCGGTGCTATCATGGCAACGGATACCGGTACCCATCCCTATCAGGGACAATAGGTAGACATGCACGTTAAATTACCATCCTCTACTCACCAAATTCACAGCAGCATCATTTCAGACAGAAGGCCTGCCCTTCTAGCTCTTTTATATGTTGTAGAGTGTTTGATGACAGCAAACACCCAGCTCCGGTTACGACATTATCAGTTTTGTGTTCTTGTGTTGTCATGTTGTCAATTGTTGCCATGCTATGATCCCTGTTACATCATGTTAGTTTTTGAAGGGATGGAGTTCTTAGGGAAGCTTCCCTGTGGGCATATATGCTCAGGCAGGCCTTAGTTTAAATTATTGTGACAATAAATTGTTACGTGGATAATAACATGATGAGGGGAAGTAAGATGCCCATATCTGGTGTCACGTTAAGCAGCCTAGCGTGGTTGGATTACTTGTACACGACAGTTCTCTTCCCCAAAGTTCTTATCACTTCTACCATGACTTCATGATGTTTTCCACCAAGGTTAAGGAATAGGAAATAGATTTCAAGTATTCGACTCTACCTCTGGTTGCAATCCACCTCTTCTATTATGTAAATATATATAAGCACTGAACTGGTATAGCATTATGACCAACTGTCTAATATTGTGTTGGATTAAAATCTGGGGAATTTAGAGGCCAAATCAACACCTGAAATTCATTGTAGTGCTCCTCAAACCATTCTGGGACCATTTTTGCTTTGTGGCAGGGCGCATTATCCTGCTAAAAGAGGCCACAACCATCAGGCAGTGCTCTTTTCATGAAAGGGTGTACATGGTCTGCAACAATGGTAGGTGCTATTTGCCAAAGTTCCCTGTCTGCGCCAACTTGCCTTCTTCCCTCGGTGCCTGGTGCAAGCTGTTGTCTAGGTAAACAACGCACATGCACACAGCCATCCTCATTAAATCAAAGAAAATGTGATTTGTCAGACCAGGACACCTTTCATTGCTCCACTGTCCAGTTCTGATGCTCTCGTGTCCATTCTTGACACATTTGGTGCTGGACAAGGGTCAGCAAAGACACCCCGACTGATTTGCAGCCCTGTATACAACAAACTGTGATGGACTGTGTATTCTGACGCCTTTCTAACAAAATCAACATGAACTTCACACAGGCCAGCCTTCACTCCTCTTCTACATCAAGCAACCTTGGCTGTCCATGACCCTGTCACTGGTTTTCCACTGTTGCTTTCTTGGATCACTTTTGATAGATTCTAGCCACTGCAGACTGGGAACACCTCACAAGAGCTGTAGCTTTGAAGATGATCTGACCCAGTCGTCACCATAAGAATTTGCCAAACTCACTTGCAAACATGTTCAGGACAACATGGACAGCATGTTCACCTCCTCCCTAATATCTCTCACCCACCAACAGGTGACATGATGAGTAGATAATCTGTATTATTCACCTCACGTATCACATAATCAGTGGTTATAATGTTATGCCCAATTGGTGTGAATATATACAAATATTACACACCACCCCCCCCCCCCCCACACACACACACACACACACACACATTTTTGCTTTTCTGAATTCCAGTAGTCACCTCACCTTGTGTTCCAGTGGAACCCCTGTCAGTACCAGCTTATCATTCTCTCACCACACGGTGCCAGACACCGGCCTGTCCACTCTCCAGCCATTCACTACAGATCTTCCAACCTTGCCTCCTTATCTGACCCATATTCCTCCTGCCTTCACAAGAACCAAGAATGCTGGCACAGAGCCACAGTTGAAAGGTTAATTTCGCAATGTCCAGTTGGCAAATATAGCTGTACCTCTTAAAAACAACACATATAACAAAATTAGACATAAGCACAGCAGCTCATCAACTTTGTAGTAGTAACTTGTAGTAACTTCCCCCTCTTTCCTCCAACCACTCTGACACTGTTTAGAGGTTGCAATCATCTGCACCTGTTTTTACTTAATCACCTAATGAGCACAAGACCCAACGCAACACAGAAAAAAAAAAAAAAAAAAAAACCACGATACAGGCATCAATTTATTGCTTCAGTGATTTAAACCATTTTTGAGATTGTGACGTTTGTGGAAAAGCAAACCGCATAAGTCAAATTAGCTTGTTTTCTGTTTGGTGAATTTGACTGATAAATTAACCAACACTGGTCTGAAATCAATGATTTCTCGAGGGGAGCAGTGCAGAGTCGAAAGCAGACAAAGCAACCTTTTCACGCTTCATCAAGAATATTTAAACAGCATCGTTGCAATAATGGAAAGATGTGTCTGTTGGCGGTACGGCTGAGTACCCTGAGCTGAATTTCTGCCGCAGCTCTAAAGTTTCAACATGACACAAACCATTCAGCCTGTTTTGTTGTTAAAAGCAGTTAATATATCAGGTTGGAATCAGTTTCTTGAGTATGACTTTTAATGTGACCTACTTACCACCATAAACACAAGGTATATCAAAATAACCACTATAACCAAATAATTTATTTAAGCCCAACATTCTTTTAAAATATTTGCTTTCACTAGCTCTATTGTCTAAAACATGAATTTATGAAATTATTTTTTGAATAATTCATTGATTGATTTTTTTTTTGTATTTATCAGTTTGCATATTCTGACATACATTATTTTTATTTTAAATCACATTAACACAGTTCAGTGGGCTGTATGCTGACCTTAAGGGATAGAAACAAAGTATCGATCCTATCGCGCTAGTATTGGTCTGATACCGATACCGACATTGGTATCGATACTATTGCTATTTGGATCAATACACCCACCTCTAAAGGAGAGAGAAATAAAGCAACAAGGGGAGAAAGAGAGGATGCAAGTCCACTCCTGGAGGACAAGAATGACCTTTGTGACATTTTGTTGATCTTATGTTTTAAATTGAGTATCTCTGATTAAATTCTCTTTATTTCCTCTAATAAAAAAGTTAGAAAAAGTTAAAAATTTACTGCTTGCTCCAACTGCAATAAATTATCTTTATTTTTATCAGCCCCTTGTTATTGTTTTCCTTATTCACATATTCTTATTTGATGGCAAAATATGGCCAATTGAATTCACCTCTCCACATTTCTGCATTACGTATTGTGTTTACTGCTCTTTTTTGCATTTGCTGTATGTGTTGGGTTTTTTTTTATTTTGTGACACTGTTAAAAATAAGATGACAAACAACAGTGGCTCTATTCAGATATATTGTATTTGTCACTTGCATTACTAAAATGCCCTCCTTTTCACTTCAGCTAGGCTTAATCATAAATGATAACAAAAAATGTCCCACTCTTTACAAATGTTCAGATAATTTTAACAGGTATCCAAAAGCCTTTGTGATAAAAATTCAGCCTCTGTTGTGACTCTGTCTTATTGTATTTCCTATCTGCATTCAAAGCAGAAGAGTTTGTGAAGTCCTCACCTCACAGACAATTGCCGTGTGCACGTGGCAATACCACACTGAGCGAAGATCTAAGGAACTCATCTCCAGCCTTTTGAAGTTACTCTTTCCCCCACTTGTGAAGTCTTGCTGCTTCATGGTTCAGCACAGGCAGGGGGGGGAAAGGCACCACCAAAGAAGAAGAAAGGGCGCTTCAGCCTCCAGGGTCAGTGCACGCATAATGGATTGTTGAGCTGCAGCCAAACTTATTGTTGGCTTCAAGAGAGATGTGAATGTGTGTGCTTTTGGGCGATAGTTTGTATATGGAAATGAGTGTGTATTTGATGGTGTGTGTGTAAATGAGAGGCAGGACTTCAATACAAAGGAATCACGTTGTGGATGATCATTTCCTCATGTTTAATTCGCTGCATTAATTTTGCTTTAGAAACTTGAGCTTTGGGTGAAAGCGATATATTAATTAAAGATCATGAAGAAAGAAAACGTTAATAATTGAACAATTCTGTCTTTTAAGATCAGGAACACTCCATTTTTGTTCACCTTGTGTGCAAGCAGACAGTCATCAGTTGCAGCAAACAACTGTCTTCTGGTAACAGAGACAGACTGAGGAGGAGTGACAGCAAGAATGACTTTAATGGACAAGAGGAAAAGGAGGAGGAGAGAAAAGAGTGACAGAGATTGAGTAAAGGAGAGCATAAAGGAGCTTAATGGAGAGGAAGAAGGGGGTGTCATTTTTATTTTCCATGTGTCTCTGTCCACATGCCATGCCACATAGTCGGGAGGTTTTCTTCATGGTTTAACAGCAACTAAAGTCCAGTTCACTCCCAGGTCAAAGCTGAACAACATCAGTCTCTCATCTTATGCTTTGCTTTGCCCGAACAAGAGCAACATATTTTTTTTCTCAGGGCAAATCAACAGATGAAAGAGTTGCACAGCACAATCAAAGGCTCAAAAATACCAAATGTAATCACACTGTCTCTCACACCTCAGTGACTGATGACTTTAAAAAAATAATAAAAATTGCACTATGAATGAGACGCTTTTTTGCTTTTGTTGGAAGCAGTTTTTCACAAATTTTGCAATTAAAAAAATAATAATCTAAATGAAGTGCATTCAAAATCTGGAGTTTTGTTGATGTCTATAGAAGACTTTAGAATTAAGACACCCCTACACACAGGAACGGCGAAAAACATCATCAACAAAATCATTAGTTAAATATAATTGGACTGTATTTACCTTCCATGTGCCAAATGACAATTTAATCCCCTAAAGTGGGGGCCGTCAATTGAAGGAGCATTAAGAATACATCTAAGGAAGATTTAAAGACATATTGTAAAAATAAACATTAATGCATTCAAAAGACTCTATGAAAGTAACCAATTAGAATGCTACAGTGTCAGATTGAGAAACAATAAAATGAACTTGAAGCCATCTTTCTCAATGTTGATTTAACAAAAGTAGACAAGCTAATTCCCACCAAGTCTTTGGATCTTTCAGATCTTACAATGTACAGGAAGTCACTGGGGTTATATTATTCTACAGCGTGCATTACTTTAAGAGAAGATATTCTAATTTTAATTTTCAGAAGTATTCTTCTTCTTCCTGAAAACCAGACAGTTTGGGGTGCATTATTACCACCACCTTCTGGACAACATTTAACGTCTAGTACAAGAACAGGAAGAAAAAGAAAATGTAATGTATGACCTTTCTCAAAGTTACATATAAACATGTTTGTGTGTTCGCAAGTGTACAGGAGTCTTTCTTCCTTTAAAGAAACCTAGCCTCTTGGGGTTTCAATTCCACACAGCACCACATTAACAAGGGAAGTATCGTGGGTGGGCTTGTTGTTATTCTCATTTCCTACATCACAGGGGACCTGAACTGCTCATCTCCACGGTGAACCCCAGACCTCAGCAGAATAATTCTGCGTGTCAATATTGGTCATGCTGGTAAACCCTTCCGCTGTCCCATCCTATGACTACAGATGTGTACTCCCGATCAACACCTCATTAAGCACGGCCATGTCTGCTTAAAGTCCAATTTGGAGGAGATTTCCCAAGACGCCTAGATCCCACAGACATTAGCGTGGTCAATACACACACATGTGTGCACAGTAGGAATAACAGCTGTACTTGTTCTCCTCAGAGGGCCCCAAAAGGAAAACGGCTCTTTTTATGACTGTTAGGCTGATTACTTTCTTTCATTTGCTGTAGCCATGGAAATCCTGCTTCTCTGTTTGCACTTGTGTGATGGCCAGTGTGAAGAAAATTGGTTTTGAGGCAGATTATATCAAAGACATGACAATACATTCAAATCCAACACGCTCCTACTAACAAAGGCAAATGCATTGCCATTGGTGAAATTTGTTCAGAGAAAAGTACTTCTGCCTCTAAGGCCAATTTTCCACATTGTTCATTAGAGACTTCAACTCTTGACCGTGAGTTATATAAAAATAATATTCTTCTTTTTCTGCCCTTAGCTGAGGAATCTCAACCAGAAATGAATTTACCTCATAGTTTCTGTCAAGGTACTTTCTATCAATGTGTTAAGGCAATGCAAGCAAAGTTAAATATTAAAGAATAAAAACATTAAAGAGAAAGGATTTTCTTTGCAAGGCTACCATAAAAGAGTACTGACATTTTCTAGGAGTCCATTGATCACTGTATCTCTTGTCGCTTTAAGAGTATGCAAGAACATAAGGCGCCAGTATCAATTTTTTATCAGAGCCTTTGCTTTCCTACCATAACCAAACACAGTCCCTCCCTTATTCTTTGTGTTAGGAAATCTGTTAATCTTGCCGCTGACCTCTTGTCTGCATTTTGAGTCCAATCATCATGCTAACCATGAATTAGTGACTCAATGGAGTAATCATAGTCAGGGTATTTTTCATCCCTTGTTTGTTTAATGCTTATTTTAAAAAAAATAAATCATGTCAGAAAATGAACAAAATACAAAATATTTTCTGTAGAAACACTAAAAACTTGAGATTGCAGAAAATTGTAAGTTTCAATATGAGATAATTACAGCAGATTACAATAAAATAAAAGTCTGTAATATAATTTACATTATCATTTCAACATCAATTAGTCATATCCTATTAAAATAATGTTTAATAATAATAAAGCAAAAACGTAAATCAACAAATACATGGGAGGAAAACAAAATGTTTTTTAGTGTTTTTTTTAATGAATATATTACATTGTTGATAGATGTCAATAACTTTAATAAGATCAGAGTAGAGTAAAAGCCAAACTGTTTCAAAGTTTGATTTAGAGTGAAAACTTGTAAAAAGAACATAATTCCCCTTGGAGTATATAAACTATAAAGTGTATAGTATAAGGTTCTACGTGTCATGAAACGCTGTGTGGCAGGCAGGAGATGAGGACTCAAAGTGCAGGACTCAGACTCAGGGGAACAACTCAAAATCACAGCTTTATTTGCTGGCAGGAAAAAAAACATACAAACTAAACTAAACTGGGAAACAACAAACTAAAACACACAGGGCAATCCACACAGCATGCGGGACAACACGACACTGACTCAGAGAAACACAGGGCTTAAATACAATGGGAAGTAACGAGGGGAATGAGACACAGAAGGAGAGCACAGCTGGGAGAAATCAGAACTGACGAGACAAGGGAGCAAAGTAGGATACACTCACATGAGACACAGACCTTCAAAGTTAAACAGGAATTAGCACAGATGCAAACTAGACTAGGGGAGACAGAGCCACTAAGACACAGAGGGCGGCTACTAAATACTCAGAGAACTAAACAGAATACAAGAAAACCAAACTAAGACACTACACTAAAGAATAAGCTGGGACAACAAACAGAACTAACATAATACAAAAAACTCAGAGGCACAAGAAACTCAAAACACTGGGTCACTGACCCAGGACCGTGACACTACGTGGTTCATAAGTTCATCCTCAGCTACCTACTAAATCTATCTAAAGTAATAAAATGATGACGAGAAATTGTCCTTTCTCAATTCTCATGTCACCATATGTACATCTTTTCTTTCTCTGCTCCTTGTAATCAGCCATGAGCCATATGTTCACAATTTTAATGAGGAGTTTGTTTGTACTTTCAAGTACTAGGCAGTTGTTCATCATTATACCTGTACTCATCAAAAGAATTTGATATACATACTCAAGATGGCAGCAACATAACCGGATATAACAGTTTCCGATCACAGCAGTGATTTTTGCGATGTTAATTACATTTTCTTTTTAAAGCAATTACTTTTTTTTTTTTTTTACTTTTTTTTATTTACCATTTCAGCTCAACTGCTTTCAGCTTGAGCTTGGTGTTTTATGCTTGCACTGGCAGCGCTATATGCATATTAGTCCAGTAATCATGGCAAAACATGTAATAGACATGCCGGTCCATCGTGAGCAATTCACGCTTTGTCTCTCCAAAGTGTGAAATGTGCATGCATGCAGAAGTTGCATTGCTAGTGGTGGGAGATAACACGTTTGAAGCTAAAAAGTCGGTAGTGAATAAAAAATGTTGGCTTGCATTAAATATCTCCCTCTGCTGTTACTGCAACGTCCTGCAACTGCTGCAAAGCATGAAATGGACACAGTTGACCGGCGTGTCTATTACATGATATCCGGTTGCGTGAAAATGCAACAAAATCTCAATGTTCAGGAGGACGAGAAGAGTAGATGTAAGGAAATTAGGACGCTTTTAAACCACATGTAGCAACTTCAACTGGTAAAAACATGACAAACTTCTACACTTTTTCTTTAACTCAACTGAATCAACTTCAGACTTTGTCTATAATAATCCTATGATATTTACTCGACTGAAACTAAAAGAGTTAAGATGCCTACACTATGACTAAACATATGTTTTAATAATTCAAAATAAACATAAATGTGCTGTCAAAATTAATACTGTTTCCCATTTTTTTGTGAATGAAAATATTCAAATGGATTCTAAAGTATCTGGAGAAGTTAGTTTTAGAACGTCATGTTTCTGATTATAAAAAAAAAAGGAGCACCAGCGGACCCTCTGTTCACTCTCCTGGTCCTGGCAAAACTTCATCATGGCAATTGCCTCGCATTTGCTTTGATCTACCTCGACAGTGACAACCGGGGATTAACGGATAGTCAGGGATACGATGTCACAGAGGATTTAGGGATAGATTTTTGATTTACTAGCGCTTGTCCCGTTTGTTTCTGGATGATACATGCGAGAGATGACCTCGAAAAAAAACTATTGGATTTGGGTATCCTAGCAACGGCTGGAAAATGGAGCAGTAATTGTGTAAAAGGCGGCGACAGACAAGTCTGTCACAACAAGTACAGTTTTTACCTATCCTACATCCTCAATGGAATAGCAAGCTGCCTTTTCATTCACAGTTGGAAATAATCTTTCAGATCCATAATATCCAGTATTCCAGGGTTTTCCTGACATGATCCCAGGGTTTTTGTGCTTTTGATTATTATTAGAATTTTTGATTTTGTGATTCTTTAGAGCTTTTCTGTTATTTTCATGTTTTTTAAGAATTTCTTGTGTTTCCTAACCTTCCCCAGCGTTTCCCTTCATATACAGTTTTGTGCATAGATGTGTCTCATCTTTGTTTTTGTTAGCTACTTCCTGTTCTTCTATTCTTGCATTTAGTTTTATTGTCCATAGTTTTAAATATGTCCAGTTATCCTGATTACCTTTATGTTTATATAGAGAGAGAGTGCTTCAGTCCTTCAATAGTGATTTTCCCTTCATTCCTTGTCTCAGCGTCTCTGTAGCCTGTGTTCATGCTGGGTACACTAGTCTTCCAAAAGGTTTACTAAGGCTCACTGAATATTATATCTGAACCTATGTGTTGCTAATGTGAACTAACTAAACCAAAACCATTTGCTGTGAAAAGACATTAGATCTGAAAATGTGCCTTGGATTTCAAAGATCTACAATGGTGAGCCCAGTTAAACAACACACTTGTCTGAGCATAGCATTCTGAGTCAGGCCCTCCTTTTAATCTGGCCCATACACAGTGCCAAAACTCAATGGCTCGATCCCATCGAAACGCTTTATCTCCAGATTTCCTGTCAAAACTTTCAGCAAATCCTCTACTCTCACTCCCCTGCAACCCCCCCCCCCCCCCTATTTTTCTCTGACTCATTTTTTCCCCTGCCATGAATACTGATGTACATTCAGCAAAATAATATTTTTCATTCAGCAGTGCAGCAGTTAAGTGCTCCTTATCACATAGCATTTAGAAATCTGTGCTGAAGTCCTCCAAGTACGAAATATCCCAAGCATCTCAAGCTTTATTTCATACAAGGAAACCTGTCTTGAACTGCTATAGTTTATATAGCAGTTCATATACAATAATATATGCGTGAATCCATTTATACTAATTTAATTAAATCACAAACCAGAATGTAATAAATACAGCTGACGACAGTAAACTGTAACTGTCACTATCAATGTGTTGTCTCCTTTGATATTTGTTTTATCAAATATCTCTACATAACTGCAAGTGAATGACAGTGACGATATCAACTTCATGCCCTTTTCCCTGTAATCTCAAGAGAAGTGAATGGCACTGTCACCATTTATACATAGCACCAAATAGCCAGTCAGTTTCCTTACTGGTGTGAGGAAGAGATAACACAGGAAACATCTTCTTTTGCCAAACGTCTGTCACAGAGTGACTGGAAGAGGGAAAAAAAAAAGAAAAGTGAAGAGAAGGATTTGACGGGTGACAACTGGAAATCACTGATAGAACTTTGATGATGTCAGACATTCCCAATTATTCATTATGTTTCAGATGGTGACACGCATGTAGACATTTCCAATAAACTAATATGGTAATAAAAATTGCAACTAGATTTGCAACTAGAAATTAAATGTGTGATTTTGCTATCATAAATATTGAAAGCCAGGAGAAAAAAAATGTTGCTTATGGCAAATGTCATTTGACCTGAATACAGTCACTGGATACTGTTTGTTACACTTTGCCCAGGAGTGGGTTTGGACTCCCTTTTACCTTCCTAAGTGCCACATTTCTCATTGGCACAGATTCAACAAGGTACTGGAAACATTTCTGAGAGATTTTGGTTCATATTGACATGATAGCATCATGGTATTGTTGCAGATTTGTAGGCTGCACATCCCTGATGTTCATATCCCAGTGGTGTGCTTTAGAGATTGAGATCTGGTGACTCTGGAGACCATTTGAGTCATGTTCAAGAAACAAGTTTGAGATGATCTGAGCTTCATGATATAGCATGTTATCCTGCTGGAAGCAGGCAGAAGTTGGGCACCATGTCCATCATAAAGGCATGACAAGGGTCGACAACAAAACTCTGTAGGCTGTGGTATTACTCAGGGGTTGAAAGTGTTGCAAGAGCATTTACACTACACCAGCAGTCCCCAACCTTCTTGCGCCACAGACCGGTTTAATGTCAGACAATAATTTCACAGACCAGCCTTTAAGGTGTCGCACATAAATACAACAAAATAAAATTACACAACAAAGACGAAAACTGTGATCATTTGTAAATATAATAATAAACGCGAATTCACTGTGTAATTGTGTAACTTTATGAGTAGCGTCCTCCTGAAATCCGCCAACAACATTGAGAGTAACATCCTCCTGTCTGCCCCTTAGGGCTCTCTGGTTGCTATGGTAACACGTAAATATTTCTCTCAAAATAAGACACACAACTACAACACAGGAAAAGACCCAGGGTTAACCAAGTTAACGATAAAAACCCTGAAAACCATAAATTTCATACCCGAGGCTCAACTCTCGGGGACCGGTACCTGTCCGTGGCCCAGGGGTTGGGGACCACTGCCCTACACCATTATAGCAGCAGCAGAAGTCTGAGCAGTTTATACTAGACAGGATGGGTCCATACTGACAAAGCATATAATTAGTACTGGATCAGGTGACCCTGAATCCTCCCTCAGGTGGCCGCCCCTCCCTGAGCCTGGTTCTACTCGAGGTTTCTTGCTGTTAAAAATCAGGGTTTTTTTGTTAATAGGGGATCATCTGACTGTTGGAGTTTTCTCTGTTATTATTGCATGGTCTTTACCTTGCATAATAAAGCACCTTGAAGCAACTGGTGTTGTGATTTGATGCTGTATAAATAAAACTGAATTGAATCTAATTGAATTTTGATATTGTTTATGCCTAATTTTGACCATAACATCCAAATGTTGCAACAGAAATTAAAACTCAGACCAAACAATATTTTTTCCAATTTCTATTGTCCCATTTTGATCAGCCGGCATGGAATCCAGCCTCAGTTGTTTGGCAAATGATCGTTGTGTTGCAATGTCTTAGTAAATCAGCAGATTCTGAAATGCAACAACCATGTCGTGTTCAAAGTCACTCAAATCACCTTGATCATGTCTACTGAATGTGCACAGCTTCCAAGCCTCTGCTGAGATTTTAGTTTTCAAATTCTTCTTCTATTCTAATTCCTAAAGTGAACTCTGAACAGGATGCAAACAGTTTATAAAATTCTCATATGGTATACTTTCCTTAAAAGTCCTTTGTCACCATTTTTTTCAATAGATCATATTGGCTACAGCTGAAAATAAATTGCTAATTTCACCCGATTTAATAAGTTTGGGGGTTATGTAAGTGAATTCTGTTGCATTATTCAAACATTTAATCTCCTGGTAAAGAATCAAGGGATTATTTTAAGCAAAATATCCTATTTAATTAATACAAAGACTTCTTAATAGACTTAACAGACTTCTTAACCCCCGATTAAAAAAAAATCTGCAATAAAAACATGTATTCACTTAATGTCATAATGCTTAGGCATACAAACAAATAAAAGAGATTATTTATATAGATTTAATTGCATGTTCACACGTGGCCATACAACCCTGACTATACAACGACTTTACAATACTGAAATGCTGCTATAGTCTATGTATGTATGATATAGTAACCTTACATTTCTTAATTATATGTGTATCATAACCCTTAAAACCAAGTTGATCAGATAATTAAAAATGTCATATTGACAAAGTGTGAGAATAAAAAAAAATATAAAAATATAATTAGCCAAATTTAAGTCGGGCACTTGAAAAAATAAAGAGTTGTGAAACATGACTACAGAGCTGTCTGCACCTCTACTGGCTATTCAAGAGCATATTACGTCATTAAAAGTGCGTCATTCCATGTCAATGTTGAGTCTGCCCTCCTTCATCTCCCCTTGCTACTTGCTACCCACGTCTCAAACACACATTTTCCCCCCAGTTTATTCTTATTTTATTGAACATTTTTAAACTGCCATTTTTTTCTTTTTTCTCGTGGCTTCTCTACTTCAGAATGTTAGAAAAGCAGAGTGTCGAGCTGCAGCAACACAGACTACACTGTGTGCGTGGAGAGAGTGCACAGCTTTGATTTTGAAAGCGTTTGAAGATATATACTTATTTGTGTTGTGCATGTGTACATATGTGCCTCTGATGTTGTCAACACTTTGAAACATACTACATATTTCACAACCATGACATCATCTGTAGTGCTTTCTCTTCTCTGCGTGGACGTGTGATTCTGTGAGCGTAGTCCAAGCAATGTCTTAACCTCCCGCATGACATATAATCTGAGGAAGCGGATACATCAGTGATGCCAATCAGTCAATCAACCAGGAAAACATCAACATCAGTGGGGTCTGAATTAGGATCCCTGCAGAAAACTACCCACTGAGACTCCAGGCCTCAGGGCTTCAAGCACTGTGCTCAAACAGCAGTGCACTCTGGCAAATTTTGTTGCTTTCATGTTGTAGGAAAACATCATTTAGCTTAACACACACACACACACACACACACACACACACACACACACACACACACACACACACACACACACACACACACACCACAGTTTTTTTTTTTTTTTATCCTATCAACTGAACTGGAAGCTAATGAAAAGAAAACATTAGCTAAAGGCAATAGCCTATATTAATTGACTGAGATACCACATATTGATTTTTTTTAAAAATTCTTATAAAGTACAATGACACAAAATGCAAGGAAGTGATGGGAAGTATGGAAAGATACCTGGTGGAGTTTAGCAGCCTCATGGTCAGCCAGTTAATGAGTGACTTCACACTGAGTTCTAGATAACAGGTCTAAGTTTAGAAGATTTATGGTGAAGATAATATTATGTAATTTGGGGGGATGTGAATACACACCAAGCTATACTTCCTCTGCCATTTGAACAAAATTTGTCATCTTCCAGCGACTACAATCGGGATTGATAGTGTAATAAACTGACCACATTATATCTGGTTGAACAATTTTCTTCTGCTCATATTTAGAATCATATCTCTTTAAAGACGTCTGCATATGAATCTGCTGAATCTGCTAGTAAGGGACATATTTTGGAAGCTTTCTGGTTTCAATTTATCGTTCGCTTGTAGTCCAGGTTCTATTGAAAAATCATGTTTGAGCAGAGAGCAAAAAGAGTGACTGCATTTGCCAAAATGTCCCCAGAGGCTAAGTTATCAGACTAGCCCTTGGGTTCCCAGACATTTACTTACATCATGTGCATGGAAATGGTATGTGGGTTTAATGAATAATGTGTTTGTAACTTGATTCTTAAACAGTGTTTATTATAAAAGAATGGATCATAGACTGAGTCCTCATCAATATAACAGAAGTAGAATAAGCTATTCTCATTGCTGCGGCGAAGCCGCAGTTACTCCCATGTGACCATTTAGTTTCAAAACTAATGCAAATGATTCACAACTGCTGCACTGGAAGTTATTTGTTTAAGCAAATTGTCACCCAGTGTAAAAGCAGTAGCACATTAGATCTGCAGTGATCATGTTGGATAATACTGAGCACGATTTTTGCCCTGAAGCTTTACCCCAGGAGGCAAATGACAACAGTAATCTACAGTTGAACATATACACTGGATCGCTTCAGTTTTGTAGTAGTTCCTGACAATAAGCGTGAGTGACAATATGAGTAACAAAGGTTAGGACACTTGCGTATTTGCCACCAAGAACAAAGATAAGGTTATGTCAACATTTGTGACAAGTGCAAAAATGCCTCCTCTCGGTGAGTGTTTGTAACCTGTTCCAAGGGTATCAGATACTGCTGTTTTGTAGCCACTGGCGACTCACAGATAGGTGGCATAATTTTCTTGATGCACCAGGTGTGTGAAAATTCGTTTGTCACTCCCAATTCTGTCACCCTCAACTTACACCTAAAGGGAGTATAGGATGTCGTGGATTTTGATTTATTTCTTGAGCTTTCCCCACCCCCATGTGTATGAGTTTAGCTGCTCGCTAAAATAGAATTCTGAGCCACAAAATACAAGCATAATATAATATCCCATAAAACAGGGAGGGAAACACAGAAAGGCAAAATGCATAATGGCAAAAGTAAAAATGGCATACGTAAAAGTAAAGGAGTGGAGCTCTCACAAAGACTGGATGATTTAACATTAGCACCAACATGAGCCTCATCACAAGGTGAAAATAAACATGCTACATCAATGAAACACAACTTCTAAAGCTGAAGTTGTTATTAAATTAACTCATGTACAGCTGTCCTCGAGTGATATCTGCTAGCATAATTTGCTACGCCTTGTCCCAAATGTGCTTTAAGTTTCTAATCATAACTTGCAAACAAGCACAAATGCACAACTGAGAGTTAAAAATTCTGATTCTGCCAACTCAAATGAAGTGACCATATTCTCTGGTACTTGTAACGTTGAGTTGTGTTCAGTGGTTGAGAAGAGGCAGTAGACGCCTTAGCAGGATAGTAGGTAGAATACACAGCACATTCTTTTCATCAACCATAAAAGACCCGGTTGAACAGCTGCTGCTTATCAAACATGACAGTGTTCATACAACCCATAACATTGCAAAGGTTTCTGGAGAGGTAAAACATATAAAGTCCATCTCTCTCCATGTATTCACGTGCAAGCATGTTGTTCCCATAAACCACAGAGAGGGCAGTGGCCCTAATGACCTCATAACCCCTTGACTTATATTACCTTAAAGAGACACCACACCATTGTGGCTGTTACATACTATAAGCAAGTGAGCTAGTTAACAGCTAAAAACAATATTGTTTTAGCTAAACTATTTATAAATAGAAGTTTACATTTGTGTAACTGATATAATTTAGATGAAAAATAAGGACCAGTGCGAATTTAGACTGCTGATAGAGTAACGCTGGCTAACATGTAATGAACTGCCAATTCCTACCTAAAATGAGATATCATTTGGCTAATATAAAAACATTAGCCCTGGCAGAGCAGGTTTTTGAAAAAGGATTAAATTGTTGTGGGCAGGGTCACAACCAGGATCCAGTCATTTTTACTCTGTGTCATAATTTGGTTGCTGCATCATATCTCTGGTGTAGCACCAATGACCCGATGACCAACA
Organism: Rhamphochromis sp. 'chilingali'; assembly: GCF_963969265.1. Lineage (NCBI taxonomy): Eukaryota > Metazoa > Chordata > Actinopteri > Cichliformes > Cichlidae > Rhamphochromis > Rhamphochromis sp. 'chilingali'. Next base: position 9,629,425 of record NC_137931.1, on the reverse strand, counting down.
GAAAAGGCTATATTTCTAAAGAACCTAGAGTTAAAATACAAATTTAAAAAGCCTGAAATCTCAAAAAAAATTCTAACTGTGAAAATTAATTTTGTACAGCTTATGTCACGGTCTGCAGAGACAGGCCGTGCGGTGGTGTGTGTAATGACCCAGGTGCGTACACAAGTGAGTAGACGGGAGTGAACTTAACAGAAAGCGAGCCTTTATTATGGCTGAAGACAAAGTGTACAAACAAAGCAGGGATAGCGTGACTAGACTATAACTAAACTGGGAAAACTAATACTGTGACAAACTAAGAAAACTCAGAGACTATGATGATCACTGCAAAGACTGACCGTGAAACCATGGAGGTGAGAACACAGACGACACGACACAGACTACATGAAACACAGAGACTAAATACACATGAGGGATGATCAGGGGAAGTGGCCACACATGGGAGCACAGCTGACACACATGAACCTAACGACAGGAGAGGTGAAACTAAATATACTGACATTCAATACAGACTTTCAAAGTAAAACAGGAAACATGGAGATTAGACATGACATGAACTAAACATAACCATGCAGACATGACTCATGACAGGTAGACGCACGAACCAGGGAGACGGAGTACAGGGGAAGATGACAGAAGCGACAGCATGAATTTGACAACACGAGACACACAGACATAAACACATGAAGGGCAAGGGAGGCTTAATACAAGGGTAATATAATTACAAATGAGCTGGAATAACTTAATGACCCTAAACAAACAATAAACATCAAAATAGACTAAACACAAAACACTGGGTCGCACGACCCAGGACCATGGCAGCTTACTGCTTTTGCATAAGTAGTATAGAAAATCATTGCATATGTAAGCCAATAAAATCAAACAAAATGAAAAAAAAAAAGAATAATTTCTTTATTTTAAAATTAAACTGGCTCAAGGGGAAAAAAGTATGGAACTATTGGGCCATTGATTCATTGTTTTTTTACCTAAACCTAATCAATTATCATTTCTCATTGCACCTACAATACAAGAGAAAGAAAACTGCATTATGGCAAGCTTTGTAGAATTCCTGTTGAGTATTTCCAAAGTTAAAGCCATCTAACCACACAATCAATTTATGCAAATTATTTCATGTTTAGAAAAATAATTTCTGACCTCTACTTATGACCATGGTTACGGGTTAGTCTGTGAGTTACAGCAGTGGCCAGTGCCTGATGGGAAGCAAAAAGAGAGTGAAAAACTAATTTCTATAACAAAGTCTTTATTGCTTAAAGCGTGATGCATTTTCTCTGATACATAATTTTATTAATGTCCAGTACACCAAACCCGAGAGCTGGATGTACACCTTGACATGGCCAAAAGTTTTGGTAGTCAAATATCAATTAGAGACACAGCACACAGAAAAGTAAAGACCCAGGAACATTATGTAGTTAAGTCAGTTTCTGAGCTTAATTTTTTATTTTCTCTTTTTACTAATATATCCACAAATAAAGTCTTTCTAACAAAAGCTTTAAAAAAAACATTGAGATCTGACATTTGGCTTACTCATGATTAAAGCCTTTCTCTTCTTTGAAGGACAATATTAATTGAACAAAAATTAATTACAAAATGCAAGTGTTGCTCTCCTGAAAACTTTTCTAAACAGAGACACAGAATGAAATTGAAATGCTGTTTCCCCAAGCTTCTGTATCATTATAAAGGAAAACAACATATCATGGCCAAACATCCCTCTTCCACTAACCAAACCTGACACCGCATGCCATTGTACATTCTCGCCCACATCACCAGGGAGAAAACTCCCACTTTATTATATATCACTTAGTACGAGAGCCCTTTTATCTCGCTGCAGAAAATAACAAAAATAAAAATCCTTAAGGCTTTCCGTCTATGTTGGCTTGTTGTTATTATTATTTGTTTGGTTTTTTTCTTCCCCCCCCCTCACAATTGCTTCTAACTCTCACTCAAATGTCACCCAATCAAGTTCAGTTATTCACAGCTTTAAACGGAAAATCCCCTCCAGGGTTGTTTGTCTTTGTGATTCCAAAACTAGCTGCAGCCCAAGTTCAGAATTACAACCACCAGTGAACGCTTGGATGTTAATTAAAGAATGCAAATTTCATGTTTCTGGTCCAAGGCTGATGCACACACACACACACACACACACATTCGAGGCCCAGAGGTCCACGAGAGAGAGAACACACACACACACACTAAAATATAAGCACAAAGTTTTAGAGGCTTATATCCACACAAACACACGCACACTCACACAAATACACAGACAACTGAAGGCCCTAATCAGTCTCCCTCATCCCCTTTGTTGTAAAAAGATAGAGATCAGACAGCCAGCGAAGCGAATGACCTTATGGGGGGGTGGGAGGGGGGAGACTCAGGAAGCTGATTATACAGAAGTTACATGTTCGTAAATATGTTTACCAATATGCAAAGAGAAGGCGCAAAGTGGGTCAGAACTTTTTGGGAAAGTTTGGGGAAGGGAAACATAGGCTGCATATGAATGCAAAGTGGGGGGACACCCGCACCACACGGAAAGGAAGTGGAAATGCACCATGCATATGCAGTGAACTGTAGCCACTGGATTCAGACAGTGGTGTTGTGTTCTAAAAACCAAGGAAATAAACTAGCTCATCGTTAGTTGTGGTGATTTTTAATTGTGCATGATTGTCGATTGTTTGCCTGCACACATTCACTAGGAGGCTTGACTTCCCCTGACCAGTATGATGGCTGTAATGTTGCACTGAGCTATCTTGCACTGGTTGCCAGGGTAAAAATGTATATTCCCCAACTGGTTGCACGTCAAAGGAGATCGATGGATGTCATTGTGAAATTCATTGTTAAAGCCCCAGTCATATGGGCCTACACACTGGTCAGTGACCCTTTGGTAGACATGAGCAGGTTTCTGGCCATTACTTGCTGATATTGGTAACAAAGAGTTATACAGTGCTGGACTAAAAAACCTCTTGTGGTCATTTTGGTTGCTACCAGATTCCCACATTCTCCTGTGGTTTGCATGGAGGACTTGCATCCAAACACTTGCCAACTGCTGAGTAGCTGAAAAAATGTAAAGAGTGTGTAACCCACATCAGATTTGTGGGTTGTGCTGCTGCATAAGTTTGGAGGTGTAATTTTCCCTCCCCGCCGCTAGGAGGCGAGTATGCCTTGAGATGACTTTCTGTTAGTCAACATTTCCTGTTGTGGAAGCCATTACTCACGAGGCAACCGCTACTCACGAGGCAACCGCCAAATTAGCTGAAAGATCCTGGTAAGAAAAGCTGAAATAAAAGTTAAATTCGCAATTTATCTTCACATACTAGCTGTTAACAGATGGCTATTTATTAGGATCTGAGATCTGTGAAATACGGCCGTGGGAAGCTGCGTCAGCTGGACGAGCTATCTCACCACGAGCTCCGGTAAGGGATGCTACATGAATGTTAGCACCATAAAGACATGTAGTTGACTGCTGTTAATATATTTTCTGCTTTAAAAAACAAAACTAGTCGGAGTTGTGATATTTATGTTTAAAGTACTGTAAGATCACTGATGTGCAGATGTTTAATTTTAAGTGCTAAAGTATACATTAGAATGTGCCCAGCTAACCGCTAGTATTAAGCTACTGCTTAGCGATCTCTGTGTTCTAACATTACTGTGATTCATCTGAGTTTGTTAGCTTTCCAAAACGTTGGAGAAGCAGTAATATTGTCATGTAGTGCTTAAATGCACCCTTTTAGTTTTGTTGACTTAGAAGTTAATTCATTTGATGAAGATGCAAAAAGTTCATAAAATGTGATTATAAAATGTGAGGGATCTCATTACCCTGTTGATGTATTAATGTTTAAAGAAGTTGATATATTTTTCTGAGAAATAATTCAAGTTGAAATATCTTAAAAAGAAGAACAGTTAAAAGCAAGCTGTTAAAAGGATAAATATGGGAGAGTGAATCTTATAAGTTTATTTATTCCCAAAAGGGTAAATATAAGGTATATTTTCTGTTGCACCAAGACCTTGTGTGATGTAACTCAAGTTATTTTATGATGGTTGAGACATTGTATAACTAAAATAATTTGTTATACTTGAGCAATACTTGACTGAAAGATGAGTGATGGAAGAAGAATAGATAAAATAGTAATGTATGCACTCTGCACTGTGTGCATAGATTGGTTTTTTGACCAGGACTGGATCATTTGAGATCTGAACCCTGTGGGTTCAGTGGCGAGCCAATCCCAAGAGAGTGACTGTCGACGGACCCGAGTGCGGTGTGGCCAGCCGTGGGATCCATCTTCAGCGAACCTCAGGACTATTACTACCTTCCTTGATACAGATAAGACTAACACTTTAAAAATCTACCCAGGTAGTGTTCGAACCAATGGACAGAAACACACACACACACAAGGAACTCTAATTTCTCTTTCTAAAGAGAAGTGGACTGAGCAATGGGAGCGGAAGCGGAGGATGTTGTTTTGATTTTATTTTTGAGCCCTTTAATGTGCGTTTGTGCACTGTAGGAAGCCGGCTTTAGACAGGCAGGGTTTGTAAACTTTACAACTTTCAATACAGTTTCTATTCAAATCACATCTTATCTATCATTGTGTGGTTCCTTCTCTGCTGATCCTTTCAAGGCTCCATAGTCTTACCTAGAACTTTCTGATACTGGTCCAAAGTCGTCGAGACAATAATTTAATGCATATCTCATGTTGTTTAATTGTAATACCTGTTACAAAAGTGGCACCCCAGCCTTGCAGCACCCCCAGTCGTCTCAGAGACTGGCTGTGTTTCGAACCAGGCAATGGGAACAATGTCCTCCTCGTCTGAAGACTGGTCAAGCTCCGTTGTGCTGTTGGGAGTATTCTGACGTGTCCTAGGCTTTCTAGCTCGTTTGGGCTGAGCACGCTCCTCCGTTGGTGCGGCAAGAAATCCGCATGGGAGTAAGAGGTCACGATGCAGCGTGCGCTTGGGACCCTCGCCATTCTCTGGTCTAACTGTATAGACTGGGAGGTCTCCAGCTTTCTTTACTACCACATGGACTGTGGACTCCCACTTATCAGCGAGCTTGTGCTTTCCTCGAATACGCACGTTTCTGACGAGTACTCTGTCGCCAATGCCTAAAGCAGAAGGACTCACTCGCTTATCAAACCGAATCTTATTCCTCTCAGCTACCTTGGCAGCAGTTCTTGTGGCAACTTTGTAGCTCTGCTCAAGGCGAGATTTAAGGTCTTGTACGTATTGGGAATGTGACTTGTGTCGCTGTCCTTTCACTGGTAACCCAAATGCGAGGTCGACAGGCAACCTTGGCTGGCGTCCAAACATTAGTTCATATGGTGTGAACCCAGTCACCTCACTTCTGGTACAGTTGTACGCGTGGACCAATGGCTTTACAAAGTCCTTCCAGTGAGATTTTTCTTGACTTCCCAGAGTGCCAAGCATGTCTAATAGAGTGCGGTTGAAGCGTTCCACCGGGTTGCCCCTCGGGTGGTATAGTGTTGTTCGCGTTTTGCGGATGCCCGCAATCTGACAGAGTTCCTTGATCAACCGCGACTGAAAATCAGGACCTTGGTCACTGTGCAGCTTCTCTGGGAATCCATAATGGATGATGAAATTGTCCCACAGCCACTTTGCAACTGTTCGAGCCTTTTGATTTTGTGTCGGTCCAGCTACAGCATACTTGGTGAAGTGATCAGTGATCACGAGGATGTCCTTTGTGTTGCTTCTGTCTGGTTCAACAGACAAAAAGTCCATGCATACTAATTCGAGTGGTCGCGTCGTTGTTATATTCACCAGAGGTGCAGCTCTCTCGGGTAGAGCTTTCCTGCACACACACCTGGTACACGTCCTTATTTTCTTCTCAATGTCCAAAGCCATTCTTGGCCAGTAGAATCTAGCTCTGACTAGATCCACTGTGCGTTCCTTTCCCGTGTGACCCATGTCGTCGTGCAGATCGGTCAATACCACGTCCTGAAGTTCCTCAGGCAAGACTAACTGATGTTGTGGGTGTCCCTCTTCTAGGCGTGTTCTATAGAGGATGCCATTTTGGAGCTCGAACTTGTTCAATACTCTCAACAAGAGAGGCAGATCTGGAAGCTCGGTTCTTAGACTAGGTGGTGGTTTCACTCCATGCTCAATCTGGGAAATGACATGCTTAATGCACTGATCAGCTCGTTGCTTGTCTCTGAGGTCTTCTTCTGAAAGGTTTGGGATGATGGGTAGTCCTCCAAGCCCGTCCTCATGACCAAAACTGTCAGGCACCGCATCTGCAGAAATGGCCAGGCTTTCAACCAGGGAGATACTACCATCACAGTCCATTGCATTGTCGGCGCAATAGATAAGTTGTCTCTCACAAATGGCTTGAACGACCTCTGGATTAACCACTTCAATGTCTCCTGGGTCAGATAGGTGATGTTGAGTGAAACGACGTATCCTGTCCCACTCTTTCTGAGATGGTAGGTCATCACGCAGATTGCCGTGAGGGCGTCTCGACAATGCGTCAGCATCTCCATTTTGTTTCCCAGGGCGGTACTGGAGCCTAAAAGAGAAGGTGGAGAGTGCAGCCAGCCACCTATAGCTGGTTGCATCAAGCTTGGCAGAAGTAAGTATATAAGTGAGAGGATTGCTGTCAGTGACCACCGTAAACTGATTGCCATACAGATAGTCACTGAACTTCTCTGTCACAGACCACTTTAATGCCAGGAACTCAAGCTTGTGAGCCGGGTAGCGGGATTCACTACGTGATAACCCTCTGCTAGCGTAGGCAACAACACGCAGCTGCCCCTCCTGCTCCTGATACAAGGCCGCTCCGAGGCCGGTGGAGCTTGCATCCGTGTGTAGGATGTAGGGCAACGTGGGATCTGCAAAGGCTAGAACTGGGGATGTTGTCAGTTTGTTTATAATCATTTCAAAGGCCTGCTGGCAAGCGGGTGTCCAACGGTCCAGAAATGGTTCTTTTGGGTGGTAGTACTGCCCACTCTTGTCTTTTGACTTGGGATGCTTCTGAACAGGTGGGTACCCCGATGTCAGGTCATTCAGAGGCTTTACTATGCTTGAATAGCCTTTGATGAACTTCCTATAGTACCCGCAGAATCCCAAGAAGGCTCTCAGCTCTTTTAGGCGGTGAGGAACTGGCCAGGTCCTTAATGCTGCTATCTTCTCTGGGTCTGTTTCCACTCCCCGCTCCGACACCACATGTCCCAGATAACGAACCGAAGACTGGAAGAACTTGCATTTTTCTGGAGACAGCTTCAGCCCGTACTCCTTCAACCGGTTGAGAACCTTGATGAGTCTGGCTTCGTGTTCTTCTAAAGTCTTTGAAAAGACTATCAGGTCATCCAGAAAAACTACAACCTCCTTCAGGTTCATGTCGCCCATGCACTTTTCCATCAGCCTCTGGAAGGTACTTGGGGCGTTCGTCACTCCTTGAGGCATGCGATTAAACTCCCAGAAACCAAGTGGGCAGACAAAGGCAGTCTTGGGCTTATCAGCTTCATCAACCTCAATCTGGTAATAACCAGACTTGAGGTCGAGAACACTGAACCACCTGGAACCAGAGAGTGCTGTGAAAGTGTCGTCCATCCTTGGGAGTGCGTACGCATCCTTCACTGTCTGCAGGTTCAACTTCCTCAGAAACTTTATTGTCATTGTCACGAGAACAACGAAATGAAGAATGGTCCCCGATCCTTCCTGTAATCAATACAGAGGCAAACTTGACCATTTTTCTTCCTGACCACAACAATGGGAGATGAAAATGGAGACTCGCTCTCACGAATCACTCCAGCATCAAGAAGTTCTTGAAGATGTTTTCTGACGGCTTCCACATCGTTTGGGTGGATTGGCCGGGCCCTGTGCTTGAATGGTGTTTGGTCAGACAGCTTGATGTGATGCTTTACTTTATCTGTCCTCCCAAAGTCAATATCATTCATGGCAAAGACTTCAGGCATGCCATTTAGCTTTTCCACAATTCTGTCTCTCCACTCTGGAGAAATGTGAGATTCCTCAAAGTCAAAGACCAGCTTAGGTTGATCAGGGGACTTGGATCCAGGTAGCTTGGTTGGCTCCTGACCCTCCGTCGCACTCTGTTTGTGCGGTAGAATAGCCTGGATTGCATTGAGCTCAGCAATCACGCTCTTGGCCGGAATAGTGATGTCGTGCTCAGACGCATTAGAAATCACAACTGGTAGCCTGCATGGGGATCTGGTCGGTATGTTAAGGAGGCAGGTCTTTACTAGAAGTCCTCCAGGCAGAGATGATGTAGGGTACTCCACAATGGCACACTTCTCCGACTGGAGTCCCTTGACTGCTACAGTTCCCTCTAAAACAACAGTTTCTCCAGCCGGAACAACCTTCTTGTCTTTCCCATGCATCCTCACCACTCCAATGTTACTGTCATGACATTGTTCATGTCGCAGTTGTAATACTTTCAGCACAGTCTTGTAGCCATCTGCTGAAGGGTGGTGGATCACTGGACCTTTCTCTTTGTGCATGTTATATGCCACATCAAGGGTGTTAGTACCAATCAGTACATCAAAAGCCAGATGTTCCACTGTCTGGGACCACTAAGGCCAAGGTTGGGACATCACACTCCTTCCCCAGGAATTGTTCTGGGAAGGTGATGGTGATTTTAATGTAGCCCAAATAAGGCACGGGTAACCCATTGGCACCTTCAACTTCCAATAGATCATACAGTGGCTCTATCTGTGTTTTGAACAGATGTTGATCAAAGAAGGACTTGGTAACCGTAGTCACTTGTGAACCTGTGTCCATCAGACAGTTAAACTGTTTATCTTGGATCATCACTTGGCATGTACTCTTTGTACCTATCAGTTTTGGGGAAACCTTCGAAAGGTGTTTCCTGACATTACACTGGTTCAAAGCAGCACTTAATTTAGGTGTAGCGTCTTTATTAACAGGGCGCTGGTGAGTTGCTACAGCCTCAGTTTGCCCTACAACTGAGGCTACATCTAAAAATTTTCATTGGGAGTTAGATGGTCGGTTGCATCCCAAAGACGCTGCTTTTCTCTTAGCTGACTTCTTTTTTCATCAACGAGAGTGGGGTTTGGTTCGTTAGTGCAAGTTGAGGAAATGTGGCCATCCTGACCACACTTGAAACAATACCAGGCCTTTGGCCTTGCATTCTGTTTTGGGTTGGATGACTTCCAGCTTGGTGCTCTAGGGTTAAGTTTAGGTGGTAGTGGTTGGCTGGATGTGTGCTCAGCGCTCCCCTTGGGTTTCGAGGTCTTTTGGGGTTTCTTTGACATCAATGCGGTAAGCTGGCTCTGAAGAGATGCGACCTGCTGTTTGAGTTCCGTCAATGTGTTGGACTCGGATGGGATCACTACTTGCTGGCTGCAGGCACATGTGCTTTGCGAGCTAGTAATGGCCCGCTGTCGATTTGAGCCGAGGTGCTTCTTCATGCGTGTGACTTTGGCTGCATGTCTATCCTCTTCAGTACGGATCTGTAACAGGAGCTCTGCAAACGCTGGAGGGTGACTTTTCTTTTCTTCTAGGTTGAGGTCAGAGAGCAAGATGTTGTCCCAACAACCGCGGCAGAATTGCTTGAGAATATATTTGTCTGCTTCTTCAGCAGCAATTCCTCCCCTCTTAACATTAAGGTTTAGAACAGCCTGGAGGCGGCAGAGGTAAGACGAAGCCTTTTCACCAGGATCCTGAAGAGTGTTCATAAACTGGGCGAAAAGTTCTTCGCCATCTTCAACAGTTCCAAAGGCTGCATCCAGCAGTTGAAGGTAAGTTTCAGGGGTAGCTTCAGGACTTAGCCTTTTAACAATATCTGCTGCAGGGGAGAGCAAGCTTTCAACCATTTTCCGAGACTTCTGAAGATTGGACAGAGTGGGATCTTTCCTGAGAAGCTCAGCATGTGATCGCCATGTGTCGTAGTCGGTCTCATTACTGGGTCTTGGGGTTTTTCCTGAAAATGGGTGAAGCTTGATGGGAAAATGTGGATATGTGTTACAGTCACTTTTCCTTACAATGTGTTCAACGATGACCTTTTGAACTTCAGGTGGATGCAGGTCACTCTCCCTGATGGGTAGATTTTGCCTCAGGATGGTGGGTGGCTTTGGTTTGGGGCAATCTTGACCGGAATCTGTTAAGGAGGGACTTCTGAACATCCGGTGCTCTGAGGTTTCAACTGTTTCAAGAGATGTGTCGAACGGTTTGGCTACAGATGCCTCATCAATGCTGTCAGTTCCAATTGCCTCACTGATCTCTGACATCATGTCTCTCAGCACTTCTTCGTAGTCTTTCCCACTTAATTTTGCCAATTTCTTTATCTCATTGAGGTAGGTTTTGGTAACATTGCAGCCAACCTTCGTAGTGTAAATGCTAGCCAAAGCTTGAACGAGATACCTGACACTTGGGTTCTCTTTGAGTTCATGTGTGTAAGGCAAAAGAGAAGATAAGGCTTCAATGGCGGCACCATCTTGATACTCAATAATCAGGTTTTTATAAAACTCTGATTCAGCATCAGTTACTGAAACAAGCCTAAAAGAACCATATTTCTTCAGAAAGTCTATAATCTCCTCATCTTCTGGCGATTCAAGCAACCCACTCACAATCACTGCATTAGGGACTTTGATACCTGAGTTAGCTATGAACTCCATCTTTGGCAATGACAAACAACTTTTAAACAACTTTTTTTTCATACAATTCCCCAAACTTGAGATATGTTTCACTGCTGACACTTAACTAGGCTCCTGGCTGGCTCGCCACTTTTGTAACAGGTATTAAAAATAAAATCAAAACAACATCCTCTTTAAGGAAATTCTCCAAAGAGTTTCAATTAAAGAGCTTCCGCTCCCGTTGCTCAGTCCACTTCTCTTTAGAAAGAGAAATTAGAGTTCCTTGTGTGTGTGTGTGTTTCTGTCCATTGGTTCGAACACTACCTGGGTAGATTTTTAAAGTGTTAGTCTTATCTGTATCAAGGAAGGTAGTAATAGTCCTGAGGTTCGCTGAAGATGGATCCCACGGCTGGCCACACCGCACTCGGGTCCGTCGACAGTCACTCTCTTGGGATTGGCTCGCCACTGAACCCACAGGGTTCAGATCTCAAATGATCCAGTCCTGGTCAAAAAACCAATCTATGCACACAGTGCAGAGTGCATACATTACTATTTTATCTATTCTTCTTCCATCACTCATCTTTCAGTCAAGTATTGCTCAAGTATAACAAATTATTTTAGTTATACAATGTCTCAACCATCATAAAATAACTTGAGTTACATCACACAAGGTCTTGGTGCAACAGAAAATATACCTTATATTTACCCTTTTGGGAATAAATAAACTTATAAGATTCACTCTCCCATATTTATCCTTTTAACAGCTTGCTTTTAACTGTTCTTCTTTTTAAGATATTTCAACTTGAATTATTTCTCAGAAAAATATATCAACTTCTTTAAACATTAATACATCAACAGGGTAATGAGATCCCTCACATTTTATAATCACATTTTATGAACTTTTTGCATCTTCATCAAATGAATTAACTTCTAAGTCAACAAAACTAAAAGGGTGCATTTAAGCACTACATGACAATATTACTGCTTCTCCAACGTTTTGGAAAGCTAACAAACTCAGATGAATCACAGTAATGTTAGAACACAGAGATCGCTAAGCAGTAGCTTAATACTAGCGGTTAGCTGGGCACATTCTAATGTATACTTTAGCACTTAAAATTAAACATCTGCACATCAGTGATCTTACAGTACTTTAAACATAAATATCACAACTCCGACTTGTTTTGTTTTTTAAAGCAGAAAATATATTAACAGCAGTCAACTACATGTCTTTATGGTGCTAACATTCATGTAGCATCCCTTACCGGAGCTCGTGGTGAGATAGCTCGTCCAGCTGACGCAGCTTCCCACGGCCGTATTTCACAGATCTCAGATCCTAATAAATAGCCATCTGTTAACAGCTAGTATGTGAAGATAAATTGCGAATTTAACTTTTATTTCAGCTTTTCTTACCAGGATCTTTCAGCTAATTTGGCGGTTGCCTCGTGAGTAGCGGTTGCCTCGTGAGTAATGGCTTCCACAACAGGAAATGTTGACTAACAGAAAGTCATCTCAAGGCATACTCGCCTCCTAGCGGCGGGGAGGGAAAATTACACCTCCAACCTTATGCAGCAGCACAACCCACAAATCTGATGTGGGTTACAAGTGCAACACAAGCTGGAGACAGAGACTGTTGATCTTGGAAGTAAAAATTCATTAAACCTTTTGCAATACACTGGTTTGAACAGTAAAACCCAACTTTGACAATGAGGGCAAATGGTCTACATTTTTAAATTTACGTCATGCTTTTTCAAATGTCTTCGTTTCAACTTTACTTTGTTGGTAAGTTAATGAGTCTAAAGGGCTTGGAAAGAAAGCAACTGGACATCTTTACATTTTTTGAAGACGTTTTACCTTTTGTCCAAGATGCTTCTTAAGTTCTAAAATCAAATGGTTGAGAGTCCCAGGTTTTTAAACCCTACTAGGGTTGACCCTTTAGGAGGGGCGTTAACCCACTATTAATTATGTGTATTATCACATGTGTGGAAAAAGGCCTGTGCCATTGCCACCAGAGATTTCAGGTGAAACCACTGTGAGACCTTGCCTAACCTTATCAGTCACCTATTAAGGTCACCTAATGCAAGATGTGAGTGGGGGTTGAGGCACCTGGGATGAAAACTGAATTGTTGATGTTTTGATATCCACACTGATGATGTTTAAGATGGTCGTTCACAGTGGACATGGATGGTTGGAAAGAGGAGTGAAAGAAGCCATCTGTCTTCTCTGTCCAACATGTGAACCCTGGCATTCCTGAAAGAGTGACCTTCATCATTTAGAAACAGACATACAGCTGAGTCTTGTCCTGTCGAGGTGGCTCATTTATTCTGGGCCATGTATGGAGTAATTGTTTTGATTCTCCAGTGTAGAGGTCCAAACACTCTACACTGGTGTTTTGTCCTCGTGATGAACCAGTTTTTTGTCTAAGGGTGTGGCTAGATATAAGGTGCAGTGGGATATGCTTGAGAAAATTGAGTGATAAACGTGCTACATAAAGGATGACAATGTTGTTCCATTTGTCATTCTGTTTCTCCCAAGTTGGTGTCTGACCTTCTTTCCTGTATACATACTGATGGGATGAAGGCCCGATTGGGTTAACCACATGTTTTGAGAGCTTTCTTAAAATGTGTGTTCTTTTCCTTTCCCTTCTGCCCTAAAGTGAATGTACATCTACACCTAAAGGATACTCTTTAGGAACTCTTTCAACGAAGCCAGTGTTTACACATTTGACCAAGAAGATGGATGGTTTGAAAAAGGAATAAAAAAGGCCATCTATGTCCACTCAACTTGAAACTTGGGCATCAAACCCAACGGAGAGTCAACTTACCAAGTCAACGTTTGCTACAAGAACCTTAATATTTACACAGAAGCTTAAATCATGTATTTGGAAATAGTTTTATACAGCTTTTCTTTGTTTTATCCGCCTATCCATTCTCCATCTTCTGGAAAATAAGGTGCTCAGTAGAAGCTAAAGCATCACACAGCATAGGTGCACTAATTAGACCCTGAGATCCAAAATTTGAAGTCAGTAGTGGTGCCAGTATCTTAGGATTTTAAGACAGCTTAATATTTTTCAGCCTAAAAGTTTAAATATTCAGCGCCTCTGCCGATGTTGAAATGCTTCTCACTCTCCAGACTCTTACCTCTTTCTATAATGACTTAACTTTTTTTGCTGGTTAGCAGCCCTTGATGTCTGGGGTGGTTAGTGCTGTTTCAGGGTTTGCTTACTTAATAGTGAACCTGATATCATGATCCATTTTAATAAAAAAAAGAAATGCAAATCAGTGTAATTAAATAAACAAATATTCATCCCACACCAACTGTTCATTGGGTGACAGAGTAATTCAAAAGATCTAGGATTTAATAGAACTATAATGTATAATTCTAATTACAGCAGTGCATATTTATATATTTATATTTAAACTGTTAGCTAATGTTGAGTCATGCACTGATACAGTGAGCAGTGAGCATGAGATACAGTGAGTATATGGATGTACATGGATGTTACATAATCTATGCCAGCAGGAGGCCACTTAAAAGACTTGGCATTCGAAGCCTTTAAAGCAACTAAGCATGCTCGATTTCTCTTGCTTGCACACTCATGCTTGCACACCTGACAGGGCTGAAATCATACATCTGAAGCGGTATGATTGCCCTGGCATCTAACACACAGGGAATATAGTGACGCAAAGCTGGAGATGTGTGTGTGCATGTTTGTAGGTCCAATTTAAAGTTGACATGCTCTGCAACTTAGTGTGGAAATTCTCGAGGAACTGACACGTATTCCTGTCGATGCATGAAGTGCACCCACGTATAAGCAAACTCGGAAAATGCAAATAAACATTATAGTTTCTCATCAGCAGTGCCATAAGTTAACGGGTGTCCTGGCGTATCTCAGCACTCTCCAGCAAGGCTCTCATCTCAGCAGTAGAACTTGGGTGCACAGGAGTTAAACTTCCTATATCTGTGCCAAAAAATTTAGCAGCATATGCATAGAAATCATTCTTTGAATTTTACTCTGCAAACACCGGCCATTATTGCTTTCTTTCTTCATATCAGCATCCAGAAGAATCCCAGTCAGAGCTATGTATGTGCATGTGTGAGTGTGTGTGTAGTTTAGGGGAAAATATTGCCTGGGATACTGAGAGATATTGCTGAGTTCTTGTAAGTATGCAAAGGCTCAGTTTTGCTGTGCTTACATTTTCTTTTTTTTAGGGGAGAAGTCAGAGAAAACTATCTGCACAGCCTGTGGAGATATAGTTTCATTACACTTGCATAATGGGTCAAAATACATTTTCGTTTCTCTCCTTCTCTCTTTATGTATAGTAAGCATGCTATCAATCGTTCACTCACTGGGGCAAAAAAAGAATGAATAAGTGCTGAGATGTATGCATCTATACGTGTTCATGTGCACATAGGCGGGCAGAGAAAAACCTCAAGACAATGCTTTTAATTCAGCAATAAAACAAAACTAATTACCTTCCCCACTTTGACAAGCTAATGTGTTGTGTTTCACAGCTATATGCCCCGCAGGCCAGAGTTCCAACACAATGCACATTTTTCCTGCCTGATACTCAGTATTTCTCTTTCAGAACACTTGAAACTTTGTAAAACCGCAGCGAGCCTGTTGGCAGGATAGTTTAAAGCTGCAATCTCTACTTAGACAACAAAACAAAATGATATAATAGCTCTTCTGGCTGAGAGCTAAAGGAGGGATGTGGCAGAGATGTCGCCTGGACTCCCCATCAAAAGCTGAATAGAGTATGACACAAAGAGCACAATATCTACATCTGCAGAATGTGGTTTTCTTTGTTTTGGAAAAGAAACAGAGAAGTGTGCTAAATTCTTGCTCAGGGGATAACTTGAGCATTGCGATAGATATTGAAAACTCTATTTTTTTACCTTCACAAAAAGGGAATTATCTGTTCTTACTGTTAAACTGTAAGCAGAATTCAGTAAAGCTGAATTCCCATGAAGGAGTGAACACTAAACTGTGGATTTTTATTTCTCTTTTGATGGAAATACTGCAAGTATATATATATATATATATATATATATATATATATTAGGGGTGCAACAATACACAAAATTCACGGTTCGGTTCGGTTCGATACTTTGGTGTCACGGTTTGATATTTTTTCGATACAAAAAAAATGTTCATGCCTTTTTAATTTGTCATTTATTAAATTTTCACGGCACATTCCGCACCACATCTCTGTGCGTTCATCATTTGTTTGAAGCCAGCTCACCTCCTGCAACTACTTTTCCGAGAATACGTGCTTCTTTTGTGGTTCGGACTCCTTCTGACATTTCTTTGGAGGTGGAGGAACATCACAGTAATTGCTTAAAGGAGCTTGCTTCTTTGACATCTTTAAGAGTTCTAAACAAATGTCTGTCCTCCTCCTGAAAATCTTATGTATGCAAACACGCGTTGCAATTTCTTATCTTGTGCCCGTTTTTTATTTTGACAGCGAATGCGCACCTGCGGACCACTTATGTGCAGCCCTGGTTATTTCGCTTGTCATATTGCAGCCACAGAAATTCTTTTGTCCATGAAACCATAAAGCTGCACTTTCTTTTTGCCTTATAGTCTGATTTGTCATAACTTTTCCGTTTTGTGGTAAGCTTTTCTTTGGCTGTCACTTCTTCACCCTGACCTGTCTTATTTGGCTCAGCAGAACTAAAATATTGTGGCGAGCTCAGACAAGGAGGAGACGGAGGTATCGTTTGGTCTTACTTCCCGTGAGCTAGCCAGGGAGCACAGCTGTTTATTGACATCTGCAGAAGAACACTGCCGTTAGCTAACTGCTCAGTGCAGCAACAGCACAGCAACAACAACAACACCACACAGGGCGCCCTCTGACCCCGGAAGGACACACCGTCGCAGCGAGAGGGCGTCACCCGTCACTATGGCAACATAAACAAAACATAACTGTACAAACAGAACCCCGAACAGCCCTGACCCGCTACATAGCCCCCACCTAAGGGGTCAGTCGTCCCCGACGACCCCATTACCCCACACAAAGTCCTGCAAATGTCCAGGTGCCTTCTTTTAGCGCACCGGCCGGTCACGACCGGCGGGGGAAAAGTCACTCGGGTCAGAACATGGGGTGCCACCATCATCCCACTTCTGACACCAATGTGGCGAGCTCAGACAAGGAGGAGACGGAGGTATCGTTTGGTCTTGCTTCCCTTGAGCTAGCCAGGGAGCACAGCCGTTTATTGACATCTGCAGAAGAACACTGCTGTTAGCTAACTGCTCAGCGCAGCAACAGCACAGCAACAACAACAACAACAACACCACACAGGGCGCCCTCTGACCCCGGAAGGACACACCGTCGCAGCGAGAGGGCGTCACCCGTCACTATGGCAACATAAACAAAACATAACTGTACAAACAGAACCCCGAACAGCCCTGACCCACTACAATATATATCCTGCTGCTTTTACACACGCACTCACATAACGCTCAGCGATTCTCTGCGCGATCAACCTCTCACATGTTTAAGCTTGCTGCAGGAGATTTCACTTGTCATGTTTGCATAGAAAGCTAACGATTGATAAGACGATGTCAGAGGAATTGGTGCGCAAATTATCATCACTCACCAATCAGTACTGTCGCTCTCTATACACAGTTCGCGCGATTGCAAAGTGAAAGCAAAAAACAAGCGCAAATTCAAACGCGATTTCAATATGTCACATATTGACAGTGGCTCACCGATGCCAATGACATAATTACCCAGCTACATTTCCGAAAGAATGCAAAAGCATTGACATATATTTTTCCTTCCGTCGGCACTCCTCAACAAACACTCGTAGATTACTTAATTTAATAGACTACTCATACGATAAAAACATCGAAACCATAATATTATCTCTAGATGCAGAAAAAGCATTTGACAGAGTTAATTGGAAATTTTTATTCGCAACTTTACACAAATTTGGTTTTGGAAACTCTTTCATAAACTGGATAAGAATATTATACAATTCCCCAACGGCTCGTATCAGAACAAATGACCAGACATCCTCCAGCTTCTGTCTCCTGAGGGGCACCAGACAGGGATGCCCACTCTCCCCTTCACTTTTTGCAATTTTTATCGAACCTCTAGCAGCAGCATTTAGACAGGCTACAACAATTAAGGGCATAAAATGTAAGAACATAGAACATAAAATCAGTCTCTATGCGGATGATGTGTTGCTTTTTCTGCAAAACACACAAACCAACCTCTCTGAGGTAATTACTTTAATAAACTGGTTTTCAAGAGTTTCAGATTATTCAATTAACTGGCCAAAATCTACAGTTCTCCCCATTAACTGCTCCTTCCATAATTCTTCCTCTGCCCCACTGCAATCCGGAAATATTAAATATTTAGGTATTAATGTCTCTCCTAAGCTTTCAGACTTAACTAAACTAAACCACATCCCACTTCTAAAGAAAGTAGAAGGCGATCTGACTAGATGGAAATCTTTACCCATATCACTCATGGGAAGGGTCGCCACTATAAAAATGATGATCTTGCCAAAAATAAATTACTTATTTTTGATGATCCCTAACAAACCATCACAAGATTGGTTCAGATCTCTGGATTCATATATTTCCAAATTCCTTTGGAAAGATAAACCCCCGCGTATTAGCTTAAAAACGCTACAAAGAACCAAAGATAGAGGAGGATTAGATCTGCCTAATTTTCACCAATACTTCTTAGCCAACAGGCTTCAGTTCATCTCAGAATGGTTAAAACATACCTTCTTAGTTGAGCCCTGGCTAGATGTTGAACAGGCACTATGCAAGGATCTAGAGATTTCAGACCTACCATTTATTAGCTCAAACATCAAAAGACATGAATGCTTTAAAAGTATCAACATCAGCTTTTCTCTAACAGCATGGTGGGAGTTTCTAAAAATAACGGAGTCTTCATTAATCCCATGCAAACGTACACCTATCTGGAATAACCCTGACATATTACAAAACAATAATATGATTAATTTCCCAGAATGGAGTTGTAAAGGAATTAAATACTTAGAACATATATTAGAGGGAACAGAATTTATTCCATTTGACAGACTAGTTGAACAATATGGGATCAACAAGACAAGGTTTTTAGAATATCAACAAATTAAATCCATAGTAAAAAAGAAATTTAACCTCAGTCAAGTTGAATTACAAACACCACTAAGTGCGGCACATTTTCTTACTCTTAAATCCCCCAAATTATTATCTAAAATATACAGAACACTTTCTAAATTAGATGAATCAATATCCCTTCCTACTGCAAAGTGGGAAGCAGATTTATCAGTCAACCTAGACCAAAACTTCTGGTCTCAGATTTGCTTAAAAACTTTTAAATTAATTAAAAATCCCAGCCTGCAATTAATACAATACAAAATACTTCATAGAGTGCACTATACAGGTCATCGGATGTTCAAGATGGGCTTTACATCTTCCAACAACTGCTCACACTGTCAAGGCAATACACCAGACAATTACATCCACGCTCTTTGGTTCTGTCCACCAGTGCAAAAGTTTTGGCGCGAGATATGTGAAGACTTATCAAAGTGTCTGAAATGTAACATTCCAACCTCCCCCTTAGTGTGTCTACTGGGCAGCTTAGATAATGTCACTTCAGAAAAGAATATAGCCCATATGATCTTCACTGCCCTATGCATAGCCAAGAAAACAGTCCTCATGAACTGGAAAAATAAAAATAATCTTAATTCTAACCAATATAGAAATTATCTATTAGATTACATTAGTCTTGATACAGCCTCTGCCACCACATCAGATCAATTGCTCTGGGCTCCTTTGATCAGCTCCATCACCTAGTGGGGGTGGGGGGTCATAGTTTGGTCCCGCCTTCACTGTTGTGATTGGTGTGGGGGTAGGGACAGGCTTAGGGTGTCGGGGGGTTCCCCGGAGGCATCTTCCTTGGGGGGCTCAACCCGGGGTAGCGGTCATGTCCGGTTAGGGGCTCTGTTGGCTCTCCGGTGACTGTTTCCTCGCGGCTGCGTGCAGCGGGGCTAGGGGAGGGTCTGTGCTGACGGACGTGGGTTACTGACCTGGTAGCCTGGCTGGCCCTGGGTGGGTCCGGGATGGGCGTGAGGTTCTGGGGGCGCTCCGTCTCTGGGCTGGGACCCGGACTGGGCCTCGGGGGCTTGGGTCCTGGTTGGTGTGTTGCCGGGGTTGTGGGCGGGTGGGTGCATGGGGGCCCAGCCCTGGAGCAGGGTGCCGCCGGTGCGTCGAGCCACCTGGGGGCTCTTCAACTGGTGGGGGAGATTGTCACATCTTGCAGGAGCTTTCCTCTCCTCAGGAGCTCCCTCTGCAGGAGGGGGAGATACAGGAGAGGTGGAGGAAGATCTCAGCCTGGGCGTTTACCGTCTTATGTAGTCTGGAAGATGTGTGGATGGTGGGGTGGGTGCAGTTTTCTCTGTGGTGGGGTTGGGTGGACTGTCCAGGGCTCTGTGGGGCCGGGCGGCGCTGCTGCACTGGGCCCGGTCTGGATGGGCCTGGGCCCCCTTTCCCTGGCGGGTCGCGGAGTATGGGGGTGCCTACTGGGGTCAGCGGGGGAGCTGGCCCCAGGGAGGGGTCACTTGCCCCTCCCTTCCTTCCCTCCCCATCTCCAGCTGCCTCCCTCTTCCCGCTCCACCACAACCACCCACACATGCAGGGCCTTGGAGTAGGGGTATGTCACCAGGGTGCAGAGGAGGCTACCCCCCCCCCCCCCCCTGTCCCCTTCTGGCTGCCTCTGCCTCAATTTTATCCCACAACTTAGACATTCACATTATTCACACTCTCATTACACATACATATAGGATCTTGGGGGTGGGCACAATCACGGAGTCCAAATTACCATCAGGGTGTACACCCCACCCCTGGCATCGTTGCCCACCTCTCAATTTTAAATACACGTAGACATTGAGGGCTAGCAGGAGGGACCATGCGCTTACCTGCTGCTCTCTGGCAGGTAGCTCCATGCCCTCCTGGGTTTTAAATGCACCTTAGAACACATATGCATCAACACTACAATGAGCGGGTGGAGGGAGGTTTGGAGTCTTCTCCCACCCCCATTCTCTGCGGCCTGCTGGAGCGGGAGGGCTAGTGGAGGAGTTGGCCGTCCGACTGCGGTCTGGGGTGTGGGGCCTCCCTGCTGCTGCGGAGTCGGGGTGGTCTGCCTCTCCCCACCGCAGGGAAAAGGGTAACACCACCTGGGTCTGGGTGCAATTCCCCCCTCCAGGGGCAAGGGTACCTAGACCCGGTTTGTAGAGTACGCTTGGGGAGTGTGATTGTGTGTACAGCGTCTCTTTATGTCTGTCTCCACGTTGGTTGAGTGTGGAGTGAGTGCATATGAGAGCATGAGGGTGGGAATGGATGTTTGTGTCTGTGTGTGCCTGTATGTCTGTGTCTATATGTCAGGTTGGGTATCAGACGCCACCTCTCTGGGGACACCTCAGGCCCTCCAAGGTTTGGAGGCCTATCTCCACCCACCACCACTTCCCCTGCCGGTGGCGGACTCCCTCAGGTGTCGGTGTGTTGGTGGTTCTTTGTGTCTGGGGGTGGGCGTCCGGGTACACACCGGCTCACTCCTTGGCGGCCGCTTGTCGGGGCCTGGGGCTCGCTCGGGCCCCTTTGGAGGTGGGGTGCCCCCGGCCTCTCGGCCTGGGGCTCGGTCACTCAGGCACAGCTGGGGGCCGGCGGAGCTCACGGGCGCGTCACTGCAACTCCCCCTGACTTCTGCTCCGCGGCTGCTGGGCGAGCCCTCATCTGGGACTCTCCTCAGCTCTTACTGGAACAGTGGCGCGGCTGCCCCTCTGTTGGTCTTCCATGGTCTCTTGTGTTCTGGGGGCCTCTGGATGTCTGGAGTTTTGATCTCCTCCATACCCGCTTCACACCCTGGAGGACGGGGCTGTGGCCCCCCCACACTCCCTAGCAGATCATTACATGGAGAAACCTTTGGAATGCAAGCATGCTGATCCACACAGGTATGCACACATGGGTATTCACAGACGCGGACTAAAGCTTTCTTGGCTGCTACCTCAAAGCACACTGTGCGCTGTCTATCTTGCGTGCTGCACAATATCGTTTATTATTTAGTAAATATTGATATCTATGACTAGCTAGTTTATTGTGATGGTGCTTTGTTTTCTCTATTATTATGTTGCTCTTTGTTGTTTGCTGTCTCCTCTGTTTGTTTTTTTTGTTTGTTTTTTTTTTTTCTCCATACAGGTGACCCAGGAGTTCTTTTTTTTTTTCTCTCTCTTCCCCCCCCTTCTCACCGTCTCTTCTCCCCTTTGGTTTTCTTTCTTTCTCTCCCCCTCTTTCTCTCATTCATTCCCCCTGTCCTATTTATTAAAAAAAAAAAAAAAAAAAAATGACAAAGGATGAACTGAAGCTCTGCCATCACGTAATGTCGCATACTGCTGTTTCTGATGTCATTTAGAAAAAAAAAAAAAAAAAAAAAAAAAAAGAATGCAAAAGCATTGACATATATTTTTCCTTCCTACGATAGCCCGACGGGCAGGGCAGAGATAGATTTTGGTAGCCCGACTGGAAAAATCTCTAGCCCCGGGACGCCGGGCAGGCTCGCGAGCCCTGTATCTGATTGAGGAATCACTCATCTTTGGAAAAGAGAGTTTATTACAGAGAAATGGCTCTTTCCAAAATAAAAGCTATACTATACGCTTCTTCTGGGCTATATTCTCAGCAGCATATTAAGCATATCAGGTCCCCATAAGGAGAATCATGTGCTAACGGCTGTCTAAGTGACTCGGGTAAAATTTGTAGCATGCCTGCTTGTTGTTTTTGTCTGCTTCCACTTGTCTTTGCACTAGGATGATGTCGGTGTAATTGTGCAGTCATATTTGTTGTGTTCCCACTAGTGCTGTCAGGATAAATCTCGTTGAAATGACGTTAACGCCACAACATGGCAAATCTCCGTTAACAAGCTACCGCGGATCGCCCGTGCATGGGGCTGGACGGCCAACACGTTAACGAGCTAACTGCGCTAACACACTAGCTCCCACCAATGTAATTGAGCATTGCGTGGCATATCCAACATACTGTTTTACTTTAGTCCATGACGCGCTTACCTTCAGGGTCATACGTCACATGAAAACCAAAATAGTTCCAAACGCCAGATCTGAATGAGGGTGGGGGAGGGTTCGATTTGCCATGTTGCAAGGAGAGCTTAACTTCTGTCTGCTAGCTTGCCCTGCGCTCAGTGAATCTGCGTTCGACTACTCCGCCTAGGCTGCACTGTCGAGCGCAGATCCACTGAGCGCTCAACACAGTCAGCATCGTCAGAAGGAAAGTTGATAAAATAAATTAAAAATGTATTTTGTATTGTTCGATACATATGCGTACTGAACCGAAAGCACTGTATCGAACGGTTCAATATCGATACGAGTATCGTTGCACCCTTAATATATATATCTCAAACAATTTTAACTCTATAATACAGTAAAATAAAAAACAAAACAAGAAAAGACCACCTTAAACTTTAACACTTTCTTGGGCACTACTGAGTTGTGCTTGCCATAGATTGGCAAATGAGCTCCCATAATTCCTACAAACAGAGTCAAAACTGGCAAATGAATTGTTCAGGTGACGCTATGGGTGTTACAGTTCTGAAACAGAGACCAAGATGCCTACAATGCTGTTCCATCTTCCAGTATCACAATGCTCATGGGGAGTTGTTAATGCCTGGCTACAACATACTGGTCTGGTGCAAGCTGTAATCTTTGTAGAATTTTTCCAATAACGAGTCAGCTGGAAATACCTTGGACTAATGGAGTTTATTTGTTGTACATGAAGCTCATCATGATCAAGCCTGTGGTTATGAAAAACAAATCTCTGGAGTTTTTGTTATTTATCACCTGTTAAAAAAAAGAAGAAAAGTACAAAGTATGAAATGAAACTGTTTTTTGAGAATTGCTGCACCCCTAGGAGAACGAGATGAATAAGATAAATTGTAGATGTGAGACACAGCATGCTAAAAGCCAGCCAAAAACACATTACAGAATCCCAACTGTGCAGCAAAACGGGTAAGCAGTGATGCAATTGAGAACAACCGGACTTTCCAATATTTCTCTGCCTGCAAATACCTGTGAAAACTATGTAACTGTAGTTTATTGATCAGTTTTTGGTGCATAAGCTGCAAAAAAAAGAAAGAAGAATGAACATACTACAAGTGCTAAACTACATATTCTCCTGCTCATAACTGGGGTCCCAGCTCAGTTGGGGGGGGACTGACAAACTTGAAAATACGGCTGTGACAATCTGCATCCTTTGATAGTTGACCTCCACCTGGCTCCATTCAGTTGGGTGGCATGTACTTTTTTGTTTAGACAAATGATGAGGAAATCCACTAAACAAAAATGAAGAGTAGTTATCCTGCTGGGAGTGAAAAAATAAAGAAAAAAGAGGAAGACAAGAACAAATCAAGACAGTGGTGAGTGGAGCAGATAAAGCAAATTAAATACAGTGCTAATTAACTAAATCCTGCTAGTTTAGCCTTAACTGTGGAGCAGAGACACTTTAATAATGTAACTTCACATTTAACACTCCCCTGCCTTGACCCAAATGAGTAGAGCATGCAACTTTGATTCTTTGGTCTCATAAACATAAATGAAAGTGTGAATTTTAAGTGAAATGCAGCTGACATATATAAAAACAAAGGTTTATTTATTCAAGTATCTGATCATCAGTCAATATAATTTGGCCAGATTCCACTAAATGTATTTGCTATATTGTTCTTATGTAACAAAATTACCTGGAAAATTGACATGCAGGCAAATTAAATCAGAATTTTGAGCATAAATATGTTTTTAAGTGTAGAATGGTCACTGGAAATATTTCAGACTCGACACAGTTTGATATCTTAAAGTTGAAATCTCATAAAACATAAACATAATTAAATGCTAATCTAGAAGTTCTAAAATTTCAGAAAACATAAAAACGTCTGGTTTTCTAATGTTTTGTCATAAGTATGTTTATTGTGGAACATCACCTTTTACAAGAAGAAGCATAAACACATGACATCATTCAAGGTTGTCTCAATCTGAAGTTTTCCATTTACCCTTCTCTCTATGTCTACTCTCACACAATGTGTTTATGCTATCAGAAAGGAGCTAAGCTGTCCTCGAGGCATGTTGTAGAGCCAAAACACATGGCAGCACACAGTAGACGCTCAGGATCAAATTTTCTAAGCAGGTCAAATTATTGTGATACCACAATTGCACCAATGGGAGTGGAAAGTTCTCCAGGTGATCTGCTAACAATGCTCTAATTTATATACAAAGACAGACTCAGTTCGTTTCAGTAATGACCAGCATTCTACCAAGAGTAGAGCAAATTAGCCAATTAAAAAGTAGTAGACCTGATGATGATGTGTGAGGGAGCAATATAGTTATGTAACAAAACAATGCGGTGTAAGTGCAAGTTGTATGCATTTGTTTCACAGACAAGCTTTTAGGGTAGGGTAAACAAGGCAGCTGAAGAAGAATCAATATGTTTGTGACATAAGGGTGAACTGATCTGTTCGAATTTGCTGGGGACTTGTGTGTGAGATGCTGTATATTAAGACACAGGTATCCAGAGGATTTATCCAGATGGATGCATTACCACAAACTACACCATCATATAAACCTCAAATCAGCATCTAAGAGATGACCCAACACCTCGCTTTTGTTTATTACTGCAGGCTGCAGGTACTTATTGAATGTTACACATTGTAAGATTCCAACAGTAATACAATGACACAGTCCCACCTATAGCTCTTGTGACAATATAACATAACATGGAGTATTTTTAATAGATAAATAAATAATAGAATTTAAAATGTGACTTCGGTTGTGTGCAGTGCTGAGAAAGACAAATAGAGAGATTTTAATTGTGTTTCTCTGTGTAGAAATGTGACAAAACCCCTGAAATTCTGCAAACTGTTCTTCTCACTGCAAAAAGTAACTCGATCGCCTTTAAATCCTGGTTTGCTTCTTGTGTCTGGATTTTCCTCCTCCTCCTTCTCTCTCTCTGAAGCTCAACATTTTCAATTCTCTTAATTTACTATTAGTACTGAGAATCACAAATATGTGGGGCATGGGTCTAAATAAGGACCAGTGCTGGAGTAGTTACACACAAAAAAGCAATGCATTACACATCATTCTTTACTTTTCTTAAAAGTAGTTCAGTACGTTAGTTACTCACCAAAAAAGGTCATTTATTACACTACTTGTTACATTACTTTCTCGTTACTCTCTAAAATGAAGCACACTGTTACATTATGTCCAGTTAACAGTATAAACCTGATACTGTTCAACACACCAACACAAATCCCTACCCTAATGAGACACACAAAAGATCTTTCTTCTAGTTTTTACATGTGAACACACAGCTGACAACACAAAGCAAAGATGAAAACCAGCCTAAAGAGACTTCAAAGTGATTGCCACAGTGATTCTACTTTAGTAACAACAGCCTGACTGCTCATCACTGCCTTTGTTACCTGTTGAAGATCAGGCTCTGGATACTGTGCTGGGGTCTGCATACATTGAGCTACACTGTGAAAAAGAATGCAGCTGGGGCGCCAAAATAATACCGTAAAATAACAGAAAATAACTTTCTCATAAAAATACGGTTTATTTCAGTAATGACAATACAGTTTGTTGCCCTAATTTTACAAGGGATTTTGCCTTTTTCAAGTGCTTTTAAACATTAAATTAGGAACATTTTAACGTGATTAAAAAATGAAATTACCTATAAACAAGGTCAATGAATGCAGCAATATGAATAATAATATTTAAATGTGCAGAAATATACAGTTAACAGCTGGTTTAAATGATAATAATAATGGATTGGATTTACATAGCGCTTTTCGAGACCCTCAAAGTGCTTTACAATTCCACTATTCATTCACTCTCACATTGGTGGGGGGAAGCTACAGTTGTTGTTAGGATGCCTGGGTCGTTGACCCAGGGTTTTGAGTTTATTGTATTATCTATCATTTCTATTCTTTGGTTTCTTCGTTAGAGTTATGTCTTATGGTCTGTCTCTGTGTAATCCTTAGTAGCTGTCTCCCCTGTCTGCTATATCCCCGTGTACAGTCAGTGTCTGTGTCTGCCCTGGTCCCACATCTCTGTTCCCTCTGTTGCAGTGCATGCGTGTTAGTCTGTGTCTTTAGTTCAGGCTGTGTCATGTTTCCTGTTTTATTTTGAAGGTCCTTGTCTGATGTTAATGTATCTGGTTTCGCTTCCCCTTGTCTCGTTAGGCCTGATTTGCCCCAGCTGTGTTTCCCTCCTGTTACCCATTCCCTGATTGCTCCCTCTGTGTATTTAAGCCCTGTGTTTCTCTGTGTCTGTGTCATGATCTACTGTTTATGATGCTGTGTGTTTTGTCTGCTTGCCTGAGTTTATTTTTTGGAGTCTCAGCTTTGTTATCTTTTTGTGTTCACGTCTGTCTCCAGAGTCTGCACTTTGGGTCCTTTTCCTGCCTGCACACAACCGTTTCATAACAGTTGTAGCCACAGCTGCCCTGGGGCAGACTGACAGAAGCAAGGATACCATGTCGCGCCAACACCAGTACACTCAAAAAAATGAACTCAGCCTATCTCTGCTTTTACTAAAGTAGATTTTGTTGTTTGTTCTTAATAAACTCGATTTTGCAAAAATCCTTAAAGTGTTTGTGCAAATTTAATGAAATGTTGTTACTTTTTGTTGTTACACAAAGTCATTGAACTGTGTCAACGTAACATTGTTGAGTAAATTCACAGGTTTGTCCCTCTGCACATACTGCTGCGTGCAGAGCCGGCCTAAATAAGGGCCAATGCGCATGCGCACCACCCTCTTTCTCAAGTTTGCTATTTCTTCGCCATGTGGACTGGTTCAGCCGCATTTTTGTCCAAAAATCAGGTAAGAAGTCATTTTTCTTGTAAAGCCCGTCTACATATATATGTTCACACGTCAGTTAATGTCGCAAGTGCTACTAAGAAAAGAGTACAGGCAGGGTTTTGCCCGGTAAAGGTTTGCTAACGTGGACTTGCTGCACGTGAGTTTCCAAATGATTTTGGAGGGGACTCCATTGCAATAGCAAAGCTCTGTTTTCAGCCCAAATGTAGTGTAGCGCTAGCGTCGGTATGCGTCGGTACGCGTCGGTACAGGCAGCGCATTCGGTCCGGCACGCACTTTCGCGCCAAGTTTATACTCGGACGCCTGACTGCGTTGCACTTTAGCCAACAACAGTGGAGAAGCGCTCCTTGCTAGCAGACAGGTTAGGGTGTATTTTCTGTCTAATATTTCAGCTTACGTTTTGATGTAGCTTGCAGAAAGCATTTAGTAAGCTGGTGTAAGATGAACTGCATTAATGTTGTACAATGTCCATGGGATTTCTCACTCGACTTTTAATGTCAGATTACACACACATTTACACAATATGCAGTGGTGATGATGTAGATCAATAAATTCATTGTTGTAGCATACAATATTAAAAATAAAACTGATTAATATGAAACATTAACAATGTGCAAATTATTTAGTTTTTTCAGGGACAGTGTAATGAAAATGTCTTTTGTGCTTCTCCCCCAGATACGTTGATGTGGCAGTGCAAATTGTGCAAAAAAGTGGTGTCATCACGAGCTCTGTTATTAAAACACTACAGGTTAGTTCATAGTAGACAGCAGTATCCATGTGCCTATTCTGATTGTGTCTGTGTTTTCAAAACATGGAATGCTCTACATAGCCACTTAAGCAGATCACATACCCAAAGAACTCTAGACAAGTCTGTGAGTTTGGCAACATTTAACTGCCATTTGTGTTCCTGCTGCAACATAGCTTCGGAGCAGGAGTATTTTTCTCACATTAACAACCATCTAAAATGTAACGAGACTGTGCATTGCATGTTTGAGGGTTGTTCTTTCAAAACAAATATCTATGGTACATTCAAGTCTCATCGAAATAGGAAACACAATCCTTATACCTTAAAAGACTTCAAAATCGGTATTGCTAACACTATTGTAGGCCAAACATCAGCTGATGACAGTACAGACACTATTGTAGAAGAGGACATAAGTGCAAATATTGATCACGATACAACTACAAGTGAGACTGAAGATTTGGCAAATGTAATAGAATTTAATTTTGCATCTCTTTTACTTAAGTTGGAAAACTATTTTCATGTTCCCAGCATAGCAATTGACGAGTTGCTTTCAGAATTGCACTACCTGATAAGCTGTGCATCAGTGCCTTTGACAAATCAAGTAATTGTAGACATACTCAAGAATCATAACCTTTGTCTAGACCAGCCTGTTATTGAAGAACTGACAAAGGCAGTTTCTTTTAACCCTTTGTTAAAAGCCATAGAAAAGGACGGCACACTTGCCACTGCCTTCAAACGCAGACAGTATTACAGAAAACATTTTGAAGTAATTGATCCAATTGAATACATTCTCGACTCCCAAAGCAAGAGGACCTTTCAGTATATTCCTATTCTAAAATCATTACAGCAGATATTTAAACAAGAAAACATACTGAACAAATTTGTCACTAGCCACAATCAGAATCCTTTTGTAAATAAGGAAAAGTATACATCATATAAAGATGGTCTACATTTTCAAAATAATGAGTTTTTCTCAGGCGGTGAACTAAGAATCTCTATTTGTCTTTATGTTGATGATTTCGAAATTTGCAATCCATTGGGGACATCACGGAAAAAGCATAAACTTTGCTCAGTTTACTGGATTTTAGGTAACTTGCCACCAGGTAGTCATTCATCCCTCTCTTCTATTTATTTGGCTCTCTTGTGCAAAAGTGAGGACCTTAGGACCTTTGGCTATTCAAAAATATTTGAGCCACTTTTGCAAGACCTTGTCATTTTAGAGCAGCAGGGAGTGTTCATTGACAATTTAGGGGTCAACTTTAAAGGCACTGTCCAATATGTAGTGGCAGACAGCCTCGGAGCTCATGGATTGGCCGGTTTTGTGGAAAGTTTTTCTGGAGATTACTTTTGCAGGTTTTGTACTGCTACACGCTCAGAAATTGAATCAAAAGCTACAAATAGTGACTTTTCTCTGAGAACTGAGGAGCTCCATCGTGTACACATAGCAACTGCACGTGAGACAGGGGTAGCTTGTTGTGGTGTGAAAAGCTCATGTGTCTTAGCAGACAGTCTGTCTTTCTTCAAGGTCACTACAGGATTCCCCCCTGATCTTGCACATGACCTTTTTGAAGGTATTGTGCCTTTTGAGATAGCTGAGTGCCTTCGAATACTAATAGGCAAGAAGTACATCACTTTTGAAAATCTAAATAGACTTGTTCAGTCATTTCCCTACAAAGGAGGGGATCAGACTAATCGCCCTCAGAAATTGCCTCACAATTTTCTTAGTAAAAAAACTGTTGGTGGCAATGCACATGAAAATTGGTGTTTACTAAGACTTCTGCCACTTATTATTGGACAACACATACCTGAAAACGAACCAGCTTGGGAACTTCTACTAGATTTGAAGGATATTGTTGAGCTTGTTGTGTGTCCTGTTCATAAAAGTGACTCAGTTGCATACCTGGAGAGTAAGATTTTAGACCACCATCAAAGGTACAAAGAAGTATGCCCAGATAGAAGACCATTGCCAAAACATCACTTTCTGGCTCATTATCCCTCAATAATTCGCCATTTTGGTCCACTTGCCTTATTATGGACAATCAGATTCGAGGCAAAGCACACATTTTTTAAAAAAGTTGCTAGACACACAAACTGCTTCAAAAACATAACCCTGTCTTTGTCAACCAAACACCAGCTCATGATTGGCCATTACATGCATTCATCAGGCTGTAGCAAAGCCACTTTTGAGGTTTCACGAGTCTCGGCAGTCCCAGTAGAACTTCTCAAACGTGAAATTGCACATTGTCTTGCTGAAAAGTACCCTGACACAGCTGTAGTTAGCCTTGCCCAGAGTGTGTCTGTTGCAGGCATCTACTACAGGAAGGGCATGTTAATAGTACATGGATCACTGGGGGGTCTGCCAGAGTTTGCTGAAATCCTGCAGATGTGTATTTTGGCAGATTCGTTGGTGTTTATAGTAAAAAAACTGAGCTCGTGGTACACTGAACACTATGGATCCTTCAAAATTGACCCATCTCCAAAGGAAATTTCTCTTGTTGCACATGAGGATCTGGTGGATTGTTATCCACTTTGTGACTACCAAGTCGGAGCTTCTCGCATGGTTACATTAAAGAGATACATACACTGTTCAGGTAATTTTAATGTCCATGTTGCCGATTTAATTTTTGTGCTGTATAGCAGTACTTCTCAAAGTTTGGTTCTTAAAAATAGTTGGACCAGAACTTAAATCTACTCGGATATGTTTCAAGCCTTGTAAAAATACTAGAAAAAAAATTGTGCTGCAAAATTCTGAATACCACTAAAAAAATGTAACATGTACTGAAGTTTGGGAACCACCTGCTCATGTTCTTGCACTTATTTTTTAGAGTAACAGTTGGAGATTGGGACATCAGAAATGACAGCCCCAACAAAGCTTCTGATAATCCTGGGGGAGAACAACGCACTCAAGTTAACCCTTCCTTTGGGGATACCAAAGAATGTTAACGAGCTCAAAGCGGAGATTGAAAATCAGTGCGGAGTTTCTGAACAGTTCAGATTGCAGTACATGGACACAGATTTTAATCAGTTCCTTAACATGACATCCACATTTGATCTAAAAGACATGGACAAAATAAAAGTGATTAAAACAGGTGTTCCAGAAACATCCACTGGTAGTAATGAAAGCAGTGTGTCCTCATTTAACTTGGGTAGCCCCTGCTCTGGCCACAACCCTGATTATGACACAGATATACTGTCATCGCCAGAATCCAGGTCATCAAGCTCCTCGAGCTCAGCAAACTCCACGCTGCGATCAGAAGCCTGGCCACTGGACTTTCGCATACCTGAGTTTAGCTTCGATGTAGAGCTGCAATTGACAAAAGGCAACCAGGAATTCCAAGCCAATGGAACACTTTTAACCCTAAAACCAAAGCTCAAGTCTGACATTTTAGAGAGCTTGTCTTCAGAAATTATGAAGTACAAAGCTTACCCTTCAGACAGCAATCTTAGTGATGTTTGCCAAGCTTTGGTTGTAAAGCATCCATGCTTGAAAGAGAAGGGTTCAGAAACTGGATTTTCTGCATGGAAGATCAGTTTGAAGTATAAAATGTCAAACTATCGTGGAAAACTGAAGAACTTAGGGTGTAGTGAGTTGGTCATCAATTCTCTCAAAAGAAGAGGGAACAGTAATGTGCATCCCAACCAAGTCAAGAAACCCAGGAGAGCAGAGGTGAATTTCTGCCCTGATTATCCAGCTGGAGAAACCCGAGAGAGTCAGGAAGAAGAAAGGTTGGTGCTGCTTTCAGAGTTCAAGAAGAAGAACAACAATGAAACCATCAAAGCAAAAATGGCCCAAACCTTTCCTCACCGGAGGCAAGAAATTCTTCAGGACATGCCCTTCGTAGCTGACTTTAAAAGCCGATGGCCAGCTCTTTTTTCTCCACGTGAGGTAACTGAATCAGTTGATCTGCAAATGCACTCCACATGCAATATTTTAAACCCATCACGCTAAACATTTGTTTATTTTACAGATAAATGCTGAATTCCAGCGCATCACTACGATCCCGCTAACATCCACATTTATGGCACAGCTGGACAACAACACAACCAAACTGACCAAAGTCTTCAGAAACAAGGGAGGAACATCTGGACGCAAGATCACAGAAATCATGGCTGCAATTGATGAGGTTTGGAATTAATTTTTTTCAATGCTTCATTCCCTCTTTTAATACATATGATTTTGTTGTCTCCTTCTATTGTAAGGTAAAGTTTAATGTTGGTATTATGGGATTGTTTATTCTTTGTCCTTTTCATGATAGTGTTGTCACAGTAATAAAGTTTTAAGTTGATTTGGATACTTTATAAAAAAAATTGCCAGAATTAAAAGCTGTTTTTACAGGACAGTAGCGTTTCCAAAACGGGATTTGCCGCGGCTCCCTGGGGAGAATTTTGGCATTTACAGTAGAAAAGCTGAAGCTAGAATAAACTGCCATCAGGCACCTTTCAAACCAAGACGGGATAAAGGGAGGTCTCTGAGCTTAGTACTACAACTGTTTTTTCATTTGTCCTTGCAAAACCTCCTGTTCAAGTCCTCCAAACACACCCACGTCACCCCGCTTCTCTTCCAGCGTCACTGGCTGCTGGTCAACTTCAAGGTTCCTTTCAAGATCCTGGTTCTGGTCCTTAGGGCCTTACATGGACAAGCACCATCATACAATGGAGATCTTCTCAGTCCCAACACCCCCAGCAGGTCCCTGAGGTCCAGTGATCAAAGCCTGGTAGTGCACAACAGTCTAAAGACCAAAAGTGACAGATCATTGCTGCTGTGGCCCCCAAACTCTGGAACTCTCCTCTTAAGCCTTAGATCAGTGGACTCAGTGGTTTACTTTAAAAAAAAAAATCCTCTGTTCAGGCTGGCTTTGGTGTGACCTCTTGTTCATCCTCTTCCTCACTGGATTCTTCATGCTGCTGTTTTTGGTCGGGTTTCTGTTTTTTTTGGGATCCTGTGGTTACCTTTTTTTGCTCGTCACATTTTTTCAAATGATAATGTTCCTTCTTTCCTTAATTTTTTTTATTTTAAATTTTGTTGTTCTTCTGTAGTGTGTCATGGACTTTTTTTCTCAAAGCATTATATACATTTATTTTGCTGAAGTTAACTGAAAATGTCTTTAAAGTTTAGCTAAGTAAAATTTGCTTTTATGTTTTACAGAACGACACAGTTGCAATGAGAAGAGTGTGTACGCTGAAAGGACTTGCAGTCTACCTCAATGAAGATCCGAACAGCTTGATCAAAGAATATCAGGCAAGTAATCAAATAGAAACAATTTCCAGTAATAAAAATTTAACTGACGGTAATTTTTCCTCACACACATTCATTAGATTATAACAAAAAGTTAAAATTAGAACATTATTGGAGATATAAAAGCACAAGCTTATGCGGGAGTGACCCTTGCCATTACAGTTGGGGTGTAATGTGGGCTGAGTGTACTGTCTTTCTGCTTTGTTGTTCTGCCGTGTACTCAGATGATGGACCAACACCTCTCATCTCGCTCTGAGCTGTCTACTGTTTTGCAGCTTAAAGGGATATTCCACCCCAAAGTGAAAATTGGTCTATTACCATATTACCCAGAGTAAGATAAGTGAGAAAAAATAATTTTGTAACCAGTGCAATAATTCTCCTGATCCGGCAGCAGTCTATTTGCTTTTGCCTAGCATTTAAAAAATGGAGTGAATGGGAACTATAAGCATTTTGGTTGCAAATGACTCTTTAATGGTACGAATTATTCCTGGTGAGCTCAATAATCATGTCGACTTTAAATGAAAAGTAATAAGTAACTTGAAGGATTTGGAGGAGTAGATTTAGACTTGGGAATACATTATGGTTACCACATACAACACTGTAAGCCGCCGCTGCATGGTGCATGGATATTCGAATATGTGTTTATTTATGGAAACCAGAGGCTTTTTCAACCACTGTTGTTGTATCCAAGTGCTATGCCATGGCGGGTTACAGGGTGCTTTGGCGTAACCGTAATGTAGGCCCAAGTCTAAATCGCCTCCTCCTGCAAATCCGTCGTGTTACTTTTTACTTTTCATTTGCAGTCGACATGATTATTGAGCTCACCAGGAACAATGGGTATAAGATCAGAAATGTACTGTGCTGGTTACAAAATGCTTTTTTCTCACTTATCTAACTCTTGGCAATTTATGGTAATAGACAAATTTCCACTTTGGGTGGAATATCCCTTTAATTGATATGAAACCCTGCAACTTGTATTATTATGTTTATTTACTTATTAATTTTTTTAGGATGTGGACTTCCATGAGGCCGAAAGTGAAATGGAGAAGACGCTCATTGGCATCTACGTCATCAAAACAGAAGGAGAGCGTGACCTTGACCCGGCAGAAGACATTGGTATCATAATTGAGGGTGTCGCTGTGCTCAGAGATCTTCCTGATGTTGCCACTGCTGTTGTGTTGTTGTTCGGCCTGATCTACACTTTAAACATGAGCTACCCATCCAACCTCAGGTACACTTTTGAGTTTTTTCAGAAAGTACTGATGGGACTTGATGCTAAGAAGCTATCAAACAAAGTTCAAGTGCTCAGAAACAAACTCCTTGAATAAAGAGGAGGAAGCGGGAGGCCCTTATTGCTTAACTTAGTTTGAATGCTTTACGTTCAGGTATAGTTAAGTTGTTCATAAACACTTTTTTTCATTGTCAGTACTGTTTCTTGGGAACATTCACCAGTTTTAGAGAACAATAATGTTCATTTGCATTTTAGCAAAATACTGTTACTTAAAAAATTGGTGTTGCACTTCTTCTACTGCTACTTGACAACATACAGAAAATGACAGACATTTTAAAAAGTTCTAGCGGTTAGGCCGCTGTGATTTGATATTTCAAAGAATGTGACATTTGGCAGCTGTCTGCAACTTGGGATGTAACCATAACTTGAAAAACTGAGTAGCACTGTTTTACAGTACAGTTTTTGAACAAAACAGCCAATTTTCACTGTTTTAAATGAGTTTAGTTTGCTCTTTCATGCTTATCAGTGTTTGAAAATAATTCCTGAAACGTCCTGTAAAATGTAGGATTTTTTTTGATAATTTGGATGCTTTCTGGACCAGTTGAAAGACAAGTTGGTTAGCACTTCACTGATC
Organism: Rhamphochromis sp. 'chilingali'; assembly: GCF_963969265.1. Classification (NCBI taxonomy): domain Eukaryota; kingdom Metazoa; phylum Chordata; class Actinopteri; order Cichliformes; family Cichlidae; genus Rhamphochromis; species Rhamphochromis sp. 'chilingali'. The sequence goes on along the minus strand of NC_137931.1, from coordinate 9,594,112 downwards.
TTTGAAGTAAAATATTGTTTTATGCACAAAGTATTTAGTTAAAGTTGTAACAAGTTGTCTGCATTGATTGCACTTTGTGTTAAGCTACGGCTCTACAGTCTTTTCGGTCTGTCAACAAGTATTTAATATGCACTGAATGTGCTTAGTAAAGACAGGACTTTGTTGGATCATTTTTTTTAATCATTTTAGTTTGACGACAAGTTGGTTAGCACTTTATACTGATCTACATTTTCTGCACAAAATATTCACTTGGAATTTGTAACAAGTTGCATTGATTGCACTTTGTGTTAAGCTGTTGTGCTTGGAAAAAAGTATTTTATATGCACTGAATGTGCTTATTAAAGGCAGGATTGTGTTTGATAATTTGGGTGCTGTCTTCATTTCTTCCTAAAAGATCTCCCTAAGATTTACTTAAAAATGTTATGTCAAGTGGTTCCACATAACTGCTTTAAGTAACTTTTAAGAAACTTTGCTATTTTGTATGGAAGTAACCAGTGTAAATGATTTATTTGTAATTGTATTGAATAGAAATTACTTAACAATTTTATATAATTCAAAAGTAACAAAGTTATGTAGCAGCTACATAACAGTTTTACAAAGATACTACCTAACCAGGTTATGTCCTTCTAAAGCAGAAAAGTTATGTACCAGCTAAGTAACAGTATTACAAAGATATTGCCTAAACAAGTTATGTAGGCTTAAAGCAACAAAGATAAGTATCAGCTAAGCATTGCAATTAAGTTACATTTAGCCAATACACTTACGTAAATCTAACTTAACAGTATTGAGTTCAAACTAAGTAACAACATTTCTTAAAAGTTACTTAAAGCAGTTGTGTGGAACCACTTGACATAACTTTTTTAAGTAAATCTAATGTTTTATTTTTTTGAGTGTAGGCAGTAGGTGAAGTCTCTTGCCCAAGGATATAACAACGGAGACTGTCTGAGCCGGGGCTTGAACCGGCAACCTTCCGATTACAAGATGAACTGCCAACTCTTGAGCCACGATCGCCCTAAATAACATTATTTGATGTAAAACAAGTTTATAAGAATCATTTTATATATTTTTCCATAGTATTACATTTGAATTTAACAGTTCAAGCTTTCAAATAATGGAAAAAAATATTTGTGAAATTATGATACATTTGTGAATGTATTTTAACAATCTAAATATGCATATGTACAGACAAATATATTTAAAAAAAAACAAGAAAATTGTGTTTTATTACATTTACAGTGATGTTATGTTATTTTTACATTTGAAATGTAAAATCAGTCTATTTATGTAAATTTAATGATATTCTTGAAAAACTGTACAAAACTGTAAAATACACATACAAATACAATATATATTATAATTTCTTTTGTTGTTGTTTTTTTTTTTTTTACAGTGTATGAAATCTCTCTGGATCTTTGCAAGTACCTGCACTGACAGCATTGCTAAAAAGCTAACCAAAAACTCAAAATTCTGTTAGCAGCATAACAATTGTTCCTCTCCTGGATGCAGTTTCCACTTTATCATTGTGCTCTTGTATTTTTGTGTAATACAAATAAAAGTAATGTTGATATCGCCGCTGTAGACCGATCCACACGTTTCCTCCTTCAGTGCACAAACATGTTTACTTGATGCCCATTTTTCTTTCTGTCTGCTCTGCATGAATATAACTAAAGAACGTTTGTAACACAAGTAACAATGTAACTGGAGTTGTAATATAATTACTGAATTTAGTACAGTAACTTTTGACATTACTGAAAAATCTTAATGCAAATGTGTACAATGTAAATCATCACAATGTAACATGTTACACCTAACACTGGTAGGGACTCAGGGAAGAGTGATAGGAGGTCTGTCTGTGAAGGTTCTCAGTCATCCAGGTCATCGTAGTCAAAAGAGCTTGCAAAGAAAAGCATCTGGACTTCTTTAAGTTACTTGAAGACGTTTCACCTCTCATCCGAGAAGCTTCTTCAGTTCTAAGGTCAAATGGTGGAGAGTCCCAGATATAAACCTAGTGGGAGTATCCCCCCCACAGGGGGACAAAAGGACCCCCTGATGATCCTCTAATCGCCTGAGCCAAGGTGTGAAACTGGGTGTGAGTCCCAATCAGCCAGAGTGAAAGGAGGTCAGTGCTCAGTTTTCAGCCACTTGTTCAAATAAGCGCTCCTAATGACAGCCATCACAGACACATTTTTAATGTGATAATCTAAGTACAATTTGAAATTGTTGTGCCACAATCCCTAATAAATCACGTGTTTTATTAATATAACAATTTTTTCCCATAAGAGAAGGAAGAGAGATGAAAATCCCCTGTAAATAAGGCCAGCAACAAAAGCATGTGTGTTTACACCTTTTAAGTCACAAAATTGACACTGCACCTCTTTAGAGTAGATCTTGACAGCAGCTATTAATGCAAAAGAGAGGAAATGGCACACATGGTGTCTGCCTTGTGGAACATGATGACCTGACCTTTATCAGGCCTCCAAAAGTATTGAGATCTCATCAAATGGAAAATACACTATATTATTACTGCTCTTCATCTAAAATTTTGTGCAGTTCTCTGTCCTAAAAAAAAAAGTTTTCAATTGTAATTTCATTGTTTTGGTCCTCATAAGTGTACTTTTAAAGTTAAAATCTGGGAAAACAAAAATGTCACCTAAAGCTTTGGATACTACCTTCTATGCAACCACTACTTAAGATCTCGCCAATATGTATCTATCAAGTAAGATGGATCTCTACTTGAATTTCAGTTTGGAAAAAAGTAGTGGTAGTATAAGTAGTTTAAATGGTGAGTAACGGTGGTGTTGGGTGCAACTCAAATATTCAAAAATTCAACTTTTGTCTTGTCAGTCCATCAAGTATTTTATGAACAATTCCGAGGCAAGTGAGCCCTACAGTTCTTTTTTTTAAATTGTTTTTCTGGCTTTATTTGATAGACTGACATCTTAGCAGAGGGAGAGAGAGGAGAGGCTGCGGGTCTGCCTCCATCAGTCATATGGCATATGGGCTAGACCACTGAGCTAAACCAGGGTTTCTAGGCCTGCAGTTCTTATCTGACCTGCTGAATGAGTTGTCACTGTGCTATTAGAGTCATTTTGGTTGGCTCCTGGATATGTTCACCGCTGTTTCCAAGTGACTTTGTTTCTCAGTTTTATTTAGATTGTGACATGATCCACATTGTCAGACAGGTTCTATTTAGGTGATTTCTTGATTCAGCAGATCTGGGAGTGATCAGGCCTGGGTGACTATATGACATTCCAGTAAAATTTGTTGATAGTCCAGAGGGCCAAATCTCTAGCACACAACCCTATGAACTAACTCTAATCAGGTAGACAAAGAAGTTGAAGTTGAAATTGTAATTGCACACATGCAAGTGGTTGGAGTGAGGCCTATAGGGATCAATCTAAAAATCTGCCTCAGTTCACGTTACTTTGATCGTGAAACAGGGTCTGACAGACAGGATAATCGTACAGTTGCCTTAACCACTTATGCAGCTAGGTTCTCCAGAGCGACTGAAGTCTATCCAAGCACTCATTGGCTGAAACTCAGAGAACATGCCGGCAAGGTCACCTTATATCAAGTGACTTGAAATTTGCATTAAACTTTTCTGATCATGTGATTGTCTTTTAAAATTAAATACAAAGTCTTTAAGTATTAAAAAAAACCACAAACACAAGTTCTGAATATGACTGTTTCATGACATTTTTATGTTCATGCACTGACCTGGTAGGTGCAAAAGGGTCAAACAGAGTTATTCATGAGCCATGTCGGGGTTGTAACTTGTCATGCACCATCTACACTATACCTTATAAAGATGCTTCCAGTCAAAAAAATAATTACATTTGTTAATGAAAACTGTACATCATTTACACATGACAGTAAACTTCTTGAATAAACTGCTTGCACTGCACGGCTCGTTTCTCTAAACCAGAAAGGTAAAGAGGGCTCTCCCACAGCGCTCCATGCCTGACACAGCTCAATGGCCATGAAGGACAGGAGGCCAAATTTAACTGTCTGTGAAGACAACATTTTGTGAATTTATGACCCTTGACCTTCACTGTGTGTCTCCAGGCAGGAGGGGGCCTTGCTGCTTGTGGTGCAGCCTGGGATGCATGAAGGCGTTAATGACACTTCGGCTTTCTCAGCTCGGCCAGCTGTGTATTAATCTTCATACTTGTATTTGTTTGTCCGAAGGGAGTGAAATCGGAGTCTGTGTCTATATCTTCAATCCTCGCCTGCTTAATTATAAATCTCTCCAACTGTCACAAGTACCATGTTTGTATGTTAATATTTCATGCCACTGTTTTGTCCCCCAAGCAAAATGGCCGACCAGCAATTAGGCCCTTCTGCAGACGACCCTTTCAGAGGTTAGTAACTCTCTGTGGATACGAGGCCATGCTTACAAGCAGAGAAAAAAAGCAGTAGAGAACTGTTTTTATCTTTTCCAAGAAGTATTGCCTGCTTCCTGGGTAATTTGTGGAACATTTCCACAGATGTAACATTTAACTACATGAACTCAGTAAATAAACGCAATGAATAAAATGTACCTATCAATCAGCTTGAATGCAATTGCGTGTTTCTGACAAAAAAAAAGTGGAGCAATTAAATTAAAGCCACACACCTCCCTAACACGCTCATTTGTAATGGATTATGCTCTGTGCCGGCGTTTTGTAGGGGTCACTACAACTCTGCGATGCGTCTGCCCTTTACTGACTCTGTGTTTTCGTGTAGACGAGTCATTTTGGAAACATGATTAATTCATCCTCATCTATCCTCTCACCATGGCATCACATAGATTACTGAAACAGCGGGAGAGGTAGATGGAAGGAGGGAGGAAAAAAGACAGAATGATGAGAGAGGAAAAATATCTAAGAGGAAGGGAGGGGAGCAAGCAAACATATGACAGTGAGCAGTTGATGCTGAAATTCTGTGCACACAAACCTACGCCCACATACAAACAAACACTTCTACTTTACTTGGTTGTACTCTGCAAATCAATACTCCTCCAAGCAAACCCAACTTCAGTGCAGTCCCTGGGCAAACAGGGAGCTGGGATGCATCAGGGTCCCATAAGAACAGATGCCACCACGCTGACCCTGCGGAGTCCTTAACAGCACAAATTTGACCTTTTGCTTCCTTCAGAGAGATGGTTGCTCCCCCCTTTTCAGGCTGTTCAGGTGCTTCTCCCGCTACTCTTGTGCCAGACAGCTATGGTGACCTTTATTTAAGCCAGCACAGGGATATAGTCTTCTTGAGTCTTTAGGGGGACTTTAGACGACTCCCTACCTCCAGTGTTGCCCATAGCCCCATACCAAAATGTTAAACTTTAGTTTTAGTTCTCTCCAAGTCACCAGGAATGTCAAAATTATTGTGAAACATTAAATGGTGTCAGTCTGGATTGAAAGGAAAAATGAACTGTGGAGTTTTGGAATTCGTTTTTTAAAAAAAGGATGGAATCATATAATTCTAGTTGTTGGCAATGAAGCACAAACAGCTTTAGTATTGCCATTTGTGTTCCATAAATATGGGATTGACAACAAACAAATAAAGACACAGAAGCTAAAAAATTATAGTGGCCTACAACACTGTATCCTGCACTTATGATAATGCAACTTGACTTTCCTTTCCTGGCAATTTCTCCTTTTTTTGCCATATTCATAGTTCCCAGTTTATTATGCAGTCAGAGGACACCCTAGTGACTTAGAGGTTAAGATGCTGACCATGTAGTCTTCGTTTCCCCAGATCAATTATGGCCATTGCACACTCTACTCTCTACTTTGTCACTAGCGCTCTACTAGTTCATTTGTGGATTAAAATGAAAAGGAAAAAAAAGCTGTGACCGGGGGTTATTATTCAGACTATTTTCACGGTAATAAGAGGGGTAAGTCGACTTGCGGTAACAAAACGGTCTTAATACATGCACGAATGCCCAGATTAGAGCTTGCACGCATGAAAGTGTCACCTACTGCACACTAAATACTGGACATTAAAATGACAGGGCAAAGAGGTACACACACTATCCAAGCAGTTAAACGTATATATCTGGACAGAGTTTTTTTTTTTTTAAAATCAGTGAAATTAATCAGGATTGAAATCTGTGCCCCAGTTTCCTCTCATGGCATGTTATTTTAAACTCATTCTAAGCTGGCTGTAGGTGCAGATTTGGGGTGTCTCCTTATACAAATTTGCACAAACAGCACCAAAAATGGATTAAATTCATTTTTCACCATAAAATTCTACCTCATATTGATAAAATGAAAACGGTTTGCTTGAAAATCTTTCCTTCAACCCTGATTAGTCTCACAGTTCCTGCTGCCAAAAAGCATCCTGACAGCATGATGCTGTCATCACCATGCTTCACTTTTGGGATGGCATTGGCCAGGTGATGAGAGGTGCCACTTGGCATTCAGGCCAAAGAGTTCAGTCTTTGTTTCATCAGATTACAGAATTTTGTTTCTCATGGTCTGAGAGTTCATCAGGTGCCTTTTGACAAACTCCAGGCGGGCTGTCATGTACTAAGGAGTGGCTTCTGTCTGGCCACTATAACATACATGCCTGATTGGTAGAGGCTAATTTTTAGATTTCAAAATGTGTATTTAAAAATAGTGGATGGTCTTATGGTAAAGGAGTGTATGTGAGCTAGAATGATTAGATTTCATTCAGTGATTGAGCAACAAAATCTGATAGTAAGATTAGTATATAATACTGTTGGGTGAGTTTGTTTTTCTTGTGCTGCAGCCTAGAGTTATTTTCAGTTGATGGGCTGGAAATACATAATCAAATAATGAGATGCTTACATCCTTAAGAATTCTTTTTTTCCCCTCTCGTCCCTGTGTTAATGTTATGGTCCTGTTAGCATCTAAAAAGTGGGGATGAAAAGGAGCGAGCATGAAGTAGTAATGAGTATTTTGCTTTCTTTTTAAGTGTGTTTGGAGATATTTGCTGAGCTCTTTGTAAAGCTCCATATTTCTGTACATTTAAGTATTATTATTCATATTGCCGCATTCCAAAGCTCCAGTTTAACTCCAAAACAGTTTATATGCAATTTGCTACACAAGCTATATAGGCAAGGCAAGGCAAGTTTATTTGTATAGCACAATTCAACAACAAGGTGATTCAAAGTGCTTTACAGAGACATTAGAAACAAAAACAAATAAAAAGCATGATTTAAAATTGATTAAAAGAAGCAAACAAACAAACAAACTAATTAACAAACAAACAAAACTATATAAAATCAAAACAGATAAAATCAGAACAATAGATAAAATCAGTAGTTAAAATGTAAGTTTTGAAATTTAAGCTTAAAAGTGTGGATTTGGTGCTTTATTCAAATGCAGCTGAGAACAGGTGAGTCTTCAACCTGGATTTAAATAAACTGAGTGTTTCCGCTGATCTGAGGTTTTCTGGGAGTTTGTTCCAGATATAAGGAGCATAAAAGCTGAATGCAGCTTCTCCGTGTCTGGTTCTGACTCTGGGAACTGATAAAAGACCAGATCCAGATGACCTGAGGGATCTGGAAGGTTCATACTGGGTCAGGAGGTCACTGATGTATTTTGGTCCTAAACCATTCAGAGCTTTATAGACCAGCATCAGAACTTTAAAGTCTATCCTCTGACGGACAGGCAGCCAGTGTAAAGACCTCAGAGCTGGACTGATGTGGTCCACTTTTTTGGTCTTAGTGAGGACTCGAGCAGCAGAGTTCTGAATGAGCTGTAGTTGTCTGACTGATTTTTTAGGTAGACCTGTAAAGATGCTGTTACAGTAATCAAGCCTACTAAAGATGAATGCATGGACTAGTTTTTCCAGGTCCTGTTGAGACATCAGATCTTTTATCCTTGAAATATTCTTGAGGTGATAGTAAGCTGATTTTGTTATTGTCTTAATGTGTTTTTCTAAGTTTAGGTCTGCATCCATCACTACGCCCAAATTTCTCGCCTGGTCTGTGGTTTTTAGGTGTATAGATTGAAGTTCTCTGGTGACCTGTAATCGTTTTTCTTTGGCGCCAAAGACTATTACCTCAGTTTTGTTTTTGTTTAGCTGGAGAAAATTGTGGCACAACCAGTCATTAATTTCCTCAATGCATTTACCAAGAGCCTGTACAGGGCCTTGGTCTCCTGGTGACATTGTGATATATATTTGTGTGTCATCTGCATAGCTGTGGTAGTTTATTTTGTTGTTCTTTATAATCTGTGCCAGTGGGAGCATGTAAATGTTAAACAGAGGGGGTCCCAAGATGGAACCTTGGGGAACTCCACATGTGATACTTGTCTGCTCAGATGTGAAGTTACCTATTGATACAAAGTATTTCCTGTTTTCTAAGTATGTTTTGAACCAGTTTAGTACAGTTCCTGAAAGACCTGCCCAGTTCTCCAGTCGTTTGAGAAATATGTTGTGGTCAACTGTATCAACTGTATATTAGGTAAAAGTGTAGCTGCTATTGTTTCCAGTCAGAGTGAACAAAGAGGACAGGAGAGGAACATTATTTTCAAAGAAAAGGACTGCTCAGTCACTTTTGATGAACCCAAAATTTTTAAGCTAATTTGTAAAGTCCGAATTCTCTTTTCAATAATTAGATATTGGATACATGAGGTGTTGTTGAAGCTGTGCTTTCCTTCACATTGTGAAGCAATGTTTAGTGCAGGCTAAAATATTTAGTTTGAATATAAAGTGATGGTGAGTGTTACATCAAGGTGATGAGACCTTTTACAGTGGGGCAAAAAAGTATTTAGTCAGCCACCGATTGTGCAAGTTCCCCCACTTAAAATGATGACAGAGGTCAGTAATTTGCACCAGAGGTACACTCCAACTGTGAGAGACAGAATGTGAAAAAAAAATCCATGAATCCACATGGTAGGATTTGTAAAGAATTTATTCGTAAATCAGGGTGGAAAATAAGTATTTGGTCAATAACAAAAATACAACTCAATACTTTGTAACATAACCTTTGTTGGCAATAACAGAGGTCAAAGGTTTACTATAGGTCTTTACCAGGTTTGCACACACAGTAGCTGGTATTTTGGCCCATTCCTCCATGCAGATCTTCTCGAGAGCAGTGATGTTTTGGGGCTGTCGCCGAGCAACACGGACTTTCAACTCCCGCCACAGATTTTCTATGGGGTTGAGGTCTGGAGACTGGCTAGGCCACTCCAGGACTTTCAAATGCTTCTTACGGAGCCACTCCTTTGTTGCCCGGGCGGTGTGTTTTGGATCATTGTCATGTTGGAAGACCCAGCCTCGTTTCATCTTCAAAGTTCTCACTGATGGAAGGAGGTTTTGGCTCAAAATCTCACGATACATGGCCCCATTCATTCTGTCCTTAACACGGATCAGTCGTCCTGTCCCCTTGGCAGAAAAACAGCCCCATAGCATGATGTTTCCACCCCCATGCTTCACAGTAGGTATGGTGTTCTTGGGATGCAACTCAGTATTCTTCTTCCTCCAAACACGACGAGTTGAGTTTATACCAAAAAGTTCTACTTTGGTTTCATCTGACCACATGACATTCTCCCAATCCTCTGCTGTATCATCCATGTGCTCTCTGGCAAACTTCAGACGGGCCTGGACATGCACTGGCTTCAGCAGCGGAACACGTCTGGCACTGCGGGATTTGATTCCCTGCCGTTGTAGTGTGTTACTGATGGTGACCTTTGTTACTTTGGTCCCAGCTCTCTGCAGGTCATTCACCAGGTCCCCCCGTGTGGTTCTGGGATCTTTGCTCACCGTTCTCATGATCATTTTGACCCCACGGGATGAGATCTTGCGTGGAGCCCCAGATCGAGGGAGATTATCAGTGGTCTTGTATGTCTTCCATTTTCTGATGATTGCTCCCACAGTTGATTTTTTCACACCAAGCTGCTTGCCTATTGTAGATTCACTCTTCCCAGTCTGGTGCAGGTCTACAATACTTTTCCTGGTGTCCTTCGAAAGCTCTTTGGTCTTGGCCATGGCGGAGTTTGGAGTCTGACTGTTTGAGGCTGTGGACAGGTGTCTTTTATACAGATGATGAGTTCAAACAGGTGCCATTCATACAGGTAATGAGTGGGGGACAGAAAAGCTTCTTACAGAAGACGTTACAGGTCTGTGAGAGCCAGAGATTTTCCTTGTTTGAGGTGACCAAATACTTATTTTCCACCCTAATTTACGAATAAATTCTTTACAAATCCTACCATGTGGATTCATGGATTTTTTTTTTCACATTCTGTCTCTCACAGTTGAAGTGTACCTCTGGTGCAAATTACTGACCTCTGTCATCATTTTAAGTGGGGGAACTTGCACAATCGGTGGCTGACTAAATACTTTTTTGCCCCACTGTAAATGAGCTTTATACATATTTATACATACATATACATAATAAAAAATCTGCTGGACCGCACAATATAAATTGAGACATATCTTGAAGTAATTCTTCTCCTCAAGCTGCAGCAATAAAACTAATCTTAGGGTCCCCATCCTACCTTTTGATGCACAACTCCAACCAGAGCTGTATGCATTATTATTTTGAAATTGTATCTTGATGCAAGACATATATCTCTCATATTGTAAGTTATAATATCCTGTATGTGAAGATTCAAATTTAAACACTGAAAAAAAAATTATATATATTTCTTTTTTACTTTTCTATATATCTGCATGTCCATGCAATTCTGTCTGCCGAGTGAAATCGGTATCGACTTCAATCCGCATGCATAGAGTGCTTAAATCCCTTCTCCTTTTTTCCTAACCTTCATGTAGTTTCATCATTATGTTAAAAAAAATCTCATTATGTTTTACAGTCCTACTGTTTTAATATGAGGAGTTGTGATGCAAAACCCTCAAATGCTGGCTTCATCATATATGCTCACCACCTCCAGGTATGAGGAATTAATGAGCATTTCTGTGCTGCACCTGAGCATCATCATGCAGCCTGGTGGAGCGGCCAATTTTCCTCTAACTGGCACTGCCCTCCTAGTTATCTGCTAAACCCCCTAAGGCAGTGAAGGATTGTTTTCAGCGGTTAATTGACAATATCCTGGTGGTGTTCCACATGCGAACACATTCGTGGTGGAGGTTGTGCACGCAGCCTTCCATGCAGGTTGCCGCTTCATGCAGCCTTGTCATGCATTACACTATGACCTTCCCACTGAGGCATTTGTTTAAACTAAAGGTTGTGCCAGTCAGCAGCACGAGAGTTAATTATATGCATTGAGCGTATATCTTTTAATATACTTTAACTAGAGGCATTGGTTGTGTTGCGGACCGCACAGTCACCGACAATGAGTCAGCCTTGACTGGCTGTTAATAAATAAGATGATGACTTTAACAAAGTTTGCAATAGGCCTACGTTGTTTAACGGCAATGGATTTTGCAACCTATAATAGGAGTTTGAATCATAAACCCTGCGAGCATATGCTTTTAAAAAAAAAAATGGAATTAAGAGCTTTTCATGCAGCAGCAGGAGCAGAGGGAGAATTGAGGAGAGGAAATAGCCCTGAACAAAAATGGGCCCACCGTCTGCTTGTCACTGTGTCTGTCTTTCAGTGTGTGGCGGACTGACAAAGAGCCTGAGGGGAAAGTGATTCTGTAGCTCTGACTTTGCCAACAGGCAACTAATCCCCACACAAAGCTCAGCTGACCTGAAGCTGCCTGTCTGCAGCATTCACAACTCAGACACCTAAATCCATATGCACATTTTGTGTCTTATACAAGCAAATACTCACCGGCTCCCACAAGCAGCACTCACCACTGTGATAACATGGGATTGTGTATAAATAGTCCTAGCCATTTCTGGTGTGGATCTTGTGTATTATAAGTATTATATTACATTTTAAACCTGTTGCCCTAACCTTGACCTTAATCCTAACATGACATGGGAAAAAAAGTTGTACTGTATATTGATGTGAAACTTTCATAAAGTGAACTGAATCAAGAACACCACAGAAGGCACTAGGATAATACACTAGGTTGACTGCATAATAATGGGCTGCCCTCAAAAATACATAAACTTGAGGCATTCTGAACAAGCATTCATGAGTGTCTTAGGATCCTGTAAGGGAAAGGCAAATTTAACCTCCGAGGACCTGGCATCCAAATATGTGGACATCACATTTTGGGTTGTCTAGACCAAAATACTAAATTTTGCTCTACAAATATATATATAAAGATCCACAAGACTTGTCTGGCTGTGCCACCATTCAAGTCAACTGAAACATATAAAGTGGAATTACACAAAACAGGTTGGATGCATTTATGGTCAGTCGTAGATGATGAACTGACCTAACCTTGAAAGCCACCAACCAGAGACTTCATATTGAAATAGAGATCCTGGTTTGATAGTGGGGTTTGCACCAACACGCACCAGTGGCGTGTATTGTACGCACTTGATGTACCTACTGTCAACTCAGAATCATTAGTTAACCTAACGGGCATGTCTTTGGACTGTAGGAGGAAACTGAAGGAGGAATAAGAAGGACTACTAATCCCTGACTCTGTCCTATCAAAATACTGTTGTGATGTTTTATTTTTTTATTATTATCTTGGTTATCTAATTAATTCACATCTGTGACAATTTATTTGGATTTATTTGCACACGCTGACCTTTGAAAATGTTATAGCCCACATAAAAGAAACATTTTAACCTCAGAGATATGTCTTTTGTAACTCTTAAAGCACTGACCCTGTGTATAAGCTCTGCAAAGCATGCTCTGGAATAACAAGATATGTGTTTCTGCTGTATTATGTATAAGAGTTTAAAATAATGAGCCCTTTTGATACACAAGCAAAAAAAAAAAAAAAAAGGAAAAGAAATACCTGGACTTAGACACTCAAGTCAAAACACATATTCCACAGCAAAGGGATCCCCTTAGGGAGTTCCTGTGCACACGGTGTTTTCCGCTCTCCTCAATTATTGATTAGTTGTTTTCCTTCTGTTATGAGAGGCCACCCCATATGAACAGGGAGAAAGGCCCGCTCATAAAAACTGCAGTAAGGCTCTTTCTCTTCCACCAGGCTGCACTTTATTGACCTCAGCCATCCACCTAAACAGGACACTTGCTTTTTTTCAGTGCTATCTCATCTTCTCGGTTGCTTATTCTTCCTGTTTTCCATCACTATGTCTTATTTATCTCGTTTATTCTCATGTTCCCTCCCATTTCTTCTTTCTTGCTCTTTTTTTTTTTTTTTTTTAAACTTGTCAGACCCTGGTCCAGGGGACCTTTTCAAACTGAACTGCAGACTATTTGCTCAGCAAAAACCTCCACTAGCTGTCAGTTAGTACTAAATTATTAAGAATCGGTTTGCAGTTGGAAAATGCTTCGAGTGCAGTGTGATGCAAATTTGTGGCACGATATAGAAACCTAAACGGCTCATGTAACAAATGTGGGTACATTATTAAGTTGATTTAGCTTTAAATAGCTAGTTGCTAAGAGTTAATTGCTAAGAGCTAATTGTTCTTAGCAATTAGCTATTTAGGTAATAGCAATTTAGCTATAAATTGTTAGATATAAATGCTAATATAAATGATCACATACTGCCAATAGACTGGTGTTTGGCTATTTGATAGTCTGGTGTTAAAATTGAGAACTAAAAAGTAATGAAAAAATAATTTTTTATCTTTATTGACAGCAACGGAAAAAGCATGTATAACTGAATCTGCTAATTTGTAGAAAGGTTTACTTTTACAATTTAAAAAAACGATATATAACATAATAGTGGATGCATTTTGATTGGGATTGGAGTCAAAGCCTTTGCTTTCAGGCCCCTGTTCTGCGCAACCAGCTCCCAGTTTCGATTCAACTGGATTTTTAAGATTTGGCTTAAAATATTATTTTTTGTTAAAGCATATAGTTCGGGCTAGACCAGGTGACCCTGAATACCCCCTTAGCTATGCTGCAATAGGCTTAGGGTGCTGGGGACTTCCCATGATGCACTGAGTGTAACTTCCTTACTCACCTTTTTCACTTACTATTTGTTTACATACCCCTCAGCATTTAATCAGTAACTATCATCATTCCCCAACTAAACTCTGATAAAACAAAAACTCTAATTATTGCTCCAGACCACATGGTCCCAGAGATCAGGCAGCATATCAGCATCTTATGTAAAATCGAGCCTTAGAAACCTCGGTGTCATATTTGACAGCTCGATGTCGCTCGAGCAGCATTCTAAGGAGCTGGTCCAAAACGGTTTTTATCATTTACGGAATATTTCTAAACTCAGACTAATGGTATCAAAGCTTGAACTTGAGATGATTATTCATGCTTTTACTTCCTCTCATTTAGACTACTGTAACGGACTGTTTACCTGTTTTAACAAATCTGCCTTGAATCGTCTTCAGATGGTGCAGAACGCTGCAGCACGTCTCTTAACAGGCACCAAGAGAAGATCGCATATCACTCCAGTTTTGGCCTCCCTTCACTGGTTGCCTGTAAATTTTAGGTTTCATTTTAAAATTTTAGTTCTAACCTTTAGGGCCCTACATGGTCAAGCTCCTCAATATTTATCTGACCTGCTGAAACCACATTCATCTTCTCGGGCTTTAAGGTCATTAGATCAGAGACTGCTGGTGGTACCGCGCACTAGTTTTAAAACTCGTGGTGATCAGGCCTTTCAGACTGTAGCACCACGGTTGTGGAATTCTCTTCCACTGTCTCTTCGCTGCACGGACTCCATTGATTCTTTTAAAAAACAGCTGAAGACATTTTTATTTAGAAAAGCATTTGACTAATTTCCTCCTATGCTGTTTTTATAGTTTTATTGTTTTATTTGCTGTTTTATTTACTGTTATATTGTTTTATATTTCCATTTCCTGTGTTGTAAAGCACTTTGTGATTTTTTTTTTTATCTGTGAAAAGTGCTATATAAATAAATTTTACTTACTTACTTACTTACTTACCTACTCTTTCATGTTGTGTCTGTTGTCTTTCTTCCTTTAACCCCCAGTCGGGCACGGCCCGTTGTGAGCCTGATTCTGCCGGTGGTTTCTTTCTGTTTCCTTCCCACTGTTACAAAGTTCTTCTCAAAGGGGTTGTTTCATTGTTGGGTTTTCTCTCTATTATTAAAGGGCTTTTACAATACTATAAAAATGACTTGAGGCAACTGTTGTTGTGATTTGCCACAATAACATTGAAGTGAATTAGCCTTCCTCTTGTGTTAGAGTTGGCACTGACCCATTTTTTGGTTACAAATGTATAAAAGTGCCTTTTAAATGTGTTTATTGCATCAAGGCTTTTTGAATTTTTCAAGAATCTATATTTAAACAAAACAAAACAAAAATTTAACTGAATTATAAAATTTTCTGTGAAAATTATGACCTTTGTGTTGCTTGGGTCGGTTTCAACCCAGTTATAATAAAAGACTATAAAATAATAATTATTGCTGAAAATGAAATCATAAACACAGTATGAGCTCACTAACACTGTGGGAGAGAAGTTAGGGGCTTTACCTGTTTGTCTCCTTCCCTGAACAAACACTTCCCTTTATCCCTGCTTTGCTGGTCACAAAACAGCATAGCAATATTGATGACCATCTTTCCGAGGAGGAGGATATTAGATTATTCTGTTATTATATGTTACCTTATATATGTAATCAAAGTAGTTGAATTAGAATACTGCTGTAGATCACATTATACCCTTTAATATAGAGTGTGTGAGCTGTATGTAGTGTAGTTCTCATTATACTTTTGAGTTAACAGAACATATTCACATATTAGTTCATTAGATAAATGTGCATCACTCTGTATCCTTGATCTGCTGGGAATGTGTTACACTGTTTTCTTGACATGCTTAATTGTTGAATCATGAAGAGAAGGTTGTAAGCAGGAGACTCTGTGTCTAAAGACAGGGGAGATAGATAGACCACATTCCACACCCCCACCTTACAGAAAGCAGAGAAACAACTGCCGAGGTCATAACTTAGGCGCTGTAACAGAGAAAAAATGTGATGTTTTGGCTTTTACGACTAGCTGGGGGCCACTAGAGACTATAAAAAGCTGAGCAACCCGTCACCATTTTGAGACATGTGCCTGACCCTCTGGTAGCATCTCTCCCGTCCGGACGTTGTAATGCTCTGACTGTTGAATTGTATGGAAATAAATGATTGTTGATTGAGCATTGATACACCGAGTATTGTCCCTCCTTCAGCCCAAAGATTCAAAGAATTGGGAGATTTCAACAAGGACAATACAGATTATCAACCAGAGGACAAAAATGCATCTGATAAGTTTGATGAAGAGGTTACGG
Source organism: Rhamphochromis sp. 'chilingali' (assembly GCF_963969265.1). Taxonomy (NCBI): domain Eukaryota; kingdom Metazoa; phylum Chordata; class Actinopteri; order Cichliformes; family Cichlidae; genus Rhamphochromis; species Rhamphochromis sp. 'chilingali'. The sequence goes on along the minus strand of NC_137931.1, from coordinate 9,577,904 downwards.
GTACTGATGCTGCTCCCGCTTTTGCTGAAACATAAATCCAAAAGCGGTAACATCTTTTGGAGTGTAGTACCTCCTGGCTTACATGATAGGGCAACTGCTGCAAATGTCATAAAAATGACCTCTGTGAATACCAGGTTTGTGACATCACCAAAGAAAGAAAGAAAACCACCTTTGATATGACAGACCTTTAAGGAACAAAAGTCCAGAGCAACATTTGGATTGACTTTGATGAAGAATACCTGGATGCCTTCTTGCTGAAGTGTACAGATCCAGTGACAACACCATAGTTTCTGGGACACATCAACAAGCAGAACTATTTTTCAGGCATCTCCAAAAGTTGATTTTGTTAATCTGGACGTAGCGTTTTGTGGTAGAAACATTTCGTCACTCATCCAAGTGACTTCTTCAGTCTCAGCTGACTGCAGGTTTCCCCAATCTTATAAACAGTACATTTGCATAATGACTGAAGCCAGCCCACTGAAGGAACAATGGGCTGGGAGGTCAGAGGTGAACATAGATGAGTATCCCAGCAAGTCAGGTAAATATGACACAATGTGATGTGATTCAAAAACCATTTATGCATGGATTTAAGAAGACGGGAAGATGTGGAAAAAGCAAACTTGTGAGTGGCATCCCTGAGAAAAAGAAAGGAAAACATAACGTAAGAGCTAGTAGCAGAAAGCTAACACAAGAGCAAGGTTAATCAATCCATTTTCTTCCACTTAGCCAATTCGGGGTCATAGGGGGGAAGGGAGCCTATCCCAGTTGGCAGATGCCGACAGCCTACAAAGCGCGTACATAGCAAACTTGTAGTTTCTCCAAATTTGCATTTCTAAAACTTTTGGGCCACTTTACCTAACCTACTCTTCCACCTTTTGTTGACAACATGCATATTTAATTCTAAAACCTAAGAAACACTTAAGACGGGGCACTTAAAACCTGGCAATCAAATTCACATCCACTGGCGGAGAATCTTGGCTGCCCAGCCACATGAGGATCTCAATTATGGCACCCTGGCTGCAGCACTCCGACTCCTGACGACTGAAGATAAAATGCAGTAATAGAAATGCCATCCTGTTACAGAAGCCAGGGCTCCGATGTTGACAAGAAAACAAAACAAAGTCAATACTGAAGAGGAAAAACAATGAAGAAATGGAAAATTGTCAAACGGCAGTCCGACTTGGCAGGAGGAAAACAATCTCGAATGGCATGCAAAACAATGTCAGCGATGGGCCTGTTGTTTTGGTTGTGTCTGAGAGCACAAGTGTGTGTTTGTGACTGTGTGTGTGTGTGTGTGTGTTGAGAGAGCAAGAGGAAGACGCTAAAAGGTAGGGCATGTTTTCTTCTGCAGCCTTTTGTCAAAGGCAGCGTAGAGAAAGGTGGCATGTGCTATCTAAAAAGCTCCACACGCGGTCCCAGCTTGCCCACCTGTTCTGCTCCTGCTTTGATTTCAGCTTGAGAGGGAAGGGGAGAGGCTTTTACTGAACAAGCTTCAGCATCCAGAGGCCTGGTGGTGAGGTTTACAGAAACAAAGTAAATTTGCCCTGCCTCCTAATATGTACCAATTCAAAAAAAAAAAAGAAGTTTACATTATCTAAAGCCTTTACAAACAAGCAAAAAAAGCATTTACAAGCCACCTTTCTTTAGACCGTTACTTTAACTTTAACATGCCTCGGGATTCTTTTCTCTGCATCTAAAGAGGAAGTTGGAGGTCGTTCAAGAGGGATACATAGGAATCGTTCCGCTCCCTGAGGAGTTAAGCAAACTGAAAAAGATGAGACAGAGGAGAGAAGGAGTAAGTGATGCAGGCAGAGACAGAAACACAGTATACGAGAGGAAGGAGAAGAAGTAGAGACGGTGCACTTCAGGGCATACCCAACTTAGACATGGCCATCATAAATGATTAAAGGGCGATTTCCCATTCCGACAAGCCTACCAATCTTTGCACAGTGTAATGGAAGCCAAAGTGAAACAAGCATGGAGCACTGCATTTGCATCAAGCAATCGCCAAAGAAATGTGTTTAAAGAATGCAGGAGGAGTGGGGAGGAGGAACGGTTGCACAGAGAGGTTTTACCATTATGGTCTGTTTAAATGGAGGATATTACCTGTTTACCCAGCTGCCGAGGGCAACCAGCATTTTGTTTGAGGTCCTTTCACTAATATTCCTCCCACCGGTGGACAGTCTGGCAGGAGGGAAGGTTGCGATTCAGTCTTTTATAATTCTGTGATGCGATTCGTCAAGAGACGATGGGCCATGACCTCCAAGGCAGAGGTGGAAATTGCAACGGTGGCACACTGAAGAAGAAAAAAATGAGTGATACAGCTGGAAAGGAGACGGGACTCATCATGTAAAGCACAAAAGTGCGTGCCTTGGTGAGCACATATGTATACTGTATATTATCTGTATATTGTTTAATCTAAGAGATGAAGCCAAAGAAGTGAGGTACATTTGATACTAAATTAAGATGAAACAGGGGTAAATGGATGGAGGGGGTTCTACTATGTTGGCCCCAGTAAAAACATCATGGACCCGTCGCCCTAAGAGGACAGAAAAACGCAGTGGCTGATGTGTACCAGTCTGTACCGAGAGACAGATGAGAGTTCAAGCGCTATAACCTATAATATAAAAGATAAAGTTTTTGTCCATTTACTGTGAACCCATTTATACTTTCCTGCCATTTCACTGTTTGTGTGTTAGTTAATAACTTGTGATGTTGTATGAAAGGCAAAGGGTGGGAAGTCTTAATAAAAAGACGTACAACTTATTTCTTTCTTCCCCCCCTTTCTCACCGTCTCTTACCCCCTCTGTTTTTCTTTCTCTCCCTCTCTTTCTTTCATTCTTTCTCCCTGTCCTATCCCCCAGTCATGTCTGTCCTGTTTGTAGCAACCGAAAATAAAATAAATACATAATTATAATAAAGGTCAATCAAATGGACCAATATGGCAAGGCCATGATGATCCACTTGGTAAAATAAATCCGCTTGGCATCTTTCTTGGCTTTAAGACAACAATTCTGATGGCTAAAGATCCAAACGGGACACAAAAAAAAAAAAAAGACATACAACTTGTGAAAATACTGTTAAAAGTTCAAAATCTATGCACTCCTTCACATTCCGTTGTCTAGGCCAGATTTGGGTCTTTGACGGGACAATTCTGCCCCCCCAGGCCTTATGTTTAACAACCTTGCTCCAAAGGATGTCAAGCTTAGAGATGGATGTGAGGTGTTTAATCATTCAGGAGTGGCTAAGACTAAAGCAGCTATTCTTTTGTTTTAAATGGAACACCGAGATGGTTCTGCCTAGTGTTTCTCCTTGTTGGTGTTTTAGGTGTGTCTGAGTGGGAGAAGCTCCTGGGCAGATGTTGAGTAGCTATCTTGTCTCATTATATCTTATGAATGGTTCCAGAAGGTCTCAATATCCTCCTTAGTAGTTGGAGGTCTACGCAACTCTTCTTAAGGCATTTATTTTACAGTAGTCTGAATCAGTTGATGAGTTTATAAACGTTTAGCTTTTTACCACATGGGAATATTCAATATACTTATTGGCCAGATGTACCTGGGGCAGGAACAACAAAAGGGAATACAGGAAGAAGGTTGCTGTGTTCTGAACTATCAGAGAACATCTTGACGCATCTATGAACACAAAGCATACCTGTCTTTAGGACATTGTTTTTAGCTCAAACATACAATGTAAACCTGGTAGTTGGCTTGGGGTGAGGTTGGATTATGTTCACACTAGAAAATAACTATTCTCAAGTTTGCTTGGAATTGCACAAAGACCTTTTGGAGGAGGTGGTTTTGTTCCATGCCCCAGTCTGATTACTGTATTCACACCTGCACAAACAAACTGCACAAAGGAGGGATTTGAACTAGAGTTTGATTTAAAAGGAGGATCACAGGTGAGAAAACACTGTTGCCCCCTGACCTAGTTAAGCAGTACAAAACGGATACATGTTTTTTGAAGAGGTAATGTCAGTAGAAGGAATCTATGAGTGCAGGTAGAAATTATATATGTCTGACACATCAAAAAAAAAAATGTTTATCTTCAGTACACATGAGGAAAACTGTTGACAGCCCCAGATGTATTGCCTGACATGTTGGGAAGTATTGAGGGGCTGATCTGAAGGTTGTAAACACCATGTTTAGTCTTAAGTTTCAGGCGTAGCCCCAAGCAGCACTAGGCTGTGAAGCAATGGGTGTGCATCTCCGAGGCCATGGATGATGGATCATTTGAGTAATGGTATTGTTAGCCAGTGGGTTTTCCATATAAATGAAGAGTCGAAAGAGTCAAACCTGAGCAGTCTTTCAGTGATAAATAATATCACCCTGTGCCCTAAAGCCTATGCATTTAAATTCATTAGATACCTTTTTGACACATTTTGCTAAGTATTATTTTATGGAATCTTTTACAAGACTAGTATTTCCAAATGATGAGAGTAAGAGAAATAAATCAGCCATATGAAAACTATTTGCAAATTTCCGGCCTGTGAGAATCTATTACACACCACTCTGTAGTTGTGCCACGGAGCACATATTCCAAATGGTGTCAAGCAATGCCTCATCTTGCTCATTTTGCATCTTTATGGGAGCAACACAAGCATGTTATTTTCTAATGTTGAATTTCCTGCAGTTTGCAACACTAAGGGGCATGTAACATGTTTTGGCAGCTCATATAACACTGTGCTGATTGATGATACACCATGCTTTGACTGCTCTCAAAGAATGCCATGACGTTGTAATATTTCTGACCTACAGACCACCCCTGTTTGTTGTTAAATCCCTAAAGTGCATTGCTCAGTTCCCTTTCCATTTTTACATGGTCCACTTTTTTTTACTTTTTGTTGTCGTTGTTATTGTGAGATATCTGGGTCTATACTCCTTCTTCTACTTTCTATAAATAAGGCCATTACTCAACAGGCACTTTGTAGGACATTTACAAAGAGAATTCTTTCATGGAATTGCTGGGATTCAGTCAAATCCCGAAAAGGTCAGTCGTAACTGGTTTATTGCATGTTGTTATTGTAACAAACTGCAAAACAGCGATGTGACAGGATTTGATTCGGTGTAATCTTCCATCCAGTTTAATCTTCTAAACAAGGACACATATTTCATCACAGACATACATGACAGCATTCAGGCGAGGAGCTCACTAACACAAAAAGATCATTCTGTAAAAAAAACAAAAAACAAACCCGGATCCCTTGTGCAAGCTCTTATTATGATCTACAGTTACATTAAAGTGTTAATATTGCTGTTCTGTAATGGCATTTACATCTCACGGTCATGCACAAGGTATCTTGCTGCAGCAGTTATTGATGCACCAGCTGAGACAATATTGGAAGCCAAGAAACAATGGTCCCCTTTTAAAAAGCTACAACGTCCACATTAGGAGGTTGCTGGGGCGAGATATTAAACCAGGACATTGCTGTTTGCTTCCTGTTTGGATCATTGTGTTTGGTATTTAATTTTTAGTGCTTAAACCTCATCAGTGGGGTAAAACAAAGCAAAACAATTTGGTTCAGTTTAGGAAAACTTTAAAATATGTGTCTTTTTAAGAATAACCCACCATGTCCAAAAATGATATTCACTCAGAATGCATTTTAATGTAATGCTACAGCTTGGGAGTGCAATGCTATGACAGGGCACTTTGTGCTGCCGTTAGATCAAGCTGTTTTGACAAAACAAAACTATTGAGCAGAAGTGAAAGGTATATTTAAAATGCCGGCACCAACTTTAGATGAATGGTGAAACATCAAGTGTCTTCTTCTAAAATGTAAGCACTTCAAGTTTTGGCAAACTATAAGGTGTATCAAAAAAAAAATCCTGCTGTGATTCCACAATCACTCATTGGTAATCATATAAAAAGCATTTTAAAGAGGAATTGATCAGAAATTCATTTGGCATCAGATCTTTCTTTGAGTCATAGATCATGACCACTGAAGAAGGTCATCCATCCATCCATTCAATACCTGCCACTATATCTGGGTCCAGAACACAGGAACAGCAGTTTAACCAAAGCTGCCCAGACCTCTATCTTCATAACCACATCCTCCAGCTCTTTTGGTGGGATACCAATCAAGAGATGTAATCTCTCCACCATGTTCTGAATCTGCCCCGGGGCCTCATCCCAGGTGGGACATGGCCAAAACACCTGACCAAGGAGTCATTCCCAAGATCTTAAAGTCAGATGCTGAACCACCTCAATGTACTCCTAAGGAGGAGAAGTAGTGGCTACTAGTGACAGTAGTGACTACTGACCAAGCTCCTGACCCTGTCTCTAACACCGTTGGTATTCAAGGCCTCATTCGTTCAATCACTACTTACAGGTCAAGACCACAGATAAGGTAAGCTACAGTAAGTAGCAACAGTTGCTTGTGTGACAAGTATGGGAAGAGTTCAACTATTGAAACAACGTATGCTTTACATCTGAAGGGAGACACAATAAGCACTTGAATATTGTATATTTTGTATTTAAAACTTTATATTCAGTCATGTATTTTCAACTTGTTCATTTCTGAAATTGAATGATTCTTTTTGATACACTCTGTATTTCAGTGGAAAACTGAATCTTTATCTTTAACTCATTTTTAAAGGAAAAAGACAGCAGGACCAGCAGGTAAAGATTGTGCTCACGATTTGATAATCTATCACAACATCCTTCCCTAACCAATCCCACAACAAAGGACTATTTTCATATGTGAATTGTTTTTTTATGTACTTTATTTTATAACAAGACTTTAAGTATCTCCAAGTTTGTTGAACCCCTTTTGGGATATAAAAGTCATTGATTGAAGACTATAATTACCCACACCTGATGTGTGTCTGCTTGATTAGACCAGTGGGACCAAAACTTTAAATTAGATGTCTATGACATTTTTTTTATAATGCACAGTAAATGTGATTGCCTTTTTCTTTTTTCTCTCTTTTTTTTTTTTTTTTTTTTTTTGCTGTATCTCTTTTTTGATTGATTTCAATTGTAACAAAAAGTTACGCCACCAGTTTCTCTTGCTAATAATTTGAGAGGGCTCTAAGGTATATCATGAATGATGAATCCCAGTGAAGAGTTAGCATTCAATTTTTCAGCAGATAATCTCGATATTATCAATAAAGATGCTGATATAGTGGGACAAATGTGCTGTTTAAAGGAAGCACACAAACACCAGAACAACTGAAGCACACAATATCAATCTTGGCATAACCCAAATTTCTTTTTCTAATCATATTTTTTTCATTATTTCCTTTTTTGCTAAGGTAATAATTCTCCTGAGTGTAGTATTATTGCCAACTAATCTAACCATTTTATTACTGAAATGCCAAACCATAACCATCCGCAGTTCAAAGGGAGGCTGCACTGCTCATAATAATCTGGAACACATGATTACAATCACATGCTTGGATGGCAAAGACGGAAATGCAATTATTCCAAACAACTGTAATAGAAAGGGAGATTACAGCAAATAAGGTTTTAAAAAAAGTCTAGAATAAAAAGCAGTATGACCAAAAATTCTAACTATTAATCCAATGAACTAGAAAAAAGCTTGAAATCCAACATTCAGAATGAAAACTGTATAAATGGAAAACTGTACAGTATGAATTTGGACAACGGGTGATATGGAAATGTTGAGCTGTTAACGATGTGCCAGCCAGTTCATTACATTCAGCTCCCCAGCTCAACTGCTGAGTAGATTGACGAGATAAGGGGAACCATGCTGGTAACTAGTACTAGCAAAATTCTACTAGGTGACATTTAAGCTATAGTATATATAGTATAGCTGACACTTTTATACTCCTTTTACCCTGAAAAACTCACATATGTTCTTTTTTTTTAAGAAAACACTTAAAATACTTAGGGTGTTGCAGATGATAACAGCAAATAGCCTGTTTGTCTTAACCAGTCCTCTATCTAAATCAAGTAGGGGCATCACAACACAATCCCAACTAAGGCTTTTGGCATTTACTCTCAGCTCTGTCCTCTATATGACTGCAAATGCCACCCCTCATGCATCTGATAGCATACAATTAGGTTGAGTTCTTGGATGAAAAAAGGAAAATATCCAGCCCCTTCATCCTCTTACCCCTGTGGAGGAGGATGAACCATAAAAGCAAAGAGTATGGTAAATAATTATCTAATAGACAGAACAAAAAGCCGGCAGGTCAATTGTGCTGCCACTTCTACCATTCAGTATAATATGATAGGAGACACACTAGTAAGGGAACACATTTATGAGTGTGTGTGTGTGTTTGGTTGTGGCAACATATACCGTGCTGTATTATACTGTGTAGTACGGAAACATTGCAACTTAGATATTGCTTTTTGTTTGAGGTTAAATTTAGAGCACGGTGTTCCTTTGCCCTCCTTTAATATAAGTGCTCGGAAACAAACCCCTATTAAGGATCCCTCTCTGTGCGTGTGTGTGTGTGCGTGCTCATGACTAAGACTTTAGCACATGTGCTGTGCGTTTGAAAGTCTTACGCATATCTGTTTGAGCACGTGTGGTAGCACAGAGCCAGGGCACTAACCTCAGGCTGATTCATATTGTCCTGTTAAGCTAGTGGCTCTACTCGTAATGCTGAAACGAGGCAGATTTGTCATAATAGGGATGAACTAGACAGCCCAGGCCATATCACAAGAATAGCCAGCTGGCGTCCAGAAAATCCTTTCTTTTCTTTACAATCACACTAATGGCAATCCCTCTCTTCATGTGTTTGTCTCCATTAATGCCGTATTTTCTCCCTCTCCTCACTGTCTCCTTTACTCTCTTTCTCAGGTTTCGCTGTCAACTTTTTTTTCCCTTCTGTCCTCAACCTGCCCCACTAACTCTCCCCATCTCTTTCTCTTTTCTCCTCCATCTCCCACTTGCTCTCCCTCTTTCTCATGGGGAACAATATATATCACAGTCCTGCTCAGAGCCCTGCTCCGCTAGTTGCCACGGCAACCGACCTCATCACAGCATCTACTCCGTCTCTACCCCCTCCTTTCCTCCTTTTTTTCTCCTCTTGTCCTCCATCTCTCTTTCCCGCTCTCTCTCCCCCAGTCTCATTGTCCTTTAAAAGAGGGGGGGGGGGGCTTTAAATCGTAAGTGGGCTGCCTGGCCCATTGGTGACCAGAGCGTCAAGGTGAATCGTTGGTTAGACAGAGACGCTGACCCCAGACATTGTCTTTCAAAGACACACTATTCGACCCCGATATGGTTTACATATGTAGTCTGCAAAGCAGATGAATCTGAGAGCTCATGTATCATTTGCTCTGCCAGAATGTGTTATCTGGCCCCCTCCCATTTAAACAGATTTTCACCCGGCCTTATGCATTCCTGGCCAATCACAACCATTTATCTAATGGGGCGGGATTGATATGATGACTGACACTTCTGCACACTGTAGTCCAGTTACATTTCTTCCACCAATCAATGCTGCATCTCATGTTTCATTACTCCGATTGGTTTTAGGTCCATCCAATTGCATCCAGAGACATTTTTGGTCTGTGCCCATTGACAAACCCCCTGGAAATCAAGACTGAACTGAGGCACTCCAGACTAATTTGCATTTGTGCATTTGTCTGCAGATGCCAGGCTATTAAATATGGGCTGGTATAAAGACAAATATTTTTCAGTCTACATAAATAGCTGAACAGCAGGCAAAACTATTTGGACACCCAGACATTATACCCATATGTGATCTCATTTCAAAAGCACAAGAATTATAGGGGGTACTCAGTTGTATAATTGTCTTCAGTGGAAGGCGAGCTTAGTTGAGTCTTTTTAATATGAATATAAATGCAAACCTTGACTGATGTTTCACAGTGCTAATACTCAAACACTGACTTTGTGTATTGTGAGAAGAATAACAGTCTTCATAAGAATTACATGAAAAGTCATGGTCTTTTAGCAGACATTATTCTGGTTCATTCAGCCTGCTCCCATTAATCCTTTTCTCAACGTTTTCAGACAAAAAAATAAAAAAAATTAAAAAGGCCATGTTAAACCTACCTTATGCCACCAAATGGCAAAAAGCAGTTTGATGTAAATTTAGTCTGAAACAGCACTTTGGATAATTGCTAATCTGCTAGATTTGTATAGACAACTGTTACCTTTTACATTCTCCAGACAGTTTAATAAGGGGGGGCATGTTTGTTCTATTGCATGTTCTGATGCTAAAGTGTTTGCGGAAAAAAAGAATCCATTATTATTGCTTTAATATTCTTCTAAAACATCTTGCACTCCTAAGGGAGAAGGCTTCCCAAACATATAGATATATATACGTACATACATAGCCAATAGTAAAGTGATAGATGAGGCAACGGGTTTGTCGCACACTTCTCAGTCATACATTTCCACATAAAGATATTATATATCAAGACAATATACAGACATGCTTGCCAAACTTCACAATCTCTTCTCACCCCTCTCTTTATCTCGCTTAGGCTACTCACTAACAAACACATATATACTCACACAGACGTACACACTCCTTACCATGCAAAGCGACAAGACAGTTGTCCTCCATCTGTCAATGTTATTCATGAGGAAACGGAGATTCATGAGTGATAAGTTCTCCTACAGAAAAGGCCTGGCCAAAACCTCTAGCAATTTCACCTAACCCATTTATTATATGAAAAAGTGAATAAATATACCAATAATAAGTCACAAGCAAAAATTCAAGGTGTACGTTAATGGCAAGTTCTTGTATATGAACTTCAAGCCTACTTCATCATGCTTGAGTCTATATGCAAGTGAATTTCCTTAATGCACAGTACAAATTTATTTGGAAGAAGAGCAATAAAAAAAATTATGAAATTGCAAAAAGTTTATTTTAAACATTTTCACTTTTGTTTGTTTGTTTGTTTTTGGTATTGTCTAAAGTTCAGACTTTGCTAAATTATACAAATAGATAAACTTAATTGTAATTATTGGCTATTGTAGCAGCAAGAGATGAGGGAGGCAGACCAACGTCCTTGTTCAGCATGCTCCTACAGTACTTATTCTAGTTTTGTTCAATAACTTTATGTGCAGTGCGTCAATGAAGAATATCAGTGGTACTGAGAAAGGCCTGCTTATGGATTTGTAATTGAAGGGAAGGAAATTAAATTCCTCTGTTATGGTTCCTAGTTTGGTCTCAGGGTTTGAGTTGCAGTTTGTGGATTTGTATTTCAGTTTTTTGTTCTTTTCTGCTGGATTTTACTGCCATTTTAGTTTTTCATAGGCTGAATTTCTTCTTTTGATTTCTTTATTATTCTGTATTGTGAATCATGATCTACAGGGTGGGCCATTTATATGGAGACCATTTCGATCAGCTCCTCACGTGTTAACCTCTTCGACATGTCAATGGCTGTGAACAAAGAGAAACTTGTAAATAACTCATGACAGAATAAAGTTGCATTGAAACCAAGCACACCATTGTTTTTCTTGTGACATTACCAATAACTTTGATGTGTCACATGGTCCTCTTCCTATTGAAAAAACAAAAGTTGTATCCAAGATGGCCGACTTCTAAATGGCCACCATGGTCACCAACCATCTTGAGGAGTTTGCCCCCTCACATATACTAATGTGCCACAAACAGGACTTTAATATCACCAACCATTCCCATTTTATTACGGTGTATCCATATAAATGGCCCACCCTGTATATTGTGATGTTGAGTCCTGTTTAGATTAGACTTCCTGTTTTTCTCTATTGTGTTTTTTTACGATGACCTTGATTTTCGTATTATTATTGAATCTCTTGCTGTTTTTACTTTTTGGAATTTCTAGTGAGTGCATCTTTTGTTCAATTGTGGGTCTCTGCTTGGTATCCTCCACTATCTGTTTTTTTTTTTTTTTAATATTCCTATCTAGTCTACTTTTTGGACTTTGTTACTTTTACACGTCACCCTTGCCTCTATGAAAGGCACCTTGTTTTTGTTGTGAACAAGCTTACAGTACCCAGGTCTTTGCGAGAAGTAGTATACTTGGAGTTGGGTAAAACATCTGGTTTTAACAATAGAAAATGAATGATGATGATTTAATAGATTAATAGACTTTGCTAAAAATGTTTTTGTAGATTAAAAAACTCATGTTTGCTTTGATTATCTGAATGATCTTGAAATTAAATGTAGCAAGGTCACTGTGTTCCCAGGTCTCTGCAGTTCCATTTTGTATATCTAAAGGAAATAGACAACACAATGAAGACACTTTGTTCATAGGAATGATATCTATGAAATGACGAGCAAATATATATATATATATATATAAAAAGATGCAATAGCTCTGTGAAACTGTGGAAACCACAGCCAGATTTACTGGCTACATCATATGATAATTACTGTAAAAACATAGCTATTGTAAATTCTAATAATGGTTATGTAAATGAGATTTCTAAAAGTGCTGCCATCACTATCACAGTCCCATTGTGACTTTATTTAAAAGAACAAGATGGCTGAGTGAAATGGCAGGTAGGAAAGCTGCCATGTATCTGCCAGTCACACTCTTGCTCTCTCTTCCTGATTCTTGCTTTGTGTCTGTTGCTCTCAATTTGACACAGTCACCCTGCACCTTTCTTGCAACCTGGACTCTCCCATTACACAGAGGTCAGACACAGTTGTGATATCATCATAAAAAGTTTCTACTTTAATTTGGTCTTCTTTTTTCGTGAAATACACAAACATGCATACAAGCACTACCTTCCGCGTGCTTGTGAGTAAGCAGGGAATGGAAGAAGAGCGGTTCGGGTCGGCGGTAGTCAGACAGAAGTGCAATTACACTCACTGATGTGCTTTGGCTCATATTTTGATGCTGGAGAAAGATAAGATGGCAACAGCACTTGCGCAAAACACACACATAAACGCATACATACAGACAAAACCCCCAGCTATGATGGAGGTTGAGATGCAGACCTACTCCAAGCAGAAAATAGATGAGTTCCCTTCCACTCAACCACATGACATATACATCCTGGATAGTCTCAGGATATGTGTCACGTGAGCGCAAACCTGGAATTTTATAGGAAGTACAACTGATAACACAACCTGGGGTTGCAAATGAAAGAATAAAACATTACAGTTGGACAAGACCATTTCACTGATGTGCTTCAGTTCTTTCAACCAGGCTGGATTTTTCAGTATGAGAGTAATGCAGAGGTTTAATGTTGGCACCTTTATAATGGTTTTGGTGAGTTCATGTTGGGAAAACAAACTGAAGGTCACTGGCCTTTTGAAGGTCATGACTGTTTCCAAAATAGTGATCAACTGTGTAAATAATCGAAAGCACAAATATATATATATATTTTTAAAAATAATTACAAAGAAAAAACTATTAAATGTTAAAATTGAGTCTGAGTATTTTTTTTTTCATTTTCTCCATTACTCATTTTATGCTCCATTTTTGAAAAAGCTCAGAAAAGGGCATGTTTACTACTGCGGAGAAGAGGGAGTTAGAGTTCATGTTATGTCTAGGTTACCCCTAGGCCATGACGTGACACTTATATATCCTCTTCTTTTAACAATGCTCTAAACTCAGCTTTGAATATGTGAGGTTTCTGTATCAAGCAAAAATGGGAAAAATTTCAAACACTTTTGTACTTTTGTAGGGTGCTGAATGTCGTCAGTAAATGAAAGGTATGAACTCTAGGAAGGCCAGTTGTAATATTTCAATAGTCACAATCATTTCATAGACTAAAGTTTTACTACAGAGTCATGCTGCTTTAATATACACAGAATGTGGTTTAGTATTATCTTATTATAAATAAGTGAAAGCCTTCCTTGACATGACCTTGTCTGGATGGAAACGTGTTGGCATTGAACTTAACATTCAGCGTGAATGGTGCCTTCACAAATGCAGATTACCCATGTCATGTGCAGTAATGCATCCCCATACCACCTGTGAATTGCCAATTAAAAAGTCAGATACTCCCGTTTTCCATGCCTGGAAGATGCAGTCTCCATGATTTCCCAAAAGGATAGAGGACTAGATATGTTTTTTTTTGTTTGTTTGTTTATTTGTCTTTGCGTGACAGAATTTTGCATATGTGAATGCAGCACTGCAGTTTGATCTGACAGTGGTTTTAAGAAGTGTTTCTGCTCCAATAAAATGATTGTGACTAGTAAAATATTACAATTCTATCTGCAGACCTAAATAACACACCAATTTCTACATCCATTGTGCAGTCCTCTAGATCCATTAAATTGATTAATGATTAAGCACAATTTGGTGAGGAAAATTTCATTTTGTTGTGAAGTTGACAATGAAGAATGGAATTAAAGTGAACAATTTCCCCATACAAGCAACTGAACAGCCTATGTTTGTTTGTGTTTAAAGCGCTGCACGTATGTATAGAGGACAAATAAAATGTGCGAATGATAAGGCTTGAAGTTTAAAGTGCTTTGAGGGGTCAATGACACTAGAGTCTAGTCACTTTATGCAAGACACTAGTCTTGCATAAATGCATTCCATTTACTATTAGCAGTCTTTTAGAGTGGTGAGCTCTGAAAGAAGTAGCCCTCTCTGAGATGACTCTTATATAAAAACTTGTGTTATTAACCAAATTAGCTTTGAGTTTTTCCACTTTCTCCTTTTCATTAGGCCCTGCACAGCTTGTCCAGGCTTTTGCCACCATTTTTGTATTACTGGCATCACACTCAAAATTAGCATAGAGTTTAATGAAAGATCTCTTCTATCTCTAAAGTAGCTAATTTTCACTGTTTACACTCACTGGCTACTTTGCTGCACCTGTTGAAAGTCTTATAAATCAAATATATAATCAGCCAATCACATGACAGCACAGTAATGGATTTAGGCATGTAGACATGGTAGAAAAACAACTTGAAGTTCAAACTAAGTGACAGAATAGGGAAAAAAAGAAATTTAAGCGACTTTGAACGTGGCATGGTTATTGATCCCAGATGGGCTCATCTCAGTATTTCAGGAACTGCTGGGTTTATGGAGAATGAAAAAAAGAAACTATCCAGTAGGGTTTCTATAGGGTATAAACATCCAGGCAGTTCCCTGATTGAAACTGCCTTGTTGATGTCAGAGGTCAGAGTAAAATAGCCAGACTGCTTCAAGTTGTTAGGAAGCCAAGAGCAAATAAACACTTGTTACAAATACAGTTTGTAGAAGAGCACATCTCAAAGCACAACACACTGAATTCAGAAGGGCTACAACAGCAGAAGAACACACCTGGTGCCACTGTCATTTAAGAACAGTAAACTGAGGCTACAATTAGCAAGGGTTCACCAACATTGGGCAACACAAAATTTAAGAAAAAACATTGCCTACCTTGAGGAGTTGATGCTGCTGCAACATTCAAATTTAGGGTTAGAATTTGGTGTAAACAACATGGAAGCATGAATCCATCAGGACTTGTATGAACAGTCCAGGCTGGTGGTGGTGGTGTAATGTTGTGAGGCATTTTTCTTGGCACACTTTTGCCCCCCTAACACCAAATTAGCATTTCTAAGTATTGCCTCTAGATATCAGTTCTCAATCCAACAGAGTATGTTTTGGATGTTTTGGAAAAATTATAAAATTCATGCCCATGATGAATATATGTAAACTTTTCAGTCCTGCTGAAGTATAAAAACAACATGTTTTCAGTTCATTGTGGCTTACCAACAAACCCTGCTAAACTCGCTGAGCTTTTGACATCATACATTCAATAAGGAGACACAAATGAACTTTTGGGTTTGACTGAGGTTGTAAATCAGTCGGTCCACACAGGTCAAACTTTTCTCTTGTTCTAACCTCATCATAACCTCATTATACACGCTACATAGGTTGGATGTAATTTGTGGGTACACTTTAAATGTAAGCCTTGCCAAGAAATAGTACATAATAGACAGTGGATGAGCGCAATCACTGAGAATACAGGAATGATGATGTCTGTCATCCAGTCACCTGTTATGTAAGCTGACCAATGAAACAACCTCTCAAGCTTGCATTACTCCGCATTTTCCAGCCTGTTAAAATTACAACCCTGTTCTGCAGCAGTCTCAGTCAGTGGATGTTTCAGGATGAAATAGCAATTTCCACTTCCAGATGCATATGATTGCTGTGACTTTTTGCATTTTGACTTATCACCTTCTATCTCTCAATCAGTCCGAAGATGCCGGCTCATATCTATCTGCCAGCATGCCCATCAACCACTGGAGTTTTACTTTTTGAAGATCTGTGCTTTTCTGTCCAGACTTCCAATTTCACTTTTGTGAAAGTTTCACAGACACGTCTTACTCTTTTGTTTTAAAACACATTTGGGGTATTGACGGTGTACCTGCTTTTTCATTAAAATCACCCTAGTTGTTGGGAATCACCTATGTAAGAGAAAAAAATTTAAGGCAAGACAAAATGTCTGAAATGGGAACAATACAGGAGAACTGGAAAGCACCAAAAAATAGATGTAACACTTTGGTCTGTTTCTGAGACACCTTGACAAAAGGAAGCAATTTGCAATATCTGCAGCCTCATCCAACTGCAATGTCTTAACATCACCTTGGATGCCCCTAGTCCTTCTCAAATGTGCAGCCCACACAGGAAGTAAGAGCTTACAGTAGTCCTGTACAGCTGTTTGGCAAAAATACTCTTTCACAGGTAAAGTTCATGGCTCTGGTCACAAATACAATGTGCTACAACATATACTTCACATCTGCTTTTCCTGTAACTCACACCCACATACCCCATGGTATGTCCATTTTCTAAAACCTATACCTACTCTGGTAAGGTAGCCTTAATGCACAGAGTGCATTATGATGTTAACAATTGCAAAAGCTCAACAATTCGCTGCTATGCAGTTTTAAATTAGCCTTGAAAGGTTTAGTGTTTTCCGAAACATCACAAGTGATATTTTTCACTTGTTTTTTCTTACCCTGACAATCTTTACCTCCTAAAGACTAGAAAATAACACAGATTGTGTGTGCTCAGTGCTAGTCTAATTAAGCCTGTCAGACAAAGAGCGCTGAAAAAAGTTTTACAGGATGAAAAAAAAGGATCTAAATAATAGAGAAAACAACCCAATATGACATCCCTGCATGTTTCCAGAATCATTTTGCATTACTTTAACAAGTAGCTGCTGACAAAATTATACTTTATGAGCAGATATGTTTTATGTTGCAATTTAACACCGGATCCATTGAATATGCAATGTCATTTATGCCAGAGTTCAAGTTTCTTTTTTGTTTAAATTTGTTTTTCTTTCATTTAGCTTGCAGAACAAGGGGGGAAAAGGCAACTGATGTGACAACATTAACCCCTCTGTCATTTTGTCATACTTCTGTGTTTTCACACAGACACAGATCATTTGTCTTTTATTCTTTGTGTCAAGCCAGGAGCCCCTGCCAAGCCTCAGCAGAGGCACATTTTCAGTGCCTTTTGTTTGTCTATCAGCAAGATTATACAGATGATACTTGTTGAAATGCTTGGGCATGGAAAAGGGAAAGTGTGTGTGTGTGTGTGTGTGTGTGTGTGTGTGTGTGTGTGTGTGTGTGTGTGTGTGTGTGTGTGTGTGTGTGTGTGTGTGAGATAAAACAGGCTGTTCTTGTGAAAATGTTCCATTGAGTTTTTGAGGGCATTTTAAAAATGAGTACTAGTAAATCAATAACTGAAAAGTGGCTTAGGCCTCTGGAGTCAACGGACACGTCCATGCATCTAAATCACATGACCGATTTAAGATGACCTGGCAGCCTTGCTCAGGCTCTAGTTCTTGTGTCAAAACTATTTACCAGGTTTTAATCATAGCTTTGCAGTTTGGTTTACTGTACTGACAATTTGTTGCGTATAAGTCCTACACCACAAAAACAATAATACATTTGTTGTCTGTACTGTGGCCACATTTTACTTTGAATAACACAGAATCGTTTTTCAGATATGTTATCATCCAAAAAGTGTGATCATGATACTGTTGTGCAACGGATCACGGTTGATCTGTAATCTGAACCGATTCCACTCCAGTTCACAGAGTTGGGACCACAAATAATTTCAGAGAACCGTTGACCCAGAGCAGCAAATAGCTGCGTGTCTGAGGTAAAATTGTATTATTTTAGTCTTTCTATATCATTGTATATTTAGCACCAGTGCATGTTTTCATGATTTAAGTCACAAGTGCCCTTGTTGCTGAATGCAGTGCTGTGACTGGTCAGATCTGTTTATTATGATCCCAAAAATTGGAAGAATCATGCTTGCTTCAAATAAATATATGCCTCAAATTCATCCAGCAAAATTACAGAGTTGATGTAAATAGTTGCATTAAGAAAATATCTTTAACACACTGAAGTCTACAGGCCTTTAAACACCGGACATGTAAAATCAGAGTGTTAGAACTAAGAACCGTAAGTTAACACAAACAATAATTGACCAATATGTTGTTTCAATAATTTTACTTCCTTCACTATTGCAAAAATGTACATTCATTATGAAGATATGATAATGTACTCATTTTAGATTGTTTGTCCTTCCATGTTCTTTAACCATCTCAACAACTGTTCCATTCAGTCCATTTCAGCTACAACTGCAAAAAACGTTGCTTGGACTATCAGTTCTTACATTGTTTCCAGTTTCTCTCCTACAATGGGGGAAATGCACAGATACAGACTCAGGCATGTTGGCTTGATAATCTCCAAGAAGGCATTCAACACATTCTCAAGCATTCTTCTCTAAATTAGGTTAATTCAGTCCTGCATGGGTGTAAAAATAAATAAAGCTGATGTAAAAGTTTTTTTGTTTTTTTTGTTTTTTTGGGGGGGGGTCCCAAAAACTGCATCTCAAACATTCACTTTAAGGGGTATCAGTGAATTGTGTAACTTAGCTTATTTTGTTTTAGCTACAATTTCTCAATGGGGTGTGCAGTAGTTTATACAAAATCCACAAGAAGACGCGTCAGTAGAAAACATTCTCACTCCAAACTTGCCACATAAACACTTGGTCAGAGTCTCTTCTAGTCACATTTTAACAGAACCATATTAGCTTTCAACAAGAAGTTCAAGAATTAGTGCTTCAATCACAATCTGGATCAGTGTTGAGAGTCCTAAAGTGAATATTTTCCTTTCTGCTTTTTCTGTTGGAGTGGGGGACAGGTGTGTTACAGCTTCACCAGCTGCAACTGCTTCAGTAATCAGTACCTCTGCAAATACTTAGCCCTGCCACCTTCACATTGCCACAATGCTCTCTTTGCTACCATTCAGTGCAAATGTTTTAGTCTTCTGTTCTTTTTTTGTTTTGTTTTTTTGCAGTTCTGACTGCCTGAATTTATAGTCGACCAGTTTGTCTGTGCTACAAATGAACTTTGTTTGCTATTCAACCTTGCCTGCATCAGCTGATAACTTAACTGATAACCCTCCTTTGGTTTAAATATTGCATGTTCTGGCTCCAAACTTGATGATATCAAAAATGCTAACATGGAAAATACAGCACACAAAGCAGAATTTTGGTGGCCTCCTTTTTATATGTAGTCCTCAAGACTGAAGAGCTCACCAGTGGCAGGCTTGTAAAACTGCTGCTTTTAGGCATCTCCGGTCAGTGGATCTCATACAGTAAGCCCTGTGTTTATTCAATATCAAAAATACTCTGCAGATGTTCATTTCTATTGCTTTCTTTTTTTGTTTGGTTTTTTTTTCTATATGGGATTAAATTTTTTACAGTTCTTACAGTAGGACGCTCACTCCTTGCTGTCCTTGTGGTCTGTTTGCATTTGTGCTGAGGTTTCATTATGGAGTCGTTAAAAACATAAAGAGCTGACTCGAGTGCTCTGTTGTCATGTGATCTTACAGCTCTGACACTGGAAAGTCATCTTCAATTGCAATGCAGGGGACTCGTTTCTTTTAATCATCCCTGAGAGCCTTGTTTCAAACACTTGAACCGTGGCATCAAACCTCAGAGTCAGTCTACCTTTTCAGAGTGTCTTGTCAGAAAAGAAACGCTGTGGGGAGTGGCTTTTTATCTGCTGCTTTGTCAACAGAGACTAGTAAGAATCTGCTGAGGGGAGAGATCTCCAAGCATGTAAACAAATTACATAATCACTTGTTCTGCTGTGCCTCAGAATACCTTGGTATATCATTGAGTGTTTGTCTTTTTGTACTCATGATATGAATGCTTCTAAAAAAGGAAGGAATGTATAGCCTGAAATCAAGGACATGCTGGTATTTAATAAAAGGATACATTAAGATTGTAGCAAGTATGTTGACAGTGCTTCTCTTTTGGTTAGTGTGAAATAGGTCACCACGCTCTTTTCGGACAACAGCAAGGGTGGTGATGTGACAGGTTGAATGACTATTGCATATAAAACTGTTCAGTTAATACTAATTCATATCAGTTGATATAAGGACGAAAATAATGTAAATATGGTAAGAAAATGGTTAAGAGTTTATTATTTTTCATGTTATATTAATGGCTTTCATGTTACTTAAGAGAACTGCAATCTATACATCAGTGATCGGCTAGTAAGCCTTTTCTGGGATCGATTAGTAGTGTCTCTATTCTCCACTAGGGGGCTTTCGCGCGTTCTCCTCACTGCAATAAACTACTGCATGAGAGACGCAAGTCATAATCACTCTCGTGATTCTTTTCCCCCTGTTTTCAGGGGTGTAACATTTGGAGGCACCGCTGGGATAGCTGCTTAGATGTCCGGTGTCCACAATCTGCACATCGTAGTCCAAGCCAGCTAAATCCCCCCCACTACAACCCAGGCAGACTGCAGTGAGGAAAGTGTTGCTGTCGAGGCGAACTGGTAGCTGTGTTTTAGCGCATGTTTCCTGAGGCCAGCCAGAGATCATCAGGGGCTGCAAAAGCGACTCAGCTCAGCGTCACCCGTACATGCAAAATTCTTCCAGCCTACTGCCACAATGTCTTCGGTGGAAGAGCTGCGAGAAGAGGTTGTGCGTGAAATGCATACTCTGTCCAAAGACCAACTAGTGTCAATCTGCGAGTTCCTTGGCATTGCAGAGAAAATAGATGTTAGCAGAAAAACACGACTGTCACTGCTAACACACATCCAAATACACATTGAGAGAGAAGGTATAACAGTACTTGAGGATGAAGGAATGTCAGAACTGTTGTTGAGACTGAACCAAATGCAAATGAAGAGGGTGATTCAGGACACAGAGAGCAACCAAATACTGCAACCTCACTGGTAACAGAGACAGCTAATGCAGTTAACACAGCAATTATTTCTCACTCCCAAGGTAATCGCTTTGTCCCTAACTCATCTGTGTCAAGTACCCCCCAACGACCAAGCCCTTACTGGCAGAAAGATTTCAAAATATCAGGCCAGATTGGCGAACCAGGTCAAAAAGACAAACTGACATTTTCCAGTCTTGCTCACCAGATCGAAAATGGACTGAGCAGAGGTTACTCAGAGCTTGACATTGTAGATGCTGTCATCAGAGCTATCTTGCCAGGTCTACAACTACGCAGCTATTTGGAGGGAAAAGCTCAACTCACCCTTCCGACTCTACGCCGCATACTGCGCTCCCATTTCCAGGAGAAGAGCGCCACCGAACTGTATAAACAACTTGCCTCTGAGGTACAGACCCCAAAAGAGACTGCTCAAAGCTTCCTGATGAGAGTTTTAGATCTAAAGCAGAAAGTCTTATTTGCTTCCCAAGAATCTGAGTCAGGACTCAAATACGACCCAGCTTTAGTTCAGCGTATGTGTTTGCACACCATACTCACAGGCTTCCAGAGTGACAGTGTCAGGATAGATATGCAGCCACTCCTGTTAGACTCTAAGACACCTGATGAACTCCTGTTAGAGAGGTTAAATATGGCTTGTGCCAATGAGGCAGAAAGGAAAAACAAGAAGAGATGTTTAGCATCACAGACTGCTACAAGTGTGAGTGCAGTGCAGTCAGATGATGTGTCACCAGCTAAGAACCCTGTGAAAGAAGTTAAAGCTAAGATACCACCCGAGCTTTTAACTGAGTTGAGCTTAAGACAGGTGTAGCCTCCCTGAAAGGTCTCAGTGCAGAGATAGCTCAGATTAAAGAGACTCTACAGCAGCCGGTGGCTGGTCCTCAGTCATATGCCCCACCACCAGTTATGCAGTATGATAGGGACCAGCAGTATTATAGCTTCCAGGGCCCCCGTCAAAGGCCACCACCCCCTCAGTATCCTGTACAGCACTACACAGGTAGTCCAGCCCGCCGTGAGAGGAGGTGCCACATCTGCCAGCAGAATGGAGTCAACGAGCGCTGCACCCACTGCTACCTCTGTGGGAGTAGAGAACACTTTCAGGCTGGATGTAGAAGCAGAGGTATGAGACCATATAAAGAGAAACATTTAAACCAGCAATGGTTACCACCGAGGGACGAGTGTTAACCATGCCCATCATCCACAAGTCCCAACATTGCTCCAACTGTAAACAAGAAAAGTCAGGCATGAGACAGTGTTCAGCATGTAAAAACGCACTTTATTGTTCAAGAACATGCCAGAAACAACACTGGAGACAACATAAGAGACAATGCACTGGCTTAAAGACTAAGAAAGAAAATGAGACTGTCCAGGTACCACTGTCGCCAGCTCATGTAAATTCCCCTCACAAAGTCACATCTCTGGTGGGCAGGCAATGTCTGGTTGAGTGTTTCCTGGACGGCCACAGGCTTCAAGCTCTATGGGACTCAGGCTCACAGGTATCAATCATCGATGAGAAGTGGAAAAAGGACTATCTGCCACACACAGAGCTGAGAGATGTAGCAGATATTATGGACACATCTGAACTCACCCTGACCGCAGCAAATGGGACCAACATGCCATATCTTGGGTGGGTTGAGACAACCTTCCAACTTGTTTCCGGAACGGAACAAACTGAGAAATTGACCATCCCCATGTTGGTAATGAAAGGTTTTCAGCTCACATGCCCTATTATAGGCTACAATGTAATTGAATACATTGTGAATAAGACTGACCAAGCTAAACTGTACAGCACAGTGAGAAAAGCATTTCCTAGCCTCAAAAGACACAAGGTGAAAGCTTTTATACAGGCTGTTAGTGCAGATGCAGTTGACGAGTACAAAGTGATGACAAAGAAAAACTGTATTACTGTACCTAAAAAAAGCCACATGCATGTTGAGGGTCGTATAGCAGCAGGACCATTTAAACAAGACATGGTCATGATATTTGAGCCAGACTTAAACCCCCAGTGGCCAGACAATCTTGAGTTTTTTGACACTTTGGTTAAAGTTAAGAAGGGTACTTTACCTGTCATAACAGTAGGTGTTTCTAACCCAACTGACCATGAAATTGTCATTCCAGGCCGTACATTAGTTGGCTCGGTTCAGACTATTACAGCTGTTTTACCTGCCCAGGTGTTTGAAAAAGCCACATCTGTAGCTACTGTTAACCAGACAAATACACAAGCCCAGTGTAGCGCTAGTGAAGAGTGGGACCCACCTGTAGATCTTAGCCACCTGGGTGAAGAGCAGAGAGTATTAGCAAAACAGATGCTCAGAGAGGAATGCCAGTCTTTCTCTAAAACAGACAATGATATAGGCTGTATTGAAAAACTGAAAATGACCATATCACTCAAAGACTACGAACCAGTCAAACGCACATACCTGTCTGTGCCACGGCCGCTCTACCAAGAGATGAAAAGTTACCTGCATGATTTAATAGCACAAGGCTGGGTCAGGAAGTCAGACTCGTCATACTCCTCACCAGTTGTTTGTGTTAGAAAAAAAGATGGTACTTTAAGACTGTGCATAGACTACAGAGACCTGAATCGGAAAACCCATCCTGATCGCCAGCCCATCCCACGCGTCCAGGACATTATGGACAGTTTGGGTGGAAACTCCTGGTTTTCGCTTTTAGATCAGGGGAAAGCGTACCACCAGGGGTTCATGTCAGAAGAAAGTCGTCCACTCACTGCTTTTGTGACCCCCTGGGGATTATATGAGTGGATTCGCATCCCCTTTGGACTTATGAATGCCCCTGCAGCATTTCAGCGCTGTATGGAAGAGTGCCTGGATGGGCTTCGCGACAACATCTGCATCCCCTATCTGGATGACACATTAGTTTACAGCAAAACGTTCAAAGATCACGTGGAGGACGTGAGAAAAGTGCTCCAGAGATTGAGAGGCTTTGGTATAAAGCTTAAGCCAAGTAAGTGTGACATGTTTAAGTCTGAGGTGCGCTATTTGGGCAGAATAGTGTCTGCAGAAGGCAGTAAAGTGGCTCCTGCAGACTTTGAAGCAGTCAAAGCACTCAAAGGTATAAAACCACAAAATGTTGGTCAGCTCAGAAAAATGTTAGGCCTTCTCTCCTACTACAGACAATACATAAAAGACTTCTCCAGAAAAGCAGGTTGTTTGTATGAACTGTTAAAAGCTGACAAAACCACAGAGAACTCAGACACCACAAAAGGGACAAGGGCAAGACCAAGGAGAGCCAGTCAAG
Source organism: Rhamphochromis sp. 'chilingali' (assembly GCF_963969265.1). NCBI lineage: Eukaryota > Metazoa > Chordata > Actinopteri > Cichliformes > Cichlidae > Rhamphochromis > Rhamphochromis sp. 'chilingali'. Next base: position 9,553,559 of record NC_137931.1, on the reverse strand, counting down.
TTGTGCCCTCCTCAAAACAAATCGTGTGGACTGACCAGCATCAACGTGCGCTTGAGGAACTAATAGACTGTTTGCTCCACCCACCAGTGCTGGGGTTCCCAGATTTCACACAGCCGTTCATCGTACACACAGACGCCTCACACAAAGGGCTAGGCGCAGTGTTGTACCAGAGACAAGATGGTAAGCTGCGAGTTATTGCTTATGGCTCCCGTACTCTAACAGCGGCTGAAAAAAACTACCACTTCCATGCAGGAAAACTAGAATTTTTAGCATTGAAGTGGGCTATCACTGACAAATTTAGAGACTATTTGTACTATGCCCCAACATTTACTGTCTATAGCGATAACAACCCGCTAACGTACATTCTGTCAACAGCCAAACTGAATGCCACCACATCAAGATGGGTCGCTGAGCTAGCTGATTTTCACTTCACCATTAAGTACAAACCAGGGAAGGAAAACAGTGATGCAGATGCTTTATCAAGAATGCCACTTGATGTCGAAACCTTGATGAGAGACTGCTCAGAGGAAGTGCCACCGGACACTATTGCAGCTGCTATCCAGGCCATTGAGGTACAGAAAGACACACCTGCTGCATGGACACTCTCAGCTGCAGCAATGTCAGTCACAGCAGAAGGTGAGCCAGCAGAAGCAACATTCACACCCATACCAAAAGAACAGCTTAATGAAGCGCAAAAGTCTGATCCTGTTATAAGCCCTGTATTACAGTGTAAACAGACAGATTCAAAACCACTGCCCAAAGAGCTAAGAATATTTGACCCTAAGACAAAATGTTTGTTCAGAGAGTGGGGCAAGTTAAGACTAGATAACAATGGCATCTTGTACAGACTCACTTCTGCCCGGAAACAGCTAGTCCTGCCAGATCAGTTCAAAAAGACTGTACTTGAAGAGCTGCACAATAATATGGGCCATCAAGGTGTTGATCGCACAGTGTCTTTGATACGTGAATGCTTCTTTTGGCCACACATGCAGGCAGACATCGAGCATTATGTGACCAACGTTTGTTCCTGTGTAAAGCAGAAAAAGCCCAGCCATGAAACAAGAGCTCCTTTAACAAACATTGTAACTACGCAGCCCTTTGAGCTTGTGTGTATAGACTTTCTCCATCTTGAAAAATGCAAAGGCGGTTATGAATATATTCTAGTGATAACTGACCACTTCACACGTTTTGCCCAAGCCTATGCCACCACCTCAAAGTCAGGCAAAACTGCTGCCAACCTGATATTCAATGACTATGCCCTAAAGTTTGGCTTCCCCTGTCGCATTCACCATGACCAAGGAGGTGAATTTGAAAATCAGCTATTCAGTCAGCTCAAGAAACTTTGTGGCATGGCCGGTTCTAGGACAACACCCTATCACCCAATGGGGAACGGTCAAGTTGAACGTATGAACAGGACATTGTTGCAAATGCTTAGAACGCTAACTGAAACACAAAAGTCAAACTGGAAGGAATCTATCAACAAGTTAATGTATGCATATAATTGCACACGTTGCGAAGTCACTGGCTACTCCCCATTTTACCTACTGTTTGGACGGTCACCCAGGCTACCAGTAGATATGCTCTTTGGACTGTACTCAGAAACAGATTTTAGTGACCGCAGAGACTATGTTGAAAAATGGAGAAAGGGCATGGAACAAGCATACTCTATAGCAAATGAGAATGCAAAGAAAGCTGCTGAAAAGGGCAAAAGACACTACGACACAAAAGTAAGGAGTTCTGTGTTACAACCTGGCGAGAGAGTTCTGGTCAGAAACCTGACACCTAGAGGAGGCCCAGGGAAACTGAGAGACTATTGGGAGGACACTGTTCACACAGTAGTCAGACAAATGGGGCCTGACCTCCCTATCTATGAGGTAAGACCGGAGAGAGGCAGAGGGCGCTCTAGAGTGCTTCACAGAAACTTGCTTATGTCATGTGACCACTTACCTTTTGAAAAAGTGCCTGAAAAAGATAATCGTACAAGACATGAACAGAAAAAGACTGATAAACCTGTCGCTGTTGACTCTGATGATGAGGGCAGTGTTGATGAATACCGCTGTCATTACGCACCACCTCAACCTGTGTCCCAGCCATCAGAACAAGAACTTCTCACAGCAACGTCTCAGCCCGCAGCTTCAGTCCCTGCTCTTGCACCAACACCAGAGCCTCTTGCTGGAGACCATCTGGAGGCGCCTGACCCAGCTGCCGTGGAGACAACTTGTGAGGAGGCAGAGCCCACTGCAGGTGACATACCTGCCCCTCCTCCACCTGTTGTACTCGAGAGACTTGAGGAGGAGACACCTCAGCGGCCACAGCGAGAGAGACACCCGCCAAGACGGATGACGTATGACCAACTGGGCACCCCATCTTGCTACAGTGTTCAGCCAGCACCGCAACTGCTTCCTGTGTACCCGGGCCTGGTTCCATGGTTTCCAGCTGTGCAGTCATACTGCACCCAGCCCATTGGTTTGTATGGACTCCAGCAAATGTAAGTTGACACTTTTCCACTGATGACTTGAGAACTGTACTTAAAGACTGTCATCAAGATAAAGACATGAACTTTTCCCCATCTGTGGATTATAACCATAGACAATAGACTTTGTGAAGACTCACATATGGACTGGTTATAGACTTTGTCTTCAGTCACCAGTGATGGACTGTGGTGAAACAGGTGTTAAACCCACAGAATTAAGGACATTGGTTCACTCTACTGTTGATGTCCTGACTACAAGAGAATATAGACTGAAAAGCATCTTGTTGGTATAATGTCGGGACGACATTTTTTGAGTGGGGGAGAGTGTGACAGGTTGAATGACTATTGCATATAAAACTGTTCAGTTAATACTAATTCATATCAGTTGATATAAGGATGAAAATAATGTAAATATGGTAAGAAAATGGTTAAGAGTTTATTATTTTTCATGTTATATTAATGGCTTTCATGTTACTTAAGAGAACTGCAATCTATACATCAGTGATCGGCTAGTAAGCCTTTTCTGGGATCGATTAGTAGTGTCTCTATTCTCCACTAGGGGGCTTTCGCGCGTTCTCCTCACTGCAATAAACTACTGCATGAGAGACGCAAGTCATAATCACTCTCGTGATTCTTTTCCCCCTGTTTTCAGGGGTGTAACAGTGACAATGTTTATATCTCTGATGGGCGAGAGTGTGTGACAGGTTCCTACCTAGGGCAATGCAAGAGACTGGTGGAGGCCTCAGGGTGTAAGAGCAAAGTGTCTAGGAGTGTTGTCTGTATCATGACAGCAACCCTTGACGATGTTTGGTCTTTTTAGCTTAGGACGTCTGGCCTCAGGATTGACCAGCAGCTCGTGGGAGTGGTGTACTATGAGTTATTAATGTCATGAATTGACCAGACCGTTATAATAACTTGAGCTAGTTTGGGTTTAAAACTGGCTTTAGAGAGATCTACATTGATTATGATCATTTTTCTGAAGATCTAACTCAAATAACCTATTGTATATTAGCTGTCACTGGGCTGTAACTGCTTTCTAGCTGTAACTGCAAACTAGCAAACTAAGATGTATAGTTACAGTAAACTGTATCTGTGCACAGATTAGAGTCATTGGCATTTCCTGGTAATTGCCACAGTTAATCACTCAAATTAATTTGACTTGCATTTTTATCAAAAACAAAAACAGATTCTATGTGTCCGTTATGTGCCATTTTCACACTAAATGCATTAAAATATCATGTCTACATGTCTATACAAGCAGCTGATGATGCAAGTAGTGATGTTCGATTCGTGAACAAATCGTTCAATACTCGAGAATCACTTTACTGACTCGTGAATCATGATTCACAAGCCCAACTGACTCATCCCTGTTTCTGTTAGCAAACTAATTCGCTTAGTAGAAATATATATCTAGCTTATAATTAAAATTGTGGGGGGGGAAATAACAGCCAATTTCTTAACAAAAGCATTTCTGCTCTGAACTGGAAGAAAAAACCCTGAGTAGAAACTCAAATCAAGAAAATAGCTTCTCGCTTCATAGTAGCATCGCTCTGCTAACATGCTAACAGCACATTTGAGCTACTCACCCCCTCCCTTCCTGTGTTGAATCGTAAGCGTAAGCAAATCACTCAGGACTCGCTCACCCCCTCCCTCCTGTGCTGAATCATAGAGCGAACGAATCACTCAGGACTCACTAACCCCCTCCCTCCTGTGCTGAATCATAGAGCGAACGAACGAATCACTCACTCGCTCATTCACCCCCTCCCTCCTGGCTCACAGCTTCTTCTTCTTCTTGGTTGGCAACCAATGTTAAGACTCTAGAATCTGTCAAATAAAATAAATATTATTAAACTTTCTGGTTTTGCTGTATTGAGTCTGATAACCGTTTCCAGGCTAAGTTTAGCCCCAAAATTGCTTAAGTAAGTGTAGTTTGTTTGGATTTTTTTTTAATCACACAAAAAACCTGTTATAAATGTATAGAATATAACAGATTCCCCCATTTTTTTTTTTTAAAAAAAAAGACCATTCATACTCTTTTGATCTATAGTTGGTAAATGCCCGAAATACAAAAACAAAATACTTAATATAATCATCAGATATATAGAACTCTATAGAATTTTATGCTTATTTTAATAATAACATGAGAGAGATTGTAGCTGTTTACATAATTTTTCACTTCATAGTAGATTTACATTTTGTGCTTGACAAGTGAATTCTTTTTTAACTTTTTTCCCCCCATTAAATATCTGTAAAAAGAGCTGCCCCTTATTTCTTTGAGTTTTGCTTCCATGGAGTGATAAATCCAGATCTGAAAATTTTGGTTGAATTGTCATCAATATGAGTGATGTCAGGAGCGAGTCTAAGGTAAGTATCTACAACCATCTGAGGCTCTGTCATGGTCTGTGTTTGCATTTCAGCCAGCAGTGTTAGGGATTTTGTCAGAATTGGTGGAAATATGAATGCAGAAAAGTACCATCAGATTTTGATCCATCATGCAGCACATGCTGAAAATATGGAGCAGCTTCCAAAACACTATCAATCCAGTCCAAATGTAGGAGGATAGAAAAACATACAATGAAAAACTTCCATCAGCGTCCATGTTTGAGGCTTTCTCATGGCTTAGGGCTCGAAAGAACTGTAAGCCTGGAGAACTATACCTGAAGACTAAAAGGAATTACAAGAAAGTTGCCTAAACTCTTTTAGGCATGTTGAGGAATAAAGGCTGGCCATACTATATTGAAATTTCATGCGTATTAGAATTGTACAAACTGTGTTTTTGCTTTATATGCTGTATTTTTATGTATGCTTGCTCTTGTTATCACTAAATCGCTACACCTAGCACCTAGCATGTCATTTACCTTACAAAATACAAAGAAATGAGAGGTGGCTCACGACTTCACGACTCTGATACAGAGTACTATGCAAGGGTTTGATTGAGACCATGTTTTAGGTCATATTCCATGTCTGCCCCGTGAGGAAAATCATTTCATAAAAATGAAACATCACTGACCTGAGCCATGCTGCTGAACATATTTACAAAATTGTGTATATATTGCTTTTAGTTGGCTGTCCCTGTGTTCACTGAGGGGTTACAATATGCAGCCATGTGTTCACAGTCTCACCTAACCTCTTCTAATGTCTGCACTGAGAGCAGCATTATATTTGACATTTAGTTCTGTTAGCACCAATTACATCATCATTGAATATTGGGGTGTCTAGGGTGCTTTATTATCTGCATCTCCCTGTCAGCTACATCTCCTGCTTAATTTTATTTGTTGTTAGCAGAACCCATTGCATCTCTACTTTCATTTAAAATGAGCATTAGGGTTGCTGGTAAAACCTGTCCATTCCAGTGTTAAAAACACATGCAGGGGTAGGTAGAGATTAAAGGGCTAACACTCCTAAAGGCAACATAACCTTCTTTTTAAGCTGATATAATTTGAGGAAAATTCTGCCTCAGGGAAGAATGATTTCTTTCAAAATCGCCTTGTGAGCAATTCATGCTCAGCTGCAATGAGTCCAGATACATCAGTCTGGTGTCACACCCACACATTCTCATGTCATGGAGAAGATGAAAATGCCATGAGCAAGTGACTGATACTTGCCCAGATCCTCGCAATGGCTTCACGCAGGAAGAGAAGACACCGCACACAGCTGCATGAATAATTTCAGTGGGTGCCAGGGTCTTGTTTTTCACAGAAGATAAAATGAAGAACAACAAGTACTACTTCCGCTTTTTTTTCTCCCCTATGATTTATTCAGAGTTGCACAACATTTCAACTCTCAGTCAACCCTGATGGATACTATACAGAAAAGACAGCAGTTCAAACATAGCGGAGGATTTAATTAATGATAGGAACAATGTGGCTTTTTTTCTTTCAAGGAAGTGAAGAAATTCATGCCATCTTTTGACTACATGTGCACCACCATAAACACACAACCTTTAAAAAGGTAGATTAAGAAAAAATAATCCTGTAATACATTACAAAGACACACTAGTGACACTGGGCCGATGGAAGCGCCTCTGCCAGGTGACTGATACCTGCCCAGATTTTGTTAATGCCACCATTCCCATGACAAATGATCCCAGCAGACAGCTGTAATGTGACTTCATCTTCTGCTAGTGTCATTACACACAGCCAGTCACAAATCAAGGCCTTTCCTAGCACTGATGAGCAGAAAAAAATAGTTCCTGATGAAAGACTTACTCATACAGGTAATCATAAATCACAAATCTCAAGAGAAATGGAGCAGAAATCTGCTTCAAGTGGCTTGCTGTGAGGCAGCTGCATAGACTTTTTTTTTAAATGAAAAATTTATTTATATAATGATAAGAATAAGTCATTATGTTCTAACATCTTTTAAAGTCTTTGTCCAAATGATGATTCTTGGTACTTGATTTGATAATCAGGTTCATATTTTATGCACCAGTGAAATTCCCAGAAGACCTTGCACATTCTCCTTATTAATGTAATAAGAAATGATGGTTATCTTTAATCTTCAGAGATGTTTGAAGTAGGGAAAGAAGCCCTTGTACACTATATTCATCTATATTTATTTCTTCTTAGACTTCTTTGAAAAAGTGTGTCTTCTTTTCATTAAATTTTTAACATGTTTAATAATATGTAAGCCAACATTAGAAAGAAGTCATAACCTATCCTCATGATGCCAATTCATAATTAAAAAATTGAAAGTTATGTTGTTTCAAGCTTTACCTTTAAAATATAGTTGATTGTTCTTTAGTATAATTATTGCATATTTACCTAAATTTATTCTTTTCGCTTTTCTCAAACTATTTATAGATTTATTTTCTATTTACAAATATTTTATATCCAGTATTTTGTTTGCGGAGTTTAGAAGCTGTTTTATTCATTCTTTCAAAGGATTTAGCAAATAGAACTGTGTAATAAATGTACTCTCCAAACTATCCGTAAAAAGGTTGCACATTCTAAAGTGATAAGTATGTTTACATGGTACATGTCACATTGAGTTGCACTCAAATATCAGCCTCCAAATACAAAAAGTGAAGTGCTAATAGCAGCTGTTGTAATGGCCACGAGGCTGGCTCCAAAATCAAGTCAAACGCTAGTCAAAGTCAAACCCCATGTCCAACATTCTTATGTTAAGAAGCAGGTTTATGGGTTAGAATTGTAAAATTTGTTATAAAGGGGAAACTATCCATTGTAAACCAAGACCAGGTTGAAAAGCTAGGGTCATGGCCACAGGTGTTCTGACATGTACAGCAGGACTAGACTTCTATACTGTGTCTGTGTCATGCTGTTTTAGTTTGTTTTGTAGTTCTATATTGTCCACAAGGCTTAAGTGAATCCTCGTTCCTTTCTATGTTCCCAGGAAAATGTAAAATAGGTACAGTGAGCCCATGAAATGTGCAAAAATAAATACAAGCTTGAAAGTCAATATTTGTGTAGCAGCACGAGTTGGGAATAAAGTAAATACTCTTCACAGTTTAAAAGACAACGCCACCCTGGGAATTTCACCCAGAGAATACTGGAAGTAACACTAATCACCAAGAAGGCAGTTAGGTTTGTTATACTCAGTACAGAGACGAGGTTCAATGATAAAACAAGTTGACAATTTATTAATTATTTAAAACAGCATATAAAAGCACCATCATAAATATCAATGTACAAATATGCTTAAAAGGGTATTCAGAGCCGAGGCTTACCAGTGGAGGGGCAGGGATGCCACGCACAAACTCAAAAAAGGAAAACTCACCAAGACACAAGTGCAGCACACTATCACACACTCACACTAATAAACCAAAAAAGGCAGGTGCGTACACTCAAAAGATCCCACCACCAAGGCACCCTAGTCTCCTCCACGTCGGCACTCCGCATCTGAATAAAAGAAACAAAGAAAATTTTAATAGATTACAACAGAACTAATATGCGGCGCTGGGGGATAACCCAACTGCAGGACCACACTGGTGATCTGCAGCTAGAAAAAGGGCCTCCCACCAGTAGCGTAACGGAATCGCCGTATTGCTCCAACTTGCCGTCTGCCCGACTACAAGTTAATCTTCCAGTCAATCAATATGCACGCCAGCTGACTCGCGTAGCATGCATATGGCCGTTGTCCACGCCGACGTCCACTTTAAAGGCTGGCAGCAGCAGGAAAAGTAACCTCGCAACAGGAACAGACGGTAAAAGCAAAGCAGCAGCACTTCAGTTAACGTAGCGTTCTGTAAAACTAAGGCCCACACTTCTGAGTAAACAGTGTCATGAATCATGAATGGAGTGGCTCATAGCAGACTTCTACAGCTACGACCAGCCGCGATGGAGGCTTCAGAAGGATAACCCGCAAATGATCTCTGCAACACCAAGGGAAGTCAGGTGACCAAAAAGGAGATCACAGGTAAGCGATCCAGGAATGCTCAAATGGCCACTATTTATACCAGCACCCCCCTAATGTGCCAGGCCGAAAGTGGGTTGAATCGAGAAATAACATTCACCCTGCCACATTTGGTATGGCCAACTTTATTCTAGAGCATGGCCTAAACTCTCTTAGACAACTTTTCCTGTAGTTTCTTGAAGTAGTCTTCAAGAATAGTGATGGATCAAAATCTGAGTACATTTCTGTGTTCATAATTCCATCAGCTTTGAGAAGATCTCCAACACCAGCGGCTGAAATGCAGGCACAAACAATGGACAGGTTTTTAAAGATGGCTGTAGATACTCGTTGCACTCTAACTAACAAAACTGTCACCAAGACTGGAGAACAAACTTCCTTGGCAGGTGTTACTTCCATTTTGGCAAGTAAAATTTGAGAATCTTTTTCGATATTCTCTGTCCACTTTACACACACATCCCAAAAAATAAAAAAAGAAACAGATGATAACATTTAAAGTGTGTATCAAATAAAACAATGGCTACATCCATCTATGATCTAAGGTTACAGTGCTCTGTCCATTTCCTTCTATCCTTAACCACATGTGAAGCCTTCACCTAACTTCAGTTTTCTCTGTTAGGCCGCACTTTATCTCCATTTGAAGCTCGGGATCCAACAATTTAATTTGCTTATGCCTTATTCCAGTGAACCAACTGACATCCTTGCTTTTGATCTTTCTGTACAATTCCAAGGCTCTGAACATGTTAGACTAGACTCCTCAGCAGCCTTCAGCTTGGGGTTTTCAGTGCTATATTTCAGTATTCCACATTTCTGTGAAGCAAGTTTACTTTGATGTCTTGCCATCCTAAGGTTGTTCCAAAGAATGTCTTCCCATTTATTGAAACTGGTTGTAAGTAATTGTACAAGGCGGGCATTCCCACATAAGTGGTATGAGACTAACTAAAGCTACTAATCTCTGAAGATTTGACAGAATCTGAATTGGATTTTTTTTTTTGGATTTTTTTTAGCTATTCAACTGACATAAAATACAGAATTCCTTTGGAAATTGTGCATTTAAATTTTTCACCAAGGTTTATATAGTAAAACGAGTGGTGGACATAGTGACTGATAAGTTCTGAACTGATCATGCATTGTCTTCAATTGCCCAAATCAACTACTGAGGATGCAGCAGCACTGGTTAGCAGACAGCATCATTGCAATCCTAGCTTTTCTTTACTTGCTCCCTGGACTTTTTTAGAATTGATTTTAAGATTTTACTGATCACTTTTAAAGCACATCTGGTTCTGGCCTCAAGCTATAGAGCACAAATGTTGACCCCATATGAGCCAGTTTGCAGCCTTAGATCCTCATGTGCGGCCCTTCTGGCTGTTCCAAAGTTGAGGCTTAAATCTAAAGGTGACTGTGCTTTTGCCATCAGGGCCCCTCAGCTTTGGAGGGATCTGCGTGTGGAGATAAGGCTGGTAGAATCAGTGGCTTCCTTTTAAATAGTAATGCCCCGTTATACCAACTTGCTTTTAAGAGTTCATTCATTCATTTCATTCATTTATTTGTTCATTTTCAGGCACAACAAATACCTATATTGAACATAAAATGCACAAAACAAAAAACAAAAATTGCCTGAAAAAGGAGTGGGACGAAGAAAACTTATTAAATCCCACCCCTATACTCACTCATCAACAAAAAAAACAAACTTCCCGCAGCTACGCCCATCATTGCATACAGACCCATCAACAGCCCCGGGCACATACAAGCATCTAAACGGCAGCTCGCAAACAACAATTAGAGCCTTCATAACTGAATACAGAATATATAAATTATAAATTGCATTACCACAGGTAACAGGCAGTAATAACTACAAGTAACAAACACACATACATATACATATATATATATATATCTACACACACATGTACATATATGTACATACATACGCACACTTTTTTTTTTTTTTTTTTTTTTGGAATCCATACCAGCAATGGTAAGAGAACAGACATTACAGAGCACACTAAAAGCATCATTGAGTATACTGTGACCAGACCAACTGTTTGTAGAGAAATTTAAATCTATGAATATTTTTGCATTGTTTCAATTGTAAACTCAGACTGTTCCAGATTTTCACACCACATACAGACACACAAAAGCCTTTACGGGTTGTTCGAGTTCTGGGTAATTTGAATTCTCCAAAGCCTCTCACATTATAAACCTTTTCTCGAATTTCAAATCTAGTTTGTAAATTTGCCGGTAAAAGTTTAGTAAAAGCTTTATACAAAATTATGGATGTATTGTAATTAACCAGATCCTGGAATTTAAGTAACTTTGCCTGAAGAAAGAATTTGTGAGTATGATCTAGATAACCAGCCTTGTGAATAATACGCAGTGCTCGTTTCTGTACTGTGACTAATGGATTAGTTGTATTTTTATATGTGTTTCCCCACACTTCCACACAATATGTAAGATATGGAAGAACCAGAGTACAGTACAGAGTACGAAGTGCATCTTTATCAAGGTATGGTTTCACTTTGTTCAAAACTGCGAGGCTTCTGGAAATTTTGGTTTTTATGTGTCTGACGTGGGGTTTCCATGAAATTTTGTTATCAATTACGACTCCCAAAAATTTGTTTTCACTCACATTATCAATTGGTACACCTTCAATGATAATTGGTAATTCTACATTATATTTTAAATTACCAAAAAACATTGCTTTAGTTTTATTTATATTTAATGATAATTTATTTATGTCCATCCATTTTTTTATTAATTTTAGCTCCCTGTTTACGGTCATTACAAGATCAGTATAATCATCGCTACTGAAAAATATGTTGGTGTCATCTGCGAACAGTATGAGTTTAAGTACTTGAGAAACATCAAAAATATCATTTATGTATACATTGAAAAGTTTTGGTCCCAACACTGACCCTTGGGGAACACCACATGTAATACCAAGTTTCTCTGAGTGGTAATGCCCTATGCTAACATATTGTTCCCGACCCGTTAGGTAACTTTTTAACCAGTTACCAGCTTTCCCTCGAATACCATATCTTTCCAATTTATCCAATAATATTGAGTGATTGATTGTGTCGAAGGCCTTTTTGAGATCAACAAAAATACCAACTGCATATTTATTTTTATCCAGTGTATCAGTAATTTCTTCTACTGCCTCAATTATCGCCATTGAAGTGGTTCTTTGCGTTCTGAAACCATACTGACCAACATTTATTATTTGATGTTTTTCAAGGAATTTTTCTAATCTTGAATTAAAAAGTTTTTCTAGAATTTTTGAGAATTGAGGCAGTAGAGAAATAGGCCTATAATTGGTAAAACTGTGTTTGTCATTACTTTTATATAGTGGTATTACTTTCGCAATTTTCATTTTTTTTGGAAAACAACCAGACTGAAATGATAAATTACAGATATATGTTAAGGGACTAGCAATATTCAGAATAACCTGTTTAACTACAGACATATTTATGTCATGATAATCCATTGAAGACTTACTTTTACATTTTAATGTGATATTTATTACTTCTTGCTCATTTGTAGCTGAGAGGAACAGTGAAAAGGGATTTGATTTTATATTACTGATATTTTCATTTTTATGACACGGGATGTCTGCTGCTAGTTCAGGGCCAACATTTATGAAGAATTTATTGAACCCATCGACAATATTACTCATGTTGTGATTTTCACCATTTGCATCAGTAAAATATTCAGGATATGATGTTCCAGAAGATCCTTGTTTAATTAAGTTGTTTAACACATCCCAAGTTCCTTTTATATTGTTTTTATTTTCATATAATCTTCTTCTATAATAAAGTTGTTTGCTCGTTCTTATAATATCAGTCAATTTATTTCTATATGCTTTATATCTTTGTTCCACTTCTTTTGTTTTTACTTTGATGAACTGTTTATACAGATTGTTTTTCTTTTTGCAAGCATTAATAATTCCTTTTGTGAGCCAAGGACTTTTTATCTTTTTTTTCTTTTTTTTCGTTATATTTTGTCTTTCCACACTATGTCGGTATTTCTGTAGATATAAAGGAACAGTAGTAGAATGATGAATGTGGTGATGATAAGGATTGTTGCTCCTTTTATGGCAACATCCCTTCTTCACATTTACACGTGTTCCAGGAGATTGACAAAACATTTCCAAATTTGTTCAGTCTACCATCACAGCCATTTCTGAATCCAGAAATCCATTTTTCAATGGTGTGTCAATGTTTTGCAATCTACAGGGAGTGCAGAATTATTAGGCAAGTTGTATTTTTGAGGAATAATTTTATTATTGAACAACAACCATGTTCTCAATGAACCCAAAAAACTCATTAATATCAAAGCTGAATGTTTTTGGAAGTAGTTTTTAGTTTGTTTTTAGTTTTAGCTATTTTAGGGGGATATCTGTGTGCGCAGGTGACTATTACTGTGCATAATTATTAGGCAACTTAACAAAAAACAAATATATACCCATTTCAATTATTTATTTTTACCAGTGAAACCAATATAACATCTTCACATTCACAAATATACATTTCTGACATTCAAAAACAAAACAGCATGGCTGGCAAGAAAGGGTATAAAAGAAGAAAAACTAATGACATGGCCACCTTGTTCACCTGATCTGAACCCCATTGAGAACCTGTGGTCCATCATCAAATGTGAGATTTACAAGGAGGGAAAACAGTACACCTCTCTGAACAGTGTCTGGGAGGCTGTGGTTGCTGCTGCACGCAATGTTGATGGTGAACAGATCAAAACACTGACAGAATCCATGGATGGCAGGCTTTTGAGTGTCCTTGCAAAGAAAGGTGGCTATATTGGTCGCTGATTTTGTCACGGTTCGGCATGGCAAACCGTGGGGGGTGTGGGGAAGGAGGACCCAGGCGCGGTGCTCTATGTACAAGCAGTGCATTTATTTACAGTGGAATGGAACAAAACAACAATAAATCCCCGTGCTTTCCCTGACTCCAGTGTCGTGTCTCTCCGTGACCAGTCCGTGTCTCAGCACTCCTTGTGCTGGCTGCCGTCTGGCGCTCCACACTTCTCCTGGGGACACAATAGACGCAGCCGTCAGGACACATATAACCGCGGGCATACACACACTAACTCAGCTCAACAGGATGACTAACATGGAGTCTCACAGAATGATCCCGCGTCGGTGGGACCTCCAAGACTCTCTTAAGTAGTTCCCCCCGACAAGGCCAGATCAGCAGCAGGTGTGTGGCTTCGGGTGTGGCCAGACCGTCAGCAAGGCCACACCCAACAGGCCTGAAGGCGCCCGCCGAAACAAGTATACAAGGGAGAAAGACAGCAACACCAAATATACATACAATAATAATAATATAATTCATAACTGCTCAGGGATCCTGTGTCGCTCAGACCCAGGATCCCTGACAGATTTGTTTTTGTTTTGTTTTTGAATGTCAGAAATGTATATTTGTGAATGTGGAGATGTTATATTGGTGTCACTGGTAAAAATAAATAATTGAAATGGGTATATATTTGTTTTTTGTTAATTTGCCTAATAATTATTCACAGTTATAGTCACCTGCACACACAGATATCCCCCTAAAATAGCTAAAACTAAAAACAAACTAAAAACTACTTCCAAAAACATTCAGCTTTGATATTAATGAGTTTTTTGGGTTCATTGAGAACATGGTTGTTGTTCAATAATAAAATAATTCCTCAAAAATACAACTTGCCTAATAATTCTGCACTCCCTGTATTAGATTATAAACATTTATAAAGACTTTAATAAAACCTTACAAATTAATTTTCAGAGTTTATGAAACAGTTTTCAATGCTAAAAAACAAACAAGGCCATAGGAAAGGCTATTCATTACTTGATATTCCGATATGAACAAAGCTATGAATAAAGCATTTCTCTGTTTTACAGTCAGATGCAGGGAGCATGGCATTGATGACACAAAGACTTTGATTGCCGGTTATTAGAGTGCATTCAGATATTTCAATAGAGTCTGAAATGTTAGGCTATGTAAAGCAGAGTTAAATACAATAATTGGGAGACAAGAAGATAAAGGTTTGTAAAGTAGGGCGAATGGTTTTATTACACGTTACAGGACTAGACAATGCACGCTTAATGTAATGATAAGCTCCCTTCAATGTTCCTGTTAATGACCTCACATTTAAATGAAAATAAATCAATAAGCAATCATATTTATCCTAATAAGACATATTTATTCATACCACTGACTGATGACTGTCATCAATCATCTTAACCTTTACTACAGTAAGGCTAGTGTCAAAAAATCAAAAATGGAAATGCAGACATTCAAATGTGTCGGCCAGTATTGATTGAACCTCAGTCTACAGTCATGGTATGTTTGAGACTGACTTTAAAAAAAACAATCAACTGATTTCTAGAAATACCAAGAAGCAGGCAAAAGCTTATAAATGTGATACTAGACAAGAAAATGAAGCTTAAAATGTGCCTTTTTTAAAAGATGACTCATCTCGAAGGAGAATCTGAAACTAAATAAAAAAACTTTTAATAAGTTTTACCTGACCTTCTTATTGTTAAAAGTAACAAATTTTCCTCTCTACCAAAATCTCACACAGGCTCAAAGCTTAAAGAGGAAATTTCATGACGGGAGGCGATTTATTCATGGCAACAGTTTTCAATATACTGCTTTTGTTTGAGACTGGTAACAATTACAATTTAGACTTTCACACTCGGTGAGCCAAGGGGGAAAAGGGAATGAGACCACATGGAGTGGTGGATGCTGCAGGGATGTCTGACACATGACAAATAGATGGCGAGAACAAACAAGGTTGTTTGGTATAAGCAATGGTAAAGATATATGAGGAGGGGTTCCTGCCTTGCTGGTTGGAAGGCCACTGCTGGAAATTTGGATTGAAAGTATCAAGGAGGCAGAGGGCAACTTAGGAGAATTTAGGAAGGTCGGTCACCTGGCGAGAGAAGTTTCAGGGGAAACACGTAGGAAGCCAAAGGTCACGCCTCCCTCTTGTAATGAGTAGCAGAGCCTAGAGCCTGGAGAGAAAAATCTATAGTCTGTGTTGTGGACTGAGAAACCTCTAAGACCAAGCTGTGTGGTTGACTGCAACCATCACAGGCAGGTGGTTGTTTAGGATATTGCTGAGACTCTGGAAGGTTAGTATTTTTTTATGTCACCCAGAAATGTTTCTATTGATATTTTAGTGACTTTATTGTTGCTTTGTATACTGTATTTACATCTATTTGTGCATATTTCAATTAATTTCTACATTCTCCTACTTAAATTTTTCTAGCAAAGTAAAAAGTAATGACTGGAATAAGATTTTCATTAGTTTATTTGAAAATACAGGAATAACAATGGCGAGACGTGAGCATGTGGCGAGGGAATCTCTGATGAGGAGACACTGGAAAGATTGGTTAGAATTTGAGTGGGTCAATACGGAAGTGGAGTGAGAGGCTCGGGAGGCAGGAATTGCCAAGTGAGCGTCCAGGTGAGGAGTAGGTGAGTTGGTTCCAACCTGGTTTCCAGTGATCCAGAGAAGTCAGCAGCAGGTAAGAGCAGTCAGCAATGTTCCCTCTAAGCTGCGCACGTGCACAATTGCACACTGCTGGCACGGTCTCTGTGCACAGAAAAACTGTGTTGCGCACAAAAAAAATCTAACCTGAATTGAAATTAAAATAAATACTTTAACAATTCTGTTTCGCAGTGTTAGTCAGTGAGTGACTGGCTGCTCCCGTATGGGATTAGAACAATGCCACCTTATCCCATAGTCCAGCCAATAATGCGATTCACATTCGTATATATGCAGCTAATCAACGTCGTTGACAGGCTATGACAGCATCCTTATGTGCCGACACCGGTGTTTTAGCTAGCAAAGCGGCGTGGCTGATGTGGAGTGAAGCCACGTTAATGACAACGTGTACAACCATTGGAGATGTGAGCAGGACAGACGGAACAATTGACGGAAAAAGTGTGGACTTTATACCAGTTTTTAAATTGTGTTGATAGGCTACGTAAAACCAGAGTTATGATAAAAAATATATGCAATGTTTGGTTTTCTTCCCGAATACTATCTTTGTTTATATTTACTGCGGGAAGAAACGGTAAAAATTGAATTTAATGAGGAAAATGCTTGAAAGCACTCTCCACCTGTGAGCAAAAACAAAACCAAAAACCCCACCATTTCCTATTGGTTGAAAAATGTACCATGTCGACCAATCCAGGGCTCTAAACTAACTTTTTGCCATGGGCGTACCGGTACGCCTAACTTTAAAAAGTTAGGCGTACTGGCCTAACTTTTTAAAGTTAGGCCAGTACGCCTAACTTTAAAAAGTTAGGCGTACTGGCACAAAAGTTAGGCGCACACAAATTTTATAATAATTTATATAATATGTGTTTTTCTGGATACACTATGCTTTTTCAGCATTTAAAGATTGATGACACCGTGTCAGAGCACTGGCTATGAATGTCAGAAGGATCAGGCCTTAACTTAAAAGAAAAGTTAGCAATAGTTCTTTTCCTATTACAGCTACATCCATGTCTGTCGTGCCTAGGCTGCTCACTAGGGCTGGGTATCATCACTGATTTCTATAATCCATTCGATTCCGGTTTTCAAAGTCCCAATTCAATTCAACTTAGCCTCGGACAGTCAGAAATATTACAATTCTGATCATTTATCAGTACTGACTTCATCAGAATTGTGAACATCACAGCAGATGCCTTTGTTTGAAAGTAACTGAGAATAAAACACAGAAAAACATGAAGGAGACTTTCCTGGTCTGGCTTTTTATAAGATAAGATAAGATAAGATAACCTTTATTAGTCCCACACGTGGGAAATTTGTTTTGTCACAGCAGGAAGTGGACAGTGCAAAAGTTATGACGCAAAAATTAGAATACAATAAGAATAAATACAGTACACAGCTGTACAGAATAGAATAAAATAATATACTATATACAGTAGAATAAAATAGAATAAAAATATACAATAAGATAAAAATAGAATACGAATGCTATATACAACTGAGTAAAAATACAACGATGCCAGAAAAGATTATTGCACTTAGTGTTATTGCACATGTGTGGATGTGTGTGTTTGTTCAGTTAAAGTCTTTGTTGTGGAGTCTGACAGCAGTGGGGAGGAAAGACCTGCGAAATCTCTCCGTCCCACACCGTGGGTGCCGCAGTCTCCCACTGAAGGAGCTGCTCAGTGCTGTCACAGTCTGCTGCATGGGGTGGGAGACGTTGTCCAACAGGGATGACAGCTTAGCCGCCATTCTCCTGTCACTCACCACCTCCACTGGGTCCAGAGGGCATCCTAGAACAGAGCTGGCCCTTCGGATCACCCTGTTCAGTCTCTTCCTGTCCCCAGCAGAGATGCTGCCGCCCCAGCAGACCACACCATAAAAGATAGCAGAAGCCACCACAGAGTCATAGAAGGTCTTCAGGAGTGGGCCCTCCACCCCAAACGACCTGAGTCTCCGCAGCAGGTACAACCTGCTCTGCCCTTTCCTGTAGAGGGCGTCTGAGTTATGAGTCCAGTCCAGTCTGTTGTTCAGATGAACACCAAGGTACCTGTAGCTGTCCACAGCCTCAATGTCCATACCCTGGATGTTCAGTGGTTGCAGTGGAGAATGCTTGTGCCTGCGGAAGTCTACCACCAGCTCCTTGGTTTTACTGGCGTTGATCTGGAGGTAGTTCAGCTGGCACCAGTCCACAAAGTCTTGAGTCAGTCCTCTGTACTCCTTGTCGTCCCCATCAGTGATGAGGCCGACTATTGCAGAGTCATCAGAGAACTTCTGCAGGAAGCACTGGGTGGAATTGTGGGAGAAGTCTGCAGTGTAGATGGTGAAGAGGAACGGAGCCAGAACCGTTCCCTGTGGGGCCCCCGTACTGCAGACGACCCTGTCCGACACACAGCCCTGAGTCCTCACATACTGTGGTCGGTCGGTGAGGTAGTCCAAAATCCAGGTAGTGAGGTGATGGTCCACTCCAGAGTTCACCAGCTTGTCCTTCAGAACCGAGGGAAGAATAGTGTTGAAGGCACTGGAGAAATCAAAGAACATTATAGCACATAACCTTAAAAATATTCTACAATGTTCTGCATATAAAGTTTAAATTTCTTCAGTATTGAACAACAGAAAAAATAAGCTTTCTTGTCCGAAGTCATTTAAGTGAAAAAAAGAAAAAGAAAAGAAAAAGACAGCAGCCACAGCGCTGTAAACAACTGTAGACTGGTGGGTAATAAGCGAATGAATAATACAGAAAACAGAGATTGGAGACGGAAACTGTTCTTGAAGTACAGAGAGAGATAGAGAGAGAGCTAGCTGTGCATGAAGTGTAATTTTAATAGTCGTGGAAGCAAAACGGCAAAATTCATGACGACATTGGCCAAATGTGAAGCTCAGTTTGCTGCTTCTTTTGCTGCTGGCTCGGTGGATTTTGGTTGGAGAGAGACAAAACCTGCAGCTCAGAATCAGCGCAAAAAGACGTAAACACAGCGCGGACCCGACGCATAACTTTTTTGAAGAAGTAACTATATAATTAATTGCCCAACATTGGTCTTTATATACTGTATTTTGCAGACAGAGAGTTACAGGACTCTCTCAGAGACCACAGACTCATACTCATAATACAAGTCAGAGCTTTATATTTAAAAAAAAAAAGAAAGTTGTGTTTTTGAAATTGGAGTTCAAGTTATTTTTACTGCTAATAGTGTGAACATACTACACAAAGTCATGAACAAGATGTTATGTTTTTTAATTTTCATTGTAAATGGGCTAAAGCAGTTAATTAAAAGTAGTCTAACATAAATGTAAATGCTGTAATTTGATTATTTTAATAAACCATGTAACTTGGATGGATTCGATGTTGGCGTGACCACAGTGCACACGTCTAATGTTGCTCACAGTCGACCAAGGGGCCGCTCAGGGAGTTTGTGTGTTCGCTCAGACACATGAAAATTTAGAGGGAACATTGGCAGTGAGTAGTTTTGAGTCCGGAGTAACGAATTGCCAAAAGAGCTGATGATTTTTGACATGGAGACCAGCGTCCAGAGAGAAGAGTTACAGGTGAGTAGCTTGGAGACTTGGCATATGAGAAGAGAACAAGATAAGCCTGACTAATGGCTTTAAACAGTTTAAAACTAAAATCCAAAGTTCTGCTTTCTTTTGATTTGATCAGACCAAGCATGAGTCACCACTAGCAATCACACGTTTTTGCTTTTTCAGAATTGCTTCTCTTGCTGTTTTACATCGCCGCCTCTCTTCCATTGAAAAAATTTCTGTTTTGAATTAATTTAGGTGAGTGCTGCATTATTACAGGGTCATACAGAACTTTTGAGCCTCAAGGCCTTTAGTTTGTACAAGCTGTCATAAAGAAAAGAGAAAAATATTAAACTTTGGACTTTTTAGTTTTCTTGATGATACATTTTGTTTTACACACATACACATAAATGGGTAATTTTTTTCTTGAAGCAAAAACAAACCTCAGAACTAAAAACAAAGCACACCATATCAATGTAGCCATCAGTTTACCCTCATGCATACAGCCCTGCATATAGATGTGATTGATCAGTCAACAGAAACAATAATATACTGTGTGACTATCTTTACTTCCCAGTGGTTCCCATACAATAGATATTTCCATCAGCAGACAGTTTGACTTCTTACAGCAGGGAAAGCACAAGTGGAATTGGTGATGGCAGAGTTCCATTAAGTTTCCCAATAATTCATTACAGTTTACATGCATGCACTAGAAGCAGGCTTTCCTAAGTGGGATACAGCTTTCAATAACATGCCTATATTTTTCCTTCTGTGACAAGCCAGTATGTCTAATGTCAACCTGTGAGAAAACATTGCCAAAATGATACACCCATTGCCCTGATCCTCATCTTCATTTTGCAGTTTTCACCATAACTCCTATAAAACACAGGAATCAACAAATTATTGAATTACTATATGTTGTCTATGAATACAGGACATTGTAAGTGAAAATACATGCTTTCATACCACTGCACTTTGACTAACTTGAATTTATCCCTGGATTTCTGGGCTAATTTAATCAGCTGGTCATTACCTTTTTAAAATGCACCTTTATTTATAAATATATATTGAAAGTGGAAAGAGAAATCAAGATTTTAGTGCAAACTATTTTTGTTGTTTAGCTTTCTAACACACATTTAGCACTTACATACTGACACACTTGACTCTTTTTAGACATTTGACAGATGACATTTGAAAAATAACCTGCATCATTCGTTTAGCCTGAAATTTGATGACTTTACGAAAAGTTACCAAAAATACATGAAAATGAAAATATTTAAACATTTTACAATTTTCTACAGGCGATCCACATTTTGTACATAATATAGATGTGCCAAACAGCCTCTAAGGATTTTAGATTACCACAGAGGGCCAAATCACAGATCAATGAAACACTTTCCATGTTAAACTTTAACACTGTCCTGGTAAAAAATACACAAAACATGTTTCAAGTTTAAAGGGGGCTCAAGGGAGCCCTTGACGCTGTCACTAGAACTGTCTGCAGACCCGCAGGTCTTTGAAACGGAAATGGTAAACAAGCATAAGATTGCACATGTGCTATATGTTAAAATTAAAGGCACCTGAGCTGCCATTTCAGTGAACATGGGAAACACATGTGCTAGGCCCACACATGAAGGTTTCCTACCATTGACAAGTACAAATTATTTTGCAATTACAATTTTAAGTTTTGTGTTCTCAGTGTTAATAAATGCTTGCTTTATATTGATAATTATAGATGCTGGTTATGAGGATTTAAAAAAAAATATGGTACAGCAGTGAGGACATGGTTTAATGGTTAGATAATAAATTTAAAAAAAGAAGTACATGAGGGTTGAATAGCAGTCAAAGAAAGGATTATGTTACATTTAGTTTGAAATGTACATGTCAAGATGATGTCTGGATCAGTGTGGAAGTGACTGTCCTCTGCAGGCTTTGTGTTGTTTTTTTCATGGTGAACCTGGCATCAGTTTCAGTCACACTCATTAGAAAATTAAGCTCCCCTCAACACTTTCTTGTTAAAAGAAAGTATTAGAATAAGAGAACCCTTGTAAATTCTCATAATTATGTCTAAAATATTCCACTTGAATGAAATACAGTTCAGACTTTGGCACACTGGAAATCAACTGATTTGGAGTAGTATAATTTGTATGCAAATAAATTAACTGAAAGGTGCATTTGGGGCTTAGAGGTGTCCTCTGTCTTATACTTTGAAGGCACTCCCTACATTTATAGAAGTTTTCACAACAGTATATTCAAAAGGCAACAAGTGAGCCAGAAGATGGAAAGGTATATGGAGCAATATCACACGGGGATAATAAAAGCTCAAAGACTTGGTTTGGTTTTCAAAATTATATTATAAAAACTGATATATCACACATGAATTCCTCAAAACACAGTCGGGGCTTCAGTATGAAATTCTTCCTTAAGCTGTCAATTTTGGCATAAACCTATACCAGAACAAATAATATCTACACAGAGAAGAAATGGTAAACTAAGGCTATTCAACCCAGCACTATACTACTTTGGATCCCATACTATTTGCACAAGACTAGTATTTCATGGGGCACTCTAGTATTCTGCAGTGATTGCTGAGCTGTCTGGGATCTTAATCTTGTGCAAATATGCCACACATGGTAAAAAAAAATTCCCCACAAATTACCTGCCATATTTTGCCAATCACATAGGCCCTGTGATAATTAGTCCCATGCAAATCAGCATCTCTGTGGTCTCAGGATTTTTGTTTCTTTTTGCAAAGTTTTTCTTTTGTGTGCGTGTGTTCTGTGCACCCTTTGTCTACACAGATTCTAAATCAGATCCATAAAGGCTACATTGGCACACTGGAAGTCCTGACAAAGCCCTGACTAATTTGCACCCGACATGGAGAAAGGTAGTTTAAATCTCCTTCCCCCTTGGAGGGTATGGAGAAAGCATTTGTCTTTAAATATTCTCATAGTAATTGTGTGCCACCCATCGATCTGTAGCTGGTGACCACAGGTGTCAGTAAATCTTTTATCACCCATCATTTTCTGGTGCCAGAAGTGAGAACATTTGGACCACAAGGTGGACTGCTACTGCTAGGAACCTATAAACTATATAACCATAAACTGTATGGGTGCAGTGCACCTTTCTGTACTTCACAGAAGATGAAGTACTGAAAGTACATTCCAGTTCAGTAGCTAGAATTAGGGAAGTGATGCCTAGCAGACAGCTCCTGGCTTCAGCTGTCCATTGCCTTGTGACTGCAGTAGTTATTAGTAGTTATTTTGTTAAGAGTGGAAGCCATCTGCATTATCAAGACTACGTAAATATATGTATTATTTTAATCCCTCTAAGACAGGAATGTCAAACATAAGGCCTGGGAGCCAGAATTGCCCTGCCAAGACTCCAATCCAACCCGCTGCATTTTAACTGCATTTTCATAGGTTTTCCTACTGATAAACCATGCGTTTCAACATAGAAGTCTGTGCCACAGAAGCAACTTCAGGTTTGGACAATTGCACATTCATTTTGTGAATTTGTAGGGTCTTTACCTTACAATATAAAGCGCCTTGAGGCAACTGTAGTTGATATATAAATACAATTGTGTTGAATTGAACTTCATTTTCAGGCCTGGAGGTTCCCACTTGGTGAATTTGAGTAAGACACAGGCTTTGATCGTCCCATGCGAATGTGCATGGGGGTAATGACAATGCTAATTCTGCAAATAGATCATAAGCGACCACTCAGAGAGCAGTTTGTTAGTATGTCTGGACTAAAACAACCCTCCTGTTACCTGCCACCTCCATCATAGTTACTCGAGGGCTGCAGCTCAAGTTGGCCCACTTCTGATTTTTCTCCCCATCAAGTGCAATTCAGATCTGATGGTTTCTAATGAGTGTGAAGACGAAAAAGCTGCATGGTGTCGCATTTTATTTCCCCCAGTCCTGATCTGTACTGTGTGGATATGCAGTTTTAAAAAAAGAGATCCCAGGGCCTCTGACCTACATGCAAGTTGTATTCAAACATTGGCCAGAATTCATCAGTGTTTCCATGACGATAGGGTGGAAAATCTTACTGTACTGTACATCATTCATGTGAGACGACTGTCACATTTTCAGTGCCCGCAGCAGCTTGGCTTAATTCCCAGAACTAGGTCTCTCTGCACAGAGGTGGAAGTAAAGGAAGCAGTTAAGACGAGCGCTATTGTCTCTGCACTGTCTTTCATACCGGCACCACCGGCTTTAATGGTGTAATTTTAAAACTGCATAAAAGTTTTACCCAGTTTTAGTGGAATAATTTTCACTTTAGGGTTTATATCAGTAGCATACAAAGGGGTGTGTGTGTTGATCTTTACTCCTTTCGATAGACTTCCGGTTTGGTGAAGCATGTGAAGGCAGTACCGTCTCAGCTCCTCGCAGCGACAATTTTAAAAGTTTATATTCTTCAGAAAATTGAACCTAACCAAGACTGAAACAGCTTACATTTGAAACCCAAACATATTTAATGAATGCCAAGGAAGAAAAAGGCGACTATTATGACAGATAATGAAGATGACGTGGCCACCTCTCCGACAGTGGATAGCACGCCGCTGACTAGCATAGCCAACATGCTAGAAGAGCACAGAGCCAGCATCTCAGCCGACTTTAAAACTTCATTTGCAACCCTAGAAGCAAGGCTTGATATGATACAGACAACGATTACAGAACATGGTCAGTGAATGAATTTGCTTGAATCCCACGCTGAACTACAAGAGCAACGACTTCAAGCCCTGGAGGAGAGGTGTGTAGCATTGGCATAAAGTAATACTAAGTTAAAAGCCAAGACTATTTATCCAGAAAGCCGTTGCCGCAGAAACAATATCAGGATAATTGGTCTCCCAGAGTCAATAGAAGGACCTAGACCTACAAACTTCTTTGCTGACCTTCTGGTTGAAGTACTCGGTGAACAAATTCTTCAGTCCCCCCCTGAACTGGATCGAGCCCATAGGACACTCATTGCTAAACCACAATCTGGTGCTCGACCTAGACCGGTAATAATTCGTCTTCATCGGTATCAGACCAAGGAGCTGATTATTCGAGAGGCTCGCAAGCAACGAGGCAAGCTCCACTATCGCAGGTCACCAGTTCAGATCTTTGAGGACTATAAACCTGAAGTCGCTGAGGAATGAGCTAAATACCGATCGGTGATGGCTGACCTCTACAACTTAGCCCTACGGCCAACACTTCTCTTCCCGGCTCCCTTACAGATTACTCTGGAGAGCTGCGAGAAGAAGAGATTTTCATCACCTGAGGAAGCCACTTCTTTCGTGGGAAAATACCAACAAACCCCAGGACCTGTTTAACAAACTTTAAAACCTTAATGCTGTTTCTCTTAAGGCTAATGCGAGTAATGCCAATTAAGTTTTCTAATAAGAGGAACTGATTCTGTTTCGGTAAGTCTTTAAACGGAGATGGGAGCCTGAAAAGTCTTACCATCTATTGTTATCTTAAGGACAACTGCGATGTTTGTTATTTGGTTCAGTTTAAAGGTCCTTAAGGTCTATTGTGATGTACCAGAATTTTCGACTGATGTAAACCCATCAGCCTAAAGGTGGTGTTATTTTCACTTATTTTAGTTAAGGGCTGTCCCAGTTGATTCAGAAGTAATTTGTACTGAAAGTTAACTTATGACTGTATAAAATGCTGTAATTTATTTTATATTATACTTCATATTCAAGGAATAAAGCTTGGAAAGGTATTATAGAATTAAAATAAAAAGTTATAAAGTAACAGAGGTTAACCTTTGAGATCAATGTGAGTTCAGTTTTGGGTGATTAATTCCCTGTGGGGTATTTTTACTTTAAACTTATACTTTTTCAGTTTTACATCACTATTATATGAAAATTATTATTAAAAAAAAAAAAAAAAAGAAAAAAAAAATATATATATATACGCTCCTGCCTAGGGCGTCTGTATCCAGTAAGGGTCCTAAGGCTAGACCCCCTATGCTAAGCAAGCCTACCGCAGACATGAGCGAGACAGATAAATATGAAGGCATGCCGGCTCGGACGTCGCCCGGATCAACAAGGTCCGCGTCAGGTGTTGAGGAACCAGGGCACCCTGACGAAAAGTGGGCTACTGGAACAAGAAGGCATCGGTGGGCAAGAGACGAAAACAGGGCGTTGTTGGAATGCTACTACGCAAGTAACCCCGGCGGAAGGGGCTACATGAATAGGATGAGGGACCTATGGATTCTTCGATACCCAACATCCACAATGACAGCGAAACAACTAGTAGCTCAGTGTTCCAACATTCGAAAGAAGGGACTGCTCTCACAGCTAGAGATTGACGAGGTACAACACAAATGCTACGGCAAGGAGGAGTCAGGACGCCAGGTCAGGGGGGAGATATCATCACCCCCACCCGAGATTGGGTACATAGCCCCAAGTGCGATAGGAGAAGGATCGTTGAGTGCGAGAGGAACTGACCTGAAAAATAGGATCATGGCCAAGCTTGAAACCTGGATCCCCCGTAGCCGTTTACCAAGATTACGTGAAGTACCCTCAGAAGGTCTGCTAGATGATGTTAATGCAGCACTACGGGCAATACCTACAACCACGATTACAGACACTAACAAGCTGATCTACAATACGGCAACAGTGATCAGTGAGATGCTTGGCTACAAGTTGAACAGCGACAAGGGGCAGTACCCTCCATGGAGAAAGAGGCTAGAGGGCAAGATCAAAGTAGCACGGAGGGAGGTTAGCCAACTAACGGAGTTGCAGAAAGGTGCGACAAATAAGGTGCCTAAGAAATACAGCAAGCTGTCCATACCTGAGGCCTTGGAAACTGCCAAGCAAAGACTCACAGCCTTGGCCAGCCGCTTGAGGAGGTACACCAGAGAGATAGAAGGCAGGAGAATAAACCAGCTGTTCTCCACAGAACCAGCAAAGGTGTACTCTCAGTGGCAAGGGATCAATAAGAGAACAGCACCACCAAGGCTGGAGACGGAGCAATACTGGAAGAGCATATGGGAGAAGGATGCAACCCATAACGGCAATGCTCAGTGGCTAGAGGATCTGAGGGCTGTCCACAGCGACCTCCCTGAACAGGGTCCAGTAACCATCACAGTGGCAGATATCCAAGAAAGGGTCTCCAGTATGAAGAGTTGGACAGCACCAGGGCCCGACATGGTTCACGCCTACTGGCTGAAGAAGCTGACTGCACTCCACGAGCGTCTGGCAGCACAAATGAACCAGCTGCTAGTTAACGAGAGACACCCGGAATGGCTAACTGAAGGCCGGACGGTCCTGATCCCCAAGGACCCCAAGAAGGGACCGGTCCCCTCCAACTACCGACCAATAACCTGCCTCAGTACTACATGGAAGCTCCTGTCAGGCATCATATCGGCTAAGATGAACAGGCACATGGGTCAATACATGAGCGGGACACAGAAAGGAATTGGCAAGAATACCAGAGGCGCAAAACACCAGCTACTGGTAGACAGAACAATCAGCCGAGACTGCAAGACCAGACTGACCAACCTGTGCACTGCCTGGATTGATTACAAGAAGGCCTATGACTCAATGCCCCACAGCTGGATACTGGAATGCCTAGAATTGTACAAGATCAATGGGACCCTAAGAGCCTTCATCAGGAACTCAATAGGGATGTGGCGTACAACACTAGAGGCCAACTCCAAGCCCATAGCACAAGTCACCATCAAGTGCGGGATCTACCAAGGAGATGCTCTGTCCCCACTGCTGTTCTGCATAGGCC
Organism: Rhamphochromis sp. 'chilingali'; assembly: GCF_963969265.1. Lineage (NCBI taxonomy): Eukaryota > Metazoa > Chordata > Actinopteri > Cichliformes > Cichlidae > Rhamphochromis > Rhamphochromis sp. 'chilingali'. Next base: position 9,525,965 of record NC_137931.1, on the reverse strand, counting down.
TGAACCCCCTCAGTGAGATCATTAACAAGAATGGCTACGGATACCGACTACGGAACGGAGCAGTTGTCAGCCACCTCCTGTACATGGATGACATCAAGCTGTATGCCAAGAGTGAACGAGACATCGATTCACTGATCCACACTACCAGGCTATACAGCAATGACATTGGAATGTCATTCGGACTGGAGAAGTGTAGTCGGATGGTAACAAAGAGAGGGAAGGTAGTCAGAACTGAGGGGATTGAACTACCAGAAGGCAACATTGCAGACATAGAGGACAGTTACAAGTACTTGGGGATCCCACAGGCGAATGGGAACCATGAAGAGGCCGCTAGAAAAGCTGCAACCACCAAGTACCTGCAGAGGGTCAGGCAAGTCCTGAGGAGTCAGCTGAATGGTAAGAACAAGATCCGGGCCATCAACACGTACGCCCTGCCCGTGATCAGGTACCCTGCTGGGGTAATAGGCTGGCCAAAGGAGGAGATAGAAGCCACTGACATAAAGACAAGAAAGCTCCTTACCATGCATGGAGGGTTTCACCCCAAATCCAGCACCCTGAGGCTGTACGCTAAGCGGAAGGAAGGGGGCCGGGGACTGGTGAGTGTCAGCACCACAGTCCAGGATGAGACAACGAACATCCAAGAATACATTGGGAAGATGGCCCCAACTGACCGAGTGCTCAGTGAATACCTCAGGCAGCAGAAACCCAAGAAAGAGGAGGGAGACGAGGAACCATCATGGAAGGACAGGCCCCTGCACGGTATGTACCACCGGCAGATAGAGGAGGTGGCTGATATCCAGAAATCCTACCAGTGGCTGGACAAAGCTGGACTGAAAGACAGCACAGAGGCACTAATCATGGCAGCACAAGAACAAGCTCTGAGCACAAGATCCATAGAGGCTGGGGTCTATCACACCAGGCAAGACCCCAGGTGCAGGCTGTGTAAAGATGCCCCAGAGACAATCCAGCACATAACAGCAGGGTGCAAGATGCTAGCAGGCAAGGCATACATGGAACGCCATAACCAAGTGGCCGGCATAGTGTACAGGAACATCTGTGCCGAGTATAACCTGGAAGTCCCGAGGTCAAGATGGGAGATGCCCCCAAGGGTGGTGGAGAATGACCGAGCTAAGATCCTGTGGGACTTCCAGATACAGACGGACAAAATGGTGGTGGCTAACCAACCGGACATAGTGGTGGTAGACAAACAGAGGAAGACGGCCGTAGTGATCGATGTAGCAGTTCCGATGTAGCAGTCCAGCTTTGTCCAGCCACTGGTAGGATTTCTGGATATCAGCCACCTCCTCTATCTGCCGGTGGTACATACCGTGCAGGGCTCTGTCCTTCCATGATGGTTCCAGACCAGCTAGCTCCACTTCTACTGCAAATGTTTAATTATTCGTTTGAGCAAGGAACTCTGCCTTTTTTAAAAATTAAAGAAATAGTGGCTTGCATGAGTGTAGGTGGCAGAGACCCACTGAGCTGCACATCCTATCGGCCAATATCACTCCTCCCGGTAGACGTTAAAATTCTTGCAAAAATTCTAGCCCGGCGACTAGAATCAATTATGCCCTCAATGATCTCAGAGGACCAGTTGGGATTTATAAAAGGAAGACGTTCATACTCTAACATAAGAAGACTTCTTGGTGTCATTCTTTCTCCATCATCCTCTAACGTTCCAGAACCCATAATATCTCTTGACGCCGAGAAAGCCTTTGATAGAGTGGAGTGTGGCTATCTTTTCTTTTCTTTAAGACAATTTGGTTTTAGCAATAATTTTGTTTCATGGGTCAAATTACTGTACTCCGCACCTTGCGCCTCCTGTACCTGTCTGTACAAATAATCAATGCTCCACTCCATTTCCACTTTTTCAGGGGACAAGACGGGGGTGCCCACTCTCCCCGTTATTATTTGCATTAGTGATTGAACCACTCTCAGTAGCTTTAAAAATGGTGAAAGAATTAGGAGGGATTGATAGATGGGGTATAAAAATCAGGTGTCGCTCTATGCAGATGATTTGCTTCTTTATGTGAATGATCCTCTACTAAATATCCCACACATTTTATCAGTATTAAATTCTTTCAGCCATTTATCGGGATATAAGCTTAACATCTCCAAATGCGAATACTTTCCAGTTAATCAAATGGCTGCAGACATACCAACATCAACTATACCCTTTAAAATAGCTAATTCGGGGTTTAAATATCTCGGAATTGCAATTTCACGATCTCTGAGATTAATGCGGGAACAGAATATTACTTTACTTACAATGAAAGTTCAGTTTGATCTTCTTTGATCTTTGATGGAACTACCTACCGCTGTCTTTAGCTGGTAGGATTCAAATTATTAAAATGAATGTATTACCTAGATATCTATATGTATTTCAAAGTTTCCCCATTTATCTGCCTAAATCATTTTTCAGAACTATAAATGACGCTATCTCATCATTTATTTGGGCCGGTAAACGTCCAAGGGCTAGTCGCTGCCTTCTTTATAGGGATAGATCAGCTGGAGGATTAGTACTGCCTAATTTAATTAGGTATAATTGGGCATCTAATATGTATAATATATTATTGTGGTGTACGTCTCCCTATACTAATTGGTGCGAGAGTGAAGAGGTTCCTGTTCCTCGTCATTACGTGCTTTAGCATGTGATACCTCACAATCATCCCTATTAAGCCGGTCTTCCAATCCAGTTGTCTCTGAAACATTAAAAATTTAGTCACAAATAAAACGCCACTTTGGCTGGCTCACCCTCCCTCTTGCAACCCCGATCTGTAACAATCACTTATTTGTTCCAGCAAAGACGGACTTAAGATTCTCTGTTTTAGAACATAAAGGACTTGGTACTCTAGGTGATCTATACATTAATGAGGTTTTTGCAAGTTTTAACGAACTAGTTACTCGATTTAATTTCAATAAATCAGATTTTTTTTCTGTACTTCCATTGAAAGAAATGTTCAACTTTATTCCCACAAATCCCAACTTCCAGTGGAATAGATTTGGTTCTCAGAGCCAAAACTTTGGTAAAGGGTCATATTTCTTATCTTTATAAACTAGCTTCTCCACCTAGTGAATCTCTTTTATACAGGACCAAGATGAAATGGGAGTCAGAACTCCATATGAGTTTTTCTGAGTTGTTCTGGGAGGGAGCGGTAAGGGCCATTAATTCGTCTTTTAGTTGTGCCAGACTTTCATTAATACAATTTAACGTTTTCCACAGATTACACTACAGTAAAGAAAAACTCTCAAAATTATACCCAGATAAATTTGATGATAAATGTAACAGATGCTCACAGATACCTTGCAATCTTACTCATATGTTCTGGGCGTGCCCTAGGTTGTCTGAATTTTGGCATCAATTCTTTAAAATAATTTTGGATATATTGGGTATAAAATTGACTCTGACTCCACATATAGCTATATTTGGCAAACCACCAAATAACCTTCATACAACAGCTATTCAAAATAACCTTATTGCCTTTGCTTCTCTCATCGCTAGAAAAAGAATTTTGTTGTTGTGGAAATCATCTCAGCCACCATTAATTAAAGTCTGGCTACAGGATATCTTAGGACTCTTTAAACTGGAGAAGATAAAATTCTCCATCAGAGGCTCATCGGATAGATTTTTTTACTCACTGAAACCATTACTTAAATACTTAGAAAAGTTACCAGGACAACAAATCTCTCTGTAGTCCACCATATGACAGTGTACAAATTTTTCTGCTATTCCCGGCAGTGGCTGTTCTACCTTGTGAGCAATGTTCCCTCTAATTTTTCATGTGTCTGAGCAACCACACAAACTCCCTGAGCGGTCCCTTGGACCACTGTGAGCGACATCAGACGTGTGCACTGTGGTCACGCATCCATCCATCCAAGTTACATGGTTTATTAAGATAATCAAATTACAGCATTTACATTTATGTTAAACTACTTTTAATTAACTGCTTTAGCCCATTTACAATGAAAATGTAAAAAAAAAAAAAAAAAAAAAATCTAGCCATTGGCCTGTGTAGTATGTTAACACTATTGGAAGTAAAAATAACTTGAACTCCAATTTCAAAAACACAACTTTCTTTTTTTTTTTTATATATATATATAAAGCTCTGACTTGTATTATGAGTCTGCAGTCTGGGACAGAGTCCTGTAACTCTCTGTCTGCAAAATACAGTATATAATGACCAATGTTGGGCAAATAATTATATAGTTACTCCTCAAAAAAGTAACTCAGTTTGGCAAACAAAGTTTTTTGCAGCTATTTTTTTAAATGCGGCCAAGGCATTTTTAAATAAACATTTCAAACTATTTACAGAACAATCAGCTGTTCTGCATCAAATTTGATGCCACACAAATTATTTGTGCCACTCCAAAAAATAATTTCTGTCCACTATGAGATAAAGGAGAACAACAGCCTGATACCTGCAGGCCTGACAACAGGAGATGTATCACTCCTGTAACACCTGTAACATTCAGCAGTCGCCTCATTGTTCTGACACACACAACAAAACTATTGACTACACTACACACTAACTACACAACATTTTTGCTAAACGTCTCAAATCTCTCTCATCTCAAAACACCGCCGTCACTCCTAAAATTTCCCCCCGTTTCTTAACAGGTAGATGCCACGTTGCCATATCATTTTTTGATTGGTCGACATAGTACTTTTTTGGACAAATAGAAAAGAAAGAGGGGGGTGGGGGTTTGTTTTTGCTCACATTCGGAGAGTGCTTTCGAGCCTTTTTTTCTTATAAAACGCTGTTTTCACCGTTTCTTCCCGCAGTAAATATAAACAAAGATAGTATTCAGGAAGGAAACCAAACATTGCATATTTTTTTAAATCACAACTCCGGTTTTACGTGGCCTATCAACACAATTTAAAAACTGGTATGAAGTCCACACTTTTTCCGTCAATTGTTCCGTCTGTCCTGCTCACATCTCCAATGGTTGTACACGTTGTCATTAACGTGGCTTCACTCCACATTAGCCACGCCGCTTTGCTAGCTGAAACTCCGGTGTCGGCACATAAGGACGCTGTCATAGCCTGTCAACGACGTTGATTGGCCGCGTATACGAATGTGAATTGCATTATTGGCTGGACTATGGGATAAGGTGCGATCGTTCTAATCCCATACGGAAGCAGCCAGTCACTTACTGACTAACACTGCAAAACAGAATTGTTAAAGTATTCATTTTAATTTCAATTCAGGTTAGATTTTTTTTTTGTGCGCAACACAGATTTTCTGTGCGCAGAGACCGTGCCAGCAGTGCGCATTTGCGCACGTGCACAGCTTAGAGGGAACATTGCTTATAAGAATACTTTATTTAAAGATATTCCAGCATTATTAGTTTGTTTTGACCGAGGAGCAAGTAATCATTAATATTAATATTAATATTGTTACTATTGTTAATATTGGTTAAGATTTGTATCAATACTGATTAATGTTAAGACCTTGTTTTTTGAGGCTAGCAGATGTTGATTTTTAGTATTAAAGTATCAGGCTACATACCACTATGTTATTGTTGTTTTATTTTTATTTTTTTTTCATTTATTTATTTATTTTGTATGGGTTTTGCATTTTTTTGTATGGGTCAATTCATTTTCTCTATATCATACTCATTTTCACATTATTGGGAGGGAGTGGAGGGTATTCAGGTACTCATCCCATTTGTTTTTTTGGGTTTTTTTGTATGTTATAAAAAAGAAAAAGGAAAAGATTATTACCTCTATATGTACCTATGTGTTTTATGACAGTTTGGTATTGAAAAATAAAAGAAAGAAATGATCTTTACTCCTTTCACTGCAGTCTTTTAGCTTATTTTTTACTCTGCTGACTGTAAACTTGTTCACATGAGTAGATGTGAAATGAGCAATATTCAGAGACAAACACACAAGAAGATCTTAACGCCATACCCTTCTGACCCTGTCGCTTCGGGGAGTCACGTGACTTTGTCTGTGTTGGCAAGGCAGCGTCTCTGACAACACGGATGTCATATCTTATTGACCAATCCTCCATGCTGGCATTTGAGCGTGGGAGAGGGATTGGGAGGAAAAAAACATTACTAACCTCAGCCCTGTTGCATTTTTTTTGTACACTGAGGAAGGGGGGACATAAAAAAGGAAGATTAAGACACTTATATGCTTTACTGTCACAGCAGTGCAGAAGCACTTAACTATTCTTCATCTTTTACTGCTGCAGATTTTAACCCACTATGCCTCAATCAGATTATCTTATTATTTTCCAGATTCTGATAAATCCTGAAGGAAACGGGAGATCTGATCTTAATATTTTTCACACCTAAATATAGCTGTTACCTGTCAACTGTAAGTTAGCTTTAATTTAAAGCACAGAAGTAGCTCTTTCAAGCTATAGAAGACCATTTAAGATTTATACATTTCATCATCTCTCTCTCTCATCATCCCTTCCTTGTTATCTCATTCTCATTATCTCTTACTCCTCTTCCTTATTTGCCTCCACCACCACTACTCTCTTTTCCCTCTTTCACCTCATCACAAACCTCAACTGATGAACTGAAGCGAGGTTCTAACATGTGAAAATGTGTATAAATGTGCTTATTTTTGAAGTATTGTCGCAGTTCCTGTCTGCAGATTTGTTAGATGATCCTTCCATCTAACAAACAATAGCCAGCTAAATGGCTTTTGTCTAATAATTATTAGCTCATAAACAACATTAGCTGGTAAGAAGCTAACATCTTGCCAGCTAATGTTAGGCTTGAGGGTGCTAAATATCACACTTTCTCTCTGATAAATTCTCACTTACTGAATAAACTCTCAGATGATGTGAGCATGTAATCAAACAGAGTCTGACAATGTTAGAGCCACGTTGAAGAAATTTTTTTTGCTTCTGTTAGCTAAAACGGCTAACAGCAGCAAAAATGCTGGTGCTTACTAGGGATGGGTATCGAAAACCGGTTCTTGTTGAGAACCGGTTCCCACTGTTTCAATTCCGTGGAATTGTTTGCCATTTTTGCAAACAATTCCCTTATCGATTCCAGTCGCCCCGAATGACGTCACCACGTTGCGGAGCGTCATTTACCTGCCAGGAAAGATGGCGGCCCAAACACTCAAAGGTTTGGTTATACTTTATGAGAACGGATGACAACAGGGCAACTTGCAATACTTGCAAAGTAGATATTTCGTTTAAGGAAGGAAACACTACGAATATGCAAAAGCATTTGCTCACAAAACACACGATAACCTTAAATGAATGTCGTGTTTTTAACTCCGCTCCGGACTCGTGAATCTCAACCCAGCAGCAGCGGTAACGTTTGCACGTCCTCTCCCGTTAATGCGACAGGTAAATAAATCAACTAACAGTGCATATTATGTTAGCGCAATCTGCCTTATTACAAAATCTGCCATTACTGTGCATTTATGTGACCATGATGAGAGAGACAGACAGAGTATGGCTGCCTCAGATGCTGGCAGTTCTCGCTGCAGTCTACCGGTAGCGTCTCCTTTCAGGCCAGGATAGACGAATGTCACCGAGCAGGGACTAAGTTTGTGGTAAAAGGCTTGCACCCATTTGCCACAGCAGATGCCCCCGATTTTCGGTAAGTGAATGTGTTTAATTGTAGGCAGGGACATTACTGGTTATTCTGTAATTGCTACAGAATAATTTATGTTATACTTACTGTTATTCCTACAGAAGAATATTTATTTTATTATTTTACATTTACAATTTTTTTTTCCTGGGGACCCTGTGACCCATTGAAGAGCCATAGGCTGGATCTCTTAAGATCTCACTGTTTGGTTTGTAAGGCCATGTTACTCCTAAATTCCTATCTTGTTCAAAGAGAAGATATAAAACAAAGTTCTAAGTTAATCGACCTTAGTGTTCTCCTTTTTAAAAAGAATCGATAAGAGAATCGATAAAGAATCAAATCGTTAAACAGAATCGAAAATGGAATCGGAATCGTGAAAATCTTATCAATACCCATCCCTAGTGCTTACCAACAGAAAAGTTCAGATATCCTCAACAGCTCATCTTAGTATCATCTGTCATTGGACAGAAGTGACCTTCACTCACTCATTGACTCATATTGGACTGCTTTAGCAACCTCCTCCAGAGTAAATAGGTATGGATGCTTCTTACCCAGCATTTTGATGTAAACTGTGATCTGTGAACCTACACTCACTACATCAATGATGATGAGTGTTCTAGGTGACTTGCAGATAAAAAAAAGTAAAATATCGAAACATATTTGATTTCCACATATCCAGTTTTATTCCTGGTTATTTGCTAAGTATTGATATGAATAAAATATGTTAAAATATAACATATTCTATATAACAAATATAATATTGTCTAGAGCACTTTTATACACAGACAGTAGTACAAATACGTCAGCCAGCATAGAGTTGAAAAAAACAAACAAACATACGCATTAGCATGAGCAACAGCTTTTATGCTCTTGATTTCACGATGAAGCAGCCTGTGTACTCATTACAATGTTAAAAGATTTTGCACAAAAGTTGAGGTTTTTTTGTTTGTTTCCTGAAGACAACATCTCTTTGATTGTAGCCCGGCTCACTGTTAATGGATCTCTTTGTCTTTTTGTTTTGTTTTCTTTGCAAAGTACATTTAAATACTACTAGTGGGTAGCACCGTTGCCTCACAGCGAGAAGGTCCTGAGGTCGACTCCACTGTCTGCGCAGGGCCTTTGTTTTGTGGAGTTTGTATGTTCTCTCTGTCATGGCCGAGGTAGACTCGAAGGAAAAAGGACTCAAAAGCAGGACGCAGAACAGCACAGAGAACTTATAAGTGGCAACATTTATTTTTTGACAACAAGTGTAAGCGAACAAAACTAGAAAACGGAGTCGTGTGTTTAACTTGTGCTAGGAACAAACACCAAAACTAAGGGGCGCTTATGCTACCTGAGTTATGTAAACAATCAGTGATTTTTCAACTGTGGAAACTGCAGTTCTGTGGTTTTGGCCAAAGGGAGAGTCAGACTGGATGGCTGGGTCCCGGGAAAGGTTCAGAGTCACTGAAACAAGAGTACATATGTTCAGGTGTGGTTCTCTAGGAATACTGGCAGCTATTTGTTCTGAATATTCCTTTGCACTGTTTATTTGGCACAGGTGGATCGGTGGCGTGGAGGGGAGAGTGGTCCAGGTGAGTGGTAAGTAATCCGAAATTCCTGACATTGAGGCAGGGAGGCAGGCAGGTGTGTGGAGTGAGTAAAACAGTGAGACTGTCAGGAGGTCGAGCGTCCGGGTGGGGGTTCTATGGTGGAGATTTGCATCTGGTACTCTGGTCCGTAGCTATGAAAGAGAGACACAAGGTGAGACAAGGTAGTTTGCTAAGACGTGTACAAAACATAGCAGTGGCATGCACTGAATGTGGTTAGGTTAACTGGTGATTGTAAATTATCCATAGGTGAGACTGTGAGTGTACATGGTTTTCTGTCTCTATATGTTAGCCCTGCGACAGACTGGTGACCTGTTCAGGGTGTACCCTGCCTCTTACCATTTTGTACCTTCTATAGATCCAGTATCCAGCGAGATCCTGATAGGGATAAGTGGAAGAGAATGGATGGATAGACTAAATATATGATGTGTATCTCAGACTTCAATGGAGCCTTTTCAGAGATTACAAGCAAACAGCAGAATAACAAAAGTGTGAAAAATAAGAAGGTGTAACATTAGCCATGTTACTTTAATCCATCTGGCTATGGGTATGGCTTTGGGAAACCATTTTTTTTTACATGTAATTAGGAAGCAACAAGTGCAACAAGATGGAAAGGTGTAGAAAAATAAAAACTGTAAAGCTTTAACAAATGAACTACAGGCATACAGAAATAAAAAGAAAGTAGCAAACCAGCAGTAAACCTTTTAAAAGCCGGTGGCTCAGGAAAGAACTGCTACTCTTGCCAACCTCCAAGTTAGATATTTTCTTCCCTTTGTCCACATATCCTGTGGCTGAATTTATTGATTTCACAGGACAGTATCCCACTAACAAACAAACAATAAAAGATGACCTAGCCCTCAACTCTATCCTTCCTCTCCCATTACAGTAAAAAAAGAAAGACAAGGAAAAAAAACCAGATTGATTTTTGGGTGGTGGGAGTGGGGAATGTGCTGCGCTTTTTATTGAACTTTTTCATTATGATTGCTGTAATGCAGTCTCCATCCTTGCTTATCTCATTGGTTCAAATGCAACTAAATCTGGGAAAGGGGATTAAGATAATAGGGTGCCGATTAGTAAAATTAAACAACGTGCATGTTTTAAGAAACTGTATGTGCAGTAGTGATGGGTCGGTCGTGATGCGCAAATCATGAATGAATCGTTCAATACTCGAGAATCACTTTACTGACTCATGAATCATGATTCACAAGCCCAACTGACTCACTGACTCATCCCTGTTGCAATGTATCTAGCTTATAATTAAAATTGTGGAGAAAAACACAAAATCCAGTATTTTAACAAAAAGATTTCTGCTCTGAACTGGAAGAAAAAAACCCTGAGTAGAAGCTCACATCAAGAAAATAGCCCCTCGGTTCACGGTAGCATCGCTCTGCTAACATGCTAACAGCACATTTGAGCTACTCACCCCCTCCCTAATGAGTTATTCGTAAGCGAATCACTCAGGACTCGCTCACCCCCTCCCTCCTGTGCTGAATCATGGAGTGAACGAATCACTCACTTACTCACCCCCTCCCTCCTGGCTCATAGCTTCTTCTTCTTCTTGGTTGGAAACCAATGTTAAGGCGCACTACCGCCCCCTGGCTCACATTTCAGTGGACATTTAGATGAGAAAATATATATTTAACACCATCCATCCATCCATTCGCTTCCGCTTATCCTTTTCAGGGTCGCGGGGGGCGCTGGAGCCTATCCCAGTTGTCATAGGGCGAGAGGCGGGGTACACCCTGGACAGGTCGCCAGTCTGTCGCAGGGCCAACACACAGGGACAGACAATCATTCGCACTCACATTCACTCGCACATTCACACCTAATGGCAATTTGGATTTTCCAATTAACCTATCCCCACAAGCTGCATGTCTTTGGACGGTGGGAGGAAGCCGGAGTACCCAGAGGGAACCCACGCAAACACGGGGAGAACATGCAAACTCCACACAGAAAGACCCCGGCCTGATGTTGGAATTGAACTCAGGACCTTCTTGCTGTGCGGCAACAGTGCTAACCACCGTGCCACCGTGCTGCCTTATATTTAACACATTTAAGGAAAATATTAATAAAATAAAAATAAACAAAATACATGTTTATTAAGCAATTTTGATAGGAAATTGCTTAATTTTAGAAATGTTTTTGCTCTTTCTTGCTCTATAAAATAGTTGGGGTTTTTTTTAGAATCATTCATCTTAGCAGTAGTTTACATGAAAACACAAACAAATTAAGTTTGAGTGAAAATGTAAATTTTTTGCACTCTCTGGTCAACTGACTCAGTGAATCAAATGACTCAAAAAATCCGATTCACTTTGGTGAGTGACTCATTAAAACTTGATTCAGTAAAAAGAATCAAATTTACCATCACTAGACGGGAAACAGAGCCTTGCGTTGCATTTGCCCCTCCCCCCTCTGCTCAGTGCTGAGCTGAGGGGGCGGGACGGTAGTTACACTCGCAACAGCAGTAGCACACAACAAGAGCAGGAGGCAGAGGGAAAGAAAGAGAGCCGGGAGCGACAAGAGACAACACTGTCACATTGGAAAGGTACAGTAAAGAAAATGAGTGACACCAAGAAAAGAAGCAAAGTCTGGAACCATTTCAATCTTATCGACAAAACAAAGGCAGAGTGTAGAGTCTACAAGAAAAGGATATATAGAGCCGGTTCCACAAACAACATGGACAGGCACCTAAGAACTGTCCACCCATCAGTGCAATGGGAAGAGAAAACGCAGTCAGTTGAGTGTGATATTAATATTTCTAAATGCCAACCTTTCCCTTAACCCTTTAAGACCTACCATAGAACCAAGTCCGCCAGAGCTTATATTATATTTTTACATGTTGTAGACCCATTTTTGGAAGCATTTCAAGTTGCTATACATCAATACAACCATTACAGCCTAAATTTTAATAATATGTATACATTAAGTGCATAGTAATTACATAAATTGCAAAAAAGTGCAATAAGCTACAAAAAAATTGAAAATCGTTTTTGTTTTTTTTAACATATATTTCTAGTTAGAGAAATTTAAGAGGCTTATCCCTCAAAACTGTAAATACAAAAAAGTTGCACAAAATCGTTTCCCACCACAGGAAATTTATTTTAAGTGTCTTCATAGTTTTATTTTTGAAATGCACCAATTTTTATACACTGCAGGAAAACGAAAATAAATATTATGGTGCAAATTTGCAAAAAAGCCGCATATGCATCAAAATAAACTATTTCCAGCAGTGCAATATTAGTCCTAAGCATCTCAGAAACGACACAGAAAGTCATAAAGTCAAACATAACTTTTAAAAACACCAGTATAGGCTCATGAGACCTTGATGGTAAAAAACTACATTTCCCGCGAAAATGACGTCACTTCCGGTTTCGGGCACTTCATGGCGGACATGCAATAGTTCGCGCTGACGTCTAATTCAACGTAGGAAGTGTTACGAACAGCTGATCGGATCGGCGACGCGTGTTTCTGGAATATTATGCTTTTGTTGCTGCAAGTGCTTTTTATGCAGTTTTTGCAAAGCTATATGTGGAAGGAAACCATGATCTAGGACAAGCTGATGGCATAAGATGTAAGTACAACTCCTCCGGTTTCATATGCAAAAAAAAATTATTGCGCTAACTCACGTGGTTGCAGTGCTACTGGGATTTAAAAGTAGTTGCGCAAAACAGAGCGTGCCTGCTCTGACCGGTTTTAAAGGGTTAATTAAAGATCTGGGCGTTCTTTTTTTCCCCATATTTTAATTTAGATTTTATAGTGTTGTGGTTTGCAGTGTTTTGTGTTGTTTCACTTTAAATTAGTTTAAAAGGAAAAAGCTGAAAATTTAAGTAGTTAAAAGTTGAAATGTATAAAATGTAAATAGTTGGGTTTTGTATTTTATAATTTATTTATTACATTTTATGTGGAGTGAATAAATAAAAGTATATTTACAGTGCCCTCTAGAGACAAAGCATGTACAAACTCCAGAACACAACTGAAGTGCTCCAGGATGCTAGGGGCAGTATTGAGCTTTTGTTACCTAGTGGCTACACAAGCCAGGAAGTACCAACAATCGGATTTGGTGTGTGGTAGTAACAGGTAAATTAAGTGTTTTAAAGTTATTTGAATATATATGAGTGTTTGTGTATTAACACAAAAACAATAGACATATGCATTCAAATGTGTAATTTAAGTGATCTAGGTAGCTCTGTTTTGGAAGTTCAGTTAACGCTAGAAATGTGTTTTGGAGTTTGTACATGCTTTGGAATTTCTAGTGCTTTGGAGTTTGTACGTGTTTCGTCTCTAGGGGCCCCCCATAAATATTTATATAAAAACATACATAAAGAAAACTACGTTTTTTTACATTACTAATTCCTTTTGTGCATAATTTTATATTGTTGTTGATAATTAATTCATTAAAGCAACAAAATAACCTGAAGAGCCGGGTGGGAGCCGAAAGAGCCGGATCTTTTTAGTCAGCCGAGCCGAAAGAGCCAGTTCTCTAAAAATAGATGGAAATCCCATCACTAATGTGCAGAGTCATGTGTTCTTGGGTGGTGTTTAGGCTTTTAATGCAGGGTAAATTGATAAGTCCCCCTCATGGAAGCCCTCATGGAAAGTGCAGTAGATTTGATCTCTAGATATCTTGTGTCGTGATTTGACAAGTTTCTCCTAAAGATTGAATCACAGGCCATCACTTTTTCATGTTTCTCAATTGCATGACTGTAGATATGAGAAACAATAATGCAGAGAAAATTTCTTTTTTAATTATTAGTGTCATAAAATGTCAGAAAAAAGTTATAAACTTTCATAAACTCACCTGATCCTCAACAGATCAAACAAATTACTCTAAATTTACAGCATAACCTTTGAGAAAAATGAACAGATTTGGACCTGATTTTAGACTTTGATTATTGAAGTATGACAACTTTTTAGACATGAAATCTTTGGAACAAGTTCAAGCAAAGTCTAGGGAATGCTTAACTCTATTTACAATACACTCAAGAGAAATATTGGTATATACAAAGATAGTAAAGCCTTTATGACGGAGGTCTGGGTGGCCCTGCTTATACAGCTACCCTTGATATGGATAATGGGCGAAATACAGGAAAGAGCTTCCCCCCACATGAATTGCACTGTGGGGGGATTTTCAGTTGAACATACACCAGCTAAACCTCCCTGAACCAATTAAGCCAGATGCTTTCTTTTGACAAAATGGCCCCTGAAATGGCCAGGTGGGATCTGTGATGTATGACTGAAAGAACTGTTGTAAAAAGTGACCCCTTGGTAGAGAAAATAATCGAATCTGAAAACGAAATGATTGGCTCATTAAAGTTCATTTTAAAATTTTGAATAGGAAATCTGACACAGTGACGCGAGCAGCCTGCCAGCCCGAAGATACTGCTGTTCCTTTCATTGGATATGCCATTTAGTTTATGATAATCCACAGAGATTAGGGAGATCAGACAGAAAACAGTATGTTTGGGCCACTGGATTCAGAATCTAAACAGTTTTGTTCTTTTCTAAACCAAAGACTTTTCTCAAATAATACAGGCAGTGATGTCATGTTCTGAGTTTTTGCTTTCAGTCTTTTCTACAGTGTTTCTCAACTAGGTTATATAGTTGTTGTTTTGAGGAATAATTTTATTATTGAACAACAACCATGTTCTCAATGAACCCAAAAAACTCATTAACCCTTTACAGCCGATCGGAGCGGGCATGCTCTGTTTTGCGTAACTATTTTTAAATCCCGGTAGCTCTGCAACCACGTAAGCTAGCGCAATCATTTTTTTTTGCATATGAAACTGGAGGAGTTGTACTTACATCTTATGCCATCAGCTTGTCCTAGGTCACAGTTTCCTTCCACATATAGCTTTGCAAAAACTGCATAAAAATCACTTGCAGCAACAAAAACATGATATTCCAGAAACACGCTTTGCCGATCCGATCAGCTGTTTGTAAAACTTCCTACGTCCATCAGCGCGAACTATCACATGACCGCATGACCTGCCCAAAACCGGAAGTGACGTCATTTTGCGGAAATGTAGTTTTTTTACCATCGTGGCCTCAAGAGCTTATACTTGTGTTTTTAAAAGTTATGTTTGACTTCATGACTTTCTGTGTCGTTTCTGGGATGCTTAGGACTCATATTGCACTGCTGGAAATAGTTTATTTTGATGCATATGCTGTTATTTTGCAAATTTGCATTATAATACAGTATTTATTTTCGTTTTTCCTGCAGTATATAAAAATTGGTGTATTTCAAAAATAAAACTATGAAGACACTTAAAATAAATTTCCTGTGGTGGGAAACTAGTTTGTGCAACTTTTTTGTATTTACAGTTTTGAGGGATAAGCCTCTTAAATTTCTCTAACTAGAAATATATGTTAAAAAAACAAAAACGATTTTCAATTTTTTTGTAGTTTATTGCACTTTTTTGCAATTTATGTAATTACTATGCACCTAATGCATATTATTAAAGTTTGGGCTATAATGGTTGTATTGATGTATAGCAACTTGAAATGCTCCCAAAAATGGCTCCACAGCATTTAAAAATATAATATAAGCTCTGGCGGACTTGGTTCTATGGTAGGTCTTAAAGGGTTAATATCAAAGCTGAATGTTTTTGGAAGTAGTTTTTAGTTTTAGCTATTTTAGGGGGATATCTGTGTGTGCAGGTGACTATTACTGTGCATAATTATTAGGCAACTTAACAAAAAACAAATATATACCCATTTCAATTATTTATTTTTACCAGTGACACCAATATAACATCTCCACATTCATAAATATACATTTCTGACATTCAAAAACAAATCAGTGACCAATATAGCCACCTTTCTTTGCAAGGACACTCAAAAGCCTGCCATCCATGGATTCTGTCAGTGTTTTGATCTGTTCACCATCAACATTGCGTGCAGCAGCAACCACAGCCTCCCAGACACTGTTCAGAGAGGTGTACTGTTTTCCCTCCTTGTAAATCTCACATTTGATGATGGACCACAGGTTCTCAATGGGGTTCAGATCAGGTGAACAAGGTGGCCATGTCATTAGTTTTTCTTCTTTTATACCCTTTCTTGCCAGCCACGCTGTGGAGTACTTGGACGCGTGTGATGGAGCATTGTCCTGCATGAAAATCATGTTTTTCTTGAAGGATGCAGACTTCTTCCTGTACCACTGCTTGAAGAAGGTGTCTTCCAGAAACTGGCAGTAGGACTGGGAGTTGAGCTTGACTCCATCCTCAACCCGAAAAGGCCCCACAAGCTCATCTTTGATGATACCAGCCCAGTCTTGACGTTTCAGCTTGTGTGTCTTGTTCAGTGGTGGTCGTCTTTCAGCCTTTCTTACCTTGGCCATGTCTCTGAGTATTGCACACCTTGTGCTTTTGGGCACTCCAGTGATGTTGCAGCTCTGAAATATGGCCAAACTGGTGGCAAGTGGCATCTTGGCAGCTGCATGCTTGACTTTTCTCAGTTCATGGGCAGTTATTTTGCGCCTTGATTTTTCCACACACTTCTTGCGACCCTGTTGACTATTTTGAATGAAACGCTTGATTGTTCGATGATCACGCTTCAGAAGCTTTGCAATTTTGAGACTGCTGCATCCCTCTGCAAGATATCTCACTATTTTTGACTTTTCTGCGCCTGTCAAGTCCTTCTTTTGACCCATTTTGCCAAAGGAAAGGACGTTGCCTAATAATTATGCACACCTGAT
Source organism: Rhamphochromis sp. 'chilingali' (assembly GCF_963969265.1). Classification (NCBI taxonomy): domain Eukaryota; kingdom Metazoa; phylum Chordata; class Actinopteri; order Cichliformes; family Cichlidae; genus Rhamphochromis; species Rhamphochromis sp. 'chilingali'. The sequence goes on along the minus strand of NC_137931.1, from coordinate 9,509,117 downwards.
ATAGGGTGTTGATGTCATTAGACCACACCCCTTCTCACTACAGAGATGCACATCACCTAATATGCTTAATTGGTAGTAGGCTTTCGAGCCTATACAGCTTGGAGTAAGACAACATGCATGAAGAGGATGATGTGGACAAAATACTCATTTGCCTAATAATTCTGCACTCTCTGTATATATATATATAGTTTGAAATATATCTATTAGACACTGGTGCTGACAGAGAACTATGAAGATAAATGTTAGAAAACATTTGAATAAAATATTCTTTGATTACTGAGCTATTGTTTTTGCCAGCTCTTTCCCTTTTTTCGTTAACATCTGCTTACCTGAACCGACCATGTGTTAATTTGCATCTCCAATACATCAGAAAGAGACACACACAGACACACACTCACCTTCTCTGTCCCTCTCTCGCACAGACACAGCCACCTTGAAGGAACCCTGTTATCTGCACAGCACATGTTGTCATTGCATATCCAATACATCATTTGCTTTGCACAAATCAAGACGACTGTGCCCTACTTAAAGTAAAGTCAGGGCCGCTTCCACTTCAGGGCAAGTGAGTCAGTACTGACTAAGATATGGTATTCTTTTCGGCCCACCTACACTCTGTAAGCCAATAATCACACCCGTGCTGTCTAACATTGTAAAAAAACGTTATTAGATTTTCACTTTTATATTAATTTGAAAGATACAGGTATATTAAAGCTGACAGCTGGCAGTGTTCTAGACCTCTGGACAGTCCTTCAAGAAGCATTGAAAATGGCAACATAAATGTGAAAGTGGTGATGGAGAAATCAATGAATTTTCTTATTTTGCTGTCACCAGGGAAGTATCATTTGACAGCTTTCAGAATACACAAGCATTTTACCTTGTTTCCCACAAATGAAGTAAGGCAGCTGTGGCCTACTTCACAGGACAAAGAGTAACATTTACTTGAGGGTAAGTGAATCACTATTAGCTGCTGTAATATTCAGGGGAAGACCGTGACCACTTTAGTAGCTTATCACGAATGTAGACAAGGGTTAACTGGTTGCATTAATTAAATGTAGCATTTAACAACAGTAGCTTTAGCAGCCTTTTAGTAAGATTTGTTGATTTTTTTGTTGAGTTTTTCCCCTATACCCCATATGTATATATATTCAACATGAAGTTAAGGAGTTTATTGAAATATAAGAAAGAAGTTGCATTTAAAATATTGGAAACAATGCTGTCAAATTTGGTAACTTGGTATGTGAAAATAAATTAAAGACATGCATAGCTCCCAGGCGAGGCATTCTGCTTACAGATGATTCGTCGCACTACCAACGTAAGACTGATGTTGTTGTAACTATTATTTTGATGGTCATGAGCAGCAGGAATCAGGAAAATGATTCTAGATCGTAGGCAGATAGAAGCCACAAAGAAGTTTTGTAAAGAGCACCATTAATTTCAATCATCATAACTTTGACATCATCTTCATACTCTTTAAGACACCAAATTGTTTCTATGACACTTCTTTTGTCTTCCATTTTTCTAGTGCCCTCAAATCTTTTAATGACAGACTGCACATCATGCTGAGGTATGCCAAGTTTTCGCCTAAATGCTTGTCAAAACGTGCTCTCACTGGCAATTTTATAAAGGGTAGAAAGACAAAGCATGGATGGAACCTAAAGAAATGGGGAAAAATATAAACAGGCTGCTAGTAACAAATTGCCTAAAGATACAAAAAAATGTCCTTATGTATACACAACGCTGGTTCATCCTTCGAGTTAGGCATCTCTTATGTTTGAATGATTCATAGATCAGTGTAAAGTGTCTTAACAAACAGAACCCCCCCCCCAAAAAAAAAAAAAAAAAAAAAATTAAAAATAAATAAATAAAATGAAATAAAAAATGTATTCCTCTGGTACAACTGGACTAAAAATGTGTGGGAAAAGTAGCCAATGTCGGAAAGTAAAGAACATTGGTCTGGAAGACTATTATTTAAGACCGCTTCAAGTCTGGTTCTTTGAAAGGAAAATCTAAAGAAATGAGGGGTAGCTCAAGACTTATGTACAGTACAGTCAAATACATGTAAGGCATTTAATATGTAGGTAACATTTCCTAGTTTCTGTACCTGTTTACTTAGTATTTGGCTAAAATGCAACCCTAACCCTACCCCTACATATTAAGCTAACATTTTTTGTGTACTGTATGTCCCAATACAGAACATGGTTGGTTTTAACTCAAGAAAAAAATGGTGTACTACTTTTAGTTTTTATCAGTTTATAGACGGGTATATCTGGCAAAAGGTCAATGTCCTGACTGATAAAGGCAAATTCCAAATGATGTCTTGCGCATGAAAGTCTGCATAATAGAATGAAATATATCATTTTTTATGCCTCAAAACATCTTAAAAGTGCAGCCATGACATTCTCCTAGAACTGCAAAGTTGTGTCTGTCAACTTAGAGACATGAAAGACCAACTTCATCAGTGACACAGATCAGTGGTTAGAGGACCATGGCAGTGTACTGTATCTGTAACATTAAGGAAATGATACAACTTGACATTAAAGTTCAGTGTGTGACACTGGTGTGCCTTTCCACTCATTTACCACATCATTAATTTTCACTTTAAAGTCTCCTGACGACACACAGAAAACTTGCTGTTAAAAATAATTTGTGAACCTTGAAATCACGAAATCCGTACTGCTGGAGGTTGTAATATTTTATGTTCAGGTGGGGTGTGGGGATTTTGGAAGACGTTCAGTGCAGACAAACGCTTTCATCTGCAGCCATTTACAAGGAATTGATTTCAAAGAGTCACCCGCTCTTACATCATCTGGAGCGAAACCCAATCCTGGTCCTTGTAATTGATGTCCATCGATTTCTCATATATATTATAGAATAATATTGATATTGATGGCAACTTTAGTTTTACTGCACTCAAAAAACAGTTGAGCTAAAATTAAACCAATTCAAAGTCGTGGCCTGTTTTATTACCAACTTTTATCAGTTAACTAAGAGCATTACAGCAAGCATGTAAGAGGCATTCAGCCTGGATTATCCATATATAATACATGTTTGACACATGAGCTGAGACAGCCATGCGGTTTTTTTTAGGTGGCGAGGTGGCTTCTAGCCGTGGCATGTGACTCACTATCAACTAACACATTGCACGCGGCGTCCAGGCCCACCCACTCTGTCTGAACCATATGTACATTGCAGTCTGCATTCAGTTTTGAGATGCCCTAGAAGGGAGGCAGAGCATCACAGTAACAGCGTATTGCCTGTGCTGTCTATGCGGGGGGACCATAATAATAATAATGATTCATGAATCCCAATTATGTTTTCATTTAAATCAGAGATTAGTGTCTAGCAAGGGGCAGTGAGTGTGGTGGCTGTGGTGTGGGCGAGTGGTTGGCAGGCACAAAGATAAGGCAACATCTGTCTGTAACACCAAGCCAAAAGAGAGAGAGAGTGATGGCTGACTGGCCACAATGCACAGAAACAAAGAGATCTGTATGTACGTGTGCGCACATATACACACATTTTGGCACAAACATACATGCTTTTATAAATGGCTGCCCATTACCGAAGAAATTCGTTTTATATTCATCTGGGAGAGATCCATTTTTTATGTCGTAAAAATCAGCAAAGAAAAAAAATCAATGGGAAAACCTTTTTATTTTCCTCAATTAGACGAACTACAAAAGGGTTAGAACACGAATAGCTTTGCGTGTTTGTGTGTGTGTTAGAAAGATAGAGAGAGAGAAAGAAAGAGAAAGAGCAAAAGAAGATTTCTTCTGGCAATTTCTTTCTTGGCAGTATTCTCCGAATCGCTCAATACAATCTCTCTAAAAGTTTTCATTTATCAATTGTTTTCTCTTTTTTTTTGTTTTGGTCTACCACCCCTCGTTCTTCTTCAAAAGGCCTCAGAACAAGTGAGCCGGGGCCAAGGAAAATCCTTCATTCATTAATGAAAGGCATCTATTACTGTCAAACAGCGACAGAGTTAATGTAAATAAATGAATTCTCCAACCCACTTAACTGTGGTTTATTATGAGCGAGCAAGGCATAATTGTGTTTCTGATCAGTTCAGATAAATTCAGAGGCACAATACCCCCACCCTCAGTGCCACTTCTCATTTGCATGCGAAGATCTGCAACTAAGGGGGATATATCAGATGGCTTATTACCAAGGCTTCAACTAATGACACTGGAATATGACAGGAAATATATTAAGGCAAATATGGTAATTCTAGGCTTTGTAGGGGGGAAAGCCTCTTAAGTAAGTCAGCGGATGCTGCTTCTGCTGCTTATAAGTGTTAGAAAACACATTTCTGAATGTTACAATCTTAAGAAACCCACCTGCATTTCTCTTTAATTCAAACCAACCTATAAATGAGTAGAAGCGATTTCAGTTTCAGCGCCTCAAGCCCCAACATGTGGTAAATGACATTTTTGTCAATGTGTGCTCTAGAGGAAAATGTAAGTTGGGTTTAATAGAAAAGCATGCAAGTCTGTGTTACAATTTCGCTCAAAGTACTGTATCATGAACGCAGGCGTATTTAGCATAAGTTGTTCCAGTGGGAATTGAGCCCAGAACCTGTCATTTTTTACACGCCAAGCAGCTGAGCGTCATAATTTTGTTGACACGGTTACCAGGCTGTTCATATGCTTTAAATTAACTCAAGTTATAAGACAGCAGGTTTCTAGCTGACGAATAAAAAGCCACTCGCTGTAATAGACCTTCGGTCATTAATCATCGGTATGCTGACGGCTTCACTCGCTACAACAATGACCCCACTGACTGAAGGTACAAGTGGCAAAGAATGGCTTGATGAACGCGATCAGATCAAGGTAATAAACGTCTCTGATCTCAGCTTGTCTGGAGCTGGGCCGTGTAACAGCTCCAACTGTAAAAAGTTGAATTATGGAATTTCTTGGGAACACAAAGTCTCATCTCCCACACTGATCTTCAAAAAAAAAACAAAAAAAAAAAACTTGTACACACTCTGCCAAGTCATGTAACAGTCATGTAAATGTTGCACCTCTTTCTGATAACCAACAATGACAACCAATGTAGTTTAACTTGTTGCAAGTCACCAGCTGCTACATGGGATGAGGAAGTGACATGCTCACTTTGTGCTGTCAGCCAGGAATAGGCGGGCGCATGTGGAGACAAAACTGTCTCAGTAATAAATTTTTAGTGCAGCTCAGACAGTACAGAGACCATCCTTACGCAGACCTAATGGTTAGTACATTTGCAGAAAATAACTCACCGTCTGACTGTCTGGAATGTTGTTTCTACCCATGGTTTCTCCAGACATAGCAGCAAATAAAATATAAAAACTATGTTTCATGCTTCAGTTTGACTGAGCATTTGGAACAATTGGCAACTCAGGTTTCAGAAACCAGACATCATAAACACAAACTGTGAGGGACTTTATTGTCACAATTTGGTAACTGCTTCCATGAACTCTGATCTCACCACGACTTCATTACCATTTCAACCACTGGACTTGCTGTAGTTTTCCTCTAAACAATAGCTTTTGCAGTTAAGACATACTAACCATGTCAGAACAGGTACAGGAAACAAAGTAATAACAGGGGTCTTGATGCATGCTCAATCATCTAGGCAAGTAAATCCCCAAAAGTTGATTCTGTTCATCTGGACTTAGCGTTTCCAGTGGGAGAAACCTTTTGTCACTCATCCAACTGACTTCTTAAGTCTCAGCCGACTGCACATCATTGATCAATGGTGAATATAATTTGCGTATTAAAGATCAAGAAACTGAAACTAGAACCACTGATGAACAACTGGCTGTGAGGTCAGTCATTGTGCAAATGTACTGTTTATAAGGTTGGGTAAACCTGCAGTCAGCTGAGACTGAAAAAGTCACTTGGATGAGGGACCAAACTTTTCTCCAATTGAAAATACTACGTCCAGAACAGAATCAACTTTTTGGGTAGTAACAGGGGACTTTTTGGGAGTTTTCTCCTAAAGGTCTCATCTTTTGTCTCTCTTCTCTGGCACGTCTTTCAACTTATCCAAGGGGACAACTTAAGTGTTTCTAAGCCAGCTGATCTCTCTGGTTTGTCCTGGATCTACTCGGGGGGGCCTACTCCTGTGTAGGACATGCCCAAAGCACCTCACTTAGGAGACATCCTAATCAGATGAAATGACTGCCCTACTTGGACTTGTATGTCTCCACCTGGCCACAACAGCTAAGTGAAGCAGGTTCCAAAAATCACAGGGCCAAAGGCACCAAAGCTGTTGGCCAGAGGGGCCAATGGCGTGATATGGCAGCCTCGCTTCTGTCAGTCTGCCCCAGGGCAGCTGTGGCTACAACCGTAGCTTGCCTCTACCAGTGTGTGAATGTGAGAGTGAATGAATAATGGCATTGTAAAGCGCTTTGGGTCCCTTGAAAAAGCGCTATATAAATCCAATCCATTATTATTAAACTAATCAGGCCATAGATGCATTCAGCAATTTTCCCAGACAACTGGACTTTTTGCAGCCAGAGGAGTCACCCACTGCTGACCAGTAGAAACTACAGAGTTGTAACTCTAAAACTCCCAACACATTTAAATTAAACCAGCTCATATTTCAGGTCTTTTCCTAAAATTAGATTAATCATCATATAGTGAACTTTGGTGTGTGTGGGACAAACAGAAACAAAAATACAACAACATATATGTAGAACATCCTAGGACTTTATTTTGACCCCCATAGAGGTGAATGTAAAACAAAAAAAACCCATTTAGATATTAAAGTTGTTGTTACTGTGACGTGATTGATCAATAATAAAGAATCTTACTTGCAAAGTTGAAAAATAACTTCTTCAAGAAATAACTCATTGCCATTATTGCTGTTGTTGCAAGATGGGGGTCAAAGTTGACAGTAGGGCTGAACGATATATCGCATTTGCGATAATATCGCGACATGATCAAGTGCAATTTTCTAACCGCAAAGGCTGCGATTATACTCTGGACATGTCCAAATTCATGGGCTGCATCCTCCTGAGGCCGCATTTGTAGACCGATTACGTCACAGCGACGTGCCGAAGGCTGTCCAAATTACTACCATATCCCAGAATTCATAGCGCGGCCCAGCCAAACTCCAGTTTCCAGCAATGGCGGCCGCTACTAAGTTTTAAAATTACTCATACTAATCTTTCTGGGTCACAAAATAAACTTTTAACATATTTTCAGGCGAGAAAGTAGTTGTGTAAACATCAAATATCTGCTCGGTTTATCAAGATATCCCATATTTGCAAAAGTGCTTCGACGTTTTCAGAGGCGTCTGCTACCCACCAGCTCGACAGCTAGCCGGGAGCTCGAGGGTTACTGATGCGGCCGAGAACGGCACAACTCCCGGCACATCATTTTCAGATCACCGCGGAGTTTCGCTGCTCGGGTTAAACGTAATATATAAGTCACTTAGACAACCTAAAAATGTTATTGTTGGGCTTTTTTCAGTGTTTTGTTTGTTCGTGAGTAAATCGGTTTGGCTGAGATTAAAGTTATTAGATTAGATAAAATAAAACTTTATTAATCCCCCGGGTGGGTTCCTCCTTGGTTTTCACACAGCTGACTAAACATCAAACAGAAAACTTATTAAACAGAAGTATGAGACAGTCGAGAATTTACACCAGTGTCTGGTTATATTTTAGATAGCAAGAAGCAGACGCCCGAGTTTATTAAACTCCACCGAGACGCTAATCAGAAGGCTAGACCGTCCAATTTCACGCCTTTAAATTTTAAAGGCGTGTTTGTGTGTGTGTGTTTATACAATTGCTATTATGTTTGCACTTTATGTGTAATGTTACTGACTGCAGAGGTCAGTAAGATGTGTGTATTTTTTATTTATTAGTTTTATTTATTTAATATTATTTTTTAATTGAATGACTGTCTAGTAGTTCACAGATGTCGAAAAACTGAGTGTGGTAAAGCCACCGATTTTTTTTAATGTATATTTCTGCAATCTGCACATTGTACTGACTTTCATTTTAATGTTTACACCAGGGTTCCTTGTCAGCACTTTATGCTCAGATGTTTGTAAGCTAAAAATAAACTATTGTGTATGTTCAAATATACTGTTGTGATTGAAGAAGTTAAATAAAAATGTCAGTCATCAATTCATGCATCACCTCATGTCATCATAACAGAGGTCTGTCTTCCAGGAAAGAACAGTTTAAAATTAATGTAATATAGTATTGGCCATACTATATGATGTATTGCTTGTCTTTGTTTAATAATACAGAAGACAAAGACCTTAAAAAATAATCGCATATCGCATCGCAATCGCAATATTGGGGCAAAAAATCGCAATTCGATTATTTTCCATAATCGTTCAGCCCTAGTTGACAGTTAACGATTCGAGCAAAGTTTAAAATTCTGGCAGCAAACCTTTTGAGCCGACTGCTGTTGGAATTTGGCACTATAAAAAAAGAATCAAAATAAATTGAACTGAATTGGCAGTTCTGTTGTTAAAGCACAAGCCTAATTTTTCAGACCTGATTGCTGTTTTTAAATCTTGCATACATGGGCTATAATTTAAAAACAGTATAAGCGAAAGCTGGCAGGCCTCAGACTTGAAAGCACATACTCACTGCAAATTCTAAATCATTTTATTACGTCATTGGGAAGTGAAGAGATTATTCATACTAGATATTTTTGATCATTCACAACCATTTCCAAAATCATTCATATTCATTTTGACCCTGCTGCTTGGCCTCTATTTGCGCACACACGACTCAGCACTGCCCTGTAAATCCAGAGTTTTCCATTGCTGGCCACTGTTCATCTTTAATGGAGCATGAGGGGGTGCTCCAGTGTTTTGCTGACGGGTGCCAACACAGTTGTTAAGCATTACTCATTCACTTCCCCGAGCCAGATCAGGATTAGATGCAGAAATAGCGTTCTCGATGATATCGCACATAGTTGAATGTTGAATAAATGAAAGCGATTTAACTGCAGATAAACAATTCGAGGGTCTCGGGGGACTTTTAGAATATTTCATGTTTACAGTTAAAATCATCTCAGAATGATTCTCTGCTGTATAACCCTCTTCGTCCTGTTCATTTATGTACCACTGAATTCCCAAACACGCATATTCTCACTAGCACACTCTGTTTTTTAATGCTCAACAATGCCTGTAGCAGGGTTCAAGTACATTTACAAGATTTATGTTCTCTCTTGGGGCCGACTTGCTCCATGTTTAGGACTCAACTTTGGTTTTTTACAATTGAATGGCTGTGCGCAGAGCACGTCAAACCCATTGTGGGAATACGCGTATAATGAATCAGGAAGAAAACAACAACGCTTTCAGGGGTTGCTTGGTGTGTGAGTGTCTTTTCAATCATCACCATCCAGGACTGAGGTGAAAATCCCAAAGCAAGCACTCTCGCCATTTGTCAGTCAGTGCTAGCCATATCAGCCTGAGAACAAGGGAAGTGTTTTTTGTCCAGGCATGTATATACTGTATGTTTTTGTGGGCATGTGTGTATGTGTGTGTGTGTACAGATAAATATACAAAGGTTCAAAAAAATCAATCAACAGTTGTCTGGCACTGCTTTGTGAATAAATATATTCTCCACTTTCACCCAAGCTTATGTAACCCAACTTACAAATTATTATTAAGAATGACCGAACTCCCACTAGCCTGTATCAGAAAATCTAGGATCGGCAGGAGCCCAAGGTATAAACACCAATAAGGAGAGACCACACCACAGTAGACTGTTCACAAATTTGTTATATTTGACACACAGCAGCTGCAACAAATGTAATGAAAGCAATAAAATAAAATACAAAATATTTCCCCCCAAAATAACGAACTAAATAAAAGTGCGCGCATACAGCTTTCTCTGAGTCAATTGTATGAGTGAATAATGTCTGGTAACTGATGGATCGTTGGGGCCCGTTCAGTTTGTTTAACGTTTGTCCTACCACACTCTGATGAAGGAAGAAAGTTCGTAGTCCTGCAGGTATCTGAAGCTTCAATGGGAACGAAACTTGGGCTTCAATAAAACCTCAGCAAATCCTGTTCACTTTTGGGTTGGCTTGCCATCCAGTTAACTGGAACTGTGGAATTACTGCTCCTCAATGAGGGCTTGCTTCAGACTGGGTCTGTCTGTCGAGTCATCCTTTTACCAGATAACAAAAAAACCTGACCTATAAACAGGTCACAGCTCCATATAGTCACATACACCGTTGTGAAACAGCCACACTTACTTAGAACATTCAGAATGAACAATAAGTATCAGTGTAACTCTGTCTTAATTCAGCTAGCTCTGATGTACAACAAAAGTATATCACTGCAGCATCATATCCTCTTAGGTGAGCTATAATTTTATCAACCTGAAGGATTGACAATGTTCACAAAAACACTGCTTCTAGAGTTAACACTGTAGCTGCAGACGGCAATTCACAGTAGCTCACCAGACTTGTACATTATAAACAACTTAAAGAACACAACTGAAAATACAAGAATCGGCTTACAATTGAATTAAATTGTTACACATAAAACTGATTAGGACCATTTCTTTTGTTTTTGTTTCTTTTTTTTTTCTTAAATGTAATACGGTCGCAGTCTCACATTTCACACACAGAAACACATTCAATTCTGCTAGCATGAGCTCGAGCTGTTAGCTTAGTGGCTAGCGGACTTTCCGTTCCATTAAGTCTGCCCTTTTCTCCTTAACAAATTGGGTTTTCCCCACTTTTCTTACTCACTGATGACAGGGTGAAACTCTGACCGACCAAAAAAAACTGCAGCAAATTCGTTTCGGGAACATTAGTTTCTCTGACACATGGCATTGTATGAACAGGAAGAAATGGCAACTACAGAAAGTCATGTGATCAAGGTCAACAGCAAGGGTCGCTGGGAGCTCATTGCTGATTGGCCAAGTTAAACGACAACAGATATTCTTATTTGTCCAAATCTTCCTTTAAACAAAAAAAGAAAGAAAGAAAGAAATTGCTAAAAAAAAATTTCATCACACACCAAAAAAAACCTACTTTCCACTGCTCTTTTTTCCTAGCTGGGCTACACTTACTTCTGATTTCTTATGAGTAACCTTTAGCCAGCTTGTTTTACTGTTCTAATCAGACAGAAACAATTCAAACAATTTCAATTAAATCTTTCTTTTTTTCCAGGATATTTTAAACAGCAGGCAAATCACAAGAAACGTTGAGGTTGTTATGTACTGCATGTTAATCTGAAAGAGTATACGCACACAGCCTTAGTAGATTCAGTGTTGGATAATGCTGTAAAAGTAACTTACGGTGTTACACTTATACCTACTGATAAAAGTATCTTGTGAGATAGACTCAGTTAGCCTCACAACCTGGTGTTTTCTCAGTGTCCTTGTGTGTACTTGTGTTCTTGTATATTTGTGAAATGCCATCAGTCATAACTCATTTAATGTTCCAATTTGAAGTACACATCATGTCAAGTATGCTTAAAATGCCCAAATTAGTTCTTGCTCTATAGAGGATGCATCGGTGTTGACTTGTGTGTACTTGGTGAAGCCAAGTATCCCAGAATGCATTTCATCTGAAACTCAAAAGTGAGAATGGTGGATGAGAAATATTATAGTTTCTGTGTTTTTAGGGGAGAATCTGAATCTGTAAACTTCAAATACCTGCCCAATTTATCAAGATATTGCCTGGTTGCAAAAGTACTCCGACGTTTTTGGAGATGCTCGTTCCTGCACGTCTAACAGATAGCTCACCTTGTCTCAGCTCACCCTTTGGCTTTTGCCACTGTGTGAAAGTGAAACACGAGATATAATTCACTTAGATGATTTCTGGCATACAATATTTTGTTTATTTCAGTGTTTTATTTGTTACTGAGGAAATCGCTTTGCCTGAGTTCAAATATTAACAAGATAGTCTTATTTAACTTCAATGTCTCATTGGAGGTCTGTAATTATCTTTAGAAATTAATCTTTCACTTTATTTCCCAATGTGTTATTCTTATACAGTTTATTCTGGATTAAAACTAACATTAAAAAATTTTTAATCCAGGAGGAACGTGCAAGACCTATCACAAAGAGCAGAAACATCTGAACCAGCATGTTGATGCTGTACATGAAGATCCTAAAGACTCAGATTATGTTTTTAATACTTAGTCAACTCGAAACACCAGCTGCCTACTGTAAGTCTGGTAGAATAAAAAGCAAAATGATTCTAAGATCTGAGATGTTGTTGTTCAATAAGCAGCTCTGCATATAATTCTAAAAAATTATTAAGAGAGATGAAGTTTGTGTTTCAATCACGTAGTGCTTAACTGTATGAAAGTTATCAGACAGTATGAAACAAAGGAAGAAATGGTGTCCTGCATATGTTACATGTGTCCTTGATCCAACACAGCTGATTTAAATGACTAAATTACATCCTCAACATTTCTTGAATTTCAACTGGTAATGAACTAATCATTTGATTCAGGTGTTTTGACCCAGGGTGATATCAAAAACCTGCAGGACACCACCCCTTGAGGTCTGGAGTTCCCCTTCCACTACCCCTGCCCTAAAGGGAGCAGCTGAAAGAAGAAGAGAAGCAACAAGCAAATTCATAAATTCACATATTGGCCAGCGTAACGTTTAAAATATTAAATGGATATTTATACTGAATTGGTTTTAACATAAATGTTAGCCTTTTTGGGGAAAAGCATCAAGCTAACATAGCTTTTTCATTGTGTTCCTCTGTGCTTGTTTTAATGTAATTGTTTCATAGTTTTAATTTAGATTGACTTAACACTAACACACTCCTAGCATTCAACCATCTTGCTTCTTTAGGCTACAGATTTCACTGCGCCACATTCTAGTGTTTACAGATTTGCTACTATATGATGTCATACCCAAGTGCAACCCCTCCAATTTGAACTTTCTCCTTCCAAAATTTCCGAAGTCAACTGTTGAGAAGAAGTTAACACTTTGCACTCATTTGGTTAGCATCTCACTTGTAAAATATGCCTCCAAATAACCTACTGAGCTCAGAATTTCATCCAAAACCGTCCCATAGCTGGTTTGACAAGTTGTGGGTGTGGTCCCTACAGGCTACCACACAGCTATATGTATGCAAGATACAAGACATAACCATTGAAGGATGATATCCTTCTTCCTTACTATATTGTTATGCATATACTCAGCTGAATTTACTTTTAGTCATGCACAGTGTAGGAAGTTCTGGCTCTTTAATCTGCATTTAATGTAGATTAAAGATTCAGCCCCATTGTTTCTTCCTGAGAGGACCGCAAGAATAATTTGCAAACGGGGCTGAAAGATATATCTAGTGGTCAATGAAATATAGGGTTTGTAGTGTGTTAACAAGTCTATGCCCACTGTATATGTGTGTGAGGAAGAAAACGAAAGCCTGCATGCGTTATGTGTGGAAGAGGCTGCACAGAGTCCTCTCATCTGTAACAAGAGCCTTTGTATCGACATGCTCAGTTCTCATCATAAGCTGAAGAAAGGATGCGTGAAGCTTATCAATATGAGAATGCTGTCAGTAGTTTGGACTTTTTTTTTCCTCTTTCAATTTCCTGTTTTGAAATTATACTCTTTTTTCAAAGATAATAATGATGTTTAACCAGATACAGTAGCTGCTGAATATTTATGAGAGAGCCACACTGCAAATAGCAGACTGTGGGAGGTATACAGGCAATACCATAACTGCAATATGTGAAGGATTATCAGTGTCATTATTAATAATTCAATGTCTCCAATTCTATTCAGGAATTGTCACATTAGAATACTTGCGCACACTAAATTATTGTGTTTTTGAGCCTTAATAATGCCTAAAAATACACATTTTTCTTACTTAATGTTTTGTAGAATCTCAGACGTCTATCTCAAGGTATCTGACATCACCAAGCAGAGTGAAGGTGGAACAAAACCTAAAAATTTAAAGAATAAAATGGGTTAAATGTTTAGCAGTGACATTGTTCCCACAGGAAATGTTTGAATTTTGACAGATAATCCACAAATCTGACTGTCATTACTCTAAATGAGGTATATTTCCCATTTTCAAAAGGTAATATTTTGAGGCAAAAACAATTCACTTGACTTGAATCACCATGATCAGTGTATTAACTCACGCAGAGAGAAGTGCATCCTTTGGAAGTGATATATTTTTGTAATTCTGAGTGCCCACTGTTTTTGTGAGTCATCTCCGACTTTATTATACTTTGTGACAAAGAATTTTTCTTTTTTAACAAAATATTGTATCATTAAACCTCAACACATAAGCAGTGAAATAAATTCAATGTATCAGAAGTACAGTACTAGTACTAGTGCTAGTATGTGTCAAAAAATTAGAATATCATAACAAAATGATTGTCTTTTTTCATATATTTTAAACCTGTTTTTGTTTTAATTGTAATGATCATTGTTTTTAGCTCATTAAAATCAGAAACTTATATTGACCAATAAGGGTTTACAAAGCCAAAATGTAGAACTTCTAAAAGAAATGAGTTCATTTCATCGATGCTTGTTTGCAGCAACTTTCACCCTGAATTATTACATCAGTGTGAAATGGGATAGTGGCAATCAGCTTGTGGCACAGCTGAGGTGTTACTGAAGCCTGGGTTGCTTTGATAGCGGCACTTCAGTTCATCTCTATTTTGGGTATGGACATTCATCTTACTCTAATAATACCCCAAAGGTTCTGTAAGGGCTTCACGTTCAGGTTCATCTTGGATTCTGTGCCCTGCAGATTCTAAGACCTAAAAGACATGCAAAATCTCCAGTTTTTCAGTCCAGTTTGTTTTGCATCTTACCTCTGCATAGGACACCTCTGATGTCTCCTGTTCAGGAGTAGCTTGATATTAGGGATCTGACAGTTTTAGCCACTTTTTTGTGCATGGTGGCTCTGCATGCACTGACACCAGGCTCAGTCCACACTTTGAGAAGCTCTCCTGGGTTCTTCACAACTTATCCTGTCAATCCTCTCAAGACTGTAATCATCCTGTGGGTCTTTTCCCTCCACACTTTGTTTTCTTCCAGTCAACTTCCCCCCTTAACCACTTAAGCCCCCCGGGGCAAAAAGGAGGAGATCACGTTTAATCGGTTGAGAAATAGAAGTCCAGACATGTGTGGTATCCACAGAAACCTCAGAATCTCAGCTAAAATGTCATATAAACCATTTCTACAACCACCGAACACACCGAAAACAAGCCGTGATTAAACGAGCAGTTACGTAAATGCGCAGAAGTCCGCTAAACAAACTAAACCGAACCAGAAATTCTTCAGACTTCAAGTAACCGGCTAAAGACAGGCTAGTTAGCTTCCAGGGCTATCACTGACACTGACTAAAAAGTAAAAGAAAATTAGGCGAGGATAATATCTACTTACTTTTTCTGTGTTCCAGTTTCAGTAACTTTGACACAGTAATATCTGCTTCAACATTTACACCTCTGATGAAATTTCCCAAGTGTTAGCTTTTTTTTGATACCAAGATTGTAAGGACAGAGTTTGTAATTGCAGAGAAATAATCAATTAAATTTCGGCATTACATTTTCGAGCAGGAAGCTCAGAAACCCCCTTGGGGCTTAAGAGGTTAATATGCTTCAATAGGGCAATCTGCTGAAAAAAATGGCTTTTCACAGTGACTTTCTGTGGCTTCTGGGGCCTTGTGAACACTCTCAGACAATCTCAGATTTTCAAATCACAATATTTATGGTAAAATTAACAACACCCTTCATGATAGCATTGTGACATGTCTAAACACCATGTACAGCTATCACTGCTACTACACGACCGCTAGTAAGAATCATAATGATTATAATATATGTATATTCATAAATGGCATACTAAGGAAGAGTAATGCTATTTGAATAATGCATTAAGCACTTGCTAATACCTTAATAATAATGGTTAACAGTGTTATATTATTATTCCTACCGCAACAATGCTATTAGTCAGACTCATCTAAACGAAGACTGCAAATGCTAAACAAATGCATTAAACTCAAATGTCTAGAACTATAAAACATACAATGCATGTTCAAGTTTTTTAAACGTGATGGTTATCGTGATACTCCTTTGAAAATGACATTCCACCTTTGGAAAAATTCTTCAGCTCTGTTATGACATTGGACTAAGTGTCCTAGGAAAAGGTCATTCAGCCTCCGAATGTTTGCTGGTTGTATGTAAACCTTATGACTGCTCAAGATTACTTGGAGGGAGTCACATTACAGCCCACTAAAAGTTGGTCTTGCATGCTAGGCTTCACCCCCTGTGGTTGTATTTATGTTTATGCTCCATTTCCTTAGTCCCAATGATCATGATAGCCCCGGCACTGATGCTTTTCAGATGGGACCTGAATGTTAATGAAACAGTAAAATGCAGTGGTGCTGGACAAAAAGACATCTGGATATAAACTCTGTCCCTCTGAGTAGGTCAAGCATCACAGGATGAAGAGAGTCACGAAGACCCAAAAGTTTGTGGGGACATAAGACAACAATATCTGAACTGGTAGCGTTCCCCTTCGAGCAGTTGATTAATTCGATGTCCGCCTGCATTTAGTTCTACCACCATTGCCTTTACCGTCTTGCGTGAGTCACAGAATTTAAGATGATACCTCTTCATATGGTGCTTTACCTTGAAAACTTGTCGGGCTGAGGTATGTTTACATGCAAATGTTAAAAACAAGCAAACACTGGGGTGGATGAAGCAGTAACGTGGTGGGAAGAAAGTAAATGCCATCTGTCCACTTTTTCATTGAGAAAATAATAAAGACGTTTGGCAAAACAAACCGTTCAATCAGTCGCAGCAGCATTTCACAGCTCTGTACTCTGGCTTATTGCCAGGGATTTTTAACTACAGACTATATATTTAATTTTGCTCTTGTAACTTTTCAGTTCCATGCAACAAAAATGAATGGGAGCTTTTAAAAATTCCACACCAGTAAATACAGATTCTGCAATGATGAGGGTTTTAATTTGTCAGTGACCTTCAAATTTACCGGCCCGTGGAGTATTGATGAAACCATAAGGCTTCTAGAAAGCACTATCATAAAATACTGTTTACTACTTACTGGCAATTCTTTTCATTTAGATACTGTTTTTGTAGACAGCCGGCTTTAAACTGCAAGATAGACAGCTGAAAAGCTCTATTATTTTACACATTGCCCAGCCTTGCTTGTCCTTTAACGCAGCAGACAGGGCCTTCGTTCCAAACAGTGAAGATTGCACTTCATAATTTATTCCTCTAAATCCCTGTTTAAATCTCCCCCGTGGTGCATTCTGGTTGTGTGTGTGCATTGTGTGCTTGTATGCAAGTGTAGAACCTTTTAACACTTCAGCAATCCTTGTCAAAGATGGCTGAATAGGACCAACCCAAAAGCTGTACGTATGAATGCAAATCGTTTCCCTAACCCCGTCACATCAATGCCAGTTTAATTAATTAACATTATTTTTTCATAGGGACTTAGAACCCTTGAGTAAGGGCTGAGTCTGCATACAAAAGGGCAATGAATAAGGAAATAAGATAGCCAGTTAGTTTTATAATGCCACCAGTGTTTTGTGATGATGGTGGCTTCTTATAGCCTCTCTCATAGCAGAGCCTCTCTGTGGACCATAATCATCACATTTGCTGGACGTAGAGACTCTGAGAAACAGTTAATGACCTTGCAAACAAGTGAGAGGTGCCTGTATAGCTAGCACATTGCTAAATGTCAAGAGAGAGAGAGAAGCAAAGCAAAAGCAAATAGTTAAAGAGAGCTCTGGGCTGGCATTAAGGTAGGATGTTGGTTTTTTTTTCTTATTTTGGTGGGATGTCGGGTTGTTGAGAGAGGTCCATTCAAATCCATAACTTAGCTGGGGAGGGGCGGGTCAAGGGTCAATTATTATGCGTACACAGAAATATGCATTGATAACTAAATCAATTTAGTTCTGCCCCCAAGGTCTTCAGTAAACTAGCCAATAAAATGAAAGCAATAAAAGAATTCAATCTGCACTCATGCATTTAAAAGGAGGCAACATTTTATTTGCTTTTGATTAAAGGAATCAGGATGGAAATGTAAATATTCTCGCCGTGTAATTAGGCTTGACAGTGTCTGTCAGCAGCTTTGAACCCTTCATTTGCCGTGTCTTACTGTTGAGGTCAAACAAATAAAGGGTGTAAGCAGACATGGAGAAATTTGATCGGCCGAGCATCAAAAGTCCAATTTATTTAGATTAAAATTCATTAAAAAAACATCTCTTTTATCTCATCTGGACACGTGTGAACATAATTTCTCATTGTGTGCAGGACAGGTATACAAGAAAAATATTTTAAAAGGCCCAAAAAACACAAAGAACTGGAGAGCCCTAATTCACAGAGTTATCTGCAAACAAAAGCCACACTGTGAGACCCACGGTGCATAAACAGGTAAATCAATTTGCAGTGAATTATGCAATTAACAACCAGAAGAACCTGTAACAAAGGGGTTATCTTCTGACTGATGTGCCGTTTAGGTTTGAAAACAGCACTCGGAGAATCAATAAGGGAGCTCGTTGTGTGTAAGTTAATTGGGAGTGGTTACTGGAATCACTGTCAATATTGATTCAACAACAAAAATATCACTGTCACATGCTTATTTGTCGACGTGATATCATGGGATTGTACAAAGCAAACAGCATGTCGTTCCATTGTGTCGTTTCTACTCAATCACAAGTTTTTTGTGCGACATTTAATGAAGTGGAAATGTTGCACGATTAATCCTGGAAAGCATTAAGGTCAATTGATTATAATGACAGCACGCAGGTTAGGGTGAGGGTTAAGGTCAGGGTTAATTGTTCTTCATCTCTGCACAGAGATTAATGGACAGGGGTCATACAACAGAGATGTAAAAAAAAAAAACGAATTAACCCTGTGATTTATGAGCTTTTCTTATACCAAATGGGAACAATCGTGTGATGGAAACCCTGTTGTGCTGCGCCAGTAATCCGCCTATGGATTTTTTTTATTGTGTGATCTACCTTTTAATAAGGCAAGTTTTTACTGCTAATTGATTTCAAGGAAGCATTTTTCAACCTTAAAAACGGGGCAACATCTTGTCATGGTTCAAAGACTGGACTGTCCATTGGTGGAATATTTCTGGAATTTAACAAGCTTTAAAAAGTTTTTAAATGCCTTGTCCAAAAATGTCTGCTTTCAATCAAATCTTTGATGTAAAACTTTGATGTAAAAATGTTTGACTTAAATGTAATGCTCAAAACATCATCTTTAAAAAAAGTCATGTATATTAAATTAATTAAAATATTCAAAAATATTCCTCAGTTTTTTTCATGGCTTCCAAGTTTTTTGTAATATTTACTGTATTTTTTTCAATGTGATATATATTTGTTAGAAGAAGAGGAAGATGTTGAATTTCTGTGAATGTCTCTGTTTATTCTTGTTGTTACTTCATCCATATTCAGATTTTGCAATTAACATTTCAAAATTGGACGCACTTAGCTTTGATGTGTGGATGTAAAGCTATGGAGTTGTAAAAACAAGAGAATATTTATGTATTTTACATAGTGTATATATTCTGTGTAATTAAAATATGTTTATTGCTGTTATTGATGTTTGTAACAATAAGGAAACTAGATAAATAATAACTGATGACTTATGAAGAAGGAGTGGGATTCAATAAGTTTGCACTTCTTCCCACTCTTTTTCAGATATGTGAACTGAAACAGGTAGAGCATTATTGCAGTGTATTTTTCTTTATTTTGCACTTTTTTTTTCCTTTTCTTATTTTTTCATATATGACTTATATGGTTTAAACAAAACAAAACAAAAAAAGGTTACGTTGTGTTTCTAATTTAATAAATTTAATATATCCCATATGTCCATCCATCTATCCATTTCCTCAACCATTCGTCCAGTTCAGGGTCGTAGGAGGAGCCTGTTCAAGCTGTTCGAACAGGCAAAAGGCAGGGCACACCTTGGACAGGTGTGACAGACATTCGCACCTACAGCCAACTGGAATTCACCCTAGCTGGTTTGAACCACAAACGCACAGTGTTGGTTCTAGTTCTCCTGCCTTATTTGCTTGCCTGTTGCTACCTGAGTTAGTCTTCTCGTCTCAGTGTTTGTTAAGTCCTTTGGGTACTTCTTGATGTACTTTGAAGGTTAGTTTTCTTTTGTGTCTTGTTCTGCTTTTATTTCCATCTTTCAGCACAGATGAGATGGATAGGCGGGTGGAGCTAATGAGGGCTGGGCATATGTATATAGTCCTGTCATCTCCTTTGTCTGTTTCGGTTGGTTTGATTCCTCATATTTCTGCCCTTTGATCTTCATGGTACATTTTTTGTTGTATTTTTGTTTCCTTTTGGACAGTGTGTAACTTGCTTTATTGCCTCATACATATAGACTTGGCTTCACTTTTTCGACCTGCCCATGTGTTTTGTGTTTGATTCATCTCCTCAGCATAGTCTGACAAATACAGTACCATGCAAAAATCATGAGCCACTCTTTAAATTTTTATCTGGGAAGATGGGATGTAATGTATGTGCAGCAATTTATTGAAATTTGCATACATAAAAAACAGCATATGAATCACAAATTGAGTTTTACACTATTCCAACAAGCTTGAAAGTCAATATTTAGTGTGACCACCTTCAGCAAAGCTTCTGGACAGTATTCAGGAGGAGTTCTGTAATACATGGGGAACAAAAGAGCCATGAAGAGCTTGATTACCACTGACTAGCTGATGGCAATTTGGCGAGAAGTGGAGGTAGGAGCTGGTTCTGAAATACAGGCAGATTATGAGCAATGGGGAACAGGTGAGAACAGCTGAAGCCCAGACCAGAGAGTCCACCTACTGGTGGAGCCCAAAGCTCTCCAACTCCTTCTTAACTTCAACAGCCAGGTTAGTAATCATATGACACAGAAGCACCAGATTAGTAACAAAAGATGACATGGAGAAGTTTTCTGTTTTGTACCTTTTTTGTGCTTGAATTATTCAGAGGTTGGTGTTAAGCTGGGTCAGTGTTAAATAGCTGAAGGAACCAACAACAAAAAGCATTTTGTTCAGGTAAAGAGAACTTTGAAAAACCTTCAGAAACCCTGGAGCACTGTTGCTCAAGACCACTTTTAAAAATGGCATGAAAGTCTGTATAGATGACCCCCAGTCCACTATGCTGGAAAGATTCATAGGTTTTGTAACGTGTCCATTTCTTATTCTAAATGTTTGGTTCCTTCCTGTGAAAGGGGAAGTCTTATTTTGAAGAAGCTTTACATACGTAATTGTGGAAAAGTAGCAAAAGAAAAGGAATAATATTTTTATTTCAACAATAAAAACTTTTTTGCCATATGTGTCAATGTATTACACATGACACAAAAATGTGTTTTGATTTTTTTGTATTTTAATGAAAAGTACAAAAATACTGTTTATAATTCAAAAGAAGTTGTTGTTGTTGTTTTTTCTTACCAGATATTTAATGTGTGCGCTCATTTTAAAACAATAAAAATGGATTTGAAAGTCATTTAGCTGTGGCAAGTGAGCTCACAGAATGCATATTTTATTCCCATCTTCATAGGAAGGGATGATTAAGTCTTTCCATTTACTGAATTCCATTTCAATCACCTCATGTTGCAGTCCATATTAGACTTCCCTCAGCCAGACAGCTTGACATTCCCCTTCAAAATCACCATTAAAATTATGCATTCTTTTCCATCTTTATTTTAATTACAGAAGTTAAAGACTATAGAGCCATCAGTGAGTTAAAACAAAAAAATACAATTAGCCATGTGTGAAACAACATTTAAAATGTTTCTATCGGAACAGACTGACAGCACTATCTACTGAGGCAGAGAATGGAGAGTGCTTGTCTTATGAAGAAGTTTCCACAAGGCTTCACCAAATGAATGAAATTGATTTGCTCAATCTCCCCCTCGTCCCTTTTTTCCACATTAGCATGAATTACTTTTTTGTGTCTGTGAGGCATTCTGCAGAAATGGCCTTTTTCTGCATATCAAATACATCATAAAGTGCCTGCAAATAAGGCAACGTGCACATGCCTCATCGTCCAATCAATGGAGCTTCTGTCATTTGTCCTGTTCTTCTGTCCTCTTAACACCACAAGTGGATTTTCACCTAAATCACACTCGCTGTGGCTGTTTTTGTTTTGATTTGGGATGTGCTCAGTGAGAGTCAGAGACAGCAGTCTGAGCAGTAGCACTGGAGGCAGATGATGTTCTTGGGGGTCATTAATTAACTCAGCCAGAGCCTTTATTAGCTCCTTAATGGATCTGGTTAGTGCATATCAAGTGTTTGATTACCTCCTGTTGGCAATGGAGAGAGGCAGACTACATATGTGTGTGTGGGGTATGCGTTTGTGAGAAATAGACAGTGTGCTTGCAAGTTTGTCCTTTGCATGTGCATGCATGGATGTAGGGCTGTGTATGCAGGCACCTCCAGAGATGTGTCTGTTAGGCCTCATTTGTTAGAGGCCAGGAACTGGAACGAGAAGCCCAATTCCAATCCAGCACCTCCATCCTCACACCCTGACGAGGGTAACTCCATGTGGCATCACACTTGCAACGGCAGAAGGATTTCTTAATAAAATGGTAGAAATCCAGTGGCAAGATTTGGAACTGATAATCAGCATTTTAAGGGTTTTACATCACTATCAGATGGATATTTTAAAATCACATCCGTTACTTCATGAAAAACCTGCCTTTTTTGTTTCAGTTTCATTCTGATATTTTTAACAATTTTAAAACGCTCTAATTCATCAATATTTTGTTTCTAACATTGGCATTTGTAGAAGCTAAAAAATTTTTAAAGATAAAAAAGATAAACTGTTCTTTAAAAACCAGTTCTATTTTGTTCTTTTCTGTGCCAATAATGAAGTAACCACACTTATTTTTTTTAGTGTGTGAAATTTCATCTGCAATAGTCCAGACATTGTGTTGGAGGGATTTGTAACCCACTTCTTCAACCAATAATTATGAGTAAAATGCAGCTGAAATGTAAAAATCCAATGTTTGTTCATTCAAATAATTAATCATTACAGAAAATATGCTTGAAATAAGTTAACTGAATAGTAATCGGCTAAATTTCATTTGACCAAATTCCATTAACCCTTTAAGATCTACCATAGAACCAAGTCCGCCAGAGCTTATATTATATTTTTACCTGCTGTGGAGCCATTTTTGGGAGCATTTCAAGTTGCTATACATCAATACAACCATTATAGCCCAGATTTTAATAATATGTATACATTAAGTGCATAGTAATTACATAAATTGCAAAAAAGTGCAATAAACTACAAAAAAAATTGAAAATCGTTTTTGCTTTTTTAACATATATTTCTAGTTAGAGAAATTTAAGAGGCTTATCCCTCAAAACTGTAAATACAAAAAAGTTGCACAAAATAGTTTCCCACCACAGGAAATTTATTTTGAGTGTCTTCATAGTTTTATTTTTGAAATACACCAATTTTTATACACTGCAGGAAAAACGAAAATAAATATTATACTGCAAATTTGCAAAAAAGCAGCATATGCATCAAAATAAACTATTTCCAGCAGTGCAATATGAGGCCCAAGCATCCCAGAAACGACACAGAAAGTCATAAAGTCAAAGATAACTTTTAAAAAGACGAGTATAGGCTCTGAGGGCCTGATAGTAAAAAAGACTACATTTCCGCGAAAATGACGTCACTTCCGGTTTCGGGCAGGTAATGGCGGAAATGCAAAAGTTTGCGCTGACGTCTATTCCAACGTAGGAAGTGTTATGAACAGCTGATCGGACCGGCACAGCGTGTTTCTGGAATATTATGTTTTTGTTCCTGCAAGCGCTTTTTATGCAGTTTTTGCAAAGCTTTATGTGGAAGGAAACCGTGACCTAGGACAAGCTGATGGCATAAGATGTAAGTACAACTCCTCCGGTTTCATATGCAAAAAAAATTTTTGCGCTAGCTTACGTGGTTGCAGTGCTACCGGGATTTAAAAATAGTTACGCAAAACAGAGCGTGCCCGCTCCGATCGGCTGTAAAGGGTTAAATATAACATTTTACATCGTATTTATGTAACAAAATAAGATGGGAAATTTACACGTAATTAATGTTCTTTTGTTTTGTTTTTTTGGGTGCGCTTTAAGTTACTTGGTGTGGAATAGCACGTTAGTGCTGACAGATCTACACATTCCCCTTTGTGAGTTCACTTGAAGAACTCTGCTTCCTCCCACAGGTCAAAGACATGCATGTAAGATTATTTGCGTAAATATGTGTGAAAACGTTAAATCTGCAGTGTGCAAGTGTTTTGAGTAGCTAGCAAGAGTTAAAAAAAAAGGCCTATATAAATGCCAGTCCATTCCACTTAATGTGGAAGACAACCCATGAAAAAGTGCAAGCGGTTGAGTGAAAAGTTGAGTCAAAAAGGTGAAAGCTAGTAGTTTTCCATCTATCTGAGTTCAAAAGAATCTTTATTTATCTCTTTCTGGGTCTTGGGGCCCGTTCTTCGTACGTCGCTTACTACATCCAAGATCAAATGACACATCCAAGATCAAATCATCGCGCTAACCGTGAGCTCGCTAATCCGGTTCCCCGAACACACCTGCTGTTGACGATTAGTACAGCTGGACGCAGTAAT
The DNA here is from genome assembly GCF_963969265.1 of Rhamphochromis sp. 'chilingali'. Classification (NCBI taxonomy): domain Eukaryota; kingdom Metazoa; phylum Chordata; class Actinopteri; order Cichliformes; family Cichlidae; genus Rhamphochromis; species Rhamphochromis sp. 'chilingali'. The sequence continues at coordinate 9,484,577 of NC_137931.1, read as the reverse complement.
GTGACATCACTGGGTGTCATAAAAGGGGCTACGCATCGATAGTAGAAACATTGATCGGCAACCCTCTGATTGGTCGGCGAAAATGTCGAAGGAGCGCGCTCGGCTCGGTATTTTTCGGCAGCAGAGCAAGAACTCCTGAGTGAGGGATTTCAGGAGTTTCAGAGTTTAATCAGAACGCAAGGGAACACTGCAAAGGCTGCAAAAGCAAGGAGAGAGGGCTGGCAGAAAGTTGCTGACAAATTAAACTCGTAAGTAATTTAATAATAATAATAATAATATATTGGATTTATATAGCGCTTTTCAAGGCACCCAAAGCGCTTTACAATGCCACTATTCATTCACTCTCACATTCACACACTGGTGGAGGCAGCTACGGTTGTAGCCACAGCTGCCCTGGGGCAGACTGACAGAAGCGAGGCTGCCATATTGCGCCATCGGCCCCTCTGGCCAACACCAGTAGGCGGTAGGGTAGATTTATTATATTACACTATATTATCCAATATTATATTACATTATATTATATTGTTATATTATATCCTCTTTCACATTAGAGCCACAACAGGACCCACTAGAACATGGGAACAAGTAAAAGTGAAATATAAGAATATTCTACAGAATGGTAATATTTATCACTTATATTGCTTTTCGTCTCTTGGAAAGAGAGCCTGAAATAATCTGTTTGTTTGTTTATAACAGCAACCAAGAAAAGGGCAGAGCAAAAAAAGACAGGTGGTGGTCCTGCACCCCCTCGTCAACAAGTTGGTTAAGTAAATAATATCCTCACGGGAAAATCGATATCTCTCAATGAGCACACTGTCGCGCTGAGCTAAAGGATCCTGTCTGTCCCGCAATATACGCTGAATTCTGAGGACTCTCCTTATCAATCTTGCACCTTCCGCAATGGGTTGCTCGCGTAAACGGACAGGACATGGCTGCGACAGGCTTCCCAAATCCACCTTGGCTTTTATAGCCGTGGTCTCTCATCTTGATTACACGAAGTAATTTACAATTACTACTCTGAAATATGAATTACATCTGTAATAATCACATACATGTAATAGAATGTTAATAGTACATTTCCCTTTTTTAGGAAATGACCTGTATGTATCTGTGTGACATCAATAAAAGGATCAAGTGCTGCATTATCTTCAGTTACATTGATGTTATTTATTTATCGCTGTTGCTTTCGTATAAATGAAGCGGACATACCTGCGTGGCCGCGATCTAATCCTGTTTACATAAAGTAAACCTGCTCCCGAGCAGGTTTACGCTTACGGCTCTGTTGCTATGACAGCAAGTCCCGGATGAGCTTCGGGGAACCGACTGATCCAGGATCACGCGAAATCGTCAACAATCTAATCCGGCTAACCTACTTAGCGAGGTACGAAGAACGGGCCCCTGGTGCAGTTCCAGCTGTTTTGGCTCCATTTCTCTTATTGTTAGGTACCCTTTCTTCTGCTTCACTGCACCTTGTAAGTAAAAGATTTCAACAGCAGGTGAGTAGTGCTCATGTACTCGCAGCCAAAGCTGTGTGGGTACAACATTAGGCTCTCTGACATCATACAGAGGCACAAACAGAACATTTACAGCAGTCTGATCCCTGAGCTGTTGGCTCATGATTGCTTACAAAACAGATTTTAATTAATTTCAATTCAGTTCAGTTAATTTATATATAATGTATTGTATGGTAAAGACCTCATAATAATACAACACAAAATGATATAATACAGCAATATATACAATACAGAGAATACCCCAACAATCACACACTTGCCCATGAGCAAGCACTTTGGCAACAGTGGGAAGGAAGAAAGCAACAGGAACAGAAAGAAACCTAGCAGAACCAGTCTCAGGGAGGGGCAGTCATCTACCCCAACTGTTTACATCAAAGATGCCTGCAACTGGACTCAAAGAGTGTTCGCTTACAATGCTAAAACTGTGCCTTTTAAAATAAATTGGTTGCAGCTTTTACTTTAAAAGTGGATGTTCTTCCTTTGCTGGTTTATGTTGCACATTTAATTGTTTCACTGCTAAGTAGTTGGCAAGTATCATCTTAGTACAGGTGATCTGATGCTAGTGACTATTATAATCATAAGGAGACTGTCAGTAACCTCCAGCTACCAATCGCCAAACTGCTGGGTAATGCTTGTTTTTTTCTTAGCAACTGATGATTGACAGATGGTCACTGTTCAGTCTCTAGGCCTATGGGTCCAAGGTGATCTGGTGACAACAAGTTAAACAGTAATCGTACTAAAATTGATTCGAAAAATTAGCCTAAAAAATGAGTCTAGGTCTTGTTTTACTATTAACTCCAGCAGGTTCAATCATCCCACCAATATTTGTTTTGCTGTATTCTCCAAAAGGGCTTACAGTGCATTTGCTTGTATCTCCCAATTTGCAGCCAAAACTGTATGGCCGAGTTCAAGTCGATAAAATGGAACTCATTCTCCATTGATGAGCTCAGAAAACCATAGCTCCAAGTAAAGCCTTACTTCATGTCTCCAGCACGGTGACATTGGGATGATCTGATATCGTCGTGTTGGTGTTGTTCCCAGATCATCATGAAAATGTCGTTCCAGGTTCAACATTGCAAGTGACCAATCACATTGTTGTGATGTTATTCTTTTGCGCGCCAAGCCATTCGTGCATTTATGAAATTCCAATGTTGCAAGGACAATATCAATTCTGCTTACTGTTTATTAAAGGGTTAGGGTCAGGGTCAGGGTCCATTGATCGGCAGACAGAGGCGGTTTCTCGCAGCTTAAGTACAGTTTTTTGTTTTACGGCGTTTTTTCCCGAAGTCGCAAAAGTATGAGGTCACAACATTCTGATTGGTCACTTGCAATGTTGATTCTGGAACAACATTTAGTATGATGATCCTGGAACAACACCAACACGACGATATCAGATCGTGCGGTGACATTGACTGACATTCACAATATGGGGCAATGAACTCATGCTATAGCTCTAGTGGGTGTGTTTTTATATATGTGAAATAAGCCTCCTAGCCTTTTACCTAGCAGTGGTGTATGTTCTTAATTGAGACACATGAGAAGATGTCAGCCCTATGTGCTCTTTCTTTCCCTTTCTTCACCCTCTCACACACAGCTCTGTCTCAGCAGCATTCCTTCAATATCAAACACAGGTCGTCCACCCCACAGGTTTCCCATTTCTTTGCTTAGTCTGCACACTTTAATCCCCAGTGTTTTTTTTATGCCACATGCTAGCCAGAGCTCCTACGCAGGGTGTTGGATTGATTGGGGGTTTCTCCAGCAGAAGAAATAAGAGACTATATGATGATTTAGTAAGAGGAGACAATGCAGAGTAACAAAACAAAGACAAGGATATACCAGCCTGTTCTCACTCCCGAGGCGTAACATGTCGACGTTTTGTTACGTCCCGCGGCGTTCCTGAGAAACGTGAAAGGAGACCTTCGGTGTTCTTATGGTACACGGCGGGTTATGGCTGGAATCCAGTGCAGTGACGCTCCCGCGGTAATAGACATTCCAGCCCTGTATTCCAGCCCTAAACCTAACCTTATCCTTAGCCCTGACCATAACCTTATTCCTGACCTTAACCAGGAATTTAATGATGTTAAATAGCGTGTTTCTAAGCGATTTGAAGAAAAAGAGCAAACATGTGTAGATTCAGTCCAGACGGTTCTCATATTTCCTCTTTTTTCCGAGGTCATCATTTAGGAACGTGGTGGGTAGTCGAAAACGTAATATGGTGACGATTTGTCACCTAGCGTAAAATGTTACGCTTTGGGAGTGAGAACGTGTTGGATATACTCACAAAAGCCACATGTGTGGGAATTTATGCACGAAACAGCAAATCACACAGTTGAGAAGTAGACTGATGATGCATTAGTTGAAAGGCGGTAAATGAGAGTTGTTTGACAGATGTATATGTGAGGTGGCGTAAACGTGCATGCTTTTGGACTGTGAGGCGTACATTTGCATATTCATTTGAAATGAAATGTATCAGCGATATGCTCGTGTCATATGTTAGCATAAAAGCACAGTTGGAAGGAAACACACACAGCTTGCATTTTGTATCAGATGATCTGTTGCTACTTGGCTGGTTCTTAACAGTTAATAGCCTCATAAATAATAAGGTAAGAGATCTTAGCACTTGTAGCAAATGAATGTTAGTATTTCGAATCCGCTTTTCCTCCTTAGGTGTAATTGAAAGCGAAACTCATGCAGTCTTGGTGACATCTGCTCCCTCCTATTCTGCTTCCAACTCTCTGGGCCTCTTGTATTACCTCACTTGTGGTATTTGCAGCAAGACAGATGCCTGCTTGTGTGATGTAGATCCGGTAATTGGCAGCACTGTCCAAGTGCCTGATAAGACTGCAAGAGTGTGCGTGATTTTCTTTCCTTTTTTAAGAAACTGGAACACGGTTAATGGGGTCGTACTGTCACATGTGCAAATACTGTACACGGTTCTTACTTGCTCAAATCCAGATGCTTTTAACACATGCCATTTTCATGTTCCATAAAAAGTAACAGCCAAACAGAGCTCTATAAATTAACCATATAAGAGCAGTGAAGAGGCTGGGGGAGATGCATGTGATCTATATGAAGCAGTCCAATAAAGAAGAGGCTGACTTCCATCATTATTTCAACTGGTTTCTTGATTAAATACGTTTTTCAGAACTATTTAAAAAAAGGAATAACTAAACCTGTGTTTCTGTGGCTTTATTTCTGCTACTGAAGGGGCAGCCAATCAGAAGACAGTTTGCTAGGTTGGCTTGTTTCAAACAGTGGATGATGTGAAGGGTTGTACCAAAAAGCTATTCTATTAAGTCCAGTTGCATAAATATGGACCCAGAAATGAGAACTAATAGGTCCCCTGTATAACTCAATGTTAACACTTGTCACCGACCTGGTTCCGGGGACTCGGGATCCGTGAGCAGTGTGTACTATAATTATTATAATTATTATTATTATTTTGTGATGTGTGTGTCTTCTGCACATTGCTGCCATGTTTGTGTTCCACTTATTTTATGTGTAGGCATGGTGTGTGTGTGTATATATGTGTGTGTCTGCGGGTGTGAGTGTAGGGCCACACCTGAAGTCCCTGCCACACACCTGCTGCTGATCAGGGCTCGTCGGAGGAGCTATTTAGGAGAGTGTTGGAGCTCCCACCAATGTGGGATCATTGCGTTACATCTCAAGTTAGTGTGTGTCAGTGTATGGTAGTGCAGATCGTGTATGCCCGTGGGGGTCAGTGTTGACGGCTGCTTCTGTTGTTTTCCTGCAGGTGGAACGTGGAACCAGAAGGACAGCACGCACAGGGTGTGCAGAAACACGAGCACGGACGTCGGAGGGGAACACACACACAGGAGTCTAGGGAGCAACAGGGATTTAATGTGTTTATTTACAGTGAGGTAAATAACAGATGCACACTGTCACTGTAAAGAGTCCAGCTTTCGGGTCCTCCTTTCTCACATCCCCATAATAGAACTGGAAATTCTGAAAGTCTGTTAAAATAAAACACCATCACTTCACATTTCATGACTTTTCGACATACGAAAATCTTTTTTTTTTTTCTTTTTTTTTTGATGATCGATCCCCAAGGAAAATATTCTGACTGAAGAGACAAAAATAGGATTTCCTGGAAGGTTCCATAAAAAAGGACACCACGGAAACAGTAAAACATTGTGGTGGAAATGTGATGGTGTAGGGGTGCTTTGCTGCTTCAGGACCTGGATGCCTTGCCATAATGGATTGAGCCATGAATTCTGCTCTCTACCAGAAAATTCTGAAGGAGAATGTCCTGTTGTCAATTCTTGCCCTGAAGCTCAAGCACACTTTGGTTAAGCAACAGGACAAAGACCCAAAAGACATCTGCAAGTCCACCTTTGAATGTTTAAAAAAAAAAACCCAAAATGAAGCTTTTGTCATGGCATTGTCAAAGTCTGGACTTTGGACAAGCATCTTAATTGGACAATCCAATTAACCCTTTAAAGCCGTTTTGCGTAATTATTTTTAAATCCCTGTAGAACCGGAACCGCGTAAGCTAGCGCAAAAATTTTTTTTGCATATGAAACCGGAGGAGATGTACTTGCATCTTATGCCATCAGCTTGTCCTAGGTCACGGTTTCCTTCCACATATAGCTTTGCAAAAATTGCATAAAAAGCGCTTGCAGCAACAAAAACATAATATTCCAGAAACACGCTTTGCCGATCCGATCAGCTGTTCGTAACACTTCCCACATTGAAACAGATGTCAGCGCGAACTATTGCAAGTCCGCCATTTCCTGCCCGAAACCGGAAGTGACGTCATTTTTGCGGAAAATGTAGTTTTTTACTTGTAGGCCTTAAAAGCCTATACTGGTGTTTTTATAAGCCATGCTTGACTTTATGCTTTTCTGAATAGTTTCTGGGATGCTTAGAACTCGAATTGCACTGCGGGAAATAGTTTATTTTGATGCACATGCTGTTTTCTTTGCAAATTTGCATCATAGGATTGTTTTTCGTTTTTCCTGCAGTATATAAAAATTGCTGTATCTCAAAAATAAAACTATGAACAACTTCCTGTTGTTGTAAACTATTTTTTGCAACTTTTTTGTATTTAAAGTTTTGAGGGATAAACCTCTTAAATTTCTCCAAGTAGAAATATATTGTAGCGGGTCAGGGCTGTTCGGGGTTCTGTTTGTACAGTTGTTTTGTGTATGTTGCCATGGTGACGGGTGATGCCCTCTCGCTGCGACGGTGTGTCCTTCCGGGGTCAGAGGGCACCCTGTGTGTTGTTGTTGTTGCCGCGCTGAGCAGTTAGCTAGCGACAGTGTGTTCTTCTGCAAATGTTAATAAACGGCTGTGCTCCCTGGCTAGCTCACGGGAAGCAAGACCAAACGATACCTCCGTCTCCTCCTTGTCTGAGCTCGCCACAATATGTAAAAAACAAAAAAAACCATTTTAAATTGGCACTACAGCATGTAAAAATATAAAGTAAGCTCTGGCGGACTTGGTTCTATGGTAGGTCTTAAAGGATTAAGATGCTTTGACATGACTTTAAACAGGCTATCCATGCTCAAAAACCAACATGGTTGAATCACAGCATTTCTTTAAAGGAGAGTGGACCAAAATTCCTCCGCAGTAATGTGAAAGCCTCATTGCCAGTTCTTGATTGCAATTCTTACTACAGAGGGTGATACAACTAGTTATTGGGAATGAGGCCAATTACTTTAACACATAGTGAAAGAAGTTATTCAAACCTTTCTGGTTCTAAATAAATGAAATCATCATTAAAAAAACATGTTTTGTATTTACTTGGATTATATTTGTGTAATGTTAAAATTTGTTTGATGATGTTGTAAACAATTGTCTTTGGTATGATGCTTTATTTTAATTTCTTGTATAAATCAAACTAGATGTCTGCATGTGTGTGTGTGTAGCCTAAAGAATATTCTGCGTGATTCTGTGTGTATTTTCTATGCTGATTATTCTTTTAGAGTCTAATGGGGAATTTTTTATGAATACATTCAACTTTAACAAGTAATTATATAATAAAACAACTGCAACCAAAGTCATTTTTACAGGATATAGTATTTATACAAATCTACTTTACATGAGTGCTACACAAAATCTCCACACATTACATCATTCCCTCAGGACCCTCAACCAAGGCATGTTCCCACAGCCATGAAGTTGACCTTGATGCTGACCTTCAATGGGTGAATTCACACACTACACAGATTATTATCTTTGTTTGTTTTCTATTATTCAATACTTCCCTTTTACAATGATCAAAATATTCTTTTTAATAGTTATTTCAAACTTACTGTCTGTAGTGTGTGCTTTAATGTTTGATTGTACTTACATTTTGAATTGATGAAGTGCATTTCTCAATACTGTTAATAACTGAATGAATTTTCTGAACATTATGAGCACAATGAAATTTATTTTTGTATAAGATTTTATGGTGTTACTGTTAACCACCAAACTGTTATAGAGTGTATTAAATTGTTTGATACGGTTACCTCTGCTCTCACATAGTGTAAGTGTACAGTGTGTTTGATGTCTGCCAACTTACTTGGACTTTGAACACACACTTAAGTGCTCAAAGTGTGGGTATTCTGACAGATGTTGTGTGACTTCTTCCACCTGCCCTCTAGATATCCAACATTTTCAGTTGCTCAATAAGTCCTATGACTACAGGACTTTACACAGGTGTTTGAGGCTAGCCCAGACCTCCTCTATATTCTAGAAACATCCAATAGAAATGGATTTACAGTACAAACATTCTGCCACAGGAGTGACTGTATAAGGAGCAGTGATACTGGAAGCACATGGATCTTTTTTTATGGTTTTATGTTAAGTTAAATCCAAGTTTAAAAGTAACTGATAGTTATAATGGTTAAATAAATTTAAGTAAAGTAGACCAGTAGCTTCCTCCCACCGTCCAAAAACATGCAGCTTGTGGGGATAGGTTAATTGGATAATCCAAATTGTCACTAGGTGTGAATGTGCGAATGAATGTGAGTGCGAATGGTTGTCTGTCCCTGTGTGTTGGCCCTGCGACAGACTGGCGACCTGTCCAGGGTGTACCCTGGATAGGCTCTAGCGCCCCCCGCGACCCTGAAAAGGATAAGCGGAAGTGAATGGATGGATGGATAGACCAGTAATGTAGCCCAACATAGAGAACTTGCCACTTGGGCACACTGCAGCACTGAACTGGAGAAAGGGACTCAAGTTCAGCTATGTATAAATGTCAAGTGAAACCTCTCTATAACAGCTAGACAACAACTCTGACCTCAGCAGCACAAAGAACAATTTGTTTCAGCTCAACATGCTGGTAAACATGACAGCTGTCAGAGGCGGCTTACGTTCAAGTAATTATACAAAAGACATAAAACTACAATGAGAGAAAATCCTTCCAGAGTTAATTACATCTATTCAAAACTCTTTCTTTGGTGACCTTTCCTCACAGGGGTAATGACACACAGCTCAGCTCTCTCCACAAAGTTTATCTTCCTATCAAGAGAGCATTTCCATTTAATTCCACTTCTTTCCCGCTCTAACCTTTGATACAGCGGTTCAGTATGCAAATCATCATCTTCATATTGTTAGTGAGGTGAATTAGCATCTGCCTTTTTGCCATATTATCTCACTTTGGGTTTACATAAACGTTCATTGTCAGTGTAGCGGCGGTTCTTTTGAATTATGCATGAGGTTCTTCCCTCGGCTGAATCCGAGAACTCTAGATCAGCATATTTTAGATATTCAAACATTTCTCTCAGTACATTTGGCATTAATATGTAACCCTCGTCTGAAACTGTGATAGTAACACCTTTTGGATGCACCCGGGCCCCAGTCCCCCCTTAACACGGCTGAACAAATGTGGAAAATACATGAGATGCACTTGCATGTGTTTGTCAAAACAAATGTTTTAACACTGTGCATCTTTGTGGTCTTAGAAAAAGCAGATGGCGTTCTGCTGTGCAGCCTCAGTTGTCTCTTGCGATACACAGCTTTTGCTACGATAACCAAGATTTATCTATTCTTATTTGCTGAATGTGACACAAATGCAAACATGGTGTAAGGTTAAAAGCTGGAATCCTTGAATGGCTTTAACGTTCATATATTTCAACTTATAAATACTTAGTCTGTTTTGTTTTTGCTTTTCTTTGGTACTGATACTATAACAGTCACCTCAAGCCACTTTATATAATAAGGCAAAGACCTTACAATAACACAGACAAACCCCAACAATTAAAACAGACCTTTTTGAGCAAGGACTTGGCAACAGTGGCATGCGATATACTCATCCACCTAATCTGAACATTTAGAAACACTCTCCCTTGTTTTCAGCCGTTTCAGGAAGTATCGCTTACTTTAAATCTTGCTAAATGTGAATTTGGCAAAGCTACAGTCAAATACTTGGGGAAACAGGTGGGACAGGGACAGGTATGTCCAGTGGCTGGCTGAGGTTCTCTGTAATAGTTGAGGAAGGCGAGTGGGTAGGGGTGAACTGCCATTACTTTTAACCCATCGTTTTCTCCTGTTTTTGGATAGAACAAGGAGGCCAGACTCTTTGTTTTGGTTCTTTTTCCCCATGAGGTTATGCGTGTGGGCTTTGTTTTGTTTATTATTTTGGCCTCAGCTCACCCTGAAGTGTTGGCACTCCTGTTCTGGTGTTTTCCTCACTACCTTGTAAATAAATGCCACTTAATGACCAGTGATTGTTTCCTGTGGCTGCTTGGGTCTTGGGGGGAGCAAGTGCCTCATCCATGCCATAAACCTGGCCCCTAGAACAGGTTGTAACAGTGGGAATGAAAAACTCCCTTTTAACAGCAATAAACCTCTATTTCCTTCCTAAACCTAACAAAGTAGTTTTAGTAGTTGGGGGGCGATCGTGGCTCAAGAGTTCGCCTTGTAATCAGAATGTTGCCGGTTTGAGCCCCGGCTTGGACAGTCTCGGTCGTTGTGTCCTTGGGCAAGACACTTCAACCGTTGCCTACTGGTGGTGGCCAGTGTCCGGCAGCCTTGCCTCTGTCAGTGCGCCCCAGGGTGGCTGTGGCTACAATGTAGCTTGCCATCACCAGTGTGTGAATGTGTGTGTGAATGGGTGGATGACAGGTTGTATAAAGCGTCCTTAGGGAATAGAAAAGCGCTATACAAATACAGGCCATTTACCATAGTACCTAAAACTGAAAAAAAAAAAAAGAAAATTAGTACAAAACGGTCATGATGGAGTCTGGTGATCTAAACCACCAGCAAGATAATTCTTTTAATGTTGCTTAAAAAACTTAAAACTACAACTAAAGGAAAAGGCACTGTATGTGTGCACTTCATATGCAGACTAACACAATTATGTTTGATAGACCTAATATATGGATGAGAATTACAAGTAAGAAAATAATTTTTAGTGAAAAAATAAACTATGCACTCACCATAACTAATCTTCACAACAGACTGCCTGTATGTGTGATTCATTGTGACATCAGTGATTTTATCCCAGTCCAGGGTTCTTGTTTTCTCACCATCCATATCCAACAGTGCTTGAGTAACCCTGCTGCTGTTCCTAAAGTAGTTTTTCAAAGTACAAACCCCTGCAGTAGGATGTCTCACAGATATTCATATACATTTATGCACCTTTATAAATGCATTGTTGGATGAGCTTATGAGGTCTGACAAGAGTGGAAGAGCTCTGCAGATGTGTTTTTCTCATTCATTATATAATCCATAATAACATGCTTCATGCTGGCTATTATGCATTTGTTTGTCTAGAAACATAATTTGTCTCAGTTATCTCCATTAACAACCTGCCTATAACAGGATGGGAAAAGGTGCTTTGTCAGGTCAGCTTCAACAACAGAAACCTGCAAATTTCAAGCTCTTTAGGTCTGCCTGCTCCCACGTAGCAAAGTCAGTGCTGCAACTCCTGCATTGGCACATGGCCCTCATGCTTGCTTTCAGATATTTTTCCATTTGGTCTCGTTGGTGGACTGTAGTTAATCTGATGCATTTGGCATGCATCTATTGTTTTTTTCAACAATATATTGTATAGCATTATGAACACACTCTCCTAATGCCAGATTTAGTTCATCTGAACATTCTTGCTGAACCTTTTCTGCATGTCACTGACCCTTGATGCGGGCTAGTAAAGAGTTCATGTCTTACCAAACTGCCGTGGCAAAAAAGCAAAACTTCCTCATCCACTTTCAGCTGGATGCAAGTATGTGTTCAGTGACATCTATACTTTTTTGTTGTTTCTTTACTAGCACTGTTGCCATCCACCAAAGCAAAGAAGTGGATTGGATGGATTTTTGGATAACCTCCAGAGTTATATCAGACATTCCAGTGACCTTGGAATGGGTGCTAATATTATCTACACCAAGGGTGTCAAACCTAAGAACCGTGCCCGGCAAGCAGTCCAATCTGGCCCACTGCATGACTTTGGAACATGCGAAGAGGAGCATCAATTTTGGATTTTTTTTAACTGTATTTTCAGATGTTTACAGCTTTTCCTCCTGATTAAGACCTAACCCATTGCCATTCATACAACACCAATATAATTAAGTAATAGATAAACAACTAAATGAAAGATATGTCCCTGGGGCCTGTTCTTCGTACGTCGCTTACTACATCCAAGATCAAATGACACATCCAAGACCAAACCATCGCGCTAACCGTGAGCTCGCTAATTCGGTTCCCCGAACACACCTGCTGTTGACGATTAGTACAGCTGGACGCAGTAATGTGACATCACTGGGTGTCGTAAAAGGGGCTACGCATCGATAGTAGAAACATTGATCGGCAACCCGCTGATTGGTCGGCGAAAATATCGAAGGAGCGCGCTCGGTATTTTCCGGCAGCAGAGCAAGAACTCATGAGTGAGGGATTTCAGGAGTTTCAGAGTTTAATGAAAACGCAAGAGAACACTGCAAAGGCTGCAAAAGCAAGGAGAGAGGGGCTGGCAGAAAGTTGCTGACAAATCAAACTCGTAGGTAATTTAATAATAATAATAATAATGGATTGGGTTTATATAGCGCTTTCCAAGGCACCCAAAGCGCTGTACGATACCACTATTCATTCACTCCCACATTCACACACTGGTGGAGGCAGCTACGGTTGTAGCCAGGCTGCCATATCGCGCCATCGGCCCCTCTGGCCAACACCAGTAGGCGGTAGGGTAGATCTATCATATGACACTATATTGTCCAATATCATATGGCATTATATTATATTATAATATGTTATATTATATCCCCTTTCACATTAGAGCCACAACAGGACCCACAAGAATATGGGAACAAGTAAAAGTGGAATACAGGAGTATTCTACAGAATGGTAATATTTATCTCTTAGATTGCTTTTCGTCTCTTGGCAAGGTAATACTGGCCTGTAATACTCTGTTAGTTTGTTCATAACAGCAACCAAGAAAAGGGCAGAGGAAAAAAAGACAGGTGGTGGTCCTGCACCCCCTCGTCAACAAGTTGGTTAAGTAAATAATACCCTCACGGGAATATCGATATCTCTCAATGAGCACACTGTCGCGCTGAGCTAAAGGATCCTGTCTGTCCCGCAATATACGCTGAATTCTGAGGACTCTCCTTATCAATCTTGCACCTTCCGCAATGGGTTGGTCGCGTATACGGACAGGACATGGCTGCGACAGGCTTCCCAAATCCACCTTGGCTTTTATAGCCGTGGTCTCTCATCTTGATTACACGAAGTAATTTACAATTACTACTCTGAAATATGAATTACATCTGTAATAATCACATACATGTAATAGAATGTTAATAGTACATTTCCCTTTTTTAGGAAATGACCTGTATGTATCTGTGTGACATCAATAAAAGGATCAAGTGCTGCATTATCTTTAGTTACATTGATGTTATTTATTTATGGTGAAACAGTGGTGGAATATCGCTGTTGCTTTCGTATAAATGAAGCGGACATACCTGCGTGGCCGCGATCTAATCCTGTTTACATAAAGTAAACCTGCTCCCGAGCAGGTTTACGCTTACAGCTCTGTTGCTATGACAGCAAGTCCCGGATGAGCTTCGGGGAACCGAACGATCCAGGATCACGCAAAATCGTCAACAATCTAATCCAGCTAACTTACTTAGCGAGGTACGAAGAACAGGCCCCTGTTCTTTCACTATCTAATAAAAAAAAGCATTTTAATGAGCATTTGTGTGAATTTAAATAAAAACTTTTTATATAATTACAGGAGAGCGTTGGGTAATGAGTGACACATTTATTACTTACCATTTAAGAGACATACTATTGAGTTTGGCGTCCCTTATCTACACCAATGTTAGCATCCTCAGCACCAGCTGTGGTCAGGTCCCCTTCTTCTTCTCCATTCTTAGGTTTCTTTTTTTTTGTACTTTTGGTGCAGGGCCACTGCACCACTACAAAATCATATATTTTTGTTATTATTTTTTATCTTGTAATGGGGTGTTTTTTTCTCTGCAACTTTAAAAAATATGGAGGTGTCAGAATTTATTTCATTTGACAATTTATTTCATTTGACAGACTAGTTACACAATATGGGATCAACAAGAAAAGATTTTTAGAATATCAACAAATTAAATCCATAGTAAAAAAGAAATTTAAACCGGGTCAAGTTGAACTACAAACACCACCAAGTGTGGTTCAATTTCTTACTCTTAAAACCCCCAAATTACTATCCAAAATATACAGATGAATCAATATCACTTCCTATTCCAAAATGGGAAGCGGATTTATCAGTTAACTTAGACCTAAACTTCTGGTCTCAGATTTGCTTAAAAACCTTTCATCTAATTAGAAATCCCAGTCTTCAATTAATTCAATACAAAATATTACATAGAGTGCACTATACAGGTCATCGGATGTTCAAGATGGGCTTTACGTCTACCAACAACTGCTCACACTGCCAAACCAATTCACCGGACAATTATATCCACGCTCTTTGGTTCTGTCCACCAGTTCAGAAGTTTTGGCGCGAGATATGTGAAGACTTATCAAAGTGTCTGAAATGTAACATTCCAACTTCCCCTTTAGTGTGTTTGTTGGGCAGCTTAGATAATGTCACTACAGAAAAGAATATAGCCCATATGGTTTTCACTGCCCTATGCATAGCCAAGAAAACAGTCCTCATGAACTGGAAAAATAAAAATAATCTTAATTCTAACCAATATAGAAATTATCTATTAGATTACATTAGTCTTGATACAGCCTCTGCCACCACATCAGATCAATTGCTCTGGGCTCCTTTGATCAGCTCCATCACCTAGTGGGGGTGGGGGGTCATAGTTTGGTCCCGCCTTCACTGTTGTGATTGGTGTGGGGGTAGGGACAGGCTTAGGGCGTCGGGGGGTTCCCCGGAGGCATTTTCCTTGGGGGGCTCAACGCGGGGTAGCGGTCATGTCCGGTTAGGGGCTCTGTTGGCTCTCAGGTGACTGTTTCCTCGCGGCTGCGTGCAACGGGACTAGGGGAGGGTCTGTGCTGACGGACGTGGGTTACTGACCTGGTAGCCTGGCTGCCCCTGGGTAGGTCCGGGATGGGCGTGAGGTTCTGGGGGCGCTCCGTCTCTGGGCTGGGGCCCGGGCCTGGCCTCGGGGGCTTGGGTCCTGGTTGGTGTGTTGCCGGGGTTGTGGGCGGGTGGGTGCATGGGGGCCCAGCCCTGGAGCAGGGTGCCGCCGGTGCATCGAGCCACCTGGGGGGCTCTTCAACTGGTGGGGAAGATTGTCACATCTTGCAGGAGCTTTCCTCTCCTCAGGGGCTCTCTCTACAGGAGGGGGAGATACAGGAGAGGTGGAGGAAGATCTCAGCCTGGGTGTTTATTGTCTTATGTAGTCTGGAAGAAGAGTGGATGGTGGGGTGGGTGCAGTTTTCTCTGTGGTGGGGTTGGGTAGACTGTCCTGGGCTCTGTGGGGCCGGGAGGCGCTGCTGCGCTGGGCCCCGGTCTGGATGGGCCTGGGCCCGTTTCCCTGGTGGGTCGCGGAGTATGGGGGTACCTACTGGGGTCAGCGGGGGAGCTGGCCCCAGGGAGGGGTCACTTGCCCCTCCCTTCCTTCCCTCCCCATCTCCAGCTGCCTCCCTCTTCCCGCTCCATCACAACCACCCACACATGCAGGACCTTGGAGTAGGGGTATGTCACCAGGGTGCAGAGGAGGCCACCCCCCCCCCCCCCCTGTCCCCTTCTGGCTGCCCCAGCCTCAATTTTATCCCACAACTTAGACATTCACATTACTCACACTCTCATTACACATACATATAGGATCTTGGGGGTGGGCACGATACACGGAATCCAAAGTACCATCAGGGTGTACACCCCACCCCTGGCGTCGTTGCCCACCTCTCAATGTTAAATACACGTAGACATTGAGGGCCAGCAGGAGGGACCATGCGCTTACCTGCTGCTCTCTGGCAGGTAGCTCCATGCCCTCCTGGGTTTTAAATGCACCTTAGAACACACATGCATCAACACTACAATGAGCGGGTGGAGGGAGGTTTGGAGTCTTCTCTCACCCCCATTCTCTGCGACCTGCTGGAGCGGGGGGGCTAGGAGGAGGAGTTGGCCGTCCGACTGCGGTCTGGAGTGTGGGGCCTCCCTGCTGCTGCGGAGTCGGGGCGGTCTGCCTCCCCCCACCGCAGGGAAAAGGGTAACACCACCTGGGTCTGGGTGCAGTTCCCCCCCCCTCCAGGGGCAAGGGTACCTAGACCCGGTTTGTAGAGTATGCTTGGGGAGTGTGATCGTGTGTACAGCGTCTCTTTATGTCTGTCTCCACGTTGGTTGAGTGTGGAGTAAGTGTATATGAGAGCATGAGGGTGGGAATGGATGTTTGTATATGTGTGTGCCTGTATTTCTGTGTCTATATGTCAGGTTGGGTGTCAGGCGCCACCTCTCTGGGGACATCTTAAGCCCTCCAAGGTATGGAGGCCTATCTCCCCCTACCACCACTTCCCCTGCCAGTGGCGGACTCCCTCAGACGTCGGTGCGTTGGTGGTTCTTTGTGTCCGGGGATGGGCGTCCAGGTACACACCGGCTCACTCCTTGGCGGCCGCTTATCGGGGCCTGGAGCCTGGGGCTCGCTCGGGCCACTTCGGAGGTGGGGTGCCCCCGGCCTCTCGGCCTGGGGCTCGGTCACTCAGGCACGGCTGGCTGCCGGCGGAGCTCACGGGCGCGTCACTGCAACTCCCCCTGGTTTCTGCTCCGCGGCTGCTGAGTGAGCCCTCATCTGGGACTCTCCTCAGCTCTTTCTGGGACAGTGGCGCGGCTGCCCCTCTGTTGGTCTTCCTTGGTCTCTTGTGTTCTGGGGGCCTCTGGATGTCTGGAGTTTTGATCTCCTCCATACCTGCTTCATGCCCTGGAGGACGGGGCTGTGGCCCCCCACACCCTCTAGCAGATCATTACATGAAGGAACCTTTTAAAAACAAGCGCGCCCATGCTCACAGGTGTACACACGGGTGATCACACCCACAAACTACACCCTTTTTGGCTCCTACCTCAAAGCACACTGTGTTCTGTTGATCTTATGTGCTGCACAATAATGTTTAATATTTAGTATTTACTGTCATATTCCCATATATCATTGTGATGCTGGTTATTCTATTACTCTTGTTCTCTTCTGCTTGTTTTCTTTTTTCTTTCTCAGCAGGTGATCCAGGTGATTGATATATGCATTTTTTATTTCTTTTATTTCTTTTTTTCTGCTCATTCTGTTGGTTTTTGTTTTTTGCCCTTCTCCCCCGTCCCTCTTCTCAGCTGTTTCTCTTTCCCTCTTTCTTTCTCCCCTTCTTTCCCCCAGTCAAGTCTGTCCCGTATTCAGTAAGTGAAAATAAAATAAACAATAAAAGGTGAATCAAATGGACCATTACGGCAAGGCTGGGATGGTCAATTTGGTAAAGTAAATCCGTTGGGCATCTTTCTTTGCCTTTAGACAACAATTCTGATGGCAAAAGAGCCAAACGGGACAGGCCAAAAGAAAAAAAAAAAAAAATATGGAGGTGGCATTCTTGTTGAAGTTATTGTTAAACGCTTGTATTTTAAGACTCCTCAGGTGGTGAGTTTTCATAGAAAATAATTTGTGCATTTTTTCCAATATGACAAACATCCAGAGGTCCTCTTTATAAAGATACTACTGTGTATCTTTGTAGACCAGTCTGACTCAGTATGGAACGCTATTGCAATGATGTTTGCTATTCACAAAAAAAAAAGGTGGAACCTTGAGAGGTGAAGAAGAGGACAAGACTAGTTTTTCTTTTCTGCTTTACAGAAACATAGAAGTTGTTAAGAGAAAGTGGGATGTCATATTAATTGGGTCCTTTTTAATTAGATTTTCCAAGTATTTCCTGGATTCAATGAAAGTCATTATTATTAAGAGAACCCATGCATAATTATATAATTGCCTGCTTTTCTTGATTTTTTTTTAACTTAATTAGCTTCATTGTGGAAGTCTGTGGATGTACGTCATTGTTAAGTGATTAGTGAGCAAAAGAATTAAGTGACAGATTCACAAAAGATGAACCAAGTTAGGTTGGCAGGTTGTAAAGGCAAAAAGCCAGCTTAAATCCAGACTGAGGTAAACACATGCACACCACTTCCCAAATCTATTTCCTTTAGACCAAAAAAACAAGAAAGCTGCCAAAGAGAGTTCAGACTGTGCTGAAGATTAAAGGTGATCATACCAAATGTTGACTTTTGAGCATGTTACAAATATACAAACTCCTTTTTCCCATTACTGTAATTCCATTTATGTTTGTTTGTAACCTCCCAGACTAGAGTGTGAGTGATCTTTGTTGGATCTTCAGCTTCCGTTATTTGTACACAATCTGTGTGACTGGATTAGTGAAGTTCTTTGACCTTTAAAGATGGTTTTGCAGACCAAAGGTCTTTCATTTTATCTTTTTTTCTACTTATAGAATTTATAGTGCGAAAGCCAACTGAATCTAGACTGAGGTACACGTGGCGTTAATATAAATGTTTAAAAATTCCATTTCAGCAATGAAATTTGTATGATTTGTGCATATTTTACAAAAGCTATGTGTTAATGAATCCCTCACTTTTTAGAGGACTTTTATAATGAATTCTTACATTTGTTTTGACCATTGGCCTTATTGTATATTTATAACCTGTTATCAAATTGTCAATATTGGAATAAAGAGGATTTGCTGTGCAAAAGTTGGGCCAACACTCACTTATTTGTTTCGCTTCCAAGGGGCCATACTTGAATGGATGAATTAGTGTTGTGTATACACTAGGGGTGCAACGATACTCAAAAGTCACGGTTCGGTTCGATACTTTGATGTCACGGTTCGATATTTTTTCGATACAAAAAAATTTTCATGCCTTTTTAATTTGTCATTTATTAAAATTATAAATATATATTTTAACTCAAAAGTACAGTTTTTAAATGTAATGTTGCTGAAACAACAAAGTAATAAAAAAATAAATCTATCAATCAAGAAATCACTCATCTTTGGAAAAGATTCAATTCAATTCAATTCAATTTTATTTATATAGCGCCAAATCACAACATAAGTTGCCTCAAGGCGCTTCATAGATACAGAGAAAAACCCAATAATCATATGACCCCCTATGAGCAAGCACTTTGGCAACAGTAGGAAGGAAAAACTCCCTTTTAACAGGAAGAAACCTCCGGCAGAACCAGGCTCAGGGAGGGGCGGCCATCTGCTGCGACCTGTTGGGGTGAGAGAATGAAGACAGGATAAAAGACATGCTGTGGAAGAGAGACAGAGGTTAATAAAAGATATGATTCAATGCAGAGAGGTCTGTTAATACATAGTGAGTGAGAAAGGTGACTGGAAAGGAAAAACTCAATGCATCATGGGAATCCCCCGGCAGCCTATGTCTATTGCAGCATAAC
This sequence comes from Rhamphochromis sp. 'chilingali', assembly GCF_963969265.1. Taxonomy (NCBI): domain Eukaryota; kingdom Metazoa; phylum Chordata; class Actinopteri; order Cichliformes; family Cichlidae; genus Rhamphochromis; species Rhamphochromis sp. 'chilingali'. The sequence continues at coordinate 9,465,238 of NC_137931.1, read as the reverse complement.
TAAGGGAGGATTCAGGGTCACCTGGTCCAGCCCTAACTATATGCTTTAGCAAAAAGGAAAGTTTTAAGCCTAATCTTAAAAGTAGAGATAGTGTCTGTCTCCTGAATCCAAACTGGAAGCTGGTTCCACAGAAGAGGGGCCTGAAAACTGAAGGCTCTCCCTCCCATTCTACTTTTAAATACTCTAGGAACAACAAGTAGGCCTGCAGAGCGAGAGCGAAGCGCTCTAATAGGGTGATATGGTACTACAAGGTCATTAAGATAAGATGGGGCCTGATTATTTAAGACCTTGTATGTGAGGATTTTGAATTCAATTCTGGATTTAACAGGAAGCCAATGAAGGGAAGCTAAAACGGGAGAAATATGCTCTCTCTTTCTAGTCCCTGTCAGTACTCTTGCTGCAGCATTTTGGATTAGCTGAAGGCTTTTCAGTGAGTTTTTTGGACATCCTGATAATAATGAATTACAGTAGTCCAGCCTGGAAGTAATAAATGCATGAACTAGTTTTTCAGCGTCACTCTGAGACAGGATATTTCTAATTTTAGAGATGTTGCGCAAATGGAAGAACGCAGTCTTACATATTTGTTTAATATGTGCATTGAAGGACATGTCCTGGTCAAAAATGACTCCAAGGTGTGAAGAGGACTCTCCATTTACATGAACAAATTGGAGTCTATTAGATAGATATGATAAAACAGAGTAAAACAGTGAAATGTGGATTGTTAAATATTAGGTCTCTCTCCTCCAAGTCTCTGTTAGTACATGACTTAATAATTGATCAACAAATTGATTTACTCTGCCTTACAGAAACCTGGTTGCAGCAGGATGATTATGTTAGTTTAAATGAATCAACACCCCCAAGGCATTCTAACTACCAGAAATCTCGAAGCACAGGCCGAGGTGGCGGTGTGGCAGCAATTTTTCACACCAGCCTATTAATTAATGAAAGACCAAGACAGACTTTTAATTCATTTGAAAGCCTGATGCTTAGCCTCGTCCACCCCAGCTGTAAAACTCAGAAACCAGTCTTACTTGTTATCATCTATCGTCCACCTGGGCCTTACACAGAGTTTCTGTCTGATTTCTCAGACTTTATATCTAATTTAGTTCTGAGCTCAGATAAAATAATTATTGTGGGTGATTTTAACATCCATGTAGATGCTAAAAATGACAGCCTCAACATGGCATTTAATCTGTTATTAGACTCAATTGGCTTCTCTCAAAATGTAAAAGAACCCACCCACCACTTTAATCACACTCTAGATCTTGTTTTAACATATGGCATAGAAACTGAACTTTTAACAGTGTTTCCTGAAAACCCTTTCCTGTCTGATCATTTCCTGATAACATTTACATTTACAATAATTGATTACACAGCAGTGGAGAGTAGACTTTATCAAGGTAGATGTCTTTCTGAAAGCGCTGTAAGTAAGTTTAAGAATATAATCCACCCACTGTTATCATCTTCAATGACCTGTACCAACATAGAGCAGAGCAGCTATCTGAACGCTACCCCAACAGAGGTCGATTATCTTGTTAATAATTTTACCTCCTCACTACGTACGACTCTGGATACTGTAGCTCCTGTGAAAACTAAGGTCTCTAATCAGAAGTACCTGACTCCGTGGTATAATTCTCAAACACGTACCCTAAAGCAGATGACTCGTAATCTGAAGAGGAAATGGTGTGTCACAAATTTAGAGGATCATCATTTAGCCTGGAGAAATAGTTTGTTGCTTTATAAGAAAGCCCTCCGCAAAGCCAGAACATCTTACTATTCGTCACTGATTGAAGACAATAAGAACAACCCCAGGTTTCTCTTCAGCACTGTAGCCAGGCTGACAAAGGTCAGCGCTCTTTTGAGCCAACCATCCCTTTAACGTTAACTAGTAATGACTTCATGAACTTCTTCACAAATAAAATTTTTATCATTAGAGAAAAAATTACCAATAATCATCCCACAGATGTAATATTATCTACAGCTACTTTTAGCATCATTGATGTTAAGTCAGACTCTTTTTCTCCAATTAATCTTTCTGAGTTAACTTCAATAATTACTTCCTCCAAACCATCAACCTGTCTTTTAGACCCCATTCCTACAAAACTGCTCAAAGAAGTCCTGCCATTAATTAATGCTTCAATCTTAAATATGATCAACCTATCGCTAATAATTGGCTATGTACCACAGGCCTTCAAGGTGGCTGTAGTTAAACCTTGACTCAAAAAGCCATCTCTAGACCAAGCAGTCTTAGCTAATTATAGGCCAACGTTCCTGTCATATCAATGTCATGTTGACCATAATATCCTATTAGAGCGATTAGAACATGCTGTAGGTATTACAGGTACTGCACTGCAGTGGTTTGTATCATATCTATCTAATAGACTCCAATTTGTACATGTAAATGGAGAGTCCTCTTCACACACTGAGGTTAATTATGGAGTTCCACAGGGTTCAGTGCTAGGACCAATTCTGTTTACATTATACATGCTTCCCTTAGGCAGCATCATTAGAAGACATAGTATAAATTTTCACTGCTATGCAGATGACACCCAGCTCTATCTATCCATGAAGCCAGATAACACAGACCAATTAGTTAAACTGCAGGAATGTCTTAAAGACATAAAGAGCTGGATGCCCGCTAACTTTCTGCTTCTTGATTCAGATAAAACTGAGGTTATTGTACTCGGCCCTGAAAATATTAGAAATATGGTATCTAACCAGATTCTTACTCTGGATGGCATTACCTTGGCCTCCAGTAACACTGTGAGGAACCTTGGAGTCATTTTTGACCAGGACATGTCCTTCAATGCTGGACTACTGTAATTCATTATTATCAGGATGTCCAAAAAACTCACTGAAAAGCCTTCAGCTAATCCAAAATGCTGCAGCAAGAGTACTGACAGGGACTAGAAAGAGAGAGCATATTTCTCCTGTTTTAGCTTCCCTTCATTGGCTTCCTGTTAAATCCAGAATTGAATTCAAAATCCTCACATACAAGGTCTTAAACAATCAGGCCCCATCTTATCTTAATGACCTTGTAGTACCATATCACCCTATTAGAGCGCTTCGCTCTCGCTCTGCAGGCCTACTTGTTGTTCCTAGAGTATTTAAAAGTAGAATGGGAGGGAGAGCCTTCAGTTTTCAGGCCCCTCTTCTGTGGAACCAGCTTCCAGTTTGGATTCAGGAGACAGACACTATCTCTACTTTTAAGATTAGGCTTAAAACTTTCCTTTTTGCTAAAGCATATAGTTAGGGCTGGACCAGGTGACCCTGAATCCTCCCTTAGTTATGCTGCAATAGACATAGGCTGCCGGGGGATTCCCATGATGCATTGAGTTTTTCCTTTCCAGTCACCTTTCTCACTCACTATGTATTAACAGACCTCTCTGCATTGAATCCTATCTATTATTATACCGCCCCTCCCTGAGCCTGGTTCTGCCGAAGGTTTCTTCGTGTTAAAAGGGAGTTATTCCTTCCCACTGTCGCCAAAGTGCTTGCTCATAGGGGGTCATATGATTGTTGGGTTTTTCTCTGTATCTATGAAGCACCTTGAGGCGACTTTTGTTGTGATTTGGCGCTATATAAATAAAATTGAATTGAATTGAATTGTTCCCACTAGTGCTGTCAGCGTTAATCTCGTTGAAATGACGTTAACACCACAACACGGCAAATCTCCGTTAACGAGCTACCGCGGATCGCCCCGTGCGTGGGGCTGGACGGCGTCAACATGTTAACGAGCAAACTGCGCTAACGCACTAGTTCCCACCAATGTAATTGAGCATTGCGTGGCATATCCGACATACTGTTTTACTTTTGTCCACGAACCGAAAGCACTGTATCGAACGGTTCAATATCGAGTATTGTTGCACCCCTAGTATACACATAACAGACAACTTAGCAAAAGAACAATTTTAAATTACATCTTTAGGCTCTTTGTTAGTAGAAGCCTGTTACAAGTTATTCACATTCATTTCTTGAATCTATGAAAAATGCCAAGATAACAAAGTCTGAGGGTATAAAAAGTACATCTGCACTAACAAGGGGATTCCTAAAGACCTACTGAATAAGATCTTGGCATATCTCAGAATGGTGTGCAGTCTCGCTTTTAAAATGGGCGGGAACTTGATAAATGAAGGACAAAATAGTGACAGGACTAAAAAATGATCTACAGCAGAGAAATGTTTGAAAGCCATGTTCTTAAGAAAGAAGAAACAAATACAGCAAATACCTGACACAGTAACTGAGAGGTGCTTCCGGCCCTTCAGTTGATCCATGTACTGTTCTCTGAATCCTCATTAGAAATGGTCTCAGTGAAAGGGTGACTATCAAGAAGTCATTATTAACTGAGAGAAATAAGGAAAAATGCTGAGAAATTCCAAATTAAAGAAAAACCAGAATGAAAATCTGTGGCAACGGGTCTGATAAAGTGATAAAATTATCAAGTAATTGAAATGTATTGGTTAAAATTGTTAGATTTGTATTGTTGATTGTCATTTATGCTTAGAAATATTTACTTATATATGCTTAGAGTTTTGTAATTAGTTGTAGATTGGTAGAGGTTTTGATCCTTGATAGTCTGCAAACTTTGTGTGTATTAGACAGCACTTTGGGAGCATGAGAGGTCATACCGTGTCTTATTATTTTATGGTAGGATTAACGTAGTTGCGTCTGTTCTAGTCTAAGTGCTCTTTGTTTAGATGAACTGCAGGACTTCCTCACCGTGTTATCTAGGATGAACCATCTAGGGTGAGGGGGAGGCTACCCTCTTCCTGACCAAGGATGTTTGACCCTTTGATCAGCAGTACACACACACACACACACACACACACACACACACACACACACACACACACACACACACACACACACACACACACACACAGGCAAGGTACTCTTTGTGTGTATGTAGACATCATATGTTAATGAACTTATGCATATTCATGTAACCTCAATAAAAGAACAGTGGTACGGGAGAACGGACGAGAGCAACTGGGGTCAAGCGAAGGAACGGTGCCTGTCCGGTTCTCTCCCGTGCACGAGAAACATGAAGAAGCTTGCCTACTTGTGTCTTGCTTTGCAGTGTAATTATATTGCCTTCAACGTTCCAGCGGATGGGTTCAAGCTACAAACCTATCATTAATTGGTCCTTCGAGCCGGAGCCCTGGAATCGCATTCACCGAGGGGAGGAGAGGCACGCTGAAAGACTGACGTCAGCCAGGAAGTTCCTGTGGATTCGCTGTATGTCTTTTCTCCTCGATGAATGGCGATTGGCGGGATTCGAGGCTGATATTACACGCTAAGCAACACCGAGTAAGTTTAGAGTCCAACTCTATAACTGTACGTCTTCGCCGCTCAGTGGGGCGTTGTCCGTGGCCGCTTAGTTGGGCTAAAATTACGTCTTCGCCGCTCAGTGGGGCGTTGTCCGTGGCCGCTCAGTGGGGCTAAAATTCGCCGTCTAAGTGGGGCGATGTACAAAGCCGCTCAGTGGGGTTTTTTGTACAGAAGCATTAAGTCGCAGAGTTGCGCAGTTCGAACTTTTTTTGGTTCGCCGTCTTAGTGGGGCGAAATACAGACCGCTGTGTGGGGTACTGTAGTGAGTTCTCCACCGCTCAGTGGGGTGTTGAGAAGTTCCGCGGGGTCCAGATTGTGCTGGACAGTAGGCCTATTTTGTGTTGTTGTCATTGTCGTCGTCGTTGTTGTTGTTGTTGTGTGTGAGTGTGTGCGGAGCAGAACATGTGGTCTGTGACACCGACTGTTGTTGTTATCATGGGTTTCTAAGCAACCAAGAGTGAGTCGGAGGGAGACAGACGTTTGTGCTGGACTTTGCTCCTGGCAGCACAAAGTATTTATGTAAAAAAGAGAGAGAGCGACGGCTCCACAGCTGCGCGGATTCACGCGGACCTGAGCCGTGCGGTTAATCGCAGGCTTATAAATGGAAGAGATTCAAATGTTAGAAGTTTTCAGAAAACACACCAGCCTTGGAGAGCTGTGGAGAAGGCCAGCCCACATCAGCAGCACTTAAGATATGCTCTGGTGAATGGCTTTCCCCCCACCCCTTGCTGACACAATGTTTATTCTTTAGCTTGCCCTGATCGACAGCAGCCTGTGTGCCAGACCATAGATTTAATTGAGGTGGATAGTTGTTAAAAGTAATCTACATTAAGCTTGTGGTTGCTTAAATTCAGTACAATGACATGTGAGGTGAAGTGATATAGGTAAATATTTAAACTAATGAAGTGCATAGAGGCACTTGACCTGTGTGAAAGACTGTCGTCTTGTTATGAGCCATTGTTGAGATATGGAGCACACCTGTGAAAACAACTAATATGCTGAACCCTGTATGAAACATCTAAAAGTACATGATGGAGGAGCTGTGTTGAATATGAAAGTGTAAGACTTTGCCGCTGTGGGCAGAGCATGCAACTACTGTGTGATGTTGCGTTGCAGTTTTTTTCTGAGCTGATGAGCAAGCTACACGTTATCAGATCAAGAGCTGTCTGGGAACTACTCAAAGAGGGGGAAACAGGGAGTGTGCAGCGTTTCCGTGAGCAGTTTTCCTGCATCTTGACTTGTGTGTAGAGTGTTCATAACATCAGCATCATGTTTTTGTTTATTTGTTTTGTTGGGTTGAAAATAATTAAATAAATGTGTGATCATGCCTATGGATCACCATGGCACGTATCTCCAGCCATATGATTTATTTATGCAGATGACAAAGTGAGTGTGAATGTGTCTGACATCACAGTGTTTTTGTGCACTGTGCAAAAGTAATTGCCTTTGATTGTGAGTGAGAGCGGTGATTCTGCAGGTCACCAGCTATTGTAACGAAAAAAAAAAAAAAGAGTGAAAAAGAGACAAAAATTACATTGTAGACGAAGAAAAATAATCATGGGAAAAGGTTTCGTGTTGATCAGCCGAAAAACAACTACAATGTCATTTTATGCTTTTAAGAAAGGATTGTTCACACAAACACACACACACACACAGAGATGTGTGTTGATTAAGCAGTGATGATAATAATGAACATGTCTTAGTTTGTCACTTTCAGGTGAAAAGCAGACCTGAATCAATTTTCCACATGCAGCGGTCGGAAGAAAGTTATAGTTTAACATCATTGGAAACATGCAGGCCAAGTTTCTGGCTGACTTATTTACAGTGCCATGTGTTTCTCAACCTCACAAGCGAGCTCACTCCTCCCTGAAGATAAGGAATGCAGCTCCAAAGCAATAACATGATAAAGAGACAGCAGCAAGTCCTGAGCACAAAAAGTCCCAGCAAAGCAGCAGCAATGTGGACAAACAGCAGCAGCAGAAGAAAGCAAACCCATCTTCCTGTCTGATTGGATGAATTCCACGGAGGGGCGAGCAAGATGGCGGTGGCAGCATGTTGAAATGCTCAAAAAGGACTGAGTGACTCGGGCAAGCCACATGCGGCTAGCATGCTGGCTAGCGACATGAAAGAAATGGACCCTTCATGATGCGTTCAACGTGCCAGCGCTGTGGTGGGAAAGGCTCCATCATAAACACGCCCTGCACCAAGGTTCAGGCCAAGAAGAAGAAGACGATGACTTCCAAGCCCAAGAAGGTCGGCCTCAGCGTGGGCGAGCTGATTGTGAAAGCCGTGGCCGCTTCCAAGGAGCGCAACGGCCTGTCCGTGGCCGCTCTCAAGAAGGCTCTGGCTGCCGGAGGCTACGATGTGGACAAGAACAAGGCCCGTGTCAAGACCGCCATCAAGAGCCTGGTGGCGAAGGGCACTCTGGTGCAGACCAAGGGCACCAGGACCTCCGGATCCTTCAAGATGAACAAGGCTACTGAGAGCAAAGCCAAGAAGCCCGCCGCGGCCAAAGCCAAGAAACCGGCAGCAGCTGCTAAGAAGTCGCCCAAGAAGGCAGCGGCAGCACTTCAGACACTAGCACAAAGTCAACCGCATCAGAGGAGGGACAGGACAAAGCTGAAGGAGAAACTGCCTGCTATTGGACTATTGAAGTGGCAGAGGACAATAGTGAGAGTGGTGAGAACACAAATTTTGTTATTAAATGTGGGAAATCAAAATTTGGGTTAGCAAACCTGGGGAAAAAGAAAACTGACTGCTTAAGTTGGAAAATTGTGAAGGAGTCTGAAACATATACAAACATATACAGAATCACACAAAACATGCATTAACCCTACTAACACAAGCACAAGAGAGCTTATGAAGATTAGACAACATCTTAAGCGTGTGAGTCTGTTTATCATCTTGTCCAAGTCACCTCGTGTGATGCAAAGACCAGTGGACTCACAGCACATTAGTTAAGAAATGATTAAATAATAGCAGAGAAGTGTGTAGGAAAGGCAGCTTTAAGAACATGCTCTGCTGGATATGCAGCTCCACAGACATGCATTAAACCTGCCTAATAACACAAACACATGTAATGAAAATTAGCTTGTTATCTTTCATCAGTGTTAAAATAGTGTCAATTTAGCAGACACTTGTTCTCAAATACTGAATTTATCCAATAAAAAAAAATTGACTCTGTAGGTTGCAGGACAGCAGTTTAACTTTTGTGGGGAAAAAAGATCCTGGTTTGACCAACCAGTGATCAGACAATAAATTTAGTTGTTAATATAGTAAATTGGGAGAAGCTTCCTGCTTGATTGATGCAGCACAAGTTTACTACTAAATTTACTGTATGAGGGAAATTCTCTTTTAGTGATAACATTTTGAACATGCATTTCTGTCGTCCTGTCATCCTAGTGGGTTAATAGCTGATTCAAATTAGTTGATCGGTCTTAGATTAATGAAAGGTGACTGAATTCTAGCACGAGTGAATGAGATGTGTTGGAGTTGTTGTGTGTTGAGTGGAGACTCTAAAACACTGAGTTTCCTGTTTTGATGTGCGAGTGAATCCTGTATTTAGATACACAACTCTGAATACATCAGAACAAACGTCTTTTGTGAAGTGCATGACAGCATGTCACATGTTTTATGATGAAGGGAAAAAGGAAAAATTGAATAAAATAGATCTGTGGCTTAAATGAGTGAAGAGCACAGACCGGGTGATTAAACTCATAGCTAATATGACATTAGGGTTATGTGGTGTGTTGTGCGGCTGATGGTTGGTTTGGAGTGAATCTAGCTGATGATTCTTCTCCTGTTGTGAAGATGATGAGGAGTTTGTGTCATGACTTAACAAGGCCTTTTTATTTTGATACTTTCACAGTGCACTGAAAGTTTGGTTTGATAATCTCTGTTATTTTTTATTTTTCATTTTTGAACAAGCACTAATTTTTGCTTGTGAATTTCTTTTCTTTGAGCAGATCTGCAAGTCGGGAGTTAAAAGCGTTACACGTCGTCAAGAAAATTGTTGCAAGTGAGTTTCTCCACATTTAAAATGGGTTCAGGAGAAAGCCACTTATTTGGGACAATTAGGAAATGAGAGTCCCCCCCAAAAAGGATTCAACGAGGAAATCCAGTCTAAATTATTTTTCTTTTTGAAATAACGTCGTTTTGCTGAGCGTGGAAACGAATGCGATGATAATTTCCACAATTAGCAAAAGAAGGAACCACTGAGTGAATGAGTGAGAATTTTAAAATAACTGACTGACTGACTGAACATGATTGTGTGAAGCTAACCCCCACCTGACAAAGGTGCAGATGAACCCATGTGTTTCCTTTTACAGGAGCAGAAAGATGACAGCAACACTCGAGGTTGCATGATGATTTAACCTTTTAAATGCCATTTTCTGTGTCTGTGCATTTATCAGGTGTGTTATTCATAGGCTTGAGTTGCTCACAGAGATAACTGTGACAAAGTATGCATACGCCTGCGCAAGCGCTAATATTTGCATTTTCTTTTCTTACAGCATGCCAGTTCTTCATGTGAATTGATGATGCGATTTATACCAGGACAACTGGTTGATGTTTTTTCCTACTACAGGATTTCTGGGTTTATGTGTGAGGAAAACTGTGTTTATAGGTTATGAGTGGTGATGCTGTTGCATTGTGTTGATGGGAAAATGTGAAGGTTACTTTGATAATGTGAATAACATGTGTGAAATTTCCTGTGTTGAGAACTGGTGTTACTTCTTTCCACAGCTAGGGATGGCTAACTTTATGGTGTTTTTATGGCACCTCTGGAATGTGGATGGCCGACGCCTGCCCACCAGGATAATCAATGTGTGTTGCTAATGTTTGTTTTTTGAGACTGCATGTACAAGATTCAGCAGAAGCGGACAAGTGACATGAGACAAACAAATAAGAGATGCGGTGTTATGGAATAGTTAATATGGGCTCATTAGCTGGCCACTTTTGAGCCCATAAATAATATATGAGTGGAGTGACTTTGCTTAAGAGCAGTCACCGATTACATTAATGTTGCCTGAGTACATGGGATGATCCATGTCTGAGGCGACTTATGAAAATAATTGTAGTTTACTGATTTGAGAAAACCTGCACATGACACTTGTCTTGCTGATGTTGAATGCTTCTTGTTCTTATGATACAATTGTTTACAGGTATGGAGTTTGATTTTACTTCCAGATCTTGTTTTCCAGGCCATGATGGTGTGTATGCAGGCTCCTGGGAGAGCCAGGTGTTAAGCAAACTTAATATGCAAAACACACTAACATTTTCATTGCAGGATTATAGGTCCAGGGTGGTGCTGCTCCAGGGGAGGAGATGCCCTGATGTTGCCTGGGATATGATCTTGCTAATCTTTTTCTTTAAGACTGGAATCCAGGTTTGGTGAGTTGACGCATGGGTGTGTCCATGCGTCAAGAGGAGGGGTCCAAGGATTAACATTAAACAATGTTTTTTATTATTGTTGCAGTGATTTGTGTGATTAGCCGTTTTATTTACAAATATTAAACCTATGCAAGTGGTGCACCCATGTTCAGATGAGGCTTTGATGGCCTATAAGTGAAGTTCACTGAACTAAAGAATGTGGTTTGATGACTGTTGACATGCTCTCCAAATAGTTTGTCTTCCTAGCAAGGAAATACAGGTGCAGCAGTAATCTCCTGAGAAATCTTCAGAGGCCCAGTGAGAAGCGCATAGCTGACAGGACCAGGCAGTGGTTGAGGTCAAAGGTCAAGCTGGTTGGGGCCCATCATGAGATCAGACCTTGGAGCCACAGCAAGGACCATTTTAACTGCCTGCAAAATAGCGAGAGACCCTCCTGGATTTATCAGAGCCACTGCAAGAGGTCGAGGTCCCAGGAAACCCCGGCACCCTCAAGACAGCACAATAGAGAAATCTCACACTTGGTTGTTTCAGTGGTGAGGGGGGAGTGCTGATTGAGCCCCCGTAGGGTAAGCTCGCACTTCAACCTCCAGCCTCTGATCAACTCTAGGGCAACCAAGTGCGAGGCGTGACGGACCTGTGTGCGACCAGGACCCTCTTGGTTACCTTGACTACGACACTTATCCTTATAGGACCCCAGCTGGTGCCGGAAACAGCTGAACCAGGAGGAAGGCAGAGGAGATGGACACATGACTCTCACCTAAGAGAGACAGATCCAGCAGGCCCAAAATCAGGACTATGCATTACGAGAAGGAGTGCCTGAGAGGATCGTCCACAGGATGGGAGCTGAGGCCAGGAGAGAGGCTTCAGGAGGATCAGCGGTCATCTTCAGCACAGCAGACATCACACAGAGAGCTGTGCTACTGAGCTTCCAGGAGATCAAGAGGAGACTTCCCACAGCAAGATTTTAAATAAAATGAAAGATTCAATATTGACGCTGAGAAAGACAATTAAGGTGTACGACGTGCCCTGCCTTAAATCTTCAGCAGCGTTGGGATATGAAAACTCGAGGGATGAGGGCTCCATCGACAGCGTAGAAGCAGTTCGAGGATGACATCATGATTCTGTGAAAAGCACAGGAACCAGAAGCTATGGTGGTGATAACAGCAGTTTCCTATGAACATCACCTAACGCTGTGCCACTGTACTGTGCATACGATGACACTCTGAAGGCTGCTGGGATCATAACAGCAGTAAGACAACTGAACCCTGCACCCTTTCCACAGAGGTGTTTCTCTGCAGAGCGTGGACAATTAAGGAGTCATAAATATCCCCCTCACAGGACGAAGGCTTGAATGAGGTGATGGGGGTTGGTGGAGGCCATAAAACTAGAGTGCTGAGAGGTCTGCAGCTTGGAAATAGCTGAGACCCATGTTGACGAACAACAAAACTAACTGGTATGTTTGAATGTTTATTCTACATACATTTGGACTCTGGTCCTATGGACAGTGATGGAAACAACTGGAAGAGACATTCATGACGCCCTGCAGAGCTTAAACCACTCTGCAGAGAGACATGTGATTTGCACACCCAGAGGAAGCATCACCAAGCTGAGATGTTTTTGAAAATGTTATCTTCTTATTTTCACTATTAAATTAACAATTTCTTTGTTTGCTCGTAAGATGCAGTTTGCCATGAGATGAGCTCAATGAATGGGATAACTGCTAATACATTTGTTGAACTGTGTACCTTTTCAGTAATTTAGGGTGATTTGACATATGCTGAGTATAAAAATGTTTGCATTGAAACTGTCAGACATGAGGTATTCATACCTGGGAACTTTTCAGGCATAAAGGTCAAAAAGGGGGGAAATGTTAGATTTGTATTGTTGATTGTCATTTATGCTTAGAAATATTTACTTATATATGCTTAAAGTTTTGTAATTAGTTGTAGATTGGTAGAGGTTTTGATCCTTGATAGTCTGCAAACTTTGTGTGTATTAGACAGCACTTTGGGAGCATGAGAGGTCATACCGTGTCTTATTATTTTATGGTAGGATTAACGTAGTTGCGTCTGTTCTAGTCTAAGTGCTCTTTGTTTAGATGAACTGCAGGACTTCCTCACCGTGTTATCTAGGATGAACCATCTAGGGTGAGGGGGAGGCTACCCTCTTCCTGACCAAGGATGTTTGACCCTTTGATCAGCAGTACACACACACACACACACACACACACACACACCCACACACACACACACACACACACACACAGGCAAGGTACTCTTTGTGTGTATGTAGACGTCATATGTTAATGAACTTATGCATATTCATGTAACCTCAATAAAAGAACAGTGGTACGGGAGAACGGACGAGAGCAACTGGGGTCAAGCGAAGGAACGGTGCCTGTCCGGTTCTCTCCCGTGCACGAGAAACATGAAGAAGCTTGCCTACTTGTGTCTTGCTTTGCAGTGTAATTATATTGCCTTCAACGTTCCAGCGGATGGGTTCAAGCTACAAACCTATCATTAATCATCACCAGTATGCACAAAGGAGGTCAGGAGAGAGGTACATCAGTGAATGTCTACAGACATCTGTAAGACATGGTGGACGGTGTGCTGTGGTCTGCATTTGGAGATCTTGTCACACTTAATGGAAATATGAACTCAGACCCCCTCCAGATTTTATTGCATGGTGACCTCACTTTTCTGATTAGCAATAGGTTCATTTTTCAACATGTCATTTAACCCAAATATAGCCCCATTGCCTACAATCATAGCTACATAGATGGAACACTGGATCAGTCATGGATGTAGCCTACATAACAGAATAAGGTTGATTAAACGACAGATTTTCTTTAAAAATTAAGAACCGCTAACTTGAACTTGACACTGATTCACACAGTTATTTTACTAAGGAGTGTAGAAAATATCAAAATAAATATCAAAAATAATAAAATAATAACAAAAATAGATGTAGACTCTGCTCGTCTGGTAATTGCCAGACCTCATCACAGTGTATTTTGTTTTATTTTTCATGAACATGTTTAATTTTTTCCAACATAGTTGCCTACTGGTGTTCATCAGATATATAAAATAGCTGTATTTCACTCCCACTTTTATCAAACTCAAAGTCACCGAACAACACAATCTTGCCCAGTGGCTAGAAAGAAAATAAAAAAAACACAAAAAACCCACAGACAGACCAACTAGCTTTGACACGAGTAGATGGCTGGTGCACTGTATAACTTTCAGGCTCAATGTAGCTTTCGCAGCAAGCTTCTGCCTGACTGGCTGGATACAGAATCCTCACTATCATTTTTTACATTCTAATATCTTCCATAAATGCCTTTTTATGTTCATTTGGCTTGAGGCGCTCTGAAAAAATACTCAGGCACTGTGCCTAAGTCTTTCTGTGGTAGTGGAAACTGTAGATTAGTTGGAACCTGACAAAACTGAATATAGAGGAGAAGTATAAAAGACTTCATCATACCTAACCTAGAGGCATGTTTTGTAACATGGGTAAATTTTTGCCTTAAGCAAATTCAGTGCCGGTTGAATTGTGCCTCCTGCGCATTTTATGAAGCCTTTTCCTGATTTAGCAGTGCAACATTCTTACTGATTGATAGACAGTATGTTCAACGGCATCTGCTAATTGTCACATCAATTTTTTTTGTAGGCAAGAATTCCCCTAATTATTCCACACTTAGTCTGCTGAAATCACTTCACATCATCGGAAATACTGCCACCCCCACCCCTTATTGCTAATTGATAGCACATGTGTCATCTTGTCATGCTGCTTAGACACTCCCAGTCAGCTTAAAGTGAGCCTAAAAAAACATGGAAGGTGTGCTACGATATTCCAAACTTTCATCAAATTCCAATCAGCAACGTCTGAGATATCTGATCTGTAGTCCAAATAATCAGGCATTGTTACTGAGCAGCCATTCCCCTTGCTCATATTAACATCCATCTTTTCTCAGCAGCAGTCATATTTGCACACACACACAGACACACACATACAGAACGCCTTGGTAATTTGGCGAACCGAGCTGACATAAAAATCACCAATCAGAAAATACTTTTTGAATAAAATTCAGCCTCATGAAACATCTTTTATACCTTTAGAGCAATTTGCTGGGGTACAGTCAAAGAAATGGAACATTCATGAACAGAAATATTTTCCAAGAGGTAAGAAATACACAGCGGCGGTGTCAGATATATCTGCGTATACTGAATGCTACATTGTTCTTTTTTATCTATTGAAATCTAAGGCCTACAGCTACTGATCATTGGAGAAGTATCAACCTTTTAACTAAAAAGATACTTGATATGACTTCATATGACAGGCAAACTGTGCAGTAACACAGCGTTTTGTCATCGTTACTGTACACAAACTGACCTGGAAGTCACCTCGCACCTTGAACTATGTTATAGCATAAGTGACTAGACTAAGTAGAGCAGTGCAAAGTAAGTGGCACTTCTCTACTTCAGACAAAAATACACATTGACTACTTGACATTAAAAAAAACGGAGTTAGCCCCTTGACTCTGTCAGTGGTGTGATCAGCCTTGTGTGTATTAGACGCCTGAGGGAGGAATATTTCATCGGCATTACGGACTCGACAGAATCTGAAATCAAAGCAGCGGACCCCTGCCTTCACTTGCCCGCCACTGGGACATTTCCCCCTTATCTTAGCTGTCTTCAGCACTGGGAGGCAGACGTGACTGTAAATGCCAACCTGCCCCCTGAAAATGAGTGTAATATCTGTGGCTTGGCTGAGCAGCTTTTGCCCTGTAGCATCCACCCAACATAGTAACTTCTCAGAGAGCAATGCTCTCTTCCAGGCCCTGCCTTCTTTTTTTAAATCAGTTTTCCAGAGTCTGGCAGTGTGCACAAGCAGGTCTAGGTGAGGGGAATTAATTTTATATTCTGGCTGTCAGCCTACCAAAGTAACATCAGCAGCCCCTGACCAAAGTGCACTGTTGAATATGAGTCATATGTTTTCCAAGGTGTGATACTTGACATGTCATACATATATATACTTGTACTCACCAGTCACTGCATCAAGCACGCTTTGCTAGAACTTGGTTGAACCCCATTTCTCCTTCAAAGGTACCTTAATTTTGAAACTTTAACTCCAGGCTGGACAAATCTACACCACAATTCAAAAGTTTGGACACACCTTCTTATTTAATGTTTTTTCTTTATTTTCATGTTTATTTACATTGTAGATTCTCGCTGAAAGCATCTATGAATGAATGAAAAACTAATAAAATTATGTAATAAACTAAAAAGTGGGAAATAACTAAAAACATGTTTCATATTTGAGATTCTTCAAAACAGCCACCCTTTGCTTTGATTACTGCTTTGCACACTCTTGGCGTTCTCTCGATGAGCTTCTTGAGGTAGTCACCTAAAATGGTTTTCCAACAGTCTTGAAGGAGTTCCCAGAGATGCTGAGCACTTGTTGGCCCTTTTGCCTTCACTCTGCAATCCATCTCATCCCAAACCATCTTAATTGGGTTTAGGTAAGGTGACTGTGAAGGCCAGGCCATCTGGTGCAGCACTACATCACTCTCCTTGTTCAAATAAGCCCTTAGACAGCCTAGAGTTTTGTTTGGGGTCATTGTCCTGTTGAAAAATAATTGATGGTCTAACTCAGGGGTGTCCAACTAGATGTGTCCTTGAGCCAACACAGCTGATTTAAAGGCTAAATTACCTCCTCAACATATCTTGAAGTTCTCCAGAGGCCTGGTAATGAACTAATCATTTGATTCATTTGTGTTGACCCAGGGTGATATCTAAAACCTACAGGACACCGGCCCTTGAGGCCTGGAGTCGGACACCCTGTTATAACTAAACGCAAACAAGATGTGATGGCATGTCAGTGCAGGATGCTGTGGTAGCCAAGCTAGTTCAGTGTGGCTTCAATTTTGAAAATTGAACATTGTCACCAGCAAAGCATACCCCACACCATCACACCTCCTCCTCCATGCTTCACAGTGGGAATCATGCATGTAGAGACCATCCGTTCACCTTTTCTGTGTGGCACAAAGTCATGGTGGGTGGATCAAAGATCTCAAATTTGGACTCATCAGACCAAAGCACAGATTTCCATTGGTCTAATGTTCATTCCTTGTCTGTCTTGGGCCAAACAAATCTCTTCTGCTTGTTGCTTTTCCTTGGTAAAGGTTTCTTAGCTACTTGACCATAGAGGCCTGATTCACGCAGTCTCCTGAACAGTTGATGTAGAGATATATCTGCTACCGGAACTCTGTGTGGCATTTATCTGGGCTCTAATCTGAGGTACTATTAACTTACGATTTTGGAGGCTGGTGACTCAGATGAATGTATCCTCAGCAGTAGACTTGACTCTTGGTCTTCCTTTGCTGGGACGGTCCTCATGTGAGCCAGTTTCAGCGTAGTGCTTGATGGTTTTTGCAACTGGACTTGGGGGCCATTCAGAATTTTAGCAATATTCAGGACTGATGACCTTCAGTTCTTAATGCAATGATGCACTGTCATTTCTCTTTACTTAGCTGATTGTTAGAATTCATATTATGGTAAGAACCAGTTGTCAAATAGGGCTATCAGCTGTGTACCTTCCGCACAACACAACTGATGGTCCGAACCCCATTGAGAAGGCAAGAAATTCCACAAATGAACTCTGGCAAGGCCCACCTGTGAACTGAAAACCATTTCAGGTGACTGCATCATGAAGCTCAATGAAAGAAGGACAAGGGTTTGTAGTGCTATCAACAAAGAATCTAAAATGTAAGACATATTTAGAGCCATTTATCATTTTTGTCTTTGCTACATTATTCCATATATCTTGCGTTATAAATTTGACATCTTCAGTATGTATATGTAAGCAGTAAAAGCATGTAGTATGTAAGTAGTTAAGTAGTAAAAAATAAATAAATAAAAAACCTTAAATGAGAAGATGTGTCCAAACTTTTGACTAGTAGTGTATGTTGATATGTCATTTATAAAAAAATTCTCACCTTATCTCAATTAGTGTAGCACAGCTGACATCAAAACTTATAAGACTTGCCAATGTACTATTGTCCAATTCTGGGGATGGTGCAATTGTAAGTGAAGCTGAAATATAGGAACTTGCAGGAAATTCAGGAAATTTCAAAGTCACTTAAATTTCTTTCCCATTCTGACATTTATTTGATTGAGGTACCCTGCTGGGGTAATAGGCTGGCCAAAGGAGGAGATAGAAGCCACTGACATCAAGACAAGAAAGCTCCTTACCTTGCATGGAGGGTTTCACCCCAACTCCAGCACCCTGAGGCTGTACGCTAAGCGGAAGGAAGGGGGCCGGGGACTGGTGAGTGTCAGCACCACAGTCCAGGATGAGACAAGGAACATCCATGAATACATCACGAAGATGGCCCCAACAGACAGCATGCTCAGTGAATACCTCAGGCAGCAGAAACCCAAGAAAGTGGAGGAAGGCGAGGAACCATCATGGAAGGACAGGCCCCTGCAGGGTATGTACCACCGGCAGATAGAGGAGGTGGCTGATATCCAGAAATCCTACCAGTGGCTGGACAAAGCTGGACTGAAAGACAGCACAGAGGCACTAATCATGGCAGCACAAGAACAAGCTCTGAGTGCAAGATCCATAGAGGCTGGGGTCTATCACACCAGGCAAGACCCCAGGTGCAGGCTGTGTAAAGATGCCCCTGAGACAATCCAGCACATAACAGCAGGGTGCAAGATGCTAGCAGGAAGGGCTTACATGGAACGCCATAACCAAGTTGCCGGCATAGTATACAGAAACATCTGTGCCGAATATGGCCTGGAAGTGCCGAGGTCAAAATGGGAGATGCCCCCAAGCTCTTGCAACGGTTGTATAGGGATCGAATAGCCCGTAGCAATGGGCCAGACACCCCATACTCCTGCAGCACCTCCCACAGGACACCCCGAGGGACACGTTCAAATGCCTTCTCCAAGTCCACAAAACACATGTAGACTAGTTGGGCAAACTCCCATACGCCCTCAAGTATCCTTGAGAGGATAAAGAGCTGGTCCAGTGTTCCGCGACCAGGATGACAACCGCATTGTTCCTTCTGTATCTGAGTTTCGACTAGCGGACGAACTCTCCTTTCAAGCACCCTGGCATAGACTTTAGTGACATTGGGAAGGAAAAACTCCCTTTTAACAGGAAGAAACCTCCGGCAGAAACAGGTTCAGGGAGAGCTGACCATCTACTGCGATCGGTTGGGGTGAGAGAAGGAAAACAGGATAAAACACATGCTGTGAAAGAGAGCCAGAGATTAATAATAAGTATGATTCAGTGCAGAGAGGTCTGTTAACACATAGTGAGTGAGAAAGGTGACTGAAGAAGAAATACTCAATGCATCATGGGAATCCCCCAGCACCCTACACCTATTGCAGCATAACTAAGGGAGGATTCAGGGTCACCTGATTCAGCCCAAACTATATACTTTAGCAAAAAGGAAAGTTTTAAGCCTAATCTTAAAAGTAGAGATAGTGTCTGTCTCCTCAATCCAAACTGGAAACTGGTTCCAGGGGCCTGAAAACTGAAGACTCTGCCTTCCATTCTACTTTTGGATTCAATTCTGGATTTAACAGGGAGCCAATGAAGGCAAGGCAAGGCAAGGCAAGGCAAGTTTATTTGTATAGCACAATTCAACAACAAGGTGATTCAAAGTGCTTTACAGAGACATTAGAAACAAGAACAAATAAAAAGCATGATTTAAAATTGATTAAAACAAGCAAATAAACTAACTAACTAATTAACAAACAAACAAACAAACAAAACAGTATATAAAATCAAAACAGATAAAATCAGAACAGTAGATAAAATCAGTAGTTAAATGTAAGTTTTGAAATTTAAGCTTAAAGTGTGGATTTGGTGCTTTATTCAAATGCAGCTGAGAACAGGTGAGTCTTCAACCTGGATTTAAATAAACTGAGTGTTTCAGCTGATCTGAGGCTTTCTGGGAGTTTGTTCCAGATATAAGGAGCATAAAAGCTGAATGCAGCTTCTCCGTGTCTGGTTCTGACTCTGGGAACTGATAAAAGACCGGATCCAGATGACCTGAGGGATCTGGATGGTTCATACTGGGTCAGGAGGTCATTGATGTATTTTGGTCCTAAACCATTCAGAGCTTTATAGGCCAGCATCAGAACTTTAAAGTCTATCCTCTGACAAGGGAACCCAATATAGGCTTTAAGACATTCCTGCAGTTTAACTAATTGGTGTGTTATCTGACTTCACACATATGTCTGTGAAGGTTCTCAGTCATCCAGGTCATCGTAGTCAAAGGAGCTTGCAAAGAAAAGCGTCTGGACTTCTTTAAGTTGCTTGAAGACGTTTCACCTCTCATCCGAGAAGCTTCTTCAGTTCTAAGGTCAAAGGAGCTTGCAAAGAAAAGCGTCTGGACTTCTTTAAGTTGCTTGAAGACGTTTCACCTCTCATCCGAGAAGCTTCTTCAGTTTAAAGAAGTCCAGACGCTTTTCTTTGCAAGCTCCTTTGACTTCACACATAGATAGAGCTGGGTGTCATCAGCATAGCAGTGAAAATGTATACTATGTCTTCTAATGATACTGCTTAAGGGAAGCATGTATAATATAAACAAAATTGGTCCTAGCACTGAACCCTGTGGAACTCTATAATTAACTTTAGTGTGTGAAGAGGACTCCATTTACATGAATAAATTGGAGTGTAATAGATAGATATGATACAAACCACTGCAGTGGTTTGTATCATGTTCTAATCGCTCTAATATTATGGTCAACAGTATTGAACGCTGCACTGAGGTCAAGCAGGACAAGCACAGAGATGAGTCCACTGTCAGAGGCCATAAATAAGCCATTCCTCTGCAGATGATCTGTTAGCTGTTTGACAACTACTCTTTCAAGGATTTTTGATATGAAAGGAAGGTTGGAGATTGGCCTATAATTAGCTAAGACAGCTGGGTCAAGAGATGGCTTTTTAAGTAAAGGTTTAACTACAGCCAGCTGGAAGGCTTGTGGTACATAGCCAATTATTAGAGATAGGTTAATCATATTTAAGATTGAAGCATTAATTAATGGCAGGATTTCTTTGAACAGTCTATGTGGTTTCCAGTTCACTTGCTGCAACAGCTTCTATTTTTCTGAGAGTGTTATAAAGCTTTTCTAGAGAAAATTGTGACATCGGTTTTCAACAGCGAGCAATTGTTGTTGTAGTTCACATTAGATGCACTGTAAAATAACAATATTAATATTAATATTAAGACTAGTACCAGTAATTTCTTACCTTGAAGGGCTGGTGATATATACATTTGTATAATCATTTGGATCTAAAAAATTCCAGTAAGCTCTGTAGAATCTAATCTAAAATATGGGCAAAATTAAATTCTTGTGGTCTATATATTGACTAAAACTCACCTCAAGCCCCATTAAATTAGCCCGAGGTGACTGACCGAAACAGATTTGAAGCCCTCACTGGTCAGTGCTTTAAATCTCAACTGAATATGGCTGGAAGTTGAAATCACTCGCTGTGATATCCTGGCTTTCAAATGGAGCAATTTGTTTGTATTAAATGCTAATCCATACATGTAACCCACTGCGGATTTAGCTTTATTATGCAGATTTAGTAGCGCACAGCAAATGTATACAGTTTCAGCATCAGCGCCCCTGATGGGATCTGAATCCATAACCTCGGCAGCTTTCCTGCCATGCTACCTATTGAGTTAATCATGTTGTTCTTTCATTGTTTGGGTCCCTTGAGTCAATTCAAATCCCAAACTGAGATTAACTGGCAGGCATCCTAAATACAAATCCATTTTAAATTACTGCAGCTCAGGTGGACAGATGTAGTCAAATCCATCCAATAATGAGTCAGTACCCATTGAGCTCTCTTTTTTTTCTTTACTTAGAACATGTAGCACTCTATGTGCTTCTTTGAGCTAATACCCAACCTGCCAAGTTTCAAATTGAGTAATGGTTGTCCCAGTATTGCATGTAAGGGTGCAGATGGAGTTTCACTCTACCCTTTTTTCTTTTTCCCTAACATGATATGAAGTTACAGTATGAGCTGCTTGTTGCACAACACTTCAAATTGTGTTTCTCTCACTGTTCGTCGATGCTTTTTTTTCTTAAATGTCAAAACACTAACGAAACAGAGCTGTGTGCTTGTTGATCTTTAATGCATTAGAGACAAGGGAAGCAATTAACAGCTGTGAAATTTCAGCAGGGAAATAACTGAACTATCATTTCAAATATGCATTCAAAACATCTGCACGTTACTATTATTAAATTTCCAAACTGTCGATCGGTTTCTCCATGTCGCGGTTGCTGGTGAACGCAGAAATTCACACGTGGCTGAATTCCTCTGGTGAAGCAGCAGGGGGTTAAACACCTCTCTTAAGGGCAGCTCAGCTGTACATGAGTGAATGAAATGCCTTACTCATTTCATTCCCCACTGAGATCTTCATTAGTATTTCTTGAATTGGAATCAGTAGTCTTGGAGGCTGTAACCCCGCCATGTTCACTGGAAACAGTGAACAGTTAGATATACTTAGATCATTAGCCCCAATGCCGGTCCGCTGATTGCAAGTGATGGAAAATTTGGATTTGTAAACTATTTATGGGATGCGCCTCAAATCTCTGTATGTCATATGTTTTCCAGTTAGAGCTTGTACATTATGTCTTATTCACACTTTGACAAGCATTTGGCTTAACCCCCAGTCAATGTGCAACTGCATGGCCAAGTGCTTACGATAGTCCAAAGCTACAGAGAATTGAATTTGATAGTGATTCATTATTCATTATTTAAATAATTCAAGCCAGGATGATCAATTATGTACAGATTTGGCATAACTGAACGCAATTTTACCATTGCCTTTATCCACATGGAGCCCGAAGGAAAATGCAATAATTAAGACGCAGACAGGATTTTGTTTGTCTCAGGGTTTTAAACGTCAATCAGCGAGCATTCAGTCGATGTAAGCTCATTTGACTCTATAGATACAAGCTGCTCGATCTATACAAACCCTCGGTCCTGTGCTTACTCTCTGCATACATTTCACAGCCGGATCCATTTGGAAAGTCCCACGTTCTGTGTGCACTGCATGACACTGCAATTTAGAACTTCATTACTGTGCCTATCACTGAGTTTAACTATGCAGAAAATTCTCATTTTCTTCACTTCAGCCATCAGAAGGCACGAGGTGTGATGTGCCAAATGGATGAGTGAAAGACACGAGTTTGGTGTTTCATGACATAATAAAAAATGTCACAATGCAAAACCAGCAGAACCAAACTAACAGCAGGAACTTATCCGGCCTTACGGGCAGAGAAATCAGAAAAGCCTGTTGAAACAAACGAAACCACAAATCTCTTAAATTTGCTTCACCTCTGCAGACTTAAGGAGTTATGAAGAATAGTAAGCAATGGCCCAATCCATTGATTGGGCCATAAAGCGTGCTGGAGGGGGGAGTACTTTTCAAAACAAAATCATATATTGTTTTACATCTATAAATGGACAAGAGCTTTCAATGCGTACTAATAAAACATGGAACAGTATGTAGTTTCAATGAGCCAATGAGGAGAAGAACAGTATTTCTGTTCCTTAATTTCTACCCATGGTTACACTAAAATGAGACCCACACCAGGGAGCTGAGATTTAGGATTTTCATGAGTCCAAAATGCTCCCTTCTTTAAAATTAAAAATACGGATCATTGTCCTGTTGCATAACCCAATTTTGGCCAAGCTTTAACTGTGGGAAAGACAGCCTTACATTTGCCTTTGTTTTGGTATACAGAGATGTTCATGGTGGACTCAATAAGTGCAAGGTGTTCAGTCCTGCGATTGCAAAATAAGCCCAAATCATCACACCTCCACCATCGGGCTTGACAGTTGGTATGAGGAGTTTGTGCTCATATGTTGTGTTTTTGGTTTCTCCAAATTTGGCACAGTGCATAATGGCTGAACATCTTCGGTCAACTCATTTCTCCAAATTATATTGTTTCAGAAGTCTTGTAGTTTGTTCAGATGTAACTTGTAATAGCCAATGCCTGGTCTGAATGCTCCAGAGGCAGTCGCACTGGTTCAATTAATCAAATGCATTTGATTAGCAGCACTTTGATGCTACTTAATGCTTTCTTAGTAATTTAGAGAGTACTTGGTTTTTCACAAGCATGGATAAAATCTTTACTTTTTACTGTATCAAACATCAAATAAATTAAATTAAGGGACTCACTTGTACTGTGCAGAAAGTAAAGCAAGAGAAAATAATCCTGGGGGTTGTCTCTCATCATCCACTGTGTGTGAAAACATGCCCTCAGGTTCACAGACTCTCAAGCAAGCCCCACTGGAGGAACGTGGACCCGCTTCAGGTATGATCAGGAGAAAAATTACTGGATCAAACTAAATAAATTTTTTGTCGTGAAAATAAAAAAAAACATGTTGATTCCATTATCTTGATCTTCATTTCACTAAAATTAAACTTGGTTCTTGATCCTGACTAATAAATACAGTCATGGGGTGCAGGGTGTGAGTGGGGTTTTTTTTTCAGTTTCTCCCCGAAAAATGCCAACACAGCTCAGTCAAAACAAAGGCCAAGCAATTTAACACTGATATGGCATTTACATGTGGTATTAAAATGCAATCCTGTGCCTGGATTTCTGGATAGGAAAAAATGCAGATTAATGCATTGTGGTGTTAAAGAAAATCCACTTAGCAAGTCCAAAAGGATCAGCAAAAGTAATTGCACAAACTAGAAAGTCTTTGATTACAAACAGTGAGAGTGGTGTCAAAGTCAGAGCTGGAATTTTCAGAGTTAGGACAATATGCAGCAAGAGGTTTCCTCCCCTAGTGTCCGTCAGGGTAAGGCAGGTAAACAGAGTGCAGAGTTGAATTAGACTTTCTCCGCCATACACTCCAGCATTTTCAAGTGGAACATTTTGAACATCTTGATAAGCAGAAATAAATGAAGCTAAATGAGCTAAATTGCTTTTAAGTGCAATCCAGCTCTTGAGTCCTTTTAAAGCTAATTACATAAAAAATATCAGATTGTGCATCAAAATTAGACAGGATGTAAAACAGTGCATAAAAATAGACAGGAAGGGAAAAAACATGAAATAGGAAGAGGGGTGAAAGATAGTGTGGGGGATGGGGGGTAAGGGATGGGGGATGAGGGGTAGAGGGTGTGGGGGGGGGGCAAGAAAAATCTGAAATCACAAACAGGGTGACTGCCTCTGAAAGTGTGTGTGAGGTGAAGATATATTTGATTCTATTTTTACAGGATAACTCTTTAGCCGTGTAATGACAAATGACTTTCTCTGTGTCACAGAAAACAAAGTGCCCCACTGGGAGCCCTGTGCTATTTCATGATTTCTCTGACCCTGGCAGTGACAAAGTGGAAGTAAAAAGAGAGACTTCCACGAGACACGCTCACAGGACTGGAAATAAAGTAGGTTTACAGGGTGTGACGAAGCATGTTTACATGCCACTGGCAGAAGTGGCTTTGTGTAGGTGAGCGAGCGTGAGATGAGACCCTTGGTAATTGATTAAAACAGCATGCAAAGACTAGACAAGTGTGTCTGTGTCAATAGCCAACTGGGTAACTACTGGACAGAATGTGTAATCAGTGACATTTGCTTCAGGAAGGAAGGACAGCTATTAATCCCACGAGCTGGGCCTTGCATTTGACATCGTCGACTCTCCATACTAACCTCAATTTTTCAAAGCTGCCTGGAAATCAATTTGTTCTTCAGATGCTCCGACCTCTTCATCCACCTTTTGATTCTTTCAAAATTCTTATTGATTTGTCCAACTTACAAGGCTGCTGTAGCCTTCTCTTGGATTATTGGATTTGAATTGGCATGTTTTGTTTTCCTTTATTGAAAGCTACATTAATCCGTATTTTGGTGATATTGACAATGAATTTAATGACTTCTAAATAATGTAAAATTGTTGGTGTATGGGTTTGGTCTGGGTCCAGGTTGGCAGAAAGCCAAAGTAAGGGGGTGGCTTATGAAGTGAGGCAAATATCTCAGATGACAAAAAACCACAGATGGACTGGCAGTCTGTCCATCTGTGTTGTACCCCGCCTCTCACCTTATGACTGGGTTGCAGGGGTGCTGGAGCCTATCCCAGTTAAGTTGGATAACTGTTTAAGAAAATAGATGGATGGATGAAACTCAAAGGTATTGTCAGATAAAAGATATAAAAATAGAGAGGATGATTCCATTGGTGTAGTTTTTGTTATTCTTTTGAGTTACAAGCCCCCCTTTTTAACCAATGTCCAACTGTATTAAAATGTCTGACCATGTTGTTCCATTAAATAACAAGCTAGAGTTACAAATAGCACTATATAATATGGTCAGCCTGTCTAGGAGACACAGTTAATGCAAAAGACTCACTTTCTGGGTATGCTGAAAAGAGTTCAAGGACTTTAGTAACCTGAAAAACTGCAAATTCTTACCTGCTGAGAATTCAAAAGTGTTAAAGTTAATATTCAGACAGGTTGGTTGTGGTTGCTTTGACAGGAGGAGTTACAGGTAGGACTTCCTTTTATTCCTTAGATGTATTATGGATGGGATTATGTGTGGGAATAATTTTTCTTCACAGGCTCTGGTCCAGGTATGCTCTCTCCAAACCTGAAGGCAAATATGTCTTTGTGAGCAGGCGTGGAGTCAGGCAGTCACACCAGGAAAGAATCTGCGTAGATGAAGTAATGTTCAGGTAAGTACAGAAGACAGGTCAACAAGTTAGCAAGCAAACAGCATTTCAAACTGTGAGGCCTGAAATCTACCACACCAAGTAGGTGAATGTTCCAACATGGACGAAGGATCAGGTGTGCCAGAGGAAAATGGGACAGCTATGCCTACTTCTGGGAGGGGTAAACAGAGTTAGTGCGACAGAGAGATGAGAGATAGAGCAGGCAGAGGAGAACAAAAAGAAGGCAGCTTAGAACCTGAGAGAACAGACCAAGACAGAGAGAGAAAATTGATACTTTTTCCTCTCTCCCAAGGCAAAAATGAGAAATAATGGTGTAATGGCCACAAATGGACAAAAGTGAAACATTAAGCTTGTGGTGCAGGGACTAAAAGTTGCACCATCTAAGCATCTGTTACATCAATTTTTGTTTCTCAATTATGCACAATGTGTCCTTTGACGGCAATAGTGGATGCTGCAAAATCCTCAGGCCATCTTTGAAATAATGACAATGTCTGCGGTAGAAGGTTGGAGGGTTGGTACTGGAGCAAGTCACCACTTTTCTAGTCGTGAGGCCCCAAATATTCCCCGATTTGGACTACGTGTTTAGAATTTGTTGCCCCTTGTTGATTTAGACGCTAAAAACTAATCTGTAAGATTTAGAAAGTATGCCTGTTGCCATTAATGTGTGTTTAGGAGTGCATCCTGTCTCATTATTGCATTAGAGCACATATGCAAAAGAGCACGCTGTGAGAGGCTCCAGAGCTTTGAGACAGGAGCTGCATTTGAGGCCCCGGACATGAAAATTGGTTAGGAATTCAAGGACTTACTTAACTTTGGGCAATCCAAACAAATACAACAGTAACTTCTGACTTTTTGTACCACTTCTGCCTTTTTAATATGTAAACTGTGCAATTTTTCATTGTACTTAGCACAAACCAACAACAAATGATTTTGATTTGCATTCCATTATTTTGAACCAGTCGCACAAATGTTGGTTTTCATCCAACTAAATAATAAATCTGACTACAGGCTCCTCAGCAGGAAGGGTTTCATATGAAAACATTAACAGCCTTAATGTTCAGCTATTCAAAGAAATGGGAAGTTTTAGTGTGCATATCAAACATTATCTTATTACAAATTAAGGTCTGTCTGAGGCTGCAGACTCTGCACACATCTATAAATTAGCAATGCAGGGATATTTTGAGAATATGCCGGAATATTTGGAGGCTGAACAAATGCCGAGATAGTAAAAAGGAGAAAGGATGATACAGTAAACAAATTTGATTGGAGTAAACAAGGTGGAATGAGAGTGGCAAAATGGAATAGGTCTGAAATTTGGGAGATAAAGGGGTAACAATTTCTTTCAAAATGCAAAGTCTTGCATTTGGAAAATCAATACCTGAGAAGATGAATTTATTCCTGCCATGAACGCACAACACATTATGGCTAGCTATCAAAATTATGAGTTGCTGAGTCACCACTGAATAATTTTACTGTTGCTCATAAAATCATCTGCCTCCTTAGAGTAAAGACTTAAAAACTTAGAATGGGAGACTTTAACTGCCCGTGATGGGAGACCTTACAGGAAAAGCAGACAAAGGAAAATGGGTTTAAAAATATTATTCAGTCGTTCTAAAATTCTGCCAACCAGGTGCACACACTAAACAGGCAACACATGTTTTAAAGATACTGGATGTACGTATTTCTGTCTGATCTTCCTAATTGGCCCCTGATTGCTCAACTGCTAAACAGAACAAATGAATAATTGTCTAATTAGACGTGATTAATTCCGATTTAGATCTGCGATAATTTTCGTGTGTTTGGGGAGATATTTAATTCATGACACTTGGTTGGGGTTAAATGAATTAATACAAGAATTGCTTCCTGTGATTAGGCCTTGAAAAAAGCCCATCTGCTGGCCAACGGGGAGGAAATGGGGCTGCATCTGGGGGTAAATTAACAATACCTGTACAATGAAAAAAGGTAATTCAAGCTGAGAAAAAAAAATCACAGAAGCAGGGAATGATGGGAATGTTTCAGATGTTGTTTTTTTTAAAAAACAAAAAAACAAAAAACGGGACTTTAATAAAATGCATGTGTTTGTGGGAGAGTGTTAAGTATTGAGGGGGGTGGAAGTGGAAACATCACCCTACTTCTTTTCGAGCATCTAAATTCTGTGGTACATAGAGACATTCATGACATCTGGAAAACTCAAGACAACTAATTGTCGGTAGATAAGGTCTATTCACAATTACTGAAATACAATCTTAAATAATGCTACATGCATAAAAGTCTTCCAGTGGAATTACTGTAATTAGTATGAACGTTTCTGAGAAAAGCAAAATAAAGATTATATTCAACTGCCTCTGCAGTGAATATCTCATCCCAAGGCATGGTCAGCCTTCATGGAGGGAAAACACAGGACAGGATGCTGGTGATGTTTAGTGTTGAAATAAACTTTCAAAATAAGAGCATGGGAATTGTCTACTAGCAAAAAAAAAGGCATAGACGGTTAACAAATCCATGGGAAAACAGCTTGTACACAGAAAGGTAGTAGCAAGGAACCCCCAACACAGATGAGTGTATGCTAACCCCACTCAATTAATTTTCAACAGTGATAAGCAGCCAGGCTTATAGCACTGTAGCTCCGTAGACTCTACTGTAGCAAAACATTCTTCTCCTCTTTGGGATGGGTTTAATCTTTGATGTTGGCTTTCTGGATTAAATACTAAAAAGAGGATTTGTATGTCTTCATCATTGGGATAGAGATTTGTTCCAGCGTGGTAGTGTGTTGAATTACTTTTGACAGGAAGTAAATACGTAATGTACTTTGGAATTTGCAATAGATTTACTTTTTTTAGGGGAAGACCCCAACATATCAGCTAAATATACTATTTTTAAAAAGGTCACCTTTTAAAAATAACAACATCTGATAGTCTTCAAAGTGCTAGTTAGAGAGAACAGAAACAAGAATTTTAGCTTGTTGTATCACTATACCTCATAAGTTATTTTGAATTTCAGTGAACATGTGCGTCTGTGTGTCAAAAGTAGCGCATTATGCTTTTTTGAAGATATATCTGTAACAAATTCCCAGCCCTAGGTATGCCACCTTACCAGCAGCTCATTTAAAAGTCAAATTTCATTTTAATATCCAAAATATTTCAGTCTTTAATACAGTCCCAACCTTTAATCTATTGAATCATTTTACTAAGCACTAAATTTTAGTTAATTCATTTTTCACACAATCGTAGGATTTTTAAATGCCTTCTCATTATTTGCAAATGAAAATGATTTTAGACGTTAAAAATCTCTAAGTTAGATTTAGAAAGTGGTTTAGGTATAAATATAACTACTTTGTTTTGACACTTGCTTTCTCTACAAATAGTGCATGCTCCTGATACAAAATATATGTCCTACAGAAAAACATAATTTAAAAATGCGTGCTCACTGACTCGAGATAATAATTCATATCCATGAAAATGAAAAAAACAAAAAACAAAACAGCTATACGTAAGCACAGACTGTAAGATCATATGAATTACCCTAAAAAGGAGTTATTATTTTTCTTGTATACTTTTTGTATAGCTGTGCATACAGCTACTCTCACCATTTCACTTCCTCTTATTGTGAGTGTATTGGTGATAACTCTACCATCCTCCAAGGAACATGACATCAAGCCATTTAGCAACACACAAAAAGAAACCATCACTTTCCTCCTATGAGAGATTATGAGGCATTATGGTCCTCCATGACATAAATCTGGCTGGCTGAATATGCTGTATTTCACTATGCTCTTGGTCAGCTGGAAACTCACCTATCTTGCCTGCCAAACACAATGTGGTGGGTGGTATATTTGACACATGGGTGTCTCAACAGCACAGCAGCGGTATAACATGCTAAGGTGACACATCTGTCACACCTCTGCTCTCGGCGCTAAACGGAGAACCAGCAAGTGAGTGCAGCACATCAAACGGTGCCGGGACAGGGATATACGCTGTACATTATATGGAGGTCTAGCAGGTCTAGAACTTGTAAGCAGAACGTCATTGACCAGAGATGATCCAATTTTCTTTTCCACACTTACATGGGGTTGAAGATGACAAGCCTTGAGCCATACTCTTTCATCTGAGGCATTACAGCCACTATTTTGGGGTCCATGTGGTGTCACTGAACATTCCGTTTCTGAGTCTAGCCCTGAGACTGTGAAAGGTGGACTTACTCCCTTGCTTATTCACATTTCCTAGGGGAATTCAATGACAAAGAACAACACATTTTGACAAAATAAATGGGAAATCATGAATTAAAAAGCAACATCTGTCATGTACTTGCGATTTTTTTTTTTTGTAGCTATAAGGAGGTTATAAGGAGGCTATTTTACTCGTATGATTGAGCAGTTAGCTTGCTAAGCTAACTGTTTCCAGTGTTGGATTGTTTTTCTGTAATGTAAGTTTGCTCTGCCCTCTTGTTCCCAGAGTATTTCATGTAATAAAAATACTGATATCTCATGTCCCTGTATTGATACCACATTGCTACACAAAAAAATAATACAGCATAGCATGGGATGTTGCTTTTTTCTTCCAACCCTACCAATCAACCTAACAGCCATTCATTTTGACTGTGGTAAGCAACATAATGAGTTTGTGGCATTCACTGGCGACAGAAGAACGTCAGATATGCTCACCGCATTGGATCTTGACTGATTGCATTGTCTTAAGATGGGTCTGGATGCTGCAACTACAACTACTTTATGGGCCAAATATAAGGTATATTGAGACACTGGCTGTCAAGTCTAGCTCAGGGTTGTTTGGCCGTATCTGGCCTACACAACCCTTCCTATTCCAGTAAATGAGCTTCAAACAGCAAAAGTAGCTCAGATCAGAGCCCTTAATGTCAAGTTTCACAAAACAAAAATAAATCTTCACATGGCATACAGTGAAATGCTAAAATTGTAGCAATGTGTGAACATAAGCATCTGACTTATCATTGCCAGTGTCCCCGAGATCCGTCTGGAGGGTCGATATCTTTTTGATATTTGAGTTGCCAAACGTTTCCTGTGGATATCCTGAACACTAGTATCACTACAGAGCAACATTTTCACGAGTGAGTCCCCATCCTGCTTTGCTCATCTACATGCTCATGGATGCCTTTGTCTGAGGCTGACACAGTTTCCTTCTTCCCCCAAGGGTTTCACAAAAATAGCAAGAATATATCAATAAAAAGCCAGAGAAGAAGCAAATAAGCATTCTAGTACTCTGAAACAAATATAAGCCAGCATATTCCTGTGACTGTTGAGAGGATCACTGAAAGTTTCTATTATACAATAATGCAATTTTTATTAAAGTTAAGGGAAACTCATTTTTGCGCATCATCTTTCACATTGATTTTCTTGACATTTCGAGTAATCATAAGCTAATGTAATGAAGTGATGTAATAGACGGTCACAGAGGAAAATACCAAGTAAGTAAGATCTAAAGGGGCCTTGATGAGAAACAAAGGAATCTAATATGCATATTTCGAAAAGTCAGTCCAATTGCTCCTATAATCACTGCATATTTTACTGAGTGTTTACAACTCGTGGACAGACTGGCAACGAAAGAGAACAGGTTGCCTGTCTCATATGTTTTGCAAATGAGCCTGTATAGTATTGATGTAGCTAGACTTTGGAAGTATTCTTCACAAAGTAAACACGGCCCCGAACACAACTGTCTCCTAGGGGACTTGCAGCATGTACAACAGTATCAGTGAGGGGGTTAGGGGATGCCAAGTGTACACAGTTTGTAGCTACAGCCACTTGGTGTTCAAATGGGAAATACCTTGTGTTATGTACCAGGCTTTTTACCCTTTTACAGGCAGATTTCCCCCCTAAACCATTCATTGATCATGAAAATTAAGCCCAAGCATATTTATTTGCAAGCCAGACTCTACCACTCAATTCGACTCAACATTTGTTTTCCTGGTTGTCACCGTGTCTCCAGGGAGCCATGAGCCACCTGTTCTGTTTCCGGGCGGAAAATGATTGTGTGGAAGTGGGAAGGTAGGATCTAGTATTTTGGGGGGATTTTTATTTTTTATTTTTTTGCCTTTGGAATAGCAGCAACAGTCTGGTGGCACATTAGCCTGCAGCTTCAACTCTCAGTGCACTGTGAACAAGGCAGAAAATTTCCAGCCACTCATGATTGATGATTCTCTCTTACCAGAAAACTCTCTGAGGTGTTTTCTCGAAAAGTAAACTTAGTTTTTCTTGATTGAATTTTCTCTTATGCATTTCCCTTTCTTAAAAACACTTTCCCTAATTTCCATTTTAAGTATATCCTTTTGTATAGAACAGATTATGCTATTTTTTTTGAACGATAATGGAATCACATTGTCATTTTACTAGAAAAACAAAAAAGTGACATATCATTTTTACTCATGAAACAGTCATTTATCTGTTCAGATACTAACAACATGTGTTTTTGGCCTAAACTGTCATGGTCCCCAGGATCTGTAGGATGTGTTGTGTTTTTGCTGCCTTCATCTCTCTTTCGACAGGGCGGAGCTGGACTAAGGTCCCTGCCTCTGACCTCGCCTATAAAGTTCACTGTTGCTCATCCACATTAATCACCCACTGGCTTCTCATCGTGAGTAACTTTCTCCTCACTACTTAAGACCGCATGAGGGTCTGCTTCTTTTCTGGACCGTTGTGCTAACTAGTGTCAGTGTAGCCCTGGCTTCTCGAGTAATATTTTGTCATTTCCTAATGTTCTCTCTTAATGACCTTCTCTTCTCCATGTACAGACTTCCTGGACCAACAGCCTACCTTCCCTGACCTTTGGACCCCAAGTGGATTGGATTGGAGGTGTTTGTGAGTCACGGATGGTGTAAAGAGGATTGGATTGGATTCCCTGGAGCCCCTCTTCCCCTTATTCACTGGTGTGCCACTGTAAATAAATCTTTTCACTTTTCACTAGTTTTGGAGTCCTGCAATTGAGCCCTGCACCAAACAGACCTTGACATAGAGGGCTTATATGGTAGATCCCTCCCTATGAACAGTTTGGTACAGTGCATAACATTATGCATATCAGTTAGGAGGTACCAATAAAATCCTTCCCGTCTCCATTTGTAGTTCTTTTGTAAGAAATTAAATCATGTCTAAGGAGACTTTGCTGTTGCCTCAACATAAACTGTTCATGTGGAAAGCAAAAGAAGGATTCTGATCTCAAAACTAGGGGTTACCATTTAATTTACATTTTGAAACAGTAGTTGGCACATGGAATGAGAAGATATCCATTATCTGCACCGGCCAATTTGTTCCCTGATTGCTTTGGACTGGAGAAAAATGCAAAAGCGCCTTAACACATATGCACAACATATTAAACCAGATATTGTATTAGAAATGGCAAGTAGTGGCGATTTTACCAAACAACATGGTTCACTCTCTATAGATTATACTTGCATAGCAGAAGCCAGGGGCGATTCTAGGATCAGAGCTTTGTGGGTGCTGAGCACCCAGAGAGCTCCCCAGCTAGGCAAGATAAACTTACTTGTCACAATGAGACTTCTTCCCTGCCTCTGTCAGTCCCTGCATCCTTAAATGTCTCCAGTTATCCCGAGTTCTCTCTGACTGTCTCCTTGGTGCATTTAAACCCCTGTTCCTCCCTGTCCTCGTCGTCTGTTGTCTTCGTCTCCATTATCAGTCATCATAACTTTACCATCTCTGTGCAAGACTTCAAATTACTTTATTAAATCATAAGATTCTTAAATTCAAGTCTCTCTGTGCCTGGGTCCTCGTTACAAAACATGACATCACTGTTTTGTATATTTTAACACAATTTAATCCCCACATTTGTGAAAGAAAAGCAAAACACTTTTTTGAAAAGTCTGTAACAAAACCATCAAATCTGATAAAGGTTATTTAAATGCTAGAAAAGAATATTGGATGGGAATAAAAAAATAAATAATACATATCCTAACCTTAATTACTGGGGGAGAATAATGAATGATAGTGAGTAAAAAGTCAACTGAGTGCATTTTTTGGACAGAGATTGTGTATGCATAATATAATATAGATACATAAAAATACACTGGAAAAAATAGAAGTCCTTGAAATGTACAAAATAATAAAAAAAATGATAAAAATGGAGACACCTTGGCCTATGGTACAATGTATACTATGTATGAAAAGTTCTTTACTGCAGATACTCCTATGGCTCTGCAGATTTTTTATTTTATTTTAACCTATGTGGCCTCACCTTGAGGTTGGCAAATTTGTCTATGACTTTTTGGTGGTCAACTCTATCAAGCAGCTTAACAGTTTCTGTTTTGCTGTTTCTCTTTTCTTGTCTGTTTTCTTACCTGGTTCTTCCTGACCTTGCACTTTCTCCTCACGTTCCCCTCTTTCCTCTCTCCCTCTTTAGACTGACAATCATACACAAATAGATTGTATTCAATTAGATGAAAAAATTACATTGAAATGAAAAAAAAAAAAAAATTAAGATCACTAATAAAAAAGTCCTCTCTCAGTGTACTTTCAACCAAAAGGCAAATAACCAAACCACATGTACATCTAATAAAAAATATAAATATTGAAACACTGATCCAACATTATCCTTTATTGACGTATCATTTGATCTTACACTTTTACCTGAATGTGGCTCCTGGGTTTAATATCGGCACATATGACAAAATAACCAAGTGGTGGTTACTATACTTTTGTTGCTAAAATGTTACATCTCAACCAAGTACTGTATACTTTTTATATTTTTAGTAGTGTGTCACACAAACAGCAAACATTGTCAAAAAAGGTAAATCTTTGGGGTGCTTTGATTCATTTGATTCAAAATGGGCTAAAAACGCCTCTGGCAGAAGCTCATCATTCAAGTGCATTTGTTTGTTTAGATAGAAGAATATGGGCATGTACATACACACTTGCATCATTCTAAGGATTTGTAAATGTAAAGCATACCAAAAACATTGGGAAGAGGCTTTAACTTACTGGATCTTCATTACTGTTGCTTGTATTCCTCAGTTTCCATAAATTCCTCTGTTGAAATGTGAATATATGCGACTTAACAGCTACGCCAACATGCAATGCATTTTTGCTAGTTAAACAGTGCTTAACCAGTTCTTAACAAAATGCTTAAGTTTAAAGCTTAAAGGACATATAAAGCACTTTACCTCACTGAAATATCTCATCAGCCACTTGATAGATTGTGATTATTATGTTTATGATTCCCAATGCTTTTTATCTAGCATCAGCATGAGGCTGATATTTATTCTGTTTGAAATGCCTTCAAAATACATGTGGGTAGTTTTCCATGAAATCTAGCACAGACAATCGTGTTTCCCTTGGGATCAATTGTAATAACTTTATTGATCCTTTGACCTGGGCATGTGCGTCAACAAGTTTTGATTTGTTTAATACAGTTATTTATGGACAAACTTGCAAAACTGACATTCCCATCCACCTTAACTGTCCTCTCCCATATGAAAAAGAAATAGTAAAAACTTATATGATTTAGTCATGAAAGTGGCCACTTCCTCATTACTTTCATATATTGTTTTAGTAAGTATCCAAAACATACGAGTTTCATTACATAATTTTTCAAGGGATCTTATATCTGTTTTCACTCTTGTATGCTTTTCATACAAGATTAACACAAGACAGATACAAACTTTATAAGATTTATATGTATCTTTTCCATATGGGCTGTCTTCAGTTCTAATAATTAAATGGGAACATGTTATGTCTTGCTTATCTGCACACCTATCATCCATTTTCCAACAAAGCCACACTACAGTACTTAATCCCTGGCTCTACTGTCAATTTCCTGTTCGATCATTCAGTCTGTCGATGCAGTAGTGACGTGCGGGCCAGCGCTTGGTCTTGTAGCTTCAGGTCCACTGCCACTGCCTCTTCTTGTTTGCTGTCTTTATATCTTGCTCTGCTCTCGTGTCAGCCAGTGGTTCAATTTCTCTCAGTCTTGAGTGTCCCTCTCAGGTCAGTCAAGTCAACTTGGTTCATTCTGCCATCATCTGTCAGCCTGCCACTCCCCAGTTACGCCGACTCAGCTGCTCACATCTTCAGTGAGAAATTTCAGTCTATCATTTAGCTTTTGAAATCGGAAAAAAAACATCACTGAAAGTATTATCTGCCTGATCTGTTAAAAATGTATTACATCTTATATTGTCACTGTGTGCACATCAGCACGCTGTTAATTTTAGCTTAAGCTTTCGACTTTACCAAACACTTATTTCATTGGATGTAGTTTTTGTTTATGTGATTTATGTCTGAAAGACTTATTAAATTAAATGTTGTGATTTCATGTAAAATACTGAAAACAATGTCCATGCCCCAAATGCTAACTTTAAGTTATCTGCTTACATGTAAATCTTCTATGAAATTTTGTTACATAACAACAACGTAAAAATGTTAAATTTAATGGAATCTGGTCGAATGAAATTTCCATTACTGATTTATTATTTGAATAAATAAACCTTTGATTCTATATGTTTCAGCAACATTTCACTCAGAATTACTGCTTTATCTTTATTAGGGCAAAGAATTTTTGAGTTAACTGCGATCCCCGAGTTTGGCAAACCTAATTTATCCTCAAGCCATCTTGTGTCAGATGGACACAAGAACTTTATTAGACTGACAAGATCTGGATGACTTTCACCAACACATTAATCAAATATTGTTAGCGAAACTGGATCAGCCGTTTATATGTAACTACAATTTCACTTCACAAGGTTACTATTTCACCCAGTCTATATATTCACCAACCATTTTCATTTTATCCATCATCATCTATACTTTTACCTTGCTAAAGAAAGCAACATACATTGTATCTGATCTTATCTGACTGCACTCTTCTGGACAGAGATCTCAGGTGTCAGCCACTCGCCCAGTTAGGGGGTACTGTCCCGAGACCTTGATCTTCTCTAGCTCCTCTCTCAGCTGTAGGGATTTCTCAAACTTCTCGTGCTCCTTCTTCCTGATGTTTCTATCACTTGGTATCACTATGGCCATCTTCCTCTGCTTGTTCACCACTACTATGTCCGGTTGATTAGCCATGAACATTTTGTCTTTATCTGGAACATGACCTTATATTGGTTATACTCAACCATGTGTGGGGGCATATCCTATTTTCAACTTGAAACTTTCCAGGCCATACCTGGTACAGATGTTCCTGTATACTATGCCAGCCACCTGGTTATGAGATGTTATGTATGCCCTGCCTCAAATAGCTTACCTGCCTCTTGGTAAGCTATTTCAACCTTTATTTTTTAAGTTTTGGAGTAATTACTCGTTTAAATGATTTTTGTGTTTATTTTCTCTCTCTGTTTATTCTGCCAGTATTGCTCAGCTTTAATAACTTTTCTACTTAAACTTGTCCCTTCAATTCTTGAAATAAATTGTAATTTCTTACT
The DNA here is from genome assembly GCF_963969265.1 of Rhamphochromis sp. 'chilingali'. Classification (NCBI taxonomy): domain Eukaryota; kingdom Metazoa; phylum Chordata; class Actinopteri; order Cichliformes; family Cichlidae; genus Rhamphochromis; species Rhamphochromis sp. 'chilingali'. The sequence goes on along the minus strand of NC_137931.1, from coordinate 9,427,423 downwards.
ACTCCAGCTAATCTATCTATATACAACATGGCAAATGCAAAACTAGCCCCTGGGGTACTTGCTCCTGCAGTTAGACATGCTTATTTAGAAGAATTGAAAGTATAAGACCAAGATGGAGACAATAGAAACCAAGTTTGCATCTTCCGTGTGCAGTAAGGACACAAAAAAGAACAAACACATTTGTGTTTTCAAGATGCAAATAGTAGAAAAACTGAGAAGAGCAATTCCGGTGCACTTTGTCTGGTGTCGATCTTTTGCCCTGCCAAGGCATTTAAATCTTTTGTTCCTCTGGAAAATTGAAGTGCACACTGTCCATGGTGAAAGTTTCCCTTTTTACATCTATGCAAACTTTACCAAGCCATAAACTGTTTGCATGTCCACTGAACAGAGTTGGATGTCTCGAGACCACTTTTACGTGGTCTTGGTCTCGTCTTGGTCTCAACGGACTTTTGTCTTGGTCTTGTCTTGGTCTCGACGTACTTTTGTCTTGGTCTTGTCTTGATCTCGACGGACTTTGGTCTCGGTCTTGTCTTGGTCTCGCTGTCTCGGTCTTGCTGTCTCAGATCAACATAGTGGTCGGGAGATTTGGAGTCAACAGTATCCATGATACACAGCGTAACGTTCGATAATGTATCATGCGCAAAAGCTTTAGCTCTAAGAGCCGTGCTTAGAGAGTGCTTTGTAGTGAATCAGAATAGTCGACTTCCATTGAGCGAGAGCCGGCTCCTCAATTAATTTCCTTTCGCTGCTCAGCTGTCACACAGCAACACACAGTGGCTCAGCCATGCTCAAATCCCTCCACATTGTGGATTATAATCTTCAGTTTGATGTTACAATTTTATCTATATATAAAGTATAACTGAAACCAGTTACATATTTCCCATTCTTTAGACAGTTGTTGGAGGTGATCGCTGTTTTGTCAGATGACTTTGGGGCCAGTCAGTACCATCATGTCAGCCCTCAAAAGCACACAAAAGTTAGTCTTTTTTGTCCCGGTCTTGGTCTCGGTCTTGGTCTCACCTCAACTTGGTCTCAGTCTTGGTCTCATTTCGACTTGGTCTTGGTCTTGTCTTGGTCTCGATACCCTCTGGTCTTGGTCTTGTCTTGGTCTCGATACCCTCTGGTCTTGGTCTTGTCTTGGTCTCAGATTAGGCGGTCTTGACTACAAGTCTACCACTGAAGACCTGACAAAAGGGTGAAATCATTCCTCTAGCACGTCTGAAACTATTTCACATCACTCACTTCTTCTGTACACTTCTGCTAAGGTCATAGTTGATTGTACTACCTTTCAATAAATGAGGCCTCTGGTTGAGTCTTTCCTGCAGCTGTACAAAGCTCTGTAAGGATACAGGACAGAAAGAGGACTTTCAAGCAACACCCACAGAAGAACAAAAAGATTTAAAAGAAGTGTTAAAGTTGATACATTTATTTATTTTTTTCCCCTGCCACACATTCCAGTCGTTCGGGAGCAGGGACAGGTCTGAGGGGGCAGCTTTGCTTTCGAGCGTGAATCCGTGCTATAGTCACCTTCAAAAGAGCAAGAAGCAGGAAGAGATATGGAGGGGAAATCCAAGTCAAATAAATGGGGGCGGCAAGCAAAGAAACTACTGGGAAATTTGGTGATGAAAAGAGGAAATGACAGAGAGAAAGAGAGAGAGCTGAAGAAAAGGAGAGCAGAGCAGAGAAAAGTGCAAGGCCTTCTGTAATGAGCCCTGGTTAAGAAACAGCACTATACCGTCTGTCAGGTTTCATTTCGTATCGGTGCCTCCATGCATTTTCTCTTCCAGTCGCCTTGCTATAATCACGCTGTCTTGTAGAACTTCTGGAAAAAAAGGAGAAAAAAAAAGCAAACACAAAAAATGTTTTCAGCTCCTATACTCGGTGGCTCTTTTAATTTCCCATTTCAGACTTTCGGACTAGAAATGCGCACAGCGTTCTGACGTTTCCATTCATGGACTCGCTCTATTGTTGCTCCTCGGTCAGACGCTTTGACTCTACAAGGCAACGCAGCTCGCAGCAGTACACAACGCTGCCTGTGCGCGTCCTTGATCCAGATGAAAATAAGCTTTGCCTCACTGTACGCACTGTGCGAGGTGAGTTTGTTCTTCTTGTCAGAGTGGTCTCTGGATAGTTCCCTTTCAAAATCATGGCGCTCTGTCTTTGACAAGGCGAGAATAATTGTAGATGATAATTTGAATATGAATAGGGACGTGGAAGATTGCTCTCTCTCTCTTATGGAGAACCGGGTGTCTTCAGTCTAAGAAAGTTGTTCTTACCAACCTCCCCTCCCCTGAAAAAAGTTTTGACAGCATGAGCTGGGATATTCTCTCAAACAGCCACAATGATGTTATTCCCTAAAGAGAGCAGCAGACCAGGAATACCACAGATCTCTTAAGTTGCTGATGGCTAGAAAACTCCGATTTCTGACGGCTCTTCTAATTGAGTGGATGAAAGCTGATGTGTTAAGAGCACAGTGACTTTGCTATGTCTCTGTGCAGTCGCTCTGAGTTGTTCCAAAGCAAAGTGGAGAAAAAAAAAGTGGACTAATTGACACGTTTGAAAGATACACCCAGTCTTCACAGGCATCGAATGGAATTAAAACTTTAATCTGAGCTCCCCCAATTACATGAAGGCTACCCGAGGTGTGTTGTTTTAAAAGCAGCTCACACTATAATCATTTATATGACATAATGAGCATGTCCGTGGCCTGTTTTGTTGCTCTTTGAGATTACGTTTTTCAAGAGAAGCCATGCAGTTTACGTTCACATTTCTTGGAGGGTCAGATGGCTTGCATAACCTCAGTGTTAGCTTGAGTCATGCGTTCTTTTTCCTTTTATCACTGAGCTGTTTGTACTGACACAGACAAAACGTAACTCCCCGTGGACCAATTATTTTAGTTTTCTCATTGGCAGCGTGGCTTCACTATTAGTATCTATAAAGATATGTAGCTAAAGCACTATATGATGTCCTGTGTTTATGCTTGGGTGAGTACACGTGTTTGTGTGTGTGTGTGCGTGTTCCACAGCTGACAAGACGGCCCGTCAGTGTGCTTTCTATTATGAATCTTATTCAGAGTCCTCACAATGAGAGCCGTGTCTCCAGAGGGAGCCTGTTCAGAGAAGCCAAATAAATATGATTGTGCTTGAAAAAGAAGAAGGGTGGGGGAAAAGAGAAAATCTGTCAAAAAAGCCCAAGCCTAATGAAATTGGCGACATAACACAGAAAGTGCCTCGTGGCGATCTCATGCTGGTGTAATGATTCTGCGCCCCGGACTCTACGAAATCCAGGCAATTTCAGCCAGGTGTTTACTCCGACTGGGTAGACAGCGCCTACAGCTGTCTACACAACAGCACGTTTGGTGAGCTCTATCAAAGCCTGTTTGAAGCATTCCAAGCGTGAGTGTTTTCATGTAAGCTTCACACAGACAGCTGTTTTTTTTGTTTGTTTTTGTTTTTTTAATTGAAAATACTATAGCTTCAAAGGGTTTAGGTTTCACAAAGCTCCCAAATCCATGCCTTTGCAATCACTTTGGAAAATTAAAATTTTAATGAAATGAAAATGGATGAAAATCCTGTAGGAAATGAAACAGAAGTTCTCACTTCCTGCTTTTCCTGTGTCAGCTCGTCTCGTGTCATTAGCCAGATTATGTTCAGCTGTGTACTCACCGGTCTCTCATTATCATCCTCATCAGTCTGTGTATTTAAGCCCTCTGTTTCTACTCGTTCACTGTCGTGTCATTGATGTTATGTTGTCGTTCCCGCCTGCGTTCAGTCAGTCCTTTGTTCATTCAGTCAGCCGTACAGCCAGCCATTTCCTACCTCTGTTCTGTTTGTTCACTCCATCGGCAATAAACACCCACCTTCACCTACCTACCTGTGAGTCCAGCGTTTGGGTCCTCCTCCTCTCATCCACGACACAAATCCTGACAGAATGACATGACCCCGCGTTGTGGACCCAGCGGACTCGGACCTTTTTGAGCGGCAGGAGGCAGCGCTCTCCTTGTGGGCGGAAAAGCTTAAGGAGAGACAGCGGCTCTTCGCGGAGCGAGAGCACGTCTTCGAGGGTACTCGCTTGGCTCTGGGCGGGCCTCAGAGATGCCGCGTTCACCCACCTGCTACCTCCCATGCACCGAAACATCTGCCGCGGAGAGAGGGCGTTTCGTGCCGCGCTTCGGCGGCTCCCTCTCTCGTGGGTCCGCTCCTCGCTCACACGCCACCTGCCTCATTCACCGGACCCTTCAACCTCGCCATTGCGCAGCGGCTCCGCCTCCCACCTCGGCTCAAAAGAGGCTCCCGCACCAGAGGCTCGGCTGTGTACCCTGCCCGCTTCCTCTTCCCGGAAAAAGCGGCGCACACGCCGCCATAACAAGGTCTATTTTCAGCAACTCCCGGTGGTGAGTTCTAGTGACTGTTTTCCACCCTCCTCATTTGATTCTTCACCTCACATAACTAATAGACTCATCTCTGGTTCATGGGGAGTCTCCCTCCTAGACGAGGACGTGGACTGGGAAGAGTTTTTCTGCTCTGCTCCCCCAAAGACTGTAAATAGTGGTGGCAGAAAAACCAGAACAATCCCCGATAAACCGGCCAGTATCACACACCCAGTCGCTATTTCCACACCCATTACTCAGCCATTTCCCACCAGCACGGCGGCCCAGATTCGGCCTTCCCCTTCAGCCGTTTCACCTCCTCAGATGGCTAGGGCCCAGTCTACACCCACACCAGTGCCAGCTCCCAGGAGGAGGGCAGCTGCGACCCAGTCTACCTCCACACCCGCTTCTGTTTCTCGGGTGGGGGTGACTGGTGTCCAGCCACCTCCCGAGCCTGTCCCAGCGCCCAGGCTGAGGGCAGCCAGTACCCAGCCTGACCCCCCTAGAGGCTTGGAAGAGCTAACCGGTTCACCTGCTACTTCACCACTTCATCCACCTCCTGACCCAGCCTTTCACGCCCTCGCACTATCCCTAGTTAGATTAGCTGACCTGTCCCCTGCTCAGACACCAGCCTTACAAGCTGTAGCTTTATCTCCGTCACTAGCTCAGTCTGTAGCTCAGCCATTAGCCACACCAACCTCAGCTCTGTCGTCAGCCTCGCCTACTTCTGTTCAGCCCTTAGCATCTCCACTCCAGTCAGTTCACTCACCTGCTGTTCAGCCTGTCCTCCAGTCCCCTGTAGTTCAGTCTCCTCCTGTCCTTCAGTCCCCTGCAGTTCAGTCTCCTCCTGTCCTCCAGTCTGCTCCTGTCCAGTCAGTCCAGTCTGCTCCTGTCCAGTCAGTAGTCCAGTCAGTCCAGTCTGCTCATGTCCAGTCAGTCCAGTCTGCTCCTGTCCAGTCTGTAGTCCAGTCAGTCCAGTCTGCTCCTGTCCAGTCTGTAGTCCAGTCAGTCCAGTCTGTAGTCCAGTCGCCTCCCATCTCCCAGTCGCCCGTCCACCATCCTGTTCAGTTCCCGGACCTGCAGCCACAGTACCCAGAGCCAGCTGTGAGCCCTCCTGCTCCTCAGCCAGGGGTTTCCGCACCCGCTGGCCCGGCCGCTCCTCAGCCAGGGGTTTCCGCAACCGCTGGCCCTGCCTGTCTCCAGCCAGGGGCTTCCGCGCCTGCTGGCTCTACAGCTGTGGCTCCGTCACCCACGGGTCCCATGCCGTCGCCTGGTCCAGACTCAGACTCAGCCTCTGCTTCGCCTGGTCCAGCCTCAGCCTCAGACTCAGTCTCTGCTTCACCTGGTCCAGCCTCAGCTTCAGCTTCACCTGGTCCTGCGGCCGCCACGCTGTCGCCCAAGCCACGTTCTGGACGCCATCGCCGGCGTGGCCGCCACCGGACCCATCTCGTCTCGACCACAGCCGTCTTCCTCGCGGCCGCCCACCGGACCTACTCAGTGGCCGCCGTCTTCCTCGCGGCCGCCCACCAGAACTGTACTGCCTTGGCCACCGGCCACGAGGCCGCCCACCGGAACGGTCTTTGTTTTGGACTCCGTCCCTCCATCCTGGGCCCCCTCCGCCTGCCCTGTTCTGGTTTTTCTTTCTTTTGGCCGTTGGGTGCCAGCCTTTGAAGGGGGGGGGGGGGGTACTGTCAGGGTTCCTGGGTCGGTGACCCAGTGTTTTCAGTTTTGTTCATGTTCAGTTTATTTTGCCACTTCTATGTTCTCACTTCCTGCTTTTCCTGTGTCAGCTCGTCTCGTGTCATTAGCCAGATTATGTTCAGCTGTGTACTCACCGGTCTCTCATTATCATCCTCATCAGTCTGTGTATTTAAGCCCTCTGTTTCTACTCGTTCACTGTCGTGTCATTGATGTTATGTTGTCGTTCCCGCCTGCGTTCAGTCAGTCCTTTGTTCATTCAGTCAGCTGTACACAGCAAATTCAAAAGTGTTAAATGTTTTGGTGTTAATAGTCTTCTTGCAAAAGTAGAGTTAATTTTACTCTAAGCAGAGTCACATTCTTTTAATGTAACTCTGAGGTGTAAAATGATAGTAGTTAAAATCGAGTGTTAAAAATGAGTGTTTCTCTGTCAAATCTGGAGGTGTTACAATGGAAACATTAACTCTTGACCTCTTAACTCTGAACTCTAACAGGGGCTATGACACCAATAGAGTAAATTCACAGACTCCGCCCCCAGCACCATAGGCTCCAATCGAAGCTGAAGTGAAGCCGTTTCAGAACATTTTGCTCTACATATTTGAGTTGTTTGCCATGCTTGGTAAGTCATTTTTTCAAACATTGTTTCAATTATTATTATGAGCTTTTACTTCTGTGGCTCTTTGGAGTTGAGACAAAGCTGTGTGATAGGCATTAGCCATGTTGCTCGCTGATAGCATAATATTCTGTTTTAGCTAGCTGAAAGGTATTGTTTGCGGGCAAATACCACAGCCTTGAAAAAAAGCTTGCATGTGAATTTTCAGTCAAACTTTTGGTCAAATACACCTAAAACAATGTCTAGAATGTTGGTATAATGGTGCTACTTGAAGCCTGAAAACGATCGCCCATAAAAAATAAAAAAAAAAAATAAAAAAATAAAAAACGAGCAAACAGCAGTAGCAGACGTCCTGACTCGATTCTACGTTAGCATAGATCCCTCCCAGAGTTTTGTGCACACGGTTTAGGTAAAAATGAAAAAGGTTGAGGTTTTACATTTAGTTCAGTATTACCTGTTGCCTGTGTCTTTGTCTTTGGGGAAAATACTTTACACAAGTAATGGCTCAAAGAGGATTCCTTTTTCTTTTTTTTACTGTGCTGCAATTGTTTACTGGATTATTTGTGCCATTAATTAGTGTCAACTAATTTTTATTCAATCTCCGCACAGGATATGCTTGTGAAGATGGAATATGGGGGAGAGCAGAAGTGCGTTGAAGTTCCACAAAGGGATGAATGAAGGACATGCATATTGTATTGAAGAAATAAGTGATGAGAATGCTGTTATTTGCATTTACCAGCTCACCTATGTCAGACCTTTTGATAAACAAAGTTCTAATGAAAGTGAGAACATGTACACTGTTACATCTTTCAGAAAATGTTTTGAAATTGTGGTGCACAGTTCAGAATAAATGTTTTTCAAAAACCATTGCATCCTTTTAGTAAATGTTTATTTCCAAAAGAAATGTCTAGAAGTTCAGAACAGTAAAATTCCCGCTTTTTAGAATGAATTAGAAGATAACTCTTACGTAGTTAAACTAAAATACTCTTTGAGAGTTAATATATAAACTCTTAACACCAAGTGTTAAATTATCAACTCCAGACAGATTTGGTGTTTAACACTAAATCAGAGTTAACGTACCAACTCTCCAAAAAGAGTTAAATTAACACTCTCTGGTGTGGACCCATATAGACACTTTAATAGTGTTGAAATCAAATCCGACAGTGTTAATTTGGACATGCTGGATTTGCTGTGTACAGCCAGCCATTTCCTACCTCTGTTCTGTTTGTTCACTCCATCGGCAATAAACACCCACCTTCACCTACCTACCTGTGAGTCCAGCGTTTGGGTCCTCCTCCTCTCATCCACGACACAAATCCTGACAGCAGCGCTCATTCCAGTTATTTATCCAAGTTTGCTAGCATTAGCTAGCAAACCTAATTAAGATTCAAAGTGTTTATTGTCATGTGTCACAAGAGAAAAGCCATTTCTTTGTGCAATGAAATTCTTTCTTTGCTGTCCACCCACAGATGCCAATTAATATATACAATAGAAATAGAACATATAAATACAAATAGTACAAATAAATAGCTGAAGACAGAAAAGGAGACAAAATATGGAGATTTGAAACAGATATGTGCAAAAGAGCTATAGCTTAATATGGTGGCTTAATATGTAAGATGACCAGACGTGCAAAAAAAATTATTATTACTGTTCAAAATGGGTCAGCTGCTCAAGAGTCTGATGGCACTGGGGAAGAAGGAGTTAGTGAGTCTGGATGTTCTGGATTTCATACCTCTAAACCTTCGACTCGAGGGCAGAAGTGTGAACAGCCCATGTTGGGGGTGTGTGGGGTCTTTGAGAATGGAGACAGCTCTCCTCTGGATGGTAGATGCTCTGCGGAGAGGGCAGTGGAGTTCTGATGATCTTCTCCGGGGTTGTTATCACTCTCTGCAGGCGTTTGCGGTCCATAGCAGTAGTGCTACCGTACCATGCAGTGATGCAGCTGGTCAGGGTGCTCTCCACAATTGAGCTGTAGAAACTGCTGAGGATCTTGGCCGACATACCAAATTTCCTCAGCCTCCTCACAAAATACAGCTGCTGCTGAGCCTTCTTGACCAGCTGTGTGGTTTCAACCTTTTCTTCCAAATATGGACTTCAAAAGGGTTGAAAACTGTGCATACGTCGATTTTTGTATACACATAACCTATAGTATCTAACAGAAAGTGGTCTATTTCTATGAAACAGAGGAGATGTTTTAGCTTAGCTTCCCAGATCAATCCACAAATACCAAATGCAGGGTGCCCCACAATGAGAATTTTTTTTTGCAAGTGTCTTGGATTATAACAATGACTAAGTAAAAATGACATTTTTACATAATGGGAATACAACAGTGCTGACTTAAATATTGTACTGGGTCCTGTGGTTGGGGTTGTTGTTGTGGTAATGGTGAGCTGGCAGCAGGAGAGCTGCAGCTCTATGTGTATTGGGAAGGAAGGCGTGTGTGGGCCAATAAAGAATGCTACAAAGCATGTTAATGTCACCGGGTGTGCCATGGTCATTTACAGGGATCAAATTAAACCAAACCTCTCTTCCAATTACGCACATTAGACCTTCAGAAAACTATTGTAGTGTTAACCATAACATTGATATGGCTTAAAAATGGAAAGTTTGCAAAACGAAGAAGGATGGCCATTACACATGGAAATTTGCTTTGCAAAAACAAGTATGAACATAAAATTGGTAAAAGTTTAATCCATTTTCTAGAGATACCACCAACCACACCAAATAGAGTGTACTTTTAAAAGTACAATAATGTTCTTTTTATTTTGTGGGCAAATTAACTTGCTATATAACTATAAGAGGTCACCCACGCCATATTAGGCTAACGATTGTTCAGAGCGTAATAATATCATTAATATTTGTCAGTATGAGAACTGAACACCATAAGAGGAGTAAAGTCATCTTTTCTCTCACAGAAATTCATGGCAAGTACTGTTTCTCTTTGATATCCTTACAAAGCCTCACAAACACCAAGTAAAAGGCTGACAAAAACAAAAAATAAATTCCAAACTTAAACAACTTCAAATGGCGCAAAGGTGAAGTGGACGCCAGTGACAAGGTACACACTCAGGGACAAGGGCCTGATGTAGAGTGCTCCTCACCCCCGACAAGTAATAAAACAGTCAAGGAATGGCCTCTCGCTGCCATGGTAACAAATGTCCGTATAGGTTACCGGCAGTCTGTGGCGCAAAGACGAGATGAGCTACTGGTGTAAGGAGAAAGTAAAAGATGTAACCTCAGAACAGAGGTCAATTATGTTGGAAGTTATCCATGCCTTAGAGCAGGGACATTGCTGCCGTCACACAAGATAATAGCTATTACTGACAAGTTGGTAAAAGTCGTGGAGTACAGCGCTGAGCTATAATTTCTTGGAGGCTATATGCCAGTGGTGTCAGCTTGCATCTATAAGGTATTCTTCTCTGCACAAAAAGAGAAAAGGGAGAAGCCGCTCTTATAGGTCAGAGACAACAGGCCATGGGAAATTTTGATAAATAGTTCCTGGCAAGTATTTTGTGCAGTGCTTTTCTCTCCAATTTGTTTATTTGCTCAGGCCCGTTGTGCTGTATTACAGATCTATAGTGTTCCTAATCCTCTGCAGCACTGGCTTTGACAGCTTCTGTAAAAGCAGACAGAGCAGCAGGCAGGAAGAAAAAATAACATCCCTTTGTTTTGTTTGAAGTCCTAAAACTTGTACAGAATGTGTGCAAAGCAAAGAGTGAATGCTGTTTACATACCCGCAATTGTATATGGTGGATTCAACCTGTGCATATATCTATTTCATAGTTAATGGTGCTATAAACTTTACATTCTGCTTTCCCTCCATTTAACACAGTCTCACTGCAAGACCATAAAGATTATAGCCACAGTCAGTCATTTGAACTGAGATGTGTGTTTAAAGGATAATCCAGAAACTACAAATAACTTTAATGCCAAACCAGACAAGCCTCTCTCGTATCTTTGTTTTTTTCTCTCCCTTTCTCTCTCTGTCTGTTTTTTTTCGCAGCTTGTCTTTCTTTCTCAGGCTTGCTCACTCTCTTTTAACAACCTCCCTTTTTGTCCTTAGGTATTGCCTTTGTTTCAGTTTCCATTTCTTAAAAAAAAAAAGAAAGAACATCCTTTCCCTCACTGCTCGCTCTGCCTCTCCCTCTGATTCACATCGTCCTGTCTGTCTCTTCCCTCCCTCAGAAGATGGCCTTCACACAGAGTGAAGGGAGAAAATGAGCCCGGTGAGAGGGCAGGCCAACATGCTACTGTCAGGCAAAGAAAGGAGCAGTGATCTGACAGTTCACACATATATGCGTGCAGTTACAGTAATTGAGGTAAGCTCAGCAGGTGTGCACAGGCAGCGCTGTCCGCTGTCGGGAAGTGCTGATGCATCAAAACTGACCACGGCTGGTAGTAATCCTCCTTTCAAGCTTTAGTCACTAGGCAGGTGTCATTACAGATGCACAGCAAAGACTGCGACTGGTGTGAAATGACTTATTAGTAAGGCAGAGCACTGATGGGGAGAATAAATCTCTTGTGATGTATCATCTGCGAGCATAACTTGCCAGTTTTAATGTACCTGACAGATGAGGTAACATTTGCTCAGAGAGTTTGTTGCTCTACAAACACACTGTCAGCACATTAACACTTTATGGTACCCTCGTTTTTTTAATCAAATGCTTTATTCTCTCATCTGCTGTCAGCATTCTGACTTGTAAAAGATAGACCATTTAGAATTTATTTGGCTATCTAAAACAAATATTTTGGAACATGAATCTTGTACATTGCAGGTGTCTGGAAGCAGTTTGAGTAAAGGTTTTGTAGAACTGCCCAGAATGAAACATACCTAAACTTGGGGAGTGGTCAAATTAAAGTCTATTTTCTAACAACTACAACAAATGTGAGCATTAATAGAGCTCGACTGATGTAGAATCTTTAAGAATAATAATCTGATATATTGGCCACATTTGTTTTCTTTCAGACGCACAAAATTTTCAAACATTAACACTTTAACACAATTAGATACGTTTACACATTTATAAGGTGAAGTTATTTATAAATCCTTACTAGGATCGCATGACAACGCAGTTTAAGAATGGGTTTATTTTATTGTCACAATAAGTCTTGAACACCTTATTCACTCTCTGCCCAAGTCTGCCTGATTTATTGCATTACAACCGTGTTCCCAAAAGCAAATTTGCAGAGTGTGCTCTGGTGGACAATTTATAAAACTTTAACATGGCTAAATGGTTGAATCAGGACAAGCAAGACAGGCAGTGCTTTCCTTTTCAAATCTAAAAATAGCCCCGAATTACAACGTACCAAAGAAAACAATCTCTCTCCTTTCATTTCAGACAGCGCTGTCGAATCTCCTAGCTGTCAATTAATATGTTCATCCAGCCTTTAAATTACTGCCCTCTTGCGGGTGCAGTTAGCTATAGTCAGCCTCATAGCCGCTGGTCTGTGACTAAAAACTGATGAGAGATCAAAGTGTGAGGCAAGCTGCTGATTGTCTGCTTTCACTGCTCTGAGATCAGTTACTGGCCATGCTTGTGTGGAAATACAGCTAGCATCAGCAAGTAAACAAGCTTCAGTGATTCAGCATTGTAACAGATGAGTTTAATCTTGCTAACCACCTTGGCCAACATGTGTGATGTAGAGGGGAAGGATTTTGAAAAAGTACTTAATAACACTTTACTACATCAGCAAGGAAAACTTTGACGATGATGGAGAGGGGACTGCTGGCCTGACCATGTCTGGTCTCATAAATTAGGCAAGTTGAAGAGGTGCCGGCTCAGCAGCACTTTTAGATTAGCATCTATAAGACTGTCTGAATGTAATACATTTAACCAGCTGTTTTGCCAACACTCCACCCTAATTTTTCATTCATGTTGATTCTCCCTATTGACAGTTAACCGTGTCACATGCTGATCAAGCCTTTTAATTCAGATGATGATGCCGGAGCTTATGAACAACTGATTTTTTTTTCAAAGATCCTGACAAAACAGCAGCTGGAAACATAAAATATGAAAGTTAGCATCATAATCTGTAAAGAATATGATTGATATTTTATGCACAATTTTACAATAATAGTTTTACATTACCAAGGTGTTTTCATAGGATTTTATTGCTTCTTTTTCTAAAGGAAGGGTTTGAAAAATGTCTCCATCACTGGTCATTTGCAGCTAATCAGAAAAATGTTTGGTGATAAAGTAGATATTTAGTCAATTAAATAAATAATAACATTTTACAATTCTTCAGCCTAGAGGGACTGCATAAAGGTGCAGACAGGCAGCAGATATCTGATATTTCAGCTGATATATCAGCTTTTGGCCAGGCTGTATACATTCTTAATTAAATGACTGCACAGGATTACCATCACCATGATGAGCAATTTGTAAAAGCTATGAGCTTAATATCAAATGCTTGAAAAAATGTTCTCACTGTTTGTGTTTCATTCTTTCCAAAATGTTTTAACTGTAATGAAAACAATAGAGCTGTAGCTACTTAACAACAATCTTTGTGATGTTTATACCAACAGCCACAAGTAGTGCTGGGATTCTTTCAAGAAATGAAAAAAACAATAAATAAATATATAAAGTAATTACAATTCCTGTATCAAAGTACTTTTTACAGAACCTTAGTGTTGAGCTACTCCACATCATCCCCTTGTCATATAATTCCACATCTTAAATATGCCCACATATCAAGAGAAACTGCTCTCCTCATTAGGACACCTTTTCCCATGAAAACTGTAAATGAAATTGCATTTCTTTGAATTTTCTTTTTTCTTTTCTTTTCCTTTTACTTGATTTGATATGGGCAGCAACTGCATTTAAAGACCGTTCTCAGTGTTTCTTTGTCAGGTTATTGCATTCTTCCAGTGTAGACCACGTAATAATATGTCTTTCAGATACAGTGCTGTGTGGAATGATGGGCTATTAGTCAGGTGTGGCTAGTGGACTGTGGTGGCTACCTAAGTTCAGTGAACTCATTGTTCAAGAGAAACCAGTCAGAGATGATTTAACCATTGTGGCATAGCATGTTATCCTGTTGGAAGCAGCCATCGGGGGATGGGTACACTGTGGTCTTAGAGGACTGGACGTGGTCAGCAGTTGGGCTGTGGAGTTCAGATTATGCCCAAATGGTATTAAGGGACACAAGGTGTGCCGTGAACACACCATGCCATTACACCACCACCATCACTAGTCTTAACCTTAGGGATGGGTATTGATAGTCATTGAAAGTAACCACCCTTACTAAGCAGCGTATCAAAGACCTTACATTAGGACAAATTAGTTGCATGCTGTGTGCTCAAACTTTGTACATCTTGTAGTTTTATTTCTTCCCTTCTTCAGTGAATGCCTCCTTCTTCAATGTTGGGGTCATTACTATTGTATTACACATGTTTCACAGAAGACCTTTCTTAAAAGTAATGTAGTACGTTACTTAACTACTACAAGGAGAAAGTAATTCTTTACAGTATTTGTTACATTTTCTTAATGCATGCTCAATCATCCAGGTAAATAAATCTCAAAAGGATGATTCTGTTTATGTGGACGTAGCATTTTCAGCAGGAGAAAGTTTCATTACTCACCCAAGTGACTTCTTCAGTCTCAGTTGACTGCAGTTTGGGGAACCCTGCAGTCAACTGAGACCACAACAAAGCACAACAACTAATCATTGGTTGGGCTGCTCTCTGTGCAGGTGCTTGCAAAGAACCAAAATTGCAGCATTATGCGGTTGTTTCTGTCCTGGATGCAGTTTCTAATTTACCATTGCACTCTCCTCCTTTTGTGCAATAAAAATAAATGTAATGGCATGCAAATTAAAATCAGCTGATTGTAGAGCAAGTCCAAGTGAAATTGAGAAGTGGGATGGATAGGCAAGCAGACTAACAATTCCAAGGAAATGAACTACTGTGAACTGATTCTCTATAAGAACCAGTTCTCAATTCCCATCCCAACTGAAACCTGAACCATTGATAGGCAGGACAAATTCCATATTTTCATGTTCTTTACACCCTACCCTTTTTGTTTTTCCAAGCTTGTCGTGTCCACTTTCAGTGACAACATGTTGTATTTGTGGAGATGCTCTTCTGCATTCCTTGGTTGTAATGAGTGGCTAATGAAATTGCTGTTGCTTTACTATCAGCTCAAAGCAGTCTGGCGAAAGTCCTCTGAATTCTCGTGTCAGCTGGGTCTCTTTGCCCAGCAAACTGTTACTCGCTTTTATATTTCCTCTTCTTAGGACCATTCTTCATTAACCCTACAGACGGTCATGTAGATCAGTTTCTGCAATACTCAGACCAGCCTGTCTGGAACCAACAAAAATGCCATTTTCAATGTTACTTTAATCACGTTTCTTCCCCAATGCAATTTTCTAATAACACACTAAAAACGTCATTGATATCATGCTAACTTACTGTCTTACAATATGATGCCATGTGTAAAACTCAACCATCATACATCAATGAAAAGCCACCCTACTACTTTGCAATCTGATGTGGAAGCCAAGAAAGGTAAATTATACATCTAAATGTCTGTGAAGGTTCTCAGTCATCCAGGTCATCGTAGTCAAAGGAGCTTGCAAAGAAAAGCGTCTGGACTTCTTTAAGTTGCTTGAAGACGTTTCACCTCTCATCCGAGAAGCTTCTTCAGTTCTAAGGTCAAATGGTGGAGAGTCCCAGATATAAACCTAGTGGGAGTAACCCCCCACAGAGGGACAAAAGGACCCCCTGATGATCCTCTAATCACCTGAGCCAAGGTGTGAAATTGGGTGTGGGACCCAATCAGCCAGAGTTTCGGGTGTGTTCATTGTGAAACCTGGCCCCACCTTGTCATGCGAATTCCTGAGGTCAGATGGCCCAGGATGTGAGTGGGCGTTAAGGCGTCTGGGAAGGGATCTCAAAACTGGATTATAGATGGCAGAGAGTTGGTGTCGTAAACCCCCGCCTCTGTTCAAAGATGGTCGCTCACAGTGGACATAGATGGCTTCTTTCACTCCTCTTTCAAACCATCTGTCCTCTCTGTCCAAAATGTGAACATTGGCATCCTCGAAAGAGTGTCCTTTATCCTTAAGATGCAGATGGACTGCTGAGTCTTGTCCTGTGGAGGTGGCTCTTCTGTGTTGTGCCATGCGCTTGTGAAGTGGCTGTTTGGTGTTGGGGTTTACGACACCAACTCTCTGCCATCTATAATCCAGTTTTGAGATCCCTTCCCAGACGCCTTAACGCCCACTCACATCCTGGGCCATCTGACCTCAGGAATTCGCATGACAAGGTGGGGCCAGGTTTCACAATGAACACACCCGAAACTCTGGCTGATTGGGTCCCACACCCAATTTCACACCTTGGCTCAGGTGATTAGAGGATCATCAGGGGGTCCTTTTGTCCCTCTGTGGGGGTCACTCCCACTAGGTTTATATCTGGGACTCTCCACCATTTGACCTTAGAACTGAAGAAGCTTCTCGGATGAGAGGTGAAACGTCTTCAAGCAACTTAAAGAAGTCCAGACGCTTTTCTTTGCAAGCTCCTTTGACTATACATCTAAATGTAACAACTTTGGCTTCAATATCCCATATGCTCCCAATGCAAATGGTACCCAGAAGACAGATTTTGGTGTTAAATAGGAACAGCTTGGAGAAACAGAATTAGCACAGGTCACTCACTTATGAGAGCTACTCAGTAGGGTGGATGGGCTGCCTTTAATAGGAAAGATACTGCTGTTTTAGAGGGGACGCAGTCATTGCTCTGCTACTCAAAGTGTAGCAAGGATGACCACGCTTGGTTGGAAATTTGAGAGTCACGGCTAATTGGTTGGCAATTTTACTGCAAACAGTTGCAGTAGCTGTCCAGTTATCAGGAAGACTGACGGGAGTAAAATAAGACATCAGTAAACAAAAGTTAAGCTGTGTACAGTGGGGCAAAAAAGTATTTAGTCAGCCACCGATTGTGCAAGTTCCCCCACCTAAAATGATGACAGAGGTCAGTAATTTGCACCAGAGGTACACTTCAACTGTGAGAGACAGAATGTGAAAAAAAAATCCATGAATTCACATGGTAGGATTTGTAAAGAATTTATTCGTAAATTCGTAAGTGTTTCTTCTTCAGTCATCTCTTCATACTGAGTGCAGCCTATCCTGATCCAGCCCTAACTATATGCTTTACCAAAAAGGAAAGTTTTAGGCCTAAACTTAAAAGTAAGTTTAGGCCTAAAACTTTCCTTCCACAAAAGAGGGTCCTGAAAGCTGAAGGCTCTGCCCTTCATTCTACTTTTGAAAACCCTAGGAAAAAGTGAGTACTTTATTGGAGTGCCATGGTAGTTCTTTAAGATCTGATTTTTCAAGAGCTTTTTATGTTAAGTATATTAAAATGGGTTTCAACAGGGTAAATAATAAAAGCCTGCACTTTGCACTTGTTTTTACTGTACTATGAACTTATTAAAGTAATTGAAAAATAACAAAGAAAGCAAAATGAATATGTACAATATTATTCCCTTTGAAGTAAATACTGCCTGGAGAGCCAGCTTCCTTGGCGGAGTTTTGCGCTCTCTGAGTGCTTCTTGTTCAGATTTTTTTCTCTTTAAGCTTTACTCAAATTTAGGTTCTTAGCCCAGGAGCAGTCTCTAGCAACCCATGAGCTGGTAAAATGATACAAGACTGAATCATCTCCAAAGTGGGAGTTGCAAGAAATGTGAGTAACATCCAACCAATGTGACTTTTCAGTCCGAGATGGAGTGCTAATTTCCTCAGCCTGTCAGATTTCAGATGGGACGAAGCAAAGGAGCCTCAATTACATCCTACAAAGTCAAGAACGAGAACTCAAGAACGTCAAATGTTTAGATTCCCCCACCCCCACAACGCCCCAGATATAAATGAATTGTTTGGGCATCTCATTATGGAGACAAATGACTATCATTTGCACAACCATACCTCGAAAACATTCAAGCAACAAACTGTTGTGAAATGAATAGCTTTTCACAGCAGTTGGCCATCTATGAGTCACCCTGACACTTTGCTGACTGTGAATGTTATTTGACTCCAAGTATTAACAGTGAGAAAAATGACCGAGACTGAAACGCACATTTAACAGTTTGTTAGCCGACCTTTAGTTCCAGTTGGCGTAATATTTGGAACATTTCAAATGATGTCGAAGTACCATGTGAGTTTCCAGAAAGTGAACTGTGCTTCGTGCAATAAAAGAGCAACATTCTTTGTTTGGGTGTGCGTGAAAGTGAACTACCTCATCCAACAATCACCCAGACAAAGAAAATCTATAAAATCAATGTGTGTGCGTGCGTTTGTGTTTGTAGACAAATCCAAACTTTACTCCAGACGCCGCCCCGACAGAAATGAAACGATTCCTCCGTTCTGTTGTTTACACTGCTGCTGATTGTCTCAGATAAAACTGGGTGAGAAAATCATACATATCGCCTGCATTCTGATGAGTTGTTATCGGCCAATTATTTTCCTCCGGCTGTCAACAGAAATGAAGCTGTATTTCTGCAAGCATGGCTAACAACCCGCAGGGAGGCCTGTCTGTCGGGTGTGCGTTAGTGCTGCGTGTTTGAGGGAGGGGTTGCGGCATATACGCCAAACAAATGTCTCCTGTCTCCTTGTACGCCTCTCTCTCTTTTCCACCATTTATTTCCTCTTTTTTCTCATGTTGCTGTTCACATTCCTGCACTCCCTGTTTTTTTCCCCTGCTTTCCTCTTTCTTATTCCTCTTTTCCCTTCACCACTTCTTCGTTTTACCTTATTATACTTTCTCTGCACTTTGCATGCAACCCAGTCTCTGGTTTTGGCACAGACTGTTCTCCTGTCTCTTGTTTCTTTTTTTCTTTTTCTTTTTTTGCAAAGCTCCTGTTGTCACTGTCATTTGCACTGGCCATGTGCTTGCTTCTACTGCGGACTTCACAGTCCCCTCATGCTACTGCTAAGTTTGGCGATTTATCATTTTCTCACTGACTTTAATAATTGCACACGCATATACACGCGCACTCACTAAACAATGCACTGGTGCATGCGGAAAATGCACGCAGACACACAAGCAAAGTAAACAAGAGCAGGCAACTGACACAGTTGCGAGGGAGCAAAGGCATAACAGGCCAAAAACAATTAAGCACAGAGCGGAGACGGGCCCGCTAGTGAGGGACATTTACATTATTGAAAAGGACTTTGAGGGGAACGGTAGAAGCTGCATGCCCAGAAAACACTCACACAAACACACATACAAACACAAGCTGCCTGCTTCACTGCTGGACATGCCAAATAATGATCTCTCCTCTGCCTCGGCCTCTCTCGTTCTCCCCCTGGTCTCTGTTTCTCTGTCTTTCTCTCTGCTCTCTGCCACGTATGTCTCCTTCTATATTCTCCCTTCCTCTCCTCCTCTCTTTCTATTGGACGTGCCCTCCAGAATCATCCAAAACACAATCTAATCTTTACAAATGACATACCTACGGAGATGCGTGATGTGTCAGCATGGATCATAAAATAGGCCCAAACGCGAGAGGACGTCTATTGTGCTTGACATTCCCCTCCCTCCTCTGTCATTTCATCATGTTAAATGTCAAAGTGTGTGTGTGTTTTTGTGTTTATGTAAGAATCATGCAAATGTGTACTGCTCCGTCTATGTAGAATATATGTGTGCGTGAATGGGGGTTAGGTTGATTTTGCATATATGAATTTTCTTTGTACCAGGCTGGTTCAGCCTTCGCACTGTTAGGAAAAGTGTGTTGTGAGATGAGTCCACATGGATTTGTCTGAGTGTGTCGGTATGCGTGCACTCGTTTACCTGTCCAACTGTGGACCACAGCGTCATTACCAACAAGAGATAGGGGACATCACGGTGATCCACCGCTGGAAATTACTTTAAATGTTGCAATCATAAAATTGCCTTGGTTTAAGGTAGAGTTGCTGGAGACGTCAAAGTATTAAAGCTTATACTTAGCACCTCTTCTGTAAGCTGGAGCAGGGATTTTAGTGTGCTAAAACACATCTTTTTTTTCACACTCCTCCACAGTGTAAATGGCTTGTAACCCCAGGCAGGCTTACCAACCATGGAAGGGCTATTTAACAGGCTACATGCTGATGAAACAAAACCATTTAAAGATAATTTGGTTTTGGCTTGTTTTTGTTCTTATTTTTGAGAAACAAACAATAAAAGAAAATAAAAACATTAAGTCTGCTTAACTTGTTTCAAGCTCTAAAATGAATTATGCTGTAAATATCACCAGAAGGCACACACATTTAAAAGTTGATTATAAAAAAGGATTTAAAAGTAGAAGTAAAAGAACCACAGTTTAAATTAGTTCATGTTAAACACATACATTCCATGAGACCATAGATACCCCTCATTTGCCAGTTTACTCACCAACTAGTAGGCTTTTTACGCATTAATAGTTCTTATGGAGCCATAAATCAGACAGCTTTGACCAGCAATATTGAGTTTTGCTCATATTTGGGAATATTATCTTTATCACTTAGTTTTATGTTCTTTCTGGACTTTACTTTTGTTTGTTTGGTGGTTTAGGAGTCTATCCTAACTTCCAGGGTATTAAATATTTACAAGGTGCCACTGCCTGCGCGTCTAGACACAAATGCCAAAGGACACCTTGCGTGTATCTCTGAGACACTAGTGGCTTTGATAAAATGGTCGCATTCGACACTCTGGGACGGGAACAGGTCGTTTTAGGCAACAAAACTATTTGGTCAAGATTAGAAAAAGATTGTGAATTTGACAAGCAGTTACACAGCCACAAGGAGTTGTTTATCAATGTCTAGATGATAAAAAAAACACCTCCTTGACAGCTAGTAGCTACTTGATTACAAATGACTTCATGGGCTTATAATGGATGTTTTAGCACGTGAAAGAACAGTTTCTATACTTATATGTATGTGTTTTATTCTACATAATCAAGATAGGGCAAGTGTCATAGGACAGCTGTTTGTTTGCGGCATCAGCAAATTACTTGGATTACTTGCCTCTAATGTGGATATGTGGATAAGGTCCACCTAAACATACAGGTATTAGTGGGACATATATCCGGTATATATACAGGTGCTGTTGGTTAGATGGTGCTTTTCCATGGTATTTGTTTATGTGTTATTCAGGACATGCACAAATGTCAGAACAGTGCGTGGTGGAGTTTTCTAGACTTTTTTTTGCGGTTGTGCATGTTTGAGAAGAAATGTGCATCTCCTTGGGGATGTGTGTGTGAGCCAGCCTGACTGGGATACAAGCACACATGGGACTCATGGAAGCGGTCGGTTAAAGCCAGCTCACAGCCAACCTGCCCCCTGGAGGGGAAGAATTCAGAGCGCTGTTCTTAGCAAGAGGTTGTCAGCCAAAGCAGCCGGGGGTCCAAAAATCACAAATGATTACATAATTGTTGAAAACACACACATGCACAAACACATACACACAGGGGCACATGGCACTGGTCTAAACTAAAGTGAAGACAACATTTCAACGACAGGTGGACAAAAAGTTTGAATTGCAACTGTTTGTGACTTTGAATGTCAACTAAAAGCCCATCAACTCCGCTGAGATGTCGGGTTCTCCCTTCAAAATTGCTTCAAAATGTTCCATTTGTAACATGTATTGTTGCATTCTTCTCTACAGTGTATCCCCTGCATGGTTTCTGTATTTCCCTAATTTATCTTAAACAAATAAATATATTACACGTTATTTTTTACAGGACTGAATTAGCTTAAATTATAAATGCAGAGGGGAGATTCTTTCATTTCTTTATTTCTTTATTTATTGTCTGGAAAGTGATGTGACTCACAGGGCTGTGGCTAATTTTAGTCACAGGGAAGCACTGACCTTTCATTCAGGATACTGTGATAGTTGCTGTTTTGGTGCATGCCTGTTCATATAACTGCCTGCTGAAAATAAAAAAGGCACCGGAAAAGCACTGTTGTACATGGCTGGTTAAGAGTACAAGGACAAGGACAAAGACAATAACTGTTTGATGTTATTATGTAGCATTTTGAAGTTGTGGGAGAAAATGTTTTTCTTTATTTTTGCAATGCTAATGGGAACTAGTTAGTGTTGAAACCTGTCTGTGTGGACAGATTGTCCAGATGATACCTTAGTGGGAGTTGGCGAAGCGTAACTGCAATGTCACAGCATAATGTGATTAATTTTGAGGTTGGTGTATGGGACTTCGTTCACTTAGAGTCATGTAAAAAAGACGATTTTCATAAAACCTGGAGAAAAAAAAACATGCACACACCATAGGAATTAAGAGGGTAATTAGCAGCTATGTACTGCAAAGCAAATAAATTTCATTAACTAATTATTAGGGTAAGTGATTCTATAAAAGTTTGGGCAGTCACTAACCTTGTAGCTCTCAACATTGAAGCACGCTCTGTTAGCATGTTAAATGTTAAAGTTCAAGACAATACAATTAGAAAACGACAGAACAGAGGCATCTTCCTTGGGGGGCTCAACCCGGGGTAGCGGTCATGTAGGGGCTCTGTTGGCTCTCAGGTGACTGTTTCCTCGCGGCTGCGTGCAGCGGGGCTAGGGGAGGGTCTGTGCTGACGGACGTGGGTTACTGACCTGGTAGCCTGGCTGCCCCTGGGTGGGTCCGGGATGGGCGTGAGGTTCTGGGGGCGCTCCGTCTCTGGGCTGGGACCCGGGCCTCGGGGGCTTGGGTCCTGGTTGGTGTGTTGCCGGGGTTGTGGGCGGGTGGGTGCATGGGGGCCCAGCCCTGGAGCAGGGTGCCGCCGGTGCATCGAGCCACCTGGGGGGCTCTTCAACTGGTGGGGGAGATTGTCACATCTTGCAGGAGCTTTCCTCTCCTCAGGAGCTCCCTCTGCAGGAGGGGGAGATACAGGAGAGGTGGAGGAAGATCTCAGCCTGGGTGTTTATTGTCTTATGTAGTCTGGAAGATGAGTGGATGGTGGGGTGGGTGCAGTTTTCTCTGTGGTGGGGTTGGGTGGACTGTCCCGGGCTCTGTGGGGCCGGGAGGCGCTGCTGCACTGGGCCCCGGTCTGGATGGGCCTGGGCCCCCTTTCCCTGGCGGGTCGCGGAGTATGGGGGTGCCTACTGGGGTCAGCGGGGGAGCTGGCCCCAGGGAGGGGTCACTTGACCCTCCCTTCCTTCCCTCCCCATCTCCAGCTGCCTCCCTCTTCCCGCTCCACCACAACCACCCACACATGCAGGACCTTGGAGTAGGGGTATGTCACCAGGGTGCAGAGGAGGCTACCCCCCCCCCCCCCCCCCCCCCCTCTGTCCCCTTCTGGCTGCCTCTGCCTCAATTTTATCCCACAACTTAGACATTCACATTACTCACACTCTCATTACACATACATATAGGATCTTGGGGGTGGGCACGATACACGGAATCCAAAGTACCATCAGGGTGTACACCCCACCCCTGGCGTCGTTGCCCACCTCTCAATTTTAAATACACGTAGACATTGAGGGCTAGCAGGAGGGACCATGCGCTTACCTGCTGCTCTCTGGCAGGTAGCTCCATGCCCTCCTGGGTTTTAAATGCACCTTAGAACACAAATGCATCAACACTACAATGAGCGGGTGGACGGAGGTTTGGAGTCTTCTCTCACCCCCATTCTCTGCGACCTGCTGGAGCGGGGGGTCTAGGAGGAGGAGTTGGCCGTCCGACTGCGGTCTGGAGTGTGGGGCTTTCCTGCTGCTGCGGAGTCGGGGCGGTCTGCCTCCCCCCACCGCAGGGAAAAGGGTAACACCACCTGGGTCTGGGTGCAGTTCCCCCCTCCAGGGGCAAGGGTACCTAGACCCGGTTTGTAGAGTACGCTTGGGGAGTGTGATCGTGTATACAGCGTCTCTTTATGTCTGTCTCCACGTTGGTTGAGTGTGGAGTAAGTGCATATGAGAGCATGAGGGTGGGAATGGATGTTTGTATATGTGTGTGCCTGTATGTCTGTGTCTATATGTCAGGTTGGGTGTCACGCGCCACCTCTCTGGGGACATCTTAGGCCCTCCAAGGTATGGAGGCCTATCTCCCCCTACCACCACTTCCCCTGCCAGTGGCGGACCCCCTCAGACATCGGTGCGTTGGTGGTTCTCTGTGTCCGGGGATGGGCGTCCAGGTACACACCGGCTCACTCCTTGGCGGCCGCTTATTGGGGCCTGGAGCCTGGGGCTCGCTCGGGCCACTTCGGAGGTGGGGTGCCCCCGGCCTCTCGGCCTGGGGCTCGGTCACTCAGGCGCGGCTGGCTGCCGGCGGAGCTCACGGGCGCGTCACTGCAACTCCCCCTGGCTTCTGCTCCGCAGCTGCTGAGTGAGCCCTCATCTGGGACTCTCCTCAGCTCTTTCTGGGTCAGTGGCGCGGCTGCCCCTCTGTTGGTCTTCCTTGGTCTCTTGTGTTCTGGGGGCCTCCTCCATACCTGCTTCATGCCCTGGAGGACGGGGCTGTGGCCCCCCCACACCCTCTAGCAGATTATTACAAGAAGGAACCTTTTAAAAAACAAAAAACAAGCGCGCCCATGCTCACAGGTGTACACACGGGTGATCACACCCACAAACTACACCCTTTTTGGCTCCTACCTCAAAGCACACTGTGTTCTGTTGATCTTATGTGCTGCACAATGATGTTTAATATTTGGTATTTACTGTCATATTCCCATATATCATTGTGATGTTGTTTGTTCTGTTGCTCTTGTTCTCTTCTGCTTGTTTTCTTTTTTCTTTCTCAGCAGGTGACCCAGGTGATTGATATATGCATTTTTTTTTCTCTGCCCGTTCTGTTGGTTTTTGTCTTTTGCCCTTCTCCCCCGTCCCTCTTCTCAGCTGTTTCTCTTTCCCTCTTTCTTTCTCCCCTTCTTTCCCCCAGTCAAGTCTGTCCCGTATTCAGTAAGTGAAAATAAAAGAAACAATAAAAGGTGAATCAAATGGACCATTACGGCAAGGCTGGGATGGTCAATTTGGTAAAGTAAATCCGTTGGGCATCTTTCTTTGCCTTTAGACAACAATTCTGATGGCAAAAGAGCCAAACGGGACAGGCAAAAAAAAAAAAAAAAAAAAGAAAACGACAGAACAAGTACTGTGTGTTTGAAAATGTTGCCACCCTCGTCCTCTTCCTGAAAAATGTTTTTTGCACAGAGAAGACCACTTCAAGCACTGTGGTGAAGGGGTTTGCAGCTACACCTGGGTTCCCAACCTGAGAACCTTACAGTCACTGAGGTGACCATGAACTCCTGTGCATACCAAGGTATTCTAGAGTCAAATGTAAGGCCATCTGTTTGACAGCTAAACCTTCACAGATAGGGTCATGTAACAGGATAACGATGTCAAGCACAGCAGCAGAACGGCTAAAAAAGAAAACAATCAAGGTGTTGCAATGGTCCAGGCAAAGTCCAGACATCAGTCTGAATGGCGTGCTGTGCTGGGACCAACTGTGCATAAACAAATACCCACAAACCCCAATGACCTGAAGCAACGCTGCAAAATAGAGCCAACCAAAATTCTTCTGAAAAAGATGTTATAGACCGGTAAATTCTTACACAAAAAACGTTGGCAGCTTGTCGAACCATTAGCAGCAATAACCTGAAGTGTGCGGGTACTTTGTGTATATTATTTCAGTGATGATTATTAAGCATCTCAGTGCAATGTACATCTCCCTGCATTCTGAAGTTAGCAGAATTTTTAATGCCACACCAGTAACCTTGATGCATTTTACATCAACTAGCAATGACTTGGTTTCCAACAGCGAGGAGGGGAGAAAAGGTAGCAACTCAGTAGGCTAAAGCAACTAAAAGTATTGTGCAAAAAAATAAAACGTACAACAAGTTTTTGATGTTCCAGATAAAAAAGAAACTTGATGTTCAGAGGAAAGATATCAGAAAGCGAGCAAACCCAAATTACAAGTGGATTGGATTTAAATGGAATGATACTCATTGGAACCATACGTTTTAAACATGGTTCAACAGTGTTTGGGGTCCCCCTTCTGGCAGTAAGAATAACTGCACAAGGTTCCGCACTATAGGTTTAATAAATTGATATATGAAGAAAAGCAGTAAAAGCATGAAAGTCGAGAGCTATCAATATGTAAAACTACTTTTAAGAAAATACGTAAAATGCGTTTTCTTTCAAATAAAACTGCTGAAAACATTGTTCTGAGTGAAATGACATCACAGTATGTCCACACAACAAACTGCATTCGTCTTCTCTGATTGTGTGTATATGTGTGTTATAGTACTGTATTAGAGGATGCTGTGAAAGGCCATAGTGGGTAATTTAAGGGGGGGGTGCAAATGGTCACAAAGTAATTGCCAATGTGAGTATGGCAACAAATGTCTGTCATCCTTTCACCAGGTACCTTTTAAAGGTTTTTAAAATAAGAAAAGATCGG
Source organism: Rhamphochromis sp. 'chilingali' (assembly GCF_963969265.1). NCBI lineage: Eukaryota > Metazoa > Chordata > Actinopteri > Cichliformes > Cichlidae > Rhamphochromis > Rhamphochromis sp. 'chilingali'. The sequence continues at coordinate 9,401,412 of NC_137931.1, read as the reverse complement.
GAGTCATTTTGAGTAGTCTAATCCCTCTTTTGTGATTTTGAGGAATAAAGTGCAGCAAAGAACCTCAAGAACGTTCACATGTTCAAAAGAAACACCCAAAGGCTTATTAAAGGTCACAATATTTGAATAACTAAACAGAAAAAAAAAGTTTCTAAGTAAAGCATAAAAGCCCAAGATATCCATCCATCCATCCTCTTCCCTTTATCCTTATCAAGGTTGTGTAGGGGGATCCAGATAAGCCCATACCAGCTACCATAGGGCGTGAGGCAGGGTGCACCCTGGACAGGTCACCACTCTGCCCAAGAGCTAAGCCCAAGATAGCTCAAATTGTATCCCCCAAAAAAGAAACATAAATTTCTTCTAAACTACCACTATTTTTCAGACCCTACATAGAAAGTTTTCAACAGTTTTCAACTGAAAGGCTCCCTCCACACCCACAAAAACCATTATACCACAGGCGGCTGCACTTCTTGCAGTAAGGAAGTGCTGCAGTTTGCATGAATTGCAAATATAAAAACGCACATCTCAAACAAACCAACAACGACAAAAAAACTGGGCACTGTAAACTCTTAATTTGTTGTTGTTGCTGTTGGCATCAACTCCCAGCAAACTCCTTCTGCACCTCCACAAGCCTGAGGAATAATAAAAGTCAACCTGATACTAAATCGCCTCACCATAACAAAAATGCAATAGCAAAAAAAGAAAAAAAAAAAGTGGGATGGACCTGCGGTAAATATCGAGGTAGAGGTTCAATATAGATATTTTTTTATTACACAACAGCCGCTTGGTACTTAGCACTTAGTGTGGCTCTAACTGCTTGTGTGAAGATGTAGTGTGTGTGCCATAGATAATTCAACCCTTGTGTGCATGAAGCCTGTGAACACTGTCAACCCCCCACCCCTCCACCCCCAAAATTATGTGGCTCCTCTCCTCCAGCTGTAGAAATAGCTCCTCCGTGTCTTTGTGCTTCTTTTAAGCAGACACAGAAGCATAAGTCTTACACGGCTATTGTGAACACAGATGTTGCTGTTGCAAACATATTGATTTTTTTTTAACTTTCCTTTAAATAAGGTTGGTGTTCAGTAGTATTACACCTTACACCAAAAAAAGAAAAAGAAACAGCACACACACACACGCACACACACATAAATATAATGTGTAGTAGATGTGTGTAAAGTATACAGAGTATATTATAGTTTCCAATAAGGGCCTTAGCTTTCAGGCGTAAGCACTGGAACTATCCCTACAAACCAATATATAAATCAAGCCTCTGCTCCAGACCTGTGCTCGTAATACACAATCCAGCACGTGCACATTTCATTCAGAGACTCTGAGGCTTGCGTCCAGCCGCCACACCGTTGTTGCTGGGGAGTGACTTGCTGAAATATCACCTTGAGTCTCACCATTTCCCATCCTCATTTACTTTATTAGAAAGGGGGGGTGGAAGACAAATTGAAGTAGAAAACTGGAAGTAGGAAGAAAAAAAATATGCACACACGTAAGCGCAGACAACTGTCATCATGGAGGAGAAGGAATACAGACTAATAAGAGTAGATGGGGAGTTGTGTGACTGCATGAGGGCGTGAGGAGTGTGTTTGGTGAGTAGGGGTGAGTGGGGGGGAGACTGTTAGCAACAGCAGCACGCGCCAGAAGGAAATGACATAGTCAGGGTTGCTGTGGAGGAGATGCCACCACCCTCACCTTGGTCTTTTTCCTTCAGTCTTGCCCTTACTTCATATATCACTCCCTTGCACCACCCCCCACATCTTGCCACTCTCTGCTCTCCGTCCTCGTCTCCCTTCCTTTCCCCATCATCATCTGGCAGAGCTCTCTATAAACATGCCGCAGACAGCACCTTCTCTCTCCTCTACCAAATTGTCTTCCTCTGCCTGAAACGGCCACGATGATTGCATTCTTACACTCGGCTGTAAAACAAAAAAAAAGAGGGAAAAGAAGCAAAAACGTGAAATGAAAAAAAAAAAAAGAAAGAGCAAAGGTATGCAGTCAGATGCCACATGAGTGTCCCTCTTTGTTGACTCCCGCCGGGAATCTGAGCTGACTCCCAAGCAAGCGACTTCCAAACTAGGCGACAAGACGAAATGAAGCTGTTTTGACGGGGCGGGGGAGGGGGATGCAAAGCAGGAGACCATTCTTCACAATGCCACACAGTCATTATGATGTCCTGACTCATCGCATGGCAGTCTGCATCATATTGCAACACACACTGATGCACACACACACACACACACACAAAGTGGGGCCCACGTAAATTATAGCTTGATGGTACAAATCAAATGCAAATTGCATACACAAACAGAAGGAAACTGAGTGGATGTTAATGATATGACAGTCAAATGTGTTTTGAAATGCCGTTTGGCAAATACCAATTAAAGGGCAAAATGGAGCAACAATGTGGAGAGCTTTTTGTGCACAAATGATGGTGGTAATATATTTTTAAGCAGACACACAGTATATCTTCCTTGATGTCTTTTCAGGGAAGCATCACTCAAACGCTACGCTCATACAAATACTTCAAATACAAGAAGTCTTGTTTTTTTTTTTGTTTTTTTTTTTTTTTTTGGGGGGGGGGGGTTAAAAATACAATCTATGCTTCCAGACTGCTGAGGGATTTGAGGATTGAGGTTTGAATGGTTATTCTCTACAATTGTCCTGGGTTTACCATCAGTATAACAAGCAAGACATCCTGTGAATGTGTTGTTTTCTTAGATAGATTTCGCAGAATTACAGTATTGTCTTTTGCCACCCTCTCATTTTTTATCATTTGCTTGGAAAATGGAAAATATGTTGAGCAGTTCATTGAAATGTGCAAACATACATGCAAGGCAGAAGCTAAGGAGCTTGAAAGTCAATATTTGGGAGGATCATCTTTATTCTTTAAACACAGCTCACTCAGTTGTCTCGTCATTTCTTTAAGTAGTCTTCAGGAACAGTTCTCCAGGCCTCCTGAAGGACATTCAAAGCTCTTCTTTGGATGTTGGACTGCCTTTCATTCTGTTCTCCATCAAGATGATCCAGCACTGCTTTATTGAAGTTGAAGTCCAGGCTCTGGGGAGGCCAGTCCACGACTGATAGTGCTCCATTGTGTGTTTTTCTATTCAGGTATGATTTCCTGCATCTGTAGCGTGCTTGGGATCATTGCCAATTGCCATTTGGTGCTGCATGGCGAATCAAAATCTAATGACCCTCTTATATGTTTCATATTTCTTTCGCCACCATCTTCCGAGGGAAATGCTCGCTATTCGCACCAATATATGCTGCTCGGTGCAGCGTGAATACAGTTTGTAGTTTAATGGAGCTTTTTATTCAGAGCTTAAAGTATTTGATGAGTCATGAGTTTGAGCCAAAATTATAATTGTAAAACTATAAAATGCCAAAGCACTCTGTAGAGCTAAGGGGAACTCCTGGTAAGTTTGACAAGCCTCTGTCAGAACAAATGTTGAAGACTACTGTTTACTGTGTGTGAATGTGTGTGTGAATGGGTGAATGACTGAATGTAGTGTAAAGCACTTTGGGGTCCTATGGACTAGAAAAGCGCTATACAAATGCCGGCCATTTACCATTTACCATTTTTACTGTAAACTTTGCAGTTATCTCCCTGACCTGGCTTCACGCTTCGACTGCCACATTTGGACTGACTCCTACTTCCTAAACTATCTAGAAAGAAGCAAACATCCCACTAACTATCTGCTAGTCACAGAGATTTTTACCAACAAGAAACTGCCTGAAAAGCTTCTTAACTTGCAGAATCACTGACACCCTGAAAATCTCAGCAACTTTCATCTCTTTTTTTAACTTCTTCCTGAACCCTACCCTTCTATCTCTGATGCCTGCAACATAACAGAATAACTTTTAACAACCAGCACGTCATATAATATTGATAAGTGCAGCTTAACACGTTCATATGAAAGGAATCAGGAATTTTTCTTTTTTTTTAATGTTTTTTTTTTTTTTAGTGGAGGGGTAATCACGTATAGTGTTCATTCAGACAGGCCACGAAAAGTCAAACTCATCCGCAATCCAGGCAGCTCAACTGATCTCATCATTTCACGCTGCGTCTGAATTAATCATCGCCATGTCAGCCGCCGATGCCTGCTCTGGTTTGTCGTGGCTCTCCTCGCCCTTCCATATGTGGGAAGCAGAAGGCTGGGAAAGTACACCTCTGGCTTTCAGTGTGTCCATATGGAAGGGCAGGGAGGTCCCAGAACAAAGACAAACCACTAAATTGACGTTCCTGCCGACAGAAATATCAATGTTCCTTTGACTACACTTAAACTGACACAAGGTGATGTGGGGTAAAAAAGGAAAAAGGATCCCAAAAAAGCATCAAGGCAGCGAACGTCAAATATAGTCAAAGCATTTACGGCTTGAAGCCAGGAGGCATCACTGGCATTTTGGGGTGGGGGGGGGTAAAGGTCTTAATGGAACCTCGCTGTTTCAAACAGCACACACACACACACTAACAAAGTGACAACAGCACCAATTTCTCTGTAACCAAAATCCTGGCATGAAAACACTCGTTTCTGAAACAGGGAAGGGTTTGCTCGCTAGCTCGCTCGCTCACTGATCAATAGGACAGGCGTCTACAAATCCTTCCCTTTTACTGTAACCCCGCTCTCCCGTAAAGTAAGCCGAACTCTTTATTTATTCTTTTTATAATTTTTTTCCTGCGCTTCACACTATTACCACGTAGTCTTGACTCATCTAGGCCAACTGCTTGAATAATAAGCAGAGAGGGATATTTGGTGAGACTTTAACAGAGCTCAAACTACAGTGCTGTATTAGTGCCACTTTCACTCACTCAGATGAAGAAACAGTGCCAGTGATTAAGCTTCTTGTGAGTATGTGTGTTCGTTGGGGTGTGTGTGTGTGTGTGCTTGGCTCCACTGGGAGCCCGTAGCAGAGCCTTAAATTATACATATGTTCTCATTCCATTACCAGTGGCAACGACTAAAGGCTTCCCAGCATTTCCATTACCAAAATGAAGGGATACACACACTCTCTTTCTCACTAGCTCACGCACGCACGCACGCGCGCGCGCACACACGCACACACACACACACACACACACTCAAGCAGAACTGGGAACTTGAGCTTTTTACTCATGCAGTTACACTGAATGGTGACAATCCTGAGGAAAAACTTCAAGAAATGGTATTCATTTTAATAGACTTGAGTGCATCTGTGACCAAACATTTGCCAGTTCAGATCCTCCACAGACGGGCAAAATCTGGATGGAGGGTTTGAATGATTAATGCTCCGTCCTCCCTTAACAACTGCCAGTGAGATGCCATTGAGAAAGGCATTTAATCCTCTTCTCCACTGGAACTGCTTAATGGCCAGCGGGCTGCGCCACTACTGGGCAGCTTCCTGCTTATGAATAGCTCGTCTTAGTCAAATGTCAAAGTCAAATGCTCAGATTATTAATTCCATCAAAGCTGTGGATACCTTGATGATACTTTTTTTTTCCATTTTCAACCTCAAGTGCAAAATGAATAATTTACTTATGCGATGCGTTACTGCGTTAGCACACGTGATGCCAACATGCATCTGTAATGCGAGATAAACTTGGAATGCCAGAGGCTCTGCTGAAGAAGCATGCATAAGCCAATGAGGCTAATTAGCAGCATTAACAAATTCTATATCACACGCACCGAACATGGTAAGTGGAGATACATTTATTTCCACTTGTGATCGTTACTATTTTTTTTTCCTTTTTTCTTTCTATTAAAAAGCATCAGCTCGATATTTTTCTCCACACACATTGTTTTGCATGAATACAATGAACCTAACTATGCAGAAGATGGATTTTCAGTGTGCAAAAATTTGTTGCCAATCCAGAGAATGCCTTGCAAATGAATGCCAGACGAGGGATTCTTATTAGCCAATATAGACGCAGTTCTTGTCCTGCAGCTGCAGCAGGCGGCACAAGGCCCTTCTCATTGTCCAGGAGTCAGGTGCAAGAAAAAGAAAAATAGTGAAATTAAAGATAAATCAAATTCTGTTCACTGGGCGCAGAGAGCTCAGCTGCTCTTTCATTCTGCACCGGCGTGCCCATAATTCAGTGCTCCTCCTTGAATCTCTCCACGGTAGGAATTCACAAACACAGCTCGTTCCTTTATTATTTCTGAAGAGGGGTTGCAGAAGAAGGCAGCCGTGTGGAGGTGGGAGGGAGCTGATCAGTTTATCGGAATACCAATCGGTTACTATTTAACGACAAATGTAATCGTTTTTATTGGGATAAGAGCCCTGTGCTCTGCAGTGCTTTTTCACCCGTATTTGAAGCTGCTGGATGAGATACATTCTCCTCCGGTGTGAACCTTGCTCCGCTTGACTCCGTCTCACTCCACCTAGCTGGGTGCCAGATCTTAAAACTTCTCCTGTAAACACCGGTAGCCTCGCTGCGGCTGCTTCTCATCAGCTTTCAGATCAGATCGGAGTGGCGGGCTCTAAGGAGAGGCGTTATCAGGCAGCTGAACGGAAAGGTCCGGTCGGGCGGCGCTGCAGTCATTTGAGCCCGGCTACGAGATGAGACAACATCGGACACGGATTAAATCAACAAACCAGGCTGACCCTGCGTGACCAGGCGGGCTACTTACAACTCTGTGGAGAGAGGAGTATTTAGCCTGCTGGGGAGGGGACATGGAGGGGAAAAGGAGAGCATGAGAGGAATAGTGGGACAAATTAATAAATAAGGAGGTTCAAGAAACAGCCGTTCCCAATGTATCTGTGATGATTCATGCCAGCATTATAGCATAATGAATGGGTAAGACTTACGAGCCAGTGATGTTTATATAAATATATATTTTCCAGTCTGCTCAGCTCGTCATTTGCAATGCCAGGAAATCTTACCTCTCAAGTTGCATAAGGGGAGCAGGCCTTGAATCTTTAAGATAAGCAAATAGGGTGTAGCTGAGCAAACATTACATTTGAATTAGTGCTGCTAGATAAGATTGAGAATGTTAAATATTTCAAAACTGACCCCCTTTGACAGTGCTACATGAAGTCTGATGTTGCACTGAATCCCATCTTGCCTTTTGATTAGCGTCCAATGCAACAGAGGAGGGCACATTTTCGATGCCTCAGCTGCATCTATGTCAAAGGAAAAAAGGGCTCGAGGGAGGTGGATGCGCATGTAACCTCAGGAAGGAGGCGGGTTTTTAAAGGCCTCTGGTCTCAGACAGGCCACAGGCAGTCTGGGCTTTGCGCCAGTTGTCATTTACTAAAAGTGAAAGCTTTCTCTTTGCTTCTAAAAGTAGCAAAAATCATATTAGGTTATTGGGACCTTAAAGAGAAGTTGGTAGACATTACAACACCTCATCTTAACTTAAAAAACCCCTCCAAACATCCAAAAAGCAGCCCCTTGTAAAGCGACAGTTTTCGAAAGTTGTCTGAATGAGCCACTTGACAAACTCTAAAGTTGTCCAGATTACTTTCTGACTCTTTGACAATGGCACTTCTCCTGCTTTGCGCCAGCACTGAAGGTGACAAAGTGTTATGTAAATGTTCTACTTTTAGATCGGTGCTTCATCGTTTCTGTGAGCGTAGTGTGTCCACAAGGCATCTTGTACTGCCAGAAAAGAACCAAGAGGGCCATGGGAGCCTGTATAAAAATCCTCAAAAATCAAATAAATAAATAAACAAACAGAGCAATAGTAGACTCAGAGGTGCTTTTTGCTTCTCGATGAAACACAGTAGTGCTTGCTTTCAGTTTTTAAGCCGGCAAATTGTTGCAACAAGGAAATACACAGAAAAACTGTGTGGAATGATTCAAGATCAAATTGAAGAGCTAATGGTTATTAAATCTGTATTTGGGGATATGCCTCTCTTTTCTGCACACATAACAAAGCAGGCATTAATCACACTAAGAAGGAGGTGCGATGGAGGTGGGTTGCAAAGCGGCTTGCATATTTAAAGCATTTTAATTAAAGTGCTCTGTGTGAGATTTGCTATTTTGATTCGAGACTTTAAATTTGACCTTTGTACATTTGAGACACCATATGACACAGCTGTTATTTCCACCAATAGCATCCATGATGACTATTATTTGACACACCATATGAATATTATGATCCATCATTATAATTTGACTTAATTTTGCCTTTTTATGAAGATGTACAAGCAGAAGAGATAATCCTGCCATATTGTTGTATGGCACTGAGGGATGTCAGGTGGAACTTCTTGTTTTCCCAAAATAATACCCCAAATCCAAACATCTCCCTGAAAATATGTTATTCTTTATCATGTCTCATACTCAAGAAATCTGGAAATAGACCTTTACAGAGTTACAGCTGTAATCTAACGATATTTTACCAGTTTATCAGTTCACGTAAAGCATTACAAGTTGTGATACTTTAGCTTTTAGTTATTTATACAAATCACGAAACTTGAGCTGAAATTGCAATGTGTGTATTTGCAGTTTCCTTGATGTCCCAATACCTTGCAAGTACTCCAAACTTCACAGCATATTCTGTTTTCATATGCAGCTCATGTTTTTTAGCACAGGTTTTGCCCCCAGGGCCAAAATCACTCCAGTCAAGTAAAATAAGCAATTTTGCGGCAGGTTTTGGAGATTAAACTGACTTGAACCGAGGTCTCATTCGCAGCTGCACAGATAGGAAGTGAAAACGGGTTGTTGTTCGTTTTATTCTAACATTCATGATTCTGCTGAACTGCTTTATCAGATCCTCCCATAATGGCAATGTGGTTCAGGGCTGCGGGTGAATTGAAAATAGGTTTCTGTTACAGTTCGTAAACAATCTGATAATTTACTTGGCACTGTAGTGAAGGGGGTGGCAGGGTGGAGAGCAAGTGCGAGGGAAACAAGTTAGCAAAACAGAGATGCTGAAAAGGGCGATTGCCAATTCAATGATAATTCTAATCGGGGGAAAATATCTATAAAAAAAACATATTTACATATGGATTCCTGTGAGCTGTTGACAATATCTCATCCTACTATCTGAATCTGTCACAGAGCTTATTCCTCAATTTTAACTCTGTGGAGTGCAAGAAGAAAGAAAAAAAAAAAACTCCCCTGCACTCAATCTCATCCATGGGCAAAGCCATCACTCATGCAGTCATATTTGAATTAGATGTCTAGACACACAGTTTGCCAAAGGACTACTCTGCTTTGTCGCTGAGGGTTTCCTCGCAGCCCTTATCCTCTATCAAAATGATAGAGTCCCAGAATGGATCCATGACTAGAAATAAATGCGGGTGTAAATGGATCATATCTGGAGGGGTTTCCTGGGAATGGGTGGCTGAAGTCCTGTAAAGTCTCTTTCTCGGGCAAGAGTATCAATAAGCTGCAACAGGATCAGTGTGTGGTATCATACTGTGAGACTTCACAGAACAACAAAAACAATGACAATGACATATATATGAATCATTCACTTATATAGTGCAGTTATTAACATCACTCGTTTTAGAGATAGAATAAACATCAGTGATGCTAATTCTGAGCATTGGCAGCTTGTACTCTTGTGAGACTTTAAGAATGGAAAGAAAGAAAAGTCCTTCCATGACTTGAAATTTCAGGGATGACCTTGCACATGTATTGCTGACTGGAGTGTTTCCTGTTCTTTTGTGTCTTTGTTATACAATAAAAAAGTATCTTTGACTTACATTAACACAAACCTTTTCTCAGAGCTGTCCGCTGGTGTTAGCAACCCTTTGTCAACTGAATATTAAAATTCCTTTAACAGTCAGTGTCAAATATTTAGTAAGAATTACTATTGTGTATGTGAAATATCTCATTCTCTTTCAAGGCCCTCACCTGTGGTACTTTAACTTTAACTACAAAAAAGTTAAAGGAACATTTACTTTGCACAAGCTTTTTAAATGAATTCAATTTGAACATTTTCAATGACGAGCATGCATTGAGTAATTCAGCTGGTCCAACATGAGCCATTATGTGGCCCATTAGTCTGCATGGCCCCCACGTGTCTGTGTGCATTCCCAACAATGTCTGTGCATGCTCTTCATGAGAAGGTGGATCCATATTCTGGGGGATCTCTTCCCAAATCTGGATCAAAGCATCAGAGAGCTCAGTTTGTGGCTTCAAATACATAACATCCCAAAGGTTTTCAATGGGATACAGATCTGGGAAACACAAGGGCTAGTCAATGGCATCAGTGCCTTTATCATCCAGGAACTGCTACCCCCTTGGCCACATGAGGCAGGCCTTATTGAGCCCATTGCAGCAACATAAGGTCTCACAATGTTGGCTAACATGTGGACCCTGTAGGAGCTGGACTATCTGTGCAATATGAATGGGCTGCAGGTTCCATCTCACACTGCCAGTGGTGACAAGCACACTAGCAAAAAGCAAAAAATAGAGAAGAAAATCATCCAGGAAGTAATAGTCTGTCTTTTTGGTGCTTGTCTTATGGTTGAGTTTTCCACATTAGCATGCTGATATTTGCTAATTAACACTAAGAGCTAAAGATCAGGAGTCACCACAGTGTTAAGGATTCAGTGTCTGGGCAAAATGAATGCTGGTACTAAATTTTATATCAATCCTTCCAGTAGTTGTGGACTAATTTTAGTTTGGATCTGACTCATATCTGGCCAGCTGCCATCCCTACATGAAAAGGGAGCTCAAAATGGTACCTGGAAATACGTTTCAAACACCATAATACATCAGTATTGGCAGGTTAAACTTTATTACTTTATTAAAGTCTATATTTTCCTTCGTGTTGCCGGATTCTGTGGCAAGAGATATTCGATGCTTGCTCGTCAAGCAATTCTGAGCACGAGGAGAGGGATTCTCATTTTTTCAACACTCTTTTGTTTGTCATCTGCAGGCAAGCCATACTGAATGAAAATCTGTCAGTTAATATTAAACCATTCTAATTAATGTGTTTTAATTACTACTATGTTATGACCAACATTAAAAAAAGCACACAGATTTGTGGTAAAATGGCATGCCCATTGTGTGTGTGTGTGTATATATATATATATATATATATATATATATATATATATATATATATATAGAGAGAGAGAGAGAGAGAGAGAACATATGGAAGGTCACTAATTATTAATGTAATTATTATGTGACTATGTATGAGCACTGTGGCAACACATCTCTTGTGCTATATAAAGATCTGACTTCGGAACGAGATCAAACAGTGTGCAGGGGGCTGATTATCATCTGCGAAGTGAAGTCACTCACTGCGCTCACAACACCCCAAGAAAACAGTTAATCCTGGCATCAGTGATCCATCGCTCTTGATTTCCACCCTTTGCACTGATCATTCACCTACACTTGACTTCCACTACAGACTGACGGCTCGCCCACTCTCCTGCTCCCATTTTCACTCGTCTCATCTCGGCGGATATTGAACCTCTTCTCCGATTAGTATAATTTATGCCGTCATCACACTCGCTCTTTCACCTTTCTTTCCAAGAAAATGGGCCAGATTCAGTCTTTCATGTGTGGATCTTTTTTTTTTCCTGTTTCTGATTATTCACAATTGTTTACGTGTGTACAAATTTGTAAGCATGAATGCGTGCTCCTGTGTGTGTGCTGGTGGAAGTCAATTAAACAAACAGACACTGTCCTTGGAAAAGCTTTCTGGGTGTCTCAAGCACCTAGCTTCGATTCAGGGAACACTACAGTTCTGTGTGTTCAATTCCCAGCTGTGTAACTGCCTCCATCACACATGCTGCACACAAAAAGGTGGTGGTTGGGGTTGGGGGGGTAAAAAGATGGAAAAAGGGAAGAGGAGGTTGGAGAGGAAGAGACAACATGAGACAGAAACAGAGACCTAGAAAAGGGAGGAGAGGAGGAGAAAACAGGGAGAGGAGGGAGAGATGAAATCCCCCACACAATAGTGCCATCTAGTGGGATGCCTTTTCACCCATCCCTTCATCTCTTCTTCCCTTTGCCTTTATTTGTCATTGTTCCCCCTTTCTTCCCTGCCACACCACCTCCCTAACCTCACAAGCTCGCACTTCCATGTTTTTCCTAGACACCCTGGCATCACACATCTCCTACACGCACACCCACCCTCCATTAATAAGCATGTGGGGAAGTGCATGTATGCCCGATTACTGATTTGGCGTGCTACAGCAGCAGTGAATCGTAGTCTTCTCGGTGTGCTGTGCCCATGTACGGCAATGATTCAAAACAACAAAACAGGACTCACACACACACACACACAGTGAAGAAGTTGCTTACCAGGATAAAAAAAATACTTGTTTGTCCCTGCTGTCCCCTTCCCCTTGTTTACTTCTATTTTTCAGTCCCCTCACATTGTTTTTTGTTTGTTTGTTTGTTTGTTTTTTTGCCTCTCAAATCCTTCCCTACTGTTTCCCTCCTTTTAGCAAATTCTCCACCTCTCTCTATCGGGCTCTTTTCCCCTCTCTCTCTCTCTCCTTCACCAGAGCGCCACTACCCAGACTGTAAACAGCGGTGATGGATTACTAATTGTCCTGCTCTAGTTGCATTGGGGTGGAGACAGCTGTGTGGGTGGGTGGACTGGGATATGGTGATGTCGTGTGTATGCAAATCATAAAATCAGAAGTAAAGAGCAGGGTTAAAAAGGACGTTACAAACACACATACCTGTACAAACACGTGTGTTCTGTGGTGTGTTCTGGGACATGCCGTTGCTATAGAAATGAGAAGATGCTATAGGGCATTTTGACATTCACACTGTGTCCTTGATTGAGCTTTTGCAGTTTGATACCTTGCCCATTAGTTTTGCTTTGATAGCTGTAATTTGGCCCTCTGGGGATCTGCTGCAATCTTAAAGCAATAAACTTTGTCCTGCAATATAAAAATAAAGCAGGGCTTTAGTTCACAAGTTTTCTTTTAAGTGCTTCATCCCCCTTTTTTAAGATATGAAAAGCATTTTAATAAAGCCTTACCAACACTCACGATCAGTCTCCCTTTTTCTTTGTGGGACACTGGTTGAAGCCTTGCCTTTTTACAGCAGTAGTTTAAATGTCTTGCTGAGAGTGATCAGGGGAAACTGTGGCTGCGCATTGAAAATAAAAGCAAACAAAAACTTAGCTGGGTTTTGTGCAGAATCAATTCTCTTTTAACAGTATCATCCCTTGAACATTTGACATTGCATGCACTTTCCAAGGTATTTTTCAAATCATACTTTTTTAAAATTTATTTCCTGTTGTGTCAAGAAAAAAGATGAGAAGCAGCTCGTCTCAGTAAGCTAGCTTTAGTAAAGAAGGAAAAGGGAAAAATTGTTATGCCGGCTTTCTTCAAGCATACAACAAAGAAATCCACCTGCCCCCACCAAAATTTATTTATTTATTTAAAACTATGGCACTACCTTCTAGCAAGTTCCTCAGTCACAGTTCTAGGAAGTTACACACCAGGTAGATCTTGCTAGCTTTGGCCGTTGCTCAGCTAGCCACTCCCTTGTTTTCTGAATCTTTAAGTTAGCTAAATCTTCATATATCATCTATAGACATCAAAAGGTTATCATCCCAAGTTCTCTGTGTAGTTTCTCAGTTGTCAGCATTTTCGAATGCTACAGTCATGCTAGGGAAAACAATAACTGGACATCACAGCATGGCCAAAATTATTATGAATGGGTGCACTGAAGTTGCAATCTTATTGCTTTAGTTTCTTCAAAGATGGGAACATAATGGTGTGGATCGACCTGCAGTCAGCTGCGGCCTTCAAAGTGATTTTGGTGCATCAAAACAATGATAAAATGGCAATGGCATACCACCAGTCTACCACCAGTTTCAGTTTGAATATGGTCAAGTTACATATAACTATGATAAATCGGCTACAAACACATTTAGTTTTATCTGTTGTCATCTACATTCACAGAAAGATTTGATTCAGAAATCCCTCCACAAATGGCAGAATTGCGATTTAGGTGACACAGGTGCTTGGCAACCTTGCATTTATATAGGAATTTAACCAAAATACAACCAACTAACAGCTAGTTGACTCAAGAGTAGCATTGCAGATTGTCAGTTTGCAAAAGGTTTTCAGATAATGACTAGGAGTGACTGCTGTCAGCGCTTCCCAATAGGCCACTTTCGATGGTTGAGGATGTTTCACGTTTATCAACGTTGATCAACCAGTTTAAATTCAGTGCATTCACAGGTGAAACACCCATTTTTTGTAATAGCAAGAAGGTTTTTACTCTAGTGTGATAAAGTAATTAAACCAATAAATACTTGAAGGGAACTGGACTTCTTTGTAGGTTCATGAAGACATTCCACCTCTCATCATGCTTCTTCGGCCACCTACAATGCAGTATTGAGATCCGTTCCCAAGTGTTTCAACCTCACTCACCCCTTGACCCATGTGACCTTAACAAGTCACATGATGCCAGAGGTGGAAAACCTGGGACTCCCCATCAGTCTTTAGAACTGAAAAAGTCTCTCAAATTAGGGGTGAAAAAGAAAGAAGTCCAGTTATCTTTAACCTCAGCACTTACAATGATTGGAGATAAAATATCGCAATTTCAGGAGGGGGACCACACCTCCAAACACAGTTCTTATCAATATATGTTCCCCCAGTTCTACAAGCTGTTCATTCCCGTTTACGTGTCCCACCCTCCGTGCCCTTTTCAATTCCTTAACTTCTTCACTTCTATTTAGTGCATGGCGATCTGCCAGGCCCTGGAGTCGTCGCCAGTCCCCTTCGAGGCCTTCCCCAAACCGCAGCTCAATTCATGTCTAAGCCATTCACCTTTATCTACTAAAACGCTGTCACACCTAAAATGAGGACGTGGGCCCAGCTAGTGAAACTATATTGAAAACCTTGAAAGTCATAAGCGTGATGGTTTTGATTTTAAATTTGTTTTTGTACTTTGGTTTCCTTGTGTTTCTTTGAATCGACTTCATTGTCAGTGTCTGTTTGTGCTTGTGTGTTGTAATCATTTTACACCATCTGACAATTTCCAGCATTTAGCATTTGGGCCCTAATATGATCCTATATAATGCTGAAATTTCTCAGTAGGCATCTGAGCCACCGTGCATGCTTGACATTGAGTCTCCTGGTCTCTGGAGGGCTCTGTTAAAAACACAATTTTTGTTCTTGGGTTCTTTTTTTCTCATGCCCCTCAAAGCGTTCAGTCACCACTCTTGCCCTATGGATGGGGGCATTGTCTTCCTGGAAGAGAGCACTCCCACCAGGATAGAAATATTTCATTATAAGCGATTACCAGAACAACTTTGTGTTGATTTGCTGTGACCCTCAACTCTAAGGTGCCAAGCAGACTCAAAACACAACAATAAAATGCCACAGGTTCAGGTCTGTGGTAAGCTACATTGTAGAAAATGTAAGAACAAGCATTTTGGAGCTTGACTTACAGAGAGAAGAGGCTTTTCTTTCAAGCAAAACTCCTAGTGTACCCTTTTAACTTTAATTGCTTTAGTATCTTAACCTTAATTAGGTTATTTATCTAAACCTTTTCATATAAAGAACAAGTGGAAATGTAATGTCCTTTGCAGTGGGGAGAATATTCAAATCCATAAGCCTAATTGTTGAGTCAAAGTTCTGGGGAAAGTCTTTCTTGTCTTTAAGAAACGATGCAGAACAATTGTCCTTTAAAATTTGCCAACCAACACACATTTTACTACTACAGATTGTTGTACTTAGCAGCTGTAAAATCCATATACACTAAAATCTTAATGTCGCAGTAAAAGCGAGCTCGAGTCAGCACATACTCACTCACACATCTCCTTATCTTTATCTCCTTCCAGTCATCTCTCCTGCTGCCTCCTGCTTCCTTCCTCTCTTGATCTCGGTGGTCACATCAGCTATCAATTAAACAGACAGCCAAATGGAGATGTTATCTTTGGAGCTTTGGCGAGTCGTGGAGGACAGAAAGTGTTGATTGCCCTAATGAATTATATATGCATTATTGATAAGCTCTACTTTTGCCCAACTTCTGTAAATATATATTTATATAACGTGTCACTTTGTCTAATCGTCACCGGCTGGCCATGTGTCCTCCAAGTTTCTGGCAAGGAGGGCAGCCCAGGAGAGGAGCCAAGTGTGTTTATAAGCAGGTTTGCAGCTG
This sequence comes from Rhamphochromis sp. 'chilingali', assembly GCF_963969265.1. Taxonomy (NCBI): domain Eukaryota; kingdom Metazoa; phylum Chordata; class Actinopteri; order Cichliformes; family Cichlidae; genus Rhamphochromis; species Rhamphochromis sp. 'chilingali'. The sequence goes on along the minus strand of NC_137931.1, from coordinate 9,385,379 downwards.
GGATTATTGGGAAGGGACTGTGTCTGCATGCAGACTGAAAATCTGGTCACTGGACAGAAATGAATTTTTTTTAAGTTTCTTGAATCTCACTAGCTTGAGGTTATTTTCAGTTGCCATTGTTTCTGACAGACAATTGTAATTGTTGATTATAATTATCTATGATAATTTGCATATATCATGTGAGCATGTACAATTACTTTTTAAGGTCATATTTACGTCAATGCGCATGGCAAATTTCAAGCCATCTTAATCTAAACCGTGTCATGTATTTTGTTCATTTTAGCTCAGTTTCACATCACAAATCTGATGTGAAGCAATAAATTTAGCTAGTTGGGTGTCTGGCACTTCAGCCTTTGTGTGTTTATTTACAGTCTTTTGTTTGCCACTTCGTGGGTGAAATTGCCAAAAGCCTGTAGATTCAGTACAACGCCATGTACTATTGCTCCACAACACAGCAAAAACTGTTTGGTTTTTTTTGTTTGTTTTTTGTTCTTTTGCTGAAAACATAGATGGAAGACATGCGTGGACAGCTGAGCAAGAAGACAAATTTATCAGAGTCTCTTTTTCTTTCTCTTTTTTTGCAGAAATAGAGATGCTCAGGTCCTCAGCTGGAAGCCTTATTAAATGGTATCAAAAGAACCACAGTGTGTTACTGAATGAAGGGAGTAGTGAATAGTCTATGAAATCATTGAAGTGTTTTGGTGATTTGTCACATGATAGCCAGTGTTGAGTTCTTAACCCTGAAAAGCCTGAACCATGAAAACATTTTTTGAAAATGTAGTGTTCACTGAATCTTCTGACAAATGTTTTTAAAAAGAAATGATTTGCATATTTGAGTTTCTTTGTATCATTCTTTGCTGCATTCCTCATTTTTGTGAAATTTATTCCACAAAAGCTCATCTATCAAATATATTTACAACTTATGCTACAGCCCCACGCTAGCTTAGTATCCTAATGAAGGTACTCGTACAATATGTATTTTAGTGTCACAAATCTGGTGACACTAATCAAATCAAATCACTTTTATTGTCACATCACATGTGCAGGTACACTGATACAGTACACGTGAGTGAAATTCTTGTGTGCGAGCTTCACAGCAACAGAGGTGTGCAAAAATACAATAAGGTTGGTAGTTGAATATTGTGCAAAACAAGTGGCATTAATGTATGGAGTGCATAATGTTGAAGTTCCAGTAGTGCAGGTGAGGTGTCTATGAAGTGTTCAGCAGTCTGATGGCCTGGTGGAAAAAGGTGTCTCTCCGTATGCTGGTACGGGACTGGATACTGCAGAACCTCCTTCCTGATGGAAGTAGTCTGAACAGTTTATGGCTGGGGTGTAGCCCAAAGAGAGTTCAAGGTTATCACCACTGCAATTCTCCAGGTAGAAATGGAGGCTACAGTGCTTCGAGCCTGTCTGCTCATCACTGCCTTTGTCATTTGTTGAAGCTAAGGTTCTGGCTGCAGCCTGGGGTCGACATACACTTGTTCTTCTTTGCTGCCTTTGCAGGTGTTTGCAAAGAGCTGATGTTGCACCAGCAGTATAGTGCTGTTGTTTCTGTCCTGAATGCAGTTTGTACTTTACCACCCCATTCTTGACCCTTTATCCAAAGAAAAGAAATCTTTCTTTCTTAAAAGTTGGAGACCTTTTCCCCATTTTCCTCCTCCACACAAACTGAAATGATAGCTGATCGTAGTTAACAAAAAAAAAAGTCAAGAAGGAAAATGTTTTTTGATATTTTTTTTCTGTGTGGAAATTGTGCAGATTACACAGGTACCAGCATAACTGCTAACTTTAATGTGACTACTGCATTACAGGAAACAGTAATGCTAATTTGTAGCATTTTTTACTGTGTAGAGTTGAAGTGTTACTTTGTAGCATTAGTTTGCAGTGTGTTATACCAACACTAAATATAGGAGTCATGGTTGCTGAAAATGCAGAAATTCTATTAAAAATCATTCATTACAAAGTGACCCCAAACATTTGAGCAGCAGTGTAAATGTTTTACTCAGACAAGATAGAATGACATGTATACGTGCATGATTGATTGAATAACTGATTTTGCCTGCTAAGAACAGCCTCCACCGTCTTTTGGGACTTATTGAGCAGCTCCACTGCTCAGCAAATGTCATTCATAATTAAACCGTACAAAAAAGATGGTGTACAGCTACAGGAGTTCAGGCAGCAGCCCTGAAGGCCAGATCTTCTTCACTCCTTTTCAGCTACGAGGATTGATTTGATCAATCATTGCCCTCTCACATACACACGCGCACACACATCTCCTTAGCTTGAGCTGCTGGGTGAATAATTTAAATGCCAACTTTGACAGCTTTCATTCTGTCATCTTATAGGGAGTGGCCCAGCAAGGCAAGATCAGTGCTTAATTTTTGTGTCACTCAAAACCTTCATTAATGCCTCTAGTCATAGTCATATAAGGACAGAACAGCATTGCAGTAAAGTGGATGTGCATACTGTCCAACCTGAGGACACTAAATGTACAAATGATCCTCTATCTCTCTCAGATGGGCATACAGCAACAGAGGTATGTCTTCATCCAGAGTCAGAGCTTAGATAAAAATATTCAATGGCATGCTATGGCTTCAGTTGCACCTGCAAAGCTCACCAAGAATGTATTATTCATAGGACATTACAGGGCTACAAGCACAAAACAATTAGAATATCCTTTTTTTACAAAGAGAATGAATTACAGTTTTAGCTCAGAGGTTCTAACTTTCATCTCTATTTAAGTATACAAGCATATAAGCTACAACAATATAAACAGCCCAATTCTGTGTTTATTTTTTAACTGTATTTTTGACTAACATTGTCTCTCACTGGGACTTCACAGAATTTAGCTGCATCTGTGACAATGGCCCTTTCTGTTCTTTCATTTTTTTTTCCCATCTGTCCCACAGCTTTCTTTTCCTTTTGACTGCCATTTCATTAGGGGTCTAAATGTATCTGTAGAGCAGAAAGTGGAGCTTGCCTGACATGTGGAGAGAGCCTGCAAGCGTGCACCTACGTGTGCCTTTTGTGTGTGCAAACACTGCAGCAAAAGTGAGTCATGAGTGAAGTGGTTTCTTGGTAACAACCTGTCAGTCCCACATATTGATGCTTGGTCAGGAATGTTTTATCCCAAGGTGTAGCCTGTACATGCTTATTGGTCACAAGGAGAGGGGGGACAAGCCAATGTGGAACTGACAAAAATACAGCATCTTTAATGGCCACAAGAGGCTGGTGTAGTTATAAATATGATAGTTTGTACCATATATACAGTATATATGGTATATACAGTATATACATAATTCATTCACCTGAATAAGTCTTAGAAAGTTAAGAATAAGTTAAGGGCATGGATGGCCACATTGACTGGCATCCTTGCACAGGTAGCTGGAGCCAATCAGCATCTGCTTGGACTGATCCACTGTTTTGAATCACTGAATTCGACCACTTCACTCTCTATGCTTTTAGTGCCTTTTGGAGTATTGAATAGATTTTCTATTTCTCGATGTGTGGCACAGATCATCCTAGATGTCCGTGCTTCAGTTGTAGAGAGTGAATTTATGGTATTTTATTAGACCATTACTTAGCCAATGTGTGCATCTGTGTCTTGCAGCAGTAGAGTTAATAAATGAATCTTGCTTCTAACTTTGCTTGAACTGGCTAATATATTAATACTACAACCTTCCACTACATGAAAAAAACCCTAAGCCAAAAACCTTTCTTATCAGTAACGAGCTTCTCTTGATCTCATGATAGTCTGAACACTTATTGAACTCTATGGGACATTAAAGAATCATAACTTTTAGAAAAAGCATGTTACAATATGAAGACTGCAGGTCCTGACTAATTGTCAGAATGTGATGATTAGAGCAGGGCGATACGACCAAAATTATTTATCACAATATAATTTTAAAATTATAACTGATGATATAATTGACACTAGAAAAAATACTTTACAACTCCACAACTTCATTAGTGCAAAAAAAAAAAAAAAAAACATAAATGTATTTTCACTTAAACAAGCAGCTGTTTTTTTATGTGCATTAAAGTTATATAAAAATGTAACAGTGCAAATGCAAATTCCTTGCTGACAGTTTAACCAAAAGGCATTTCCAGTGGAAATTGGCCGACGTATCCTCAGCATAACCATGTATAATATTCACAAAACTTAAAAAGAGGTTATACACACACAATACGGTAATATTATGTTGAAGCACAGTACTTATCACTCCGTGAGGCTCCTGCCTACAATAGCCGTAATGCTCCGACAATCCATCAAGCGCTCCGGGTTACCGTGAACGGTATGATATGGCCCAGCCCTAGTGATGATTGCAAATACAAATGGGCTGTTCTTAGATATCCTTCATCTTCCTGCTTGCTGTATTGTCACTGGTCAAGTTGATTCTTCACAAAGGCAAACTTGACCCACAGACCACCTGAAAAAAACTGGGCCAACTCCTAATTTGTATAGTAATAAAAAAAGACAAATGACTTCATATTTAACAGGTTATGCAATTGCCACTAATTTGATTCTTTCTTTGTTCATCAAATTGCAGTAAATGTGCTGTGTAGTAGTAACATACGTATTTGTTGTGCATGTTTGCGACACTGGTTGTTAGTAAGAATGCATCTTGCCATCTGTCAAAACCAAGTTATGTCGCTCTTTTCAATCCAAAGACCTCCATTATTTACTGTTAACCAGCAATCCAAACTGAGACAAAATGAAATGTCACTTATAATGGGATTTTTTTACTCTGATTGGAGCATCGTGCTGACAAGTCTGTCACTGACTGTTGCAATCAACAGCAGACCTCTTTTTCTCAGCACTCTGATCTTAGTAATCAAGAAAGGAGGAATCCTAGTGGTATCAATTCCAATGATATTTCAGTTCAGTTCAGTTCAGTTCATTTTTATTTCAAACATTTCAAACATGTGCCTTCACAATCATTACAAAATATCATTCCATTATTTGTTTGAAAAGGAGTAGGCTGAAGTATTTACTTATTTGTCCCTACCCCCTCAAGTTTTACCTCTTATTCATTTAATTTTTTTTTTGTCTTAAATTAAACAAACAACATATGAAACATATAAACATATGAAGTAAAACAAAACATAACATACATAAATCAAAAACAAGAAATTAGCAAGCCCCACCACAGTATAGTTTCTTTCATATGAAAAATACAGAATGTGTATATTTGCAGATACACAAGTTATGGAAAAACAACAAAATACCCAAATACCCAAAAGTGTCACATTTGAGAAGCTCCAAAGTACAGTAGGTCTCCTTTGTGGAGAAAGAGGTGGCTATAATTGCCATCATTTCCACATCGAAGCCTTTGATTTCCCCGTGAGGCCCTAGAAATGCAACTCGACATTGGCACATCAAGTCCCTTTTAGACCCTCAGTTTCCATCTGTTACCCTTTACTTTTGTCTCTCTACCCCTGTCTGCCCCTCTGTCACAATGTGTCCTTGTGCACAAAAAAAAGAACATAAAAAAATACCCTCCACACTTAGTCGGCAAGGTTCTGCAAAAAGCAGCAGCAATTACATTTTGAGCCTTGGGGCAAGGGGAGAGGGAAGGGAGGATTGGTGGAAAGAGAAGTTGGAAGGGTGAGGATATCAGGTTGCGATTGGTCATGCCTTAACCTCCAAGCTGAATCGCAAAAAGACAGAGAGATGAGTGGAATAGGATTGCCCATTTTGTTTCTGGATAGAGGAATCGAGTCCTCCCAAAATCTGAGGCTTTGAACCCCTTTCACATGTCACAGATAGACAAACAGACATGGATACACACACTGACACACACACAAGCCTTGCTACTTTGGTCACTACACCCCGTGGGCCAAATGATGACTCAGTGCTTTAATCGTATTTGCAGGGGATTGATGCCCAGAGAGGAGTTTCCTTGCCACAGACTGAGACTTGGAGCAAGAAAAAGATATGGTGAGAGCGATAGTGACAGAAGCACAGAAATAAAGAAAGGAAGTCCCTTGCCAGAAGAAAAAGAGGCAGCCATTCGAATCAAAGGTGAAGCTATTGAACCACGACGGCTGTTTCAATGCGAACTCATTATTGTTCTCGGCAGTGAGAAGAGACAACCTTATTATTCTCCTTTGCATAACAGGAACTCATAACAGGATATTGCTCACAGCGTTTATGGAGTAGGGATAATGCTTAGGTGCTCCTTGTCCTCACCTTTGGCAGACTCTTTTCTCACATAATCCAATCATTTAACTATTCTTGAGCTTATTTTACTTGTAGTCATTCTGTTGTAAAGTGGAAGATGAGGAGTGGAAGCGGGAGACAGTTGATAATTGGGAGGGATTTGGAGGTGAGAATTGTTGGCGTAGGTTAAATTTAAGAAGTGAAAAACATAATACATTCACCTGGGTTTGTGCACTGCTGTACTGCTTTTTTCAAGTGTGTTTCTAATTTGACAATGTGGAAAAAATTTAATAGCTGTGCTGTCATCAAAAAGAACAGAGGCCTGTATACACCAGGATTCAGTGCAGTTTAATTTCCAACAACATCCCTTTCTAATTATAGCTTCCAAGCTCCATTATGCATTCTGCTTTTTCTGATGTAAGCTTGATTTACTTTAGTAGCTATAAAATAAGGGAATGTAAACCAAAACAAGAGCAGTGTGAAGCTACATGTTTTTGCAAAGCCTCAAAGATCCAGAAGGATATCCAGATATAGATTTGTTTGTAATATTTTCTTCAGGATATCATGACAACGTCGTCCCATTTTTTTTAGGAATTTAATATATAAGTAATGTATTGAAGATATAATCTGAAAGGTCCAACTTTGCTCTACCTTGTAACATCAAATAATCTTTCAGAAAAACACCTGGATTCAGATCTAAGAGAGTGTCATGTGTCAGACTGGCAACCTGTCCAAGGTGTACACCGCCTCACGCTCTATGACAGCTCAACCCTGAACTGGATAAACAGAAGAGGATGGATGGATGGATGGATGGATGGATGGATGGATGGATGGATGGCCTGTTGACTAGCTGGCTAGATGGATGGATGGATGGATGGATGGATGGATGGATGGATGGATGGATGGATGGATGGCTTGGTGACTAGCTGGTTAGATGGATGGATGGCTTGGTGAGTAGCTGGTTAGATGGATGGATGGCTTGATGACTAGCTGGTTAGATGGATGGATGGATGGATGGATGGATGGATGGATGGATGGATGGATGTCTAAAAGACTTCAAATGTTAATTTCTCTTAAGTCCTCTGGAATTTTTTTCATCCATAAACAAACTTTTGAGCTGTCCAAAAAAAAAATAGTCGGTCCTTACCAAACACATAATCTCCCTGAAGAAGGTAAATAAAACATGACCACAACTGTAAAACCCTCAAAGACAGTTCATTGTGTTTCGCTTTGAATGCTATTGGACCAGATGGTTCAAAACAAATTTCAAACCTATTTTCATTTCCACAGATTGCTGACATTCCAAAAACACACATGATGTCCTTATTGTGCCTTTACATAATGGTTGAGGCAATAGTAACAATGGTCTCTTTCCAAATAATTCCTTGACATGCATGAAACATGGTTACTTTTTTAAATATGCAAGTCTAAAGTGAACTCTCCTGTTTTTACCATAATCATAATTACACTCTAATTAAGGCCGGTACTTGCAGATGGGCACTCAGGCTGCTGTGAAAATTAAAGCTCAGCAGTTGTTCTTTTCATATTTTCTAGACCGCTTAGAAGATGCGTGCATAACTGGTAACATTGTCACAATAGAGCATCTTAGAGAGGCAGACTTTGCCAGTTGCAGAATGTGCAGATATTCACCAATCTGCAACGATGTGTATCTCCAAATTGTGGAACAATTTCAGAATATGTTCTTCTGTGCAATATGAGAATTTTGAATACCTCACGATCTACATTACAAAATGTCATCAAAAACAGACAAGGCTGAAAATCAGTAATGGGTGTCTGTGATATTCAGATGGTGCTGCACTTCAAAAAGGCATGACTCTGTCATGGAAAGCACTGCATGGGCTCAGGAACACTTCCAGACATCACCGGCGATTAACGCAGTTTGCAGTGCTATCCAAAAATGCAGGTTAAAGCTCTACTGTGCAAAAAGAAGCCCTGTGTGAAAATGATCCAAAAAGGTCATTGGCTTTACTGGACCAAAGCCCACTTAAAATGTTATGTGATCAGATAAACTTAGATTTGAAATTCTTTTTGGCAAACATGGATATTGCACCTTCTGGACCCGAGAGGAGAAGGATCATCCAGATTCTTATCAGTATCAATTAAAAAGCAATATTTCCTATGGAACTGGCAGCTTGCACTGGAAAGGCACCAAGCTGTTAGAATCCTAAATCAGATAAGAATGGGACAACATTCCTCTCCCAAAAGTTCACTTCAATTCCAAGAAGTTTAATCTCCTAGGACCTGGCGTCCACATATGTGGACGTCACATTTTGGGTTGTCTAGACCAGAATACAACATTTTGCTCTTCAAGCCTGATATCTGCTTACGAGGACATTATACTGCCACTGTTCTATCAAAATTTAAAACAAATGTCCTCATATGTGGATCATATGTGGATCATATGTGGATCATATGTGGGGTGATCGTGGCTCAAGAGTTGGGAGGTCATCTTGTAATCGGAAGGTTGCCGGTTCGAGCTCAGACAGTCTCGATCGTTGTGACCTTGGGCAAGACACTTGACCTGTTGCCTACTGGTGGTGGTCAGAGGGCCTGGTGGCGCCAGTGTCCGGCAGCCTCGCCTCTGTCAGTGCGCCCCAGGGTAGCTGTGGCTACAATGTAACTTGCCATCACCAGTGTGTGAATGTGTGTGTGAATGGGTGGGTGACTGGATGTGTAAAGTGCTTTGGGGTCCTTATGGACTAGTAAAGCGCTATACAAATACAGGCCATTTACCATTTTCATTTACCATCTCATTTTTCTCAGAAAAGAAAATTATTGTCTTTACATTCATCAGGTGCCAATCAACCCAAATAAGAATCGTCTCCTTGAGCACAAGAAATGACAACATCACAGAGCGCAAGTATGGCGAAGCTCGCGGCTCTCCAACGGGAGATTGAGAGACCAGTGTTGGACTGTAGAACAGCTTTGAAATTCATATGAGTTGTTCGCACTAAAGTAAAAAGCACCATCACTTCATGCAGATACCCTCTCGGCGCCAGCTGCGGTCGCAAGGCTGGAGCCGAACAAAAACACCCTGATAACGACTGTGTTTACACTGTTCCTTCCCATTCCATGCAAGGCAACCTGGGTTGGCTGGAAGACAGTGTCCTAGCAGGGCAAAGAACACTGTCACAGCTGAACTCTGGACACGCACACACATACATATACACTGATATGCACACACTCATCCCCCCTCCCTTCCCAAATGCCTTCGACGCTTATTCCCTTCCGATGCTGACGGTGGATCAAGGAGACCAGCACACAGGCTGCAGGCCCGGATGTACTGTCTAAATCGGCTGCCTCTCACCCTTTACCCACCCCTGTTGCTTGTCATGTGTTTCTTTAGTGTATTAAGAGTTTTTTCATGTGCTATGTGCAGAGGTGTTTTTTTCTGTTCTCAAATTGATCTCCCTGTTGGAGCTCAGTCTGGGGGGATTTTTTTCTCTCCTTACCTTTCCTCGTGTGGTGCATTTTCCATTGTTATACCTCTCTGACCTGTCTTCCCCATCTGATGTTTTGTGTAATGTATGTATGGTCGGAGGGTAAGATGGCGCCACCATTGCGTGCAATAGGTCGGCAGCCTTATGAAATTTCCCCTTGTGGGACTAATAAAGGTATATCAAATCAAATCAAATCAAATAGCAAAGAGAAATTAAAAATGCATGCCATGAAAGAGTTCAGGTCTTAGGAGGTTAAAGAGTGGAGAACAGGGGACGCTAGACAGTGGTAAAACTGCCCCTGTCCTAACTTTTGTGAGATGTGCTGCTACCACCAAAATGTTATATTGTCTGATTTTAGGTATTTGAAATTTCTTCTAGATTCTACTATGAAATAATATGGGTTTATAAAATTTGAATTAATTTTTTAAAAAGTACATTATGCACAATGTCACAACGTTTATGGAATTAGATTTGTCCTTGAACCAAAACCTTGATGCAGCTTAAGCTTTGACAGGTTTTCCTTTCCTTAAGCAGCAAATTACATTTTTTAGTTATTTTCGTGAATCTACAAATATTCCAATATCCACTTACATTTAGCACATACAATGTGAACTAGTTTGATCAAACAAGTGAAGTGAAGTGAAGTGAAGCATTGCCATTCACTACAGCAATTACAGCTCAAGCTGCAGTCTGTAATAAAAGCATATATTCAGAGTTGACCAAGTTGTCTGTGCTTCTTTTTGTGTGCACTTCAATCTGTCCTATATTCGACAACTTCAGTATAAAACCCTGTTTTATCCTGTGTTTGCAAAGTAGTATTAGTACCTTTGACTGATTTCAGAAGGTATGACTCCTGAAAAAGTCTTTCCCATGAGGCAAAAAACTACCAACAATGGCTCTGCCTGCTTTGGGGCAACAAGGTTCTTCTTGGAGATTATAGTCATGATGTTGAGTGAAATAAACAGAGGTTTAACGTAGACGAGTATCTAGATGGATGTAACAGTGCTGTGAATTCCAAAATGGATGTAATTGTAACTGAATTTATTAGCTATTTAAATTAACAATTAATTAATTTTATTTCAAATTACCAATTGACAAAACTGTCTTTTTTCTGAAAAAACAGTAAGTCTGCACTTTTCCCCCTACAAGACTGCCTGTTTTTTTTGGCACATTTCCAGTTGGGTCAGCAAAGTTGGGACCGTTTTGACAGCAACAACATACAAGGTGAGAATGGTTTACAAGACGCTGTCTCGACTACCACATATTCTCCATTCGTTTGGCAGTGTGAGCTCCTCACATTTTCAGTGTTGTCTTCACATTTGCATCGCCTCTTGTCTGCCAATCTAACCAATGTGCTGAGTGTGCCATTCCAACGAGGGCTTTAACATTCCTGTACAGAGTGAAGCTTGTTAACCTCCTGGAAAAATGCCATTAACATTTAAATCATTGATAGAAACATCTTCAAGCAAATAAAATAACCTCAGTTAATCCTAAAGATCTAACATCCCATCATAGCATTTACGTTACCATGGTGGATTTTAGGATTTTTAGGATTTCATCTTATTTTATAACTTTATTGATTCATTTCTAGCTAAAAAAAATAAGTCATCAAATATAATATGTTACATTGCTTTAAATATTGGTTATGTAGTTGCGTTAGGTCGGGCCTTACAATTTTATTTACCTTCCCAGAACTGATAACATTGTCAGTTTTGATGCAGCAATGCAATATGTCTTGTTCATTCTCCCCATTACTGATGACCGTAAGATCAATCAGACCATGAAAATATACATCTCGTTCAGCATTATTAACAGAGGAATTTACCTCATTGGATGGCAACAGAGTGTTGTTCAGTATTGAGTGACACATTAAGCTCAAACACTTTGAGCCCATGGCACTCAACTGGTAAACACTTTAAAGTGCATTGTAGCCACATGATGTCTGAAACTGCTAGAGAAGCCCAAAAGCCCCAGAGCAGCTGTCAGATTCAATAGCGTTGTTGTTGTTGGTTTTTTAATCGTGACAGAGAAGATGTACTACTGTTTTGTTTAAAAGACAAACTTCATTAATTTCTTATCGAAATAATAATTATCAAATTATGTGTCCATAATTGTAATATTATACAAGTTAATCAGAGATGTGTGCAGTTATGGACATATCATAGCAATTCTTTGCCCGTTATCCATGTTGTCAGAAAGCTTCAGTCCAATAGAGCTTCTATGGGACCATGAGACGTCCCCCAGATAATGCAACAGGTTAAACAAGAACGGTCCGAGACCTTGTATATCTACCAAATATTAAATCCCAACCCAAAAAGTTATCTAGAACCAGATTAGTTTGAATTTGACAGCATTAGCAGTACAACTTCCAACATTCTCAACCTACTAGAATCAAGAGGTCAATTATTTTAATCCCATCCCAGAACAATAGAAGCAATGCCATTTCTTGCCAGTCAAATTCTGCTCTTACATCAAATTTTACCAATTATAACAAAGAACTGGCAAAAAAAAAAAAGGTTATTCAGGTTAAATTTTGGGGGTTTATTAGTTTATTAGTTTTACGGAGTATTAAGGTTATTTGATTAAATTAAATTAAAAAGTATAATGAATTTTCATTTACATGTGAAAGATCCCCAATTTGAGAGCCAGAGGAAAAACAAACCCAGCCAGGAGGACGTCCAGTGTAAAGTGTCTATGTCAAATTAACATGCAGATCCTGTTTGCCCTGGTAACCCCTTGGGAAATAAGGGGGCAGCTGAAAGTACCTTCTGCTTATCTTAAAAGTAGAAAAGTGAACGCTTATCATTTTGTCCCCTCCACCTGACCTACAGCCTCTCTCTCATCCACCCTCAACACTGCTATGCCCCTGTCTGTAGCCCTCCTCAGGTCTGACCCCGTCTGATTCAGCTGCTCTGCTCTGGATTTCACCCTTTACTTGCTTGGATTCGTTACCCACACTCTGGAGAGATCTCCTGCTGTTCTGCACAGCCAGCAAGCCGCCCACTTCTTCAGGTGTCTATGATCTACTCTGCCCTGCTATAATTATTCATCTTCTTCTGATGTTCATCTATCGATCTCATTCAGCTAGCCATAGCTCATGAGAGCGGGCAGACGAGTCTTCATGTCAAATATGTATATAAATTGCTAGCAAATGCAAGGCATTGAAAGATGTAGTATGATGAATAAACCGATTTTAGTAAAGGAAAGTTTTATTTTAAGAGTTACATTATTTTAAAATGCCAGGTGAGTCAAAATCACCCCAATCCAGTTTCATGTCAATTTGACAAAAAATGTCCAATTTTGTCCAATCTTGTAAATTCCCAGCCCCAAAACTGGGTTGACTCCAACCTAACCCTAACCCTGTCCTGTAGGGAATTCAAAGCTCTTTATTTTTTTCAACAAATTTGATGTAACAAAAATAAAAAGAGACGGTGTGGAGTATAAAATCAGATTTGTCAGTGTCAATTATTGCAAGAAGGTTGATCAACTAGTTCCAGAACCACGGCAGAGCAAACCACCTGCTCCCACTCACATTTCAGTTTGTAAGTTAATAGCAACATTTAGTTGTTCCATCTAATTCACACTTCAGTCCACTGTTTATCTTTAAATACTGTAGATCACTGGAGTACTAGAGCTTATCTTGCTTTCATGCCTTTCTCTTTTTTCATTGATATTTACAAATAATTGCCTGAGTAGCCTGGTGGCTGATGGAAATTTTAAAAAGTAAAGACAATAGTCTCCTATAGAACAGGAGAAGCAAATGGGATTAAATAATGGCGCTGCAGTGTTTTCCAGTGTGCTGATTCTGTAATATATAGTGTGCTTTTATTGTGCAGATGTGTATGAGAAGTGGTGAGGGAAGAAATTTAAGGCATAATGTTTTGTCTGAGAAAGATTAGTAGCAACCTTTGAAGAGCCAGACTGTTTTTCATTTCACTGCTTCAGCAATCTGAAAGAATTCTAAGAAGGTTGACTTCTAAAGGATGACTTTGGACTGTGTCTGTATCTGCATCTCCATGTGATAGGCTGCTAAACCCGAGGTCGTGTTTAATCTCATATTTTTCACAAAGATAATGGGAAACTAAAGCATACATAGCTCCAGCACAAGCTATTGACGGAGTGTTTGTCATGCAAGGAAAATGAATGTGGTGAGTTTATCTGTATTTTTCTGCTTCCACACACTTCTCCAGTTGAACTGGCACGAGCCATTGCCATTAATACTCTTGGAGTGTTCACCCAAGTTAGAAAGCTGTCTGAAGGTCCCTCTATCAGTTCCAGAACTGCTACTGCAAGTGCTTTATTCCAAGTGCAAATATGTACACAGACCCTGTATTAAAAAAAAAAAAAGGATTTTAGGGGGTTATGCCTTTTCTTTTTAAAATCACCTATGTATTTATTGGTTTATTTTGCAGGAATTTGCCATAGTAGCACCTCTGTTTATGGAACAAGGGAGAGCATTAAACCTTCTGGATTCTCTTGAAAAAAATAATCAACCGAGCCGTGCAATAAAAACAACAAAGGCAAGCATAATGAGCACAAGGCTTTCACAGCAACATTATCAGGCAATGCCGACAGATGAGGGCCCTCGCACAATTACAAGTCCCACACTTATCTTGTCGAAGCAGATTCTGCAGGGGAAAGAGAAGCTTGTGTGCTTGTGCATGAGTGTGTGTGTGTGTGTGTGTGTGTGTGTGTGTGTGTGTGTGTGTGTGTGTGTGTGTGTGTGTGTGTGTGTGTGTGTGTGTGTGTGTGTGAGAGAGAGAGAGAGAGAGGAGGTGGAGTGCACAGCCAGCCCTTTTAAAGAAGTGTTCAATAAACTAACAATCGCTGATGGTCCAATATAGTATAGGGTTTCACAAACTAACAGTTCCACTGTTGGGTTGGGGTTTTTTTTTCTCGTAGATTCCTATCATGTCATACGGCCATGTCATTATCTCAGACCAAAGCATGATGTAGACCTTGTTAACCACTGTAAAGTGCTAAAATGTCATGTAACTATGATGGATTGGGTCATACGGCATTTATTATAGCTGCAGCATCTGTATTAAAGGGTAGAGCCTCGGTGAATCACACAAAAAGCTGCTGCTGGCTGATTTGGTAATTGTGGGCCATGGCTGTGGGATATAATATGTCCTATTACATATGATATATGTTTATAGGTTGGTTTTTCCCTACAAAATCACTGCTTGCTAAAGCAACTGTGAGGTATTAAAAGCTCCCTGAATTTTTATTTCTTTCTACAAACCAACATATGTTTATATTTTTCACAAAGTGCATGTTGTGCATCTTTAATTCTCATAAAAATGATACTTTCTTCATCATAAAACATGTGAATTCCCAGTTTTTGGAAGCCTTTAATTACATTATTTAAAAGTTGTGCAGATGGCAGTAATGTACCTAAAGCAAAACACCCTTTTGCACAGTGATATCTCGCAAGAACATCACGAGCAGACCGACCTAGCTAGTGCCATGATAGAGTGCAAGTTGGGCCCAAAAGGCAGACTTGGAGCTGGTTTAATGTTTGCTCAATAGTTGATGCTAGAACGTGATACTGAGACAAGAGAGCTTGGTAAAAATCACGGGAATATTTGAACGAGGAAGAGTTGTAGAGGCCACGGGAGAGTTCCAGAATGAATACAGGTGGAGAGGGGGCAGACAGTGGGGAGAAGCAGGCAGAGGCTGTTGATACTAAAGAGACACTGGCAGGTTGATGACTTCCAGAGATGGACCACCGAGAGAAGGTAAGTTTTCTTCCAAATAGCCAACATTCCACTAGGAAATCCAGGTAACAAACTGAGGAACAAAAAGAGTGCAAATTAATCTACAACAGTGCAGAAGTGGCCTGATTGTTACTGTAGTGATGGAGACAGTGTGGTGAGGGACACCGAATAATATGATTTCCCCCAGGTGTGTGAGGAGAGGAAGCTTCATTTCGTTTTTTCCTGATTCACTTGTGTATGCAAAATGACTGTCAGGTTCATGAAATGTGCGTCATGGCCATGTTTGTTCTTATGACTTTGTGTTGTCAGTGGATCAGGGTCATTATATATCCATCGGCTCTGATTGTTGTGTGCAATCTGCAGGTTATCTGCATGTTGCCACTCTATATAAGGAAACAAACTGACGTCGAAGGGAAGTGGAGATGATGGTGATGATGTTTTAAGATCAATATGAAGGAATATTAGGACCATGTTAAGAAAAAAAGGTGCTTTTTCCCTTTTATTGTTCATTTTGAGATATAAATTGAAACATTTTAGATTGAAATGCTGTTTTAAGAATAATGTTAAAAGTCAAAATGCTATCTGTCATCTAATATAATGTAGATGAGGTAGTACAATTGTACTGCATAAGGTTTCAGTTTGCACAAATCCAGCACTGAGGAGGTTGTATCACAAGACAACATTTATGATAAAACAAACAATTAGGTTGTTTCACTACCTCAACCGCACAAGGCATTTTGTAGAGGGGAATAGCAGCCGTGGCAGTTGTATGACCTAAAGTAATAACTTAAAAGTTCAAATGTAGAGGTTATTCTCCATATGAACAATGGATATCTATCTGTCGTAGATAGAGGCCTGCACCACCAAAGAAAAATTACAAGAGAAAGTGTGGCTGAAGAAAATGAAATAAAAGTGTCCAATGAGGAAGCCAAAAAAGGGCTAATGCAAATGGTGGCCTATTTAAAAAAAAACATAAAAGGTTGGACTTAAGTGTTAAAATGAAAAAATGACTAACTAACCATTAGAAAAGAAACAAAATCAAATTTCTTTACAGGCAATTTAATTTTTAATGTATTTTTCTCATTCTAATTTGGAGCATTCATTTGGCTTACACAAACTGCCTACACAAGGTCATGTATGCATAAATCTACCCTCATGTTTTCATATTCTCTGTGATGACTTTAGGTTCAGAAGTTCATTATTTAAAATCACGGTCATTATTAGTGCCAAGAAGGATGACTATTTAGGGTATGCTCAGTAGCTAGCAACTTGTTAATAATATTAATATATTGCCATCTCATTGGCTAAACAGAGATCTTAAGCCAATCAGTGTTCAGTTGTTTGGTTGAACTGTCACCCTTCACTTGTCAACTACAATTTCAAAACCCACCATATTGCACTCAGCTTGAGGCTTAATAAAGGGATTTTAGAAACCATGAAATGTAGTTTATATACAGTTTATCCTGATTGGCAATCACTATTTTAAATGATTTATATTTTTATGTAAATTGAGAGAACTGATGAGGAAATTTTGCTATTGAGAAGAGAAACTTCAAGTGTGCATTGCCGTTGCATCTTGCTTTCTAAAGCAAATGTGAGCATTGCTATGCCAAAGTATGAAGGTCTTCCTTCCAAAGAAAGTTTGCAGTGATTGATTTCACTGTTGGACACTTTCAACCAATGAGAGTCAATTAGTGGAATGAGTTTGTTTGGAGGAGAAATGTGCATTTTCATCCATATCAGTGAGCAGAAAAGCACGGATTCATGATGAACAATGCTGGAGTTCATTTGTTGGCGAATCAATCACATTGTATCTCCACCTTATTTCCTCACCTTTCCTGTCACTCTGTTTTGAGCAGTACAGCATTAAATAACAGCTAAATGCTCATCACTTACATTTGAATGGATTTGAATGGAAATGAGGTAAGTAAATAAAACTATTCATCAAAGTCAGTTTCACAGCTAACCTATTGTTTGACTGCCCAGACTTTACCTTCTGTGACTGAATGGTTTTCATTACCCCTCATGTCCTCACAGTGCTTAAGTTACAATTGCTTCGGATCTTTTCTCCTTTTTTTTCCTTAGTCAATTAGGACTATCCAAAAGGACGTCTAAAGCTTAGGGTCATTCAGCACCAGCACTGTAAGACCTACATTTCTAACCCCAAGTTCCAGTTTGACAGCCCATCAATCAGTCACCATCATCAAGCTTATTGAGGTGGACAGAAACAGTGAAGTGTGTGACAGGTTACAAACACATTACGAAGGTCACTGGCCACTTTAAAAATCTGGATGAGGTAAAGTGTGGGTGTTCATGTGGCTGGTTGTTGCTCAGTGTTTGGTAAAGTTCACCTGGGTATATCTGTGAGACTCCTTTTTTTCAGCATTATTATGGCTTCAGGCTTAAATCTGCTCTAGTGTTGAAATGCTGCAGTGCCATTTGGGAGACAGCAAGGGACTAAACGCTTTTTCGTTTGAGAGGGTTAGATTGCTGGTGTTGCTTTAAGCCCTCCTCCCACACATCTTCTTGTAAAAAATTCTGTACAGGTGGGAATTAGCAAGAGTAATGTAGTGGGCCACATCTTTTTCAGAGCACTGGAATCAGAGGCTAAAGCAATACCCACACAAATGAGAGATTCTTGCATGTCTTATATAAATCATTAGTTTAGCCAAACGGAGTTAAGGTACTTGGTGTAACTAAATAATTGATTTATATCAAATCACTGGGTAAATCATTAGTTTAGGCCAAAAATCCTGGTAGATCAGGTGATCTCAATGCTCAATGCCAATCTCAATACCCTAAATCGTCATTTCCACTATAATGGTACTGTCTAAACAGGACCACTGGGTCTTCTTAGGTCCCTGATTTTCAAGGCTTTTATTCAAACCATATTTATCATCTACAGCCTCACTGACTCATCCAAATGGGAGATGACTTCCAGCATCTGGCTACCAACTTTCAGCTCAGCTTTTCAAAAGTGACAGATTATCGTCCGCACAACGCACCTCACCTTGTCACAAATGCCCCGCAGGCTTTGTCATTATGGTTTGTAAATGATAGCAAAGAGACAAACCAATTTGCTTTGCTGCTCCTTATTATTCCACTCACACTGCAATGCTGCTTCTCAAAACAAAAATCTTACAAATGCAGGACAATGGGGAAAAGCCAGTGCATTTAGATACAAATGATTGACCTTTAAAAGCCAAATAATCCTTTCCCCGGAGTGACCTCCTACAATAGTTGATTTTGTAATAGACACCCCACCCCCACCCCTGCACCACTTGTGTTTATCTTGGCTTCTGGCTAATTTTCATTTAGTATCATTTGCACAATCCATTCCCAAAAAGATGTGTTTAATCAGAATCGCTCTGGCAGTGTCTGAAAGGCTCCGGCTATCAAATGGAGCTTCTCGTGAATTTGTAACGTAATATGTTAATGCAGCTTTTATTCATTCGGCATCCTACCATATTTTCTCGAAGCTCTCTAAATATTAGATATGCACACTTTAATCCACAGCCAGTAGTTTGGTCTTCGTCTTTAGTAAGTTTAAAGAAAAAAAAAGAAAAACCCTGATGTTTTGTGTCTTGTCAGAAAGAACTTCAGTTTGAAAGTGTCAAAAGCTTTTGGTATGGATTGAAAGATTCTCCCGTGGAACACATCACAGTCAAACGATCCTTTTAGGTGACAAGCACTTTAAAAAGAAGAAAAGCTATTGTGGAAGATTCGATCACTGATCATCACAGACTACCTGCTGGCTGCCATTAGACATTACAGTACAGCCGTGGGATTTTTAAGTTACACTTTCTGCTTGTAGTTTCAATCTGGCGTATTTTCACAGCAGAGATGATATTGAATGATCCCGCAAGAGAAAGATGAATACAATAAAAGTCATTTCTCGTTATGGCGATTTTTTTTTTTTAACATGTCACTGATAAAAGTTGAAACTGGGTATTTACATCGGGAGACGACGTCCCTGCTTCCTTCTTCGTTCACATTGACCTTTTTAATGCTGCTGCCAGAGAGGGAATATGGTAGATGAACTAACACGGGGGCTTACTACTGATGGTCGCAATGAGAAGGCTCAGTGTCAAAGCCATTATACAAGCCTGTGAAAAAAAGAAAGAGACACAAATCAACCTCTGCCAGCACGCCAAGGTTCTTGACTCCACGGAGAGCCTTCGGCGAGATTTCCCCCTTTTCATCAGCTTTACTCTTCTTCCTCCAACCAGTTAAAAGATTGGGATTTGATATGCCATCACTCATCTCCTGCTTGTTTTTTTTTTGTTTTCAGATGACAGGCGGGGTACGCGAGCTGCTGTGAAGTTGATGTGAACCAAGCAAGGGAGAAAAATTTCAAGGCTTCCAGAGATTCCCCACTGAGCAGAAAAGCAATCATTAGGAATTAGAAAAGGGAGGAGGAAGAGGTAAAGTAGTTCAGGGGAAAGGGGAATAAATTTAATGGCAAGTCAATAGGTATTGATTTTTTTGCAAATTTCAACACAGCAGAATAGCACCTCTTTGGTCAGGATTCAAAATAAGGCTAAAAGGAGATGAGGGGATATTATCCACTATCTGCTGTGTCTAGCGTCTTCCACCTCTTCTTGCGTGTCTCTTTGCCCTGCTAGCTCTCTGGTCACTGACAGTTCTCATTCACCAGCGCTCGTCCTTTCTCTGTCTCATTTTCTTTTTCTCTCATTCTCTCCCTCCCCTCTCAATCCCCTTTGTATTACTGCCAAGCAGTCAAATGGATGTTGGCATATTTTAAAGCACTGTTGTCCAACTCTCTCTCATGCGCGGGCCAAGTCCGTGGCTCAGCAGAGTGCAACTTGGCAGCCGACGAGACGAGCACACTAAAGCAATTAGCGCAGCCACCAACAGTCGCTTGGAGAACTGAACGTTCGTTCTGTCCACGAGTCAAATAGAGTGTATTATTTATATCCAAAGGTCAGTACCCTCCCTGTCAGAGGATTTCAGATCTGTTTTTGTGGGACGTTTACACTGCGGGCATGAAAAAAAAGAAAAAAGGAGAAGGAGTCTAAGCAAAATGATGTTAAAAGGGCAGAGCTGTAACAATGCCACCTCCCCTGCACATGCAGGCAAGCAAAGCAGAGGGCGAAGCTGGGCGGTGCTTAGAGAGATCGGGATTTTCAAAACCTTCTTGCTCTCGCTCTCTCACACACGTTCGTGTGGAGACATGAAGCACACTGGAAGGTAAACCCAAGCAGAGAGGTCAGTGAAAGCAGCGCGCTGTTAAAGGCGGTAGAGTATGACAACCTCAGAGGGGTTGACCGCCCTTGCTGTCAGAAAAGATGACCCTCATCTCACAGTCTTTGTTCTGAACAAGAGAGGAAGCAAAACGGACAAAAATGACAGCAGAGCCTAAGAATAGTTTGTGCTGCCGGGATACCTGTGAGTAGCCCAGCTGATGTGATGTGCTTGGCATGAAAATAATGGATTTGTCTTCAGGTTTGCAGTGCACTGGTCAATAAATAGTTAGTGCTCAAATGTGAGATTGAGAGAAGCAGCAGGTGAAGAGTAAAAATTGTCTGATTACATTTTTTATGCTAATAATGTTGTTTCCCCCATGGTAGCCATGACTACGTTTCCTTCATCTCTCATATGTTTCATAGTTACATCAACAAACGCTTTGACTCTAAACGTATCTTGGCGCTTCAGGTGGAAAATTCAACACAGAAAAGTCATGGAGCACGGAGTTTAACATATTCTCATGCTTGGAGAATTTCCAAATGACACCCGAGCCTGCAGAGAGCGTATGTTACACAATGATTTTCAACACAATATCCCAGGAGTTTGTGAGTGTAGTCCCCGAATTTCACTTTATTGGATACTTCTTCATCCCCATGAACAACAATTTCAACACAGTCTGATGGCAGATAATGAAATTTCATTTGGGCATCTCATCAAATAGTCACAGAATTGTATCCATCCATGTTTATAGACATAAACTGTAGTGCTCCCAAATGATAGAGCAAGAAAATCTGCATTAGGAAGCAGAAAATGGTGGCGGTGCAATAAAAACTAATTAAGTCACTCATCATTCACTTCACAGGGCAGTGGTTTTCTATCATTGTGTCCCCAAGGAACACCAAAGAGCAAGTCAGAATACATTTCAAAGGTGCACCTGCGTTCATATTTGAACTCACACTTGGTTAATTGTTCCTTATATGCGTTATACTGTATATGTGTGTGTGTATACTGTATGTATAGTCTCTGCATTTCAGATTAAATGCCAAACATCACAAGGGAGGAATTGAAAATATCCTTTACATTCCTGCCATGGACACAACTTTCAAGTGTAGTTTTCAGCTGGATTGAAGTTGAGGTTTTGGGAAGGACAATCCAGAAGCTTAATGTTTTGATGAGTGTTTGAAGTCATTGTCCCCTTGGTACATTGTCTCCTAATGTCCAGTTTTTCACTACTAGATGTTGATTTCAGTAGAAGTTGAAGAATTTGGAGGTAGTCTGCCTTCTTCATTATGCCATCCAGCGTTAAATAGCAGCAGACTATGACGCTACCACCACCATGCTTGGTTTGAAAACATTTCAAAGCTTTACATTTCTCTACTCATTGTCTCATCTGACCATAAAACTTGTCTCAGGCCAAAAAAGCATTTGACTCCTCCATGTGGGCAGCTGCAAATTTCATTTAAGCTTGAAGCTTTGAGCTTGATGATTTTGAAGGGAAGCTTCCTTTCTGTCTATGACCTCGCTTCACTTAGGACAGCTTAATCTAGCTCGCTCTTTCTCACATTGGGTCTTTGTGATCTGTGGCAATGTGGGACGCATGGCATATGTATAAATAAAATTGCTTTTTACCTTTTTTGTTCTTTTCTTTTTGCTTTAAACTAACTTGTGGGATTTGAGCAGTAAATTTAATTGTGGACATTTCAATTGTTCCTTATTAAATAATGATCTGAGATTCATATTTAGCTTTGCAGTAGCTAAATCGAGGATTCTCCATTGTTAAAATAATGTTAGCACATTATGTTCATCTCCATTTTAGGGTATCGGTTAATACGCCTCTTGATTTATAGCAACCACTCCTTTTCAGTGAGCAGAGGGTCAGGGGCCCTGAGATGTCAGTCAATACCTGCAATATTGCCTCATTTGCAGTACCTGTCAAAGTGACTTACACCAGTGCTCACGCATACGTACACGTACACACACACAAACACACCTCCCCCGCTGTCAAAGTAAATTGGGTGCATGTTCTCTAAACCCTATTTATGGGTCTCCCATTGCTTTTCTTGATGTAGTGTCTGACATGGCGAAGAAAGGGCAAAAATCATCCAGGAAGAGAAGGAAAAAATGTATATGTATGCATTTGAAACAGAGAGCGCGACAGAGGTGGACGGACAGAAATACAAAGACGGAAAGGTTGAAACAGCGACGCAGATGTAAGAAAAAGATGGATGGATAGAGGGACTGAGAGGGAGAAAGTGAGACAAGCAAAAAAAGACAGACAGAAAGATAGACTGCATCCCATGAGCTCAACGGTGACACCACCCCACCTTCCCCACCTCAGCTTCCTGTCACTCATGGCTGATGACAGCCCCCATCCTGTCTCTGCCTCCATCACCTCAATCACACAAGGACCTGATACTGTCATCACACTCTGAGCTCCATATCAAACCAGTACATTGCTATGTGTGTGTATGTATTTGTGTGTCCTGATTGGGTATGTGACCCCTTGCTGAGGAAAAGAATGTGAGTGTGAGCAAATGCCTGATTGTGTGTCTACGATTTGACAAGCAAGCCTTCTTGAGAAAAGTCTGTCTGACTGTCGGTCTATCTGACAAGCTCCCATTCTGAAGAAAAGCCTATGGATTAGGCAGAGCCAACAAATACACCCCTCGTAAATCTCAGTTGCTTACACCAGGACAGCGAAAGCTTCGATCTAAGGGCTGCATTGAATACAAATCAAAATCTGTAATGTGGTATTCCAGCTCTTACAAACACTCTCAGCTCTCCGCTTGATGTAAAATCCAGGAAACATGGACTGAATGATTGGTACTGATCCAAGGGTTTGTTTTTGTTCGTTTGTTTTTTATGTCATGTGTATTTAGAGTATCTTTCTTACAATTCAAACATCAGACTGCAGTCTCCACATACTTGCTACTTGTTTCTGCAAATAAATAGGAACACTGTGCAAAACATAAACCAAAAGAAGTAGGATACTTAAACCCATTATGTCATTTATTGTAGTAGAATGTCAATACGTCACATGTTGGAACTCGTGGTTTTTTTTGAAAAGAAAAATATTTTTTTTAATTTAAAGTGAGCAAAACATTTTTGATAAAAGTTCTGACAGGAAGTGAGCACGCCTTCTGCTTTGCTGCATCACTCCTTCGACCAGCAGTGTTTGGGACCGGAAGACGTGTAGCAGTTTGGATTGCTAACTGTTTTTTCTGTACCATATTGCTTCTTCTTTGCAGTTCAGCAGCATGGCTTTACCAAGCACACAATGTTGTGTAGCATGCTCTACATTTTGTACATTTTGTAGTATTTTGAATAAAATATATGAATTTATAATAAGGCTGTGAGTCCCAGAATCCACCTGGTGAGACATGAAAATAGGCCAAGTGGCCTGCAAGAGCTGTGTGTGTCAGGGTTTCTGGGTCGTTGACCCAGTATTTTCAGTTCACGTTCACTGTTTATCTACTGCCTGTTCCACTTCCTGTTTTATTGTGTTAGCCTTGGTCTATGTGCATTATGTTCAATCCTCTTCCCATTTATCATTAGTTCATTAGGTTCAGCTGTTCACTCACCTGTCTCCAATCGTTGTCATTGTTAGTCATGTATTTAAGCCCTCTCTTCCCTTCAGCCCTTGTCGTGTCATTGATGTTATGTTGTCGTTTCCGCCTGCGTTCAGCCAGCCAGCCATTCAGTCCTTCAGTCAGTCCTTCAGTCAGCCATCCAGCCAGCCAGCCATTTTCTACCTTTGTTCTGTTCATCCACTCCTTATAATCAAAGGAGCTTGCAAAGAAAAGCGTCTGGACTTCTTTAAGTTGCTTGAAGACGTTTCACCTCTCATCCGAGAAGCTTCTTCAGTTCTAAGGTCAAATGGTGGAGAGTCCCAGATATAAACCTCCTTATAATAACTCCTTATAATAATAACTCCTTATAATAAATCTTCACCTACCTGCGAGTCCTGCGTTTGGGTTCCTTCTTCCTTGCCTCCACACAACGCCTGACAGTGTGTATATAATATTTTCAATGTAGGTTCCTGTAATTACAATCACAGGAACCTGAAATTACACTATGGCTCAATGTGACTGTGTTAGGACGAGTATTGTTAAATTCTCCCAATGCTTTTATCTTTGGGCTGAAGGAAGGACAACACTCGGTGTATAAATGCTCAATCAACAATCATTTTATTCCATACAATTCTCATTATTCCATACAACACTTTTGAGCATAAACCATCCGGAGGGGAGATGAGCGCGGGAGGGTGTCCACCTGATCTCGACGTGTCTGAGCGTTTCTCACATTCTTATACCCTCAGCCCCCCTCCAAAGTCATAAAACCTAAACATCCACATTCTGTCTCTCTCTCAGTGAGCCTAAGCTATGACCTTTGCTTCCTGTGCAGTATGTTCTGTTCTTTTCTAATCAGACAAATAAGGCGATGACTCTCTGAAAACAGTATTTCTTATACCTCAGCAGTATAATTCATCATAAAACAATATCATTCATTCACAATACAAATCAGTTTAATAACTGTAAACAAAATGCATAACATCAGCAAAAACCAAGATGTGGAAAATACTTGTGAATAAGCGAGTAGGTGACACTGAATTTCTCATAGATTGTAACTGATTATGTATCTACATAGAATGTATATTATATCTAATATATATTATTGTAGATAGACAATGAATGTTATATACATTATGTGGCTATAGTGGGAAAGAGCGCAAAGCAGTCTGCATTCATCAATACAATAATAATCATTGTTTTGATGGTATCTGTTGCTCTCAGATGATTTATTCTCGATGAAAATCTTCTCCGTCAGTTCATTAAATCCCTGCAGCCATCTGAAGACAGCAGGACACATATGCTGATAAATCTGCAGCTTCTGCAGCGCCAGAGCGCGGTGCCATTTCAGGCAACAGTGGAAATAAAGCTCGAAGAGCTCAGATTGACGCGGTCATAAAAATGGCTTCAGTATTAATTCTGTCATTGTAGAAGTTCAAAAAAAAAAAAAAAGAAAGACAAACCATTTGCCTGTGGCTCCAGATCTGAGTTGTTTAACTGAATGATATAATTTTATGAGGAAGCCTTGTTTGCTTTGTGGAGCTTTTTGTCGTCATGCATTATGCGATTGGCACAGCTGTTTCTGAGTGATGAGACCAGTTATGTGATTGGCTGGGATTGAATTTAATAACCAGCAACCCTGCAATTTATGCTCCATTTCTGCCAGCTTTTCTACATTTCGCGCTGTTGGATACATGAGCGAAAGCAGGAGGTGAGCTTGTTGGTTCCCAGATATTCCAAACACCCATGGCGTACTGCTTTGCAATGCTTGTGCTCACATGGTTAATATAGAGCTATTTTTGCCATTTTTTCCCCCTGTCAACTTCTAACAGAGCTCTAATTGCTTATGGGGCAAACGTGATGGCTGCATCCCTGCTGTGCCACTGACATGATGACACCTCAATCATATGTCAGCACTCCGACAAACATATGGTAGATGCATCTTGATGCCGAAAGTCTAATTTAGTGTAGATGATGTACATCTGTCACCACGCCCCAACCCTTCCTTCAACTGCGCCTTCTACTCATCCAGTGCATACACCTCTAAATGGTGCATTTACGGCAAGAGTGTCACATATTGAGCCTGTCACTCAAAGCACCATCCTAGAATAAAAAGCCAATTGTACAGGGGTGTTACTGTAGCAAAACCATTTTCAAGAGTTGCGTGATTGTGTGTCAATCTGCGTGCATACCCACACTAAGAAAGGTGTAAAGAAAAGATAAGGAAAAAACTATCATACTAAAAATTACATATTAAAACAGTTACGGTTAGTGATTGACTGGGAGTCACTTCAGTTCTCTCAATGGACTGGAGATGGATTCCCTCAAAAGATCAATAACTATGGCTGTGTAACTGCTGCATAAGAGTGCAAGGTACAGCAGCTTAGCAGCGTGAGCCCATAAACCTGAGCTCAGGGTAAAGAAAACCCCGGAGTTACGGACAGATCTACTGACATGTTTGCCAATCGCCACACGCATTTGCAGATCCGGCAAGGCAGAAGTGTAGCGAAGAGATTGTTCACAATGACAGCCAACTGAGAGCCCCGCCGTTTGTAACTAGTGACTCATCTGTATTTATCTTGGATATTACTGGATGAAAAGTATTTTGCATTTCACAGATTTGTCAGCGTGTTTACAAATGTCAGTGCACTCGCAAATCTGATTACAGATTTGAAGATTTACGCGTCTCCAAATCTGCTTGACACAGAATCTGCACTTTCACAAATGATACGCAATTTGGAGATTCTTTTACATATTTACAAATCTGATTACACAAGTTGAGAAACAGATGCATTACTCTGCACTTGTGTTTTCATAAATAAATGAATAAAGAAATTAGACGCAGACAAGACAGTAAAAACTTGGAGGGGAGGTTTCTAAGAATTAATGGGTAATGCAAACACTTGCACACAGCATCTCAGTCACATCAGCAAATGATATGATCTAGCTTTACCAAACCTAACCATACATTTGCACTGACTTTAAGGGGTAGAAATTGGACTCAAATACCCAAAAGCAGAACAATAGTGGAGTGGGGCAACTACTAGGGCAGGACAGTGGTGTGGTGGTGAGTACTGTTACCTCCCAGCAAGATCTAAGCTTCTAATCCACCACTGTGGCCTTTCTGTGTGGAGTTATGGTGAGTTCTCTCCATATGTACATGCAGTTAGTGGAGTTAGGTTAACTGGTGATTCTAATTTGCCGTAGGTGTAAATGTGAGAGTGAATGGTTGTCTGTATCTCTGTGTTAGCCCTGCAGTGGGCTGGCAACCTGTCCAGGGTGTACCTTGCCTCTGGCCTGGTGGCAGCTGAGACATGCACCTGTTATGTGTCTACAAATAACAGAGTGCTTAGCAAAAAACAACTTGAAATTGTATCTTTAAGCATTTGTTACCATTTGTTTAGCTGAATTAACAAAATACGTCAAAGATGGAACAGTTTGACTGACATGTACTGGAGATAATTTATATGAATTTGGAGAATTTCAAAACCCCGAATCTCTGCTTCTGTGGTGGCAAGTGTCAAGTGCATTGAAACTGAAGAAAACACCATCAAACAGAGAACCAAAAAAAGAAAACTCACAAAACAGTTTTTCTGCTTCCACTGAGCTTTGTTTCCTTCAGCAGCGTTTGTCTCTTTGCTGGTCTCTTCATAATTTGCACTGCATTTGACCCTTTCAGGGCCAGCATACCCTTCTGGTCATACTATAAATAACTACTTGTGTACAGTTTGTTCTCCCCCCCTTATCATTTTTCTCCTCCCTTGACCTCTCTCTAAGTTAAAGGGGTGATCTGTCAGGCCCAGCAGCCACCAGCCGTCATTTGTTTCTTCATTATCCATAAAAGTTTGACATTTTGGGGTTGTTGCCAGTTAAAAAGTAATTCTGCACCAGTTAGTAGATGAAATTTTGGCATGACTCTGCATGGTGTGCAGTGTGTGTGCTTACAAAAATAGGAAAATGGACAAGTGGAGGACAAAGGGAAAAAAGTGGCGAAACCCCCCCAAAACTTTACAGCAGATGAGCAGTTTCTGAAAGTCCAGCAAAGACCTGACGGGAGCTGATGAAAGTGTCTGACGCCTTGTTGTCCACGCTGCTCATTAGTGTTTGGAAATAGAACGGTGTCAGTTTAAATAACATGTATTTACATTAAATAAACATATTTTCACAATCGGTGTGCATTTCCTTTGCAATTTTTTTCATAAATTTATTTTAGAATGGTCAGAAAAAGTCCTCAATGTAACTTCTTTATGTCTGTAAACAACCTGACAACACTTTTGTTCTGCAGCCATTACTAAAATAGTTGTGTAGCTTTTTTCTGAATTGTGTTTATGCCTGCTCTGGCTCTTTCCAGCTGTTACTGCTGATGTTCCCACAGCATCTGTTTTGGTTGCTCCCCTGAACCCTCCGAAGGCAATGTTCCTGCCCTATCGAAATCTATGCACATATTCAGAAAAATGTCCTTTCTTGTCTTGCAGGGCTGTCCCATTTTTAAAATCTAAGTTATGGATTTATTCATTAACTTTCATTATGTCTAGTCAGAGGACACGAGAGGGGACAAGAAGTAGAGGAAGCACGTGGGTGTATCAGTGAGCTTGTATATGGGCAATGATGTGGAGGATTATGGCTAACCTTTAGTTTTGGCCATTTTAAGATGATTAATTTGCTGCTGTGTTTTTAGCTGGAGGGCAGATGCAAGCAGAGAAAACTTATAATTGCCTCAGTACTGCATATCCTTCTCAATGTCAAGCGTATGATAGAGAGCCCCTATTCAATAACGCCTAATCTAGTAGGGATTTACTCAGAAAACTGATACAGTTGAAAAAAAAAAAACAATATGGGGGTCATTATAATCAAGTTATTCTCCTCAAACTGACATGGGTTGTGGTTTGTTGAAGCATTCACACCAGCACACAGCAGTTATATAGAGATTCAAAGGCTTTTGTAAAACATCCAGAAGAGTATGTCTTTAATTTGAAATGGTCATATTGTTGGTATTAGGGACAGCTCCTTGGATTTGTAAATGACAAAGCTTGGTGTATTTATTTATTTTTTTTGTATTTTTTCTAAGTTTTTAAGGACATTTAAAATTGCAATGCCATGAAGTCTGAGGTTTTGGGGGCAACAGATACAAGCAACAGACATAGTTACATGTGTCCTGTATTTATTCCCAATCTTCTTACACTCTACAATTTGCAACCTTTTGTAACCAATGTCCCAGGCGTCCTCTTTTCAGCATTATATTCAGCTGTTATACCTCAAAGGACACTTCAAGGACTGCCTTGTTATTAGTGAAAAAATGCCTCCTGTTTCCTCATCTGGAGGGCAGAGCATGCTGTAGGTATGAAAAACAAACTTTCAAACTTAGCACTGTAATTCTTCTTTTTTCTTGATATCAACCACAGTATTTTCCATGATAAATCTATAACAATGTAGTTTATCCAACTATAAACCTGTTCCTACAAAATTTCTGAAACTGGCATTTTAAAGAAAAAGTTTCTTAAGAACCAATCATATATTATGTAATTGTCTGATGACACATTGCTTTGCAGCTAATAGTTGGTCACATTTGGACATTTCAGTTTATTGACATTCCACAGTCTCAGTGGACTGTCAGCATTGGTTTTCAAGAGCACACCCCCTGAAAACCAATGCTGCAGCCATAGGTATATAAGAGTAACAATGGGAGGGAACCCATTGTTACTCCTTAACTGTTGTTGAGTCAGAAATAGTATGGTCATCTTGTAATAAAGTAGCCTGCCTGTATTCAACAGTAGTATTGGTATCTTTCATAAGCAAGTGCAGTCACACAATATAGTATAAAAATATCCAGTAAATAATAGCTACTGCAGTGCAACATAAATAATTAGATGAAGTCTCCAGTGAGACTTCATCTAGGGTTGCTGACAAATATTAACTTTTATGCATATTAACACTGGTGCATAGCTGTGAGCAATTGTTGGTAGCTGGGTGAGAGTCTGCCATTCCATGTGCTTCCAGTAGATGGAAAGCTATAGGGAAGAAAAAGATTCAGTAGAATCCCTATCATGGTGGAGACCAAGAAGACACAGTATTAAAAGGAAGAACTGGGGTTAGGATGGGTTGTAAAGCAGCTTGCACTAGAGTCGTAACTATGTACAGGCTAATGCAGCTTAAACAGAATGCTTTATATGAATTAGCCCATTGGATGTGTAGAAGGGTCATCAGCTGATTCATCAACTGTTGTGTGCTGTCAATGAATTCAGCTGATCTGCTAGGTTTTCAGCTGAGGTTGACTTTCTTTGGAAGTAAACTGTCGTGATTTATATGAATAAAAGTGAATTGAATTGAAATGAAGCACTAGATTGGTTTGGGTCATATTATGACGTAAAAGAGCAGTATGTGGGGGTTGACCTATACTGGAAATTAGAATGGGCATTCCTCAAGGATCCGTCTTTGTCCCACTGCTATTTTGTTTGCTTCATAGTGTAGTGGTTTACATATTCACCTAAAAGAGAAGCTTGCTGGTTCAGTCTTGGCAGGAAAAAAATCCCTTTGCGGTATCATGAAGTGCCTTTTGGTGTAAAAATCCACCAAATCAAATAAATAACTGGTGCAGTGGCATTTTATAAATAAAGAAGCTTTTTTTTTAATGAAATCCTAATATCTATATACAACCAGATGCTGAAAATAATGGACAAAAATTCAGTATTTTTATGTCCAAGAGATAACCCTGGCATCACAACAGCATCTAAATTGGTTGTTGTTCTGACACTTAGACTAGTTGACAGTATAAAGCTGTTTCCACTGGCTGGGTAGTACTTCCTGTGAGTGCTAAGCTGACTTGATGTGTAAAATGTAAAAAAAAAGTTCTGTCTGTGCAAAATCTATCTTGTTGCACATGGTTCAGTATTTTCTGGGCCAAAGAAAACAGCCTTAATGGAAATGAAGTCCATAGATGTTAGTGTATGGAGTTGGGATGGCACTCTTCGCACTAAGTTAAGAAAAATGTAGCAGTTACAGCACCAGTATGGTGTATGTCCTGTTTCTTATGGACCTTTTTATTCTCAACAAACACTTTAATGCCATTGTACTCTTAAGAGGAATGCATTTTAATGCCTGATATCTTAAGTCCTATTAATACATGTTTCGATCTGCTTCGGCTAGTGTGACATTTCCACAACAGCAGCAATTAAAAACAGTAACAATATAAATAATACGAGGGCAGCACCCACTGCATCCATCCTTACCCACGCTATTTTATCCTCGTCTTGTTGCACTCCTCTTGTGCAATCCTTGTCCTCATTTGCATTTTAATTCCTGTGCTTGTGTGGCTCGGCATGGCTAATCCTGTGCTAACCTAAATGAGGCCTGTGTTCTCAGCTAAAGAGTGTGTGTTCCTGCCTCGGCCTGCCTCTTTCGTTCCTGTCAGAGACACGCACAAATTTTCCCTTGAATGCGCTCGCTCGCGCACTCTGACAGCCGCACGAACGAAGGGAAACAGGTAGACACGCAATTATTGAAAAGGCTTTAAATCTTTATTTCTCTCTTTAACACACCGCATAACCTCATTTCTTTTCCCCCCACTCCTCGCTCAACATCATATCTCGGTGAGGAAGACGAGATAGCCAATTAAATCAATCTTCGCACCTTGTGTATATCCTATGCAAATATTCCTGCAGCTGAGGGAAGGAAATGGGTGACAAATTCTGGCTCTCAGCTCTCTCACTCCCCTCTACCTACAGTAAAAAGGTGCTTAGATGGAAAGAGGATTACAGCTTTCCTACCCACCTGAGATGCCTGTTGGGGGCTTTATTGTGTTTGTGCGTGAAAAGCCCTTTTACTAAAGTGCTGACGAGCCATGGCGAAACGCCGAGACGAAGTGAGAGAGATGCAAATTGTGCTGTTGGTGAGTGCATCCTGATTGTATTTAGATAATGCTTAACATAGCAGCTGTTCATTTACACGTGCACTTGTGTGCACAGGAGTCGAGGTACGTGTGCGCCAAAACATGAATGCCCCATTCTTGTATGCGCTCATATATGGCTGGTGCATTTGTCTTAAAAGCTCTGCTACCCCTTTCTGTTCCCAGGTCAAAAAAAGGGGGGAAAATCATATTTAGTCAGCTTTTTAGAACATGTGTTTCCCTTCAACTCCATCTGAGACAGCTGCCAAATTAAGATTTTAGTCAATTGTTTGAGTGGTATGTTATGGCCTGTGCAGGTCTGGATCGCAATTTGATGATTTGTATCCCGCATGAAGAACATGAAAGGCATAGATGCCTGTTCATGTGTGAACAGTGCAGTGTGCTCGTTTTCAGCATTAATAGGGAACATCCAAAAAATGAAGTCAATGGGGAAGTGGCAAAAACTGCAGTTTATTAGGTTGGCTTCAAAAGTGAGTCTGAACATGTTAAAATGTCGAACTAAACTAACCAGCCAAGTGAGAACTAAAACAGAAATCAGTGTTCAGAGCCTTTTAACAAATGGCTTGGGTCCCTGTGGATAGTTTCTGGCTCTGTAAAAAGAAAAAAAACAACAAAAAAAACCTTTTGGTGGGTGAGCTATTTATTTACGGTAATTATTTTTATGACTTATCCATTTGAGTACCGTGAAAGGCAAGTGTTAGGGGTGATTCCAGTTTGACTGACAAGTGACATATGCAGCTGTAGCTGGCTGCTTTCTGCCGGGCCTTCAAGAGAGTGTTTTGTCATGAATCCTCAAGATACCAATGAGCATGATTTAGAAGAATGCTAGCATTTTCTGGGCAAAGTCTTACCTATAACAAAGGTGTGATTGCCAAATCACATTAAATTACTACTTTTTGTGGAAACCTGAGTTCAGCTTCACCAACAGCTACCAGACCTGTTGAATCAAGAAATCGCTTAAATAGAACCTATCTGAAAAAGTGAAACTAAAAGATCTGCTGACAATTACTAGGTTTAGGTTTAGGGGGCAGTTTTTCACATAATGTAGAAACTGCAATTTTTTTTTAATTCCTCTGGTTGTTTTTGTCTAGTATTAAAACATGTTTGTTGATCTGAAATATTTAACTGTGATAAATGTAAAAAAACAAAAAAAAAACAACCCTATGAAGTAAGGAAAGGCTCAAATACTTTTTTTGTGGAACTGTATGTCCATCATTTACATGTCAGTGTATTGTCAGATGGTTCCGCAGATGCTCCTTTTTTGTATGTTCTCAGAGGCTGTATAACAGTCCTCCTGCCGTCTGAATTGCAACTCTGTACTTTAAAAGTTTGCTTAGGTTCAAAAGTTTAGACTAATTCAAGGTTTTGCACATCTAGCTATATAAGCCCTGGAATTTCTAGCAGAATCCTGATGTGCCAGCTGACTCTGTGGGCACAAAAGCAGGTGTTTAGAAAACCTTTTTTTTCCCTCCCTTTGTTGGCTGTGTGGCCAAGGTTGCCGCCTGCTGTGCTGGATGCTCGGCCAATTGTTTGCCTTTTAACAGACAGTGTGGGTCCTGTGATGAAAAGAGTATGAGAGTTGTTTTCAAAAGCACATTGTGGACTTGGCTGTTTCCACTGTACTGATGTTCCCATTGTGCCTCATTTATTATTTGGAGAAGTTTTTATTAATCACAGGTTTGGGTATTTTCCAACACACAATAAATCATGATTCTATTTCCTGATAACCATTCAGCATTCATCTGCTTTTGACTATTGCTTGTTGGCTTTAATTTAAAAAGGGGGCTCCGCTGATTTCATATGTTGAGTCGATTTCCAGTTAGAAGTCATAACATATACTCCATTTCCTATTTAAAAGAAAATCTTTGATCCTGAAAGAACATTTTGAAATCTGAGAAAATCCCTGCAGGGTGCTCAGTTTTAACACAAACCTTTTCTGTGCCTCAAATCATGTATTTCTTCTCTTTCCCTTGATATTTTGCATGTGAAAGTTAGTTCACACTGTGAGTAATGTCGGTATGAGAATTCATAACTGTCAAAAAATGAGGTGTGGAAACTTTCCAGTTCCAGAGTCGATCTCAAAAAGCTCTGCAGTAAAAAGAGCTGCAGTTCAGGTAAGGGTACAGCAGGGGCACTTCTATTTGCGGGTTAGAGCTAGTTGCTAGGCTGTAATGACTGTTTGTATACTTCTGATCAGATATATGATACTCTGGCTCTTTTCCACAGCGTGCCTTTTATCCTGTCTTCCTTCTCTCTTCCCAACTAGTTGCGGCAGATGCCTGCCTCTCCCTGAGCCTGGTTCTGCCGAACATTTCTTCCTGTTAAAAGTGAGTTTTTCCTTCCCACTTTGGCGACCAAAGTGCTTACTCATAGGGGGTCATATGATTGTTGAGACAACAATTGTTGTGATTTGGCCCTCTATGAATAAAACTGAATTGAATTGAATCTGCCGCATCCCAGAAAGCAAAGCATCCCTAGATATGGGAAGGGAACTTGCAGCAACTTACTGTAAGGTCTGTTTTTACTGTTATTGTCAGGTATTGATGTTACATGCGTTATTAGCAACTTTTATTTACACTCATCAGCATCTATTTGTAAAGTTCACAAATGCAGCAGCTCTACGGGTGGTCAAATATTCCCGTTTGCTTCTTGCACAACTTCCAGTTTGTTCAGTCTGAGCCAGCACTACATGTTGAATCACACACTACATATTTAACTGTGTAGTATACATAATGTAAAATATTGAAGTAATTAACCTATATATCTGCAGTGAAACACGGTCCTTGATTTACACGCTAAGACATAAAGGTTGTATGTTCCGAGACGTGTCAGATGAAATCTAATACTAGGACCATAGCACACTTTTTTTTAAAAAAAAAAGACTGACTCATATCAGAAACGAAAAGATGAGGTAGATTATTAAAAAGTCAGGACATCTCAGCATTTATTGCATCAGCTTTAACCAAGTCTCGTGATAGTGTGAATGCAGACTGCTGAAATAGATACAGGTACCCATTCTGCTGCTATGTTTGGTTTAAATATATTATAAAATTGACCGTGCAGGATGCAAAATAGCTTACAAAAAACTCTACCTCCAGATTCCCCAAACTTGCAATTCTAACACTGCGGAGTACTCGTTTACTGTGCAGGTGTCTCATCTAATTCAGTTTAATTACAGGTGCCCTGTGGAGTATCCAATGAACAAACAAAAGCTTCAACTTGCATTCACTGTTACAGAATGCATTGTTTGTATCCTTGAGGCCCGACTAACAAATGCATTGATTTCCTTCCATGTTTGCCAGCTTGTGGTCTTTTATCTCGATGCCTGTTTACAAGTTAAAGCCACCAACTATCGATCGGCACAACAAGTATGAACGAGCCTCCGTGAAAAAATTGTTTCATAGCACCACAAGTGGGAAAAAAACTTTCTTTAAGCCTATTTACTATAGGAGATATTAGGTTTGATTATTTATGTTAACCTTTACTTGGTTTTTGGCAATCCATTTAGGGTTAGGGCTAGGGTTTGGTTGTATACAACACATATCAGATAAAGACAACCATTCTCAGAAGCTAGGAAATATTGTTATTGTGTAGTTATTTCACAGTAAGCCACATTTAGCGTTAAGGTATGTCAAATTTAAAAACCCAACTTTACCCTAACCCGCTACCTCTAAGTGACCCACTACTGACCTGGTGAATGCTAAGAGGTTAAATCTTGATCCAGACAATATTCCATTACTCAAACACACATATGCATGATGATGGAACCAATCCTGGAATGAGATTTCTTCATTGGACTTATTTAATTTTGTGGTTTAATGCAGATCAGATTTGAAGCTGAGGCTGAAAGTAAATTTACTTAATTTTCATCCCGCACGGAAAAATAAATTACAAAGGGGGAGAAAAAAAACTCTCTCTCTGCTCTGTAAATTAAATTTTAATTTCATTACAGTTACTTGAGCTTGAATATCAAATATCTTTGCTTTGCTGGCAATGTGGCAGCATATCAGCGCAGTGGCAGTTAGAGCTGCACACAGACACGTAGCACAGTGAGTGCTACAGCCAAAACCCATCGACAGCCATAAAGGGAACGCTCTTCTCTCCCGTAATTGTGGAATAACTATTTTTAACTCGTGTCATTCTGGTTTGGAGCAGCAGTTGAATTCATAAATGTTTAAGCCACACATGAGGCTTTACAATAAGGATAAGTGAGGATAAAGCACTTTGTAGTTCTTTCTAGATACGGCGCACGGCTTAAAGGTGACGCCTCTTTTTGCATCATCTTTACAACCTGTTTTAGCTCCCCACCAACCCGCGCATGTCCTCCTCATCCAGTCACTGTCATTCTCTCGTTTGTACACGCGCAGCCCCTTTCACATCCATTATTTCACTTTCACACATGCCCAGCGCCGGCGCAGGTTGTGCGTCAAACAAGACCCGACGGTGGCAGGCGTCAGCGTCTGTGCTGCGGCCCATTTGGCATTCATCTCAGTCTCTGCTCTCAGGACAGGGGGCTCTGCAGGGACATCGCAGTGTTAGAGGCTTTTAACATTCTTTACACAACTCGGCACAGGGAGAGAGAGAGAGAAGCAGTGAGGAAGAAATACAGAGGTGGAGAACAATAGTTAAAGCAGATAGAAGAGTAAGAGAGAAATGGTGCATGATACTCGGGACAAGCAGTAAGGGGGGCAGACAAAGAGACAGAGAGATGGTAGACCTTTTTTTGGCGTCAAACACTCTAAAGCAAACTGCGTTTTCATGTCGATATTTGAGTCATCTTCCTGTGCAATTACTGCGGATAGTAGATTTTGTGGGAGTGAGAAAATAATCGGGGAGGTCATTGTGAATGCATGGGTGAATGTGAAGAACGGGTTTTTCATCTTAACCAGCTTCAAAACAAGACATGTCAGTGGCGGTGGTAAAGTGTCTGGAAAGACAAAGCGTATGGCAGTGGGTTCAGATGTGCGAGACCACACATTCATATACAATTTCAATCAAGTCCCCATATTCTACTGTTTGAACTCAGCCTCCCACACTGATCCATGTTTTTTTCTAAAGTGGTGAATAATGTTGACCATAAAAGACCAAGAGCAAGATAAGTATGATGAAACACTGAGCTGATCAACATCTACTAGGTCACGCAGTAGACTTGGAAGACCGAGGTAGCAGACATATTAAATGCAGCATATATAACACACAATCCAAGATATATAACAGTGTACAACATACATGTACCCACAACAAATCAAGCTTTTTTGTACACAATAAAGTACTCTTACTGTTTTCATAGCAGCCAGGTGCTGCTAATCCAATGCACTTGATCATCACCAAGTGTGAGCATCTCTACAAAAGCAGGGGTTTTTGCATTTTGTGGGTCTGGAGCATTCAAGTATGTGTTTACACAATGCCACAATCTTCCCAGGAATGGGCGTCTAAGCAAATTCTGACCAAGGTCAGACTGTGCAATGATCAGATAAACTGCAAAAAAACCAAGAGCTACATCTCAGACTCTACAGCCCTCAGCTGGCATGTTGAATGTAAAAGCCCAGGACAGTATAATCAAAAAGAAAATGAACAAGTGTGGTTTGAGCCGAGAGGTTTGCCTGAAAACCTCTTTTTTCGAAAAAGAATATAGCAGCACGGTTTAAATTAATTGCATCTGACAAAACCACGCCACTTCTGTAACAATGTCCTTTGGATAAATGAGACGACAGTGGAGATCTTTGGCCTTAATGCACAGCTCCAAGTTTGGAGAAAAAGCCTACCATAACAACCCAAACACCTCACACTAACTGTCAGCACGGTGGTGGAGCGGTAATGACTTGGGCTTGCCCTTTAATCATCAGTACACAGATGACTACATAGTGGGCACAAACTATTCTAGAGAGAAGTGTGATAGATATAACATAATGGTGAAAAAAAGAGCAAAGAACCAAGGTTTTGCGTTGGCCCAATCAAATGCCAGACCTCAGCCCAACTGAAATGCTGTGGCAGGCCCTTAAGAGAGCTGTACATAAACAAATGCTCGCAAACCTTAAAGAACTAAGGCAACAATGTAAAGAAGAGTAGACCTAAATTCCTCCAAATCGATGTGAGAGACTGAGAAAGTCATACAGATAGCAATTACTTCAAGTTATTGATAGTGGTTCTTCTAGGTTCTAGGTTCTTTAGTGTTCTTTAGTGTTGGGGAGTAACGGAATACATGTACCACCGTTACGTATTTAAAAAACAAAATATGAGTAACTGTATTCCATTACAGTTACCGTTTAAAAAGGTGGTATTCAGAATACAGTTACTTTGTTGAAATAAAAGGATTACACAGTGGTCATTTCCTGTTTCATATGTTAGGCTGTCCCCTCTCTATTTTTGGGAATTCCACACCGGTGGAAACCCAAACAAAACATACATTAAGAGGCTCAAATGCCTGTGTGTCAATCTTGCAGCCCATGTCACCTCTACTTGCGGCCGTGACGTGAAGAAATATTTAAAAAAATTATTCACAAAATGGCAGCACGGTGGCACGGTGGTTAGCACTGTTGTCGCACAGCAAGAAGGTCCCGAGTTCAATTCCACCATCAGGCCGGGGTCTTTCTATGTGGAGTTTGCATGTTCTCCCCGTGTTTGCGTGGGTTCTCTCCGGGTACTCCGGCTTCCTCCCACCGTCCAAAGACATGCAGCTTGTGGGGATAGGTTAATTGGATAATACAAATTGCCACTAGGTGTGAATGTGAGTGTGAATGGTTGTCTGTCCCTATGTGTTAGCCCTGCGACAGACTGGCGACCTGTCCAGGGTGTACCCTGCCTCTCGCCCTATGACAGCTGGGATAGGCTCCAGTGCCCCCCGCGACCCTGAAAAGGATAAGTGGAAGCGAATGGATGGATGGATATTCACAAAATGATTTAATATGAAGGCAATAGGCAGAGTGTTACGTAACGGGAGCTGGAAGCATGTAAATATAATAATAACCACTGCAGCCAAAAAGAGTGCCTGACGAGCCCAGTTGTAAGTAAGCTATTAAGACTCGACTGTTCACTGTGTTCGTGTTTTCCTCCGAAACAATAAGTTCCGTTGGAGCAGCCTTTCAACGCCTCTCTCTGTCTCTCGCTAGCAAAGTTGACACAGACAACCAGACCTGTTTTATATAAGTGTGGAATAGTTGTCTATACGAGATCACTGCAAAAAGTGCAGCCTTACCTAATGTCCACCCTACTGTTACTCATTTTATATTAAGATTTAAAAATTGGTATTGGTATGGTGAGTATGGAAAAAAAAGTCTGATAATATATTAAGTAATCCAAAGTATTTAGAATACGTTACTCTCATTGAGTAACGTAACAGAATACATTACAAAACACATTTTGGGGCATGTATTCTGTAATCTGTAGTGGAATACATTTTAAAAGTAACCTTCCCAACACTGGTTACTGATGCCAAAGGGCATTCTATTGATATTGAATCATTGATATACTTAATTTTTAATTGGCCTGGATTCCATGCATGGAATAGTCTTTAGACTTGTTTTTTGGATCTGTCAAAATCCCAACCACATCAATAAGATACCATTTGGAAGAATGTGGTTGATATTACTAATAACTGTTGTAGATGCAGTATAGAAGGAATTTGTGGTGGCGGTAAACCCAAAGAAAATGTTCTTAATAGTTTCCTTGAGATCTGTGAAGCATTTTAGAATCTCTTGGGTTATTGTTTTACTTTTGTAGATCAGTTGAACTTTAATCATAACTTGCAGCTATACTTGTTATACTTACTGCAAGGATATGTTTTAAATTATAGCATATTCAGTATTTGTGGGGGAAGATGAAAATTGTGAAAATTGTTTTGGATTACTGTAAATTGTGATTAATATTTGATTAAAGAAATCAAACTAAATGTCTTAAATGGGTTTGCAGAGGGAGTTATGACTCAGGGGTGCATGTATGCATATATATATATATATATAAAAAATACAGTTCTGTAATAATAAAAGAGCAACACTGCATCAAGCAGCTTTATATACTTTCCTTTTTTTTCCAAACTGATGAGTTAACGAAATGAAAGTGAGATCAAAAAAACTTTATTCTCATTTTATCAGCATCAAAGGTGACAATAAAAGTGAACAAATTTGGTGCCTGAACTAGCGAGGTAAACAAACTAAATCCTTGATGTTCACTTGTTTTTTTCCCTCCACCACACTTGTCAGAGATCGCCTGTCACTCAAAGCGTGCAGGCAGTACTGTGTTGCGTTTAGCTTTATTTTTCTTTTCTTTTGGTGGTGAAACTCTATTCATTCTTTATTCAGCTTTTAAATTTTGATTTTTCAAACACAAACTGCATTCACTGTCAGCAGACACATGAAACGACTCGCTCAAGGGGATTTTTCTGACCTAATTTAAGCACACAAATATTTTACAAATCCATATTTTAGACGTGTAAACCATGTTGTGACTTTGTCTACAACACGTGTACTGGATGGATTTCCTTCCTGGCCATCGGTTTCTCTCAGCAGTGATCACCTTTAGATCACCTACAGACCGTGTCATTTTGGATTTTTCCTGGCGATGCAGTCACAGGCAGCAGCACAAGGAACTGACAGCACTATATCAGCTTTCCAAATCATATTAAATGTCTGAGGGAGACTTATCTGCTACCTAGAGGTTACAGTAGCTCAGGCAAAGATACTGTATGCTGGCCTTTCACCAGTCCCAACAGGCTGATTAGCATTTCCTCAGGCCCACAGAGTTCAGTTGCTAAGCTGGTGGCACATACTAAGAGCTGGCTGTGTACAGTATTTTCAAAGGTCAGAACTAGACCAGGAAAAGAAATGTAAACAAACCTTCATCACAGGTGCTGCTGTGTAAGTTATTGTACTTGGTCCAAAATGGAGCAAATGTATAAAAGATAATATGGCCCGCAAGGCCTAGCATTATTTTCAGGGAAGAACTATGCATATAAATGACTTATGTGTTATTTGAAATGAGAGTTCTTTCAATAAACAAAGGTTGAAGGGTTGAGCAATATTGTTAAATTATCCAACAAGACACTGTCCAAAATCTCTTAAGTGCTAATATATATGCACATTTTTAGAGTTTAAGAAGTTTATAAAATCGCATATTTGGTATTAATCTCAATTTGACAAAAGCATCAAGCTTAGCAACTGATATGAAAATGTGTTGCTAACATATGCTACTAAATGAATAGTGTTCAACGTGCAGTGTGCAAAACCAGCAGTATGCAACAATAGCTGAAAACTACGTCATTAGTGTTTAAAAAAAGTTCCAGATTTCTTGTGAGCACATAAAATTTTCTGGACATGGGAAAAGAGACATGAGAAGATGAGTGTGTTTTTATTTTATTTTTTTCTGTGACTGTCAAGGCTTTAAGGAGCCAGACCACTAAAGTGGCAAAACATGACAAAATCATTAAAAAAAAAAAATAAAAGCAAGGCCCCGAATACATGATACAATTCAGATCCAAGTTAAACTTGGATAAAGTTAGCTTGACTAAAATCAACTACAGCTGTGTTGCAAAGGGTTTGACCAATGGATAAATGCTAATGTTGATGTGGACTATTCTTCAAAGATGACCCTCCACGCCAAACCTTTTCGAAGCATAAGTGCTCATTTTGCTTGTGCATATTTTTTGTTTTTTGTCTTATCCTGTAGGATTTTTCTTTTTTTTTTTTGGATGTAAACAATTTATGACAACCTCAGTCCTTTTCATCAGAGTAAGTCTTTTACTTGTTTCCAGTTTTTTTATCCCCATGGTAAGAACGCCTCTGTGTTCAAGCTGTCAATACGATTTCTTTATTTGTTCCCCCAGCCGTGTCCTCATTTTAAACATGCTCTTCTCCTTTCACCTTTCTCCCCGTGTCTCCGCTCCTCTCCTAAACAAAGTCAGCATGGGTGTGATTGGGCCTAAATTTGCATGAACAAATCGCACAGGCTGTTGTCTCTCAATGGCGCCGGCACTTTCCAGATGATTCAGCTACGTGTGTGTGTGTGTGTCTGTCTGTCTCTGTCACATTGACGCCGGGACTGTTTGCGTGCCGAC
Source organism: Rhamphochromis sp. 'chilingali' (assembly GCF_963969265.1). Taxonomy (NCBI): domain Eukaryota; kingdom Metazoa; phylum Chordata; class Actinopteri; order Cichliformes; family Cichlidae; genus Rhamphochromis; species Rhamphochromis sp. 'chilingali'. Next base: position 9,343,301 of record NC_137931.1, on the reverse strand, counting down.
TTCCCTCTGTGGCCGTCCTACTTCCAAGCAACCAGTAACACACACACATTTTTACACGCACACAAATGTGCTTGACGTATTAATGCTTTTGAAAATATTAGTGCGCTTGCTTCTGCGCCTGCCAAGGATTACTCCATCTGCAACAGCCCCTTCCAATCCTAATGAGAATTCGTGTTATATTTTAAACAGCCAAGGAGACGCTGCAGTCCCACTATCATCTTTTCAGTCCTTTCAGCCTCATATTCCTATTTGACTCTGAGGTGCCAAGTTCAAATTCATTTCAGTGAGAATAAAGTACATTGTAAAAAGACCTATGAAGTAAGAGAATGCACTTAATCCAGCAAATATGAGCACTGTGTTAGTTTTGCAGTCTAATGGAGCGACTGTATTATTCAGATAGGCTGGTCTCAAGGTTCCTACAAATGAGAAATGGCAAATGAGCATGAAGCACAGGCAAAGTTTCAACTCGCACGATGACTTAAAAGTACACTCAGCTTTCCAAAAGGGATCCAAGTGAGGCTCTTTATATGAATATAAATGTGGGAGTAGTGTGGGTGTGGGTGTCTGTTACGATGAACAATAAACTTTTCCTCTGAAAACGAAATCCCTCTGATGTCCTGTGTGTTAATAAGCCTGGGAGGAGAGTCTCAATATGTGTTTGTGTGTCAACATAGGTGCGTATCAGCCCAGCGCCTCTCAGAAAACAAAGGACACATGGAGGCAAATCTTCACCATGTGCCGCTCTCCACTAGCTCTGTTTGTTTGATTCTCTTTGAAAAAAACAAAACCAAAAGCCAACAACAAAGCATGAACGATCAGCAGGACACCGGTGTGCCACGATAAAAGAGAGGAAGAGGAAATGAAATGGAAGCTGATGTGAAAGTAAACATGGGACTCCTTCTTTCTCCTCGTCATTCCATGAAAACCTGTAGTGGGAATTTAATTTCCTACATCATTAACATTTGCCTCTTGTTTACAACGTTTCTTCTTCTTTTCTTCTCAGCATGTCGTTGCTGTGTGCACCTGTATGGAGTATACTTTGCTTCTATGCTTCTTTAGCACTGAGGTGACATTTTCAGCACATTTGCTCAGCAAGATGGCTTAAATGACACCTAATTTACCTGCCACAGTATTGTGGACTTGCTTTTTCTCCACTGACAGTCTTCCTTTGTAATGTCACTAAAAGGATGACTGCTGACATCACACCTTATCGTCTCAGTCTAGTCTTCAAGCTGTGGATGTGACAGTGGTGAGGTGTATCAAATTCCTGCAGAAAACCAACACTACCTTGAATAACAGAAGATGTTATTTGGTTACACTAAAGATGGTGGATAAATGTTGTTCCACTACATTTATCAACACCTTCTTGAACGTTTAATTCTTTAGAACAGACTATCTACACTGTTAATACAACACAGTCTCGGGCAGATTGTAATATATATTGACAAAATCTGTTGATTTGTTTACCTGAAAGAGTAGTTAGTAGCTTTATTTTCTTTGTTCCCAGGTTGACAAGTTCGAGAAGTACAGAAGCATGAAAATATTCTTCATACTGAAATATTTTACTTTTGCATTGCATTGTCAAAGTTTTCACTGTAGCTCAGAGAGTATCTGGACAGTCTTTGGACAGGGAATACTCCTGTGTATTATGTTTATCTGCACAACTAGCACATGGCTCAGAATCAGTCTCTAGGCCTGTGTGACCTTATTCACTGTATCTTACATTGTCATCATGATAGTCAGTTGTCCAAAGTGGCAGACAAGCTAATGAAATGTGGTTAACTGTTACGTGTCTGCAAAACCTCAGTCAACTATATTTTCATGGATACTTCATATTGCCATTAGAACAGAACGATTGCTTGCAAGCAATCTGTGCACTCAAAAAAATCAACTAGGGCATGTGTTTGATTAACAAAGTAGTAATATGTTTACATCACATGAAGAAATCATTTTTATGCTCATTAAATGATTCATTCTTTTTTTTTGAATATAAATCAAAGAAAACTTTGATGAGTTAAATTCGTTCATGGCAATCCAATGAGAATGAGGTCCATCAAACCAAAGGCTCTGATAGCGTCATGTATTGCGCATGCTCCACGCCCACCGGAAAGGTCCGTTGAGAAGTTAACGAGCGCACGTGGAGTTACTTCTTTGGCATACCTGATAGTGAGGTAAGTAATATTTCTTGATATATTTATTTAGGTTAGTGGAGTGAGAGATAAATACTATTAGTTAAAATTTTTTACCTGTGTAGTGTGGAGATTTATATATAGCAGGGAGGTTGTAGACCCAAACATTTTTCAAATGTAAGTCGGTGAATTTAATGTTTTTTTTAAAAACTTAACCGGAGTCGCTAATTGTTGCAACAGAGCAAAAACTGATGAGGTTATTTTGGTAAGTTAGTTTTTTTGTTTTTGTTTCTGTCGACTTTGAATGAGGTGTGTTTCATGGTTATCTGCGTTGGTAGGACTGTTTTTCTTCTCTGGAGTTAGCTAACTTTGAAGAGCGGGAAAGCCGCGTAGAGCCGTAACGTCTTCGCATATAGCTCCATGAATGAAGGGTTACATTCTGCTTAACCGGAGTTGGTGATTGTTGGTAGTAGTGGTAAGACTGACCGACATGGTTTTGGTGATTTTATGAGTGTTTTATGATGCTCTATCTAAAATTCCTGTTTTTGTCAGTGGAGTTTAGTCGCGGGCAACCGCATTAACTGGATTGATGAAAGGTTTAATTCAACTAAACCAGCGTTTAGGGGAGTTAATAACAAGGAGTAAGATAAAATCTGTCACAATAATTGCATGTGCATTTTCTTTTTTTGTAATATATTCACTTAATTTTTGAATTCAGAATGATTTAGGTGGATAATTGTTTGGGTTATAGTTTCTCTGGTGCTCTGCATTAGGCTGACTAACGGTGCGTTCACACCGAACGCGATAGATGCCCCTAGCTGATCTCGTGCACATTTGCACCTCGAAGCGCGTCCAGCATGAACTGGTCGAGGTTTATATGCAATTTTCACTCGTATGAAGAAGAGATCTGGGAGGAAGTAGTGCCAGACGGTATGTTATTAAAATGGCAGCTGTCAATCTAGCGTTTGAAGAAAGAGTCTCCCTTCTCTATTTGCTGTGGAGAGCAGAGCAGTGCCTAAAGGACGTCCTCACTGTACCTGGGTCCATCAGGTCTTCCACAAGCGTGAGCAGTTTGGTGAGTTTCACCACTTGCTCCAGAAGCTCCGTCTGGATGACGGCCGCTTTCAGCTGTACCACCTTCTGTCCCTTGCCGAGTTTGAGAAGCTGCTGTCCCGCAGATTTTACCAACTCGAGCGGTAGACGTGATAAGCGCGAATGCACAAAATGCACCACACAAACTGCAGTGCGTATTTTACTTCGCGCTTCAAAGGCGTCAGTCGTGTGAAGTAGGCAGAAAAGCGTTTTCTCAATGCAAATCTGCTTCCGAAGTTTAGCTGGACCCCCAGTCGCGCTTCATCGTGCTCCTCCATTGACTTTACATGTAAACCTGAAGCTCTGGTCGCGTCTATCGCGTTCGGTGTGTACGCACCGTAACAGTCTTCACATTTCACAGTATGTAGATATTAACACAAATTTGTCAGAGTAATAACTTTGTTTTAATTAATTTCTCTCCCCAGAAATACATCACAAAATAAAGCCACATTCCCATGCTCTGAGATTCTTATGCACCTCCTCAACAATACATGGTAAGTTCATGTTTGCCTTATTATTATTATGTTATTTATTTATTTTTTTTGGATGATGCAGAAGTTTAATCTCCTTGACGTTTTCTAATGCATATTTCATTTTTTATCAGTGACGTGTATGTGGCAGTGCAAGCATTGTGTTACCAGAGAGAGCAGCAGGTACAAATTACTTCAACATTATAAACTACATCATCATTACGGAATAGGTCAACATTATCTGTGCATATATGTTAATTGTCCGTGCACATTTAAGACTTGGAGTGGACTGAACACTCATGTCTATAAAGCTCATTCATCTCAGTTTACACAGACAGCTTCAAGTTCAGTAACTTTTAAATGTGAGTTATGTGACTGCAGTGACGTCTTCTCTGAGAGAGATTTTTTTGTCCATATTGGAACACATCTGCGAAGTAACGAGACAGTTAGTTGTGTGTTTCTTGGTTGCCCTTTCAAGACAAATATTTACAATACATTTTATACACACAAAAAGAGGAAGCATCATCCACACACACTTAAAGATTTTAAAGCCAGTGTAGTTACACGTGTGGACCCAGTTCAAGTGATAGAGTCCTCTGATAATGTAAGGGCTAGCTGTTCTGAAGATGTATCCTATGGTGAATTTGAAAGTGAGTCAGTGACAGAATGTGATAATAGTGCTGTTGAAAATCAGCCCGAACTAATTGAACGGAAATTAGCAGTAATATTGTTGAAATTGGAACACATATTTCATGTTCCAGCAAAAGGATTAGATGAGTTCTTAGAGGAGTTAGTTTTTCTGTTGAGTTCAGCTAGTGTACCTCTGACAAAACGTACAATTACAGAAATTTTTAAGAGCCATAACCTCCATATTAGTCAGGCTGTTATTGAAGAGCTTGCAAATTCTGTATGTGTTTCTAACCCTGTGGCTAAAATATTGGGAAAGTGGGGCCCTCTTGCCACTCCTTATAAAAGAAAACTATACTACATACAAAATTTTAGGGTTGTAGAGCCTGTTGAGTATTTTTTATCGATAGACCAAAGGAAGTCATTTCAGTACATCCCTTTATTACAGTTATTGCAGGAAATATTGAGTCACAATAAATTGCTGGATAGAGTGATTGAAGAACAAATAGCTCAAGAAAATAGAGAGAATCTGAATGGTGATCAGAGGGTTTACAGATCTTTTCGAGATGGGGAGCATTATAAAAGAAATAGCTTTCTAGATGGTGAGAAGTTGAGAATTTCTATTAACCTTTATATTGATGATTTTGAGGTTTGTAATCCTCTTGGGACCTCACGGAAAAAGCACAAGCTTTGTGGTGTATATTGGGTCTTGGGCAATTTACCACCTGGTTCTCATTCAGCCCTTTCATCCATTTATTTGGCAATCCTTTGCAAGAGTGAAGATTTGAGGACATTTGGGTTTGAAAAAGTCTTTGATCCACTTTTGAGAGATCTGGTAACTTTGGAGCAACATGGTGTGTTCATCAGTCAGTTGAACGAGTGTATTAAAGGAACTGTGAGCTGCGTCATAGCTGACAACCTAGGAGCCCATGGGCTGGCAGGTTTTGTGGAAAGTTTTTCTGCTGAATACATATGCAGATTCTGTACAGCTAAAAAATCTGAAATAAAGTCTGTGACTGCTGGTGATTTTGAGCATAGAACACCGGAACTTCATGAATTCCATTTGAAGCGTGCACAAGAAACAGCAAGTGCTTGTTGTGGAGTTAAGCGAGATTGTATTTTGAGTAAGAATCTGAGCCATTTTCATGTCACTGCAGGCTACCCTCCAGATGTAGCACATGATCTGCTAGAGGGCATAATACCAGTGGAGCTTGCGCATTGTTTTTCTTTTTTAATCTCTAAAAAGTATTTCACCTTAGAAAAACTTAACAACTTGATCCAAAATTTTGAGTATAAATGGGCAGATAAAACCAACCGGCCTCATGCAATTCCCCAGACTTTCTCATTAAAAAAAAATATTGGTGGAAATGCACATGAAAATTGGTCTCTGCTTCGTTTGTTGCCTCTAATTATTGGTCCACTTGTTCCAGAGGATGAACCTGCATGGCATATTGTTTTGGATCTGAAGGACATTGTGGAGCTTGTTGTAGCCCCTGTCCAGTCTGATGAGTCGATTTCCTACCTTGAGTGTAAAATCAGTGAACATCGCCAGAGATACCAAGAACTTTTTCCAAACAACAGTCTTCTCCCTAAACATCATTATTTGGAGCACTACCCTGCTCTGATTCGGCATTTTGGGCCTCTTGTCCACAAATGGACAATGAGATTTGAGGCGAAACATAGTTTTTTTAAACAAATTGCTCGCCATACAAACTGTTTTAAGAACATACCTGTTACACTTGCCAAAAAACATCAGCTCGTGATTGCCTCTGACTTGCACTCTTCTGACCATAAGACACCTTTAATGGTAAATGTTGGCTCATCAGTACCAATTGATGTTCTGAAAAGTGATATCGCAGTAGCTATAAAGCAAAGATTACCAGATGAAACTGATGTCCATATTACAAAAAGCGTGTCATACAATGGCATGAACTACAGCACAGGAATGATAGTTGTTCATGGGCAAATATTTGGTTCGCCAGAGTTTGCAGAAATTCTGCAGATTTTTATTTTGCATGGCAGAATATACTTTTTTGTAAAAAAGTTCTCTGCTTGGTATCGAGAGCACTTCAGAGCTTTTGAGCTTGACATGTCACATGCGAGAGAGGTGTCTCTGATTGAGCATGGGGAACTACTCGATGACTACCCGTTAGCTGCCTATTCAGTGGGAGGCCTGCGTCTGGTTACTCTGAAGAGACACACTAACTTGCAGGGTAAACAGGAGTGATGTTTGTAAGTATTTTCCCCCTATATCACCTGGCACAGTAAATAATACATCATACTTTGCAGACCAATTGCTACTTAATTTATTGAGAGTAGATTTCTTTTAAGCATCTTATGCAAGAATTGTCATTAATTAGAAGAATGCAAGACAAATCTGGAAAATGCACTATTCACTTCTCCAGTAAAAAAATTCCTCGAGGCCAAGGTGACATCATCAAATTATCGTTGACATTAGAATTTGTTACACACACTCGCACAATAGTCAATGAGTACATCTTTATTTATTTTTTAAATATTTGATATTTGTCCAGGTCAGCATGATGCCCCAGCCCATAAGACTGAGGATCATTCTCGGAGAAGATGATGCCAGGAAACTAATTTTACCAGCTGGGATATCAGACTCCATTGAGGAATTGTGTCAGGAAATAAAGACAAATTTTGGAGTGCAACAGGATTTTCGTCTTCAATATCAAGATCCTGATTTCGGAAATGATTTTGTAAATCTGACTGCGATCTCTGAAATTAATGATAAAGCAACTTTAAAGGTTGTATACTTGGATAGTGTGCAGTTGCAAAGTTTTACAGAAGATGGAGTGACATGTCAACCAGTGCGAAGTCCAACACATTCCTTTTCAAGCTCTTCAGACACAGACAATACAAGGCCCATTTCATCGTCAGGTTCATCACCGTCTACAAGACTGTCAGTGTGGCCAAGTGTCTTCACAGTCCCTTGTTTCAGCTATGAGGCTGAACTGCAACTTGAAAAGGCCAATGCTGAGTTCATTGCTGGTGGAACTCATTTGACCCCCTCACCAAAACTGAAATCCCACCTTTTAGAAAGGCTGGCTGAAGAAATAATAAAATTTAAAGTCTATCCAACTGACAATGACCTGAATGAAGTTGCAGAAGCCCTTGTCAAACAGCATCCTTGTCTGAGGGAGCAGGGATCCTTTAATGGCTGTTATGGTTGGAAAATTAGCCTCAAGTATAAAATGGCCAATGTCCGGACCAAACTAAGAGGCCTGGGCTGTGCTGAGGTGTTGGTAAATTCACTAAAGAACAAGGCCCAAGACAAAAGTAAGGCAGCATTGAATGTGAAAAAGCCTAGAAGAGCAGAAGTCAATTACTGTCCGCAGTATCCAAAAGGAGAAACCACTGACAGCCTGGAAAAAGAGAGAATTGCACTGCTTTCAGAGGTTCAGAAGAGAAACAATGACAATATAGTGACAATGAAAATGCAGAAGACTTTTTCGTACAGAAGGCAAGAAGTTATTCAAGGACAGCCCTTTATTGCAGATTTTAAAAGCAGATGGCCAGCTCTGTTCACCGAGAAAGAGGTGCATGTCCTATATGTCTAACTTTTAGAGTGTGTTTATGGTTGACCAGTTATTTCTTGCTTCACTAATATTGACATAACATAGTGATAAAACAGCTAATAATTCCTGGTATGTCCTTCCTCTGGTGCATATTATAAGTGCATTGTTCATGTTTTTCAGATTGACAAGGAATTCCTGCGCATATCGACAGTACCGCTGCTATCTAGATTCTTTTATGAGCTAGACTTGTACACTCCACGCATGATGGAGCTCTTTCGAGGCAAAGGTGGGGTGGCTGGCAGAAAAATGAGACACATCATGGTGGCCATCTCCAAGGTGGGTTAGATCTGTGCTTAAGAACTTTTTATGCCCATAATCTGGCAATTTTATGAGCAAAGATATCTATACATATGGTAGGCAAAAGTCCTAAGAGGTTTTCATATTTTATACAAATTATATAAGCATCAGTCTTATATTAATAAGTAATTGATAAAATCGTATGGTTAATTTTGATCAAAATGGGGAAAAAACCCCCAAAAAAAAAACATTAGTGTTGCCTCATTTTGTGTCTGATTTGGTTTAGACAGATGTTTTGAGATGGCTGTAGCTCAGGTGGTAGAGCAGGTCAGCTACTAATCAGAAGCTTGGCGGGTTGGTCCCAAGCTCCTCCAGTGTGCATGCCAAATATCCTTGGGTAAGATACTAACCCCAAGTTGCTCACCGATGCATTCATCGGAGTGTGAATGTGTATGAATGTTAGACAGTAAGCACTAAACCCGGTGGCGCCAGTGTTCGACAGCCTCGCCTCTGTCAGTGCGCCCCAGGGTGGCTGTGGCTACAATGTAGCTTACCATCACCAGTGTGTGAATGTGTGTGTGAATGGGTGGATGACTGGATATGTAAAGCGCTTTGGGGTCCTTAGGGACTAGTAAAGTGCTATATAAATACAGGCCATTTAAACAGTTTAGAAAAAGTGATTGGGTGAATGAATTGTTGTATAAAGGCAGCTTTGAGTGCTCTGAGTAGAAAAACGCTATATAAGAACCAGTCTATTTACCATGTGGCCTTTTGGACTCTTCCAAACTAAGTATTCCTTTTTCAAACTGCTGCCTAAAAGTTAAATATTGTCATTATGGATTCCCTTTTTTCTTAGGATGACACAATACATACAAGACGAGCATGCATCCTGAAGTCCTTGTGTGTCTACCTGAATGAAGACCATGAGAAACTTGTGAAGGAATATACGGTCAGTTATATTCACAAGTTGTTCTGTGTTATGTAATTTGCTCCAGGAGTTATGGGTAATTTCGATATATGAAATGGTAAAATGTGACACCACGTGTGAATAAAAGATATTGCAATTGGTCCTTGTTTTGTTTCATGTCAAATTTCTGAGGTGTGAAACCAGAGACATAGAATTTAGTAAATATATCAGCATATTCACGCTGATTGCTGAATTCCTTTTTTTTTTTTTTCATATGTAGACTCAAACAAATGTATTATTATATTTTACGTCACAGAACACTGAGGCCAACACTGAAGCCATGGAACAAACTGTGATGGGAGTGTATGTCATACATCAGGAGGGTGCGGAGCCTGGAGATGACCCAGAGAACATCGGTGTCCTGATTGAAGGCGTGGAGGTTCTCACTGGTTTGAGGAGCATTGCAATTGCTTGTGCTCTGTTATTTGGACTGATATACTGTCTGAACCTAAGCTACCCACCGGAGCTCAAATGCACTTTTGAAGTCTTGCAAAAGATTATCATGAAGCTGGATGGACAGAGGTTGTCATCCAAGGCACAGTTCCTAAAAAACAAGCTAATGGGGTGAATGAGCTTGAAACAGACTCATGCAAGCCAGATTTTTTTTTTTTCAAGGTTTCTGCAATGCAAATATGTGTTTACTGTTTTAAAGTTTAAAATTGTAAGTTATAAAATGTTCATATAAACTATGTGGTTTGCTCTGTGGCTATTACACAAAGATTGTTCGTCCATAACTTAAAGTCTTATACACTTGAAGTGTAAACACTGATTTTTGCCAGATGGCAATTGTTACAAAGGCAAATGCACACTGGTTTTCACAAATTGTTTGAGTGGAGCAGTTATGCTCAAAATTGAATGTTTTCTCCACACATTAATAGCATAAAGTCACTATTAATGGATACAGCCTGATTAAATGGAGGACTAATGTATGCAAGCAACATAGTAATGTTGTAATATTATAGTAATGTTGAATGTTATGTCTGAGCTTTAAATTGTGTTAAAATTCATATTGTTGTTTGCAATGCATATTTTACTACATTTTACGAAAGTTGCTTTGGGGATAATATTTTTTGTCTGCAAACTATTCAACAGACTTATTTCATTTTTATTATTATTAGGGTTAGGGTTATTTTATTGTATTTTTTCTTTCAGTCAGCATGTCTTGATCTGGAAGTTCTGTGGTCTTGGTATGAGATCGTTAAAGGGGAGAAAGCTAGGCTGAACTGGGATCCTGCCAACTGTTTTAAGAATGTTCAAGCAAAATAAAAGATGGTTTTGCAAGTTATCATTTATGTATGTTTCATTAATTTAATTAAAAGTAATGTTTACATAAGCAATACAAACACTAACTGAAACATGATTGGTGTAAGTACTACAGACATAAATTACATTTGTTCATTCAACAAGATTAACATTGGTGTAACAAACAAATATTTTACTAGTTCATGTAACAAGACTGACTTTTGATGTGCCAAAGTGTTTAAACAATATAGCATGAATTTAAATTAATTTAATTAGACTAACTTGGTACAAACATGTTAACTGAATAAAAATCAAATTAACTGAATGTTAATGTTTAAATTATGTTACACTTACAAACATATTTAGTGTTGAAACAACACAATCAAGATGGATTGATTTAACATGATTTGTTTAGATGGAATATAGGTGGCAAGATGAAATTAAGTTCATCCAATGAATTATTTTTTTGAGTGTGTCCAGAAACTCTTCAATGCCACAATCTTAATAAACTGCTTTGATTTGGTAGGGTTCTTCCAGGTTTGCCTGAATTCTACCATTAATTCTGCTCAGCAGTTAAAGCTGTTTGGATTTGTCATTGCTGTGTTCTGAGTAATACAAAGATACTTTGAAATCTGGTTTTGTGTCCAGCCTCAGGTGCATCTGTAGAAAACAGGAATATAACATGATAGCATGGAATCCCATTTTGAACCCGTTCCAAATGTGCTTTGGATCCGATTTAGAAAAAAATCACCAAATCATGCTTTTTGCTCTCGAGTCTTCTTTAAGTCTGTCTGATTATAGGCTGGCAATCAGAAAAACAAGGATCATCCCGCCTACTCTTTACCAGAAGCATGATTCTGCTCCACCATGTGTGGCTCAATCAACCAAGACACACTTTCTTTGCCCCCCATTAAAACCAGGCATTTAAACACAGCTGTTATTTTGTCATCCATGACCTTCGAGCTTCTGTTTTATATTCAAAAATGTCACATTTGTCTTTGTCCACTGATTCAAGTGAAATACATTTTACACCATGTCCTTTGAAAAGATCATCATATGGGTCCTGTCATTGGTCTACACTAAGAAATATATCAATAAGATCAGTAGAAATTTAATTTAAAAAAAATGTTGTTAACGTGGGCTCATCTGCAAAAAATGTTAGTGGTAAAAGTGGTAAACTCTACAGTGATAATGTTTAAGTTAATTGTTTTAGTATCTGAACCCTAAATCATTGAGCTATTTTGATGAAGGTTTGATAAAAAGCCTTTAAGGGCTCATTTTGCTTCACTCTTGATACGCTCGCTGCATGGTTTAGCCTATCTGGCAGAAATACTGCCCTTTAAAATGACTATTGCAGCTCAGCTTATAGATGCTTAATTTTTTTCCTTAAATCATCAAAATATCTGCAGAATGTCCAGAATCAGTCATGTTCAGTGCAGTTGATTGGACATGATTTAAGGCTTGTCTCAAATCCAGCGTCCAACAGAGAATCTTGTTAAGACATTGCTCTGAGAGAAGAATGAAGACACCAGGGCTTCATTGCAAATGGTAAAGACCTGGAAACAGCATGATTTAGGAGGTTATAAAGGAGACAACGGTAACCTTTACCAAGCTTCAGAATTCTCAATGCTTGCTAGTGTTAGCTGATAATGTAGCGCTACACTCTCATCCGAGCATCTCCACTTCTGGCTCCAAGAAAACCAGCATAGCCATAGTGATAACAGTGAGGCTTCAGAATTGGGCTTCACAAACTGTGTATTATTCCTCGTCAGGTCTTGACCAGCGCAGACTTGATGACGGTACTGCTGCTAAGCCATGTGCGTAAATACGTGCATCACTCTTAATTTAAAGAAGCACTCACTGCTTCTGCTCCAGTGATGCTGCAGTCATTTATTAAAGTCAAAGGAACTGAAACACAGCCAGCTGTGGGCAACAAACAGAACATTTAGCAGGGTTACTAATGTGTCTGCAAAATCCCAGTTTACACCTGAATGACGCTGTTGTAATATTCAAACATTAACCTGATTCATTTCTTTCTACGTTAGAAGCTGGATTTTGATAGATGTTTTAACATAGCATGTAACAGATGAAATCAGAATGGAAAGTATAAGAAGGAAAATAGATGAAAAGCTGATTTGTGGTGTTCAAGGAGGTCTGTGTGTGCACATCTGCAGATTTAAACTGAGGCTGTTTTTTTCTGCTTTTGTTCTCTCTGCAGTTTTCATTAAAGCCTTTCTGTGAAGAAAAATGGTATGGATGCTAGAGTTCTTATGTATTCGTGGAACAGTGCCAGCTGCTCTCCATGCACAAACTAAAACTAATTTCTTTCCTACAGACAAAACTTTTCCTGCCCAGTGATTTGACTGGGATTTACAAATCAGGGTAGGCAGTCCTCTTATTTCCTTCTTTCTTCTCTTTGTTCTCAGCTAAACCAGAAATCTGAGGTCATGAGTCCTTCAAGAAAACTCGCTTTAGATTGCACACAGCTCAAGACTGAGATGAAGATTCACCCTTTAGTGCGACTATTACCTCGGGCACCCAGGATGCCGCAAGAAGATCCTGGAGTGGCTTCTAGACAGCTCCTCTCTGGCTGCTCTTGTGACCTGATAAAACCTGGACTTTAAGTCTACCTCCAGCATCACAATGTAGCAAACCCAGCAAAAGTTTAGACTGCATGATAAATGGACTATTTGTTTTTTATCTAGCAACACATTCAAAATAAAAAAAAAAAATAGTAATTTTGTTTGATGTGTAGCTAAAACCTCCCACACTGATCTCCGTGTGAAGCATTCTCCCTGTGTGGCTCTGGCTCCAAGGTTGACAAACTCTTGTTTTTCCAACTCAAGTCCAACTTTTGCTCCACAAAAATAAATTAATGACAAAATCCCAGAGGGAGCTTACTAAAATAAAAAGAAAATCGGGAGGAAGCGGGAAGAAAAGAGACAAGGTTTTCAGCTTCACAAAGCGGGGGCTTTTGACAGCTAGACATGAGACTGGCCTACTCTTTTCTTTCACCTCTGCTATTCATTCCCCTTATTGGGCTTTTCTTTCTGATCTGTCTCTTCTCGCCATCTCCTTTCTTCTCCCCACAGCATCAATGACCCTGGAGGGTTGGCAGCCTGTGAGCAGAAGCTAGTCAATCAAGATTTGAGAAGAGAGGGAGAAGATCCAAGACATCATGCCGGAATTCAGACGGCACGTTGTTAACTGTGCGCACGTGTGTGTGCGCGTGCGCAAGTATCTGCGTGTGTGTGTGTGTGTGTGTGTGTGTGTGTGTGTGTGTGTGTGTGTGTGTGTGTGTGTGTGTGTGTGTGTGTGTGTGCTCCAGCAGGGGGTTGTCAGAACAGGTTGGCCTGACACAGGAGTCGGTTTCAGAGGTTGCCTAGGAAATGAGGCGGAAACCATTCCACTAACTCCGTTCTTAAGACAGACAGGGAAAGTGACTTTGGGAGTTAACAACAACTCTCTGAAAGGACACGCTGAGCTGAAGCTACAGGAAAGTATTATTTACCTCTTTTAGAATTTGGAGAAATGACCAGGACTTCAGTCAAGAATTTGTAATGACCTCTGGAGCATGACGTTTATCTCATTTAGACACCTTGCAAGTCACAGAGACAAAGCAAATTAAAAATGCATGGTGGTTTGGCTGCTGTGTAGAGTTCGGGAGCACGTCGCTACACAGAGCAGACGGTCGGCAATAAATGGAGGCAGCCTGGTTTCTCATTTTTCAGGCACTTTCTGCAGGATGACTTGATTTCTTACCTGATGAATGCCGTTCATAATCGGCCTTGTCACAATCTACATGTTATTCATACAAGTGATCTAAATGAAAGTGTGGGTTTGCCTGAGGTCTGAAGGACGTCACCGGAAACCATGGGGGCATTTGTCTTTGAGCTAATGAACTCAGGGAGAAATCCAGGTTTACTCCACAGAAGTGAAAGAGGCCGAATCGAAATATGATTAAAAGCTAATTAAACACACCATTAAATTGGCAACAAATGTGGTTGCCTGTAGTGTACAATGAGGTTCATGTATCACGCCCAGCCGTCCAGCTAAGCGTGGGCTGCTTCATTTGTCACCGCTGTGCGGCTTCGCTGTAGCGTCAGCATTCACAGAAATACTTTTTCTCTCTTGATCAGCTTTCTGCAGGAATTTGGAACTCTGATATCTTCAAAAGTTATAAATCAGTTCAACCAGCTGTTTCACAAAAGTCTGAAAAAAATACGTCAGCTCATGTGGATTGTAATCTTATAGATCTGCACATTATCTTAAGGTAAATGTCTGTATATGGGATTTAGTGTAATCATACATTAGCATTAGAGTGCACATGTATTGAACATATATTATAACTAATTATTGATTATTTGTCTTTTTCCATAGGATTTCACTTTTTTTAAACTCGCTTTTTACGTTTTTTTGGTTTTTTTTATTACTTTCATTAGACTTGTTTTTGTGGAACGGCCACATTGCTACTGTTTTCTTTGTGTGCGTGCATTACTTAGATTGCTAAAGACTTTTTAAAAAATAAAAGGCAACATAATCATCTCAAAAAGTAGAGTTTATCTAAAAATACACATTATAATAATATAGAATAGAATACAGTTCTGGATTGGAAATGAAATGTATCTGCAAAGCTTAACACAGCTAACGACGATAGATAAAATTATGTGCATTTGTAGAACTCTGCGGTAGCGGATATAACGCTAATTGCAAGACGTAAGTAGAATAGATACAGACTATGAGACTGTTTAATGAAATTGCTGGTGTTGTCACGGTTTGCGGGGCAAGCCGTGTGGATTTGTAGTAAGGACCCAAAAGGCGGCAGCTCTGGTGCAGGTGAGTGTTTATTTACAGTGGTGGGTACAAACAGCAACGGGGTGTGAACATGAAACCGAAACCTAAGCTGGGTAAACTAACAACACAAACCAGGAATGACGGTGCAGGGAGGTCCGGGGAAATACATACAGGGAGACCGAGGGGAAACAACACAGACGAACCAGCAACTACTATGACAGAAGACACAACTTAAATACACTCAGAGAACACAGGGGGATTACATACAGGTGGGAACACAGCTGGGAGTAATTAACATGACGAGACTAGGGAGGCAAACTGAAAACACTCACATAAGACACAGACCTTCACAATAAAACAGGAACTTACACATGAAAGGACAAAAACTAAGAAACGCAGACTAGATACAGGAACACACGGGCAGAACAGAGTAAACACTAACCAGAGGAAGAACAGAACCAAAATCGCGAAGAGAAAACACAAAACGCTGGGTCAAAAGGACCCAGGATCATGACAGGTGTAAAGACTGGAAGAATGTCAACACAATGATTCTACTTATAAAAAGATACATGGCAACGCTCAAACTGTCGAGAAGTAAGACTTAGACAATCCTGTGTCCGCTGTGTACTGCTTTGCTTATGTAACTGGCTGTGTTAGATTGTGCTGTGGCTCTGACTCCTCACAAGAATTGAGGTCCTTTTTGCACATGTATGTTATAATAATAGGTAGAATGATGCAGGCTAATTCTACTGTTCTTAAATTCAGTGCACACTTGAAATTAATCTGTGCAATCTGTACATTGTGTGTGTGAGATACATCTGGAAAGCACATTAAATATTAACTATATGCAATTAAAACAATCTCCTGAAGTCATTCACTTGATCTCTAAACTCTCTTCGTTGCATGAAAGGGTTACAATGATCCCACTACTCATTAGTGTGCTGGAACATCCTTTGGTATACATGGTGTCCTTCGTCCTCTTACTTTGCCCTGTCATTTTGGAAGTCCCTCTGGGGGGAAAGAAATTCACACTTAATGACTTCAAAAGAACACACATATGTGTATAATTAGCGTTACTGTTGAGCATTTGGAGGCATATGTTAGTAACGCCAGCTATTCTTTTGTTCTATATTGGAAACGATACATAATGTATAAGGCCAGCTACAGCTAATTAGCTGTAATGATGGCCCTTTTATAGACTGCATGAATAAAATCAATAACAATGCCAAATCTTTACTTACATATTCCACTCATATGCATTATGAATCTTATTAGCTGGCATTTGTATGTGTGTGTGTGTGTGTGTGTGTCTCAGAGGGATGTTTTAATTCACAGCATGGCACCGAATAGCAAGTACTCTGGCTCTGTCTATGATTGTATTGTAAGATCTTTCCTCTTCACTTTTACCTTAAAAGATTGTGAAAGGAGACGAGGGGAGGCGGGAGTTTGAGGGAGAGGAAGGGAGGAAATGTAACAAAACTACAAAGAACTATTTAGCTGCTCAAACAAATAATGTTGGTGTCAGCGTAATGCCAGAAACGCTTCCTCAACCCCCATCCCAAAAGATAATGACCTGGACACACCCCTCTGTCAAGCAAAATAAAAGCACTGCTTCATCAGCCTGTTCTTTTCATTATCTGTTTTTGGCATCAAGGCGTGTTTACAAGACAGCTCCTTATTGTATTTCCTGATCTTATCCTTTGCCCCCTTTCATTTCCGTCTAGTGCCTTTTCATTTAGACTCCGTGATGCAGCACCTATCTTTGCCAAGCCTCGTCAAAGCCCATTGCTAAATATTCAGCCGTCTCAAAGGTGCTATTTCCCTTTCTGCTCATCTCTCCTTCACTGCCTTCACTCGTTCTCGCTCACCTGTTTCTCCCTATCTCTCCTTTCCCATCGTCTTTTCACTCAAAGCTCAAGAGCAACCGTTGCTCTCGGAGGAAATACAGGGCCCTGCCAAAGAATTCATTGAATTTGTTGTACAATTGATCCCTTGGAGGCAAGCTAGGGTTGAGAGTTGGTTGTTGGGGGGGGGGGGGGGGGTGAAGGGGTGGAGACGGGAGGTATGGAAGGGTCAGGAGAACAGGGAGGGAGGGCTAATGTGAAGGGCTGGCAACTGCATCAGAGGGGACTGATTGAAAACAACACAGCAAAGTCTCAGTTGGAACAGATCCTGTTCAAATTTACTCTCTCTTACCTATTTCCCAACACTGAAGTTGGCAAAGTGAGGCACTAGAACAATACAGTTGCCACTCTTTTGTATCCACTCTTCTTGTTCCTTCAGAGGTGATACACATAATGACTGAAGACAATCCAGCGTTTAATCAGCAAAACCGGATAATAAAGTTTGCCTTTAAATCTTTTCAAATATGCAAATTTGCTATTTGTGTTAATCTGATATTGTTTTATACTCCTACTCAATTGTGCTTCTGTGGTTTAACGAACAAAGTGCATGTCTGTCTGCTCCTCACTGACAAGCAAAACATGTGATCCCTAGGCTGTAGCAGTAAGATTGGTGAATTTGCTAAACTACCTGTGCAAAGCTCCAAGGTCTAAGACACTGACAGCATACATGCACAAGTCCTACAGATTAAGATTTGATGTCATCCACCTATCCCTCGATTTGCTCTACCTGCTTATCTGTTTATAAAGTCATAGGGGCCTGGAGTCTGTCCCAACTGGCATTAGGCTAGAGGTGGGATGCAACCTGGGCAAGTCGCCAGTCCATCATAGGGTCTTGTCACCTTGAATCTTCATGTGCAAGTGTGCAGCATGACCAGCTGTGTCCTGCACAGTGTTGTAATTAAATGTAATAAGATATTAAATTCAAGGTAGAGCACACAGTAATGGCAGCAAAAACATATTTAGCAATGCTAATGGGTAATCATTGCAGTTTGGGTTAGTCGGTTAGGCCTCAGTCACATAGCCCTGGAGACTGGTAGGGGACTCTCTGGCAAAAATGTATTTCCCAACATGTTGGCAAGCTGTTACTGGAAGTTGCATGCTGTTGTCAACTGAAACTGGTCACCAAGAGGTTGTATATGCATTATAAAGGTTGTATATGCATTATTGCTTTGGCCACTAGCAGTTGCCCATAGTTTGCATAGAAGATACTGATTTGTCTGCAAACAACAAGATTTTTTGCTTTCAGAGTAAAGTTGTACCACTGTAACAGACACATTTCAAAAGTTGTCACTTTTACCTCTCTGTTTCTAACTTGCATCGTGCTTTTTTTTTTTAAGTTTCTCTACAGTTTGGAGAGTAAATGGAAAGCATGGAAACCATTCGTAGACAAGCCAGAGGCTTTCATGCACAGTAATGGTGATCAAGGCAATTATAAGGGGGCTTCAGTGCTGCACTGCATACCTCTTTGCAACACATGTCACGCTAGCAACTGCCAGCCAGCTCTAGCAATCAGATATCAACTGGTCATGGTATACATATTTTTTGCCCTGTGACAATTGGTTGCCAGCAGTTCACTAACAGGTCTCTAGGCCTGCGTGCCTGAGGTCTTATTTGGTAAGGTCAACACTTTAGTGCATAGTACAACTGTTGGATTGATTTATATGGAAATTTTATAAAGTTTCAACAAGGATAAACCAACTTTAATAACCTGAGTTTTACTTCAAGTATCTTCACATATTTGGTGAGTTTTTTTGGAATGTGTAAAGCCTTAGAGCCACTAGGGCTATATTCATATAAACTCATACAGCAAAAAGGTTGTTTTCAGGGATTCAAATAAATATTTTTTGTTAATACCCTCCATAAGGATGTGCATCGACATCATATATATGTATAAAAGGATTTAGGGGAAAATAAGCATGAGGTTTGAACACTTGCACATTTTTGTGTCTAACATATACACATGGGGCAATCGTGGCTCAAGAGTTGGGCGTTCGTCTTGTAATCGGAAAGTTGCCGGTTCGAGCCCCGGCTCCAACAGTCTCGTTCGTTGTGTCCTTGGGCAAGACACTTCACCCGTTGCCTACTGGTGGTGGTCAGAGGGCCCGGTGGTGCCAATGTCCGGCAGCCTCGCCTCTGTCAGTGCGCCCCAGGGTAGCTGTGGCTACACTGTAGCTTGCTATCACCAGTGTGTGAATGTATGGGTGGATGATTGTGTATAGTGCAAAGCGTTTTGGGGTCCTTAGGACCAAGTAAAGCGCTATACAAATACAGACCGTTTACCAATTACCATGAACAGTGCCAAGTGCTTCCCTTCATCCATAAGACGCTTATGTTCTCACTTTAATATTTAGATGCTAAATTGTCCCGCAAGTGTCTAAAGGAACTATTACTGTGAGCATCTTGAATTGGATCTAAGTTGAACCTCCATGCATCTCATCACCATCGGTGTGTCCGCTAGTTACATTTTGTGATCATAAGACAGTTGAACGTGCATCCCACCCATCATCCACCCCCACACACATACAGATTCAGTGTTATTACAGTGTTCGACACATCTAACCACAGTAATTGAAATCATAATATTCGGTTGCCTCTGACAGGATTTTTGATGGAGTTTCAGTAGAATAGCAGGCTAATGGCTTCCACATAGATTTGCTCATTACAGAGAATGAAAGCTTGCTTTTGTAGGGCGCTGGTGATTATCCACCTGCTCCATTTGGAGCTGAAGAAAAATTGAACCTCCAATTTCCATGGCTTGTACTCATTTAAAGGTCCACGGTGGCATCAAAGGGTGTGGAGTGGTGCTTGTTCTCCTGTGATGAGACACAAGAAAGCCAATCATACAACTACTCCTATGACACAATGCATGATGATGGTGGCTGATGAGCAATTTGTACAAACATAGGTTTTCAAATGCACTATCCTTTTTGCATCAGATGAACTGCATTAAGACAGAGCGTTAGAATAATGGGTCTTTGGATCAATGAGGTAAAAGGCAAAAGAAATTATGGCTTGAAAAAATATTAGAGGTAAAAAAAAAAACCAAAAAAACCTGTTTGAAAATTTTCTAAGTTAAGTTTTCTAAGTTAAAAAAAATGTCAGGGGAGAAACAGAAAGCAGGATAAATGATCTATCCCAACAAGAAGTAGATTCCTGAACTTGGCTCACAGCAGTGTGTGTTTGGAGAATAACCAAGACCAGCAGCTAGCTGCTAGCTTCAAAGACATCGAAGCAGGAGGGTGGATGGTAGATAAACAAAGTTACGCTAGGGGTTTTTTTTTTTTGTTTTTTTTAAAGGGGGGGACGTGGACATGGGAGGGGGGGGGAGACATAAAAGCTTTATTTACTATTAACCCCTTTCGTTTATTTAACTTAACTGTCACTATCTGCTTATCATGCTTGATCGGTATTCCAAAGGTGGTTAACTCCAGCAAGTTTTACAAGCTGCGAGGTATCCATGAGGGGTTGAAATCCCTGTATTTTCTTTGGCTCTTTAGAGTGGAATATAACAGGGCTCACGAGCTGTGCCTTTCCATCCACTGGGCTGATTGGAATAGAGAAGCTGATTCCCTCTGTTTCACTCTCAGCCTAACTAGTTCTCATAGCACTTTGAAGTGCCTCACCCAGAGCTCTGGCAGTCTGCAGGAGACTGATCTCAGACATGGTGAAAGAGGGGTGGGGGGCTGAAGAACAGAGGCACATGTTCGGCACGCGCTCACACTCACAGCTGTAGGATGTGTGGACATAGAAAAATACCCCACCTTGCCTTTTTATATGAAAGTATACTCTTCTGGACATTTTTACTTGCAAGTATTTGCACTTAGCTGCTTAAATAAGCGCCTTTGCTAAACAACCAAAATTTAACCGTTAATGCATATTAAACCCACAGTTCATTGGGATAATAATCACGACCATAATCAGTGTTGCATATTTTATTTGAATTTACTTAAACTCTGGAAAGAGCTGCAAATGAGAAAACTGCTTGCCAATTTTGGGCATTTTAAAGTTCCCGAATTGCCTGAAATGACTTTTAATTGACTCACAATATGTTGGCGCCCTTGAAAATATACACTGATTCTCTGGCTTGAATTTCACTTCCAGTCGGCCTCATTGCAAATGAGCTTCGTTTCCCCCTAGTAATAATATTACCATCGTTACACAGATGACTACTCCCTCCACTTCTTAGCCTTAAATGCTCTGAAAATCCCCAAATCTCTACCTTGAAATGCACTTCCACAGTGCTACGAGCAATACGCCCCAAGCTACAATCCATCTGGGCAATAATTCCATTACTATATAGAGCTTAGCATATAAGGGCATCGCATCTACCTCAAAAACACACTGACTTACCAGACTGAAATGTGCCCTCAGTCTGCTTGACTTCCTCGGCATTCATCCCCATAGTAACATCTCAAAGGCTGAGCAGACATACACAGTCTGAGGTACAACATACAAGTACAGAGCAAGAGCAGCTGCTGCTTTCTTAGTTTAGGATTTAAAACTTTATTTTTATCTTTTATAGTTTATCTTTAGAATGGGACTTTTAGCATCATATCCATGTTAGATGGATTTTCCCCTACACTTTGGCGTTTGTTTAAACATTTTAATGGTCAAGACCCAACAAATGGAGGCAGGCATATGCTGTTGCTGTTAAATTTTCGAAGATGGGATAACCTAGTGTTAATTGCGCTCTTCAGTTCTGTCAACAGCCATTGTTTTGTCAGCAGTATTTTTAGAGGTAGTTACATTTCAGTTAATAATTCATGTTTAACCTCTCAGAGATCTGACACACCCATGAATAAAAATGAAACAATAAACACAAACTGGTAAAAAGCCACCTCGACCTTGCTTAGCTTAATCAAAACACAATGAATTATTGATTGTATAAGACAAGCACAACTATGATGGCATCCACTAGTTTAAGGATCCCATGTGTAAACTATTAACAATACTATTGTGGGTGTTGCCATGGAGACTCTTGGGAAGTGACCCGAAGTTACCAAATATAGACGTGCTAATGCTAGCAAGCTTGATTAGCAAGGTGGCTTGATAGACTGAATGGATGGAACACACAGATAAACAAATCTAGTGCTAACTAACATATGAACAATTACACACCATTCGATATCCCCGTGTTGATGTCATTTCTTCATCACCTTAATAATGTTCAGCATCAACGTCAAGACTGACCAATGACATTAGCTTAACATTCATTTAGCATTAGCCAAGAAGCTATCTTGTTTTGCTAGAGAAAGTTTTTAATAGCATTAGGGGAGTAACCTTAATTTAGATAACAGCAACCTAACTTGATAATATATTTGTAATATTGTATCACAATATAACATAATATAACAATTTTTTCCTCACAGTGTTGATCCTGGACCAACATTATTATATAGACACCTTTATGCTTCAGTTTTGGCGAGTGAATTTCAAGTAGCAGACTTTCTTGATGGACTACTGGTAACTGAACACCCAACCATATTATATGTCAGATAATTGCTCCAAAAGACATTAACACCATAGACAGTGTGGAGAAATCCAATTCCACAATGCAAATTGACAGCTGTATCTTTAGACCCAACCGGTCACAGCAGATGGCTGCCTCTCCCCGTTAACAGGTTTCTTCCTGTTAAAAGGGAGTTTTTCCCTCCCACTGTTGCTATGTGTTTGTTCATAAGGGAACATCTGATTGTTGGGCTATTCTCTCTATAATTGTAGGGTCTTTAACTTAAAATATAAAGCCCCTTGAGCTGACTGCTCTTTTAATTTGTTGATATATAAATAAAAAGTAAATTGCTTTGTTTTACTTTTTCCCATCAGGGTCTATCGGGATTGACTTGCAAAAGGAGGCAACCTCTAGTGGCCATTCAGAAAATTACCATTTCTAGAAATTTCACATTGGGGTTAATTTTAATTAATTGTTATTCTACCTGAGGGTAGAATAACAATTAGGCACAAATAAAAACTTTGAAGATGAAAGGGGGGAATTTTTTATTTTTCACCCATAAAACAACATAAAAAGTTCAGAAAGCGCCGACGTAAACATGGCAGTGTGTGAGCAATGCTAAAAGGACCATTGTAGCAGGGATTCTGTGTTAGCTGCAGCTATTTAAAGACGTGTAAGTGTGATGTAGGAGGTTTTTGTTGAAAGAGCATTTTTATCATTCTTTAACAGTGGGAGGTTCATATTCACATTCACTTATTGTGGGTGTGTTGGGCAGCAGCAGTGCGATTAAAGCTAGACAGTCTGATTACCATTTGTGATCGAGTTGCTTAAAGTGTACATGTAAATAAAGGCCCAGAATTCTGCTGTCATGATCAGTGACAGAGCAAATCTAATTATAGTTAGGGGCGATTATTCAAACCCGCCAGTTAGCTGTTGTACTGTCAGCACAGATTTCCTCACAGCTCTGTGGAAATGAACCAGAAGACCTCCACTACAACACTGTCCATCTCACTCTCAGCTGCAGTTCCTCCTCAGAATTATACTATCACTACAGATAACCCTCCCATATGTTCTTTTACCTCCAAATACACTGTGAGTCACCTGAGTGAAACTGCAACTCACCTTTTTTCCCAGAATAATCCTTTCTGGCAATATTTCAGAAGTTTGCTGGGCAGATTGCTTGTTGATACAAATACGTTAACACATCAGCACACACAAGCACCCACATGCATACATGCATGAAATGTTTAGAGGATGCCCAGGGAACCTTACAATTCAAGGTGTTGCCTCGGTATTTATGTCCTTCCCCTGGTGTGCGTTTGACCCATAAAATTACTAAGCCAAATGGATGTTTGACTCAAAACATCACCCGTAGGATGTTTATGCAGCACTGCGAAGCGCAGTCTGCTTCAAATCGCCCTGAAGTAATTGCAGGGCTTTCCAAAAGCCCGTGATTGCTCTTCCAAGCTGTAGCGTTAACACATCTGATTGGGGGCTGAGATATAAAGGTGCTTTGAATGTGGGATGATTTGGGTAAAAGATGGTTGGAAAGGGATCTGTGTGGTTACATAAATCCACACCTTGGGCGATGTCTTATGCTGGAGCTGGAAGGAGTGAGGGTGGAGGAAGCATAAGCTTTGCAAGCTGTTGCACACGGGGACAGGGAAATGATCCCAGGCATCTTGTTTGCATTGTCTTGCGTGGCCATTGTTTGTGAATGTCACGCAGCAGCTTCCAGCTCTCAGCGTGATGGAGAGGGTTGAAGCTTAGTACTATGACACATACACACATGTACGGATATGTGCAGACACACACATACACACACATACACAGTTTCAGTGTTGCAGAGGGTAGGACAGTAGATTTTTCCCCAAAGCCGCAGTCTGAAAAAGCTCCATTACAGTGTGTGTATCGCCCTCTTCTGTTCAACCACATGAACTGCACTCAGTTCCATTAGCTGACCCAGACTTTCTACTCTTAAATTTGCTTACTGTTTTTCCCTCTATTCGTGTTTCTCAGTCTGTTTTTTAGTCATTAATCCTTAATGGATGGGTGATTGAATGTTCAACTGTCAAAGAAAATGCTGCTTTATGGAGAACCACGCGCTGAATTTTGTCAGCTTTGTGTGTGTTAATTATAGAGGCGGTGACACATCTCGACAAGCATTGCCTGCTTTAGCAGCATACCCTTTTACCAGCAGTATTAGCCAAAGGTTTTAGGCACTCAAGGTTTAGAATCTTATCCAACATCAAATACCATCTGGGCTTCTGATGAGTCCCAAATACATTCTGTACCATGACAACAGGACTAAAAAAAAAAAAAAAAAACTACAAGAGCAAGGACTCCAGCTACAGATGGTGTGGCCTTCAGAGAGGCATGATCTTGACATCTTGGAGTACGGGATTACATGGAGGGACAGAAGGAAGAGAAAAGCAAAGTACTGTGGCAAATTCACCGAGATGCTTGGGAAGTACATGCCAAGTACTTTGGCAAAAGCTGTACCTCAGTAAATGCTAGTTTAAAGGCAAATTATAGTCACACTGCAGATAGTGATGTTTTATGTTTGCAACACTTACACATATAGATATTTAAGATATAAATGTATAGTTTTATGTCTCAGTACAACATAATGGTTACTTTGAGAGTTTGATTGATTGTTTTGTTTTGTAACATGTAAAAATATATATTAAAAAATATTCTAAAAGCATTTATTTTCCATGAATAACTCTACCGCACAATTTACATGCTCAACAAGGAGTAGGATGAAGTATACGCTTACTTAATTTCCCCCCCTAAAAAGTATTTAAGAATTTATAACTGCATAGAACTCCATACTAACTCAGTTCAATTTTATTTATATGGCATATATTGCAATTCAATACAACACTTGCCTCAAGGAGATTTTATATGGTAAAGACTACAATAATATAGAGAAAACCCCAACAATCAGACGATCCCCTATTAGCAAGTATTTGACAACAGTGGGAAGGAAACACTCCATTTTAGCAGGAAGAAACCTCCAGCAGAGCCAGACTCAGGGAGGGGCAGCCATCTGCCATGACTGCTTGAGTGTGAGGACACACACACAGTCTGCACATAAAACAATATAAACTTCACAAACCAAAACAACAATCTCCATTTTTACATACACCCTGTGATTAAGAGCCATCTAAATTCCAGTACATTGGGAAAATAACCTTTATATATATATATTTTAACTGAGTTCTGTTTGGACATGGCTGACATTTCACACTTAAACTGTTCCACAATTTTACACCATATATGACTATAGGGTAACATTATAAAACAGTTTCACTCAAAACTTTACCCGACACTTCTCAAACATTTTAGGTAAAGAAATGCAGGTAAAAAGTGTTAATGCCAAGGTATTACCATGGCTCTTGCAGAGCAAAAAATCATAACAATAGGGGGGGGGGGAAGACATGTAAGAACACTTGACTCTGGCAAGTCAACAAACAAACATTTTGACTGAGTTCAAAAATCAGAAAATGCTATCAACAGTCAGGAAAAAGGACTTTTTTTCTGAATGATATATGAACAAAACCCTCCATAGAAATCTTCAGAAGGCAAGACAAGAATAAAACTGGAAAATCTGATGTATGCAAGTTCTTCTGAAGTAGAGATATATGACATTCTGAGATTTCTGAGTGTATGTGGAGATTTCGCAAGAATAAAGAGGAAAAACTCGTTTTTAGACAACAGCATTTAATGAAATACCACCAACTAAGTATGTATAAACCAAAAGAGAATAAAACAAATGAAATAAGTAAAATTAAAATATATACTTTGGATATTTCCTGTATTTTGAGAAAAGAATGATATTTTGGTTCCTGCAGACTATCAAAATATGAGTATTTCTTGTAAATCAGCTATTCAGAACAGGTATCTTTGCATTGCTTTAATCCTGGATTAGCTCTACTGCTGTACTTTCAAAATATTGATTCTTTATAGGTCAGTCGAGTGCTTTGGGGAGCCTTGGTAAAAAAAAAAAAAAAGAGAAAATATACCTTTGTTTTTTTTTCTGGTATTCACTGAAAAAAAAGTTTAAAAGCCTTTTTAAACCTTAATTAAATATTGATAGTATTTTCAAACTTCAAGTCAGCCTCAGAAGTTTTAGGCCTCATTTATATATCTGTTTTACCCAGTTGGCACAGACCACTGCATGAGCCACAGTGTGATTCAGTGCCACAGTGAAAATACAAGGACCACTGAATTTTCAGCTTATCCCTGTCACCCCTCATCTACTTCAGGCCCACCACGGTTCAATACATGCTGTGTGTATAGAGGTATGTAATTGAATGTTACCTATACCTTTCACTGCTCACAGGTTCTCAGTGAAACTGAAACTCTATCAAATACCCTTCTCAAAAACAAGCCCCCTCCGGTGTAAAGGCACCCATCGGTATGAAGTGAACACTGCAGCAGCAACTTTCTGGTTTTATCTGTGGTGATTCTGTGGAAACGTAAGTGAATCATGTGGCCTTAATTTCAGCGACAAAGATCATTTGTAGGTAACTGATGAATTTAAAGGAGATGTTTATGCTAATTTTAAAGTTGACATTATATCTATTAGACTCTACCGAGGCTCTTTTGCATGATTACAGTTCAAAATAATCTTTACGAATTTCATACTTCACATCAGTGCCACCCATGAGTTCATTCACAGCCTGAAACAAGTACTTGTAGCTTCCTTACCCCTTCACTTTAACCCCTCTGTCTTCTAACTGGCTACCTCTCTCAAACAGAAGGTTTGAACTTGCCTGAGAGGACCATAGTTCATAAAAGATGGGACTAGCTATCATGACATCACTCAATGGTTTCTGAAACCTCAAAATGCGCATTTTTACTGTCAGCATCTTGGTTGCAGAAAAGGGGCAGGTCTGGCTGACTGTAGATAATCCTCAAATTTAAAACATGACCAAGACCAAAAAAATTACAGAGCCTCACAAGGGACATTGGAGAAAAAATTACATGTACTTTTGCAAGATCCTGCAAAAGGGTTGCGAGATCGTGAGGAAGACTGTTTTTTCTTCCTGCATTTATCATATTTCCATCCGTACTTGTGAAGCTGTACTGCAGCTTGTTGTCAATGAATTCAACCAAGACTGCCAGGCACATCTTGCTATGACTCTGTCCCCTTACACTTCCTTTACACTGTCAAAATAAAAACCTATGAATCTTTCCCATGGGTGAGTGTTTTCCATTGCTATGTCGAGTCGCAAAAGCAACTCGACATCTCGAAAAACTTTTTCAGAATCTTCCTTTTTTTTTTTTTTCTCCAATGTCCCTTGCAGGGCTCAATATGAATCAAAGTGAGTGTCAAAACAGAAAGTCATTTTTCTGTAGACTCTGATGGGGTCGGAAGCCTTTTTTTTTTACCATAACTGTGGCCATCTGGTGGTCTTCTGATAAAATGCAGGTTAAGGCAACTTTGGACTGGCTTCCTTTTTCTGACATGGAAGCTAAATCCAGACTCTATACTTATGGTGATCATATTAGGAATGTCGACTATCAGTGACATCATACAGAGCCAAGAGCATAAAAAAACCATAAAACACAACGTGTTTAGAGCACTCTGAGCTGTTGACTCACATGGATTTATATCAGATATGTTGACCTGACTGTTAGAAACTTTGGCCGCATTTAATTAACCATCCAAAATAGTTTAAATACAATGTATGAATGTACTATTGCAATCCTTGTCCAAGTATGTCCACTGTCCTTGCTTTGCTTGCATATGTTCACCTTACTGTGTTCTGTGAATTTATATTTCATTTTGAAGGTTAGTTTCTCACATTACTCTTATTTTCACTCCCCTCCTTTGTTCCTTTCCCTACCCTCTTTATTGTCTCGATTGAGTCCCCTTGTGCCTTGTCATCCCTCTCCCAGGTGTGTGTGTGTGTGTGTGTGTGTGTGTGTGTGTGTGTGTGTGTGTGTGTGTGTGTGTGTGTGTGTGTGTGTGTGTGTGTGTGTGTGTGTGTGTGTGGACTGACTCTTTGGAAATGCCATAGTATTTTTGCAACTGCTGTTCCTCCTCCTACACCGTTGACAGCTGGGTCTACACTTAATTATTACCTCAAAGTGTGACAGTAAAAGCATAATAGGTCCACTTTAAGACCTGTACAGTACCTTTTTGATTAGTTTTTATTTATTTATCTATTTTTGTAAGTGTTCGCTGGTATTTTGGAACCACTTTCTGTCCTGAAACAGGGATTTCTGCCAAAGCGCCTTGGCTTTTTATTTGACAATAAAAACATTTGTTGCCTAACATTTATCACCTCTCATTTGTTGCCCAGGTTCAGCTCTTTCAGTTTTTTAAAACAGTCGTACGTGCCAAGAAAGTCCTGGATTTTTCTTCAAAGTACCTTCAAATAAATGAGGGATGGTGTTTAATACAATTCTGGGACAACCTCACTGAGAATTACACATTGTCATTCACTTTCCTATCTCACCTTGCAGCTGAGGTTATATAAATCCAGTCAATTATGAGGAAGGCATTTGCAAAAGGACATATTTCACTATCAAATCAATAAATGTTCCAGCAAAAAGAGAACTCCATTCTCTACTTTCATAGCAAGTGGAATAACTTTTTTTTTAGTCATTACTGCAAAAATGTTTTATTTGAATCAGCGCAAAGACTTCTCTGTACTCTGCACATGGGGATATTGAAAACCCTCCTGGGGAGCAATTGTTGATGGAGGTAACTGTCACTCTTTGAAATCCTAATTTGCTGTAAGACAGAAAGCAAGCTTGTCAACTGAGAAATTTGCTACCTATATTTTCACACTATTCCCTTCTGTTTAACGTAAATGACATAAATGACAGTCTGTCGCAGCAGAGACAAGTAACAAAGCTTCACCACAATATCCATACCTTCAGTAGAACAATCTCCCTGTTTAGCTTGTACATGTGCAGTAATGTGCAAAAGTCTTGAGGCACCTGTCCTTTTTCTTTCTTTTTCTTGTTTATTTTAGAGCAAGACCTTATTTTTTATTTAGTTTTTATTTTGTCCTGATACCTAACAGGCTGTGCCATTGCATAGCCTGTAAAGGTCTTCGCGTCCCTCCATGGATAAGCTTCCTCAGACCATCACCCTCCCATCACCAAACCGGTCATGCTGAATGATGTACACAGGCAATATAACATCCTCCATGTTTTTTAGACCCGTGTACATCTGTCACATGTGCACAGGGTAAGCTGCGCTCATGCAGTGAGCACAGGGCCCACCAGAGGATGCCCTGCCCGTAGGCCACAGTCATAAAGTCCATTTCTCATTGTCTGATCAGAAACAAAGCCCTGTCCAGCTCTCTACAGTTACTGCCTGTCCCTTGAAATATCCTCCACGCTCTTGAAACTGTGCTGGCAGACACAGGAAACTTGTGGTAAGAACACATATACAGTGAGGCAAAAAAGTATTTAGTCAGCCACCGATTGTGCAAGTTCCCCCACCTAAAATGATGACAGAGGTCAGTAATTTGCACCAGAGGTACACTTCAACTGTGAGAGACAGAATGTGAAAAAAAAAATCCATGAATCCACATGGTAGGATTTGTAAAGAATTTATTCGTAAATTAGGGTGGAAAATAAGTATTTGGTCAATAACAAAAATATAACTCAATACTTTGTAACATAACCTTTGTTGGCAATAACAGAGGTCAAACGTTTACTATAGGTCTTTACCAGGTTTGCACACACAGTAGCTGGTATTTTGGCCCATTCCTCCATGCAGATCTTCTCGAGAGCAGTGATGTTTTGGGGCTGTCGCCGAGCAACACGGACTTTCAACTCCCGCCACAGATTTTCTATGGGGTTGAGGTCTGGAGACTGGCTAGGCCACTCCAGGACTTTCAAATGCTTCTTACGGAGCCACTCCTTTGTTGCCCGCGCGGTGTGTTTTGGATCATTGTCATGTTGGAAGACCCAGCCTCGTTTCATCTTCAAAGTTCTCACTGATGGAAGGAGGTTTTGGCTCAAAATCTCACGATACATGGCCCCATTCATTCTGTCCTTAACACGGATCAGTCGTCCTGTCCCCTTGGCAGAAAAACAGCCCCATAGCATGATGTTTCCACCCCCATGCTTCACAGTAGGTATGGTGTTCTTGGGATGCAACTCAGTATCCTTCTTCCTCCAAACACAACGAGTTGAGTTTATACCAAAAAGTTCTACTTTGGTTTCATCTGACCACATGACATTCTCCCAATCCTCTGCTGTATCATCCATGTGCTCTCTGGCAAACTTCAGACGGGCCTGGACATGCACTGGCTTCAGCAGCGGAACACGTCTGGCACTGCGGGATTTGATTCCCTGCCGTTGTAGTGTGTTACTGATGGTGACCTTTGTTACTTTGGTCCCAGCTCTCTGCAGGTCATTCACCAGGTCCCCCCGTGTGGTTCTGGGATCTTTGCTCACCGTTCTCATGATCATTTTGACCCCACGGGATGAGATCTTGTGTGGAGCCCCAGATCGAGGGAGATTATCAGTGGTCTTGTATGTCTTCCATTTTCTGATGATTGCTCCCACAGTTGATTTTTTCACACCAAGCTGCTTGCCTATTGTAGATTCACTCTTCCCAGTCTGGTGCAGGTCTACAATACTTTTCCTGGTGTCCTTCGAAAGCTCTTTGGTCTTGGCCATGGCGGAGTTTGGAGTCTGACTGTTTGAGGCTGTGGACAGGTGTCTTTTATACAGATGATGAGTTCAAACAGGTGCCATTCATACAGGTAATGAGTGGGGGACAGAAAAGCTTCTTACAGAAGACGTTACAGGTCTGTGAGAGCCAGAGATTTTCCTTGTTTGAGGTGACCAAATACTTATTTTCCACCCTAATTTACGAATAAATTCTTTACAAATCCTACCATGTGGATTCATGGATTTTTTTTTTCACATTCTGTCTCTCACAGTTGAAGTGTACCTCTGGTGCAAATTACTGACCTCTGTCATCATTTTAAGTGGGGGAACTTGCACAATCGGTGGCTGACTAAATACTTTTTTGCCCCACTGTAGATGTGCCATTCTGGAGGAAGTGGACTACCTGTGCAACCTCTGTAGGGTCCAGGTATCGCATCATGCTACTAGTAGTGACACTGACTCTAGCCAAATGCAAAACTAGTGAAAAAACAGTCAGAAAAGATGAGGAGGGAAGAATGTCAGTGGCCTCCAGCTGTAGAACCATTTCTTTTTTAGTAGTTCTCTCATTGTTGACCCTTCAGTGAACTTGTTAATTATATTAACACCAAAGCAGCTGAAACTGATTAACAACCTCCTCTGCTATTTAAGTAACCAGACCAATATCTGAGAAGTTTAACTGATTTAATGCTATACTCAAGTGTTTCCAAGTGTTTCTTTGGACATTGGCTGGTTTTTTTTTTTCTTTTTTATGTTTTAAGCCACTGAACACCAACCTTTGAATCATTCAAGCATTATTTTATAAAAAAGCACCTACCTCAAGGGATGAAGCAGCGTTGTCTACACATACCAGGTAACTTAGAAGAGCACCAATTTAAAATTGCATCTTTAGGCATTTTGCTGCTAGGAGCCTGCTGCGAAAACACAATTTGTTTCCCTCTACAGTTGAATTTATGAGGAAAATGCAAAAATAACACTGTTTGACACACATGAAATGTGTTTTGTTAAACCACCTGACAAGCAAAAAAATATTACCGGTCAGGTACTAGGGCTTTTATGTCTGCATTCTTGAGTCAGTAAGCATTGTTAATTTTGTGTTCATTGCTGTGTATTTGATAAGTATTCCTAACACAAACAATAGCTAGTGTTTGGTGTTATGAATTTTATTGGTGCACATTATAGCTCTGTCGGGTATATTTGTCAAGCAAGCACAACCACGTGCTTTGAATAGGCAGACATGAAAAGATTTATTCTAATTGCCCAGTAAACACTTACACCCTCACATTCACATGGTTTGAGCTAGAAATTCAGGGCCCCTTGAGAACAACACAGCAGTTATTACACCTGAAATATATGTAATTGCAGCCATCCTCTGAGGCCTCTGTGCAAATTTCGGCCTCTCAAATCACTGATGCTACACACTTTGTGGAAAAGCCAGCTATATTAAATTGTTTGCAGCACACAATCCATCTGGATAGGATGTCAAGTTGCACAAAAATGTTCCTGGTTTTAGTTTGTCATCTGCGACCGCACGGAATTGAGCTGAATCATGGATGATAGACTTCAGGGTCTCGGTGTATCTGTGTTCAGGCTAAGTTTGTATGTGTGTGCAATGAACATCCCTGACGTCACAAGATTATTTCTTTGTGAGTCAGTTAGATGAAAGAGACAATGTATCCCCCTTGGATCTGTAAATGATTACGGACAACATATACAGATACAAAGGATGGCACACAAGGATGTGCACACAGGAGGCAGAGCAAAAATCAAACCCTCGCTCAGACCGGATATGAACATGATTCACCGAGTCACCTGGGAGTGTCATTTCTAAGTATCTCCAGTGGGACTCGCCTCAGGTAATCCATAAGCAATTATTCTGCGGAGACAACAGACAGGCCTGTCATATCCGTTCTCTTCTCTTGGCAAATGCACTCAGGCAAGAACAAACGGTGCCACGAGCCAGCGCACAAACACACCCACGCACGTACACATGCATCCATATACAAACGTGCATCTTCCTCTCACCTTCACACACAAATACACCTAATCTCACGCATACGCGATGCTCCTTTTTTTGCGTTTCCTGCACAAATTCATCAAATTCACCTTTTTATTTTTTCTGTTATCATATTTTCCCTGCTTCTCATCCTCACTTTTCTCTCCTTCATGCACTCTCACATAGCAGTTACATTTCAGACCTAATGAGGTCTTTTCAATGCACTTATTCATTCCCCGTCAATGATTGTACGTGCAAGGTTCATATTACCCGTCACAAGAAGTAGTACTCAACCTGAACAACCGCTGTATAATGTTTTTAGCATCTCTGAAAGAAAGATGGGGCTTGTTTCAGATTATCTATAATACAGATGTTACTGATTTAATTTTATTTATTGGTGATGTGCACATTCAAAGTGGCTTTAAATCTGCAGTGTGTAGAGAAGAACTGGGTCTGCAACAACAGCAGCAGCCTCAATGTTGTCATCTTGTGGCCTTTTTTAGCCTCAGAGTAAGTCGAACCATAAATTGTAGTACTGTGATTTGATCCATTTGGCTGTGAAGCCTCAACATTCAAAAGTTTTCTTTTTGGAGCCAGAAGTTTCCAATGTTTGGACAGAAGAGACAGAAGAGGTGGAGTGCTAAGTCATTAGTCATCGATGCTAGCACACCCGGTTTCTAGCATTGATAGATTGATAGTTAGATGGTCTTCACAGGTATAGATACCAGCTAATTAGTGCTAAGCAACATCATAATGAACTACTAAAATTTATCTCACCAAAACTGGAGTATAGGCTTCTTGAACAGCCAGCTAGCATAATTAACTTCACAGCATGCTGTACTGACATGGCCAAATTTAATGCAGTTAGCAGCCAAAGAACTTCAGCACTACAGATCAAACCAGTAAGTGACACCTAGCAGACAGAAAAGGTCAATTACCTACAGAATCCAACCTAGTTTTTGCCCCAGGCTCTAAATATTCCTGCTATAAAGTTAGCTATTTTAACACGGGAGTTTATGGAGGTTGAGTAATTATTAGAGCCGCCATCAGGAACAGGAACTTTAGGCTCTTCCTCATAGGTTGGTACATAAGTTTAACAGGTTTTCGATCAATTCTGACACAGCTTAAACTAACCTTGACTTGGAACTGCGGTTAATGACTTGCCTTATCTTCCTTTATCTTCACCCATCTCTTTTCAGTGTATGTGTTTATGAACCACTCTACATTTAGTCATTACTCATTATTCATCTCTGGCTCTTCTTCATAGAAGAGTGGTTTTTGAGGTTTTGTCTCTATTATTGTAATGTCTTTACCTTTCAATGTAAAGGGCCTTGAGGAGACTGTGATTTGGTGCTATATAAATAAAAATGAAGTGGGTTGAACTGAATGTGAAATGGAAGATTTGGTGCTTTTAAAGCATGATACCTTTTGGATATATCTATGCCCACATTTGCACAATTTTCCTATTAAACGTGTGAGGTCGGAGTCATCATCTTTGATGAATCAAACACTAGCATCAAACACTTAACCAGTATTAGAATTTGAGACAAGCAAAAAGTGTTTATTTAGAAAATAATGTCAGTAGTTTTTCATGTCTATCAGTTTGTTCCCCAATTGCAAAGAATTCGGAGAGCATTTTTTTAAAAGATCAAATTTAAATATTTTAATTGCATATGGTGGACCTGAAAGGACTGAAAGAGGGTACTAATCAACAACTAATATTGTTCAAAACCCTCAAGCTTTAACATAGTCAAATTACAGTATAATATGATCCTTTTATGACCTAATGGTCCCATTTTAGAACTTGTAATAATGTACTGTGATAATTACATCTGATTATGAGAATCTGAACTTTGTGATCGGATGTGCGTGTGCAAAATGTTTTGGAAATAAAGAGGAGGAAAGGTTTACCCTTATGAAGAAATGTCATCTTTCTGAAGACAAAAAGATGTATAACACAAACACATTTATTACATTTCTCAATATCAAGGAGAAAAGAGAAATGTGTACACATTACAGCAGGTATGGTCACTCAATTCTGAAATTCATCATTCTCCAGACTTCTCTGTTTAGCTGCTACCAGATAAGGTGAACCTCTCCACTATCACCAATCAGACAACCTGTCCTTGATGTAGTTCGTAGAGGCAAAACTCAGGTCATTGTGCTTATGACTCTTTCAGACTTCCTACCTCAATAAATGTGATCAACTTCAAAATATCCCTCACACAAATTATAATAGGTAGATTTATCAAAAAAACGTTGCACTTCCCAGGTCAGGGCAGGCCATTATGCTTTATGGACTAGAAAATCTTTTTCTTGGTTGACCACAAGAGCTTTAACCCTGTGGTCAGTCATCAGCAATGACACTGTAACCCTAAGTCTAAGAGTATGCTATCAGAATGTGATTTTTCACCTTAAAAAGTATTCTTCCAAGTCTTTGAAATGAGGGGGAAACTTTCTAACTGACACACACACCAGGTCTTTGCCTTCATATTGTTGTTAGGACTTTTACAGAGATTCCTTTGGGTACACACAACACATGCCACGGCACACACGTTGAGTATTATCATTTGACCTATTCAAATTCATCTGTCTGATTGTTTAATGTTTTGACTCTTCATTCATTCTCTGTGACTTCTGGAAACTTTTAATTGTCTATTCTCCAACAAAATGATTGACCTGCACACGTTTTCAGCCTAACCTTAGAGTGCCATCGCTATTGTACCTCAGCTATTGTACCTCAGCCCCTGAAAGCCTGAGCAGGAGTAAACCTTGAAACTCTTACTGAACTGAGCAGTTTCTGTTATACTTCAAGCCTGCTTGACTGGGTTTGCTTCAGAAGTTAGTGAGGGTAGTCTCTACCCATGCATTTACCCTTGGAAAGACCCCAAATCTGTTTTAATGGTCGTCAAAACCATGTGTTTACTGATACATACTGAGGTGTCAAAACTCGTCGTTAAGGGTACTGGAGATTGTCAGAAGTTGCGTTTTGGGGGAAACGACAACTTCTCAAGACTTTTTTTATCTGCAGTGGTACTGAATTTACCCTTGACTGTAAGTCACTCACAGTACAAGTCAGACAAATCAGTGCCTGAAGTCGTCATACAGAGGTCAAAAGTCATCACCAAGTTAATAGTTACAAATTCCTTAAGACAAATTCCTGCTAATTTCAAATGACAAACAACATAGTACGGATATTTATTTTTATTATTATTTATATTTTTACAGCCTCCTCCGAAGTTAAACAGCCACCATTATGAGCTAAACAGTGATGGCAGTAATGGCAGACAGAGCTTTTAAAGGTGGCTTGGGGTAAAAACATAAAATATACGTTTTTATACATTTTCTCTACTCCTGATTTATTGTCAAGTGTTCTTTTTATTTAATATGTTAAATCTGTTAAAATACACTCAACAAAAATATAAACGCAACACCTTTGTTACTGCTCCCATTCCCCATGGGATGGACGTAGAGACCTAAAATTCATTCCAGATACACAATATAACCATCCCTCCCAAACAGTGGTCACAAATCAGTCCAAATGTGTGGTAGTGGGCACATCTGCTATATTGAGATAATCCATCCCACCTCACAGCTGTGCCACATCAGGATGCTGATCTGACATCATGAGTAGTGCACAGGTGTACCTCAGACTGCCCACAACAAAAGGCCACCCTGGAATGTGCAGTTTTTTGCGCTATTGGGGGTCTGGGGACCCAGAACCGGTCAGTATCTGGTGTGACCACCATTTGCCTCATGCAGTGCAACACATCGTCTTCGCATGGAGTCTATCAGATTGTCAATTGTGGCCTGTGGAATGTTGGTCCACTCCACGTCAATGGCTGTGCGAGGTTGTTGGATATTCGTGGGAACTGGTACACGCTGTCGTATACGCCGGTCAAGCACATCCCGAACATGCTCAATGGGTGACATGTCCGGTGAGTATGCTGGCCATGCAAGAACTGGGACATTCTCAGCTGCCATCTGCCCTGAACAATGTGAACCATGATTCATCCGTGAAGCGCACACCTCTCCAACGTGCCAGACGCCATCGAATGTGAGCATTTGCCCACACAAGTCTGTTACGGCGACGAGCTGGAGTCAGGTCAAGACCCCGATGAGGACGACGGGCATGCAGTTGAGCGTCCCTGAGACGGTTTCTGACAGTTTGTGCAGAAATTGTTTGGTTGTGCAAACCAATTGTTCCAGCAGCTGTCTGGGTGGCTGGTCTCAGACGATCTTGGAGGTGAACCTGCTGGATGTGGAGGTCCTGGGCTGGTGTGGTTACACGAGGTCTGCGGTTGTGAGGCCGGTTGGATGTGCTGC
Organism: Rhamphochromis sp. 'chilingali'; assembly: GCF_963969265.1. Lineage (NCBI taxonomy): Eukaryota > Metazoa > Chordata > Actinopteri > Cichliformes > Cichlidae > Rhamphochromis > Rhamphochromis sp. 'chilingali'. The sequence continues at coordinate 9,305,820 of NC_137931.1, read as the reverse complement.
CATATTCTCTGAAACGCCTGTGGAGACGGCTTATGGTTGAGAAATGAACATTCAATGCACGGGCGACAGATCTGGTTGACATTCCTGCTGTCAGCATGCCAATTGCACGCTCCCTCATTGCTTGTGGCATCTGTGGCATTTTGCTGTGAGACAAAACTGCACATTCCAGGGTGGCCTTTTGTTGTGGGCAGTCTGAGGTACACCTGTGCACTACTCATGATGTCAGCTCAGCATCCTGATGTGGCACACCTGTGAGGTGGGATGGATTATCTCAATATAGCAGATGTGCCCACTACCACACATTTGGACTGATTTGTGACCACTGTTTGGGAGGGATGGTTATATTGTGTATCTGGGATGAATTTTAAGTCTCTACGTCCATCCCATGGGGAATGGGAGCAGTAACAAAGGTGTTGCGTTTATATTTTTGTTGAGTGTATAATGAGCAATAAAACTGCATTTATACACATATAGTAGTACAAACATGCCAACCGAGCAGTGGCCGTTATGAGGAACCGAGGGTTAATGCTATCTGAACTTTTACTACTACATTTAGTAACACCAAAGTCTACTCACATATGAGAAATGCTGTCACTCAAGCACATACAGTACACACAAGGAAGTGCAGCCTTGTTTATTCTTCTACTTTCCCGGGTCCGGTACTCCCTCTAGTACTTTTCCGATAAAAATAAAAGTTGATGTGTTGCTCTCCGGCATTTTAAAACCAGATGAGACACATTCTAGCTCTGAGCCAACTTCTGTTGCACATCGCCCCGCTGGGACTTCTTTTGCAAATGCCTGCCACTTAATTTGGCCTTATTCGAAAGAGAAATGAACAGAAATGGCTGAAACTAACACGCGGCCAGTGTCTGCTACCTTTTTAATTCATGCCTTTATCATTTCTTGTTGCTTGGTTGCTTCCCTCTCTTGTCTACCTTATTTTTTTCTGCCAATTACTTGAGTGCACAAAAGCCCTTCCCCATTTGGAGTGCAATAAATTATCGTCTCTTAATTAGGCAGCGAGGCGGTAAAAGCATGTCTGTCCAAGTTTGTTTCAACCCAACTGAAGATTTTATGATTGAGAGGTGCAAACTAATTGGATTCTTGACTGGCTGTCTGGATGAAATTGCAAGACTATTGAAGAGAGACTGAGTGAGTGAAGGTGGGAGAGAGAAGTTTTAAAGGAAAGAATCCCAGGAAAAGAAGAAGCGCTGAGAAAGACAGATTGTCAGTACCAAGAGAAAGGAGAGTTCAGAGGATGAAGGGAAATGAGAGGCAAGAAAAACCCAGGGTAAAGACATGTTTATTTAGAAACCGTGATAAAGAGGCATTATGATCAACCATGAGAGAGTGTGATTTCTTGTAGTCAAAATTACAGTCATAAAGATCACACTACTAATTCTCTTTTTTTTTTTAATCTTAATATTTGGGGCTTGATGACTGTGTTCAGCTTCCTTGCTAAAACTTTCCAAAACCCTATTATTTTTTAAACCAGTCACTCTTTTCTGTTGCCAATGGCCCTGCCTGATCAATAGATTAGATTGTTCATCACAAAATAATAATAATTTTAAAAAAAAACCCACCCTTTTCCAACGCAGTAAGATTAGAATGCTAAGCTAGGGCATACATAACAGGTCTCAGATTAAAACCAAATGCATTGAAATAGAAATTAGGGTTTCTGTTCCAAAAAGATTTAAAAAGCGGGTTTTGGCAAGCGAGGGTACATTTGAATATTGTTCGTCAGGTGGCGGCTGGTAATAGGAGCCCTAATAAGATGCTGAGCTGGATTTGATTCTCATTAATGACCCTCCTGTCTGCTGTCCCTTCAGGAGGCTTAGGAATGAGACCAAAGCTTGTGAGAATAATGAGTAAGCCACAGAGATGTTTTGGGTTTTTTTTTTTAAAGAAGATAGAGTTGCTATTAAGTCATGAACTTTGTGGAAAAGGGAAAGAGAAATTTGTTCTTAGAGTAATTGCATTGATCTGCAACAAGGTTTAGCAATGCTGACAAGATGAAAAGCCTGCTACCTCCAAATTCCACAACTGCTAGCCTGCAATTAGTAATGAGAGTAGAAGGGCTAATTGCAGGCTTAGGAAATGGAGTAGCCTGCTTTTTAGGGGTTTTCTAACACCAGCTTTTAATAAAGCCAGGCAATGAGTTCTGTGCTTTTAGAGGATTTTTTTGAGGCCATCAGTAGACATGCTTAGCTGGACAGCCTTTGGCTCCTTGTAGCTACCCTACCTCCTTACAGGTGAGACCCAACTAGCAGCCAAAAGCCTTGCAGCACCCTCCCAGATGTACTTAAGCCAAGTGCAGAGCCTCATTCTAGGCGTAAACCAAGCCCGGAAGCACAGTCTCCATTGCCAACAGTCTGGTCTTCGGGATGTCGACCAATTCCTGGATTCTCAGAGTCTCCAGCTTTGGTGGTCATTAAGAAGCTCAACCGGTAGGTGGAAAACATAGGCAGCAGCACATCAAAAGATATGGTTGACTGCCTTTTGTTGCAAATCTCTGCTGTAAAGAAAAAAAAAAGAGTGGGCCTTCCATTTGCTGTGAGAAACAATCAGAGCCAGCAGGGTTTGCAGCTGCCCACATCTCTCTTCACCTCTCTGCTAATGATTGACCTGGAACCTGTTAGCCACAGAAGCTAATAAGTTGTCCACAATAATTATAATTTTAACATCAAAACTAGCAATTATTTTGTCAGAGTGCGTGTTATTTCTCACAAATAGTGTTTATTTAGCAGGTAATGTATAATAACACATTACCAGTGGAATGATCACTTTAGAATAAAAAGCAAATCAAATCACACTGTGGCATCTCTAGATTTGGCAGGGATGGGGTATCTCACTGACAGACACATGATTTTGTTCACTTTTATGGTCTCTAGTCATTTAGAGATCTCAAGTCTCAGAAAGTGCTGCCACTGACTGACCTGAATGACATTCATCTTAGGACTCTATGCCAGACTATTGCATCAGTCCTCGTTTGTCTTTTCGTCGAAGAATGACCATAGCTGCATGCTAGTGTTTATTCCTGAATGAAGTTAGGACCACCCAGATGTAAAAATCTAAGGTGCGTTAATTTAAAAAAAGGAAGTGAGTGCAGGTTGAGCTACGTTTTTTAAAAACAAAGGTCTCCAGTTGGTGAAAAATGAATCCGGGCACCTGTTTTGCATCTATATGTGTATTGGATCTCTACCTGGGGCAGCACGGTTGCACGGTGGTTAGCACTGTTGCCGCACAGCAAGAAGGTCCTGAGTTCAATTCCAACACCAGGCCGGGGTCTTTCTGTGTGGAGTTTGCATGTTCTCCCCGTGTTTGCGTGGGTTCCCTCCGGGTACTCCGGCTTCCTCCCACCGTCCAAAGACATGCAGCTTGTGGGGATAGGTTAATTGGATAATCCAAATTGTCACTAGGTGTGAATGTTCGAATGAATGTGAGTGCGAATGGTTGTCTGTCCCTGTGTGTTGGCCCTGCGACAGACTGGCTACCTGTCCAGGGTGTACCCTGCCTCTCGCCCTATGACAGCTGGGATAGGCTCCAGCGCCCCCCGCGACCCTGAAAAGGATAAGAGGAAGCGAATGGATGGATCTCTACCTGTATTATCACATTTTGAACGTCTTCTGATTTGAGGGAGGTAAACTTTTTTTTAAATTGTATTTCAAGGGCACTAGCCTTTTTTCCACTAGCCCTACTGAGCTCGAGTTAACTTGACTCTACTCTGGACCACAGTGTTGGTTTTTGTGTACCCATTTCCCTCATTGCTGGTTTTCAAAAACACGTTTCAAATGACTCGTTGAGTGACATCATTGACTAGCCAATCGGTGGCATGCAGTCTGTTTTAAAATATTTTCAAGCAGTTACTAAAAAGTGTCTGGTACGAGGTACTAACTCCTAACAGAAAACTCTAAAAACATAGTTGAGTCCAACTGAACAGAGTGGAAAAGGGCTATTTGGTATTTTGAAGTGTAGAAAGGCAGTTTATTCAGAGATGAGTCAAAGATTAGTCAAGAGTTCCACAAGACCTGAAGATCAACACTTTGTCTCTGTGGTCAGCGGCAGGTATTTGGGAACGGTTTTGCTAAGCTAGGGCTGGAGTGGAAAATGTTAACACAAACACATTAAGCCTCCCAAATGAATCCATTTTTGGGAATAAGAAAATGACCGATAGGCTGGTGATTGCATATCGATTGCACAGTCAGACCGCTGCTACGACATTATGCCTGCAGTCAAGCCTCATGACGCAGTTTGTCTGTCCATACGCAAACATAGACACCTACAGCTTCTAATGGTGATACTATGACTTGTGAGGATTAAACAGTGGTTTGGAGTCACAGAGTGACCTGGTGGAGAGCCACACAAGTTACTTGCTCATGCATACAGGAACTTCATTTCATTTTTTGATTTCCTCATTTATGTTTAATGAAGTCTAAATCAGTGAGAAGATGTATTATTTTTTTGGTTTGTTTTCCACAGCTGGACCAGAGGTCTCACTGTATATGAAATACCTCAACTTCATACGCATGAATTCCTTATACATTATTATAAATGCCAATCAATCAATCGCCCTGATCGAGAATACCTTTTTCTTTAATGCCAGTAATGACTCACACACACTCATGTTTGCAAGACTTTACTACACTGCACTCATATATTCATTTCCTGAAAACTCACCTGGAAACTAAGTCTTTACCCATAAACTAAATCCCCAAAAAGGGAAGCTGTGTGAGTAAACATCTTTATGTCCTTGTGTCTGACACACGCACACAAAACACATATACACCAGGTCTAAGTACACAGGAATTCATCTGCATGGTTGCCATTACTGTCAATAATGAAGTGCCATTTCTGTGGAGGTACTTGTGTGTTTATTTTCTTCAATCCTAGCAGTGACATCTGCTGGTCATTACAAGTAAGAGCCCTGTTTGCAAGACTGCACAGAGAACAAAGCTTCTGTACAGCCAAGCCAAAGACCTACATTAGCAGTTAGACATTAAGAAAAAAGGAAAGCTATTGTACCTTTCTTTTTTTAAATTTAAGTGTGAAGTGTATTAGAATTTCTTCTGCACAGAGCTGGTGTATTAAAAGCCATTTTAACATGTTACAAATCAGAATGATGTGAAGTCACTAATGCTGTTGTTAGACTTGGGTTTGTTTTGTCTTTGTTGCTGCTGTGCCTCTGTAAGAAATGCTCTCTCATTTTGTACACCCACTCCTGAGGGAGTTGCTGGTATTGCTCATCTTGGAATTCTGCAGTTGCCTATTTGCTTAAAATGCCAGATTATCAGCAGCAAGCAGCCACCACTGCATGCCCACTACACACACACACACACACACACACACACACACACACACACACACACACACACACACACACACACACACACACACACACACACACACCTCCTTGTATATTAGGATGGCAAAAGCCCATAGAGTACATGTACAGCTCCCCAGGGAAGACATAGGCTGTGTCTTTTTGTCTCTGTGTTGTGGTGTAGCCATGAGAAAAAAGATCCTCATGGGACTGCAAGGCCTCTGGACTCACCAGACAAGTACAGCTGCAGTGCACAAAAAGCAACCCACTGAACCGACTCTGGCCTGATGGCATGTGCAAAAATGGGACAGTGTTTGCCTAAAGGACAGTGAAGTGGTCTTGTGAAGGAAGGTCAGTGGTTCAACTTCCCACAGGGGGGGAGGGAATGAATGAGCAACAGTTTCCTTGTCTTGCTAAAGTATCATCAAGGTCCCCAACAGGCAGCAAAGAAAAGGCCTGAGCTGTTTAAGTACACTAGTTCACACTAGTTGTCATGTGTTAATACAGTGCGACATCACGAACCGAGGCTGTGGAGAAAAACAACACGAGCTCGGCAAAACCTTCCCTTGACAAAGGTTAATAAAATTGGGACTCAACCTTTTGAGGTACATTTGAGGCAAGCAGGAAAATCCCAAGACACATTAAGTTGCCGCATTGATTGTTTAAAATGTCACACAAACTCTTGTATGGCAACGCCAGAGGATGGGTAAGCGCTTTTGGACTTTGCTCAGATTGTATAAAATTAAAAGCTGGGGTCAGAATTTAAAAATTTTGATTTTGCTGAAAATAAAAAGTAGTTTTATTAATACAGAAATAATGAATCAGTTAGCCTATGTTGGCAGAAACATTTAGAATAGACCTCCACATAGAATATCAAGAAAATATCTTCTTACTAATTTTGCACCCCTTTGCATAAAATTATTAATCGATATTGACTAGAGCTATTTATCAATAGAAATAGATGGAATTACCATGAGCAAGCACTTGGCAAAAAGTGGAAAGGAAAAACTCCCTTTTAACAGGAAGAAACCTCCAGTAGAACCAGGCGCAATGAGAAGCAGCCATCTGCCACAGCCAGCTGGTTTGTTGTCCCTCCTTCAGATTGTTTCCTCTTTTATTTTGAAATTTAGAAGCTAGTTCCTTATATGGCTCATGGCGTTGTGCTTTGTTTCTTCCCCACCCTGTGGTATACTATCCTTTTTGCTTGGGTACATTTGGCTTCCTGTTGAGTATTCTCACTGTTGTTACATTCTCCCTGCTGGCGTTCAGAGTTTGGTTTCTTTCAAATTGTTTTTGGACATTCAGCTTACCTGGAGTGCTTTTCATGATCCATGTAAGCTTGGAATAAAATTCAATTATCTTACCTACCTGCTGTGTGCCTCCACAGGTGAGAGTAACATTTCAGTTCAATTCAGTTTTATTTATATAGCAACAAACCACAACAACAGTCACCTCAAGGTGCTTTATGTAGTAAAGTAAAGACCCTGCAATACAATTTTTCCTAAAAAAAAAAAAAAAACACAAATAAAATGTAATAAAAAATTAAGAACTGTTGGTAAACAAAAAAACTCAGAGCTGCCTATAGTGACACATTATTAAATCTCAAAAATAAGGCTTAAGATACATAGTTACAATACCACAACCCATATTTCCAGCTTGTTTTTTAGTCATGGTGAATTTTATGAAAACAGGCAAAGAGCCATCCTAGCTGTGAATTACAAACATACACTCACACGCACATGCGTGACTCTGCCATTTGGTGACCTGAAAAATTGTCTTTGTGTCCCTTTTGTTGTTTGCTCAGTGGAGCGCTGGGTAAATTAATTTGGCGAGCTCATGCCACTTAACCGTGTGAACGACACACAGAGCTTCAACTAATGCTACACTATAACAGTCTAGCAGTGAAGCCCCACTGAACCCCTGGCGTCTTAGAACAATTGCTCCTGGAAAAATCAGGAAGAGCCCCCGATGTCCGCGGGAAGTTCACGTGATAAACTTGACAGCTTCCTCTTCTACGGGAAATGTGTAAACTAGAGTGAACTCAGCAGGCTGAAGTCTGAACCTTCTGAAGTGCTTGACGTTAGAACATTTTTTGAATGATTCATGGCGTGACAGAAAAAGCCCACGCTGTCAAGTCCCTGTGCAGCATCTGTTCCTATAGAGTGAAATAGCAGTGAAGTACAATGCTGATGTAAGAATATTGATTACAGCAGCTTTAAATGACTGATTCTTGCTTACAGCACCGAGTGCAACACCTGCCCGAAGGGCACCAGTAACTTTATTCAAAACCAAAATGTCACAGTCTAAACTTATTGAATTTGGGACCGCCTGAATTTTCTCAATATGCGATCTTTATTTTTCACCAGAAATGGCTCCTGGCATTTCTCCTGGATATTTTATGAGATCGACTCTTGACATTCTCACACCAGCGCCATATTACTTAACTGGAGAAAAACAAAAGAGCACACTTTAATGTGAAAAGGAACAATGTTTATTTTTCACTCTCGTACAGACTTAGCTCAGACAGTAGTGACGCAAGCTCTCGTACTGTATTATTTTCCCGTAAAAATATCCACAGAGACTGAACAGATAACATCATAGCCTCATACAAAGTTCAAATGGAAACATTAAATTAAACACAATATTTGCATCATTTACAATGAAACACAGAGTTCAATCTATCGCCAATAAACACAGAATTGAAGCTCATTTGTCCTATGTATTGTGTTTTGAACCAACGTCCGTCAAGATATACAACCAAATCTTTACATTTACAATTTTGTAATGCTTAACAATTATTCAGTGGACTCTAACCTAAATTACAGAGCACATACTGTACTCGATTGTGTTTCTTCTGGGAGGTTTTCTTATACAGATTTGGACTATTTATGTATCAACAGCTAAAACTCACGTTGGCTAATTTTATCCATTTAAATTGGAGAAATTAAGGAAAAAAACAAAAAAACAAATAGGACCCGGTGACTGAGTGAGGTGAGTTTACCCTACTGACTTCGTCATTGTGCAACACGTCTGGGGACAGCCCCCCTGTGCGTGGGTGGTTGACTTAATAAAGTATCTTTTTATAGACAGTCTGAATATAGGTTTGATGACCTGAAGTGTAAAAAGAACATGTAAAGCAGTATGTAGAGATGAGAACACCCTGGTTTTGGTGTAACGGTATTGTGGCACAGATGTGTCCCACTAAATATCCATATGCTCAATTAGCAGAACGTTTAAAAAAAGAAGAAAAGAAAAGAAAAAAAGTACACCCCAATGTCCATTTCACACATAATCTCCAATAATAACCTGTGTCTACAACTGTAACACAATTCACATATTATGTACCACATAAAATAATAATGACAGGACTTGTATGACTGCCAAAAACAAACTGAACACAATAAGTCCAACACAACACTTTCCCAATATGAATACATGTTAATTGCACCAGAATCCATTTGAATGTTAAGCTACAAAAAGCATGAATAAAGTATGAACAATGTGCAAAGACAAAGTCTATATTTAAGGGAACGCTGCATTTAATATTGACCATAATGCTATTTTCTTCTCTGTCACATTTTAAAAATAAGTCTCCATTTATTCTCGTAGCGTAAAATTTATATGAACAGCAATGGCTACTTTGGTTCCTTTTTAATGAGCAAGGAAAAGATAAGAGGGGTGAAATTACTTTACAAAATATACATCTGTAATTCTGCTCTTTCCAACAACCCTGACGGATGAAAGTATACTTTTTGTGTTTATGTGTGCAGTTTGAGGGAATTTCAAAATGCAATATCTAAGAAAATAATCTAAAAAAGGCAGGTAGAGAGGAAAATAATAATTGATTGTGGCTTGTATCCTAGTTACCATGGTACAAATATGCTCACCATAGCCCAAAGTGCCTTAGAGTAGACTTTTCTAACCAGAGTCAGATTTGATTGAGCAAATTTTAATAATAGACAGAAAATCTTTTTGAGAAGCTTTGACAAAGCAACACGTCATGCAATACGTCTTTTTTGCACAGTAAAGCTGCGCTAGCTAACTTTGCACAAATGCTAGCAAGTTCTGTTGCTGTCTGAGAAAGTGAAGTTGCCGTGATACTCACATAGACATTTAGCCCAAGACAAACAGGGTGTTATGGCATGTATCAAAGGAAGCCAGCTTGTAAAGGAGGAATAAATCAGACATTTGCAAGTCTGGCTTTTTATTAGGACAGTGTGCTTGCTAGCTTCTGATAGAGATGGCATTGCCTCTGGGTACAAAAGTGCATATGAGGAGAATTTATGTTGGGTAAATAGAGCAGAGCTGATTGAATTAAAGAGGATAGATCCCTCTTCTGTTCTCTATCCAAAGATGAGTACTTTCACATCTCTTGCCCAGTGCAGCTTTAAGATACTAAATTTGGGTTGATTTATTTTTGTCTCTGTGTAGCCTTCAGTTGTTTGGTTCCAGTCCCTCTAGATGGTCAGGGATCGGTAGACCAGTAAGAATGGTTAGACACTTGTTCCACACGTTGAACACAGGACACACGGGTTGGATGAAAGAGACATGAAATGTGTGTAGGTGCTGGGAGCCTACAGCATCATAGAAGCTCAGGTATCCGGAATCGTAATCCAGCAGGACCCCAACGCGTCGCAGGTGGGGTGACGGCTCGATCGCTAGCTCCTTGCTGTTGTGACGAACCACCCAGGAGTTGTTGCAGCGGCAGAGCACCCAAGACGCTGAGTTCTTGCCGATCCATTCGTGCTTGGGGGCTGACTTATAGGCTATGCCTACAGCATACCTTGGAAGGAGATAAAATTTCTGTTATCATTATTTGGAAACCAAAGACCATCAGTATTTGCTTAGTTGAGTATCTCAGTATTCTGTTCATAAGTGAATTTGGTGGTATAAGCAGATGAAGTGGTGAACTGTCAGAAGTAATTGTGAAATGAGGCAACGCTTTCAATTTCAACATCAATCTAGGTTCCATCCTTCATTTGTTTCCATGACTGAAAAGTTGGGATTGCGGATACAGCTACCTGCGTAGTGTGTCTACACGCATCTTTAGCAACAGGCTGAGGATCTCAGACATCTCTAAGGACCTGCTCCTCCTTTATGCAGAAAGCAACAAACTGAGGTGGTCCAAGCATCTAAATAGGATGGAGCTTTCCTTTTAGAGGTTCTCTGGTCATGCTCGGTTGGGAGGAACCCCAAAGGCTGATCCAGAATACAATAGAGGGATTACATTTGTCATCTGACATAGGAGGATACCTCAGGAGAAAGAAGGAAGGTTGGTGGGGAAAAGTCTGCTTAGCCCCACAACCTAACTTTGAATAAGTGGACAGAAATGCATAGATGGATAGATGTTATCCTCAAACAGAATCCATAAATTATTACTTAAAATGTGTAGCTCTCACCATGTGCTTCCTCCAATGAGAGCTTCCCAGTAGTGACGCCCACTGTCAATATAGACATTTCCCACAACACCGTAGCTGCTCTGGCTGGCAAACCGCTCTTGGCTGTGGCCTTTCTTGGATGTGGTTTCATCTCGCTCCACTGTCAGGTTGTCGTGAGACACTTTCAGCTTCTTGTGAGCAGATTTAGGATCAAGCTTGAACGGCTGGCCTGTTCGTAGTAAACGAGATAAATAGAAGAGTTGATTTACAAATGGTTCCCATAATTTGCTAGGAAAAGACAGAGTATACCTGAGTTCTTACCAACTTGACCATAAGGACCATGTAGTTACCAGTAAGAGATTATAGTGAAGACTTTTCTAGCATATGTAATTTCTCTCCTTGACCTACTTACCACCTATGGCAAATATTTAGCAGTCCACCAAATAAATAGTAATTAGGGACTGTGTGTTTACAGACAGGAAAAAAAAGACTCAGGACTATTTCAGTCTTTATTATCTTACTGTTTGTCTTTAAAGTCCCTGGTTCACTGCTCCTGCTCCCCGCTTGGTTAATAGCCTTCACAACAAAGATATACTTGGTGCCACTCTGCAGACCGTGCACTGTGTAGTGGTTCTGCTTGATGTTGGGAACAATCATCCAGCTTTCCAAGGAGTTACAGAGACCTGAGAGTGGAGGAAAAAAAACAAAAAAGTCATGTCAGATTTAGTAAATAGACAGTTAATTCACTTAAATTATAATTCATTGTATTTATTTTTTGCATTATGCGACTCTATAGGACAAAGTCTAGAATGAAAATGAAACTGAAGTGCTGAAGAATTCATATAACTGCAGGCATTTCTCCTTAAAATAACTCACAAATAACAGAAAAACTATTTACTTAAGAGTTCCCTGGAAGAATAATGCATCGCTGTGTGAAAGGACGGTGAACAAAATAACTGGTTGTGTGCAACCCCATGCCAGTGGAAACAGGTGAGAGGGTGTGAAAAGGCACATGAGGAAACTATTCACACCTCGTTGACTTCATAGCTGCACTGTGCTCCCTCTGCTATGTGTGTTTGTGTGTCTTTGGTATGTGCTTTTTATTTAATGGCACTTTAGAGCTGCTGCACAACCTCCTAAGGTTGTGCAGCAGTGTGTATATGTGTATATGTGGGTGTACATTTTCCCTCCATTTCATGTCTTTGTTTGCCTGCTGATCAGGAAGCTGCCACTGCTCGTTGTTATCCATCCATAGATGGAAACTAGTGTTTTGGGTGTGTGTATGTTTTTTTTTTTTTAAATAATGAGCACCCACAATTTTAATGTCACTGTCACATAAACTGTTATGCCACATTCTAACAAAGACCTCTAAACAGACAAAAATATCATCGGCACTGACACTGAACACAAAGTCGTTTAAATATTTGTTTTACCTTTTAAAATGTTAAAGCAAGAGAGGAAATGAAGAGTCATATTCATTTACGAAATGAAATGGAAGCATTTCTGCAGTTTTGTAAAGATAATTTGCAGCACAGGCCTAAAACTAACCTGTATATTATGGAGCCCTACAAGGGACATTGGAAAAAAAAAATGAAGATGAACTTTTGTGAGATCTCACAAAACTTTTGCGAGATCACGCAAAATAGGCCGCATCCTTCAGAGGCCGCATTTGACGGCTGTCCCAATTCGAAGGCTGCTCCAAATGCATCCTTCATTTCCCCGAATTTGATGGATGGGTCGGGTGTATCCTTCGTGGCCCAATCTATCCCAGAATTCATAATGTGGCCCAGCCAATTCCAGTTTCCAACAATGGTGGCAGCTATTACTCTATCTGGGTCACAAAATACGCTTTCAAGATATTTTCAGGCGAGAATGTAGCTGTGTAAACTTCAAATATCTGCTCGGTTTATCAAGACATTTAACACTTGCAAAAGTGCTCCGAGGTTTTCGGAAATGTCTGTTACCCACCAGCTCAAACCTGACCAGGAGGTCGAGGCCCACTAGAGCTGACGAGAACACCCACTCCCAGTACATTGTGCCTGGACCTCCCGGTCAGCTTCAAGCTGGCGGCCTCCGAAGGGATGCAACCTATTTTGGAAGATCTCACTAAAGGTTTGCGGTAAAAAGTAACTTGAGATCTCGCAAAAGTTCATTTTCATTTTTTTTTCTCTAATGTCCCTTGTGGGGCTCCGCAGTATATTGTAAACTCACATATGCTAGCTTAATTCTTTCAGAAATGATAGGTAGACAGTGAGATAGCCCTGATGACTAACTTTAGCTAACACAAAAACATATCTTGTCAAGGTGATTATAGATGATAGTTTGTTATGTAACATATAATTCATTGATTATGGAAGAAAAAGCATCTAAAGTCAGGCTAACAAAGCTAGCTTAGCATAAAAGTATGATCTGTTAATAATATAATATGGTCTAGTAAAGCTACTTTCAATATTCTGAATTATTTATATTGACAATAATGTGCTTAGTAAATGAATAATCATAATGAAAGTAGACAGGCACCTAAATTCATTAGTTATCAGTTTAGGCTAATACGTTATACATGTATTTGTGTGTACTTTGTTTTTGAATGCAATTTAAATTCCTTTGGAGGAAAAAGAAACAATGAAATGTAGTTAACTGAAAATCCTGAATCCTGAAAATTATTAAATCCATGATGCTAAAGACTAAAGGCAATATTAGTGTATGCCACCATGCAGTTATTATTTAACTACTGAGGAAGCTACTGACACTACAACAGGCTAAAAGACCTCTAAGACTAAAAAGCAGTTTGTGCATGATCTTGTCATGTATTTCCCACTGGAAATTAGATTCAGAAGGCTGTACAGAACAATTAGAAGGATAATGTTTTCACTGTTCCATTCCATAAAATTACAATACTTCTACTTCCTGGATAGTGATACAACTCAATTTCCACAGGGGGGAAACTTCTTGCACATGACTTGAATGCCAAAAGCAACACCTCTGACTTTACCTGACCTGATAACAAGAGGTGAGAAAAATCATGCTGTCTTCTTGAATGGAAAGAGACAGAAATGTGAAAGCAAGAGAAGAAATGAAGTGTCAAATCGGTTTAATGGCTGTCATTTTTAAATACTCTTTAATCTGTGAAGTAATGACAAGGCAATGGCAAAGGTGTAACCTTACATAGATGGGAAGGAAAAAAATAAAGGAAGGGTGTAACCCAAAAGTATCAGGAGCTGAGTGAAAAGGAGGGAAACAAAGCATGGGAACCAAGAAAAGAAATGGAAAAAGGTACTTTTACTGTTATGTAATTCTGTTTGAATGTTAGAAAGGATTTCAAAAAGAACAGATGAAAGACAGAGAAAAGGCGGTTTGATTGAAAGGGAGCAGGGGATCTCGCCTTCAGATGCCCTGACCCCATTTTCTTCCTTGTAGTTGTTGCTCACTTGAGTGTGCTCATGATTGTCTAGGGCTTGTGTGTATTTGAGCAAGAGTGAGTATGTCGGCATATACTGCCTGTCTGTTGTTGCTCTACGAGACATTGTGTCACTTAGCGTGTGTCAAGGATGCTGATTCGTTTCCCAGCTGTCATCCCTCCTGACACATCTCACTCCTTCGATGCCACTTAAACCTAAATGTTTCACATGTTTCAGTGTAAGAACTCTGCATTTCCAGTGAAGTCTAATCTTTTACTGAGTGCTCTTCATGCATTCTGGATTTGCTATTGTCAAATCTTATCCCTCTTTCATCCTTCACAAGCTACAGTCATTTGATGTGTGACAACATCAGGGTGATAGTAGCATAAAGGCCAGAGGCTTCACTTCAGGAACTTCCACTTCCACTCCAACGCTATCTTAGAAAAGCACTTCAACTCCCATCTGCCTAAGGGGAGCTAGTGGCCAGTAGTAGGGCAGCATAAATGTACAGAGGTGATCTTAGGTCTGACGAGGATGCCTCCTGGATGCCTCTTAGGTGAGGTGTTTCAGGTATGTCCTGCCAGGAAGAGGTCCTGGGGCAGACCCAGAACTCACTGGAGAGGATATATCTTTCAGCTGGTTTGGGAATGACTCGATGTGCCCTCGGATGAGGTGAGATGACTTGTCTAGAATTAGGGTTAGGGCTTGGTTTTGGATGTTTCAAGGTGGATGCATTTAGAAGGCCCAATTGACATTGGTATGGGGCAGAATAGGGCTTTCTGGCATTACTTTGTCTACTTTCAAGGTGCATGGAGAGGAGAAGAAAATCTAAAGAAGTTACAAGTCTATCAACACTTTTATAATAACTTTAATGGCTTGGTCAAGAACTAAAGCTCGTGGCCCTCATTACAGTCATCCCTGATGTCTGTAGTGCACCCGTGCATATAGACAGCTGTCACTGGATTACTCTGATGATGAGTAAAATTAAACTACAATAAAAGAGTCAGCATTCAAACATAACATGATTCTTAGACAAGTTTTGATCTTCTTAAAGGATATGTGAATGTTTATTCACAATTCAGCGTGACAGATGGAAATTACATCAATCTGTTTGCATTCACATTTACCAAGTTAGTACTGCTAAAAGGATTGCTTTTTTTCCCACAAATTACATTAATTGGATACTTGGGAAGTGGAGTTGTACCTTAATTACTTAATGGAAGCCATTAAGGTGCTTTAAGACCCTGAATGTGGTGCTCAATGGGCCGCTTCAACCTCTCTCCTTCCCCCTGGGAAGTTTTTTGTTATGCAGTTCAAAAAGCTCTTCCCTACAAACGACTCACCATCTTTCAACTTTCTTTTTTATTTTGCTAATGCTAATGAATTCACCCCCATAACCTCTTATTTTCTTTATTGTAGCTGGGACCTTAAAAATAACTACTAAAATAAACTTTGTAGATTGGTTATCTGAGCTGGGTTATATCTTCATGTATTTATTCATTCTTGTGCTTTCAAGATTTGAAAAACCATTTAGTTCTTATCTGATTCCAGCATTCATTTCATACTTACTGGCAATGTTGGACTGTCCGGTGAAAATAGCATACTGGAGCTCATAGGACGTCACAGTGAATTCATCATCTGACGTCCAGTGGGCAGTGATTGTGTCATAGGACGCCGTGCACAGTTCTTCCCTTATGCACGGAGCACTTGGAGCTGCAATGATTGAAGAAAAAAAAATCATCGTCTCAGGCTCTAATTTTAGATTGTGTTTGGATAAAATTGCAAATTACATTAGCGATATTCTAAAGTGATGACACACTCAAAGGTTGTCAGCTGTTACAACGGTAGCCTTGATTAACCTTGTACGTGTTCATTTGCTTCGATTTATGAGTCTACAAGCTTCATTACACATAGGACTGAGGATGCTCTTTCTAATAGAGTGGTACGCTGAGCATTAAAAGGAAGGCAGCAGCAAAATAATAAACAATTCAGATAAAAAGCAGATCGCATTAACAGCGGGAACAGTAAATGTAACAGCCCTTTTTAGGAGTAACAAATGCGAGTCGTTACATAACCAGAGATGTTAGATTGGCTCTCTTCCACTCATGCATTGATTCATTGGAAAACTTCATTATGTTATAACTGTTTTTGTTTCACAGAGAAATAAATACAATGAATCACTCTTGTATTCAGTGCATGAAGCCTCTCGGTAGAAAGAGATAGAAACAGAATGGACCGAGGTAAAGAAATAAAGATATAAAGGCACAGCTTAAATTGATTGTAAAGCCACTTCCTATCTCTTTCTCTGTCTGTCACTCGCTCCCTCTCCCGAGCCTTCTGTCATGAGTGGCTGCACATAGTGGAGTGATTCAGACTGATTCACTTAGTGAAAAGGCCCTCCAGCGAAGCCCTCATGCATCACAGAGAATAAATACGAGCCAGCCACTTTCACAGACCTTCAAAACCCACTACACTACCTCGTTTTTGTCCCCACCAAGCTCCATAATTCATGCAGTGACATTTTGATGGGGCCTTGCAAATAGGACATCGGAAATTAATGTTGAAAATTAATTTTAGAGTTAATAGGCTGGGGTCTGTTCAAATGCAATGCTTGAAGAAAACCGAGACATCAAAAGATTTTTTTTAAATCCTAAATTAAAGCATGAATATAATCTTAATTGGAGACAATATTTGAGTTTCACAGTCCATGAGAAACTGAATCGTGTAATCAAAGGGCTACACTATAGATTAAGACTATACATTAGGTCATGGATTCCAAGAAAGAAGCCATCAAAAGATGATGATAATGAGGATGAACATGAACAGCAGTTCTCAGTGATTGTCACTACGCATTTTGAAAATTAGTTTCTGGTTAATCAGTATAATCTGTCCTGTCTTCCACCTCTGTTGTTGTGATTTAGCACGGTATAAATAAAACTGAATTGAACTGAATTGAATTATAATCAGCAGACGTCCATTTGATGAAAAATGGAGGTTAAACATAAAGGTTTCCCAAGCAGAAAGTTCTGGGTTTCTGGGTAAAAATAAAGCCTGCAGTTTCTTGAATGGCCACTTGAGGCTATCTTCAAATGCAAAAACTTCCAAAAGGCTGAACTTTACAGCAGAATAATCATCTTTACAGCCTGATACAAAAGACACTTTGCGTCTTAATGCCAAATTACTCCCTTTTGGAGTCACCCACCTGAATTGTATCTAGGCTTATGGGGTCAGATTTAGTTGAATAGGCAAAATAGCACAATCTCTAAACTCCTTGGAAACATATCCCTAAATGTAAATTTTGTGTCACGAACATTAACAAATGCTTTTTACGCTTCTCACTATATTTTGTGTTTTGAGAAATATATATCCAACACAGTTAGTTGCAGATATTCCCACTTTATACATGCCACCCTGTCACTGTCCTCTCTTTGTAAATACTTAAAATTTTAATTTAACCTTTAGGGCCCTACATGGTCAAGCTCCCCAGTACATTTCTGACCTGCTGAAACCGCATTCCTCTTCCCGAGCTCTAAGGTCATCAGCAAAAAGCGCTATAGAAACAAATTTTACTTACTTACTTACCAACAGTATATTTTTCTTCCTCCAATACCCACTCTGCACTAACGAAACACATTAGTAAAGCTGGCCCATAGTCTACTAACCAGTGTTCTAGCATTTTATTTGAATGCTACTTGGCACTAATTAGCAGTGATCTGTATAGTACAGGGCTGCCCAATCCCAGTCCTCGAGAGCTACTATCCTGCAGCTTTTAGATGCATCCCTACTCCAACACAGCTGAATCAAATGGTTTGATTACCTCTTCAGCATGCCATCGTGTTTGGCAAAGGCCAGATAACAAGCCATTCATTTGATTCGGGTGTGTGGGAACAAGGATGCATCTAAAAGCTGCAGGACGGTAGCTCTCGAGGACTGGGATTGGGCACCCCTGGTATAGTACATTGAATGCCTGCCAAGCTTGTTAGCATTAGTTGGTAACATAGCACATCACCCAAACACAGTCAGGCTATGATTTTTACCAGTGAGGTAATCCAGATTCTCCAACAGCTTCTTCTCTCTAGTAAAGTCCAGGGCAAATGTGTCGAAGGTGTCAGTCAGGTGTATCTCAGGGATCAGCACTTGGGTTGATGCAGTAGCCATGGAAACCCTATATCAGGACCAGTAATAATAATAATAATAATAATAATAATGGATACTTTATTGATCCCCATGGGGAAATTACTTGTTTTTCTCTGCATTTGACCCATTCACTCAGTGAAGCAGTGGGCAGCCCACTAAGCAGGCGCCCGGGGAGCAGTGTGTAAGGACGGTACCTTGCTCAGGGGTACCTCAGGGTAGCCGTTAAGTGGATTCGAACCGCCGACCTTCCGATCATGGGGCGACCACTTTACCTACTGAGCTATCCCTGCCAGATACTTGTAATACACTTTACATATGAACTAGTCAGTTTAAGCTATTTTGTAATTGTATATGTATGTGTTAGGGGTGTTTTTGAAGGGTAGACCACCCCAAAATAGATTTTAACTGGACTTGAAAAAAAATGTCATGTCAACATCACAAGTGTTAGCAATACAGTGACAAGCATTTTTAGCATTTTGCAAAGCATTGTACATAACATCCATATACAGAATTAACACCTCAACAGTTGCTAAATAAAAACACAAACTCCCAATCTAAAGAAAATCATCTTCCTAATTAGTGAAGCTGTGCAGATTAGATTCTGATTGAAACACTGCTTTTGTATGAAGGACTAAAGGATAATGATTTCTTTTTTATATCACCCCTTTTGTTTCTCCTGAGGATGCACATATTGGAGAGCAGGTTTTGTTCTCAATTGCCAAATCAATTAGTCAGAGAGCTTAAGCAGGGAATGGAATAAGATTATGCTAAATAGAAGATGAAATCCCACTCTACTTGTTTTGGCTGTTGACGAAGTTATGTACACAAAGTTTTCAAACTGTTTCTCACCATTTGTGTGGTTGCAGTCTTTAACCTCTCCCTTAAGCTAGATTTTAACATGCTGAGCTGAATAATTAAGGCATGCGGTCAGTGTGTGGGCTGTCTGACCTCTCATTGATGCTCTTTGCTGTCTGCAGAAAGCGAGCATGATCGGTTTCTTTCAGCGTTTGATCGGCCTGTGTTATGAGGGCTGTGGACCTCTCTATGCATTGCTTGCAGTTGGAGATCTGTTGGGCGAGCTTCCGAAGCCTCTGTGCCTAGAAAGTGTGAAAGAGAAAGTCACAGAAAAGACTATCAGGATGAATCGGAATGGATGAAATAGTGCTTATGCAAGTTAAGGTGTTGTGAATCATTTTGGCTGATAACATAATCAGAGCTGATGGCACAAAACGTCCCAGAAATATGGGCTTTTATGGGCGCAAGAAGATGGATGTTAACATTTTGAAGTCACTCATACATGAAAAGGTCAAATCCACGGTTGACTAATGTAGGTAGTCATCAAATTCTGCACGTTTTCTTCTACTGGTATTAACATCACAGAAGGTTAACAAAGGGCATGAACATACCCATCATCCATAAATAAAATCACAGGACATTTAGTTTAACTTTCACTTTACTTGTCTCTTTTTCCACATTCTTTTTGCACCTGACACTTCAAGGTAATGTTTTGGACATAGCTACCCATGATTGGTTGGTTTCTTAAATTCTGTTTTGAAGCCTTGATGAAACAGACTTGACAACGAGATTGAAAAGTCATTAGGCATTGAGCACATTTATCCGCTATTTTGAAAAAAGGAAAACAAGACGTTTGAAATAGACTTTTTATTTTATTCAGTATGACATAAAATTAGTGACTGACCCATCAACTTAGCAGGATAGCGTTTATAGGTGTCATAGGGGCTCATTTGCTTTCCCATAGACTTCTATAGAACGACTATAGAAAGGCTTTTTGCAAGCAGATACTGGCTATCTGGTGGCCTTCGAATAGAATGGTGGTTTAAGACAGCAGTCCCCAACCTTTTTTGTACCACGGACGGGTTTATGTCCTACAATATTTTCACGGACCAGCCTTTAAGGTGTTGCGGATAAATACAACAAAATAAAACCAGTACCGGTACCAAAAAAAAGAAGATTTATTCATAACACACGGGAAACGACCCAGGGAAACTGAGTTAGCGATAAAAACAATAAAAAAAATAATGCTAAAATTACTGAGAACCATGAATTTCACACCCAAGCCTCAACTCTCACGGCCCGGTACCAAACGACTCATGGACTGGTACCCGTCTGGGGGATTGGGGACCGCTGGTTTAAGACACTTCTGCACTGACCTTATTTTTCCAGCTTGGAAGCTACGTCCATGGTTTATCTTGTGTATGCCAATAAAAATGTATGAATTCAATTATTCATATGAATCATTTTAAGGGCATTCATTCTGGTAGGGAAATCTGAAATCGTGTTCATTATTTGAGTCACTTTACCCTACCTACCTTGTTGCTCATCTGCAAGATGCTTTGCAACCCACCAAACTAATGTAACAACATGCCTCTTGTTTTCTGTGGTTGGAGATATGGGTGTATAGGTCTTATTGCCGCACTAGAGCTACCATCAAAAATAAATTGTTGCATATAAAAAAAACAAAACAAAACATTTTTTCTTGTTAAGATGAAGTCCTCAGAAGCTCCATCTTAACAAGAGAAGAGTAAATAAAGAGCACACAGGGTGCTTGGCAAAATGTTTTCTTTCAGTATCAGCTAATCTTCTCATGCCCCAGCTAATCTTAACTTTTTCAGAGCTGTCAGTGATTCTGCTAAATGGAAATCTGGGATTTTAGATGGCCTCGTTTGCTCCTCGGTTTCATTTTCTTTCCCTGTCAGCAAAGATTTCAGGAGACAGATTTAGGTCAGTGGTTACATTGAGGTCAAAGGACATTTCATCAGCAGCTTGGCTTGCAAAGAACCCAAGATACTGTAATCCTGATTTAAGGGCACTGAAAATTTCAATCAATTGCTAGTCATTATTACTACAGAAACTTTGTCTCAGAAAAGACAGTGTTGAGTTGTTTTTGAGTATGAGCTAACACAAACACCCAAAATCAATTTGTAAGAATTCTGTTGGTCTATAAACAATGATCCATCCATCTGTATCCATTTCTCTATTTGCTGCACAATCCTAACAGCTGAAAGCCTAGATTACATGGTAAAAAAAAAAAAAAACATCCCTAGTGCATTCCAAGTCTCATTAGACGGAGCTTAAAGAAATCATCTGTGTTTAGAGTACGAGAAAGAGTGCCGTCCCATATGCTCTGGGATCTGCTTTTGGGCAGTCTGTCTGTTTTTCCCTTCTGTTGAATATGTGTTGAAGGGTTTGCCGTCTGTTGGAAGAGTAAGGATCAGGTCAAGCAACTGTGATGACGCATTGTGTTGATTAGAAAATGAGGTCTGATGATATCTTAAATTGATATCAGAGAGTTTAAATTGGGATTAATAAAAGCTTGGCCTTATAAGTCAATCAACTCTAGCAAAACACAAGCTCTAAATTGTAGTTAGGTGTCATGTAGATATTAAACACACAACATGAATGAGGGAATCCATTTGTTTCACAGGTTATTACAGCTGCAGACAATGTTCACTCTCGGAGGATTATTATGTGTGCTTGAGCAGTTGATAGATGGACTGAAGCAGCATTTTAATATTAAATGAAAGTTGTAAGAAAGATTGAGAGAATATGTAGGCAAAGCTTGTTATAAATACAGCATTTATAGCAAACAAATGGTGTCACAGTCCTCGCCCCTCTGAGCGTTCTATGGGCCAAAATCTGTGCCATCAGAAACTGAATTTGAATAAGTTAAATCTGAATTTGAATTGCTCGGATTGAATCTGAATTGTAACTTGAATAAATGCTTTTAAAAACTGAATATGAATTAGCCTAATTTGAAATTCAATTTATTGGTTTGAAAATGATCATCACTAAACTGAAATTGAATTTTATAGTTTGAAAATGAATTCATTTGCTTTGAAACAGTATTTAATCCTTTAAAAATTTAGCTCTCGAATAATTTTGGATTCACTTATCACCATTCAGTTTCAGTTCTACAATTCAATTTCAGTTCCAAAATTCAGTTTTTTGGGACTTACATCCGGTTCCGGTTCAAGAGTAATCAAGCGCAGATTAAATAGAACTACGTTTTACTAGCGGACCGAAAGTGTTACTGATGGGAATCTACAGCGTCTTGAGCTGAATTAAGACTTCAGAAGTCATTCGTCATGTCGAATGACCAGCGGATAAACTCTCAGGTTGGTAATAAATGTATTACATGTATAAGAACAAGCGTCATGTTAACAAATGATAGCCGTACAGTAACTTTTATGCTTATTGTAGCTGTTAGCTAAAAACGCTAAAGTGAATAGTTAGTCTAATTCATTAGTGCAGCATTACTGGATCACCTCTGTTTGAAGTGATATGATACAGTGGGGCAAAAAAGTATTTAGTCAGCCACTGATTGTGCAAGTTCCCCCACCTAAAATGATGACAGAGGTCAGTAATTTGCACCAGAGGTACACTTCAACTGTGAGAGACAGAATGTGAAAAAAAAATCCATGAATCCACATGGTAGGATTTGTAAAGAATTTATTCGTAAATCAGGGTGGAAAATAAGTATTTGGTCAATAACAAAAATACAACTCAATACTTTGTAACATAACCTTTGTTGGCAATAACAGAGGTCAAACGTTTACTATAGGTCTTTACCAAGTTTGCACACACAGTAGCTGGTATTTTGGCCCATTCCTCCATGCAGATCGTCTCGAGAGCAGTGATGTTTTGGGGCTGTCGCCGAGCAACACGGACTTTCAACTCCCGCCACAGATTTTCTATGGGGTTGAGGTCTGGAGACTGGCTAGGCCACTCCAGGACTTTCAAATGCTTCTTACGGAGCCACTCCTTTGTTGCCCGGGCGGTGTGTTTTGGATCATTGTCATGTTGGAAGACCCAGCCTCGTTTCATCTTCAAAGTTCTCACTGATGGAAGGAGGTTTTGGCTCAAAATCTCACGATACATGGCCCCATTCATTCTGTCCTTAACACGGATCAGTCGTCCTGTCCCCTTGGCAGAAAAACAGCCCCATAGCATGATGTTTCCACCCCCATGCTTCACAGTAGGTATGGTGTTCTTGGGATGCAACTCAGTATCCTTCTTCCTCCAAACACGACGAGTTGAGTTTATACCAAAAAGTTCTACTTTGGTTTCATCTGACCACATGACATTCTCCCAATCCTCTGCTGTATCATCCATGTGCTCTCTGGCAAACTTCAGACAGGCCTGGACATGCACTGACTTCAGCAGCGGAACACGTCTGGCACTGCGGGATTTGATTCCCTGCCGTTGTAGTGTGTTACTGATGGTGACCTTTGTTACTTTGGTCCCAGCTCTCTGCAGGTCATTCACCAGGTCCCCCCGTGTGGTTCTGGGATCTTTGCTCACCGTTCTCATGATCATTTTGACCCCACGGGATGAGATCTTGCATGGAGCCCCAGATCGAGGGAGATTATCAGTGGTCTTGTATGTCTTCCATTTTCTGATGATCGCTCCCACAGTTGATTTTTTCACACCAAGCTGCTTGCCTATTGTAGATTCACTCTTCCCAGTCTGGTGCAGGTCTACAATACTTTTCCTGGTGTCCTTCGAAAGCTCTTTGGTCTTGGCCATGGCGGAGTTTGGAGTCTGACTGTTTGAGGCTGTGGACAGGTGTCTTTTATACAGATGATGAGTTCAAACAGGTGCCATTCATACAGGTAACGAGTGGGGGACAGAAAAGCTTCTTACAGAAGACGTTACAGGTCTGTGAGAGCCAGAGATTTTCCTTGTTTGAGGTGACCAAATACTTATTTTCCACCCTAATTTACGAATAAATTCTTTACAAATCCTACCATGTGAATTCATGGATTTTTTTTTTCACATTCTGTCTCTCACAGTTGAAGTGTACCTCTGGTGCAAATTACTGACCTCTGTCATCATTTTAAGTGGGGGAACTTGCACAATCGGTGGCTGACTAAATACTTTTTTGCCCCACTGTATGTGACTATCACTGTGTTTAACTACCATAATAATTCTTAGGGTACTGAGTGCATGCTTAATTAGTTTTTTTTTTTTTTTTTAAACATACTGCTCCATTGCTATGTTTGACAGGCTGAAGTCGTCGGATCACCTCCTAAATCAACCATCTTGTACAGGTGTTTTGTGCCAGAAATGGAGTGTCCACTGAAGACTGAAGATACTGAATTTCTACGCCTTGCCATTGATCCCTCTTGTGCCTTCATCTAGACAAGAGACATTAACTTAACCACTCTCACATGCTCTGTACCTACATCACCTTCCCTGACAGTCGTAGCTAGGCTCATCTGAGGGTGAAATTATAAGAATGTGTTATTTTGCAAAGTGCTCTCTAGGGTTCCTAAATAAAATATGGCATTGAGGTCATTTCTTTTGAATTAATCCCTTCTTCTGAAATATAAGAACCTCTCCTGGTTTTAATGGCACTTTGGATTTCCTTACTTTCTGTTCCACTCCCAACCCCGAATAGATGCTGACACAGTAACATGGAAGAGGGAAAGAAGTTGGAAAGGACTACTACAAATAAACCTAATGCCTAACAATGTAAAATAAGAACAATAATAACAATAAAGGTAAAAGATGAAGTAACAAGTTTTTAGTTTCTTGTTTATTCCAAATGATCATCCAGATGTCTGTGACATCTGATGACAAACACCATAATGGAAGACCTTTGTCATCACATGCTTAAACTCATCATATATTTTTGCATATGCTGAACAGACAGTCAGACATGCTTTAACTGTGGGGTAGAAAACTGCATGAACACCATACGGCAGGGGTCTCAAACGCTGTCCTGCAACTTTTCCATGTGTCCCTGTTGCAACACACCTAGTAGGTCATTAGGAAGACTATAGAACTTGACTGCATGCTGAGTTGGCAATTCAGCCATTTGATTCATGTTACAGCAGCTCATGAGTGAATGAACATGGTGCAATAAAAGTATTTTTAGAAGTATATGTTTCCAAATACATACATTTACTTAAATTTACTTGAGTAGGGTTAGGGGTTGCCACCTCAGCATGCAGTCAAGTTCTATACTCTTGCTAATGACCTACTAATTGTATTCAGGTGTGTTGCACCAGGGACACATGGATAAGTTGCATGACACCAGCTCTCGAGGACTGGAGTTTGAGACCCCTGTCATACGAAATATGACAGGTGTGGTTGAACTGCATGAAGACTCTGAAGTGTCTCTTCTCTTCTGGCAGGACAGGAATGTGGCCTTGTCCTGTGAGCCACCTTAAGGGTGTACTTGGAGTAGAACTGGACTGTCACCGGCCTCAGGCTCTTCACCTTTTCAAAGACAAAGCAGTCATTTAGATAAAATATTAGATATTGTTTACCTGTAAATGCACAAAGTAAATTTAGAAATGTAATTCTTGTCAAGAGTGAACAAGCACTGATAGTGTAATCTACAGCTCTGGCCAAATGTTTAGAAACTGAGAAGTGTTGTTTGTTTATTTACAAAGTTTGCTGTTTCAGTGATAGTTGTATATCATATTATATCACTTCAAACAGATGTGATCCAGCAATGCTGCACTAATGAATTAGACTAACTATTCACTTTAGCTAACGTTATTAAGTTAGCTAAAGAGTTGGGATGCTGTGTGAGACATAAATAAAGCTAAAATACAAAGGTTTGGACACCGTTTTGCATGTTTCCCTACTGTAGGAGTCTCTGCAAGCATACAGGGCTCTGAGAGGGTACAAGATGACAACTTTGGAATTCTACTAGAAACAGTCGATCATATTTGTTTGTCAAAGCTGAATTCAGGGGAAACTACGCTAAATTAGTGTTTTTAGCTAACAGCTACGATAAGCATAAAAGTTACTGTACGGCTATCATTTGTTAACATGACGCTTGTTCTTATACATGTAATACATTTATTACCAACCTGAGAGTTTATCCGCTGGTCATTCGACATGACGAATGACTTCTGAAGTCTTAATTCAGCTCAAGACGCTGTAGATTCCCATCAGTAACACTTTCGGTCCACTAGTAAAACGTAGTTCTATTTAATCTGCGCTTGATTACTCTTGAACCGGAACCGGATGTAAGTCCCAAAAAACTGAATTTTGGAACTGAAATTGAATTGTAGAACTGAAACTGAATGTTGAGAAGTGAATCCGAAATTATTCGAGAGCTAAATTTTTAATGGATAAAATACTGTTTCAAAGCAAATGAATTCATTTTCAAACTATAAAATTCAATTTCAGTTTAGTGATGATCATTTTCAAACCAATAAATTGAATTTCAAATTAGGCTAATTCATATTCAGTTTTTAAAAGCATTTATTCAAGTTACAATTCAGATTCAATCCGAGCAATTCAAATTCAGATTTAACTTATTCAAATTCAGTTTCTGATGGCACAGATTTCGGCCCATAGCGTTCACCTCACCTTCCCCTCTTTGATCTTGTTCCCGATGATCTGCCTCCTCTGCTGAATAATGTCAATCAGGACGTCACACTCCTCCAAGAGCTTGCCCTCCTGGCGGGACGCGTTCACCTGAGAAACCAATTCATGGCGAGTATTAGACAAACAAAGCGACTGATGAAAGGTGTGGATGGGGTATATAGAGGGATGTATGTTTAGTGATTCCACATCATGTCCACTGAGGGACAGGGTGTTATTTTCATCCATCAGCCAGCCCTCCTGTCTGGAAGCAAACACTTGACGAAGATATTCAGCTATTTTGCCTCCTGCTGGCTAGAGGGCTGAGTGATAAGGAAAGTAAGCGGGAAGCACTATGTCTGTTAGAAAGCACACATGACTCTCAGCAATATGCTGTGCAAGGGTAATGAAATGAGCTCTTATACACGGTACAGTGTATATATATTTGCCTTTTTATATGAGTGTGAGAATTCTGAATGTGAAAGAAATGTACAGTAGGTTTATGTTTTTGCTGTTTTATATATTAAACAAGTACATAAAAAGGTGAAGCGATGTACAAATAGATCTTGTGGAAAATCTGACTCACTGAGCAACTTCAATAACAGAAGTTGCTTTTCAAATTCAACGAAGGGCATTTGTGAACTGTCACGGACATGTAGATATCTATAGCAAAATGCCCAATTCACAGCAGAGATAAACATGTTCACAGGCTGATAAACTAAAGTATTTTTGGTCTTATTTTCCCCTTCATAAAAACTCTACTTCCTAACTCATAACTAGTTATCCATTATTAGAAGTGAGGCAGCTTTTAGAGGCAGGTTGGCTAGCTACAAACTGGATGGCTAACTCTTTGCTAATCATCGGTTCAGCTAATTCAAATCAAAGATCTAAATCTTCAAACTGTGTTTGAGATGTTGGTGCCTTTTGAATCATTTTTAATGCAATTATCTGACAAATAATATGCCATGCTCTTCCACTAATTTTACTAAACAGGCGTTCTATCTATTGTAGCTAACCTAGGTTAGTTAGCTTGCTAAAGAAGCTAACTAGTCAAGAATACTTATTATTCATGACAAACAAAAATATGCAGTAACTTTATTTTTACAGATGCTGTCGTGTAGCATTTAAGGGGAATGGAATATAAAGGTGATTACATCTAAACAGTCAAATTATTCTTTTACAGACATATATACCTACAATCATTGTAGGTATATATTATGGAATTCACAATATTGAATTCCAGTGTAGAGCCTAGTAATATCCTAAGTGAGCAGCAGTATTATAAAAGGAGCATAATCAGCCTAATTTCAGTCTATGGACTGAAACATCTGTGTGCCTCAAATCCCACTGATGGCAGTTAACTTTAATAAAAATGATTTAGTCTAGCTGGAAGGTGTCTGAAAAAGTGCAGCTGACCGCTTTCAAGGTGGTTCTGCCATGAGGGTCCATTCTGTGAGGCAATTGATTCACTTTGCAGTTGGAACCTGTATAGTCTGAGCAGGCTATAAAAGTTGTTCAAGTCCAATTATGAGAGTGCAGGTCCAAACATAATGTGTAATTTCTCATTGTGGTCATTTCCTAGCGGCCCTTTCAGCACCTTGTAAAGTGTTTTCTTGCTGCAGCAGAGCGATAGCACTGGGAGCAATGAAAGGGAAGTCTGCTGTGAGCGTTACTGAGCTGAAGAAAGACTGCACAGTTATTCATGCAAACATACACTCTTACAAGCACACATCAATGCTGACAGGCGTTTTAATAATGACATCATAGGGGCTCATTTGCTTTTCCTCCACAGAGCCAAACGAGGTTGGAGTAGACTTCCACAATATCCTCAGCGTCCCTTCCTAAACAGCATTTATGTGATTTTCTGGGATCATTTTGCCAACAGAAACAATTTTCCACCTGGATTACATCTCAGTGCTTATGTTAGACATGCCGAGCTGAATGCCTAAGCTCTGCTCTATAGCAATGCCTCTGCAACTGTCTTTTCAACACTGTTAATTGGTTTCATCAACATCACTGTGACAGCTCTGGTGAAGCCTGACATTTTTAACAGTTTACTGTATATGTTATCTCTGAGTGGCATTTTGTACACCACTTAGTATACTTATGCAGATATAAGGTATTTTGGGTTGAAGCCTTTCTTAATATAAACCAAAAGAGCACATGCTGAGGCTAATCTGTTCCTTGGAAGGCAGCTCTTTTCATCTCTAGCCGCATTTATTTAACTTCTGGCACTGATTAATGTTTTGATGTTTTAGGAATGGCTTCCAAAAACTGATTGAAACAGCCTAAAATGAAGTTGGAACAAAAGCCTCAGAATTTTCTGGCATTACTTTGTCTCTTTAGTTTACCAGAAAGCTCTAACTTGCTTTCTCGGACATTACGTGACTGTAGAAGGTGACATCTGAAGGTGTCACTGTGGATTTAAGGTGATATACCCCTCTATGCTTATCTCTCAATAAGATGGCACAGACACAAAAGTAATCTTAAGCTCTTTTCACAGATGCACTTTAGCCCTGAACTTTTTCGGGATTTACACAACAGACATTTGAGAATGCAAAGGTCTGACACATCCTGGATGCTAGCCAGTATGCCCTCTGTGCCCTCTCTGTTCAACTTAGTCTATGTGCTGTCTGAACATGCCCATGTGAGGATAGCACATCTAATGTTCCAATGTATTAACCAATAGCAGGTGGGTGTCACCTTTGCTGTCACCTATATGCTCTATGTCAGGGGTGGGGGAAATCCAGGCCTCAAGGGCCGGTGTCCTGCAGGTTTTAGATGTGTCCTTGATCCAACACAGCTGAGTTAAATTGCTAAATTACCTCCTCAACATGTCTTGAACTCTCCAGAGGCCTGGTAATGAACTAATCGTTTGATTGAGGTGTGTTGACCCAGGGTGAGATCTAAAACCTGCAGGACACCGGCCCTTGAAGCCTGGAGTTCCCCCACCCCTGCACTATGTAGACAGTACCATTGACTAAACCAGTAATTACACTTCTATAAGTGCAAATACATGTATTTATGAACTATCTATGGCTCATTCAGAATAATCAGACTGAAAGGCTAGTCTAAAGGTAAGGTAACCCATAACTGACAAGCATGGTTCTGCACTGGTAGTCCACATGGACTTTTGGCCTTAGTGTATAAGATGATTACTCACAATCGCTCTATCTGCACTACCCAAGATAGCCACCAACGTGTAACCATAAATCCCACATCAAAAAATAATCAAAGTTGAGCATGGTCTAAAGGACGAGGTTTCACAGCATCTGTATTGTCAATTGTTCCTCACATTCTTCAACTACCACTTTGTTTTTGTGTCACTTTCTTACAATAAATTAGTTATTGAGTTATGTGTAAGCTAACGTTAGCAGTGCTTGCATCAGCACTTGATGCTTTTACCTTTTAGCTTTTACGTTGCAAGCTTAAGGGATTGCTCTCATCTTAAAAAAACGATTGATTGTATGTGGCCTGTGTTGGTGTACCACACAACCACACTGGTTAACACAGCTGTCGACTGTCTTACTTTTTAACATCGACTGTTAATGACTTCCTGTGGTGTCTGGCACCATAACCAACTCTACCAATTCTAGTGCATTTCTAGCAGTGGTTACCAATCCCTCAGGAAGCAGTGCATAATTATAATATCTTATCAGCTAGTTTCCTGCTTCAAATCCACTTTCATAGTTCGACAAAGAAAGCTTATTTTCAAGTAAGGAAAAGAATACTTTCTGTACCCTTGAACATAGTTAACCTGTTAGTAAATGGATGTCATAATATAAACAGCAGTAACAAGGGAGTGGCGCAGACACACTGTCATGTACACAGCCACACAGACACCCACACACAATTTGTGACCAAAGTACATGATGTGCTGTGTAAAGATGTGAAGCATCTAATGACTGTGGGCAGAACCCTCTGGAGCATATGATCAGTATGACAGATTATAGCCTGAGAGGGACATTAAGTGATTCATTTAACCACAGAAACACACATGCATGCACACAAATGATTCAAGCCTGGAGGATATCCAAACTTTGTAAAATGTGCATCAAACAAACTTTCTGGGGGGGGGGGGGTGAAGTTGGTCTTGAAGGGCCTATATTCCCTGACACGCATCAGAGGTAACGCTTTCCTTCTCTCTCTGGCTTTAAAACAAAACTGCAAAAGCGCTAATCCTTTTTCATTTTCTTGTGTTCTTTTTCTTTTTTTAATGGGATAATTTCCTTCCTTTCATTTAAATAAACAAACCAATTAACTGCCTAAAACGATCCCTCTTTGAGTATTTATTGCATTGAAACTCATTGTACCTTCACGAAATTATAACTGGGCCCCATTTTTGCAAAAGAAAAAAAACCAGCATAGAAGGGTCCAAATGTTGTTTGGCACTAGATTCTTTGAAAAAGAAAAAAATGTGTCACGATGTCAGCCGAAAAAGAATGCGTGCGTAATTTGGTGTGGGAGCGTTAAATGAAACTGTGGCCACAGCTGAACCACAGCAGATGGTGACTCAGAGGAACCGGGTGTGCAGTCATTTTTTCTTCTTTGTTTTTATTTTTTTATTTTATTTTTTCAAACATGACTCGTTAAGGAAGGTTGCCATTTGCTTGATCTTTCGCCAACATTAAGTGTCTGAGAGATTCTCAGCAGCCATCTTTAGTGAGGCTTTGGGAGAGGCTTAATGTGATGTGAAAAATTCAGAAAGCTCCATCAACAGCACGCCAACCAAAGCTGAGTAACCATCTCTTTTTTATCTATTTATTTATTTATTTTTAAGCCCTGACATATTCATGCCAAGCATATCAGACAGCTCAGTTTCCTGAGTTCACGTAAGTTGTATTTGTATTTGATGTACTTTTTAGCCCATGATCGTTATTGGTTTTTTGCTTGGAACTTTTTCTAGTCCAGTTCGACCCTGTGCAGCTTGACCTGACGTGCTCTCAGTGTACACCTCAGAGGTTATATAGATTATGTTGCGAAACTCCACTGCATGTGTCATAATGCACTGGGGAGAAATAGGTCAAGTGGGTTTGTTTGCCCTTTTCATGTTCATCATTTATTCATCAGAAAAGGATCAAAGTTTTTCTTTCTCCTGTTTGAAATTCTTGCCTCGTCACAGTTTCCCCCTGAGCTTAAAGCTCAGAGGAAGCATATCTGTGTGATGGGAAACATGAAAACATGCTCGAAAAAAAAATGTATACAGCGCTTAAATGTTAATAAATCATAATCCTCTTTCCTTGCAGCATGCAAAGACCTTGCCACGCATGCAGGCTGTTCTCCGTTATTTCTAAACTAAGATGTCACTGCCTTTCAACCACTGCCTGTGGCATCACTTTATTTAAAGCTTCTTAGTGGGCTAGTGGAACATGAACAGGCAGGCTTAGCACAGAATTGCCTTCACTCGAGTTAAATGCATGCAGACATTCGCACAATTGGTTGTTATCCCAAAAATAAACGTGTTAGACTGAAACCTGATGATTTGCACTTGCCTGTTTCTGCACTCAAAGCTTTTGGGAAATTTCAACATTTCAATTTCGAAAACAGTTTTTTTAGTGCATGGAGGCTGAAAGATGTTGCAGATGTTACATATATTTGTATTTTTATATATTTATATGTAACCCTTAAAAGATGCTAAAGACGCTATGTTTGTTTGTGTACGTTTATTTTTGTCTGCATCCTATGTAAGATCAGATTTTCGAACGTTCTCTGTTATTATTAAGAATATTTATGTGAAATTAAACAGAGCTCTGCAGTTAATGTAGATGCTAGATACATTTTAGAAGCAGTTTCATTAAAAATATATACTTTAGGAGCGTAATATTCATAATGTATTAATCACTGAAACTTTGAATGTTGTAAAAAAAAAAAAAAACTAATATGCTGGCCACACTCCCTGAGTCTACGATGACGCCTCCAAAATAACCTGACGAATAATGAAAAATCTGATTTTCTTGAGTAAACTTTGCTTTACTCGTATTTGTTTTTAATGTAAATAAATCTACACTGTCACTTGTCATGTTTTTCCCTTGTTTCTGGGCAGATAAAAACATATATTAGACCAGTAAATGTGAATGAATAAAAGCAGGTTTAAAAAACAAATCAATGTAAATAAAAAAATTTTGCCAAAGTCTGCTATGTTTACATCTTCACTTTTTAAAATGATATCCATTAACAGTCTCACGAATACATAAAGAAAAAAAGGTTTTTGCAGTGGCATTACAAAATACAAAACACAAATAAAACAGCACAACAGTTTGAGTGAGTAATCAAGGAAAAATGACAAATATAAAAAAACTAAAACAAAAAAATAAATATTATATTAGGTTTACAACATGATAGTCATATTCAGTCATTTACTGTATGTTTTGTTGTCAACTCTTGCTACATGCTAAGCTAAGGGTTAATAAACAATGTTGAGTAACTATACTGTACAGGTTACACAGGAGATGCTACAGTTAAGTCTTAAGTAGTAAAATATTATATTATCCATTCATTTAATAAATTCCAACATACAGCTAACCATAAAGGGCAACGTGGGACTCACCTCTACATGCTGACAAGTTTGAATCAGTTTTCCCATAAGAGACTCCAGCTCGTTGTTCCTCTTGATCAGATTACTCAGGTTGGAATCCAGAGCTTGCTGCAGAAAACAATAACACAAAAGAGACAACGGAGAAACTGAGAGACAAGTAAAAAAAAAAAAAAAAAACAGTTTCTGACGTGAATGTAAAGAAATCAAAGTGGAGAAAGAGCTGTCAATACAAGGAAGATAAAAATGCAAAAAGAACCGCTTTCCCTTTTAGTTTTCTCATGGAAGCCAGAGGGGATGTAAGAATATCAGAACAACGGCAACAACAGAAAAAGTTCTAAAGCAAGTGGAAAAGAGCTGCGTCTGGAAAACACAAGAAATTAAAAAAAAAAACAGTTTGATTCCTCAGTTCAAGTCCACAAAATAACAGCAAAGAGAAGCAACGATTTTCTATCATCTCTCCTTCTGCGCAAGCGTCCCCAGGAGCTCCGGCGTTATCAACTGTCTTTTTAAACAGGTGCGTTTGGTGACCATGTACCTCTGAGCGCGGGTGATACCCCTCGTCTCTGTACTGCCTCCTCATACTGCCCCGTCCGAGTCCGAGCCTCTGACAGAGAAGCCTACTCTACGAGAGGATGTGACTGGGACAGCCACTCCACTGAGCACCGAGCCATGCGCAAACCCGGCCAAGCGGCAAATTAGGCATCAAAAGCTTTCCCTATGAGAGCATGCAGCAGCGCTCCCGGCTAACGAACCGGCAAACAGGTGACAGCACGTCAGTGCTGTCCCTTAATGCTCCTCCCTGCTCCCCCCCCCATCCATTCCCCTTCCCCCCCTTTTTTTCCTCCTCTCTCTGTTGCTTTTCATCTGCCTGGGCACAAGCTGTCTCTACTTCTAAGACTGTCATATTATTGCCAAACCAAGCGTGCTTAAGCTGCTCTGATGCCACATCTCCTCTTGCCCATTCAAAACTGTTTTCCAGATGAATTTCACCCCAGACTCTGAGATTTCCATGTCTCCAAAAACAAAAAAGGTGTGCAAGTTCGCTGGAGCAGCAAGGCCGTGACAGGCAGCACACTTGTCCTAACGCACAAGAAGTGAATCTTTTGCTTTCTTTACAGCTGCTACTTACTCGCCTTCACAAGTGAAGCTGCTGTGAAACAACATTTGTATTTGCTCGACCTTTAACCCCCCCCCCCCCCATTTTTTTTATAGCTGCAGTGTAAACAAAGGCAGTTCTGATGCTACAATAAGGATTAAAAAGGCACTACCAAGAGGGAATATTGTATAAACAACCACGGTAAATAGTGATAGAGATTTGCGTGTGCAAGCATGTGTACACTACTGTACTCGGCTTAAATGGATGGCCTTAATACGGCGATGACACACAAAAACCAAACAAGGCATAAAGGACTCTTTGAACAAAAATATGGCGCTGTCATCATTATCCCTCTAAAAAAATGAGCTCTGAAAGGATGGAGATGAGGACAAGAGAAACAACAATAAGTCAGCAGCTCCCTCAGATGCAGTTGAAATGTGTTTCCACACCCCAGTGTAATGTAGGAAAGGTAAAGTTCATGAAGTACACAAACACGCACAAAAGGGAAAAGGAGCAACGAAAATTATGTTAAGTTTTCCGTGCCTCTGTTTATGGCTACGTTCCTGTTCATGTTAACATAACCTTTGAGTGTTTGTTTGCTGTTTTATTTGGACTCCACATCGACAGCATCCATTTTGCCAAGTGGCGTTTATCTCTGGGGATTGCTAGCCCTGTCAGGTCACCTGTCAGTCATCCTGCCGGTTTATCCTACCATCTCTCTTTCTCTTTGTCTGCCTGTCCTCTTTTTCTGCTGCCGGTCCAAGCAAGATTTTTACCCTGCATCCCTCCAAAAAAACAGAAAAGTCTCTGTGTGAAATTAATCTGCTCTGAATCACCTTGGCTAAGCCTTTTTGATTTGTTGAGTTTTAATATACATAGCGAGCCGCAGGATTTAGATTATCTTAACATGGATGCAAAATGATTAAATAAAAAATGATGGATACTTTCACATTTGACACTGCAGATGTGAAATATACAGTTTATAAAAATGTGGAACACTTACATGTACTAAAAAAATTTTATTGCTTGAATGCTACAGTGATCTTAGACTACCTTTTTCCTTCTCCGTCCTCCTTTACTAAGTGGTTTTTGTCCTGACACAAAGACAAAGACTGACACAAAAATTTAAAACTTAGTTATTAATTCAGAGTGTGTGACTATAGTTTTATTATTATCATGATATTTTACTTGTTTTTATTTTATCACAGATTTATGTTGCATTATAGCATTTCTTTATTTAAAAATGTGCCAGTATTTTGAAGTTTGGAGGTAAAACTTAATAGTAAAACTGAATATTTGTCCTTACGTTGGGTGAGTGCTGAGTGTTTGTATATGTTTGCATGAGGGTGGGAATGCATGTTTGTGTCATGTGCCTGTTTGTCTGTGTCTATATGTCAGGTCGGGTCTTAGACTCCACCTCTCTGGGAACTCCCAGGCCCTCCAAGGCCTATCTCCCCTCACCACACTCCCTGCCGGTGACTGATGCCCTCAAGGGTCGGCGCATTGGTGGTTCTTGGTGTCCGGGGCTGGGCGCTCAGGTATGTACCAGCTCACTCCCGGTGGCTACTTGGCGGGGCTTGGCGCCTGTTGCTCGGTCAGGCCTCCTCCGGGGTGCGGGGGGCCCTCGGGTCTCCGGCCTCTGGGCCTGCGGCTCGGTTCACTCTGGCACAGCTGGCTGCTGGCAGAGCCGGTGGGCACGCCGGTGCAGCCCCCTCTAGCTTCTACTCAGTGGCTACTGGGTGACGTCTCGTCTGGGGATCCTCAGCCCTTCCCATGAGGGTGGCACGGATGCCCCTCCGGTGGTCCTCCTTGGGCTCTCACACTCTGAGGCCTCTGGATGTCTGGGGCCTGGATCTCCTCCATGCCTGCTTCATGCCCTGGGGGACGGGGCTATGGCTCGCTACATCCTCTTGCAGACCATTACATGTGGAAACCATTTGAAAACAAGCGCGCTGATCCACACAGGTATGCACATGCGTGTTCACTGCTCGTAGACTTAAATTACACCTTTCTTGGCTGCTACAGTAGGGCAAAAAAGTATTTAGTCAGCCACCGATTGTGCAAGTTCCCCCACTTAAAATGATGACAGAGGTCAGTAATTTGCACCAGAGGTACACTTCAACTGTGAGAGACAGAATGTGAAAAAAAAAATCCATGAATCCACATGGTAGGATCTGTAAAGAATTTATTCGTAAATTAGGGTGGAAAATAAGTATTTGGTCACCTCAAACAAGGAAAATCTCTGGCTCTCACAGACCTGTAACGTCTTCTGTAAGACGCTTTTCTGTCCCCCACTCGTTACCTGTATGAATGGCACCTGTTTGAACTCATCATCTGTATAAAAGACACCTGTCCACAGCCTCAAACAGTCAGACTCCAAACTCCGCCATGGCCAAGACCAAAGAGCTTTCGAAGGACACCAGGAAAAGTATTGTAGACCTGCACCAGACTGGGAAGAGTGAATCTACAATAGGCAAGCAGCTTGGTGTGAAAAAATCAACTGTGGGAGCAATCATCAGAAAATGGAAGACATACAAGACCACTGATAATCTCCCTCGATCTGGGGCTCCACGCAAGATCTCATCCCGTGGGGTCAAAATGATCATGAGAACGGTGAGCAAAGATCCCAGAACCACACGGGGGGACCTGGTGAATGACCTGCAGAGAGCTGGGACCAAAGTAACAAAGGTCACCATCAGTAACACACTACAACGGCAGGGAATCAAATCCCGCAGTGCCAGACGTGTTCCGCTGCTGAAGCCAGTGCATGTCCAGGCCCGTCTGAAGTTTGCCAGAGAGCACATGGATGATACAGCAGAGGATTGGGAGAATGTCATGTGGTCAGATGAAACCAAAGTAGAACTTTTTGGTATAAACTCAACTCGTCGTGTTTGGAGGAAGAAGGATACTGAGTTGCATCCCAAGAACACCATACCTACTGTGAAGCATGGGGGTGGAAACATCATGCTATGGGGCTGTTTTTCTGCCAAGGGGACAGGACGACTGATCCGTGTTAAGGACAGAATGAATGGGGCCATGTATCGTGAGATTTTGAGCCAAAACCTCCTTCCATCAGTGAGAACTTTGAAGATGAAACGAGGCTGGGTCTTCCAACATGACAATGATCCAAAACACACCGCCCGGGCAACAAAGGAGTGGCTCCGTAAGAAGCATTTGAAAGTCCTGGAGTGGCCTAGCCAGTCTCCAGACCTCAACCCCATAGAAAATCTGTGGCGGGAGTTGAAAGTCCGTGTTGCTCGGCGACAGCCCCAAAACATCACTGCTCTCGAGAAGATCTGCATGGAGGAATGGGCCAAAATACCAGCTACTGTGTGTGCAAACCTGGTAAAGACCTATAGTAAACGTTTGACCTCTGTTATTGCCAACAAAGGCTATGTTACAAAGTATTGAGTTGTATTTTTGTTATTGACCAAATACTTATTTTCCACCCTGATTTACGAATAAATTCTTTACAAATCCTACCATGTGGATTCATGGATTTTTTTTTCACATTCTGTCTCTCACAGTTGAAGTGTACCTCTGGTGCAAATTACTGACCTCTGTCATCATTTTAGGTGGGGGAACTTGCACAATCGGTGGCTGACTAAATACTTTTTTGCCCCACTGTACTTCAAAGCACATTGTGCGCTGTCTGTCCTGCGTGCTGCACAACAACATTGAATATTTAGTATTTACTGCTGTTTACACTTAGCTAGATTAATGCGATGGTGTTGTGTTTAGTATGTTGCTTTGTTTTTTTTTTTTGCTTGTTTTCTCTTCTTTCTCTCTCAACAGGTGATCCAGGAGATTTTTTTTTCTCCCCCCCTTTCTCACTGTCCCTCTCCCCTTCCGTTTTTCTTTTCCTTCCTCTTTCTCTCTCCCTTTCCTATCCCTCACTCATGTCTGTCCCGTCTGTAACATCTGAAAATAAAATATAATAAATAATAAAAACAAAGGTCGATCAAATGGACCAATACGGCAATGCCACGATGATCCATTTGGCAAAATAAATCCATTGGGTATCCTTGTTGGTCTTCAGACAACAATTCTGATGGCTAAAGAACCAAATGGGACAGGCAAAAAAACCCAAAAAAAAACTGAATATTTGAAACAGCTGACCGGGTTAATTTATTTGCAGAAAGGACGCACTAAGAAAGATACAGTTCTTTTCAAAGCCATCAGACAAAAGAGTAATTTTTGTTTTTCGTCCCACTGAAACACAAGTTGCCGGTAAAAACTGAGCTAACCGAGTGAGGCAGTACCAAAAAATGTGTTGCATATAAAAAATGTCATGTCAAAGTGTTTTTACTCACTTCCTTGTTTGATATGGCTGTTTAATGGGAGGTAAAATTGTAAAAATGCTACAAAATGCTACAAATACTTGTTGTACACCAATAATGATTTCTTTTAGCTGGTTGTTCATTGCCATCTGCTGCAGAGAACACACTGACTGTGGATCAGACACTGATACTACTCCACTGCAACACCAATGAGCCATGCCCAACAGAGTGAAAACAGATTACCCAGTAAAACTGTAGTTGATTTCCAGTACTTTGTGACATCTCCCATGTTTCTTTCATAGAAAATATCAAGAAATGGATTGTGCATCACCATGCAGCCTAAAAATATCAAGGTATGGACTTCTCAGTCCACTTGGTTTCCACACTTTCAGAAAGCTTGTTAGTTTACTCCCACAACCCACCTAGGATTTATGTAAACATCCAGAGGTCAGCGATAGAGGAGCAGTCTTAACCTGTTCTGTAGAGGCGGTTTGATTCAGGCTTTTGTGTAGAGACTTGAGACTTGGCTCAAACTGAGTAAGTAGGCGAAGTGAATGAAGAGCAGTTCCATCAGAAGACGCATAATTCAAGCCTGTTCTCATTCCCAGGGCCTCAATTAAAGCTGTTTTGGCAAAATCACCGGATTGGGGCTTTTGGAATGAAGGTATATTTGGCCCCTGTGCCCGGATGCACAGGCTCACGGTGTTAGTAAGCTGGGTTTAAGTCATTATTTTTCAAATGTTGTGAAAAAGAATATTTTTTTTTTGCCAAACTATGGTCTTTTCTTTAGTACCCACACCTAAGCAAGAAATTTCCAGTGCCTAAAACTAAACAAGTACTTTTCAGTACCTGAATCTAACCAAGTAGTTGTCAGTCCCTAAACCCAACTAAGTAAATTTCAGTACCCAAACCCAACCAAGAAACATTCAGTACCTAAACCTATCAAGGCGTTTTCAGTATCTAAACCTAACTGTAACTTTCTTATGCCCAAATCTAACCAAATAGTTTTAAATGGATAAACTGAACTAAGTACTTTTCAGTACCTAAGAGTAACGAAAAAACTTTTAGTGCCTAAATGTAGCCAAGAAGTTTCAAGTGCTTCAGCCTAACAGCCATGAGAGTTCAAAACAGTTTTTGTGAGGTTTTTATATTTCAAAGAAAAGCTTATTCACTCAATGGCATCTGTTTTTAATTAGTAAGAAGGTGTTCTGCTGCAGCATGCTCAGAACTTCTCTTAGGTTCTTCTTAAATCGCCCTAAAAGAATCCACTCTTTGAAACCGAAGCAAATTTTTCATCTCTTTCATCACCTAACATCTTTGTGATGGCTTCAAAAAAGGTTACATGTCTCTATATAACAAGCATCACACTTGTTATCAGTGTATGCACTGTTCATGTGTTCAAAAATGGCTGTAGATGCATGCTGTGAATGAAACAAATCAACCTGGAGCAGTGCTGATAAGCTAAGAATGTATGCGAGCGGATCACACATGCTCGCTCACTCACAGATAGGAAATGGTAAGCAAATGAAGTCAAAACTTCAGAGGACCTACGTCTTTTCTAAGATTTACTGTGACATTGAGCAGGATTGTGCTCTGAGGATTCATCTCCATTCTCTTCCTGGTTCATGAGTTAGAGAGATCAGAGAAACCTCAGTCATGCAGATGAGGAGAGAGACTGTGAGGAAAAGATGAGGAAGAACAAAGGCAGACAGTTAAACAGCAAGACAGACATTAAAGAGGAAGCAGGAAGAGGAAACGGGAACTTTAAAAGAGCCCATGCTTGTTTACTGCTCTGCTTTATAGTCTGTCTACCTGTCCCTACACACATCTATAATGTATTTATCTCATATCATCAATGAAGTAGGCGTTGTGTATTGGTTGGTTTCCACTAGTGAGCTAAGTTATAAATTGGGAACAAATTGTTTGTCTTTTTTTATCAATCTGAGAGAAGCACAGATGACTGCTACAGGAAAAGGGCACTGATTATGAAGCAAAGCACAGCAGAGCAAAAAGAAAACACAGCATGAAAGGAGCATTGTCGTAGAAGAAATTGAAAAAGTGTGTGTGAGAGAGAGAGAGAGAGAGAGAGAAACAAAAAAGCCCAGAGCGAGGAGAACATTGAGTACAGGAAGTAAAAGTTGTCTGCGAGTGCTACACAATGCACTGTAAATTTTCACAGAGTGGCTTTTATTTATTACAGTTAAAGAGAGAATCTCATATCTGTATATGAGCGCATGGGATACCAAGCATCTTATAACATCCTTGGTTTGAAATGCAGACTCTAGTTTAGGATTTATCTTTTTATCTTCTAAGTAGCTACATCAATACTCCATCTAACAGCAGCAGGCAGATCTTTCGAGGGCAAAATGACTCAAAAGCACTAAACAACAGGAAATGCTAGTAACCAGTTCCGAAGACAAAGAGCCCAATGCACAAACACAGCAGTCTATTTATGCTAACCACAAATAAGCAAAGTATAATAATAATGTCACTATTTCAACTTTACAAGGGCAACAATACAAATGCTAACATCGTGCTTTCACCTCAAACATACCAGACTTTGATATGACCAGAACCAGAGCAGCAAATATCCAAAATGTCGAGGTCCAGGCTCTGGGGAGATCAAGACTGAAAGAGTGGCTTTTCTATCCAGGTACACTTTTACTGCATTGGTGGAGTGTTTGGGATCATTGTCATGCTGGAAAATGAAGCCGTTGCCAATCAGATTCTTCCAGATGGTACTGGATGATGGATCAAAATCTGATGGTACGTTTCTGTTTCATATTTCCATGAATTTGGATCCACATAGTCCGCAACATCACTGGCTGAAATGTATCCCCAAACCATGACAGAGCCTCAACCATGCTTTACAGATGGCTGTAGACACTGTCGTACCTGACCTGACTTGAGTCAAGAAACAAATTTGGATTAATCACTTCATTTTTAGTCTACTTCCTTACAAAATTTGGTATATCTACAGCCTTTTCTCTTTGTTTCCCTTCTTCGTAGACATTTTTCCACCTAGACAATTTTTGACGAACAATAGAACATAAACTGAAGGGCCAGATGCATCTCTCAGGTCCCAAGTCAGGTCTTTGTTGGATTTTTAGTTGATTTCTT
The DNA here is from genome assembly GCF_963969265.1 of Rhamphochromis sp. 'chilingali'. Classification (NCBI taxonomy): domain Eukaryota; kingdom Metazoa; phylum Chordata; class Actinopteri; order Cichliformes; family Cichlidae; genus Rhamphochromis; species Rhamphochromis sp. 'chilingali'. Next base: position 9,264,210 of record NC_137931.1, on the reverse strand, counting down.
AAGAACATGACATTAAAATACTGTTCATCTGGAACAGATTCTTTCTTTACCCTCTACATGTTCAATTTCCTTGTTTTTTTAAGGACACACTGCACACAGATATGCCATGTTTGCAGGTAATAGTTTTTTCAGAATCACCTTGTTAGGACAGAAACACTATTTTATGTTTGTCAAACTATGTTGTGACTGTGCTGTGTGTATGTGACTGAATGAATGTTTAGAAAGTAGGACATTGTTGAAATTCTTTTTTGGTAATGCTCCTTACACTTTTTGTCAGGATGTTGTTGATGTTTTTTTGTGTTTTTTTTGTGTTTTTTGGGGGTTTTTTTTTTTTTTGGGGGGGGGGGGGGGGGGGGTGTAGCTGAGAAAGATGATTTACCAACTAACTGACTCTTGCTTACTTGCAAACATGATCCTTCCTCAAGAAGTCCAAGAAGATCAGCTGTTGAAGATTTAAGTGACTCTATACCATAATATTGTAGGTGATAAATATGACTGGCATATTAAAGAATAGCCAGTTGCCCCCTAAAAAACAATGGGTTTACTTTTCATCTTGCTGCATCAGTAAAGTGATGCAGAGTGTCCTCTACACTCTGGCATCACTGCTGTGTGGTCAGAGGGAAGAAGCAGTGTTCACTCTCTCTGTTTGAAAGTTTCAAGCTTGTTGAGCTTTTGATCACACCCAGCGGCAGCACCAGTGGAGGGTGTGATGTCAAATTGTACTGACACACTGTATGCTTTTGGCTGTCAGCATATGTATTTTTAATTTAGCTTTTTATTGCTGTTTTATGATCCACTTTAAAGATTGTTTGCCAAAGTCAAGGTTGCATTTAAAAAAAGGAAGAAAAAAGGTCAGGACGATAGGATGGACTGTCAAAGCATGTAAGGGAATAAGTATTTTTTTAATGATATAAAAGATGAATGAGGTGGCTGGAAGACATGGAGCTAAATGTCATGCTTATCACCAAGGTTATGGTTCAGAAGCTTTTGTGTCTGCTCATGTTTTAATGTGTTTGTACTTGACAGCCCCACGTATTTTTTAACACTAAAGGGCAGCTGATTAACCAAAGTGGATTACAACAAAACAGAACCAACCTGTGATTTGAAATTACACACACAAAGAGCAGCTGCCATCTTTTATCCTCAAGGTTCTTTCTCCTCAGACCCAGAGCCAAGGACTTTAAAAGCTATTCCCAGCTGCCTCCTCTGTGACGGGGGTAATTTTATCTCCAAAAAAGGATGGGTGTTCCCACAATAACCTCCATGGCTCTTATCAGACACACACCACCACCACTGCCACTGGAAAAAAAGGAAACTATTCCAATCATCTGATATTCTCCCCCGCACCCCCTGTGGAGTGGGGATATCTCAAACTCCAGCAGATCAGGGCAAAAAGTGATATGAATGAAATGTTCCAGAAAATATGACCAAAACAGTTCCAAGTTGTCAGACTTTATAATGAAAGAAAAAAAAGTGAAAAATCATATCTAAAGAAAATTGGGTGACCTGTAACAGATTGAGCAGTTTGGCTTTAAGCTATTGGAACTACCTGACAAAGTGAGGCTACGTGCTGGACCTCCTCGTCTAAGAAGTCTCCCCAAAGTTTTCTGTCTTTATAAATTAAATATCAAATGCGTTTTTCACCATTAATATTGCATTGCACTTTACTTGGTAATTCTGTTAGACCTCAATTTACTTCCTACCCTGTTTCTGTTTACCACGCAACCTGCCTTTTTAAAGCACAACGCATTCACTGTATACTGTACAATGCTCATAAAATCTGAGGACAGTCTGTGTCTAAATGTACTTGTGTTGCATAATCATAGCTCAGCATTGCTTTTATTTATTTATGACTATATGCTGTCTGGTTTTAATGCATTGTTTCACAAAATGCTGCCATGCACAGATTAGAGAAAAAGTAATAGCTTACAGAAATGAATTAAAGTTAAGTGACGTGACATGTGTGGTGCCTTGAATCAGAACTTATCCTGAGGCAGAGATATATTTTAAGCCTCACTCTTACTGAAGACAGCAAAACAAGCCAGTGGTCTGAAAAATAAAGTGTGGCTTTTAATGTGATTAGCAATAATCCGTCTTTAACTTGAAGGATAATGTATAATATTCAGCTCAATGGGCTTTTTTTTTTTATCCTGGACTTAAAGTCGTGTTTATGAATGATCAGAAATGCTGTTGTGTTAATGTTCTTTTCTACTTTTTTGAAGAAAAAACCCTGGAATTTTCACCTCAGTAACAAACAGTCAATTTATCAGTTTGTAAAGTGATTGCAAATTTGATGTTCTCACCATCTAGGCACGCAAAAATGCAATTTCTTCACAACAGCTCAAAAGAGATGACTGAAATTAGTTCTTTCATTTTTTTAATTGCATACCCTTCACCATTTCATTGAGACAAAGTGCAAAGACAGTTCATTTCAACTTGCTACCAAAACAAAACAAAACACAAAAAAGCTAATATCATGAAGCTGCATTATACTGGCACACCCCATTAAATATAAAAGAGTGAGTAGATGTAGCCAAAAGTACATGGCATCAGCTCAGTGGTGGCTTATAACATTATGTTTAGCTAATAATAGTAGCTTGCTAACACAGAGCAAATGTTAGCTATATGACAGCTAACACAAAACATGGTAAAATAATCAATTCAAATCAATTTTATTTCTACAGCTCCAAATCATAAAAACAGTCACCTCAAGGCGCTTTATATTGTAAGGCAGACCCTACAATAATACATACAGAGAAAAGCCCAACAGTCATATGACCCCCTATGAGCAAGCACTTTGGTGATTTTTAAAATAAACTTTCAAAGTTATGTTGCAAAGCACATGGTTAACTTGAAATACAATATGTAACTCAAAATTTCATGTCATCTTCTCTGAAATGTGATTTACAATGTTGAAAATGTAAGATACCACCAAATTACCTGAAATTATGACTTATAGATAGCAAAAATGTTTTGTTTTGTTTTTGCTTGGATAGAAATGTCCTTCCTACTGGCCTCCCAATTCATTTAAAAAGCTGCCACTAGAATACTGCCTACACACCAAGAAGAGAGAACACATTAAACCAATTTGTTCTGGCTTCTTGTGTAATACAGCACTGAACTTCAGGACCTGGATTGCAGAATAAAAAAACAAAAAGCAGACACATCTCTCAGACCTGCAAGGACTGGTTCAAACCAAATCCAACAAACTGACTTTAAACCAGTGCACAGTTGTGATTCAGCTGCATTTGGGGCCTAGAGCTGCCCCAACTCGAGCTATGTTTAAAGCCAAGCTAATGACTTTTTTCTACTGCTTTTACTTAATATGGACCTTGTACTTATTTAATAAATTCAGATTTAATCTTACCTGCTCATTCATTCAACTGGTTCATATTTTATTATGTTATTTTCTTTGTCTTTTACTTTTTTCCCCGTCTTTGGCTTTTAAAGTGTTCTGTTTTAAATTTGCATTTTAATATTCTTATGAAGTTTTCCTTTCTTTTAAATATTTCAGTAGATTATGGAGAGCCCGTTGAAATGCCTGTGTGTATAAACTGTGTGTGTCCGTGTGTGTGTAGACGTTAGTGCCTTCGTGTGTATGTTTCCTTTTGTGTAAGTGTGCGAGAAAAATCGAGCGAGCGCGCTCACAAGTTAATGAAGCAGTCACATATGCTTTGTTTTCCCATCTGTTGTCAGTGTCCTCACAAGGTACTCTGAGTGATGTCAAACAGCAGGAGGACTATATATTTCAACAAGAACTTCATTTAACCAACGAGCCCTGTCAGAAGTAAATGTCAAGACGTTTGGGGGGGAAATGACTGAATAACAAAGTTGGAACATGTGACAGAAATCCCTCATTTGGTTTTAGACGTGTATCCTCTCACATAACTGTTAAGAAACGCTTGAAACTTGGGAATGCACATGAGCTGCAGTAGTATTGCTCACGCGGATTCAAAGTATGACATGGTTTGCTTGGTCTAAACAATTTGTCTTGCACACTTTCTTGGCTTACACAGGCAGTATTTAAAAACCTCTGCGCAAGTAGGAGACACGAGTGCCATCCAGTTGTTTTGTTTTGGGGGGGGGTTGTGTTTTTGTTTTGTGGTATAGGCGATAATTAGTTTGTATAATAACTGCAGGGTGTGCTGACCTGTGCTATTTCTCTCTGGTTGAATGGCGGGAGAGCGGGGAGAAAGAAAATCATGATAATTAGATGATGCACTAACCTGTAGCCTTCCTGCTAATTTTTCTTCTCTGCCTAAATTTGCTGAAACAGGCAACATGAGGCGGTAGAGGCACCCACATTAAATCTAATGACAAAGAACATCAAGCCCATCACTGGAGGCAAAGCTGGTTCTAAAACAAAACAATGATAAACAGAAAGGCAGGAGGGAATGTTTGTAGGCATTTTTATTGGGTGCACACATATGTAATCATAATCACTGATTTTAGTTAGGTTCAATTTCTCTGATTATATCACTGCATGCCCTTTCTCCAAGGACATATTACCAACTACCAACACATATGTCAAAGCCCTTGTAAAAGGAGAACCACGCTCACTCTTGACATTATATTTAGGGGTGCTTAGCAAGGCTGAATAAACACTATCTCTCTGTGTGTGTGTGTGTGTGTGTGTGTGTGTGTGTGTGTGTGTGTGTGTGTGTGTGTGTGTGTGTGTGTGTGTGTGTGTGTGTGTGTGTGGTACGTGGCCAAAAAATGTCCCCTGGTTAAATGACACTTTGGAAAAGTTACATGTATTTCCCTGCCTGCTGCTTTGGTGCGGTGGTGGGGAATCTCTATTCTCCCTGTTGCACGTATGCTTGTGTGGACTTATCAGCGTAAAAGCTCAAACGTTGTCTTTATTCAAATCATCAGGCTTGACCTAAGTGAATGCGCTTGTGCTGGACATTAGAGGTGACACAGCTGCAACCTACAGTAGATGCATAAATGGGTATACTTAGGATGCACCAGTAGGGATCATGATGATTGGGGTCGATACCAAGAGGAACACAGAAATAGCACAAAAAAGTCAGTTCCTCCAGCTGCTGCTTGAGGCTGCCTCCAAAAGCGAGTCAGTCCCAGTAGATTAGCATCTTAAAATGCCCAACTTTAAAGCAGAAAAACATGTTTACAGCCCTGTGCTCTATAGCTAATTCCCACTTCTAAACAACTATACAGCAGTGTTTTTGTTTTCTTTTAACATGACTAATTTTTTCTGGAAGAGAGTTTTATACAACCTAAGACACTTTCCTCCATATTTCAAAGCTATGACATCACAAAAATGTGACTGGTCAATGTTGATCATGGAAAAACATTATTAATGGGATATCTCACAGACCCATTTGTGCTATAATCAGCTAATTTCAGTTCATGTGCAGGAGGAGGAAAATGTGGTGATAGAAACAGTTTTTTTCTTTGATAGCACAAAGGGACAAGCTCATGATTAGTCCAGGACAGAAACAAGCACCGCTAACACAATCTCAGTTCTTTTGCAACCCTCTACACAAAAACATGCTAACACAAAGCTAGTCAAGAGCACAGAATGAAGACAAAGTTAATCGCATGCTGGCCCCAGCCCAACAGCCAGAGTCTGAAGTTCAACAGGTAACAGAGGCAGTGACGTTGTAGCCTCCATTCCCTATTTGTAAAGTAGAATTACCATGGCGATCCCTTTAAAGTCTCTTTGAGTTTGTTTTCAACTTTGCTTTGTGTTCTTGGCACATTACATACGTACATGCTAAAGGAAAGATTGTATATGTGTCTCATTCAGACAGTCATTTGAGTTGTGTGCAGAACTGTAGCCTATGGTTGATATTCCTAACTTGTAAGTATGAGACAATTTATTTCCATTCATTTTACTTAGATGAAAAGTACTGAGTAATGTGTAATCTGTTACTTGTTTTGAGTAAAGACTCCAACAATGGTTATGATTCAACAAAGCTAAGCTGAAATAGTGATAGTGTATCTGTATGTGCCTATATACTGTTTTACATAACTTAAATAATGTCTAATTTTCAACTTTAACTGAAGACAAAGACGCATTCGAAAACAGAAAGTGTTGTTGCAAACTGTTGACCTGTTGACCTGCTTACTCTAACTGAACAGAAGAAGTGATGTGTTCATTGTGTGACATAGAAGGCCGTTTGCCAGAGAAAACTTTCTCTGTGCTGATCTAAAATCAGATTACTAGCAGCCTAGTAGGACCACAAACGTGAGGTAAAAGTGAACTTACATCATCAGGGGTGTGATGTGGAGACTAGTGATGTGTCTTGCATTCATTAATTCAGCTTTGTAAATGGAGGTAACTGCATACTCCTAGTTTCTGGATTTTGCTTTGTACTATGAAAGCTTGGCTTTGGACTGAAGTCGCTATACCTTGGCCATTTCTACTTTGACCTATTTTTTCCCTTTTTTGTCTCCCTTCCCTTTTATAGAAGCCATTAAAATACTCCAACATTATGCAAATGTAATCCTAAGTCACTGGAGACACTCTCCAGCAAAGTGCTTATATTAGTCAAAGGCAGATTAATAGAAGAAACCATCTGGTGGACATCCAAGGTAACATTTACTTCTGCATGATCTTTGCTGTAAGACACACACACGCACAGACACACACTGCCTCCATCTCCATTACCAGCACATTGTAATAGCCATGCTCAATTAAGCACACCTACACCCAGCAGGCAATTGGTGCTCGTTAACCTGCAACCTCATTAAAGACACCATGCCTCGTCACTAATGACACTCCCCATATTCGCTCTGTGTGCTTGCTTCTGAACGCCCTCCTGGCACAGTGGCATGGCGCAGTGATTATGCTAATTGCTTAATTATTCAGCAGAGATAATAAGTCAGCACATGATAATCTCACATGATAATCGAGTGAGATACCTGGATAAGGATAATAGAAAATTTCACACTTTTGAGCAGAGTAAAATTAAAGTTTAATATTCATTATATGGGTATAAGATAAAGAACAAAGAAAGTATAAGCTTATCTGTCATTAGAATGTGACGGATCTTGCAGGTTTTAATTAGAAAATGGGGATTTTTAGAAGATTTCAAATGTGAAATAACTTCATTAAAATCAATTAAGCAAACATAAGAAGGGTGAGAAAAAAATCCATTTCTGTGCTTACCTTGAGTTTTTCATAGCGGTCGCTCAGTGCTGCCACCTGGTGGTCCCTGTGACGTCCAACTAACTTGCAGAGTGAGCAGATGAGCTGGTCGTCAGTGACACAGTACATGTTCACCTTTTCCTCCTCGTGCTCCAGGCACTGGAGCCCTCTGAGGTGGCAGTCCGGCATAGGCTCGATGAGCCGGTGGCCAGTGAACGGCTTCTTGTTGGGGTGCGTCGCTCTGAGGCATTCGTCGCAGTACGACACCTCACACGTTACACATGTCTTAACAGCGTCCTGTGGCGGGTCCTGCTCGCAGAACTGGCACTGGACCGGCTCCGGAGGTGTGCTCGGGCTGGACATGGCAGCGCTGAGGGGGACCAGGGCCAACCGGTTGCTACCTTCCTCGCCGGGAGAGTTGGGCCCACTGTGAGGGGCAGGCAACGACAGCGGCAGGGGGAGCCCGGCTGAAGATGAGGCCCGTTGAACTCTATCAATAATATTCTGCAAGGTCACGTTTCTCTTAAGTCCTTCTAGTCCACGCTCTGGACTCAGGGAAATGACATATCTACAGGTGGGGCACTGGAAGGCGCCGATACTCTGAACTGATTCGTTGGTGGTGCAGTGGGAGACGAGGATGCGGTGGGCGCAGCCGAAGCACAGGCTATGGGCACAGGGGAGCAGCAGTGGGTCTTCAAAGAGCTCCAGGCAGATTGGACAAGTTAGCTCTGACTCCAGAGTGTCCATCCTGATTAAAAAAGGCCAGGCGGGACCAGGCGCAGTGTCAGCGAAATCCAGAAGAGCCACTCAGCTGTCTGGAGGCCAGAGAAATAGATGGAGGCGAGCAGAGAGAGGGAGAAAGGAAAAGAAAGCAGGGGGATTTGTGATTAAATGGTGTGAAACAGCTTACTTCTCTGCGCTTTCTTTGGAGGGCTTATATCTCAATGGAGCAGACCACTGAGTTGACTTAAAGTACCGGGTTTTCTACGTCTGACTGAAGACTGAAAATAAGATTAAGCAAACAGATTAATTAGCATGGTTCAGCATGTTCCACCAATAAGCATTTAGAAGTTTAAAATCAACACCTGACGATAATTTGGCTGTGGAGCTTCTACTTTTGTCCACAGTATTAAGTAGAAAGGAGGCACAGGGGTCTATAAATTCCAAATTGTTTATATACTGCCTGCGACAGTGGCCTCAAGGATCTTTATTTTGTAAGCTACATACCCTTCAACATTAGAGAGAAAACCTCATTTATTAGACAGTTCTCTATGAGCAAAAATGTGGTGATGGTGGGAAGGAAGAACTCACTTTGATGAGGAACAGACAGCCATCTACAATACATCTAGCAATGAGGTTAAAAAGAAGACCGAAAAGAAGAACACAGCAAGGCGACAAATAAAAGACAAGGCAAAACTACAGGAGAGATGCTCAGTGCTTGATGGGAGGTTCCTCATCATGGTTCTGGGTCATCTGACCCAGCCCTAATGATATCCTTTATCAAAAATTAAAAAAAATCTCAAGCTTAATCTTGAAAGTAAAAATAGCTGGGAGCCTATTAGCAAGATTCAAGACAGTCTAAGTTAGAAAAAGGTGCATTAGTATCAAAAAACAAGCTGAGGAGAATGTTGCTAGTCAGTTTGGAGGTTTCTTCCTGTTAAAATGGGATTTTTCCTTCCCACTGACACCAAGTGCTTATTTATATGAGGCCATATTTATATGGCCTGATTGTTGGGGTTTTCTGTTGTGTATTACTGATTTGGTGCTTTATATATACATTTCAATTGTACTAACAGAAAACGTAAAGACCATTCTGTAGGCTGAAAGTCAAACATATAGTTGCTCTAACAAATATCTCATGGTCTTTATAGCAGCCACATTGCAGATGTGCTGTTGACCCACTTTGTGCCCTTTTGTGATTCTCATTGTTGTTGACCGCAGTACGCTATAGGTTTCCCTATGCTTGGATTAACAAGATTACACACCATCAGCAGCAGCTGCTGCCGTCAAGAAGCATCTGTCAGGCTGGACTTAAAACTACTGAGCCACAAGCCAGTAATGCAACTTCTCACTAATCAGATACTTTATATAACTAGTGTGCAATAGTGGCAGTGAGGTTCGCTTTATCCCTCGTTCTTTACCATTAAGTCACTGTACAGATAGTACAGCATGGAAGCCCCGAAAAGACAAGTGACAGAAAAGGCCTTAACAAAAGTCTAAGAGCAGGTTGAAGACGTCTTTTTTTTTCCAACTTGCTCTTAAATGGGTGGGATTATGGGATATATGTTTGTGCTCTACTCATTTTGGCTACAGAAGGCTGATCCCACTCATGTTTTCTCAAATAATATTTAATTGCCTGATGCATGATAAACACACAGAGTACATTTTGTGCTAGCACCTTCTGTAACATTACTATCTTTCTTTTAGCTATGCACTAGAAGGGGTATAATTTTCCCAGCATGCTCTGAGTGAGACAAAATAATTAGTGTTCCAAGTCATCTAGAACATCATGTTCTAGCAAGAAGCACTGCAAGATCAGATTAGGGTAGCCGACAAATGTTTTAACTAGCTACACTGAAAGTTTCAGAACTCATCCGAAACTACTGTGTTCACAGACTGAATGAGGCTCGCACACAAACTCGACATAACCTCTTTGGCGGAAGTAATAATGCTTCAAAGAAATGACTATAGATTGTTCTTCTCACCTGGTTTACATTAAAGAAAGGAAAGAAATGAAATGAAATTTGATGAAGCTTGATGATATTTTTAATGGGTTTTTATGTCTTTTGAGGCGTCCGTACATTCATTTCAAGCTATTTCAAGCTTACTTTTGCTCAAATCATATAAATTCAACTTTGATGCACCTTTACCACTCGAGTTGAAATGGGAGTCTTGTTTTAACATTGACTACAGCTGTGGCTCCATCTGCCACATCTGGAGTCAGTTGCTAATTAGAACACATGCCAATTCATTTCTCCTGCAGAGCCGCTGACTCTGGATTTCCACGTGAACCTCCGTGCTGTCAACATGTCTCCAAGAGACTCAGGAAGAAAATGTAGAAGAGGCTCAAACTCAACTCAAATTTAGAAACACAAAACAACAAAATGTAGCAAGATTTACTGTTTTATAAATTCCTGATTATGTTGGAAAGCATTAAAGGGGAGCTGCCTGCTAATTAATATAACTAAAAGTGCTCAAGTAAGCTAATAAATAAGTGTGGCTCTGTTTCCAGTCAGTTCTAATAAAGACAAGTTACCTCTGAGACTTTGCCTCCAAGTTAAAAATTCAACAGTGCATGCTTTCTTCATTTCTGAACTCATAGCCCTAGGCCTTTTAATACACTTTTGGTTAATTTTAAGAAGATAAATTGGATTTTACTGTAGCTGAAAATGTCAATGAAAAAAAATCCCTATTTTAGAAGTGAAATAAAAGTGAAACCAACCCTTAGGGCTAAAAGGATCTTTGCCAGTTTCAGGAAATGTGTCACAGCACAAAAAAAGAAAAAAGAAAGAAAGAAAATGTCAGATTAGCACACAGATAATTCTGAAAACAATGAGATTTGTTTTCAGAATTAACAATAAACAATCTTTTATTTGTTTTTTATTTATATCTCATGTAATTTTATTTTACAGTTCCAATGTACAGCACTTTGTGTCAGCTGTGGTTGTTTTAAAGTGCTTTATAAATAAAGTTGATGATGATGATGATGATGAAAAATAAATGATTTTGAGTATGAATGCATTTGATTATAATGAGTACGTAAATTGATGTTATAAACCATGCTCCAATTTCTACACACTTTAAGCATAATAACGACAGTGACACACACACACACACACAAAAGAAAAATGCAAGGAATGAAATGAAATGCAGGAAAGAAATCCGCTCTTATCTCCATGGTGCGGCCCTTTCAGCAGATGTCACTGTTTACTGAGATTAAAACTCGTGTGAGTGGACTGCTGCACTCTGAATATCTCCTCTTCATTCTCTAATCTATCTTTATGCATGGCTTCCTCTCATCCTCTGGGGAAAAAAACAAAAAAACAAGTGCTGCAGATAAACTGTCCTCATATGAGCTCAGCACAGTCCAACCACCACTTTTAGTACCTGTGATATTTGAGATCAGATATTTACTGTGAGACCTGATGAGCTGGTGAAAGAGATGGGATGGGGGGAACTGTGTACATAGACGTATTACCAAGCAAGCCCTTGATCTCTTACATTTATATCAGAAGGGAAACGCCAAATGCTGGAATCAAGCAAATATGGAAGGATATACAGAGGAAAATGCAAGTAATTGAATGTGGGAGATGGGAGTGATTTGGCAATCACATGCTTTAAATGAAACGGAATGGGTATGTGTTTGCTTGGACTGTTAAAAACAAACACTCAGAGAGACACACTCATCTACACTGGCATCGCAGCATGTGCACACACAGTGATACATACTCATTAGCACAAAACACCTACTCTGAAACATCTAAGAGCCTCTCTGAGGTGCTTATAATGGCAACTAATCTGTCAGTGAGACCCGAGCTTTCCGACTGTCAAATAAAACTTGGAGGGTTGAAAGGGTTAGCGTATACTGTTATTCTTTTGGTCGAATTGCCTTTTCATAACAGCATCGTTGGATGTTAGCTTACAGCAGCTCTGAAGCTAAATAATCACTAAATGAGCAGTTTCAACATGAGGGAGCAAAGTTTATGTAGTAGGGTGAGATGTAATCTTATTTAGCCCAAGTATTTGACAGTATGCATCTGCGGTCATGTATGTAAACACAAACTTAACACACAGACTTCTCCAAATGTAAGATCATGGCAGAAGAGCTCCAAATTTACTCCTACCTAAATGCAAGCAATGTAAGATTGGGACAAACCCAAATCTTTCAACTTTTTTTATGATTTTTTACAACAAGAGGCTGCGACTTGTGTAGGGAAGAGTTATCATCAATCTCTGTATTTTAACTCCTGTCAGGTGTGTAAAGTTTTTTGTGACAACAAAAAATCTTCTTAAATCCTACTTTTACCTGGCATGCAACCAATAGTAGCCATACTAAGTTAGCAACTAGCTTGTGGCTAAAGATGCCGAAAAGCTTGATAAGTAATTTTCTAGACAAACTCTAGAACTTGAACTAAATGCATATGTTGTCATTTAAAGCCAAAAAAACAAGCCCTTGAATAGCTGTACACCATTAGCCTAACAGTTGGAAGACTAAGCTAAGTTAAGCTAACTTAACTTGCTGGTAAGACTGAAAAGAGGTCATTGTAACCTGTTAAATCTGGTATCCTCTTTATTTTAGCTTAATTAGATATGATGCATTAGCCAAACATCTTTTTTTTAACTTTTTTTATAATGTTCTACTATAATAATAAAATAATTTAGATATGTTTATAATACCCTTTGTTTATTTGTTTATCTATGGATTCTAATATCTAATATGTTACATATGTTATTTCAATAAAACTAATGAAACCCTTAAAACTTAATCCTAAAAACATATTTTGTTAAATCCTACTTATAATTAGAAAAATTAGATGACACATCTTCCCTCCTTCAAGGTGATTTCTTTGGATTTCTGCTATTGTTGCAGGACAGGGTCAAAATGACCAACCATGGCAGTTGTGAGGGGAATGAATGATGCAAGTGGTTCTAGTAGAGCCTCATTAGCTAAAGTGAATGATAACTATTTACTGAAACATCAGCTTTTTTACTGTTCAGTGCACTTTTATGCAATCTAGTAATCATCAGTTTATAAGATACTAAAATATAAAACCATATAGCATTGTGTATCAGGTGATTTTTTTAAAGTATTCCTATAGGGCAGCAAATTATATTTGCCCTATTTATTAATATCTGTAATGAGTTTTCAATAATAAGCGACTGGGCATTTAAAGCTAATGTGTTTGTACAATCTTTCTGCACATGTTTAATAATTTCCCCTTTTTCTATCAGTAACAAACATCTCAACGTGACTCAAGCTGACAGAAAAAAGGGCCGGCACAAACTGGCTAAGATTAGCTGGCAAACTTGCAAACATTTATCGTTAGCTTCATAGCATAAGTGCCTAAGTCATTGACTTAGTCAAATGACTTAGGCAATTATGCTATGAAGCTAACGTTATCCTTTAAATTAGTTTGAGGCTTGCATTTGTTTTTAAAAGATGTCAAAAAATGTGACAATCCAACCACGTTGATGAAGTTAATATTAAAAAATGTGTGAGCTCGGCCAATCGGATGTCCTCTAACTGGTTCATTATGTTCCACTTGTTCCACACTGATAGCAGAGGACTATTGATAGACTGTTGTTAATTAAAAGATGAACTAGATTAAATAGCTCACTGAAAAAGACCACAATCATCCAATATTACATTAAAAAAAGTTCTATTTAATTCTCAGGTATTCTTGAAGTGTAAAACAGTTCCACTCCTTCTGGAGCATGCTTCCTTTTGTTAATCAGACTCTCTAGACTTATCACAATGAGGTTAATACAAAGCATAACCATTAAAACAAAAGAAATCTAATGCATGAGTGTTGTCTGTTTGAAGGTAATAAAAGTGCATAAATGAACTAAATATCAATTGGACCAGTCTAAGGACTATTTTTTATGCACTCCATTCCAGCACACAGCTGTCAGCCAACTAACAAACAAAGTAGAGAAGGTAGATGCAGGAAAAAATAACTTCCTGACAAAGCCAAAAAAAAGTTAGACATTGACGAAGCTCTGACAGGTTTGAAAGGGGAGGGAGGAAACCTGGAGGCACGAAAGGATGAAGAGAAAAAAAACCCTCAGTCTGACAAAAGAACACACACAAATCTAAATCTGCGCTTACATATAGACATGCATAGTTACACAAATCCAAATTGGCAGGTGAGACAAGATGAAATGCCTCTCAACACACCATAGGTGACACTGTTGAACCATGTTTTGAGGTGACAGAGCACAAAACAGAAGAAGAACGAGTGGAAAGGGGATGTAAAGAAGTACTTTCAAAAAACTGGAGGCAAAGAAGAGAAAGCAAGAGAGAGAGGGGGGAGAAAGGCCATTGAGAGTGGAGGAAAAACTTGATGGAATCAGAGTTGTTTATTTTTCCCACCATCACTTTGTGCCCCATGACTGTCAGAGCTGCCACTATGTGTGAAAGACTCGTCTGCTGTGCTGGAACCACTGAAATGTCAGTACCAATAGCGTTCAGTGGGGGGCAATACAAAGCTGAATGAGCGGTGGAAGACTCCTCCGCAGTCATTTCTCCTCTGTTTCTCTGCAGCTTCAGCATGTGAAGAAAATGTTTCATTCTGAACAGGAACTGTTGTCCCTAACATTACTTGCAGCTATATTTTTATGGGATGCTGGATAGTGCCTCATCCAAAATGACATCTATCTAATTTATAGAAGTCTATGTATAAAAAAAGGAGAAGGCTCATTATATTTTTGTTCTTCATCTTTCATTAAAATGCTTAACAATTTTGTGTGTAGACTAAAAATGTTCACAACATATTTATCTAGTTTATCGAAATGTTCTGTAACAGCTGCTTTCAAAGAAGTTCTAAATGTCGCGTTTCATTAAAATAATCAGTTTTTCTCTGTCTATATTCATCTATCTGCTTGGAACAATCTGCAATTGTTATTCATTATTTAACTATTTAAGGTTGTGCAAAAAAACCAGATTCATGATGTTTTGAATTTTAGCTTATGTTAGCAGCTCTATCCTGCTGTGTAATGAGTAATAATGCCATTGTACACGTTACACGATACTTTAATCGTTTGCCTTGGTCATACAGTGTTAGCTATTAGCATGATACTATATAGTCTTTAATAAGCTTGAATGATGTTTTCACTTTTTAAAGGTGCCTGTTTACAGGTGAGTCATATTTCAACAGGAAACTGTTTTCAACCAAACTATACAGCTATTATAGGTTTAGCATTAGTGCAAACAAAATTGCTAGCAATAATCATCATTATGTCATGAAACTTTGCTAGTTTAGGTGTAGTCTCAACCAGCCATTATGCAATACTTACTTACTACTACTTACTAATACTTACTAATTAATAATTACTACTGCCAGTGAACACTATGTACTGTACGTGGTGTTAGCTCAGCTCAAATGTTTAGTACCCTGAAAAGCTAAAAGACCTTTTTAAACTGCTATTTAAGCAGTTATAACATTGATTAAGATCTATTGTTTACTGACTGTTTACTGGCTGTTTGTTGGTGCTTGCAATCAGTGCATCCCTGCTTCTGTCTGTAAAATAGCTACTGTCTTACATTTTTGTATTTTCAACCATTCCTCAAAGAGGATGCGGTTATTGAAGCTGCTGACTGTTACATGTAGGGGAGCCTGCAAAATGATTTTTTTAACTCATTAACAAGGAAGCATTTCAACAATAGATCCTGCTCTTTCAGATACATTGCTAATGTAATGATACCAATTTTACTGCGTCGTGAAAAGGCTCGTCATGTAAAATCAACGAATGTTCCCACGAAGAGGATTTTGAGAGTGTACAAATCTCAAGGCAAATAAGGAGGCAGTTTAATTTCATTGCTTTAACCACGAAAAATTCAGTCAGAAAGCACAAACTGTAATAACATTCAGTGAAACTCTCTCAGTGACCTTTTCCTCAGAAATGGCAATATAATATTCAATAGATATGATAGGCTCAGAAGGATCAGATTGACATTTGTTTATCTCAGTCTTCCTCCGTTTCTGTTTCTGTCTCTACTCATCTCATGTTACATCATGACACAAGCCCAAAATGCTGCATTTCTATTTTGAGCGGGCACAAATGTCATTGCCCCGATGCCTCGCTGAAATGCCTGCTGTTTTATTTTGAAAAAGAAAAGTAACTTTCATATGGTCTCTGATCCATGAATGCCAACACATAACCTTTTGCAACTGGCCGTTATTTCAGCGTTCACTTATTCAGTGAGGGTTAAATCAAACCCAACTTTTATCCCTGTGATTTCTAAGTACTCTAGCTAATCTACTTTAACCCTCATCCTAAACCAAACCCTAAGTATTTAAAGAGACTACCAAAGATTTGGTGTGTGTAGCAACGAGTGTTTGTTGAGACAGACAGGGTTGGGTTAGAGGTTAAAGTACTTTTTAGAAATGAGTTCATATTTAGACAAATGCTCACTCACGCCACATACAAATGTATCTGAAAATAACAAATTTTAACTTTTGATCTCCCTTCCTGTTTATATTTGGGCCCGGCTCCCCCCATTAGTCTGCATTCGACTTCTAAATCTTTCATTAACGTCAGGTCCACGAAGGTTGCCGCTTTCCTTTCCCCTTGTAGTTTGAACTGTTAAAATTTTCATAGGACCTCTTTCTTTTCTCTCCATTTTCTAAAAACTGATTCAACAAGAGAATGATGCAGACAAAAAAAATCCCCAGATGAGTGAGAGAGAGATTCTGTGTTCGATTTAAAGGGAAAGACTGAGCGCTGCACTTTTACATAATGTACTGAGACACTCATAATGAAGATGATAATTGTTGCTAACTGCAGGTCTAAACACTGATATGTTTTATATGTTTTTGTAATAAAACTTAATTCGTGATCATTTGTTCTCTTAAAATGTTGCTTCAGGGAAATTTGATTGCATTGCTTTTTCAGATTTTTTTTCAGCACAATGAATTCTTCAGCTGCACAAAAACCCGAAAAACTCAACTGAAATGAGCGACACTTCCACGTGGAAGTGTAGAGAGATTCCATTACCAGATAGCTTTGAGTAAATTGCATAAAAGAAATTACTCGGCAATAAGCACCCCAAAAAGCTATGAAAAAAACCTCACATTTGGGTGCAGGGTCCATTTGGTGATTTGACGTGTGCGACTGTGGCAGCGCATGGAGCAGAACTGAGAAGTAGGTCATCCCCATTGACCTGGCTCACATAATAAGCATACACACTGCATGTGTGTGTCACTTTATGATCTCGCTGTTCCAATTTGCTCTTAACTCAGAGAGGCAGAAAATAGCAAACACACAGCGAAATGTTAGAACCGAGCGAAAGAGGGCAAAGCATCAGAAGCCGAGCCAAAACATGACGATATCTGGCTGTCAGCCTTTTTAATGTTACATTTTACACGCCGCAAAGTCTTTTCCTGCTCAAACTTCAAAATGGAAATTGAATCTGTAATAGATTCAAAATGCGCTCAGGGTAAAGGTGACCAGAACCTGTCCGCGTTGGATTGTCAGGTACCATTTTGCCTAAACTGCCCACAAACATCGCCTACTTTAGCAACTGGGACAGAGAGAGAAAAAGAAGCAGCTCTCAATTATTCACATTTTTATAAAAAAACTGAATAAATTATTTACATTTTTGTGAGCTCTTCAGTGCAACCTCTACTTGGCTTCGCTTTTTTGCCAACATCTAAACCATTTGACACCTCACATACACCAATATGTCAAAGAATTTTAATGATCCCTCAAATGTTTATGTTTTTCCCTGAATTGCAAATCCTATAATCTGGTTTCATAGGAGGGCTGGAGAGCTAGAGAGATTAACCCTCAACCTCGTGCGGTTGTTGAGAACAAGGAGCCTTTTCGGGGGCTTTCTCTCCTTGCTAAGGTCAGAGGAGATTAATATTAACTGTGCACAACCAAATGTTTTAAATTACACAGATTTTTTATTAAATGTAAAATCTAAGTAAATGTTTTGAACTTCCTCTTTTTGTTTAAACGTTCTACTTAATATACAATTTCATTGTACTTGGCCATCAATAATTAACGGTCACATCCGGGAAGCTCTGGAATTCCAGGTCCAAATTATTACATTAGCTAAAATATTTAGTTGTGCTACAAGTGTTGCATTATGTTCATACTTTATATCAGAATACATGCCTCAATACTGTGCTCAGTTACTAAAGTATGTTGCAGTGTCCGTGACTTTCACCATGACAAAACTGTAAAAAGTAGCATTTTATAATAAACTTACAAATTAAAATGTAAATTCTGTTAACTGAGAATTGTTGAGCTGATACATCATCATGTTACATAGTATCTTCCTGCATCCAGCATTTTTCTACAATGTTTTCCTGCACTATTAGCCTTCTGGCTCGTCTTGTATGTAATAAATCTTGAATTCCAAGGAAATTAATTTTATATATTCAACAGCCTTGCTCACAGGTGTAGTTGTCATGAGTCCAAATAGGACAGAGGACAAAAAAGTTGGGTGAGGAACATGCCCAGAGTTGAAGCTAACGAAGTCCAAACAAATCAGTTCGCTAAATGTAAAAAAAGCTTTTTGAGTGTTCAAGGGAGGATTAGAACTCAAAATATTTTTCCCATTTCCTTTCCTTCCTTCCTTCTACCTCCCTAACTTCTCCTTCATGTTCACTACAGTATGAGACTGGATATTTAACAAGTTACCAACAGTAGCAGTTGCCACACGCACGCACATACTCAAAGCTTTTGTCTGATTCCAGATACCCTGCCATGCTGATCCCTAACCAGCTTCCTACAATACTGGCTGTGACCAATCCCGGCCTTTCATGTTTCGAAGCGGTCAGTCACACCTAACAGGATTGGCTGGTGATAGTCTGGGATGCAGAGGCTATTAGTGATTATAATAAAGGGTGACATTTGTGAATGTGGTGTGGGTGCGTGTGTGAGCCGGTGCGTGTGTGGCAGGGTCTGTCTGGGATCTCACTTGTGTGACCCAGATTGGGTACAGTGGCGCATGTGAAAATGGAGGGCGGTAGGGGGGCGGAGATTATGTTAACAACTCAAAAGCTGCTGTTGTCAAGGACAGTTTTTGTCAGGGTGAATGATCTGTACTCTCCCACCGCATGCAAACATGCAAAGGTGCCTTTATCATCTATTAGTAAAGGATTTCTATATCCTATATAACTTTTAAAACCTGGTGATCTCAACATATTGCCCATAAATTCATGCAATAAACAAATGTAAAACATTTTATGGAAAATTAATCGCAAAATCCTCACTGTGTGCCTAAACAGTTAGCGCTGTTTTAGGCTCTGTGGCCAAAGGTTCAACAATAAGCATGTGTAATCAGCAGCTCTAACCACTTTGTTTTTGATTTTTTCTACTCTCAACTCTAAATGATGTCACAGGGGTTATCGCTAATGTGGTCTGCCAATTAGAAGAAAGTTGGCTTAAAGGAAAGGGAAAGGCAGCTAAAACACTCAGAGATGAAGTGGATGACTGCGCCAAGGCTCATCATACATGAACAAGCGTCATTTTGAACTTTGAATCACGGAATGTGACTTTAGTAGAGTCCAAGAGCAAAAATACAGAGCTGAGAGTGTAATAGTCATCTTTTTGAATTGGGGTAGAAAAAAACACCCTACACTTAGCTGGAAACAAAATGTCACACTTTTCTGACACCTTTTGATAATCACACATCACACTAGCTTGAATTCACACTGTAATAGAATTCACCGCAGCAACAGTTCAGTTAAGTGCCATTTACTGTCCCATCCTTAAAAGCTGATGCACTTCAACGTTACTTCTGGTTCACTTTTCAAACTGTACAGTAAGATCCTCAGTTGGCTATTTGACATAAGACTGACTGCAGAAAAGAGAGCACTCACTGAACCCTCATATGCTGCATTTCCAGACACTACAGGTTTAGTTAATGTCTTCTTCCATGAGCACAATTATTCTATAATGCCTTAATGCTGCCTCAAAATGTGTGCTTCGGATCCCCTAGTGGAGATGAAAGTGATTAAACTGTGGTTATGCCCTGAAGTGCTAAATTATCATAGCAACTTTGATTGGATAATGAAATGTTTTCGATGTGAAAATGGCCCCAGAGAGCTGGTAAAGATTAGGTAAGCGAGTGTTTGCATGCATGAACAGAGCACTAGTGGGATAAACACCACTCATGCAGCATTTGCATGACTCATGCAGTGTAGCATGCAAAAAGATCTTGTTTTCGGGAACTATTCAGGGCAATTAAGATTACAGATGCAAAATATCCTTCTTATCGAGTTATATTTACATGTTATTAAGGCTTTCCTACATAAAACAATGAATATCTTATAGTTGTGCACAGATCTCTCTGTGGAAAAACTCAAATTTTCTTTTGTGTTTGAAGATTTTTAACTTGTTGGAAATTAGGATTTCATCTTGTTGAGAATTTGTTAAGTTGTTGTCAAGCAGTCACCTTGGACGTCTGCTTCTTCAAGAAAAAGCTGATTACTTCTATATAAATTCAGTTTAACCTGCCTGAAATGCCTAAATGACCCTGTTCCACAGGGCACCTTGTGTCATGACACCAGAGATGTGGAATATGCTAACAATTATACTAGATTTTTAATACAAGGCTTCAAGTCATCTGTGTTTATGTTGAACTAGAAGGTTAGGAATGTCAAAAAGCATGATGGTATTCAACCTATCCAAGACCTCAAGAATGATGGATATTCCAAACACATCTGCCGAGCCGCAGCTGATTGAGTAAGTCCCTTGATGCGTATCAAATGTCCGCAATGTTTTTTCAGAACCGAACACCCCAACCTGACACCTGTGAAGGGGTGTTTTTTCAGGCAGCATGCTGAGAGGATCACTGATTTTGCCTTCCATTAGTAAAACTGAAACGTCATGTTACATAAACAATTTAAAAGCAGTGCTGATCTTTGGGATCTTCATTTTTGTTTCTTTTTAATACTCTGAGAAAGTATGACCTACTTGAGGATGGCTCCAAAAGTTAATTCATGCTGCCCACATAAGACAAAGACTCCAACCTACCAAGACTCTAATGCATACCTAAGAGTGAGTTGATGGATGCCAGTTGAAGTGACAAAATTATAAAGACATTTTAAGAAAAAAATTTTAAACAGAAAATGTTTACAAAGTTTACAAAGACTGAAAGCAGCATTTAGAACTTGGGAGAGGTTAACTCAGGGCATTCAGATTTTTAATGCATGGCAGAAATCATTGTGTGCCAACAAAGGCAACTGTACCTGATTGCTGCCTGCTAGCTTTACCTCCTGCTAACCTAAGTCGCTGAACTGGACTTCTGAACACACTTAGCATTTTGAATACAATGATGTGACAAACTACATTGTTTTCTATGTTGCTAAACCAGAAAGTCTGCTTGAATTTTGGTGTAGCATATTCAATATGTTACTTAGCACTGATTAGTAGTTATCTTTAAAGCTTGCTAATCAAACTGCTTAGCATTCGCTATTAATGTGATAACTTCTGGTTCCAGAAAGCCAAGATGGCAACAACTATGATGCTGGAATAATTAGAAATCCATAGGTGACAATATCAGTGAGTGTAGTCACATGGCTATTTAGTATTTAGTATTTATTTATTTATTGTCATTGTCAAGAACAATGAAATTGCGTTTGGGGCTTCCATACAACCCAAAAAAAAGAAGAAAATAATAAATACCCCTTAAAACCCAAGTGTACATATTTAACCCAGTGTGACTCCAATGCAATAAGACAATCCTTAGCAATAATGTTCGTAGAAATTCAGACAAAGACCTGAGAAACATGACAAAATGTTTCTCAGGCTATGTCCATCTTTTACAGTCTATGGATTTAGTTTAGGTTTTGTGTTTTTATTATTTCATGGTGAAATAGTCAAAGGTTCTTAGCTGATAATATGTGGAATCAAATGACCCAAAAAGCAAAAAAAATGCCATTAACAATGTGCAAAGAGACTTACAGAAATTGAACTGATTTGTTTAAGGATGCTAGATTAAATCTTTAGATTTTATCCGTAAAATTTCAGGCTGTTTTTATCATAAATTTGACCACACTAACATCACTCTGCTCCATACTACAGACTCTTATCAGTATATTTTTTAGTTATGATTTCCAAATTCACCAGGCAATACAACAACTACTTGTTCAGCGGGGAAGCATCATGCAGAATGTGTGGCCACTCATTAATTTAGTCAGAGAAGCAAAACTGTCATTTACATTTAGCGAACGAGACAAGGATTTAGATGTTGAAGAAGAGTTCGACTTCAATTATTTATTTATTTATTTTCATTTTTCTTCTTCCATTTCTCTGTGTTTCTGTTCAGAAAGATTCAGTATCACAGGTTTTACTGACCATATTGCCACATTAGTGGAAAGTTATTTGCAGTGCTGGGTCACTGCACCGTGGTATAATCCTCCACTCAACCTTTTAGTATAAACATGAATTATTTCGACTGCAGATCAGACAAAAAGGCTACACTTCAGCCTCCATTAAGTAGAACAAACTGTGTAATAGCCTGATAGTCGTACAAGCATTGTCAATTTCATATTTATATAGTTAAAATTTTGAAACTTGTCTAATACCACACTGCAGCACACTGTTGAGGCTCCTGACAACTTTAAAATAAAAAGTTTGAGGAACCACTTATCCTCTCCACAGGACTGCACAAGCTGCCAACTCTCACTGAACCGATTGTGCTCATTGTCACCGTTTCTGATGTTTCCATAGCAACATTGCACTCTCATCTTATCCAGTGGGTGATTAAAGAACGCACTGGGGTGGATAAAATGAACTGATCTGGAGTGGAAATAGAGCGAGAATGAGAGAGAGAGAGAAAGGAATCCAGTATGTCTTGTCCCTTTTGAAGCGTGTTTAGATAGCAATTAGCAGTTCACCCCTCGAGCGTCTGAAGTAGGCAACTGCTGACGCTTTGAAGATCAAATTAACCAATTACGGGCAGATAAGACTCTCAGGAGTTCTACCTCCCCGTTTTATCATGGATACTACATGCTTGTGAGATAACAGAATATTTAGGGAGTAGCACTGCTGTCTGCTTGTCACGGCATTAGCCACCAAAGTTTTTCTGGAATACTATTTTTTCTTCTGATCAAAGCGTTATTGTACTTTCTTTGAAGCTAGGTCATATGAAGTGCTTTTCCATAATCGGTAACTGTACCTGCAGCATGCCCCCACTTTGGAGAAACTAAGTAGTGTGCTGCTTTATACACTGTTGCTAGCAAAGCCTATTTTAGCACTAACAAAATAACAGCAACCTAACCACCAAAATCAATATCCTAATTGTACTTTTGTAGTGCTTTACCTTAGACTCCGATCATTCAAGGATTTTAGAGATCCTCATCAACTGGTGCCATGATTGGTTAGACTTTTTAACAGATTCAAATGGACTTAGTGTTACGACTCCTAGTGAAGACACATGCAAAGTACAGCGGTCTTGAGTTTTGGTGATATTGATTAGTCTGACACTTGCAGTAATTAGCAGATACAGTATCTGTCTGTGCATTGCACTCAACAGTTTATGGATACAGCTGGCTAACCACGCTTGCAAACATTAGTTGATAATTGAGCACATTACTCTCTTGTCCAAATATGCTAACTTCAGGCTAAGTAAAAGAAAACAACATGGAAACAGCCAAAAATGTTAAATTTGAGGAACTTTGACGAACTCTGATGTCAAACACTGACTTTGGGCTCCAGAGTGGTTAGGCTACGAGTGGAAAAATTATGTAACCAAACAGCTTCAGAAAAGGTAAAGTCTAAAACAAAAGTAAAATAGTTTAAAAAAAACCAAACATGTTTCCTAACTTGAGGCCCTAACTACCTCAGGAGAAGACAACAATAACATTTTAAGAGGAGATGGGGTTTGTGATTAAAAATGACTGTTGAGCTGGAAGTGAGAGTATGTTGTGAGAATACTAAAGTCAAAGCTGTAGTTGATCAGCAACCAGTGTTCTGGAAGAAAAAGTAAGTTATTTTTTGTCAAGGGTGTTTCTGAAGAGGTTGGCCTCAGTACCTCATCAGAAAGGACTGCCATACAGTGAGGTAAAACAGTGACACAACTTACCCTACATTTTCTTCATCTGTGGGTCTCGGATTACAATATATTTGGCTTCCAACCCTGTCAATAGCAGCACGTTGCTTAGCTTGCAGTCCATTAATGCTTCCTGCTTCTCAAAACTAGAGGCTACACTGTCTATAAATACCTCACACAACTCTTCTTCAAAGAAACCAAACCATCCGTTTTACATCAGCAACGCTCAAAGTTTAAGAGTGCACCTTATCCCTGAGTCAAGTTTACATAAACTGACAGATGTGCTCCAAGAAGGAAAACAAATGAAAAAAAAAAAACCAGCATTTGCTATATTTGTCTACATAGTTCCCACGCTCAGTCTTCATTCACGGGAGAGAAAGGGGGGTTTGAAACCTAAGATGCTTCAGTCAAGCCTGTCCAGGCTGACAATGTCTCAATGAAACATGTCGGGGGGAAACAGGAAAAGAAACCGTAACAATGCTATTGTTGCTATATTGGTCGGCAAAGTGACAGCTAAGGACCAAGTACAGAGAGGGTCTTTTTGTTTTGCCTAGTCTATTCATGTCAATGCAGACTTTGTATATGGCAACTTATGGTGAGCACATAAGTACTGCTATATTTGGATGGATTGGATAATTTCACTTCCATATGACTTCCATAGACAATGGTGAACAGTCTCTGTGAAAAGTGCTACACAAGCCGAAAACTATTTTACAAGTGTTTTCAGACAAGTTGGCATCTTCCAAACAAACTATGGACAACTGTGGTAATCTGCTGGTGACCAAACTTTGACCTGTACGTATCAAAATACGTGGGTTTATAAATCATAGCAATCATAAACTATTTACTTTTTTCCCCACCAAAAAGTTATATTTTATGAAGACTATATGGTTAGGGGTTAGGGTTACTTTACATCAGACCTCATGAGGTTAAAGCCATTTCCAACTTCAACATAAACTATCACTAAAAGTGAGCAGCACCTAGTTCTATTTAATGCATTTGATTGCTTACTTAAGGCCTCAAGTTAGGCTACAGTGACCTCCCCTTCCTCAAGTTCTCCACTGTCTCGCAGATCAAACATAGAAACCTGGATTTCCTTGATCTCGCTGAGCCACCGCAGGTGAGAAAAAGCACTCGCAGACCTGAGCCCGTGTTATCCAGCTGTCACCCACATGATTCAGCACGCACAAGATGCATGCACGCTCTCACACACATGCACTGATGTGTACTTAACACGGCTCAGCACACAGAAATTCAATAACTTGACCTCTGGGAGGCTTAAAAACACAGAATGAGCGACTTGTGCGGATGTGAACAACGTGTAGAGCATGTAGTGCAGCTAACCTGTATACGAAGGTGTTTTATCCTATCTGCACATACAGGGCTTTCAATAGAGGAGGAAGGAATTGGGGAGGACAGTACAGATAAACATCTCCACTTTCAAATTAATGCTGTCAAACTCCCTGCACACTTTAGTGGAAAGCAGACAAAACATTTGGGACCTCTGAAGCTGCTCTTACACACTCAAGTACTCAAGTACGAGTGCACTTTTAACCATCCTTCAAGGCACTGTCTCCTGTCTCCTTTATGTGTGCCGGCGCTTCAAGCAACCACCAAAATATCCAGTGGCTCTTTGAATTTGGGTCACAAAAAGCCAGACTCACATGCTACGTAACAATGCCCACACACAGACTTTTTTGGTAAGCTGCCAAAGTTTTACAGCTAATACCTGTCGACCTCTTAAAGTGGGATCAGCTGATTTGCTCGTGTCTGTGGAAGCTGCCACACTTCAGGGAGGACCACGAGACCAAATTAAAAGCTGAAGTTCTTCAGAACTCCTCGCTATAAATGTCTGTCTAGCAACTGTTTCTTCACAAGTTTCTTTTCAACCACCATACAGACTGGCTCCACACTACTCGCTGGCTCCACACTACTCGCTGGCTCAGTCCTGAAGCCACCGCTCTGTCATTATCATTCCAGCAATGCTGGCACTGAATGCTTCCACTCCTTATTTCCACTGAGAATACAGTCTGATCTGAGATGGAGGGTGAAAGCATGCGGGAATCCCCCAGGGACTGGGAGACTTAAGTAAACTACTCTAAGAAGAACTCCCTCTGAGACAGCCCACACCTCCCACACCTCCTTACAGTAAGCACACACACATACAAAAAAAAATAAAATACAAATCAAACTCCCCTCTCTTCTTCCTGTTCCTTACCTTCCACATGATTAAAATCCCATCATCCACAAACAAAAGTGAAAAAGAGAGGAAGAGAGAGAGAAGTGGGAGTGGGGGGGGGAGGGAATGTCAGCTATCTTTGGCTCTCTCTCTCCTCTGTGGGATGCAGAAACAGCAGCGGCGGCGGCAGTGGCAAAAGCAACAGCAAGCAGCAAACTTGGGACTCAGAGAGGATGTAGCTGCGTCTCCGTGGCTGTGTCATCACCTCTCATGATATGTTTCCTCCCCTGCCTGTGTAAGCCTTTCCATCCTGACCCGGCACAGAGAAAGAGAGAGAGAGAGAGAGACGGGACAAAGTAGTGTACCGCCCCCCTCTCTTTATCCCCTCCTCCTCTGTCCATTCCTCCCTTTCTGTTTCCCTGTATTCAAATCTGCCAGCGAGCTGCTCTGTCTCAAAGTAGGCCAATCACTGAATTGCTGGGGGGTGGAGTCAGGGCCCGCTGTGTGTGCAAGTGTCCTTGCAGTCATACAAACAGACATTGGGTGTGCATGTCTACTTATCCTTGCAGTAATATGTTTTGCATGCAAATTCATATTCCAAGTGTGATGAGCACAAAAAAAAACATCCCGTAGTTCTCAAGAGTGGATTTTCAAATAATTGCTTAGTCTCAGATGCAATAATTGAACAAATAAAAAGCCAGACTCCAGATTATTTTGCTGGGTTTATGTTTTCGTCTTGCAAATATTTACTGCATCTCTCAGTCACTTCAAGTGCCCTCTAAATGGCCAAACCTCCGGGAGTGAAAAATGAAGCCAGTAACAGCAGCTCCAAGAGTGGTTACTTGAGCCTGAAATGCTAGAAAAGACAAAGTCCCCACAGGCTCTCATGTTAAAATGCCCAATTTCATAGCATTAAAATACACGCTTACAGATACATGAAGCATTTGGGGTGTTTATGGATACTTTCCCCTTTCGTAACAGCCTTATAGTAGACACATTTTTTTCATAACTTCTCCTGTTGGATATTTTTAAGGCTAAAAGTTAGAGGTAGGGCTGTTTCGATTGGCATAGATGATAACTATAATACTTTTAATCATGACAGATATGGCTTGCTTATGTGGCACAGATTGTCCAAGAACTTTCAGGTCTATTCTTGGTATATTAAAGTGCAGCACCATATTAGCCCATAGCTTTGCACCAGTTAGTGCTTCCAGCACATACAGATTATGCAGCTTGTTAATTGAGCTAGCTTATATTTACACCCCAGTCACTCAGGCCGAGATTGTCGCCCCAGTTGGCAACTGGCTGCCAACCACCATTTGGTATAGAAAAAAAAACTTCCTGAGTGTTTGCTGTAGGCAGCTGGAACCCTGAAGTCTGAGTCATCCAGGTTTAGAGTCCATCAGTGACCGCCCAATAGCCTCTTGTCACTGGAGAAAATCTATATTTCGCAAGTAGTTGGCAAATGGTTGCTGGAGGTTGGTAGGTGAAATTGTTTGCTAAGCTTGTTTGTTTACAGTGCCTGGTGAACCAAACTTCAGATTGCCACAGTTGTCCATAGTTTGTCTGAAGATGCCTACTTGTTTGCAAACACTTGCCAACTGCTAGTAAAGTGGTAGTAAAGTAGTTTTCAGTTTGCATAGCACTTTTTACTGTTGCAACATTAACTTTTGCTTTAAAGGCATCACAACCCTTTCATAGTTTCAGGTATTGTTTGGTAGTTAAGCATAATGGAGGACATAAAAACTGTTGTAAAAAACATTGCTAAGATTACATTTCTGATTATAGCTAATTTGTTTGGAGATTTGCAATGCAAAGTCAGTTCTTCAAATGCATCTGCACAGGTAGCATGCTAACACGAAGGAAGCCAAGAATCCAGAGCCCGAACTTAAACTGTTCCACAAATCACGTGTTGAGCTGTCAGGATTTAAGGCTCCATTTTCTAACTGTGCATGTTTCTAAAGACGAATCACTGTATTGATCGGTTACGCTGGTGCCAGTACTGAAAGAAAGACCTGATGTGTGTCCTCATCAGGATAGGGATTTGTGTTGACGTATGGGCCTACAAGTTTTACATTATTCACTTCAAAATAATAATATGTGTGTCTGACTTTTGTTGAATAAAAGTTACATAAAACTGAATTGCTTGAAATACAAGTGCAGCAAGAAGATGAGGAAATCTCTTATTACATATTACATACTGACACTATGTTTATCATCGTTGTGGTAAAGACACCAGTTGAATTTGACATTTAACTTTAATTTATACCAGCTGTGCTACAGTTAATAGCAGTTAGTGAGGAAGAACATTGTTTATGCTAGGGAGCTTAAAACCACAGATTAGTATAAATGCCGTGACCATGATTTGTTATTTACTAGGAGAACAACAAGCATGCCGCACAGCAAGAAGGTCCTGAGTTCAATTCCAACATCCGGCCGGGGTCTTTCTGTGTGGAGTTTGCATGTTCTCCCCGTGTCTGCGTGGGTTCCCTCCGGGTACTCCGGCTTCCTCCCACCGTCCAAAGACATGCAGCTTGTGGGGATAGGTTAATTGGATAACCCAAATTGTCACTAGGTATGAATGTGAGTGCGAATGGTTGTTTGTCCCTGTGTGTTAGCCTTGCGACAGACTGGCGACCTGTCCAGGGTGTACCCCGCCTCTCGCCCTATGACAGCTGGGATAGGCTCCAGCGCCCCCCGCGACCCTGAAAAGGATAAGCGGAAGTGAATGGATGGATGGAACAACAAGCATAGTGGAAGCTGTACTAAAGGCGAATGCCATCAACAGCAGTTCAAAGTAAGAACACTTCAACAAATATGTTAAATATTTGTCAAATGAAGTTCTCTTTGTATTGGAGATGAGTAAAATCCACTACACATGAGACACCTGTGTATTACCTTCCATCTGTCCACCCCTGACACGTCCTCAGCACAAATTCACCCTCTGTAATTTATTTAAATGCCTCCCCAATGTCCCGATGTCACTCCCTCTCTCCCTCCACCTTGAAACCTCAGCTGTTTTGGCTGCTCCCCATAAAAACAATCTCCTCCTTTTTTTTCCCCTTTTTTTTTTAACACAGCCCACAAGGAAAGCAGCTTAAATTAATCTCCGAGATGCAAGTCAGTCGCACACGCAGCCCACGCTGGCCTGTCATTACTGCAATCTTTGATCCAGAATCTTCAGCTGCTTGGAAAGCCTACCTGTCTGAAACGCAGTGGACAGTTCATTTTGAGAAAGCGATTATGTGTGAGAAATGGCAGAAAGTCTGAATCAAAACCATTTTTGAGAAGTCTACAGTTTATGTTTAAAAAAAAACTTGATAGCAAGCAGCTCATTGCTAGCTTATCTGAAATAATCCCTAACATTTTTGCCCTAGAGAAGTGACTCCTCTAGTTTTTGAGTGTAGAACATGGTTCCTGCTCTTGCAGTGGATTGTCGGTTTAACTCTATCTTGCATGCTTGTATGGTTTGGCGTGAAAATATGTTGAATATGCCAGATAAACCTGTTTGTTTGGGTCTGCTAAGTCCCAAACAGCATGCCTAAAACTGTCAATGCTTGGCATTTCGTTTCACTGGCGCGTTTAACAGATTCCTATTAGATAATGTGTTTTTGGAGTTCTTATAAGGTCATTTAGAGCCAAAGTGGTAAAATACGCTTAAAGTGGGAAAGTATGGCATGCTTAGTGAATTTTTTAAACATCAGGGAAAATTTTCATATTCCAAACCCTAGACTAAGTTGACTAAAGTGTATGTGTATGCTCAGTGTGTGTGTGTGTGTGTGTGTGTGTGTGTGTGTGTGTGTGTGTGTGTGTGTGTGTGTGTGTGTGTGTGTGTGTGTGTGTTGCAGTTGCAGGATTCTGGTGTGTATTTCTGGCGGTTGGAGTGGGATCAGTCGAGGTGAGGCTGCTGCTAAAGAATGCTCTTTTGGAAAAGGACAAGGAAAGAGTTTCCATCTCGGGTCAGTTGCCGGCAAGAGAGCAAGACCACTCACTTTCTGAACACTCTTTACCAGGCCGGCAAGACGTGAAGTGTTCCCTCGCTATGTGAAGAAGGAAAAGTAAAAGCACATGCAGTTAGTAAAAGAAAAAGAAATGTCAAAGGAAAAATATGACCCTACGATCTAAGAACTAAGAATAAACATGAGTTGACTGGTGAAATTGGAAAATATGTCTCGCTAAAGGTTGGACTTTCAGGAGTGCCTTTTTTAAGTCTCAGATATTAGCTTCACAGAGATGGCAAGCATAGTCAGCTATGCTAAGTAACATACAAACACATTAATCAAATTTCTTTCTGCTGGTTAGTGCTGGTTAGTGTGATAGAGTGTGATACAATTACAGTGTGATGTAATTGTAGCAAAATTCTTAAAAAGCCCACCTAATAATGAAAACTATAAGAACTTATACATTTTAAGATAGCTAGTTACAAAAGTATCCTGCTGGTACCACTGAGGAAACTAGCTATACACATACCAAAGCTGTATTCTTAAGTAGACGTTTAAGCTTGATTGGGACTTCTATGGAAAATCTGGGTCCTAACTTACGTCGTAACCTGAAACTCCTTTTAGTCCTACACCATAACCTTCCACGCCACTCAAGTCACTGCCGGCTGCATCGACCCAGCGTGTAGTTACATTTCTCAGGAGGTGCACGTCAGGTTACATATAAGGTTACGGTGTAGGGTTAAAAGGAGTTTCCGCTCCTGATGGACGTTGCAATGTAGATTTCCTGCTGAAGCATAAATAACACAAAACTCTGTTTCTGCTCTAAAGTTGGGCCTTTTAACATTTGAGGATTGACATATTTTCAGAGTCAGACCCCATTGGTCATTTAAGGAACTGCAGTTTTTCACAATCAGCATAACGTCAGTAAACTTGTGTACGATCGCCAGTTCCTGTTGGAATTACGAACATCGACCAGTTCTCAAGCAGTAAATTCATCAGACCATATCTTTGTGATGCTAATACCTGCATATAGGTCCCTACTGATCAGAGAAAAACTCTTTGTGAGGAAGGTAAGTTTGGTCTGAGGGATTAATGGAAGTCTAACAGAACTGCTTTGAATCCACGCAGACATGTTCTGAGCTGCTGCCACTGATAATCAGCACACTAATGTGCAGGAGTATGCTACATCTGTATCTGCCTACATCCATAAATGCACAGAGGACCTCTGTGTCATAAAGAACATCCCCACTAAGGCCAGTGAGAAACTATGGATGATACAGGAAGTACATGAAAAACTAAAAGTACAGAATGAACCAAGCTCAACTGTCTACAGGGGATGCCATTTCCTCTGCTTTCCACCGGAGCTTGGCACTTGTGGAGGAGAAGTCATGTATGAATGCTTCTTGTTGACTTCAGCTCAGCATTCAATACGGTCAGCAGATGGTCAACAAACCAACACCCAAGGGTATCTGGACCCCCATGTGTAACTGGCTGCTGGACTTCCTCACCAACAGACCTCAGTCAGTAAGAGTGGGAAACAGCATCTCCAGCTCCATCAGCTCGCCTCAGGGCTCTGTTCCGAGCCCACTGCTGTTCACGCTGCTGACATATGACTGCAGTGCCGCATCTGCTTCTAATCACATCATCAAGTATGCAGATGAAACAACAGTGGTAGGTCTCATTAGGAACAGCAATGACCTGTCCTATAGAGAGGAGGTGAAGCGATTGGTGGAATGGTGCAGTGTTAATAGTCTGTTCCTGAACACTGAACATTAAGAGGAGCAAGGAGATTATCATCGACTTCAGGAAAAAACAGCCCAGTCATTCCACACTTGTACTTGAGAACAAGTGCTGTGGAGGTAGTCAAAAGCATCAAGCTTTTGGGGGTAGAGATAACTGACAGCCTGGACTGATCATTTTATACAGGATCAGTAGTTAAATGGACTCAGCAGTGTCTGTACTTCCTGCTCCTGGATGAGGAGAGCATACCTTTGCCCTCCCATCCTCTCCACTTTCTACCGTGTCACTGTCGAGATCGTGCTGACCAGCTGTACCTCCATCTGGTTTGGCAGCTCCAGGGTCCCAGAGAAGAAGTCGCTACAGAGAGTGGTGAGAATTGCTGAAAAGATCAGTGGGACTTCTCTTCCATCCATCCAGGATATCCCACACAGACGCTGTCTCAGCAGAGCCCGTAACACCATCCCTACTATTCAAATTGCCATTATTCATTTGATTGATGTTAATCACCAGTCTATTTTGCCATCTGACTATATTTTGTTCTATTGTTTTGCGTGAACAGCTTTTACCTATTTCTTTAAAAATTGCTGCCTACTTTTGAACTTACCATTTATTCAGTTTTCTGTACCACTAAAGTGAGAGTTTGCTTTCCTTTGAAACAAAGTTTTGTCTTTGAGCGTACACAGACTCAAAATGTTTTATTCCACTGATGCAACACTGTAGACATGGATACTGTATTGTGTTGCATTGACAGGTCGTCTGTTACTTTTTTTCCCCCCTTGGAAGTTATCCAACAGCACTCTTTGGAATTAAAACATGAACACGAGGACTCACAGTGGGCAAATATCCTCCACGCCATGACATCACCACCACCAGCCTGAACCACTGACATAAGGTGGCTCCACACTTTCATGTTATGCATGCCAGACTCTGACCATACCATCTGAGAGTCATCAGACCAGGGTTCTAACCATCTATATTCCAAATTTAGTGAGACAGTGTGACTTGTAGCCTCTTTTTTCTGTTCTTCACTGACATGTGGCTCCTGGTGTGCTCTTCTGCTTAAAGGTATGATATCTTGTGAACCATTTACAGATGCTCTTCTGCATACCTGGGTTGTAACAAGTTACTGTTGCCTTCTTATCACCTCAATGCAGTCTGGCCATTCTCCCCTGACCTTTGGCATCAAGACGGCATTTTCCCCAGAGAAGTGCTGCTCATTGGATAGTGTCTCTTTTTCAGACCATTCAAGTCTCTCAGCACACACACAGTAGCTAAAGCTTTGTGTGTGTGCTGTAAAGCAGCGTGACTGTTTTTCACTTTGAACTATATATCCCTGTGATGCCCCTGGTGGTATTGTGATTGTGCTTCAAATGTCATTGTGGAAAAAGACAAAAGGGTGCTGAGTATTAGAATAATAATGGCTTCATTTTATAACTTTTAAAGCAAGAAATAAAAGAAAAATATTTTTTTCTTCTTCTTTTTTTTTTTAGTAAAAACACAAAATTTTCCATTCTGTTCAGAAATGTCATTTCCGTGGAGATGTTTTGACACACACATAGAAACACAGATGTATTCACAAACCAGAGAGACCGAGAAAGTTTGACTCTGTTTGTATTCAAGGCTGCGGTTTTGTTTGTACCCAGAGAGCTTTTTTTTTTTTTATCATCAGCTGTAAGAAAACATGAGACAGATAATAAAGTTAGTGACGGTAAAAGCTTTTCTATGGAAACCCAAAGCAATATTTCCAAGCTTGATTTTTATCGTCTGCTTTATGAAGGCTGCTCCATCTTTTGGTAAAATATAGGGTCTGTACTCTTGCCTTTTCATTTTCAAGTGTCCCATGACGACTCTCAATTTGGGAAAGGTTGGCCTCCGCTCAGAATTTAAAGAGGCTTTACTTTTAACTACCAGGAATGAGCGGAATGCAGAGGGGTCTGTCTCCTCTCTCGGACCATTACAGGGATAAAAGACGACAGGGTTATGACCAAGACCTTTGCAGAGGGCAGCAACGCCATGGGTAGCCTGGGATTTGTAGGATTTACCTCACGTGTGCACTTCAAGGTATTTAAATAGACCCTGGTCAACATCCTGGGTGAACGATATGCAAAAAGACAAATTCTGTAGAGTATCCAACAATGCAAATCCTTTCAAACCCACCAATCTGTGCTAAAAAAAACATCAGATCCATCTGCATATTATCTTCCAGAGGCACTTTTACGACTTGGATGGAGAGCATCTTAAAACCTCCCCTCTTCACTGATTGTTATCTTTAACAGTATTTACTGTATGACTCATGTGAAGCTTGGGAGATATTCTGTATAGGCCTTCTTATGTTTGCTCTCAATTGCAGACCTTCTTGTATAAGACCAAAAGAAAACACGGGGCCATCTTTGTAGTTGCAGTAAAAGCCCTTTTGGAAAATGCCAAACAGATTTCCCCTCAAGCTGACCTTTGGCCCTTTTTTTAAGAGCAAGTTCACATGCGGTCAGCAGAGGACTGGTTTTAATCAGGATGTCGAAGACATACAGCTGGTACCAGCTGAGACATTGTCTGCTTTGAAGTGCAGTTTGGGATTTAAGAGGGTGTAAAGTAGGAATGAAGTTGCATTTTGGTTGTGCTCCTTTGTGTGTTTTGGGAGATACTCTTGTGGAGCCTGGAAGCTATCTGTCTCTGTCAAGTGACCTCAGTAAATAAAGTGATCTAATCTGCGAAAAACTAATACACAGAAAAGCCTCGAAAAACAGACATTAGGAAGGGACAAGAGGCAAGACAGACAGATTAAGAGATAAAGAAGAGGGGGGGGGTAGTGCAGGAGATAAAGAAATCAACATGATAAACACTAAGTGCAAAGTCTCTCTTTTCTCAGAAAATGACTATAGATCAAGAGTAACCTTTCTGTGTCAGCAAAGAGTAGTTCCAATAACAAACAAATCAGATGTGGGGCCTCAATTTGCTCTGTTAGTACACTCCATGTAGTGCACACTATTTTAAAATAAATTATATTGCATATTATGTGAGTTTGTCTCTAATCGAAGACAGTGAGTTGTCTTAGTTTTAACTAATTTGACCCTACACCTGGTATTTCAATGAAACGCTGCTGCTAGCTAGTGACCAAACTCAGTGATAGGTTGCTATGCAATGGCTAGCTAAAACTGCTGTTATCCTATGCTCTTCTACTGGAACAGCAATGTTATTCAGGTAACCTGTTAGAGCAGGGGTGTCAAACTCAAATACACAGTGGGCAAAAATTCAAAACTGGAACAAAGTCGCGGGCTAACGTTAATATTTATTGAAATATATTTATTCCTCCAGATATAAGAATGAATCTTTTCTTATGGACTCAAACACGTTTTGCTGAAAAACTGTATGAAAAACTGTAAAAATATGGAACAAGCAAAGCTTAATACTAAACAATATATATATTAGCTGTATAATACCAGTAGGCCAGCTCTAATAGTAATTTGGTATGGCTTCACGGGCCAAATGTAATTAGGCTGCGGGCCAAATTTGGCCCACGGGCCAGAGTTTGACACCTACAGTGGGGCAAAAAAGTATTTAGTCAGCCACCGATTGTGCAAGTCCCCCCACCTAAAATGATGACAGAGGTCAGTAATTTGCACCAGAGGTACACTTCAACTGTGAGAGACAGAATGTGAAAAAAAAAATATCCATGAATCCACATGGTAGGATTTGTAAAGAATTTATTCGTAAATTAGGGTGGAAAATAAGTATTTGGTCAATAACAAAAATACAACTCAATACTTTGTAACATAACCTTTGTTGGCAATAACAGAGGTCAAACGTTTACTATAGGTCTTTACCAGGTTTGCACACACAGTAGCTGGTATTTTGGCCCATTCCTCCATGCAGATCTTCTCAAGAGCAGTGATGTTTTGGGGCTGTCGCCGAGCAACACGGACTTTCAACTCCCGCCACAGATTTTCTATGGGGTTGAGGTCTGGAGGCTGGCTAGGCCACTCCAGGACTTTCAAATGCTTCTTACGGAGCCACTCCTTTGTTGCCCGGGCGGTGTGTTTTGGATCATTGTCATGTTGGAAGACCCAGCCTCGTTTCGTCTTCAAAGTTCTCACTGATGGAAGGAGGTTTTGGCTCAAAATCTCACGATACATGGCCCCATTCATTCTGTCCTTAACACGGATCAGTCGTCCTGTCCCCTTGGCAGAAAAACAGCCCCATAGCATGATGTTTCCACCCCCATGCTTCACAGTAGGTATGGTGTTCTTGGGATGCAACTCAGTATTCTTCTTCCTCCAAACACGACGAGTTGAGTTTATACCAAAAAGTTCTACTTTGGTTTCATCTGACCACATGACATTCTCCCAATCCTCTGCTGTATCATCCATGTGCTCTGTGGCAAACTTCAGACGGGCCTGGACATGCACTGGCTTCAGCAGTGGAACACGTCTGGCACTGCGGGATTTGATTCCCTGCCGTTGTAGTGTGTTACTGATGGTGACCTTTGTTACTTTGGTCCCAGCTCTCTGCAGGTCATTCACCAGGTCCCCCGTGTGGTTCTGGGATCTTTGCTCACCGTTCTCATGATCATTTTGACCCCACGGGATGAGATCTTGCGTGGAGCCCAGATCGAGGGAGATTATCAGTGGTCTTGTATGTCTTCCATTTTCTGATGATTGCTCCCACAGTTGATTTTTTCACACCAAGCTGCTTGCCTATTGTAGATTCACTCTTCCCAGTCTGGTGCAGGTCTACAATACTTTTCCTGGTGTCCTTCGAAAGCTCTTTGGTCTTGGCCATGGCGGAGTTTGGAGTCTGACTGTTTGAGGCTGTGGACAGGTGTCTTTTATACAGATGATGAGTTCAAACAGGTGCCATTCATACAGGTAACGAGTGGGGGACAGAAAAGCTTCTTACAGAAGACGTTACAGGTCTGTGAGAGCCAGAGATTTTCCTTGTTTGAGGTGACCAAATACTTATTTTCCACCCTGATTTACGAATAAATTCTTTACAAATCCTACCATGTGGATTCATGGATTTTTTTTTCACATTCTGTCTCTCACAGTTGAAGTGTACCTCTGGTGCAAATTACTGACCTCTGTCATCATTTTAAGTGGGGGAACTTGCACAATCGGTGGCTGACTAAATACTTTTTTGCCCCACTGTATGTGTTAGAGGATGTTCAGATGGTGAAGGTTTTATTCCAAGAAAATATCCTCCACGCCATGACATCACCACCACCAGCCTGAACCACTGACATAAGGTGGCTCCACACTTTCATGTTATGCATGCCAGACTCTGACCATACCATCTGAGAGTCATCAGACCAGGGTTCTAACCATCTATATTCCAAATTTAGTGAGACAGTGTGACTTGTAGCCTCTTTTTTCTGTTCTTCACTGACATGTGGCTCCTGGTGTGCTCTTCTGCTTAAAGGTATGATATCTTGTGAACCATTTACAGATGCTCTTCTGCATACCTGGGTTGTAACAAGTTACTGTTGCCTTCTTATCACCTCAATGCAGTCTGGCCATTCTCCCCTGACCTTTGGCATCAAGACGGCATTTTCCCCAGAGAAGTGCTGCTCATTGGATAGTGTCTCTTTTTCAGACCATTCTCTGTAAACCCTAGAGATTTTGGTTGTGTGGAAAAAGTCCAGAAGATCAACATTTTCTGAAATACACTTATAAAATGTGTTCAATGTGCAGCCCATTGTGTTGGATTGTCAATGCAACCCTCTTCTCCCATTCTTCACACACTGATAGCAGCACCGCAGGAGAAATGCCAGCACAGGCATCCAGTATCCGTACACAGCAAAATCTCCAGTGTTACATTAACAGTAGAGAGTGTCTATATGGGTCCACACTTCTGAGTGTTAAATACAACACTGTTGAGTGTTAAATTAACACTTTTGACAGTGTTATATGTTTAAAAGTAACCTAGTCAGTTTTGAAGATTAACAATGGCTAACACTGAGCAGTGCTGATTTTCTAACACTGGAATATTCCTAACATTTTGAGTTATTTTCCAGTGTTAGAAAATCAGCACTGGGAACGTGAGCATTAGCCGGCTCTTGGGCGGTCGCTGTCACGCACAACCAAGTTTGTTTCTCTGTTCAGCCATTGTTAATCTTCAAAACTGACTAGGTTACTTTTAAACATATAACACTGTCAAAAGTGTTAATTTAACACTCAACAGTGTTGTATTTAACACTCAGAGGTGTGGACCCATATAGACACTCTCTAGTGTTAATTTAACACTGGAGATTTTGCTGTGTAGTTTCAGGTGCTGCACATCTCGTATCTTCACACCATAGACAATTGTCTTCAGATGACCCCAAAGATAAAAGTCTAAGGGGGTCAGATCGGGAGACCTTGGGGGGCATTCTACTGGCCCACGATGACCAATCCACTTTCCAGGAAACTGTTCATTTAAGAATGCTCGGACCTGGCACCCATAATGTGGTGGTGCACCATCTTGCTGGAAAAACTCAGGGAACGTGCCAGCTTCAGTGCACAAAGAGGGAAACACATCATCATGTAGCAATTTCAAATATCCAGTGGCCTTGAGGTTTCCATTGATGAAGAATGGACCCACTATCGTTGTACCCCATATACCACACCAAACTAGAGATGGCACGATACCACTTTTTTATGTCCGATACCGATATCATAAATTTGGATATCTGCCGATACTGATGTGAATCCGATATAGTGTGTTTTTTAATCAATAAAAATGTTTTTTTAATATCTTGCTGCTTTTTGTATAAGTTCATACTCAAGTTACAAAAAAACAAACACTAAAGCTATTCTGTTATACCTGTATGTAAAAATATTTCATAGTTCAGCAATACTGATCAATCTAATAAACTTAAACCTACTCCATCCTCCCTATTCTGGTATTTTAAAGAGTAAGCAACCTAACTAATAGTGTTCTAAAACTCCCAGCAAAAAAAAATTAAAAATAGGGAACCCCCCACCCTCCACCTCATGATGCTTAATCGACGTAATCAACTTTAATTTGATGCAGTGTGGGGAAAAAAATGCACAGAACTCAATTATTTTTCAAGAATAATTAAATAGATTCAGCATCTTTCTTCAACAGAATTGCAGACTGCACAGATGGAAAAAGTACAATAGCTTACCTAGGGTATATTAGACTTAATAGTTACTATATACAGTAATGGACTTCTATACATTTTTTATCAGATTAAAACTTTGGGTGTAAGATGCGGATAATTATTTATTAAAAGCTACACAATTTAAATGAGAATAAGAAAGAAAAGTATGTCTTTGTGCCCCCTTTTCCCTGTTAATGCCCTATCGGCCCCCCTGGCTAAACTTTGCTAGATCCGCCCCTGCACAGTTAAGATCCTGGTGTAAAAAGTAATATTAAATAAATTCTAACAACAGCTTATCAAGCTTAAACGTGCTGCTGTTGTTCAGCCGCTGGTTTCCTCTTTCTGGTGCGAAGTGGGCCAAAAACAAAGAAGAGAGACGGGAGTCGCGACAGAAAAGCCGATCAGCTGATCATTGATCAGTTTCATGATTGAAGTAGCAGCAGGAGAGGCAGGGAGAGAGAAGAGGCAGTTGCTCCATATATCGGTTGTTAAGCTTAAAGCGGGAATGCTTTACAAACATTCAGAGATGGACTTACACACTTGCTTTATTTTTCTCGGGGATATCTTTGTCGGAGATGAAATTCCGGGTTGGTAGCGAAGCTCCAAATGCTTAACCAGACCACTGACAGGTCTCGCACGCCACAGCCGCTCTATCACGTGACGCATACTGTTCCGACGTGCTAAAGTTATAAGGCGAGTTACAGCGTGTCGCAAGTTTTGTGAGGTGCTTTTTTGATATTTAACGGATCGGATTACATTGTTTATTTCTCTCCAGTAGTTTAGGTCAGTATCGGACCAATACCAATACGTAATATCGGATCGGTCCATCTCTACACCAAACCATGACTTTTGTTGTTCCAACAGTCTTGGAGGGATCCATCCAATGTGGATTAGTGTCAGACCAATAGCGGTGGTTTTGTTTGTTAACTTCACCATTCACATAAAAGTTTGCCTCATCACTGAACAAAATCTTCTGCGTGAACTGAGGGTCCTGTTCAAATTTTTGTTTTGCCCATTCTGCAAATTCCGTGCGCCGATCTGGGTCATCCTCGTTGAGATGCGGCAGTAGCTGCACTTTGTAAGGGTGCCATTTGTGAGTAGCTAATATCCGCAGAAGGGATGTTCGACTAATGCCACTCTCCAGTGACATGTGGCGAGTGCTACGCTTTGGGCGCTTGCTGAATGAAGCTAGGACAGCCACTGATGTTTCTTCATTAGTGACATTTTTCTTGCGTCCACATTTTGGCAAATCCAACACTGAACCAGTTTCACGAAACTTAGCAAGCAGTTTGCTAACTGTAGCATGGGAGATGGGTGGTCTCGTAGGGTGTCTTGCATTGAAATCTGCTGCAATGACCCGGTTACCGCCAGATATCAACACAATTTCGATCCGCTCCTCACGTGTTAACCTCTTCAACATGTCAATGGCTGTGAACAAAGAGAAACTTGTAAATAACTCGTGAAAGAATAAAGTTATGTTGAAACCAAGCACACCATTGTTTTTCTTGTGCCATTACCAATAAGTTTGATGTGTCACATGGCCCTCTTCCTATTGAAAAAACAAAAGTTGTATCCAAGATGGCCGACTTCTAAATGGCCACCATGGTCACCACCCATCTTGAGGAGTTTGCCCCCTCACATATACTAACGTGCCACAAACAGGGCTTTAATATCAGCAACCACTCCCACCAACCATTGTTATTACGGTGTATCCATATAAATGGCCCACCCTGTACTCAGACCAGCCCAACTAGGCCCAAAAATCCTTCCACTTTCAAAGTCCCTTAAACCAGCTTTTCTTTCCCTTTCTGATGGTCAGTTTGAACTTAAACAGTTGCTGATCAAACATTGGTGCTGACGAGCAGTTGAACAGGTCTTCCTAAAAATGTGTGCTCAGTCTACATACTATACTTACATACCCATATGTCACTGCATGTACATGAATGTACCCATTCACTCAAAATAGCAAGAGTACATATGGACATATGTGATTTGAGAAACAAGAAGAATACTGAATGTTGCACATTTACAACATGAATCAGCAGATAGCACAGAATCAGAGGTGAGTCTGCACTCACGTCTATTTGTGTACGTGAACTGGATGAACTCAAGCCTGACATACAACAATATTTTGATTCCCCGCTGTTTGTGTGTTCTGAACAAAAAAAGAATGAGACAACCGAGGTCAGGCTGAGTAACAAACTCTGAACCATGAGCAGTTGTGAACATCTCCTTTCAAGCAGCTAGAGCTCAAGGTCATTCTGTCACCACTGGAACATCATCTGGGCTAATGCAAACATGCCCCTATGCACAGAGAAGCGTGCAAGCATAAATGCCCCAAAAGCCTGCACACGAATGTGCACCCGTATTGCACACGGGCAAACGGGGATAAACATAGACATGTGCACATAAGTGTACTCGCACACATGCATACATATGGGTGTCAGGCAGCATCATCATTAGCTGTCAGCGGACCCAGTGTGGCCTCAAACTGTCACTGAAGGACTCCCGTCCCCAATGCTTGCCTTCAACCCATTGCAGTACCAGCTGGCACGCTATGACATCACATAATTTCACCAAAAAAAGACTAAGACAAGAAATGTCTGTATCTTTAAAACAATAATAATAACAATAATAAAGGTCAAAATTTTTTATTTTGAACAAAAGATTGACAGCGTTTTAGGAGTTTAGCCACAAAACTAAAAAACGAAACCACTGGTTTGGTTCATAGCCTCCAACGGTCTTGTCTTTGTTCAGCATTTCAGTTCAACAGTTTGAATAAATAAGAGCTGCTTATTACCAGCAGGCTACCACAACTTCATTATTTGTTACAGCTGGCTGTGCTGCATGCATTGTGCCTGGGCAAAAAAAGAAAATCTGTCTTGGCATATAAGACAAAATCATTTTAGCTCAAAGTCAAAAAGCTTCGGCTTTACCGGAGCTTTCGCCTGCACCTCGTATCATCAGCAAATGGAAGTCATTTCAATTTATAATGCTAGTCACAGAATAAAGGCCTGTATAAAAAAAAAAAAGAAGTCAGGGAGCTTCATAATATAAGCATCATTTTCACATCAGTAAATTTTAAATGATACCCAGCACCACTGATGCTAAGGCGTATTTCTCTGACCTGCCTAAAGGCTCAATCCAGCATTAATACTCTGTCAAACGTAATAAAGTTGGACAGTTTTTTGACCAGGCTCTCATAAACCGAGACACTGAAAACTGTGTGGAAGACCTCCATAAAACGGGGCTATCTTTAAGCCATTTGTTATTGATTCATGAATCAGCTTAAGGGTCAGTAACATCCTGCTCTTTTTTTAAGTAGCAAAGAGCAAAAAAGATCAGATCATTCTGCCTTTCTTTTTTATATTCCTATTACTAATACCAATCCAGT
Organism: Rhamphochromis sp. 'chilingali'; assembly: GCF_963969265.1. NCBI lineage: Eukaryota > Metazoa > Chordata > Actinopteri > Cichliformes > Cichlidae > Rhamphochromis > Rhamphochromis sp. 'chilingali'. Next base: position 9,222,017 of record NC_137931.1, on the reverse strand, counting down.
TTTATTAGATCAAGATGCAACTTGGGAAGGTTTAAAGAGGAAAAAGCATCAGCTGCACATAATAGGTCACTGGATATTCTGCACCACTTGGTGAGCATTAGCCGGCTCTCGGGCGGTCGCTGTCACGCACAACCAAGTTTGTTTCTCTGTTCAGGCATCGCTGCATTATCTATTAAAATTCTCACACGGGGGCAAGAGTACCGCAGAGTGTGTCTGCCATCTTGAATGAGGGTGTGATGAGGGTGTGATGAGGCATAAAAATTCTCTTCACTCCTCCTTCCTTTCAGCCCAGGCTACAAACGAAATCCAGTTTAAGATATTTGCCATTTGTGGCCGAGAGGAAGGTCGGCGTGTTTTCCCTTTATTGTCCTGTCAAGCACAGCTGAATACCACGGAGCTTTTCAAACTAAAATCCTAATTATGTCCCCGTGTAACCCTCTAATTAGTACATTAACACATCCGTCGATAATGCTCTACTTGCATGTCGCACCCATTCAGCTCACCATTCGTCCTTGCCTCATTGTATAACTCATGAACCGCACATTCTACAGTAAATGACGGTCTTTACAAACTTGGATGATAAAGTACAGCAAATGTCAGTGCCTCATAAGCACTGAGAGTACAGCTGGTAAATTGCTAGTGTTGATAACATTTTATACATTTTTTATGCTACCATAGATGACATGAGACAGTAGCAATTACATGTTTATAACCCTGGTACATTTTAATATATGCTATATTTTGTATTTGTTGGTGATTATCAAATGTGATATTTATGAAAAAGATTTCAACAGTCAAATACTGTTGTTCAATAAAAGCCCCTGGCAATTCAGATCAACACTCAGGGTCCAACATAACTGATGAAACAGCCCTAATTGCCTTTTAAGCATAGACTGTATATAAAAGATAGACAGACCACCTACCGGTTTTGGACTCCACATTTATCTCAGTGGCATCCAGATGGGGCCAGAAATTACCACATCTGGAGGTAGTACTAAGAAGTAAATAATAAACCAAGGCTAAGCTTTACCACCATTGCCGTCTAGAAGATGTGCAGCACCTGAAACTACGGATACTGGATGCCTGTGCTGACATTTCTCCTGTGGTGTTGCTATCAGTGTGTGAAGAGTGGGAGAAGAGGGTTGCATTGACAATCCAACACAATGGGCAGCACACCGAACACATTTTATAAGTGGTCAGAAACTTGTAAATAACTCATGAAAGAATAAAGTTACGTTGAAACCAAGCACACCATTGTTTTTCTTGTGACATTACCAATAAGTTTGATGTGTCACATGGCCCTCTTCCTATTGAAAAAACAAAAGTTGTATCCAAGATGGCCGACTTCTAAATGGCCACCATGGTCACCACCTATCTTGAGGAGTTTGCACCCTCACATATACTAATGTGCCACAAACAGGGCTCTAATATCACCAACCACTCCCATTTTATTACGGTGTATCCATATAAATGGCCCACCCTGTAGATCAAGCACTGAGCAATGTAATTAAATAAAACTATCAACAGCTGCAGGAATAACATGCATATGATTCGAAAAAGAGTCATTTCATGAGTATATTTACTTTAGGTACATTTACTAAATATTAAATATATTGGATTATACAACCTGTGAACTATTAGGATAGCCTTTTTCCATCTTGCAAAAGGAATATCCATCACAAGATTATGGAGCTCTACTTTTCACAGAAATCTGTCAAAGAAAGAAGCCGAAACGCGTTGGTCAATTATTAAAGTTGTTCATCTTCCCTTAAGTGTTGCTGGTGTTCCTGCATTGTGAATTTTCCCACTGGGTCCACAGTAAAAATAAATAAATAAATAAAAAAACAATTAACAAAAATGTTCAGTTTAGTAATTACCGGGGCGCTACCAGAACTTTTTTCTGTAATTTTACACATTTATTTATTCATGCTAACAGATTTATTTCATTTTCCACAGCAGCATTTCTTGGATATGTGGAAAAACTCAGAAATGCTGTTAAAGCTGCACTTCTTTTTTCTTATATTAAGATATCTCAGGAATTTAAAAGTGTAGTTAAATATCTTCACAGTGACAGAAAGGGTGGTTTCAGTGGTTTGGCCCACTTACGATGGGTTGCATGTGGCCCCTGATGTAAAATGAGTTTGACATTATCAATCTAACAGATGGTTTTGATTGGTTACTACTTCCATGAGATGTGATCATGTGACTGACTGGTGATTTCAGATGGAACCACTGTGTATATTATTGTCTACTTATAAATTCTTTAAAACAAGTATTGTATTACTTGGATGGAAATTATGAAGTATGCTGTAAAGGGTTATTAAATGCTGCAAACTGCATCTGTTAAGTTTTATAAAAACATTTGTAACTTTACAGAAACTACCCAGACAAAGTTCATAGATGCATTAATTAGGAAACCTCAACTGGAATAAAAACTACTTGGAGTAAAGTTAAAGAAAACTGCAAAAAAAATAATAAAAACATGATGGACAGATTGAAAGTGTAACTGCATATCATGTAAGATGACTCTCTCCAGACTGGCCAATGATTCAATCAGCCAACTATGACATCACACCAGCTGGAGCACTGATACCGACTGTGAGAACAGAAGTGCACACCTTACTTTGGGTTAAAAATAAAGAAATAAAAAATTGCAGCTCCCATCATTTGAAGACCTAACAGAGGTCATAGGAAATTCTATGTGGAGATGATTGAGGAGCAAGTTGTCATTTTAAAGTCAAAGGCTTCTTTAGCTGAGCATTCCCACTGTGAAAAAAATGGACTTTTTCACAGGTGTGCCGAATGACTGCGTGAAGCATGAATAAGTTATAAGTGAAAGTCAGGCTCTCCAACCTCCCTTTGCTCTTGTACCCTGCAGTGCAATGCTGCTCTGTGATTACATGTGTGTGTGTGTTCATGTGTGTGTGGTAGTTAATGTAATGCAATAGTTAATGTACTATAGTCCACCCAACAGTGAGAAAATACTCTGATTTATGGGACTGCCATCGCCTGTGACAGGAAGAGCACACATTTGCGCGCGCACACACATCGGGAACAACTCACTTTGCTCATACCGCATAAAAAAGTACACATCTTCTATGGCAATAAAAAGAATCCAAGATGCTAGCTGGGGATGCAGATGACTATGAAATAGAGTCAGTGAGAGGAATCGAAAGCTGGAACATTAATCAAAGAGCATGCATTTTGTATGAAGGAAGGTGGGGGGGCCTTAAACAATGTGATGGCAGCATGGCAGTATGAGACAGTGATTAATTATGAATGGAATAAATGATGCTCTCAGTTGGATCATTATTAATGAATTATTAATTAAGTCGTCTGGGCTTTAATAAATCCTAAATATATTTTTGACAATGTTTACAGCTTCAAGGCACGATATGTGATCAAAATGTAAACACACAAGTTTGTTCTGCCTTTTAAAATTTAAAGAGAAGTATACAACATTTGTTAATCGTGTTTGCTTGTGAATAAATTTTGAATTGGTATTAAAGTGGAACTGACATGATGGTGGGGGGTTCAAATAATGAGGTGATGCTCGTGAGCCTAAAGCTTAAAGTTCAGCCTTCAGGCTGCTCTAAATACTCCCTGTCTGGTGCAAAGACACCACTTGCTCCCCAAACCTTCTTTTTGAGGCTCAACCAATCAGAAAGTTACCCTAAAGCGAGAGGAGCTAATGTTTGCTTGTTTCAGATGTCCAATGGTTGACAGCGAGGGCCAGAATAAGATAAATAAGAGAGATTTTGAACAGTTAATTCTCCAAAGTTGCTCCAGCAGAGTGCAACAATAACAATATGGAGTTCCAATAAAGAGAGATGGATTTTACTTTATTTGTGTTGCCATTTCATCTCTCGGTCTTTTGATGAATGATGATTGGTGCAATAGCAAGGCATTGTAAACTGCTGCAGGTACTTATTTACTCTATTACTCGTGGAAATTCAGACACATATGTGCACATTATGCCCCACCTTCTACTGCCAAAAGGAAAGTAACCAAACATATTTTGTTGCAAATGAGTAATATATAATCTTCTACTGCTGCTTTAAGGGGGAATCACAGTTGATCATCTGCCTAATGGATAAGGAATTGCAGAATTATCAGAGACTATAGCCTATTCCAGTTCTGTGTTTGAGGGATTCGCTTAGACACATAAGGAATATTTCGATTTTTTTAGATTGTAAAAGTAAATCAATGAACCAAAAACCTGTCCACATAAAATAGGAACGTGACTTTGGTCCCTTTGCTTTTCAGCTGTTTATGGGGAAGCTGGACAGAGACAGACCCACCTATTTAAGTCACTTCGAATGCATTATTCAGACAGGGAGATAAACGGGAGGTTTTTGTTTGCGCATGCAGGTGCATCCCAGGGGACGATGCTTCTTAAAGCGAATGACATTTGCTTCCAACATGGTTGCCTGCCCTCTCTACGTGTCTTGTTTCTCTATCGTGCTGGAGCTGTCCCCTCAGGCTGGGCCAACACCTTGTCTCTATTCTTCTAACATCAGCAGAGATAAATAGTGCCAGCCACAGACACGCAGGGCCAATCTCACGAACTCACACCAGCACATACACACTGACCTCAGAGGTTTAATCAATAAACCACCCGCAGCACTTTTCCAAAGCTTACAGAGAGACACTGTGGGACTACTTATGTGTGTGTGTGTGTGTGTGTGTTTTGTTGCCACTATCCAAAAAACTCACCCAAACATGCCAATCTATAAGCCAATAGCAGCACTGCATCCCTTGGAATGCACAGTTTTGTATATCTCAGTTCATGTTATCTGTTTGCACAAAAGAAATCCATTCTCAGCTGTGACGCTAAAAGAAAGTGTTTTTTTCAAGTGTTTGACTCTTGCTTGGAAGAAGCATCACCTCCCATTAATACAAATCGACTTATAGATTGAGTACCTCACAAAAATTAAATTCAGTTTTGTAGCACCAAATCACAACAAAAGTCATCTCAAGGTGGTTCATATTGCAAAGTAAGGACAATAATACAGAAAACTACGACGGTCAGACGATCCCCGTGAGCAAGCACTTGGTGACAGGGGCAAGAAAAAAAACTTTTAACAGGAAGAAACCTCTTTCAGAACAAGGGTCGGGGAGGGGCTCCATCTGTTGTGATTGGTTGGGTGGTGAGGGGAATGGAGTCATTCAAAGCTGAATTTGTTCATCCCTGTTTATTGTCTTGTTCCTGAGAACCAGGACATGTTTCCATTATTGGTTGGAGATCATTATGTAGGATTGTTGACAAAAGTTGTGGTTTGTGTCTTGCGATCACTGGTAGCCCCTCCCAGTAGCCACTGATGTAAGTGGGCCCATCAAATTTTTCATCCCATGGTGGTGCCAACTTTTTTGTTTGTGGCTCTTGATTGTTGGTAGAAAACACCTAATTGTGACACAGATTTTTTTAAAAGTGAGAACTTTACATATCAATCTGCTTTCTTTAATTGTTGTCCAACTAGGTTTGGGGTCTGTAGCTTATCCCAGCTGAGATTATGTGAAGAGCTGGGTACACTTTGGACAGGAAAAAGGAAACCATTAAAATATTCAATTACACCTTGGACAGGTATATTGGATAAGCAGTCACGAGGCTAACACACAGAACAAGCCTTCACATTCAAAATCACACCTTTGGGCAATTTCGATTAATCACTAACTGCATGTCTCTGGACTGTGGAAGGAAGGTGGAGGACCCAGAGAAAAGGTTGCAGCCAAGACCTTCTTACTGTCAGGCAACACTCAAAGGTCTATTACGAGCTTAAATACGGGCTAGTATTTCCACAAGATCAGTGGCAATTTCTGGGGATATAAAAAGTGTTATTTTGTTCTGTTTATTGTCTTGTCTTTTTTTTTTTTTTTTTTTTTTTGGATATTTGAATCAGGGAGGTCATTTTCTTAAAAAAACAAAAAAAAGTATTTTCTTTATTTTAACATTATATGCTAACAGGTAGGGATGGGTATCGTTTAGGTTTTATCCGATACCGGTGCCAAATCGGTACTTTTGAAACGGTGCCGGTGCTTAAACGGTGCTCAAACCGGTGCTTAAAGAATGGAGAACACAAAATTGGTCCAAAAACCTCTCATGTTCAGCTGGTTTTTTGTAAAAAGATAACAATGTTAGCCTTTTCTTCAGCTGTGGGGCATATATGGTATCACTCTTGGCTGGAAGCAGTGCTTAAACAATGGAAAAAACACAAACTTTGTCCAAAAACCTCTCATGTTTAGCTGTTTCCCTCTTTTTCTTTGGTCATTTTAGCCTTTTTGGCCAGGGTGAAGGGAGTATCTGCCATCAAACAAGAAGACAGCCGCATGTAGCTATGATGATGTTTGCTAGTTCACCTTACATGCATTAATGTAATAACGTGGTTAGCCTACTCAACGTAAATTGCACCCGAACAACATTAAGCTACTCACGCAGAGAAGAACGGCTGCTGCTGCCATCATCATCCGTCATCACTACATCACTACACTGGCAGGGCTAGGGGCCAGGACTCTCCTCTTTGGGTTTTTGGGGGATGTTGCTAACTCCGGGTCCGATAACAGGCAACCCACCCGCAGTAGATGTGCTCGGTGTGAGGTCTCGCAGCAAGCTATCAAATACGGCGCATTTCTCGGCTTTTTAAAAAAACGCTATGCGTCGCCAGGTGTTTCATCGGATTTGAGGTGTTACCTCCTTTGACAGTATCACAGTATCAGCTTAAAGCACTTGTTGCAGGCTGCTGAGTTTGCATATTTTGCTGTGAAGTACAGCCAGACTTTTGACCGCTTTGCCTTGGGCATTTTAATCTGTAGCTCTGCTCTAAAAGAACGTACGTACCTGGACCCGCCTACTATCCTCGGAAACGTAAAATGATTGGCTAGAAGTGTATAGAATAGAATAGAATAGAATTCAACTTTATTGTCATTGCACATGCACAGGTACAGGGCAACGAAATGCAGTTTGCATCCATCCAGAAGTGCTTTAGTGATATAGATATATTACAATATATATTAGCAATAATATAGATATGTGAGTATATTACAGAAATGGGTCTATTATGGTATGTTATAATGTACACGGTATGAAGTATGTTGTGAATATTCTATAACTATAAGTATGTACAGGCTGTAGTGAGTACAAGCTATGTACAGGATATGAATATAAATATGAAAAACTATACAGAATATGAAATAAATAACTTTACAGAATCTGGGATATACAGCTATACAGAAATGGGAACTATGCAAGTTGTAAACAGTTGTAGGATTAAAAATTATCGAATGTACAGAATGATTATTTACACAGAGCTATACAGTAGTGCAGTTAAGATAAGTGAGGGTGTAGATAGTTTCTACAGAGGCTATATAAAGTGCTAGTGGTTGTGAGTGGTGGTTCAGTCCATGTTATTATTGTGTTTGAGGGTACAGTTGTCCATTGTGGGTGTGTGTATGTTCAGTCCATGAGTTTAACGTGGGTCAGATGTCAGGAGGCAGAGTTCAGGAGTCTGACAGCTGTGGGGAAGAAGCTGTTCCGGTACCTGGTGGTCTTAGTCCGGAGGCTCCTGTGGCGCCTCCCAGAGGGCAGGAGGGTGAAGAGTCCATGTGATGGGTGACTGGGGTCTTTGATGATTTTCCCAGCCCTTTTCAGACACCGCTTCCTGTAGATGTCTTTTATGGCAGGAAGTGGTGCTCCGGCGATGCGCTGGGCAGTTTTCACGACCCTCTGCAACGCCTTCCGGTCCGAGGCAGAGCAGTTCCCGTACCAGACTGTTATACAGTTGGTCAGGATGCTCTCGATGGTGCAGCGATAGAAGTTCACCAGGATGTCTGAGGACAGGTGGTTCTTCCTCAGAGTCCTCAAGAAGAAGAGGCGCTGGTGAGCCTTCTTGACCAGCTTGGAGCAGTTGGTCGTCCAGGTGAGATCCTCGGAGATGTGGACTCCCAGGAACTTGAAGCTGCTCACACGCTCCACAGCCGTCCCCTTAATGTGGATGGGTGGATGTGGGTCAGCATTCCTCCTGTAGTCCACGATGAGCTCCTTGGTCTTCTCGGTGTTAAGCAGCAGGTTGTTTCTGTCGCACCACTCAGCCAGACGATCCACCTCAGGTATCACAGCTCAGGAAAAAAAAGCACCGAAATAAAGCACCGAAATGTGCGCTGCTTTTCGGTCTGGTTACTACCGTTTATGTCAGAACCGGTGCCATCATGGCACCGGACACCGGTACCCATCCCTACTAACAGGTCAAAATCACAATATCAGTTAAAAGGGTCGATATCAGCAGATACCAATATTACGCTGATATCTAGGCATCTTTTTAATCACTTGCAAGGCACCAAATCACAACAACGGTACCCTCAAGATGTTTTATATTGTAAGGTGAAGACCCTACATATCGATAGGACCCACTAAAATACAGTTCTAAATATTACTTATAAACCTCACTGAATTTATTTCAGGAAAACATGCACCATAATTCTTTTTGCATTCATGTATGCCATGCTAATGAATGCAAATCATAATAAGGTGAATTAATATCCAAGAAATTCTCAGCACTGTGTGACACGGATGAACCTGTAAAGACGAAATTAGGCTGCATAGGGAGTACTACTTGACACAGCTCCTTTTTGGAGCAAAGAACACTGGTGTCACAAACTGGTCCCACATCAGCATCCAGCAGAGAAAGACACCCCCACATAAAAAAAAGACCATCCTGATAATTTGCGGGCATTGGTAGTTTAAACAGTGTTAAAATGTGTTTGTTTTCAAGGGTGTAAAGATGCACAAATGCATTACAGTGTATTAGCCAATACAATACAATTTGAGAGACCTTTCCAGTGCAGGGAAGGGATGTTGAACTAGAGCAAACTTTTTCTTTCGTTCTGCTGCATTTTTCCAACATAGCTTGGCTCCTACATGACTGTGATACTGTTGACTAGTCACATTCCTATTCTGGTTTTCCCCTAATGCAGACCAAACAAAATGAAATCTGAGTCGCAAGTCTCTGGAATGGGTTTTGTGTTTGGACAGTGTAATCCTTTGTTATTCTTACATTATTGGTTGTCGTATTGACAATGAATTGGCGGGTACACCACAATGTTCAGATTGCACTGTGACAGTAATCTCCATCCACCCACGGGTTATTCTTCATTCATAGTAATGAATTTATAGTAATGAGTAATGAATAATTTAAATAAATATTTAAATATATTTAAATATTTGTTTTCACTGAGAAATATATACACTGGCTCTCTCACTATTTTACTTACAAATCAGAACTCTACAGTTGAATACTGGCTCTCCTAAAAGTTGGGGGACCTTTTAACCAAAATCCACAATGTGATATCAGGATACAGTGATAATACTGCCTGTTTCTGACCATATTTTTCTTTAATGTTCAGCTGCTCTTTTTAGGCTCGGAGAATGGCTACTTCTGCACCCCTCTGCAAGTTTATGAATTCTCCATGAGGACACATCGACCCCCTTCTACTTGTAGTCCAGACACCGACTCCGAGCTTCAGCTGATCAAAGAGCCAATTAATGCTGGCAGCAGTATGCGCACAGTGTTGCAGTGCTAATCAATGGCATACTAAACTGCACAGGCACAAAGACTTGGTAAACTAGACAAGACAAACAGTGTCAGGTACTGCTGGAGTTACCTTCTGTTGGTATTTACATGGTCTCTTTTATTTTATTTTATTCTCATTTTATTTAAAATGAAGGGGGAAAAGGCTACCACAGAGGTTTTTGGACTGCTGGTTCCATACATGCACTTTTCATGTCCTGGTGAACATTGAAATTATAGTTTATTTTGATAATACTTCAGCATAATTGCGAGATGAATAATAATAATAATAATAATAATAAATTTTATTTATGAGCGCCTTTCAAGTCACCCAAGGACACTTTACAATAGGATAAAACACCTAGTAAAACAATGGCAGAATAAGAACAATAAAATAAAAGCACAAGATAAAATGAACAAACAGTGGATTCACAGTGGATATGCAGATTTGAACAGATGAGTTTTGAGTTGGGATTTAAACTGGGGGAGAGAACCAATATTTCTTATTTCAGGGGGCAGAGAGTTCCACAGCCTGGGAGCAGAGCAGCTGAAAGCTCTGCTTCCCATGGTGGTGAGGCGGAAGGAAGGTACAGTAAGCTGGATAGAAGAAGAAGAACGAAGTGAACGGGCAGAACAAGTGGTGGTTAACAGGTCAGAAAGGTAAGAAGGAGCGAGGTTATGAATGGCCTTGAAGGTGAGCAGAAGAAGTTTGAAAATTATCTGGAATTTCACAGGGAGCCACTGAAGTTCCTGAAGAACAGGGGTGATGTGCTGGTAGGAGGGGGTTCTGGTGATAATGCGAGCAGCAGAGTTCTGAACCAGTTGAAGCTTATGGAGGGATTTTTGGGGGTGACCATGCAGAAGAGAATTGCAGTAGTCAATACGGGAGGTAACAAGACTATGTACAAGAATGGACGTAGACTGGGTGGAAAGAGAAGGAAGCAATCTGTTAATGTTACGTAGATGGAAGTAGGCAGAACGGGTGAGATTATTGATGTGAGATTTATAGGAAAGTGAACTGTCTAGGATGACACCAAGGCGCTTAACCTGAGGAGAACTGAAAACTGGAGTTGTGGAATGCACAGTGATGTTTCAGAATCACTGACAAGAAGCCAGAATTGCTTCTAGAAAGAGTTTTTGTTTGTCAGGCTGTCCACTGTGACTGTCTTGTCTGGACGCAGGCAAGTACTACAAACAAAATGGACAAGAAATCATATCAGAATGGGTGCAGGGACAGTGTTACTTGAGGAAAGCTAAGACTATTGTAATTATGTGAAAGCAATACAGAATACCTGAGAGCCTGACTGCAATATATTGCAGTACATGTGTTGAATTCTCACCTGGTGCCTGTTTGTTATGTTTTTATTAGCAGAAAAAGCACAAAGTGATGCACAGAACTATGCAATAAAGCTTACGCCTGAGAGACTGGCCAAGAACACAAGTAAATATACAAATACATGATTAAAAATTCATTTTCTTAGCTAGGAGTGGCTCCTGGTGTGGTCTTCTGCTACTGTAGCACCTGAGATGCTCTTCTGCATACCTTGGTTGCACAAAATAGTTATTTGAGTTACTGTTACCTTCCATGCATTAGCTCAAAGTAGTCTGACCATTCTCCTCTGAACTCTGCCATGAACAAGTCATTTTTACTGAATGTGTCTGTCTTTTTTGGTCTGTTATCTGTAAACCCTAGATGTAGCTGTGCTGGAAAATCCCAGTAGTTTTAGAAATACTCCGACCAGTGTGTTTGGCAGCATGAACCAAAAGTTCAAAGTCATTCAGATCGCCCTTTTTACCGATTCTGGTACTCGGAATGAACTTCAGCAGGTTGGCTTGACCATGTCCACATTCTTAAATGGACTGGGTTTCTGCCGTGTGACTGGCTGATTAGAACGAATATGCTCACTGTGAACTTGATGCCATGTTTTCCACCCTGTTGCATCCATAAACTGTACTGGTGCAACATACAGACAAGCCTGCAAATGATCTCACAGCAAGCCGTATTTTTTGATAATTACATTAAAAATACAACAGCGACAACAACAGCAGAACCACAGTGGTCAGGTCTGGTATAGTGACATGAATGGGATGAAGTGAAACAGAGAAGACAGTGGTTGACTACAGCTAGTACCCCAGTTTTTAAGCATTACCTGTTTTGCAGATGGATCCAACAAATGCTTTGTGAAGATCTCTTTTTTCAACTTTTTTCAGTAAATGTAACCAAGCAGTAAATCTAAACCCAACCAAACAACAAGTTAAACTGAAACTAAATGGTACATAAAAATCAATGCAAATTACAGTGTGAAACATAAAGTTCCCAAACAGGATACGAACCCTGGTTTCCAGGTTAACAATTGTTTAAAGTCGCTTTCTGTGGATGTTCTCAAAGAGATAATGCTATCTATAGAAGGTTCCTAGCTTATTTAACAATAGTAAAACTTTATGATTCATCCTCTCTCAATACATCTTGTATTTGAGCCAGCCATTACATGAGAATAGCAAACACAGCCAAAGCTGCAGGCAAGCAAAAGCTGTTAAACAGTGACGGAACAGAACAGGACACTTGACTGTAATTCGCAGTCCATCTCATTACTAAGTGTCTTTGGCTCGTCTTAGCTTTGTCGTTATGCAGATAAACATTCAAGTGTCATGTTTGGTCACCCGTAGAACAAACCAATCCTTTCATCCTGTCCCGTATCCTCAGGGTGAATAAAGGGGGCCACTACAAATAAAAAGCTTCTACTTGCATTTAACCTCCCTCCTAATTCTCCTCAAACTCAAGCCTCTGTCTTCTCTCTTTATTCAAACTGATCTTCTTGAGCTTTAGTGTAAGACAAGGAGGTGGCTATGAGCCAGTATTCTGCTGTTGGGGAGCTGAAACATGAATGCCAAGATGGATGGGATTTTATAGCTGGAATGTGGGGGGTTTGGCTGGGCATGAAAAGATTGGACACACTGGCAGTCGCTGATGCCAAGGCCTTCTAGCATGAGACCCTGCTGGGTTCCAAATATGGCAAAGAGTGTGTCAAAATTAAACTTCAAAAGGAGAAATATTTTAGAGAGTTTCATGCCACATTAAAGTAATATTCAATTGTTTATTTTATATTTTCATAGTAAAAAAAAATCTGTTTCTGACAGAAAAACCAGAAACTGTAGCGGAATATAGCAATAATGAATAGCTAGCATTAACAGACTGTTACAACCTCCAGAAAACATATATACAAGAGCTAAATATCACCCATTGGTTCATAGATTCAAGCTTTTAAACCTCAACTTTAGCATTATGACTGGTCTCATATTGTTTTGTGTTCTTTTGCATTGATTTTTTGTGTGTGTGTTTTGCAGCCCAAAATGAAACGTGTAGAAAGGTTAGCAACCAGGAAAGTTATCAGGTAACGCTATAAGGTTTTGATTGCAAGCACTGGACAAATCATGGGACACAAATGTATATTCCCTGACAGGCTGTGAGTGGTTGCTGGCTGATGCTGACTGAAATTCGTTGCAAAGAGAGATTGGCTGCTAGCAGTTTACTGTTCTTGCCCACAGTTTGTATATCTGCAAATACAAACTTTACACTCCAAGCACTTGCAAAACTTGAAAGAGTGCAACATAAACTACAGCCAAATTATTTCAATATTTTTAACCAGTGCAATTGCATGGAGGCTTTTGGTGTAGCATTGCATAACTCTTTGACATCAATTCCATGCTAGCGACTGCCAGCAATCTCTAGAAACCAACTACAGAACACATTCTTCCCTATTACCCAGCATTTACCAATGGGTATCTGATAGGCCTCTTCTTCTTCTATCCAGCTTACTGTACCTTCCTTCCACCTCACCACCATGGGAAGCAGAGCTTTCAGCTGCTCTGCTCCCAGGCTGTGGAACTCTCTGCCCCCCGAAATAAGAAATATTGGTTCTCTCCCCCAGTTTAAATCCCAACTCAAAACTCATCTGTTCAAATCTGCATATTCACTGTGAATCCACTGTTTGTTAATTTTATCTTGTGCTTTTATTTTATTGTTCTTATTCTGCTATTATTTTACTAAGTGTTTTATCCTATTGTAAAGCGTCCTTGGGTGACTTGAAAGGCGCTCATAAATAAAATTTATTATTATTATTATTATAAGCACTGTTTGAACAGGCCTTTAGCGCTCAGTTTCACAGCAGCTGCCAGAATCTGTAGTAACCACTCGCAACCAGTCAAAGAATACACTTTATTCTCTCATTATTCTCTCACTGGTTCTTGCTAGATGCTCGCTAGCTGGCCTCTAAGTCTGTGTGACTAAAGTCTTAGAGAAACAGAATTCTAGGGGTTCATTCACCACTCACCACTCACAGCTGTGTTTTACAGAAAGTCATATCCCTTACTGCATAATTTCATAAACAATGTTCTAAAAGGCATTGATACCAAAAGCATGGTTTAGTTCAGTGATTCAAATTAGGGGAGGTGCAACATTAGCTACTAGCTAAATTCACAAGCTTTGGCATTTACTTGTCAGTCAAAACACAAAGACACCAATCAATACTAATTTAAACTTTCAGCCTTAATCGAAATGGGTGACTAATAAAAAAATTTCACTACTAGTCCAGTTGTCATGAAGGTGGAAATTAGCAATATGGAGAGACCTCTTACACTTTCAGAATTACCCGGAAGTGTCCAAATGAAGAACTGCACTTTTTCATCTTTGGTTTCATTTTACCTATGGCAAAAACGCAAATGCCTCTACTTTTTAATTCACTCACTTGCCATCTTGGGTTTTCTCCCAATACTTGTACACTTCACTGTGACAAGCCAGGAAAGTCACACGTTTGCTCCAGGTTTGTGTCACGTATCCAAACTTAACTCATACGGTTTCACCTCATTTTACTTCAGCGCTACTAACTCCAGGTATGCAACTGTCACATCCTGCTGCATTCACCAGCACCTCCCTCTCCCCATGTCAGCACTGATAAGGGAATTGAGTGCATGGCATCTATAATGGGGGAGGGAGATAGTAGGAATGTTATGAAATACAACTACTTCCACAACCAAAGCAGTAATAGCCACAGAACGCTGTTGGCTCAGTTAGAAATGAACAATGACACATTTCATCCTTCTTGAAGTAAAAGGTCAATACACTAGCAGAACTCACAAAAATCTCATCTACAGAAGATGAGCAGCATTGGAGCCTTCTGACTGAATAAAATATGCAATTCTTCAAGAACAGAGAGTATAGCTGCTCTTGTGGGGAATCATCTCAGCAATTCTAATGTTTGTGATTGTCAAAGAATGTCTATAAGAAAGGTTTCAGCCTTTCAGTTTACTACTATAGCTCAGAAGATGTTTAGATTATGTAAAACACCCAAAAGACATAATTCTTGAGAATATAACTGAATTGCTAATGTCGTTTTTGGACCACAGTTAAAACAGATTCCATTTATCTCGCAATGTAGTAAACTGTAGATACACTTTGCTCAATCGCCCACAGAGAAATCCTACTAACTGAATACATTTTACATCATTATTTAATGTTAACATCTCTGTGTGTTTGTATGCCGGTCTTTAAAAAAAGGCAGTCATACCCTCAAACCCTAACCCTAACCCCAGTGCCAACAACTCAGCCCCAATGCCTAAACCAGGCAATAACAAATACAACCAAAAGATTAGCATAGGTAAACACACATTCACTACAGTTTTCTCTGTTTAGCATTCAGCTTAGCAAAGCTGTCTATAATTCATAGCTGTGTATGGGCACTGTTTGTATTATTCATTATCAATTTTCTGTTGCACCTTCCTACAGACACATTGCATTGCGGTGACACATCAGAGGCTGTTTAATGCTGAAGTCTACACAAATTTATGTAGACCTGAGGGAAGCTGAACTACTTATCAGTTTCAAGTTGAACTGTACTTTTTAATCTTTGCAGAAGGGTGACTACGTGTGATGCACATCGGGGTGGGAGAACGCATTACAGAAGAATCTGCTTGAAGAAAGGTTCGCATTCCAAGGAACTAACTGTTCAAGCACAATAGAACACATAACTGCTTTTGCATTGCAATCATGGCTTACATTATTTAGCATTAGCAACATTTAGCGCCTAGAAGACCCATTGGCTTGACTTGTCTATCTAAATAATTCCTTGAAAAGCAAAGACTTTCATTCATTCGGTGCTATATGTACTCTGATGGGCTTTTTTTTTTTTTAACAAAAGCAGAAGCTACATTTTAACTTGTAATACCCAGAGTCCAAGAGAGACTAACGAAGCCTACAAACTAAGCCTATTACAATGACTAGCAGGAGATTTAGCATTATAATACATACAGGGAATCCAGTTCAAATGTGGAACATTGTTTTCCATTATAATTGAGTCCAAACAAGCAATTTGTCCACTGGCTCTTATACATGGAGAAAAGGGACTAAATTGGCTGATATTATGACATAAACAAAGGCCTCTTTGGGTAAATGCAGGGTACAGCTAATAAGCTAATAATAAAATATGGTCTTTATCAACTTTCATCAAATTTTTTTGTTGTATAGGATTACACAAGTTAATAATCCACTTAAATCCCTAATTAGCAGTTATCTTTTATTCAAATAATTCTGTAACAGGTACATTTTTATTAAGTTTGGTTTTTTTGTGTTCTCATACTTGCCTTTTATTCTTGTCTAAATAAGTGCAATACTCGCAGTAAATCAGTGCTACACTAAAGCATGTCAAGTTCACAGGCAATACAAAGCTACTCAAACAGGCACAAACCAAAGTGGAACCAAAAAAATCAAAAATGCCACTTTAAAACAATAACATCAGCATGCACGTGCATTCAACTGCCACGCTTAGACCACATGGAGGAATCAAGCCCCCAACACCACCACCCCACCTCCGCCCCCCACCCCATTTTGACCCACTCCACCCCTCTGATGTATGACATCCTATTGTGAATGTGCTATGAGGTAAAAAAATAAAAAGAAAAAATAAAAAGAAAGAAAGAAAGAAAAAGACCCTAAACCTATTGCCTCTAAAGGATTGGTCCTGGAGAAAGTGAATTAAGCAACAAAAGAGGCACTTACGTTCAAGAGCCTCACATGGTCGTCCGACAGTAAAGAAGAGAAGCGGGCAGTGATTCCAGCCTGAGACAACAATAGTGAGTAACCTTGAAGAGAGAGAGATGGAGAGAAAGTGAGGGTGGTGTTGGTAGTGGTGGGGGGGAGGAGAGACAGTGAGTTAGAGAGATGGGAAAGAAATGTGAGAAAGAGAGGAGACAGATTGATGCGTCCACACACCGTGGCATAGATGCAAATCAAAACACTTTGGATCTTTTCTTGCATCTCCCCTCCTCTCCTCCTCCCGTTCAGTTTTGCCCCCCCACCCCCACCACCAACCCGTGCCTTCGGGTTCCACATGTGTTCAGGCTCAGGCAAGCGTGAAGCGAGCTGAGGAAATCAGCGCTGCAAGTGCTTTGTCCAGCGGTTGGGAAACTCATGCTTCCATTACGTGGAACATTGAGCTTTCTGGCTGCCTTCTGTGGGTCTGATCCGCAGCAGATGGATGGAGAGGCAGGAGATGATATCCAGCATCTTGGCCCTTCTATCACACCTTTCCTGGAAGCTTGCCCTAAACATAAGATTTTATTTATTTATTTTTTAAAACCTGCATGTCCTCTGGAAAATGCAGATAAATCTCTTTCAGTGGCACGTGTCCAGTTTCCCCTACAACTCTGTTTCTGATCATACTGCACTTTTTTTTTCATCCTCTTTAAAGAGATGATGCAAACTGCTTCAATTTTTAGAACTGTCTGCAGTTTTCTACAGCTTTGAGTTGCTTTTAACTTTTAACAGTTTCCACCCGGGGGAACGACAGCAGAGCGCAGCAGGATCAGCAGTTGTTTTGCAACTGAAAAAATACAGATAAACTATGAGCACTGGAGTCTTTAAAAGTAATATCAACAGTTGGTTGATTGCTAGTTTTAAAATTTGATGTGTACCCCTGTCAGAGAAAAAAGTATTTGATGAATTTAACTTTAATAGGAAGGACAGGATCATGACAACAGGATCCAGGTATGGTATTGTTCTAATCCATTAATATGTTTTTAAATCCAGCTTCAGTAGTTTCATTCTAATTGCCTTCAAATAAATGGCTTCCACTTACATTTGCAGGCATATTCTACTTTTATTCTACTTTGTTTATCAGCACTCGGCTCATTTCAAATGAAGTTGGGTTACCATGGAAACACACCTCTTACTGGCAGCACAACTCTCTGTATCATTGATTGTAACATGTCATTTTTTAACTGCAGATCTTCAGTCAAAGCTGTGTTAAATTGTATATGGATATTGAGTATATAATGCATAGTATGGAATTTTGGATGCAAAGTAAGCCATTTTTCATTATATTATCATGTATACACTAAAAAATAAGACGGTTGAAATAAATAGTAAAAAATGCGCTGGGTCTTGGAATCTGTCACAGACTGAATAATGGAAGGGCGTAGCCTCCATAAACTCATTAACAGATTTTGAACTTTGCATTTTTTTAAACTCAACATTGTTATTTTGGCTATTTGCATTATGCCAGAAGTGACCCTACTTTAATGAGCAAGTGCTAAGCTATCAGCTAATGCCAGTAAGCTTGGTTAGCAAGGTGAATTAACAGTGGGTGCAGCACACATGTAGTTATTCATGCTAGGTGACCCATGACAACATTCAAGAGTTTAACTTACTAAAGTGGAAGTACGAAGCATGATATTTATCAGGTGAATCCAAAAGTCACAAACACCATGGAGAGAACAATCTCAGGGTGGAGTCCTGTTGGCTGAGTTGAGGTCTGGTAATATCAAATCACTTACAATGATGAGTAGCCAAAAAAACCCAACTAAAATTAACCCTGTGTACAACTTTGGCTTCATTTTGTAGCCAAGGAGTTTGTACCTTGTATGTATGTTATAGTAATGACCTTTGTTAGTAATACTTTTGTTAAGATTAGCAAACAAAGTTATCCATATTTGTGCAGGGAGTGCAGAATTATTAGGCAAGTTGTATTTTTCAGGAATAATTGTATTATTGAACACCAACCATGTTCTCAATGAACCCAAAAAACTCATTAATATCAAAGCTGAATGTTTTTGGAAGTAGTTTTTAGTTTGTTTTTAGTTTTAGCTATTTTAGGGGGATATCTGTGTGTGCAGGTGACTATTACTGTGCATAATTATTAGGCAACTTAACAAAAAACAAATATATACCCATTTCAATTATTTATTTTTACCCGTGAAACCAATATAACATCTCCACATTCACAAATATACATTTCTGACATTCAAAAACAAAACAAAAACAAATCAGTGACCAATATAGCCACCTTTCTATGCAAGGACACTCAAAAGCCTGCCATCCATGAATTCTGTCAGTGTTTTGATCTGTTCACCATCAACATTGCGTGCAGCAGCAACCACAGCCTCCCAGACACTGTTCAGAGAGGTGTACTGTTTTCCCTCCTTGTAAATCTCACATTTGACGATGGACCACAGGTTCTCAATGGGGTTCAGATCAGGTGAACAAGGTGGCCATGACATCTAACAACAGAAAGCTGTTATTTTACAGTGTTCCTAGACCCAGCAGTCTTAGCTAATTATAGGCCAATCTCCAACCTTCCTTTCATATCAAAAATCCTTGAAAGAGTAGTTGTCAAACAGCTAACAGATCATCTGCAGAGGAATGGTTTATTTGAAGAGTTTCAGTCAGGTTTCAGAGCTCATCACAGCACAAAAACAGCTTTAGTGAAGGTTACAAATGATCTTCTTATGGCCTCTGATAGTGGACTCATCTCTGTGCTTGTCCTGCTAGACCTTAGTGCAGCATTCGATACTGTCGACCATAATCTCCTATTAGAGCGATTAGAACATGCTGTAGGTATTACAGGTACTGCACTGCAGTGGTTTGTATCATATCTATCTAATAGACTCCAGTTTGTGCATGTAAATGGAGAGTCCTCTTCACACACTGAGGTTAATTATGGAGTTCCACAGGGTTCAGTGCTAGGACCAATTCTGTTTACATTATACATGCTTCCCTTAGGCAGTATCATTAGAAGACATAGCATACATTTTCACTGCTATGCAGATGACACCCAGCTCTATCTGTCCATGAAGCCAGATAACACACACCAATTAGTTAAACTGCAGGAATGTCTTAAAGACATAAAGACCTGGATGGCCGCTAACTTTCTGCTTCTTAATTCAGATAAAACTGAGGTTAATGTACTCGACCCTGAAAAGCCTAGAAATATGGTATCTAACCAGATTCTTACTCTGGATGGCATTACCTTGGTCTCCAGTGAGGAACCTTGGAGTCATTTTTGACCAGGACATGTCCTTCAATGCACATATTAAACAAATATGTAAGACTGCGTTCTTCCATTTGCGCAACATCTCTAAAATTAGAAATATCCTGTCTCAGAGTGACGCTGAAAAACTAGTTCATGCATTTATTACTTGCAGGCTGGACTACTGTAATTCATTATTATCAGGATGTCCAAAAAACTCACTGAAAAGCCTTCAGCTAATCCAAAATGCTGCAGCAAGAGTCCTGACAGGGACTAGAAAGAGAGAGCATATTTCTCCTGTTTTGGCTTCCCTTCATTGGCTTCCTGTTAAATCCAGAATTGAATTCAAAATCCTGCTCCTCACATACAAGGTCTTAAATAATCAGGCCCCATCTTATCTTAATGACCTTGTAGTACCATATCACCCTATTAGAGCACTTCGCTCTCGCTCTGCAGGCCTACTTGTTGTTCCTAGAGTATTTAAAAGTAGAATGGGAGGGAGAGCCTTCAGTTTTCAGGCCCCTCTTCTGTGGAACCAGCTTCCAGTTTGGATTCGGGAGACAGACACTATCTCTACTTTTAAGATTAGGCTTAAAACTTTCCTTTTTGCTAAAACATATAGTTAGGGCTGGACCAGGTGACCCTGAATCCTCCCTTAGTTATGCTGCAATAGACATAGGCTGCCGGGGGATTCCCATGATGCATTGAGTTTTTCCTTTCCAGTCACCTTTCTCACTCACTATGTATTAACAGACCTCTCTGCATTGAATCATATCTGTTATTAACCTCTGTCTCTCTTCCACAGCATGTCTTTTATCCTGTCTTCCTTCTCTCACCCCAACCGGTCGCAGCAGATGGCCACCCCTCCCTGAGCCTGGTTCTGCCGGAGGTTTCTTCCTGTTAAAAGGGAGTTTTTCCTTCCCACTGTTTCCAAACTGCTTGCTCATAGGGGGTCATATGATTGTTGGGTTTTTTTCTCTGTATCTATGAAGCGCCTTGAGGCGACTTATGTTGTGATTTGGCGCTATATAAATAAAATTGAATTGAATTGAATTGAATTGAATTCCTACAGAGAACTGTAAAAATATTACAGTACTGTTTAGTATAGATTATAAGCTGTAAAGTATAGCTTTACTTCATCATGATTTCTTAGTTTGTTTGGGTTTTTTTATGTATAATTTTCACAGTTAAATGTTTCAGATCATCAAATTTAGATATTAGACAAAGATAACCTGAGTAAATACAAAATCTCATTTTTAAATTATGATTTAATTTTTTAAGAGAAGCCTTTCTAAAACTACTTTGGTCTATTTGAACAGGTAACTGCCCACCCTGATTAGCCCCACTTTTAGAAAGTTTGATTTTACTAGCTACACCCCAGCCTGCTGAATCAAGAAATTGCCTAAATCACTAAAGAGATGTAAACTGACGAGGAACAAAGCAAAATAAACACAAATACTTATCTTAAATTTGACAAAAACATCTTGCTACACAACACTATTGGGAAAATATTGTGGACTGAAAAGACAAAAAACTTTTTGGATGGTTTGAGTCAAACTAACACAGCATTTCATTTAAAAAATATATACCAACAGTCAAACACGGTGGTGGTAGTGTTATGTTCTGGGACTGCTTTGCTGCTTCAAGACCTAGACAACTTGTCATGATTAATTGACCCATTTCCTGAAGCTCAAGCACATTTAGGTTATGCAGCAGGACAATGATCTGAAACACACCACCTCTAAACAGCTCAAAAAACAAAGAAAATGAAGGATTTGTAGTGGCCAAATTAAAGTCTGGACTTAAATCTAAATAAGATGCATTACCTTAAACAGGCTGTTCAAACGCGAAAAGCCTCCAACGTGGATGAATCAAAACAATTCTGCAAAGAAGAGTGGCCCAAATTTCCTCCACTGCAGTGTGAAAGACTCTTTGCTACTTATTAATAGTCAAATGCTTGATTACAGTTTTTGTGGCCAAATGTGTCAAAACCAATTAGATGTAGCAGGCACACAGGGCGAGTTAGGTTTGGATAACTTTTTACATTAAGAAATTAAATCATCATTTTAAAGCTGTATTTTTTATTTCCTTATATTAACTTTGTCAAATATTTACATTTGTTTGATGATCTGAAACAAGTGTGACAAATAGGCAAAAAAGAAACAAGTAAAAGGGCGTAATATCTAGGTAATATTAAGCTAATACTTAATATTAGCTAGAAAAATAATACAGTATCTTTCTAGTTAACATTCATATCAACATCAACATTTACAGGATTCAAAAGAACGATATACCACGTGCAACATTTCATGCATTTTGCAGCAATTTGTTGTATGTAATTTTGTAGGTTTTTGTCCAAGGCTTTATCCAAAGTAAGACGACAAAATAAATGAAGCCATAATATTTGAAGCATCTTTGAAAATGAATGAAATTTAATGTTTGTTTTGGGGGGGGTTTCCTGAGTCGGATTATAAAATAGCAGTTGTTCTGAAAGGGTTTCTGGCCATGTTTGCATGACTGACAGGTGTCTGAGGCTATCACACTCAGCTGTGTTGTTTATACCACCTCAGCTTCACTTAGTGTCTGGATTATTTTGGTAGCCACAGCAAAGGCAGTGACAACAGATGAACCCAAATCCAAACCCCAACACATCTGAAGCTAAAAACTGTCAAAACTTCAAAACACTCCACTCTTTGGCTTTTCTGGCACACACTCAATAACATGTTTGTGATGACAAGAAATGTAAGGTTTAAACATCGAGCTGAAGGCTCAGTATGGGTGTACACCGGGGCAGTATTATGAAAGAAAACACAGTTTCTTACAGTCATTATACACTCAGAAAAAAAATGTCTCTGGAATGACATATGGCGAAATTATAGAGATTAATTTTACCCATGCATTGAGTAAAGACAGTCATTTGAACTCTCCCATCTGACAGTGGGTAGGATTTAAATGACCTAAGCTCTTCCAGTGGCCCTTAATAACATGATCAGCAGCTAAGTCAAGCTCCACAAGGGAGTGTAAGTCCTGCAGATGATGACAGACTTGCCTAATCATCGTCTGTTTCAGTATTATGAAAAAACAACAACAACAGATTAACATGAACATTAATAATATGCTTTTGAGTGACTATTTCATGCTCCATAAAGATTACAGAGGACGTGAAGCAGATTTTTATGTCTGTATCTTCTCTCTCTTATGTCTCATGGACACGTAGGGAGATAATTTTGCGATGCTCTATCTTGCGAGGCAAGTGGAAGGATAATCTTCCACCCAAGAGATGTTCTTTAATTTTTATGTGTATTACCTTACTCATAATACGAGCAGCAGTGTTTTGTTGTGTGTGTGTGTGTGTGTGTGTGTGTGTGTGTGTGTGTGTGTGTGTGTGTGTGTGTGTGTGTGTGTGTGTGTGTATCTTAATAGAACAACTCTCTTGCTGCACATTTCTTTGCAAAGCTATTTTGGTGCACTTTAAACAACGTTACAGTACTGATCATTGAGGGAATAATAGACACTGTAGGGCTCCCGTGAGATTCAAATACATTTCAAAGCTGTTTAGCTGTTGTGTTTGGATGTGGTGCAGCTGTATTAATGTTTCCCCTGAGCTTAAAGTTCATTGATAATATGTTCCACACTCTGGCACTTTTTTTAGTGCTTTCATCCTTTCTTTTCTGCAGTGGAACAAATTATGAAAGAACTGTTTTGTCTTACTTTTCATCACTTCAACAAAAATGTTAGCCGACCATTCAACAGCCAGATGTTGTACTTTTTAGTAGTGCTGTGTGATACTGCAAATTCTGGTATCAATCCTATATCAGGTAAATACAGGGCCAGTATTGTCGATGCTGATTCTGATATTTTCAGTCTATAAAGGCAGCTTATGTTGGGGAGATCACTGTGAGATGAATCATCATCAATTTGCACATTCTGAACACATTTTAATGCCCACTAAGTCACTGATTTTTAATTGCCATAATAATTAGTTAATAACAACAAAACTGACCTGGAATGTAAATGTGTCTGTCTCTAAAGCACTTTGGGTCAACTTCTAAATAAATAAAAGAAATGTGACAGTCAACACAAAAAGGTTCAGTTATTTTTCATAGCACATGCTTGAGGTATAGCTTTACATTTTCTAAAAATATATAATTCAAAGTGGCCTATAAACCTAACTTAAAACAAAATATCGATCCTATCAAGCTAGTATCATCCCAATAACAATACCAATGATGGTATCCATACTGTCAATATTTGGATTGACCCACCCAGTTCTACTTTAAAGCCTCTGTTAGTTAGATAAGGTTAGAAGTAGTAGGGGGGAAATACATGCAGCCTGTATTTTATAAGACAGTGCAAAGAGCAGACATTAATGTGGGAAAAACACAAAGAAACTGACCTTCAGTACATGGACCGCCTGCTTAACCAGGTTAGCTATAGTAGACAAATCGGGCATTCAATGTCTTCATGGTGAACACGGAAGCCTAACGGTTTAATATTATTAACATCTTGTAACTATGATGTAGTATTTATTTTTTTACAGTCTAATAATAGCGCCATAGTTCTGGCATTTAAGTTTCAAAACTCATACAAGTGGCTTACAGCTTCTTAACACCAAAATTGTTGATGATTAAATAATAGGGGATTTTTAGTCGCCTGTTTTATGTTACAAAAATACCCAAAGCTTGACTTTTTTCACTGATTTAACCAAAAAACATTTTAATATAAAATAAATTTTGATTTTGAGATGGGGGCAAATGCAGAAATGTTACTTCATTTCCAAGGTTTTAACCCTCACTCCTGAGACACTCTATTTGGTCAGCCTGCTGCCCCAAAGGCTTCTCTCTGCATTCAGTGAAAGTGATGAAATACAACTTAAACACACCTCATTAAAATGAAATGCATTAAGCTGGAATAATTCCGTAAAGTAGAAACAGATTTGGCTCTAAAAAGCCATTTAATAGATAATATATCACCAGCTCAGGATCTTCAAGCATCACGTTTAGCTTAATTCAATACTGTTAGAGCCAAAAGATGCCAGCAATCACTAAATCGCATCTTGATCTTTGCCATCGATCTCCATGGATCTATTTTCTTCCGTTGCTCAAAATCAGGGTCATGGGAGGGTTGGAGCCTCTCCTTGGACCAGTTGTCAGTCTGTTGCAGGGCTAAATCTCTCTAAAAAATTAATGAAATAAAAAAAAAGCAGAAAAGGAGTTTCTGGGATGCAGCGCCTACCAAAAACCTGAATGGAGACCAGATTAGTGAGGAGCTGCTTAAAGAGCCTACACATACAGTGTGAAAAGTACTGATCAAATAAATGTATGTGAGCTAGTATTAGTGCTGAAACAGAAAGAACATGATATATAATTCCCTTTGCTGATACCAGTATGATACAACCCCCCCCCCACACACACACACACCAGAAAAATACGAAAGTACCAAAATGGCATTCACTGTATTGCATTGCTGGAAGCATACAGGGGTGTGTCCGGAGGGGGGCACCGGGTGGCACTGGTCCTTCCAAAATGTTTATGCAATATAAAACTATTTTTATATTGTTCTGCAATGCTGCTTTATGTGCATCCTATTAGGACACATGAGCCAGAAACTGTGCCCAATGTTTTATATGCACCTGGAAGAAGAAAAAATATGTGTTGCCAGATTTAGTTGACCTAGTGTGGAAATGAGTTATAAAAACAGTTGGAACAGAAGCATCATCACACTGGGTGCCGCCAGCTACGAGGTGAGGGGAAGCTTGAAAGGACCCTGCAATGTAACTGAAGTTTAATTATAATGTGTTAGGTGCTAATTTCAAGTTACTCAAGTTTTACAGCTCAGTCCTCGGCTGCCTAAAGTTACTAGCCCACCTTCATCCAGCTGTAGCTTGGCTTATAACCTCCACAGCACATCAAAGAGGATAATTAATTGGATCAATATGTTCCAAAGTGAGCTGATGTGAGGAATTTACTTCAGTTTCAGTGACACATGTACATCCAGATGTGTGCCGTATATGGGCTGGATGTGAAACAAACAGGTCAGGGCTGCTTATAAATTGGCGTGAGGAGCTTTCCTTCCGCTCAGTCTATGCAGCCAGGAGGTCAGTTCAATACCAGAAGGGAGTCACTAACACACGTGCACCATCTGTTGACCCACTTAGCCCATCTGTACAGCAGAAATGGCACACACACACACAAAGGTACATTGCTGGCATTAGAAAGCGACAACAGGTAACAGGTCACTGCTCCATCTTTATCTCAGAAGTGAGACAGCCTTTTGTGGTGTCATCAAAAAGTTGCTCACATTTACGGGGGGGGGGGAATCAAGCTGGCCACCATGCACTGAGATGTTTTATTTCCTGTTTGTTCTGTTTTTAAACTGGTTTTGGGATTCAATTCAACTCAGTTTTTCTTTATATTGTAAGATGAAGACCCGGCAACAATAGAGAGAACACCCAAACAATCAATCAAAGGACCCCTTTTGAGCATGCACTTGGCAACAGCGGGAAGGAAAAACTCCCTTTTACCAGGAAAAACCTTCTGTTTTTTCATCTGCTTAATCTTGGAGTAATTTGCCAGTTATTTGGACCTGTGGATGATTAAGTGTAAACTTACAGCATCAAAAAATGTGAATAGATTTTATTTTCTACAATTCTATAATTCCTTACAGCAAAAGCAAACAATTCTGTCAGCATAACAAAGTCAAATAAACAGGACATACATTCCTCTTTTTCCCTTCAGGGCATGATGAAATTATACCAATTATTTACTGTTGCTGCATACATAGATGCAGGGTTCTAAGCCATACTGTACTCTCTGAGTCATTTCATAAATATTCCACATAATGTCTTGACTGAAACAGTGACAACAAGGTTTGTTTTCCTATTTGGGGATTGAGAGCATGGCTGACTGGAGAGCCATCAGAGCATCGTACTCAGGAGGGGGGTTGCTCGTTTCAACAAAGGGAAGTCTAAGTGGAAATTAAATATTTGTTAACACATTTTTCCTGTAGAATTGTCAGAACAAAGACAGGGATGTTTTACATAATATGCTCTACCAGGCAGATGGGTCCATAATCAACAACAACTACCCACTTCCTCGCTCAGTCCCACGAGAACTTTCCTTATATAACGCAGAGGAATCAGAGGAGTCAAAGGGTATGATAGCTGAGGGAAGATAGAAAGTGCAGACAGTGCAATGTCTGGAGGGAGGAATCACTGTAAGCATATTATCATATTAAAGGACAAATGAGTCAAATTTGATGATATTTAAGAGACTGGGTTGCTTCTAGCCCATGTACAAAACATTCATGACCTATTTGCGTGTAAAAGTACAATCTGGCTGCGCTTTCTTTTTTTTTCCATGCTGAAAGCTTTATTTCCTTTTTTATGATATCACAATTTGGAGGCTTTTCTAAGCAGAATCAATTGAATATTTTTGGTAACTTTAGTGTATAAGTACTCACTGCATTACATAAAATCTTAACATTAAAAAATATTTGTATCACAGTACTGTGCAAAAGGCTAGAGCCACCCATTATTTCTGTATATTTTGTTAGAAAAATGGGCAATATAAGCAGCAATTTATTGAAACATGTACAAACATAGATGTAAATATAGCATATAAGGTAAAAACAGGGCTTCTACAACTGCCAAGCCAGGGCTGCTGGTGTTACATTGTGCGTTTCTATATCCAAGCAGTGGTTTTGGGATCATTGTCATGCTGAAAAATGAAGAAATTCCCAATCAGACACTTTCCAGGCATTCGGGATTTGAAACTTTTGCACACTGCTGTATATTACATTTTTATATCTTTTAGAATTATTGACATGGTCATGGCAATAACTAGTTGTGTAGTGATGTGTCTAAAATGAACTGCAGAAAAAAATTAAACCGCAGTAAGAGCTGGAGTCACAGGTTTCATTCTGTCATTATGGCTTCTTCAGTCTGTTAGACAAGCCACTTGTATATAGAAAACTGCACTTGTATGATTGTGTGTGTGATCAAATGAATGAGACTTATTAGTAGTAAGAAGCACTTTTCTACTTCCAACTGTTTACCATTCAGTACTGGGGGAAATAACACCCTCTGAAATCTTGGCAGCTGTCAAAGGTAGCCCATGTTAGTTAGCAGTAAACAAACTTTTAAAATAAGAGTGGTGACGCTAGTTTACCAGTAAAATGGTGTTAGGTTCCAAAAGTAAAAACAACAACAATAGAATTTTCTTAAAAATGCCAAAAAATTAATTGCCGCATATAGTAGGCATTGTTTGGAATACATTGCTCAAGGGTAAGTTAATACTATGGTCTCCTACTGATATAAAGGAAATAATAGAATTTAATAAATGCTTTTGTTAAACACACTTGCTAGCATTAGCTGCTAACTTTGCACTCCACACTTCTATCTAAATTTGATCACTTCCACATAAAAAAACACATTAAAAAAACACATTAAGGTCATGGCCAACATGCAGAAGGTGAAGCTTTAAAAATAGAATTAGCTGTGTACTTCTACTTTCAGTGGATTGAAATGGTGAAGTACAGAGTCATTCAATAGGCTGTTTATTTTCATCCGCTTTCTCTTCTCAGGTTATGAAAGACTGGAACTTATCCCAGTTTACAATGGGCACCAAATCCCTAAATAACTGGCTAAAATAATCAAGCTAACCCTTTGGCTTGGTTGTGTTGTGGTCATGGTATTTTCCCAAATCTGTGAACTAACTTTGGTCGATATGTGTTGGCCATGTCATTCACAGGATTCATGACTGTGTGAGTTTGCACTGACTGTTGCCAATTACGCCAAGCAGATGGACTAGATATGATTGAGGGAATCCTCGGCTGCATGGAAACAGGGGTTATATTGTGTCCCGACCTCTCCATGTCCTGTCTGTTTTTGGCATCGCTCCTCTCTCTCCTCATTTTTCCTTCCCACCAATGTAATGCAACTCCACAACAGAAGCTGGCATTTCCATTCTGCCTCTGCGTGCCCAGTCTTCTGTGGCTTTTTCTACTGGCCATATTACTGGATATGCACATGCCGCTTCCCTAAGCCGTCATGACCTCTGGCAATGCCTGGGGGCATTAGAACATGTGCAGTCGGGGGGAAGGGGTGAGCATGTCTTCGTCGAAACATCTTCCATGCCAGCTTCTTCTTGCTGACTCCCTCGACCCCTTGGCTCGCCTTTAATTATCCTATACATGCTGTGCTAACAGCAGGCCACGAGACTCAGCTGTGAGAAGCAAACAAGCATGCTGACCTGGAAAAAGCATGCCTTTACACTTACGGGCCCGGAGGGTTTAAAGGCCACTATATAGGAGAGCGCGCCGGGCAGAGCTGAAAGCATTGGCAATGTCGCTCCCATCAGCCCTTGCTGTGTTTGTTTGCCATGAGCTGCTGTTTTGAAACTCGTGTGCATGTCTTAGACGCTTGCTTTCACATGAAAATTGGAGCTGTGCTGCGGTTTCGCCAAAGACTTTGCTTTTCTCAACTAAATCCTGATATTACAGCAGTAAGTGAAGGACTCAGAGGACACATAAAGACCTTTGAGCATCCTCTTGGCTCTCATTCTCATTAGATAAGGGACTGAATGCTTGCAACACTCCATTTTACAAGGGGCTATTTCCTATGGCTTCCTCCTCCAAGCGTGCGTAGTAATTTAATTAAGCCAACTGACTTTTCTAAAGGGCAACTGCTAAAACCAACACAATTAATAAAATGGGTGACTCCTCTGCTCTTTGTTGCTCTTTGTTCCCCTCGCCTCATTTGAGTGGCTCAGCACAATCCCCTCGCGGCCCCCCAACTTGATTTGCATTTAGAAAAGTCAAATCTGGCCTTTCTCCTGTAATTATTCATAAACTTTAGGTACACGGTAAATAGCACACAAAGAGCTCAGCGAGCAGAGTTCTGAGAAAACTTCTCTTTCAGAAGTTTGTATAAGTGAAAGCCACATAAGAGTCTTAACATGAGAAGAAAAATAATGGAGCTTCACGGGCACGGAGAAATCATTTCTAGGTGCTCTTTCACGCAAAAGCACGCCGTGCTACACTGTGATCACAATGTTATTTGGGCTTTTTTTTTTTGTTCGTGTGTCATTGGGAGTCTACTTATTCTTTCCAAATGTCAGCATTTAACCGATGATGCCGCTTCCAAAACGTTGGCTCCTCTTTGGGATTTCTCTCTAAAGCTGAGGGTTATTAGCAGGCTGGCTGTGGCTTGTAAGATGGCTCCGGGGTCCCATAGGACAGTTCAAAGTGTAACGAGGTTAATTAGCAGGAATCATGACCTAGACTAAAGAAAATTTTTTATAATGTATATTATAACAATGGTGGGTAATTTAGAACCTTTTAATTGGAGACTTTAGACAAAGAACTCCATAAGTCAGACAGTATACTTTTATCAATCTGTTCCAAGTACAGGCTTGAAAAGAAAGGACATTTCAAGGCCATCGCCAATACCTCTTGGGGGATACACACTACTGAAGGGAATTTATATTTTTGTGAGGTGTCTTTTTAGTTGTACCATAAAGAAAACCTCATATAAAACTTGTATCTATTCAAAATGCAAGGGAAGCAAGCCAATTATACAATTTGAAAAAACAAAATACCAAAAACCACACACATACACACAAATATTTAGCCATGAAAATGAATAGTCTGTTGCTTGGTTTCCAACAGACAAGTTATTAAATCCAGCAGGCCTGGAGGGTATTATCACTGTCTACCACTAAAACTGCCAACTGTGTGACAAAGTTGGAGCAAATACCTTAGATGCAGATTTGCAAGGAGATAGCCCATATGGAAAATATATATATAAATCTTATAACGTTTGTATCTGTCTTGTGTGAAACTTGTATGAAAAGCATACAAGAGTGAAAACAGATATAAGATCCCTTGAAAAATTATATAAATTAAACTTGTATGTTTTGGATACTTACTAAAACAATATATGAGAGTAATGAGAAAGTGGCCACTTTCATGAGTAAATCATATAAGCCTTATATGATTCACTATATGAAGTAGGCCACATCTTATGCGAGTTTTTACTATTTCTTTTCCATATGGGAGAGCAGGGAATCTAATCCTCTTGTCATTAAGATCACATGTGGATCAAATTAAGCGTGATGAAAAAGATGTTCATTCATAACATTTTTATGGTTCATTGTTTTCATATTTAAACATTATTTAACTCAAATTCAGGTTGGCTAATAACATACATATGCTAGCTTAATGACTAGCTTAAAGAAAAGGGGGGAGAAGCAACATAATATAAAGATGAATAACTAAATGCTGCTAGTCTAGACTTAACTGTGGGGAGAAACTGTCACGATCTGGCTGGGGCAGACCGTATGTGTTGCAGAGGAGGACTCAAACGCAGACCAAAACGTAGTGTGGATAAACAAAACAAGCCGTTTATTGAGGCTAGCAACGAGGGTAAAAATAATCGGGCATCGGTGAAAACTAAACAATAACCTAAACTGGGTGAACTAATAACAAAACATGAAAAACCTTAACCATAGTGAACTGACATGGGTACCTGGAGATGAGACATGGATGAGCAGACGACCTGACAACAAATGACTGAAAGCACACGGACTAAATACACACAGGATGATGAGGGAAGTGGGAACACATGGGGAAACAGCTGGCACACATGAACATAATGACTTCACAGTGGGAGAGTAAAATAGGGCAGGGATAGCTCAGTAGGTAGAGTGGTTGCCCCATGATCGGAAGGTCGGGGGTTCGATTCCCCTTAACAGCTACCCTGAGGTACCCCTGAGCAAGGTACCGTCCCTACACACTGCTCCCCGGGCGCCCAATGGCTGCCCACTGCTTCACTGAGTGAATGGGTTAAATGCAGAGAGCAATTTCCCCACGGGGCTCAATAATGTACACACTTTCTTCTTCTTC
This sequence comes from Rhamphochromis sp. 'chilingali', assembly GCF_963969265.1. Taxonomy (NCBI): domain Eukaryota; kingdom Metazoa; phylum Chordata; class Actinopteri; order Cichliformes; family Cichlidae; genus Rhamphochromis; species Rhamphochromis sp. 'chilingali'. The sequence goes on along the minus strand of NC_137931.1, from coordinate 9,190,255 downwards.
TAAAACTGAACATGATGAACACCAGACCTCTTCACAATAAAACAGGAAACATAATGAGACAGACATGACAACCCGAACTTGACAACGTAAGACACAGACATGAAACGCATGAAGAGCAGGGGAGACTTAACATGGGTTGGAAACACAAGGGGAAACTAATAAGCAAATGAACATAGGACGCCTAATGAGCTTAACATACTACAAACATCAAGATGAACTAAAACTCAAAACACTGGGTCCTAAGACCCAGGATCGTGACAGAAACACTTGAATGATGTAATTTCTTCTTACTTTTTTGTTTGTTTGCTTGACATTTTCTATTTGCTAACTTAGTAAGAAGAGTAGCCTGGTGTGTTGAGCTTTGCTAGCCATGATTTGACCGACCATGACTGAAAATCAGTGGCTGGGAGTCAGACTTGAAAGGACCTGTTAAGCTCACCATTCTCATCCTTACGAATGGCACTGAATGATAAAAGTGACATCACATCCACTGGAGAAGACTGCAAATCTAGTGCTTAAATGTAGTACTCATTTGCTATCAAGCTAAAAAAATGTAAAAGCTAGCTTTAACAGTATTAACAGTCATAACTTTGTCTTTTGCATTATTAAACATGGTCTTTGCCATTTCTGGGGTAACCCTTTATAAGGCTATTGATTTTGGTGTCAGTTTGTAACCAATAATGAAGAACAATGCTGTTTAGAGTGGCCCTCCTATGAATTTTTGCCTAGGACCACTAACAGACTCTAGGATAGCCCTTGCTATTGGAAGGGTCAGTAAGTATTTGTGTAGGATTCTCAGTCATTCAGGTCAAGGTTGTCTTAAGAACTTGAAAAAAGAAGGCAACTGCACATCTTTAGTCAGTAAGTGCCAGACAGAAATTGTAAAACCTTAACTGGGCTACTAGGTTAATCTTTATGCATCACAAGTCTATGGTTGTTTAATTATTTCCCATTTATGTTGAATAAAAGACAATTGTTTAGCTCAAGGTCTCAAATGTACATCCTATATATCCATGCACATTTCCTTGGAAATCTGCAGTTCTAATCAAAATCCTTAGACAGTCAGATAAATCTTATAAATCCACAAGGGTTAATAAAAATCTGGGCTGCTCATTTATGCAGCATAATTTAACTAAAGGTCTCCACCCACACACATACCGTCCATCCGCGGCTCAAGGATACACTGGTCATGCAGCCAACGTGTGAAGGTCAGTGTCTGGAGGACGTTCCCCACAGCAGCAAAGAGAAAAGGTTTTAAGGTCAAATGCGAAGAGAATATCACTGATGTTTTCATATGTTTGTGTGGGCGGTAGTTCATGTAAATTGTGTTTCATTTGTGTTTGGTCCTAGTTTTTTTCTTTACTATCCCCCTGCTTTTTCTGCTTCATGACTTCCCATGGAACATGTTGAGAGGATCATTGGTCTCCAAACCTCTCAGTATACCGACATCTGTTTTCCGTTTGTCTTGAGTGTCCTCAATTACAAATCTCATTACTTGATTTTAACGTACAGCACACATGTTATGTTGTAGCGCAACATGGGGAGGTTACTCATGTACACTGACTTTTTTTCTTTTCAGTTCCTTTTTTAAAATTTCTTGACGTTTTCTTTAAAAAGCAGAATATTTATGTTATTTTTATTCCGTCTGCTCCCTTTTAGCAACAGAAAATCTTTTCAATATGACATATCAAATAACAGCTCCTTTGCTTTGTGAGCTGCACTAAACAGCCGATCCCTTGTTCCTCTATCCAAGATCCATAAAGGTGTTGTGTTCTCTGATAAAATGAAATAGCATTTCTATTTTTTGATTCACCATCTGCTTCTAAATTCCCAAATGCGATCATGTTGAGAGCTTTTCAAATAAGGCAAAACCACAGTCCTCACTTCTCTTTATATATATTTCATGTTCTCTGATTCTCGTACTGTATTTCTACATATGTAGAAGTCTATATTTCTACTTTTGCCAAAAACGCCCTCTGAACAATGCAGCCTCTGGCTCTTAGAAAGCATTAAGGTATGTCAGATGAATCGGAAAAAAATCAGGCATTGAAAGGGAATGAAAAGCTTTCAAAAGCCACATGAAATCTTAAAGACTTTTCAAACCTTTCCTTTTTTTTCTTTTCATTTGGAGAGCAGCTCAAACACCGAACAATCTTAAAGGTTTCGCTCAGTGGGTATACAGCACTTTGCTGTTTATAGTTTGTTTGACTTGTTTTCCCACCAGGTGAGAACTGCGAGACAGTCAACAGGGCCGAACCCAGAAGTGTCAACACAAGCAATAGCTGAATGAAAGAAGCTTGGTTGTGTTTTTGTCACTGAGAGCGTGAAACCACCAAATGTGCATGCTTTTGTAAATAAATGATAATATGTAGTGCGCTCTGTCACATTGTTGCACTGGAGAAACACCTTTTTTTTTCCTTTTAAAACCACTTCTTAAAGTATATCGAGGACTGAACGAATGTGTAAAACCTGCACAAGTAGAAGCATTTCACTGTGATATCATTACACATTATATATTACAGACAAAGTGGGCGAAAACTAGACGAGATTGTTTGTACCTTTACCCTAACTCCTGCCCAGCACTCCAACATTAGAAGGACATTTCAGAGTGCTAAGCGGACAAAAGTATACATACACCCCATATGTATATGTGGTTAAATGCACCTTATCAAGTAGCAGCTATCTATTGCAGCAATATCAGCAAGCTTCTGGCTAGATATTTGACCTCTCTTTTTGACATAAATGGTAGACTTCATTTAAATTAGGTAAATTGGTCTGTTCCAAGAAACCAACCAAAATTAAAAAGATGGAAGAGGCTTGTGGAAAAAGCCCACATCTGAAACAGAGAAAAACTTTACTGTGTTGACTGTTACAGACAAAGATCAAACAACTGCCACACGGGATGTTGTGATCAAGACCCTCCAGGAACAAAGCAGCCACCCTACTTCAGAGCAACATGTGGAGTCTTCTACCCAAGCCACAGAAGCTTCATACAGACCTGAAGTCTGACAAAGAGGCTAACTTTGAGGTCCAATGCAGTAAACAACAAGAGCAGATCGAGCAGCTCCAGCAGAAGCTCCTTGAAGCTCAGTCACAACTGCAGCAAAACACAGAAAGTCTACTCTGAAATCAATGAGTTTATAGCCCAGTTCTGCTCCAACAAGGTCCGTCATGATTTCAAGGTAGAGGAACTGGATCCAGAGGGGAAAATAGCCAAAGCTTTGTACCTTAAAGTCATGCAGGAGCAGAGCGAATAAAGTACCACCATTGTAAATCTACTACAAAACAGAGGAACTGTGGGGTCTTTGCAGGAGTCTCTGCAAGGAAAGCAAGACATCAAGGAAGTCAAGCAAGACAAATAGGATTTAGAGCTGGAAATTTTGATGGCTCTCAAGGAGTTTCTACAAGAAATCTAAGAGAAAGAAGACATCTTTACATACAAGCTGGATAAACTCAGTACCCAAGCTAAGTCATGTTTGAGAAGAACTCCAAGAAGAAGAAGCGGAACTGCCTGTTTTGACTATTCACCTCACTCTAACATACCGAGTCATTCAAGGATTCAAAGTGTTTATTGTCATGTGTACAAAAAAATTGCATTTCTCTGTGCAATGATATTCTTCCTTTGCTGTCCATACACAAATGCCAAGTTAGGTAGGGTTGAAGGAACAAGATAAATAAGGATAAAAATAAGGATAGTACAAAATAAGTAAATGAAGACAAGTGAAGTATAGTGTTGTCAATGTAAAAGGATGTTCAAAGGAGCTTAATGTGCAAAATGAACTTAGTGTGCAGATTGTCCTGATGTGCAAATTGCAGTTGAGGTAGGTCAGCTGTTCAGGAGTCTGATAGCAGTGGGGAAGAAGGAGTTGTTGAGTCTAGATGTTCTGGATTTCACACTTCTAAACCTTCGTCTCTTGGAAGACAAGATGAGCCTGGTACATGAACGGATCCAGGGCGGATGAACTGGGAAGTCATCTTCACAGTATCAACAAAACATCAAATAATTTTTTTTCTTTTTAAAAAAAACAGGTCAGTCCCTTCATATACAGTATTTCATCTAATTGGTGTATAACTAGCAGTGTTGGCATCAGTTCTCAAAAAACCATTGTATTACACAATACTTGTTCTTTTTTTTTAAGTAATAAATTACATTACTTAGTTACTTTTCAAGGAAAGTAATTCATTACACTCCACATTACATTGCATTTGTTACTCCACAAAATGATCTGAAACACATCATCACATAAATATTTGTTAACAATATAAACCCTGGGCTACAATTCCACATACCAACACAGTTCCCCGAGATAGAAAAGTGACTCCAGACAGGACCCATCCCAAATCTACCAGAGGCTCCGCAACAGATCCATTTACCAGGTTCAGATTAGCATGCACTTGCATGGTGGAATGGATCTGGAACGCATCAGGACCAGATACAATTCACATCTGGTTACTTCCCAGTTCATCCGGTCTGGATCCCTTTTGGATCCGTTCACGTACCAGGCTCATCTTCAAAGAGACTATTTTACCCTGCACTTGGATCGACTCTTTAGAACCTATCCTATCAACTGTCTGTTGGTTATATAAGAACATTGATAATCATCCCACCCACCTCACAAAAAGAATCCAAATCTGTGGGAAACATTGAGAACTTTGTTTGATGCAAACAAACTGCTTCACCTTCTGTTTGCCATCATGATCACTGATCCATCTGTTTGTCTGGTTTTTAGGAAAGTTTACACATGTCCAACAAAAAAAAGGTCTGACACTAGAAAGTCCTCCATCTGAATCTATTTTGTTCAAGTAAAGCAACAGTAAGGTCATCTTCCTGCACAGGGACATTAGCACGTCCTGTATCTGCTGCAGGTTGAAGGCTTTAGGATGTCGTCAGTGACACTTTGGGAAACATGACTCTTACTGTAATCACAAAATGCTAGCCTGACTCCTTCCAGTGATGCATAAATCATATTACTTAATTTGCTTATTTAATAATTTTCTTCAAGTTCTGCTTGAGGACATTATGTTGCTTGGTGGAAAAACTTCAGCCTGATTCCACTTTGTAGTTTTTCAGAACTCCAGCCCGTGAAGCTGACACACTGGTCTCAATCAAAATGATTACCGTTATTACTTTTTTTTTAACGCAGTCAGTTTATATGTCGGTTTGATCACAGCATTACTCTGTGGCTTCATATGGTTTTAAACATTATAACTTACAAATGAGGGATGTTGTGGATTCATCAAGTTGATTTTTTTCCATATTTTTCCCCTTTTGATTTATCTCCCTCCAACATCTTCATAAAGCGTGGTTGAGGATTGCAGCCAGGGAGGAAATCTATAGTAAGAGCAGAGAGAAAGAAAAACTAAATTCCTCTCAATACCATATAACACACACAATAATATGTAAGTAATGTGTCCTCTATATGCACACATATGTGTGTGTGGGTGTGTATTCCTTTTGATGAAGCTGGCGAGTATTTCAATGTGAAAACAAGTAAAAAGTAAACACATACTAGAAAAATGTGGTGAAGTTGTTAATGATTCTGTATCGCTTTGAATTATTCTTTGGTTATTCTTCATTTTCTTCCAATTTGGGATTACTTTGAATATGACTGTGTTTTGGATAAAGCAAGTGTCTTGTAGTGGAAAGAGACAAATTATGAGGGACATTTCTAAAGGGAAAAAAATCCCAACAACCTTAAAGTGCACTTGAAAAGCTCACACAAGAAGGCTAACCTAGCTTACCTTGAGAAGGTAAGGGAGCACACTCAACCCTCATCCCTAGAAAACAGAAGCTAACCCCAGGCAAGGCAGCGTGATGCCAACAGGACGGGGATATCTACATAACTGTGTGAGTCAATTGCCTTCAAAAAGTTTATCAATTCACTTGAACCAAAATTACGAACACCCGGTGCTGCAAGAGTTAATAGTCTCATTGGGGCCAAGATATACATTTTATAGTTGCCTGGTATCAATGGTTGTTCATCTGCCTTTATTTATTTATTTATTTATTTATTTATTTATTTATTTAAAGAACCCATAGGTGGGAATGTGAGTTGTCTGTCTCTGCGTGTTAGCACTGCGACAGACAGGCGACCTGTCCAGGGTGCAGAGTATGGTAGCTGGAATAGCAACATACCCAAGGATAAGCAGAAGAGCATGACTGATATGATGAAACTGGGATTTTGTTACACTTAATTATTGCAAACACAACTAAAACTATAACTGAAACTAATCAAAACTAAACTGAAACTAAGGATTTTCAAAAAAATAAAAACTAAACTAAACTAGCAAACAATTGGTAAAAACTAATTAAAACTGATACAAAATTGAAAATCTGAAGTCAAAACTAAATAAAAATAAAAACTAATGAAAATTGCAAAACTATTAAAACCCTGGTAATTATTTTAATGCTTTGTGGTTCACACTGCTGTGTACAGTCTTTAAATGGCAGAGCTGTTAATCTTTTAGCAGCTGAAATGATCATTTCTGACCTAGTCCAAACATTCAGAGGACATTTGAAAGCAAACAATATCCATTTAACTTAAAATTGTGTTGCTTTCTTTCTTTAGTAACTGTCAAATGGTCCACTCTTGGTACCTGTGAACTTTATCGTTCTGCTCTTTGGTCAGGTTGGTACAGCTGTAAATGAGCCTGGCAAAAGCAGAAATTGTTGCAAAAAAAAGAGAAGCGCCCTGTCCTAAATGAGCTCAAAATGTTCAGTCAGATGTTAAATTTGTGATATGTCACTGTGGATGTCAACTTCCAAATTGCACGCAGCCATCCTGTCCATTGTTGCTATAAAATATTAACATGTGTAGCTTTGTGACAAAACAAATTTCCCACGTGTGGGACTAATAAAGGTTATCTTATCTTATCTTATCTTATCTTAAAGCTCAATTTGGTCTTTATTTCCGCTTGATACAGCTAACACGTGCTCTAATCTTACGAGTGTTTCAAATATGCACACATTTTGGTTGACAATTGGGGTTCTAACACAACACGTTAGTAACTTTTTAATTCAATTTTATTTCAAAATACCTAAAACATCTCTTTAAATATGGATGGCAGGTCAGTCAAGGGGCAAATTTTGCAAGCCTGTCCTAAAAGCGTTGAATTTAATGAGCTTATATTTTGTTGTCCCTGATATGTAAATGTATTTGGCAGATGGTGCTCCGTGAACTCGTTTCTCCAGACATTACTGGTAACACGCAACATTACCACAAGCTGTTTTCATTGCTGATACAGAGGAAACACCGACACAAGGACATGTTTTCATGTGCACGCCACAAAGAAAAGGTGGCCTATTTGACGTGGAACTTGTGTTCAGATGCCCTTGTGAAGAAGCAAAACATGTGTTGAATTACCCAGCACAGTATCGTACCTCTGCTCCTCCTAAGCATGTGGACCCACAACACTAAGCCATTTGGTTAAAAAACAGTCTCTGAAAGACGAATGACAAACAAATTATGAAAAGACTTGAAGGCAAGATCTTTCAGTGAAGCCATCTATCAGTGATCAGACCAGACACTGATGTTCATGAGGATATAATCCTTTTGTGGCTGATCCAAAAATGGCATTGAGATCTGTGGTTCTTTTGGGCAAGAACACACGCACACAGAGATACACACCACCTTAGTCACTTTTTCCACTCTATTTCCAGGAGCCTGTGGCTGTCTTAAGCAGCTTTCTGGCAAGTCTAACGCCAAACGGTCCTCGTGTGCTCCAACTTTCCAAAAGTAATCTTCTGTCTGTACATGTAGAGTCCTAAACATGAGGAAAAATTTCACAAAATTTAACATGTCTGTTCTTTGCAGCAGTATCACTGATATAACTCTTAAACATCATGATTTCAGTGAAGATTTTTAACAGCAAATTTGGTTGCGATACCATAAATACACAGGTCGGCATGACTATCAGTAAGAACAAAAAAGATGTAAAAAGACATGCCTGCTCCTCATGGGACGCAAAGTTTGCTTGTCTGAAAATTAGTTTAGCCACACTAGGATGGACTAGCTGGATGGACTGCTATGAGATGTGGAACAGTCAAAATCAAAAGGATAAAGTAAAATACTTTGGTGCTAAGAACTAGCGGAAGTACCCATTAAAGATAAATAAGTAAATCTAGTCATTGTGAACGTGTTTGCAATCTAAAGTTAGCATTAAATGTTAATCGACTGAAATTGGTTCCTAAAGCTCCCTAGACACCAAGTGGTTCCCTAGTAGGGATGGGTATCGTTTAGGTTTTATCCGATACCAGTGCCAAATCGGTACTCTTGAAACGGTGCCGGTGCTTAAACGGTGCTTTTTAGCAGTCTCTTTTTTTCCTGCAAAATGATAAGCACCGTCCAGCCCCACGCACGGGGCGATCCGCGCTAACTCGCTAATGGAGATTTACCACACCCGCAATAGATGTGCTCGGTGTGAGGTCTTGCAGCAAGCTATCAAATACGGTGCATTTCTCGGTTTTTAAAAACAAGGCTATGCGTCGCCAGGTGTTTCATTAGATTCGAGGTGTTACCTCCTTTGCACAGTATCACCTTAACCCTCTGGGGTTGATGGACGCGCCGGCGCATCAAAATCATATGACCAATTTAAGATAACACAGCTACAAGATGCAGCGATTCAGAGTCTCCATTTCAACTTGGGTCGAAAGTGCGGAGTTTTTGAATTGTGTCGATGGGCCATGTAAAACCAGAGTTATGATAAAATATAATTTGTGTGCCTTCTTATTTGATGCAGCACACTTGATTGTTCTGTAAATAGATTTAAATTACTATATAAAAAACGCCTGAGGCCTTGGCTTCATTTTTAGGTAAATAGTACCACATAACTTTTGTAGAAATGTACAATTTCTACTTGCATTTCAAATTAAGAAAATGCTTCGTTAAATATGTTTGTGGGTTTTATAGTAAAAAATATAAATTTTTTCTACTGGGATTTTGAATTTTTTGTCTGGATTTTGATCACTTGTGCTAATATAGTATGCCAAATTTCAGATATTTGAGGTTGTGCTGAAAATAATGATACCAAACAAGGCAAGATAAACAGTTTTTAAAGGTGAAATATAGAGGTAAAATCAAAGTAGTCAAAAACGGCCAATTATACCCTGGACCCCAGAGGGTTAAAGCACTTGTTGCAGGCTGCTGAGTTTGCATCTTTTGCTGTGAAGTAAAGCCAGACTTTTGACCGCTTTGCCTTGGGCATTTTTAATCTGTAGCTCTGCTCTAACAGAACGTACGTACCTGGGCCCGCCTACTATCCTTGGAAAGGTAAAATGATTGGCTAGAATTCAAAGTGTATGACATCTCAGGAACAAAACAAAGCACCGAAATGTGCGCTGCTTTTCGGTCTGGTTACTACCGTTTATGTCAGAACCGGTGCCATTATCGGTACCCATCCCTATTCCCTAGTAACCTCCAGTTGCTAGGAAAAAGTTGTTCTGCGACTGGTTACTGGCAATTGTTGATGCTAGTCAGAGGGCGTGTCCAAATTCATAGGCTGCATTTGTAGGCCGATTATGTCATAGCAACGCGACAAAGGCTGTCCTAATTCATAGACTCCTTCAAATGCAGCTGACAAATGTGTCCTCCGATTCCCCAGATTTTAAGGATGGGTCGGGTGTGTCCTTCATGACCCACCAAACCCCAGAATTCATAGCGCAGCAAAAATGATGCTGATTTGTCTGCTAGCAAACTACTGACCAAGCATTAGTGGAACTTTGAATAGTGCAACATAAACCAGAAAGAGAGTCTGTTCACAAAGTAAAAGCTACAAGTAATGCTCAAGTTGTGGTAAGGCCCAACTTTTACTTTGAAGGCAAATGTTCATCGTTTCCAGTTTTACTGCAAAGGATTTGAGTCTCTCTTCCCCTCGAGGTTACCAACTATCATGTTTCTTGCTTGTGACAAATGCGTGATTAATCGTTTCATGCTGCCAGATAACAGATGGCATTAATTATTCATAACTATCGTGTATTTGCAACACGAAACAAGATTGGTCAAGACCTAATGGTAAATCATCATTAACATTTCTACAACAAAGTTGGGAGAAGTGTCACACACAGTCCTCCTTTAAGCAACCAAAGACAAAAATATTTTCATCCTTCTCCTTTTTATTTATTTTTTAATTTTTTTACTTTACATTGCTTTTATCAGTATTGTGTGTATGATGGCTGTTCACCTTAAAATTAGCCCTACACTGTTCAGTTATACTGTATGTGTTTGTGTTTCTTAGCAAATACAAACGTAGCCTAGTAACAATGCAAATACAATTAAAATCCTGTTCATACGTGATGATAATTTATCAGACTTGAGCCTTTAAGTCTTTTGAGAATTTTGATTATCATTAATAGAACTAAAATGTTTTTGTGAGCAGAGCAAACAACAGATTTGTTTAGATTCACCAATTAATTAATTTGGGTATTGTTGTAATGTAACTCTGGTAGCAAAGAAAGATTGTGTGACAGGCACATGTTATGTGTTTGAAGCACTGCATTGTGAAATGTTTAAAATAGCAATATAGCTTAAAGCTAAAAATCCTGCAACTGCAACTTTATTGTGACGTGTGCAATGTCCAGATGGGACCAACAGATGACCTTACTTGCTGATTTGTTGAGTGAGTGTGTTCATGATATTAGCTAGAAGCAATGCCAGGTCTTAGTTTAAAAAAAAACAAAAAAAAAACATTTGCTATTATTATGTATAAATTTGCCTGTAAGAGCTGATGAATTCATAACTCATTAATTGAAAGTGTCAGAACGCCATTCCAGATTGTTCCAGCCTACTTCAACTCCCTTACATACTGTCACCTGATTAAGATGTGATATATTATTAAGCATGCAGGAAAATATGCTATCCATGTCCACAATGTGTTTGCCCTGTGCTGGAAAACATTTACAGTAGTTGTGTCCAGGGTGGGTTTCCCAGCATGTGACATTTTGTTAAGTACAAGCTTGAAACAATGCAGAAAAGAAGCTATTTTACAGGAAAATACACATTCTGTGGAGTCCAAAAGACTCTTTCTGAGTCATTGTGCTGACTCTAAACAGAGAATGACACAGCACACTGTCCTGGTTTTAAAAAAAAACGTGTGTTGGACACAAATTGATAACAGATGTAGTTTGAAATTGGTGTTTTTTAGCCTCTAGACCTCAACCAAGTGATATATTTGGATTTCCATCAGCAACTGACAGACTAAATGCTTGACATATTCACAGTAACAGCACTATACTACCATGGTCATGGTGAAAACAATGAAGCAGTTGCTCCCTCTCAGGGAAATGGAAAGAACCGTATGCTGATGCAGTCATTTCTGACGTGGTGAAAGGCCACAGCTGTGGGCGGACACGCCCTGCACAAACCACATGCTGGATATTTCCACTCACTGAGGACATCAGGAATTTAACTGGACTACTGCAGGCAAAACTGAGAAAGTAGGCCAATAATCACAAAACATTAGCACAGATGATTAAAATGGGTAAAATTGACTTTTTTATGGAAAAAGAAAATCATCTAAAGCCTTTTGGGTTCTTTTTAGAAAACTTGGTAATGAAACAGCAGGACAACATGTTCAAATCAACCCTGGTATTGCTGTCAATCGTAATCCAAGTTATAGAATAATGTCCTCGTATATATGGCAAGAAGTATTTTGAAAGTTCATGGAAATAAAACCTATGTGACCCTCCATCAGCTTTAAAGATCCAATTATTTCCCCTTAAACTGTACAGTTCAGGTTAGTTTGCAGGTAATATTTTATCTTTAACCTCTAACCTATCTGAGGTTAGCACTTTATTTTAGATATTAATGGTATTTAGTTCTTTAAACCGAAACCTCTTCCCCTTGTTTTCCCTTGTTAAAAGCCTTTCCAGTTTAACTTACTAACCTAAACCCTAACCCACATGGAAACCTGATGGACGCTTCTCATTTTAAAAGAAAGCACAAGTTGTGTGAGCCTAGATGCTTCTTTAAAAGCTAAAAGGTACGATCAAGCCAGTGGATGTGTTTGATGATGACAACATAACTCCTATACCTGTATACACAGTAGATTGATTTTGCTTCTATACTTGAAATATAGAGAACTCCTTCTGCTCACTCTGTTTTTTTCTTACTGACAAATAGAGCTGTCCACAAAAGTTGTAATTCATTTGGTGCTGTGCATAGTGCTTTACTGTCAAGCCATTAATTCTGAGACTTTTGTAACATTGCTGTCAAAAAAACAATACCCTAACCATTAGTCTTCTACCACTGAAATTTGCTGGTTTCATTTATTCCTTACAAATTCAGTTTTTCTGCAGGCCCATGGATCAAAAACAACCTGATTTGTAACTGCAGAGTTTCATATTCACATTGGCTGACCTTGTCCTTGTGAATCTGCTGCCAAAGGCTTTTGTCATCTACTGTCCTTGCTCTTTCTCTTTAAGCCAAATATAGGAGACATCTATCACAATACCTGTGCTGAAGAAGAATATTTAGGGGAAAAGTGCAACTAAAAATCTTTGTGCAAAGCTTTCTCTGTTTTCCAAATGACTTTGTCTTACATGACTTATTCTGAAGTGCAGGAAGAATTGCATGAACCTCTTGACATCAACCAGGTTAACCACTGAGGCATAGAGTTAACAAAGGTTGCATTTTCACCACATCCTAAACCAATCATAGTTTTAGAAACCAAAAAGTTGATTCTGTTCATCTGGACGTAGCGTTTTCAGCGGGAGCAACGTTTCATCATCATCCAAGTGGCTTCTTCAGTGTCAGGCTACGTCCACACTAGCCCTGATAGATTTGAAAACAGCGTATGCGTCTGAAAACACTCTGCGTCCACACTAGCGTTTTCAGTCGCTTTCACAGAGTTGTGCATCCACATTGAAACGGCCGAAAACGCTTACGTTCCAGTACTGCGCAAGCGTGAAACACAAGACGATTCGACCTGTGTCATTTCTGTCTGTCGTTTATTTACTTTCCAGCTCTTTGAGACGTTGCGGCAAAATGTCGAGGAAAAGCACCAAGTTTTTTAAATGGACTAACAATGAGGTGGAGTTGTTGCTGCGAGTAACACAAAAGTACAAAGTTGCAAAAGAGAGTGAGAGTTAAAGAATTTGAATTAAAGTTATCGCATATGCGGGCGGTTACATATAATTTAAATGTTTCAAATGCAGTAAGTATACACGTTTTTCATATAACTATAGTCTATAACTTAATCATTTTCTGTAGCCCACATAATTAAACACTTTAGTTACATAAAACGTGAATTTTGATGTTATGTGCTGTATAGCCTGTCTAATAAATAAGTATGTAGCCCAATAAGAATAAAATCCAGAAAGCTACACAACATGGGGCTGTTCATTTACAAACACAAGTGTAACTTAAGTTTCACTTTTTTTGTTAGAAAAAAATCAAATTGTTACATGCTTAATTTATACAAAATGTCAGAAATCTGCAATGACATGAACAAAAAGTTTAACCTAATTTTTCATGATTTGTTGGGTTAACCCTCTGAGGTTTTTAGTCTTTTACCCTCTTCCTTTGAGCTTAAGGATATTTCCAGACTGCTTCCCAAAATGTTTGGTCTGAGAGTTGCTCCAAAGGACAGACCTAAATCAAATCTCTTTTTCAAAAAATTGCCATCACTAGAAGAGCAACAACATCAAAATATTCCCTGCATATTCTAGCTTTTAGCGCTCACCCAGTTTCAAAGTCTGTTTGGCTTGACAATAAACTTTTCTGTACACTACTGAGACTATGTATGCTGGAGTCATTGAAGTTCTGCCAGACAGAGGCATCCTGTTTCTACCATGTAAGCCAACATTAACTGCTGAATTGTCACAGGCTGTAAACCTTGTGACACGCTCACCTACACAGTCTTGATTTTGATTTGCTATATAAACCTAATTTGGCTCGGAATATAAGCACTTGTTTCTGTAATTCTTGATCCAGTTTCTAATTAGAAAGTCGGGGACCACAAAAGTGCTTATGGTTCATCCTGCAGGTCTGGAATATCTATACCATGTAAGTATGATGACGATAAAACTAGTAGCTGGAACAGCTGTAGCTGTGCAACAATTTTAAATCAAATCAAATCAATTTATTTATATAGCACTTTTCACAGGATAAAAACCATAAAGTGTTTCACAGTAATATAAAAACAGAAATACATAAAATACATTAATAATCAAACATACAGCAAATTTAACAAAAAAAATCTAAATAAAAGCCAATCTAAATAAATGACTGTTAAGCTGCTTTTAAAAGAATAAATACAATCAAGGCAACATAATGATGGAGGGAGAGCATTCCACAACCTGGGGGCCACCGCTCTAAAAGATCTATCTCCTCTGGTCTTAAAACGAGTTCGTGGGACTACCAACAGCCTTTGATTAGATGATCTCAGGCTGCGAGAGGGAGCGTGGGGTTCTAAAAGATCAGAAATGTAGGCAGGGGCATCACAATTCAAAGTTTTTAAAGTCAGTACCAAGATTTTAAAATGAATTCTGAAATGTACTGGAAGCCAGTGTAATGAACGTAACACTGGTGTAATGTGCTCTCTTTTTCGTCTCTTAGTTAAGAGCCCTGCAGCAGCATTCTGGACTAACTGGAGACGGTCAAGATTCCTTTTGCTCAAACAAAGAAAAACACCGTTACAATAATCTAAGCGAGGTGAAATAAAAGCATGAATAACCATTTCTAACTCAGATTTAGATAGCAAAGTTCACAGTTTGGAGATGTTTCTTAGCTGAAAAAGGCAATTCCTAATTAACTGGCGAGATTGTTGTTCTAGGGACATTTTAACTCAAAATAACACAAAAACGGATCGTATAAGAGATCATATCCCAAAGTTGGAAACCCCATGGTTAGACAGGCCATGACCAAAAAGCTCTGCACTAGATTACGAGCCTTTCTGGCTTCTATGCCTTTACAGCTAAGTAATTCATGAGGAATCCTTTTCTTCTCTTCAGTAAGCAAGTGGTGGTGGGGGGAAGGCATTTGAAGAAAAAGAAAATTAAAAGGATACGTGGAGGACGGAGGAGATGGAGGAGAGAAGATGGAAAAAGCAGGGAACAGACGACAAACAGCTCGGCAATGAAACATTAATATGCCCACTGTGTAATGGCACGGGCAACTCTGCGCTTCTCTGTCATACTCATTTTCTCTCGTAAAAAATTGAACCATGCTTCCCTCTGCGTATTAATCAGTTACATACAGGAGGTTTTTTTTACTGCAGGCATTTACATTTTTGTGCAATTTCCTCATACTTCATAAACACTAGGCCGGCTGGCTGCGGGACAATAAAAATGTCCCCCCCCCACCAAAGTAAAGCAAAAGCAGGCACTCCCCCTGGAAACCAGCAGTGAATTTAGCATTCATGTGCCAGAATGTTTAATGTTTTGTGGCACTTGATATTTCTTGATATGTTCGGCGCAGCGAGTGGGAGGAATTGGCAGTTGTGAATGAGGAAGACACTGGAGGATGGTGTCGAGTAGCAGAAATAGAGGCGCAAAGCTAAGATAAGCACGAGCCATGCAGTTATTTGACAAGTGCGGCTAACTGGGCTTTGTTACCTCTGTCTCTTTATGCTCACTAGCATTATAACATGGTTATTTCTGAACACGGTGCGGCCTGAGAACAACAGAATGTGTCAAAGTAGGAGAACAGTACCAAAAAAAGTGGACAATTTGCAAAAATTTGCAGCTGTAGAAAGCCTGATGAAGACACTGGAAGGCATTTTAAGAGAAGACAAGGGAAGTGAGACGGTGTAGCAGAGAAGCGTAGCACCACATAAAAAAGGAGCACAAGTGACAGCCAGGTTCTTATATCTTGTAATTATAGCCCATGCCATCACTTCTCCTCTCTTCACCTGTCCTCTCATCCCTTGTTTTATCCCCCCCCCCCAACCTCTCACTTCCTCTCAGCAATCACTGCCACACTCCAGACACGCATTTCCTCTCCTCCCGCCCTGTCATCTGTCATTTTCATACCGCTTCTTATTACTCCTTTGTGCCCCGACCTGGACAGACACAGGCGTTTGCATTTGTGCTCACCCGTGGGAAAGGCTGGCCTGTTAGCTCACCCAGCGGGGCAAGTCCATCACAGCATTGCATGAGAACTGCTGTTTTGTCACACACAACTGCTCTAGCAAGGCGAATATTGAAATAAATTCAAGCTAAAAGGGCAGCATGCCAGGACATCTGTAGTTTAAATGAGAGTGGTGCTTTTTTTTTTAAATCAAATACAAAATACAGAAATTGGTAGACAAAAGTGTTTTCATATGGAATTAGGATAAAAAACAAAGGTTTAGCTTTATATATTTTATGGTATTTTAAGTTTATGTATTCCTAAGCAACCCTTGTCCAGTCTTTGTATACCTCTTAATTTTTGGCAAATTCTGCACATACACATACTGTCACGATCCTGGGTCTTTGACCCAGCGTTTTAAGTTTTAGGTAATGTTTGATGTTTATGGTTTATTTTCAAGTTCATTAGATTACCTAAGCTCATTTGTCTATTTTGATTCCTCTTGTATTTTCTTCCCCTGTATTTACGTTTCCCTCACCCTCCCAGGCTGTTTTGACTGCATGTCTTATGTTATCAAGTTTGTATTGTCATGTCTTCTTCACATGTTTCCTGTTTTATTTTGGAAGAGTCTGGTGTTCTTTGTTCATTGTAGTTAGTGTTACTCTCCCCTGTATTGTCATTATGTTTCATTCTAGTCAGCTGTGTTCTCATGTGTCTCCACTTCCCCTGATCACCTCATGTGTGTATTTAAGTCCTCAGTCTTCCTTTGTTCGTCGTCAGGTCGTCTGTTTTTCTCGCCATGGGCAGAGTCACAGCCATTGCCATAGTTAGCTTTCATAGTTTGTTCAGAGTTTAGGTTTCTGTTTAGTTATTACTCTTCTGCTGCCCTCATTCTCGTTTGTTTCTTTCGTGATCATCAGCCATAATAAAAGGCTCGCTTTTGTTTAAGTTCATTCCGTATCCTCACTTGTGTTCGCACCTGGGTCCACCACACACATCTCCGCACGGTCTGTCTCCACAAACCATGACACATACATACACTTAGCTAAAGTTAATGTAAACTGCTTCAACAGTCCTGTAGCCCTACATTCATAAAGACTGACATTTTTAAAAAGTAATAATTTTTTGAACCTGTTTAACTGATTTGATTTGGAGAGGCTGTACTTATGAACATATATGTTAAAGGCTAGGTCACTGACAATGTCTATCATTTTAGTAGTGTCATTTTATCGAAAAAATGTTTCCGTATTTGTTCTCTGCCATTGCTGCTATCTCCGTTTCTCTGAGGATTGGACACTTCAGTGTGAAACACTGTGAGTGGCACAGCACCCCTCTCAATTACCTACGGTGAATATGTGGTTAAACACCACATTGAACTCCCACTGTGGACTAATATCGTGCCCACAGGAGGCAAAGTCAAGCTGGCATTCCCTTGATGGAAAAAGAGATGACTGACTGGCCAGTCAGATGAGGCTGACTGTGATTAGCCATGGGTTTGACTGTGTTTGCAGTCGTTTAGCGTGTAAATGTATTATACGATTATGATGCAATGTTTACCGTCTTTAGTATGTTAGTATAGAGCGCAAGTATAATGGTTATCAAAAAATGTAAAAGTGATGTTGATGTAATGGTGTAAATCTCACCCCCAATCGGTCACGGCAGAAGACTCTCCCTCCCTCAGGATGGTTCTGACCGAGGTTTCTTCCTGTTAGAGTTTTTTTCTTCCCACTGTTGCCAAAGCAACAACAGACAAAGCTGATTTATATCTCCATTCACATCCTAGAAGATGGGCAACATCCAGACAACAACTTCTAAGTGGTAAATCAATATTTCACAAAGTCTCCTTTGCAGCACCCTGGGCTGCATAGGTCCTTCACCAAACAATAGGTTCCTGACCTGCATTATTCATCCCTCAAGCATTCACTCCCCTCTTACTCAAACACAAAGCTCGCAGGGGATTCAACTTTCCCGAACTAAACTTCCGATAAGAACCCCTTTAAAAACATCAGCCTCTCCGCCCTTAAATCTCGGAGGTACTTTGAGTCGCTTCATACCATCCCTAATAATGCTAACCACGTTGAATAATGCATTGCTGACTCATATCTCACAGCTGGGCCAAGATAGAATCCTCTCGGTTTGACAGAATGTCAATGAGTAAAGCAAACAAAACTGATTGGGAATTTTTATAATATGGGGTTGTTTAAATTACCTGCTGCTTTAAATGGAAAAGACCTGGGACCAAATATACCCAGGTTGCTTTACAATAATATAAAAATCACACAAACGTAGTGGTGCATCTATATTTAGAAGTATTCCAATCCCCATTAAATCTAACTTTGAATGTCCAATAAGCATAACACAGTTATTACAAAATGCTCCAAATACTGGCAGCAGATTTTTAATGAACTTGACATTTAATGCTTCATGGCTTTTAGTAAGTTTCCCCTAATGTCTTTTCATAACGTGTAATTAGGCACGGACTTTAAATAATGTGTGTGTGCAAAGGTTTCTAACACAGGAGATGAGGATCGCTCAGTCTCAATCAGTGTATTATCTCTGCCGCAGACCATTACTGAGGCCCGCTACTTAATAGCCCTGAAATTAGATGTGAGGCTGATTGCACATTGATTATAAGTGAATGAGGGCAGCGGGTGTCAATTGCAACATTCAAAAGGACTTTAAAGAGCACGAAGAAAAGTCACCAGGGGAGAGTTTTGTCATTGAACAGATGTATTTCACACTTTGAAATCTGGCAATCGAATGTATCTGATATCACCACTGAAAAATTTAAAGTTTAGAATTACAATATGTTACATTAATCTAGTGAACCAGTTTGCACTGAGATACCCAAAGGTGTATATGCATGGATACATGCAGCATGACATATTTCTACATCATGTATTTTTTTAATGCATTTTCACTTCATGAAGATAAAAGAAGAGCCTACAGTGCTGTGCTAAAGTTTGAAAACTTATTATTTTTGTTTTCAGTTTAAAACTTAAAAAAAAAAAAACATTTTGACCCATTGACCAAAAAACATGCGACACTGATTGGCTTTTTCAATCTTCGCTCACATAGATTTGCGAGACAACCTGAGACACTTTAGAGGTCATCTGAAATTAACACCTTGGTAAATGTAAAATTCAGTGTAAAATACAGCTAGTACAAGGCACGTTGGATTGTAGGTTAAAGACCTCATAATATTACATAGAGATCCCCAATGACCAATCACTCGGCAAAAGTGGGAACGAAACGAAACCGGGAACCTTCTGATTACAAGGCGAACTGCCAACTCTTGAGCCATGATCGCCCTAAATAACAATAATAATAATAATCATTTGATGTAAAAACAGTTTATAAGAATCATTTTATATATTTTTCCATAGCATTACATTTGAATTTAACAGTTCAATCTTTCAAATAACGGACAGATATTTGTGAAATGATGATGCATTTGTGAATGTATTCTAACAATCTAAATATGCATATGTACAAACAAATACATTTAAAAAACAAGAAAATCATGTTTTATTACATTTACAGTGATTTTACGTTAATTTACATTTGAAATGTAAAATCACAGTCTATTTATGTGAATTTAATGATATTCTAGAAGAACAGTACAAAACTGTAAAATACACAGTAAAATACTTTTATATTACTTTTTTTTTCATAGTGATGTCTTTTAACAGGAAGTTAAAATTTGCTCTGGTGATCTCACTCTTGTTGTGCACATGCATTTCGTTTTGCTCCCCAGTTGCTATGAAAATTGTTCAGTTTGAGTCTGTCTTAGAAACCAGTAAATATCGAAGTGAACACTGGCTATTTTATAATTCGATGACATTTGGTTGAGAATCTATTTGGTCATGAAATGGTTTTGATCTGACAGCTTTCAGTGTAATCAGTGTAAGTGTATAGTACATGTAACATGTATTTCCGTCTTGTGTGTTTCGTCCAAATGGGCTTGGACGAGCCTCTGACCTGTCACTGTGTTTATAAATGAATAATATAAGCTGTGGAGTGATCTTAACATGCTGGCTGATTAGCTCAGTGGGATAAGCTGTAGCTTAAGAGTTGACTGTAGTTTATTTTTGACTTCCCTCGTCTCACCACCGGCCAGAATTTTTTTGTTTTTTTTGTTTGTTGGTTCTGGCTGATAAATGATTAATAGGCAGAAATTCTTGTACGAAAACTTCCCTTTGCTAAAAAGTCAAAGAAGAATGCAAAACGGATGTTAAGGATGGATGAAAAAAAAAAGGTGGGGTAATGTCACCTAGGGCTGCTCGATTATGGCAAAAATGACAATCACGATTATTTTCACTGAAATTGAGATCTCGATTATTTGACGATATTTATTTAACCCTTTAAGACCTACCATAGAACCAAGCCCGCCAGAGCTTATATTATTTTTTTTACATGTTGTAGTGCCATTTTTGGGAGCATTTCAAGTTGCTATACATCAATACAACTGTTATAGCCCATATTTTAATAATATGTCTGCATTAAGTCCATAGTAACAACATTAATTGCAAAAAGTGCAATAAACTACAAAACAATTGAAAATCGTTTTTGTTTTTGTTTTTTACATATATTTCTACTTTAGAAATAGAGGTTTATCCCTCAAAACTTTAAATACAAAAAAGTTGCAAAAAATAGTTTACAACAACAAGAAATTTATTTTGAGTGTCTTCATAGTTTTATTTTGGAGATACAGCAATTCTTATATACTGCAGGAAAAACAAAAAAACAATCCTATGATGCAAATTTGCAAAGAAAACAGCATGTGCATCAAAATAAACTATTTCCAGCAGTGCAGTTCGAATTCTAAGCATCCCAGAAACTATTCAGAAAAGTCAAACATGACTTATAAAAACACCAGTATAGGCTTTTAAGGCCTACAAGTAAAAACTACATTTTCCGCGAGTATGGCGTCACTTCCGGTTTCGGGCAGGAAATGGCGGAAATGCGATAGTTCGCGCTGACGTCTGTTTCAATGTGGGAAGTGTTACGAACAGCTGATCGGATCGGCAAAGCGTGTTTCTGGAATATTATGTTTTTGTTCCTGCAAGCGCTTTTTATGCAATTTTTGCAAAGCTTTATGTGGAAGGAAACCGTGACCAAGGACAAGCTGATGGCATAAGATGTAAGTACAACTCCTCCGGTTTCATATGCAAAAAAAAAAATATTGCGCTAGCTTACATGTCTGTGAAGGTTCTCAGTCATCCAGGTCATCGTAGTCAAAGGAGCCTGCAAAGAAAAGCGTCTGGACTTCTTTAAGTTGCTTGAAGACGGAAAGGAAGGCTCTTGGCTCTTTCAAAGGAAGAGTACCCAGCCACTGGTACAGATATGTAGACGACACCTGGGTCAAAATCAAGACACAAGAAGTGGAATCCTTCACTGCGCACATTAACGCTGTGGATAAAAACATCAAGTTCACCAGGGAAGACACAAAGGACGACTGTTTGCGTTTCCTGGACTGCGCTGTGCACATTAAGGAGGATGGCAACCTCAACATTGAAGTTTACCGGAAGCCCACACACACGGACCAGTACCTCCTCTTTGACTCCCATCATCCTCTGGAACACAAACTTGGAGTAATTAGGACCCTACACCACCGGGCAGAACATGTTCCCTCTAAGCCTGAAGGAAAAAAGAAGGAACACACACATGTAAAGGAAGCACTCAAAACGTGCGGCTATCCTAAATGGGCGTTCTTAAAGTCAGCAAAGAGGCACAGAAAAGAAGACCAGACACCAGCGAGGGAGGATAAGAAGGACAGACGCAACAACATTGTCATCCCCTATGTAGCTGGTGTATCAGAGAAACTCAGGAGAGTTTTCTCCAAGCATGACATCCCGGTGCATTTCAGACCCAGCAACACGCTCAGACAAAAACTGGTTCACCCGAAAGACAAAACGCCAAAACACAAACTTAACAATGTGGTGTATGCTGTACAGTGCAGCGAGGAATGCTCAGACCTCTACATTGTAGAGACCAAACAGCCACTTCACAAGCGCATGGCACAACACAGAAGAGCCACCTCCACAGGACAAGACTCAGCAGTCCATCTGCATCTTAAGGATAAAGGACACTCTTTCGAGGATGCCAATGTTCACATTTTGGACAGAGAGGACAGATGGTTTGAAAGAGGAGTGAAAGAAGCCATCTATGGCCACTGTGAGCGACCATCTTTGAACAGAGGCGGTGGTTTACGACACCAACTCTCTGCCATCTATAATCCAGTTTTGAGATCCCTTCCCAGACGCCTTAATGCCCACTCACATCCTGGGCCATCTGACCTCAGGAATTCGCATGATAAGGTGGGGCCAGGTTTCACAATGAACTCACCCAAAACTCTGGCTAATTGGGACCCACACCCAGTTACACACCTTGGCTCAGGCGATTAGAGGATCATCAGGGGGTCCTTTTGTCCCTCTGTGGGGGGTTACTCCCACTAGGTTTATATCTGGGACTCTCCACCATTTGACCTTAGAACTGAAGAAGCTTCTCGGATGAGAGGTGAAACGTCTTCAAACAACTTAAAGAAGTCCAGACGCTTTTCTTGGCAAGCTCCTTTGGCTAGCTTACATGGTTCAGGTTCTACAGGGATTTAAAAATAGTTACACAAAACGGAGCGTGCTGCTCTGACCGGCTTTAAAGGGTTAACAATAACAATGTATTGAATAATGACTTTAAAAAATAATATAAAATAGTGTGCAAATACTGATAACAGTGCAAATGTTTGCAATATAAGAAATAAATGAAAAATGTAAACATCTATGTTTAGTGAACTTTGCAGTGTTGCTCTGTGGTGCAGCTACGACACCGTAGCAAAGTTTACACACTATGTCTACTTGATCCACGTCTGACTCCCCCGAACCCATAATGTTTCCACACCACTGAATTTTTTTTTTTTTTTTACCTCTCCTCTCCAAATAACTTCTGCTTAGCTTTCCGAGCTTCCCTCGGGTCCTCTTAATTGTTGTGATGCGTGTTCGAAATGCAGAGAGGTGCGCTTGATTTACCACACGGAGCAGCGCGAGAATAAAGCATGAGGGAGGGGCTAATAATCGGCTGAGTCATTTTTAATGATCGTTGAAAGCCCAGATCGTAATCGTGATTAAAATTCGATTAATTGAGCAGCCCTAACGTCACCTTAGCTTTTATTTTGAAACTTTTTTTCAACCAAGACTGAATCTCCAGAAAGGACAGTTGGGTTTCTTTTTCCTTTAATTCAATTTGCAGTTCTCTCTCTGGTCTCCTTTGTTTTCATAGGGAGGCAATCTGGGGTTCTGGTGCATAGCCTACTGTATCAAAGAAGGCAAAAAAAACCTCTGAGAACTCTCCACTGGCTTTATTTAGTTTTAAGCAGTTTCCCAGGCTTTTATGTGGCTGTCTTCCTTTTCTGTGGTGGTTTCCATAATATACATAGCATATGATTTTCTGATGACTTGTAATTTTCCCCATTTGGCATAGTGTCTGAAGCAAAAGTTTGTGACAGGCTAACCTGTACCTGACCCACACGGCCTGTTTTATACACAACAGTCAAAATTGAGAGAAGCGTCTTTCCTGAACTGTTAACTTTTGACAATCTGAGCCAGTCAAAAGGCTGTCAAAGTGGACAGCTGGTATCATACTTGTAGTTCTAGTTGCTGAAGATTACTCTCTAGAAGTCTGGCTGTATAATTGGGCTTGTTGTCATGCTGCAGAATCAATTCAATTTAATGCCTCCTGATGGTATTGCATAATAACAATTTAAACCTATGAAGTGCCTATATATAAGAGAGAGAGAGAGAGAGAGAGAGGATCACTCAGGTAAAATAACTACATCTTTCCAATGATGTCATTCTAATTGCAAACCCACTTGTTTTTTCCTCCGTGTGCAGCTGTTAGACACAGAAGGGATTGTTTGCCAACACACAACATTCATTTTTCATGAGTATTTGTGTTGTTTCAGCAGTGATGCAACTGATGAAACTAATTTCATACAAATTTTTCTGTTGATTATTTATTTTTGCTTCTGATCATTTATATTTATTTGCCAGTAATACAGTTTCTTGCAAAGTGTTTTCATTGCTACTTTTACTAAAAGGATGGTTCTAAAATATAATCATCCACCACTCATCATTATAAGCTTTTTGGCCATTGATCTGAGGACTAGCATAGATGCACTAGCAGTGTTGGGAAGGTTATTCTAAAATGTATTCTACTACAGATTACAGAATACATGCTCCAAAATGTATTCTGTAACGTATTCCGTTACGTTACTCAATGACAGTAACGTATTCTAAATACTTTGGATTACTTAATATATTATCATGCTTTTTACAACAACGTGAATGTACTATTGCTGTGTGATTTATTACTATTACTGAAGGTCCGCGACTCAGAACTGTACTAAAGGGACCTCTGATTAATACGGCGGGGTCCCTGTCGGCTTGTAGCCGAAAACTAGCTTTACTTTGTTGTGTGGGTCAACTTTTCTTGCGAGAGACAGAGAGAGGCGTCGAAAGGCTGCTCCAACGGAACTTATTGTTTTCGGAGGAAAACACGAGTCTTAATAGCTTACTTACAACTGGTCTCGTCAGGCACTCTTCTTGGCTGCAGTGGTTATTATTATATTTACATGCTTCCAGCTCCCGTTTTTGCTCGATGACAACTCGTACCTTTCCACTCCCCTTTTTCTCCCTCCTCGCTCACATACACATAACAGCAGTCCATTGGCTTCAAAACAAGCTTTGTGTCCATTCTCCCTGCAACTCGGACTACACTGCCCATAATTCTTTAGAGCTACAGGGAGTGCAGAATTATTAGGCAAATGACTATTTTGTCCACATCATCCTCTTCATGCATGTTGTCTTACTCCAAGCTGTATAGGCTCGAAAGCCTACTACCAATTAAGCATACAACTCTGTAATGAGAAGGGGTGTGGTCTAATGACATCAACACCCTATATCAGGTGTGCATAATTATTAGGCAACTTCCTTTCCTTTGGCAAAATGGGTCAAAAGAAGGACTTGACAGGCTCAGAAAAGTCAAAAATAGTGAGATATCTTGCAGAGGGATGCAGCAGTCTCAAAACTGCAAAGCTTCTGAAGCGTGATCATCGAACAATCAAGCGTTTCATTCAAAATAGTCAACAGGGTCGCAAGAAGCGTGTGGAAAAACCAAGGCGCAAAATAACTGCCCATGAACTGAGAAAAGTCAAGCGTGCAGCTGCCAAGATGCCACTTGCCACCAGTTTGGCCATATTTCAGAGCTGCAACATCACTGGAGTGCCCAAAAGCACAAGGTGTGCAATACTCAGAGACATGGCCAAGGTAAGAAAGGCTGAAAGACGACCACCACTGAACAAGACACACAAGCTGAAACGTCAAGACTGGGCCAAGAAATATCTCAAGACTGGTTTCCTAAGGTTTTATGGACTGATGAAATGAGAGTGAGTCTTGATGGGCCAGATGGATGGGCCCGTGGCTGGATTGGTAAAGGGCAGAGAGCTCCAGTCCGACTCAGACGCCAGCAAGGTGGAGGTGGAGTACTGGTTTGGGCTGGTATCATCAAAGATGAGCTTGTGGGGCCTTTTCGGGTTGAGGATGGAGTCAAGCTCAACTCCCAGTCCTACTGCCAGTTTCTGGAAGACACCTTCTTCAAGCAGTGGTACAGGAAGAAGTCTGCATCCTTCAAGAAAAACGTGATTTTCATGCAGGACAATGCTCCATCACACGCGTCCAAGTACTCCACAGCGTGGCTGGCAAGAAAGGGTATAAAAGAAGAAAAACTAATGACATGGCCACCTTGTTCACCTGATCTGGACCCCATTGAGAACCTGTGGTCCATCATCAAATGTGAGATTTACAAGGAGGGAAAACAGTACACCTCTCTGAACAGTGTCTGGGAGGCTGTGGTTGCTGCTGCACGCAATGTTGATGGTGAACAGATCAAAACACTGACAGAATCCATGGATGGCAGGCTTTTGAGTGTCCTTGCAAAGAAAGGTGGCTATATTGGTCGCTGATTTGTTTTTGTTTTGTTTTTGAATGTCAGAAATGTATATTTGTGAATGTGGAGATGTTATATTGGTTTCACTGGTAAAAATAAATAATTGAAATGAGTATATATTTGTTTTTTGTTAAGTTGCCTAATAATTATGCACAGTAATAGTCACCTGCACACACAGATATCCCCCTAAAATAGCTAAAACTAAAAACAAACTAAAAACTACTTCCAAAAACATTCAGCTTTGATATTAATGAGTTTTTTGGGTTCATTGAGAACATGGTTGTTGTTCAATAATAAAATTATTCCTCAAAAATACAACTTGCCTAATTATTCTGCACTCCCTGTATGCTTGTAGCATTCTGCCTGTTAGCTTAGCACACAACAACAACAACGAAAAGGCGCTCTCTCACCCAGGAAACACACAGTCGCAGAGAGAGAGAGAGCGTCGCCCTGTAACCATGGCAACCGTAACGCTGCCGCCTGGAACAAGCTGTCAAACAAGACCCAAACAGTCCTGACCCGCGACAATATGAAACAGGAAAGTACCGCAGTGTAATCCATTTATTTCAACAAAGTAACTGTATTCTGAATACCACCTTGTTAAACGGTAACTGTAACGGAATACAGGTACTCATATTTTGTATTTTAAATACATAACGGCGGTACATGTATTCCTTTACTCCCCAACACTGTGCACTAGGATAGATGCTGTACTTGCTATACAAAGTATGACATTACTTTTTCTCAGTGTAGAAATAATACTTGAATTTTAGTTTTAGGATCACTTTCTGCAGCCAGGATTAAATAAAGCATTCACGCATCTTCACAGGATGTACTGTCAGCCCAATTCTGAGGCTGTTCTGCACTTTTGACTACAGCTCAACTTTGATTTTTGGCCTTTGACTGACTTTCACATGGCTGATGACACAGGTAAACATAACATAGACAGATGCTAGAGAAAGATTTTAATACTACCAAGATAAACAGCTGCAAGGCCATTTTTCGTGTTACAAAGAGACCAGGAGTTTTACCCTTTAGTACCTTTCTGGTGATAATGGAGAGACCTTACATAAAAATTCCAATTAGTTAGAACAACACTCAGACATTTCCCAGGTTTAAATCTTTACTACGTCTGTGTGGGTTCCCTGCGTGTACTCGAGCTTCCTCCCACACTCCAAAAGCATGTGTGATAGCTGGTGATTCTAAATTGACTGTAGGTGTGTATGTGAGCATGGATGTAAGTCTGGTGGCCTGTCCATGGTCTACCCTACCTCTTGCCCTATTACTGCTACCATAGGCTTCAGCCCCAACAGCCCTGAATTGGATAAATGGAAGAAAATCAATGGATGAAATGGAATCAATTACTGACACACTATAGTGACTTATTCGCCTTACAATGCAAAGGTCAGAACACAATGGTAACTTACAGGAATATGTGAGCTTAACAGCTTTCCCAAATGAACTCACAACTGAACTGAGTCACGTGTCCTCAAGCCCATCATACAGTAAAGCATTTAAGCCAGAACGCTGGGCCATGTAATTCACTATATCAAGTCTGCAACAAAATTAAAGCTGAGGCAACACACCACTGCAACAGCAACACTTCTGAAATAATTCATTTTCTGGTTCCTCTATCTGTTGCCTGGAGCTACGGATAGCTACTCATGAGAAATAAAGCCCCTCTGCTGCCAAATAACCAAAGCAAAACCAAGAGAGAGCAGTTATACTGCTACTCCCACCAATCTAGTTCCTCTCAGTGGCCTATGACTGCATCCTGCTTTAAAAGCCATCAGGTGAAGGAGAGGTGAAGTAACTTCAGAAGAGGCCACATCAGAGGATGGGGCCCGAATCAAAGTCAAACAGTCACCTAAGATGATGAGTCAGAAAGTAACTACAGACAGTATCTTTTCACTATCACTGCTCTGCAGACAGCACAGTGCAAAGGAGGAATCAGCAAAAACCAGCTGACAGCCATGCTTAGAGGGCTCATCTGTGAAAAGTGCAAATGGATGTTAGCTCATTGAGATTCTGGAGATTGGCAGATGTTTTTTAAGGACACCAACATTTTCAGAGCTGCCTGAAAGAGGAGAAGTAAAATGCAAGAGTGGATTTACATTTATTTGGTCTCGCTATAAATACCATTACTCCAAGGAAGGTCTGCTTGCTAACATCAGCATTCAACATCATACTGCTGCACCTTGTTGCCTTCAAGTGGGAAATTCACTGTGACGTTAATGAGTTGCTTAAATTAAATAAAGAAATAAAGAAATTTAAGCTTATTTTGGGACATGTACAGTTGAATTTTTGCTGACTTCAAACATCTTACAAACATCCACTCATTAGCCAGAACCAGGAATCCTTTCAGAGTTCAAATTTAATCTTACAGCTGTTAACTACCACACATTTACACTGAGCTAACTTTGCAGCATCTACAGTAAATCCTCAATATGTAATTTATAATTGAAATGATCTCAGAGGTCAGAGGAGAATGGCCAGACTGCTTCCCGCTGATGATAATATTAACTCAAATTACCACTCGTTGCAACCAAGGCATGCAGAAGAGCACCTCTGAATGCACAACAACCTCGCAGCAGATGGGCCACAGTAGCAATAGACCACACTAGGTGTAGCTAAGAACAGGAAAAGGGGGTGACAATTCACACAGGCTACACAAAAATAGACAACAGAAGATTAGAACTGATCTGATCAGTCTTAGATTTCTGCTGTGACATTCAGTTCGTTGAGTTTTTCAATACTTATTAAAGATGACATGAAACACTATATGTACCAGGAACCGAGAACCATTAGATAACTGCACAGAAATGCCAACAATCTGCTCCTTCCTCTGACCACTTGATTGGGGATCTAACCATGACTCTGACCTACCAGATGTTTTGCTGTATGCTGGATTAGAAGTGGCATTGCTCTCCCTCCACAAACTCTATCCCAAGACTCTGGAATGATCCATCAACAGCAAGAACTCTAACTTTGGCTAATGGTAGTTTATTAGTGTCTAAAATTGGACAGACAATTTTGAAAAGTTGAATGAAAATGCCTATTTTTTAAAAGTCACTAATTTTAAGTTGACATTCAAATCCATAGTTGATGTTTGGCTAATAAAAGTATTTGAACCTAAACATGTGCTAGTTAGCTAGCAAACTAATGACTAGTTTGCTAGCTAGCGGTAGTTGGCAGATAATACTGAGGTCATGTACCGGAGTTTCTCATCTCCTTCTCATCAACAGGGCTTTGAATATTTTTAAAAAGACATTTAATGAATTAATGCAGAACCTAACATGGATGACAAATAAAACTTAAGCTTGACTAAAAGTGAGAAATGCCCATGTCCTTTAATGCCATGGAGATACAGGTATCACTGTCAGCAGTCTTACTAGTGTTTGAGGAGATTAGTGTAATTGTCAGGTGAGTACAAGTGGTTTCAGAGTCTAAGTGGGTAAATTTAATGAGTCTAAGATAAGCTACAGAAACACAGAGTAGAGACATTAGAATATATATATGTAGTGCTAGTTTATAACACACCTTGGAACAATGCAACAGACTTCATGTAAAAGATAATTCATTTATATATAAATTATGTATTTTGATTGCATGATTGCATTTTACCTGCTGTATAAAAACATGGGATTATCTAACAATGTGTGTGTGATTTTGTGTCCTCTGTTGATTTGTTGTTGGGTTTTTTCCCCTCAGCGATATTCGTGAGACACTGAAGGTGCAAATCTGCTCAGATGTCTTGCCACAGAGAGAGCCTTGTCAGGTTTTCCAACACCTTTATGCTGAGCCAAGGTGACTGCTGTCCCAGGCTTTGGCTCTTGCAATGTTGGACGGATGGAGAAAGATTTGCACCTGCGGACTGCTCCAGACACAATGTCCTTTCTAAAGGTGCAGTTCATGTCCACTTTTCGTGATGTGTTGACCTTTCAGTATTGGTGTTTGTAGTCTTCTTGACCGTACTGTTTTTTTGTTTTGTTTTTTACATTCTATCGATATAATCATAATAATAATTAGTTAATATAAAAATAAGACCTGAAATGTCACCATCCCTGTCTCTAAAGGACTTTGGATCACCTTCTATTGTTTAAATGTGCTAAAGGCTAAAGACAACAGTCAACACAAAAATGTTCTGACTTTTTCATAGTGCATGTTTAATGTTATTAATTCCATTTCCAAGTTTTTTTTTAACACAATTCAGTGTGCTGCACACTAAACTTAGAGGATAGAAACAAAGTATCGATCCTATTAAGCTAGTGTCATTCCGATATGAATACGAGCATTGGTATCAATATTGTATTGATTTGAATTGATCCACCCACCTCTGCACGGAGGATGCTCAGCTGTTTTTCCATCACAGGTGCTCACAGAACAGCAGAGATGGTTTGTTATGACCTGGATTCATTCATTGACATCTTCATTGTCGCTCTTTATCAGTCTCTTTTTTTACTTTTACAATGTGCCACAGGTCATACTCTTGCTGGATATGTGTGTGTGTGACTTTTTGTCCAGAGGTGTGTTATTACGCGGATACAAGCGGCAGAAATGAGCTTCCTCCGAAGGGTGGCTGGCCTCTCCCTTAGAGATAGGGTGAGAAGTTCGGCCATCCGGGAGGGGCTCAGAGTAGAGCAGCTGCTGCTCCACATCGAAAGGAGCCAGCTGAGGTGGTTCGGGCATCTGACAAGGATGCCCCCTGGGCGCCTCCTGGGTGAGGTGTTCCAGGCATGTCCCACCGGGAGGAGGCCCCGGGGCAGACCCAGGACACGCTGGAGAGATTATATCTCTCGGCTGGCCTGGGAACGCCTTGGTATTCCCCCGGATAAGCTGGAGGAGGTGGCTGGGGAGAGGGAGGTCTGGGCCTCTTTGCTTAGGCTGCTGCCCCCGCGACCCGGCCCCGGACAAAGCGGATGAAAATGGATGGATGAAGGTGTGTTATTAAGTAGCAATTACAGATACTGAGACAGCATAACCTTCAATCTTCTGCAGACATCTCCCCATGCCCCCTACTTCCAGCCAGTAACTCTTTTTTTTTTTTTACTTCTGTAACCATGACAATCTCCCACACCACCACCAAATCTGAGTTAGTGTGCAAAAGTCAGTAAGTCCCATATGTGGCATTGTGGCCAGGGCTGTCACACAGGCAGTCTCCACAAACAACCAGTGATTCATTATTCAGTGCTGGCAGTACTGCTTCACTGTGTGCTGTCCATAGTTCATTTGTTTCAGGGATGGCATGCTGTATGCTTTTTGAATGACAGGATAAGATGCAGGGATGGTTGTGCTACATGGTTCTCCCTAAACAAACCCTGATAGCTCCAGGTAAAGTCATCATGGCCATCTTGGCATCAGTGTAACCTTTTCTTTATGATTAGTGGCCGGACTAGACATTTGCCACAACCTTCTCCGTGGCACACATTAACAGCTTGTGATTTGACACAGTGCTGATTTGGACCTGTGTGTGCCACGTCACTCACACTTTTACTCTAATCAGTGCTTTTTAAGTCACTCATCTCAAACTCTTCATCACGCTCAACATCTGAGCCCTCCTCCATTAAGCATCAACACTCAGACTCTCCATCCAGACAGAGGCTGTGGTGATGAAGAAATGACATCTTCAGCTAGCTTGCCATAACAGTGATCGTGACAAAGATCATTAATGAACTGTGTGTGGTCGGTCATAGTGCCTTGGCTGATGTATTATTTAACAGTTCCTGCCTCTTCCTGCTGATGTTCTTCTGACTGTGTACTCATGCTGATCCTTTCTGTAGTTCCCTGCTGCTCCTCCAGACTCATGTCTGTCTCTGTCATGCTGCTACCATCCAGGTGCATACATGCGAGCCTGACCTATGAAAATATACAAAATATGTAAGGCAAAATCTATCCCAGCCTTTCTTTTTCCCTATTATCTTCTTCACTGTCGCTCTGTTCAAGTTACACGTCTACAATCAAGTTAGCATTGTGATTTTCAACATGAAAAATTTCCCATGTAACTTTCATGTAATGAAATTTGGTATACATTTTGTTTATACCAAGCAGATGTACTGCATTTTACATTCATCCATCCATTCTCTTCTGCTTATCCTTGTCAGGGTCGCAGGGGGGTGGAGCCTATCCCAGCTGTCTTAGGGCGAGAGGCAGGGTACACTCTGTCAGGCCGCCAGTATGTCGTAGGGCTAACACATAGAGACAGACAACCATTCACACTCACATTCGAGCTCTATCGGTAATTTAGAGTTACCAATGAACCTAACCTCATTGACTGCATGTCTTTGGATGGTGGAGTCTTTGGACTATTACTGTGTTTCCATACAGATGCTACATGAACCAAACTGCTTTTCAGTAGCAATTTTGGGCTGACAAAACTTCTCACACTGTTGAATAAGATGTCGTTCTTGAAGCTTGTCACTGAGAAGCGGCACTTTTCTTTCACCTAAAATGTGGTTGGTAATAAGAAATACAAATACAGCGAAGTCTTAGGACTTTAACTCAACATCCATTTGCTAGATCTCTTCTGAGCTTTTAATCAAAAAAAGAAAAAACTGTCAGGTGAGCAAATTTCATCCAAAGTTCAGTGATTTAAAAAAAAAAAAACTGCACCATTAAGATTGATTTTTACATAATTTTGTCAAACTGTTTTCAAGGTCTAAATTTAGAATTCATGCTCCGGAGCTATAAAACCAGTAAAGTTGGAAATAGTAAGATGACATAAGCTTTGTCACCGTATATCAACAATGACCCGATTTAATCTGGAATCAAGTAATGCATATTTCATGACAAGGTTTCTCTTTTTAATCATGTTATATCCCCGTACCGTATGAGGTGCGCACATAGTTTAGAATTGGCTGTGCAGTAATGTCAAATATTTGAATTGCTGTGCGACAGACATTCCTAGTTTATATTAACGCTGCGGCGTAGGCATCATAGCGTGACTCAGAACTGGCATTGTGCAGTCTGTGACCAAGACCTTGCTGTGTGTGATATGCAATTAACCTGAAGGATTGCTGTGAGCGTGCAGTGTGAGACAGACAGCTGCCTAAGCTGTCTTACATTATTTACTTTTCCATTACTAACCATCACTTTTGAGTAATTGGTGAAAATTCAAATTTATAACATGTATATTTAACAGTCAGCGTGGATAAGCATCACCACTTTATATTCTAATCTGTTTTAAAGTTCTCCCATCGGCTTGTTTATTTCACCCGCTTTCCTTTGGCTTTTTGGCCCGCTGCTTTTCTGTTACCGCACATCCGTAGTGTCTTTTCTTTCTACTTAATTGAACCGACGGCTCATTGATTGCAGCTGTGCCTCTGAGTGACCTGTAAACACGCATTTGTTCGCTGCCGGTGTGTTTGCCATTGATTTTGAAGTTTTTGCAGTATATGTTCCAAGGCTGTTCTCAGAGTCTCTTTTTGTACTTTTATTCTGAGGGCAGGTAACATTCAGTTTCTAGCCTTCCACTCAGACAGTATTTTCGAAAACAAACAAGTCAAGTGCTTTCCAGCTGAGAAAACAAAGATTTATTTTTCTCTGTGTGTGAGTGTGTGCGTGCACAAATGATGCTTTGAAAGTCATGCTGTCTAACAAAAAATCTAAAAAATATATTATATTTATTTTGAAGGATCCAGCACACCTCTTGTTTTGCAATCAGATAAGCTTGGGCCCATCAACCCAGTAACCTTGCTATGATCTTTGTTAGCTGATATAATTCTTAGTTTTTTTAGTATCCGATTGTTAAGTCTGGCATTTCCAGGTCCAAAGTTTTCCTGGGGGTCTGAAATACAAACAAACACCAAGGCACCACTGAGAGGTAAAAATAGTCCAAATTTTTCCAGCTCCAATAAAATGATCAGTGCGGCCATTCTCATAGGGGTAGCAATAAAGTTTAACATCCAGGAATCCATGAAGAAGAGGATTTATGAGCTTTAGCGGAGTCAGAAAATACTCACAAATTTCTATCTAAAGATGATGTACCATGTTCTGACTGAAGGGTTTCCAAAAAATACAGCCTTGTTATTTCTTTGGACATAAGACATTTGGAGGGTTTGTGAAGTTGGGCTAGCTGACATATAGCAATGTGCTAACTACAACGCTATGGTTAGGCTAATATAAACGAATTAGTACAGGGAAGATGGAGGATAAGGATTCAGTTTTTTCCTCAATAAAAGTTATTGTTGAGGGTTCCCAATCGACAGACATCAATGGACATCCTATGGCACAAAGGACATGCCCAAAATAGACCAAACTCCAACCAAGGGAACATCTGAAATGAGCCCATCCACACACACGTCCAACACAGGGTTAGTTATTATTATGTCAATGCTTGGTTTGGATTACTCACTGTGAAAAAGTCCAAATCCTAAGCGTAATATCAACATGAAATCTTTGACGTCCTGGGAGTGATTCTTTTCTGAAATCTTCAAATATTCATCTCCAGGTTAATGTGAGGCCATTGGTTGTAGTGCAGACAGTGAGTTTTTAAAAACTTAGCTTAAAGACATCTTGCACGAGAATAGCACTAGTAAAAAGCCAGAGAGGCCTTGAGTGACCACTGGTTACTTTTAGAGGAATGTGTTTCCTCTGCATATTCCTGTAGCAGGATTTTAGTTTGTCTCCCTTTCAACAGGTGCTGGCAACTGGATTTCAAAGCCACAAACCCAAATCCTGTCCCTGTAATTTACTTGCGAACAATATATTTTTGGAAAACCCACAATCTTTATGTCTGCATTTACTTAGACTACCTTAATGTGTTGGTTTAATGTAGACAATTAAACTGACAAATAATAGACAAAAACCTCAAATCGATAAAATTTCATACATACTCTATTTTAGTGTGAACATATTTTCAGCACTGCTGTGCCTTCCACATTCCTGATTCAGATTAGTGTATGTATGATGGTTGGTTGCACAGCAGCCTCCCATGACATGGCTACAGTAGTCAAGTCACACTCATGAATGCACATTGCTACAAATAAACCATGTCTAGCGCATGAGCCCAGAATCACACTGGAAAACCTTGTGCAAAGCGTATTTATGGCGGACAAAAAATTACACAAATGATGTTGTGCTTTATTCTTCAAGCAGCTGTGACATTTTCTGTGTTTTGTTGTTTTCACGGTTCTTTTGACTCATCTGCGCTCTCGGTACAGAGCAAACAGCCATTTGAATGTTGCCATCCATAGATCATATCTCGTGGCTCTAGGAGCTGCTCTCCATCTGTGGCAGCAACTTTTCACTGTTTTTTGCACACAGAGTTCACCCAGGGACTCTTCACTTTTCAGAAAATTAATTATAATGTTCTAACTTGGTTTTGCTGCAACCAAACAAACTGATACTCATGTCAACCAGTGAGGGTATGTGTCTGGTTCCAGCACGACAACAAGATTAGGTTACAAAGTTTTGTAACATTTGGTTGAAAATCAGTCTGCAGGCAAAAAACAAATTCATGGGTTTGTGTAAAGATGCAGGAATTTAAATCGCTACATTAGGTTTGCACAATTATGTATTTAACTGTTTTGAGAAAATCCTTTGAAATCATTAAAGCTAGTAATGAATTTAACACAGTAAGTGTTGTCTTTGAAGTCAAGACCTCTGTGCCACACCTTCATTACCTTTATTATCACCAGCACAGGCACCATATTTTACATTAAGTTTTTTTTCTGGTACCCTGACCACTGTGCCACTCAAAATAACACGTTAAATTACGTCTTTGTTAGGGAAAGATATCAGGTGATGGACCAGCTGATAGCCTTCTACACATCCAATTGGCAAATCTAATACAAGACATGCTATTTAAGCCGCTTTAGCCTTTCTGCAGTTGTTGTGGACTGCAAGCCACTTTGCAACCCACTTTTCATGCTGTGTCTTTGTCACAGACTGTAAGCAAGGAGTCCTGCTGCTGTTTTCTCTGCCTCTGGTTCTCTGTTATATGTATATAATATATTTGATTTGAGATATTTCACTTGCATTTTAATCAAAATTATTACTTCATGTTTATAAGGTAAGGAATTTTTTTGTGTACTTATGACCATTTTTTAAGTATCATGTCTTCACCAAAAAAACAAGATTGCATCCTTGGTTCAACAGAACTGACAGGATAATGATTCTAAGATGGTCTTTGAAGTTTCTAGTTCTTAGAGCATTTCAGCATGTTAGTGTTTTGGCTTTTAACATTTCATTGCGCGATCTTGAACGCATTTGTAACTTTCTCTTGAACCACAGTGTGTGAAGGAAAGACAGATTTTGACTTGACAAGACAGTGAAGTTTCTATGTAAGTATCTAATGCCCTAAAAACCTAAACTTGTATTTCATTAGGCTTATTTCAGTATTTGGAACTTTGTGCATCTGAGAGAATGAAGATGAGCATGGTGTTAGTTCACATAGGCCACAAAGTGGATCAGCCAGTCTTCATTCAAGCCTATATAGACCGAAGGTTGTTTAGCTATTTCCCTTGTAGACATCCAACTAGTAAATCTCATATGAGGCTATTCAAGTCACCATTTATCCTCCTTGCATTTGCTGTTTATCTGTAAGCCACTTTACAATCCACCTCCACCTCTATCTTACCCTTTTATGTCTCTGTAGACAGGAGTTTGGTCAAATAACAGTGGGTTAAATAAGGTCAGGCATCCTGTTTTGTACATTTTCTAACATTTCTATCTGCAGGCCATTTTTTTTGGACCTTGTGAAGCGGCACATGAGAATGGACCGACTGTGCCTGCTAATTAGGACCTTGTGGGTACAAATTCCTTTCAGGATTTCCATGTGTCTATGCGTGTGTTGCTTACTTTACATCATGTATTTCTGCAAACATAGGCAAAAGAAATGTAGTTCTTAAACTGTTGCGTTCCAAAAAAAAGTGACCTCCCTTGCACGGCCTTTGGAAACATGACAAAACAAAGCGAAATGCACATTTTTGTTTGGGGCACGCATGAATCCCCTGCAAGAGTGGGGCTGAACCCTTGTACTGGCGATTACAAGTGTCTCTGTGTGGATGAGTTCATGCATACCTATTTGTGCATGTGTACTTTTCTGGCAAATTGTTTTTTAGCTTGGCCAACTGGAGAACGTTACTCGGGGCCAAGTCATTAGCTGCTGAAATAAAGCAGCTTTGTTTTGTTGTCATGCTCCACAAAATTCTATTTAAAATCCGGCTCCCTTCCAGAAACTGACAATAAGGGGACAAAAGGGAAACAGAAAGAAGCACACTAGGAGTACAGTATCTGAGACAAACTGCTTCTGGGCTCCTTAAGTGATTGCAATTAATCACAGGCTCCTTGAGCAGAACATGACTTTCTCATTCAAAGCATCACAAGGACGCAGTCCACAACAAAAGCTCTCAGTTGTGTTGTGAACAACTGGGGTGCTGGAATGAGGGTGCAGTTTCTCTGATAAATAGCAGGAGAGCTAAGCAGAAAAAATGTAGCTGACAAAATGAAGAATGCAACAAAGAAAAAGGTTCTCAGATTGCTGCTGTTGTTGGGGACTTAAAAGTGAATATCTGAATGTGAACTGAGATCCAATTACTTTCCAAAGTTTCCAGACTCTGTCAGAGTTGATCAGAACTTCTGATAATCTGCGAGAAAGTAAAATAGAGTCAAGGATCAATGAAAAGTGGGCACTGCAGATCTTTGGATGAATCACTAATGAGACGGTGACTTATTTTCATTATTTCTTGAGTCTGTCTCCATTTCAAATGCTGGCTCGTGGCCACCTGTCGGTTACAGGCATTCTCCAAGTCTGTGTCCCCTTGCACACTTAGTTAAACACCTAGATGCTCATCCATTACTTCTTTCAATGAGTCTAATGTTCTTCTATCAGTTAATCTGACTTCTCTGTGGGTGTGTTAGGTGATTTAATATTCTATCAGGCAGGGGAGAGGAAAACTCTCCCTTCTCTACTTTCTCTTTCCATCACACATCTATTCTCACATTTTTTTTGCCTTTTACTTTGCAATTTGTGACAAGGTATAAATGGTCACCACCTGCGACTAGCTTGAATCCTGTTATTCTTACTTGAGGTTTTCATGATATGCAATGAAGGAAAAGCAGACCACATAACCCGAAAAAAAGATGTTTTATCTATTTGAGGCTCTTGACTGATCTCTAGTGGCAATATTGGGAAACTACATCAACCACTTGCACACACTTGCTCATTTTTTGACTAAGAAAATAAAAGCAGAAAAAAAATCTGTTAATGGTATTTTGGGCAGTGATGGAATACAAAAAAACAACAAAAAGCCTCAGTTTGAAGTTTCAGAA
Source organism: Rhamphochromis sp. 'chilingali' (assembly GCF_963969265.1). Lineage (NCBI taxonomy): Eukaryota > Metazoa > Chordata > Actinopteri > Cichliformes > Cichlidae > Rhamphochromis > Rhamphochromis sp. 'chilingali'. The sequence goes on along the minus strand of NC_137931.1, from coordinate 9,151,982 downwards.
GTTCCCATGCGGGGCAGTGAAATCATTTTCCCATGCTTGATGTTTTTGGTGATTCGTGGGACAAAGCTACCGAAAGCCACAGAATTTCAAATGAATGCTGAGCCAAAAACACTTGAATCTGATCGCTTATTGTCATATTTACACCAGGATTTCAACAGAGCGCCCGGGTGTCTTGCCACAGACTTCGACTGGCTCCATTATACTCTGTGCGTTTTGAGAGATGACTCACTTCATTGCTCTGCAGACCACCACCTCTCTTGACGCAGCACTTCACTCACAGGCATGTATTTTTTTTCTAAGTGTAATAAGTTTTTGAAGGTGAGACTGTGAAAGTGCCCGCGTGCGCCTCAGTCTGACATTTACAGTCGAGTGACTCAGAGTTTTTTCTTCTTTTTTTTTTCTTTTGTTTGTTCTTGCATCTAAAACAAGAAGCACAGATGTCAAATGAGAGCTGTGTGTGACAGCTTTCTCTCAGACTTCCTGGCTCATGTTCATTTTGTTAATGTTCTGCTGGCTGGTTGAGGAGTTTACATGGCTCCCTCTCCACCTTTTATCTTTCAGCACCTAACAATCTACACCGCCTGCTGCTTTGACCTCCTCCATAATCATGTTCTTTGTGCATGTATTTTTTTTTTTAAACTCAGATTCCCAACATTAAAATTTTCTTCTCACTTTTACAAAGTAAATTAAATTTCACTTCATAAAGTTTTAAATTTCTCCAAATTAAGAAGACACGCAATAAAAAATTTTTAACGTAAGCTTCCATTTATCTTTCATGAAAGCAAACCTGATTACTAAGTGCACTTTGCGTTAATAGAGTCATAATGGAGTTCAGCTAATCTTTGAATGGACCACTGTAAATTACACTGTAATCCACACATTACCAAGAAGTACTTAACTATGCCTTAAAAATGGTGTTAGGTACCCTTTCTATAGAAAATATAACCATATGGCTGCAATTATGCAGTATCTGCTGGATAATGAGGAAAAGAAAATAAGAGATTCAAATCAAAGACTCAAAACACTCAGTGAACTTCTCTTAATTGCAACCTAGAAAGCTAAAAAATAATGATTTCTATTTGTTCTGCCAACTGAAGATAATTGGCAGCTGTTTCAATGACTGAAAATCACCAACACTCACTTTAATGGGGAAAAATGAAGAACAGCATCATTAACACAGACTGCTAACTTTCTCTCAATAGCCAGGTCCACATTTGCATGTGAGTCCACAGATGAAATGAAACAGTGAAATAATGCTCTAAGTAAGTCAATAAGACTTTGAACACTGTGAACATTCAAGAAAGATATGATCGTATTATCTGGCACACACCAAACTTAAAAACACTGAGCAGAAAAGAGCATTAATCTAATAAATCATGAAACTATTGTAGATTTGGATACTTTTATTCAGTGCCACATTGTACACCGTGTACCAAAGAATAGTGATAGACTATTGCTGTCTCCAGTCAACCAAAGTAAGTTACCCTATAGGCCTACTTGCGATTTACTAAAGACATTGAAACATTTAACAGTGACTACTGCCTGTTCTGACCATAGATAACACTGCATTATTTTACAGTAGGGAAACCAAATTTATCATGGCTACTGGAGATCTTTTGTCCAGACTGCTAAACACAATTTTGCAGAATGAAAGGATGCCTGAGGAATGGAGAAGTGTGCTGGTGCCTATTTCCAAGAACAAGGGTGAAAAGGAAAGCTGTAGTAACCACAGAGGGACAAAGCTGATAATTCAATGAACAGTGGGGTGAAGAAGAAGAGAGTGCAGAGAACATATGAGTGGGTGAACACAAGCGTCAGGGTGATTTGTGAGAAAAGGCTGGCAGCAAGAGTGAAAGGGAAGGTTAACAAAATGGTGCCTTCTAGTGGTCAACCTCTGCAGCATCAACACTCATAACATGGTTGAAGCATGTCTCTGCTGCCTTTTATTTTTTCTTTGATTTAAATTTTTTCATTTACTGGCCATTTTAAATGCTTATACAGCTATAGAAAATAGTATGTTGGGCATTATTAATATATCTGTAAAGCTCGCATTTTTGTGTGCAATTGGTTGTTAGAATAGAATAGAATAATCCTTTAATTGTCCCACAAGGGGGAATTTGGTTGTATCAGCAGCAAAAAAAACACACATATACAAACAGAATGTTATAGTTTCTACAAAAAATTAAGTAAAATAAAAACAATATAACATAAAACAACACTTATTATGATTAGCTTTGTATTGACTCAAGAGTCGGCAGTTCGTCTTGTAATCGGAAGGTTGCTGGTTCGAGCCCCGGCTCGGACAGTCTCGGTCGTTGTGTCCTTGGGCAAGACACTTCACCCACTGCCTACTGGTGGTGGTCAGAGGGCCCGGTGGGGCCAGTGTCCAGCAGCCTCGCCTCTGTCAGTGCGCCTCTGTCAGGGTGGCTGTGACTGCAATGTATCTTGCCATCACCAGTGTGTGAATGTGTGTGTGAATGGGTGGATGACTGAATGTGTAAAGCGCTTTGGGGTCCTTTGGGACTAGTAAAGCGCTATACAAATACAGGCCATTTACCACCTTTTCCATAAAATATTACACTGTGTGCGTATATCTGTGTAAAAGACTAGATTGTAAAATACTATTAAAAAAATACTGTTCCATGATAGAAGCAAGCAACTGAACAACACTATCGTGGATAACAACATGCTACACCACAGCATGCTATATAATAGAAATGCACAGCAGTTGTAAACTTTGTCATATTTAATTCCATTGTAGCATACTGATGAGGACTCGCAGTACAAAAAGCAAATACCAGACATTCCATTACAACTTGGACCCAGTAAACCCCACCAAAATATAAAAACAGAACACAACAGCACAACGTTTCTTGGAGTTACAACGTGACATCGACAAGACAAACATCTCGATCTGGGGAAAGCCAAGACCATGGTGGTTACTGAAGAACTGCCTCTTTTCTGAATAAAACTTGTTATATTGTATTTTGATATTACAACACTCAAGAGAAAATAAAATAATACAGAAGATTCACAATGAACCTTAAGCACTGCATGGAGAAACAGCTTTAAAAAGCAAGACCTATGGCACATTTATTTCCTGACATAGATTTGCATGTTTTCACAAAAGTATAATCACAAGCTTTGATTTTAAACTGAGTACAGATGGACAGATGGATTCCCATGGATATTGTGAAGTGTAAGAGCAGCAACAGGCTAACGTACAGAGTCTATCAACAGATGGCGCCATAGGCCTTTCCACAATCCGTGCATTTCTTGCACGTGTGAGAGGCTTGTTCCCATTGACTTGTCAATGTTTAAGAAAATAAAATGTGATGATGATTCATAGTCCATCTTCCTATTTAATGCTGAAGTGGCTCCATATAAGCAAATATTACACCTTAAGATGAGAAAATGTGAAATATTTGCCAGCAAATACCCACTTGACTACGACATTTGAGAAGAGTTGGGCAGGTTGGCTGTGGGTGTAGATTATTATAAAAACAGATATTCACAAAGTTGCCTTCAACCTTAATTAGCAACAGCAGTGCCACACAGAAGTGAGAAAACATCACATGAAAGCTTTTTTTCCCCAGCATAACACTTGGATCACAAAAGCATCATAATTTCTTTTTAGGATTCCTGGAAAAACACATCATTGCTAGTAGACGGGAAATTAGTTTATACCTAGCTGGGATATCCAGCTTGCACCAATGACTTTTTGATCATGTTATGATCTAAGCAACACTTTCAGCAGAAATTCAAATCAAATAATACAATAAATTTTAAGTTTTAAGAAAATTTTGGAGAATAAAAAGACAACATCTGCTCTGTAAAACATTTGTAATGATGGCAAATTTCAACACTTCCAGATTCAACCTTCTGATTCTACATGACTAAGAAATTCTCAGAAAGCTCTGACTGACGTGCACAGTTTTTGTATCAGTGAGAAATGTAATAAATATCCACAAAAAGGTTTAAATGTTCATTAATACATAATTCTAATTTAGCAGTTTTAGGAATGGAAATATGACAACGAATTCCTGTTTCAGTACCGTAGACTTTTATGAAAGCTTCTGAAATATATGCACAAGTTTCATTTTAATGGCCAACAGGGGGCGATAGTGCTGGATTCAAAATAATTTAAAACTGTATGGAAGTCAGTGGGGAAAACACCCTTCGGCTCATTTGATCTGTGGGCTCGGTAAACACTTTTCTAGTTTATGGGCTCATTTGCTAGTTTCAAGTCATTCTTAATGAAACACGATGCCCAGTTTATTAATTATGGTACTTACTAGAGTCAGCCAGTGAGAATGCCCTGTCCCTTTTCTGATGACCTGTCAGTAACGATAACACCTCAGTGAGCGTGTGGTTTCCCTCAGTTTCAGTCAGATCCAATCTTTATTCATAATGTCCAGTTTTGGCAAAAATGCTAACCTGGAGGATTTCAGAGCTAGTGGTTACTTCCATCTATTATTTACAGTTTATGCTTTGTGCTAAAATATGAAATTCTTGATAAAAATGCCAGTAACTTAACTCTTGAGTCTTACAAAAATTAACCAAATGGATGGAATCAACACAACTGAAAAACAATGATCCTTTAGTTTAAAAAGAGAGAGAGATACTTTGGCACATTGTTTCTGCAGTGCAGCAGGTGGCGAGAGCACAAGCAAACTTACAGCAGATTGCTTCATAATTAGGTTTAAGCGTCTTACTGCAAGTGAAGCATTTTACATTCAATATCAAAGACAGAAACAGCAGTCTGACAAACACCAACATCTGGACTGTCGATTAAGGGGCTGGCTTACATTTAGGTAGATACTTTTAGGCAAATTATACACTTTACATATAATATTTAAGCACGTATGTCAACAATTTGTGTATTCATGTACATATATATACAGTCAAAGGTAATCTGACATCAAAAAGCAACTCAACATTTGATCTTTTCAGAAAGATGCCGCTGAATTACATCATTAGTATACACACAACAAGTCTGTAATTAGCAGCAGTTACTAACGCGTACATCTTAGTGTGTGGTGACCAATGTAAAAATGATGAAATTAAAATGTAAAAAACTTAAAAAATGTTTTCCTAATATTCTCCATTGAGATATGAAGACTGATGTCGCTCAAAAATAGAAAATCTGAAAATATTCTGAACGGATTTTTTGAGGTATTTCGGGTAGGCATTTTTAAAAAATGCTCCTAACTAAATGTTGACATAATATATGGGCCAGGAAATTGAGCAACTTTTTTAACATCCGAACAGATCAACAAATACTAGTGGCTCCTGGATGTAAAAGTCTGTTGGAGGCAGCAGCTGCACACGTAAACAACAACGCCACGGCGCTAAGTTGCAGGACAGCACATGATGTTCATAGAAAGCAGGAAATCAGTGAGTGAATGGATGAGAGGGCAGCAGAAATAAAAAGGGAAAGGATAGGGATAAGGAGTGATTGTCATTGGAGGGGTTTGATCTTGTCTTTGATTGGCCAGAAGAGGCTGAGACAGAGTACATTGTCTGAAATCACACCAGAGTTTCTGGCAGTGTGTCAGCATTGTCCGAGGATAGCAGTTGCCATATCTGCCACCGGTCCCTCTGCCACTCCTGCCACTCTGGACTCTGTGCGACCACTGGGACTTCTGTTGTTGAAGCCGAGTTGCTCTGTCCTGCGCTCGACCTCCCGTGTGGCTGCTGAGCCGTCGCAAGCTGAGGGGTACTTTGTGAGCTAGCCAGTCGATGGTGCGCATTATAAGGGGGAGGAGAGCGTCCATCAAGGGGGCCGCCTTCTCCGGTGTTTACTCCGGCTTGAGGTCTGAGGGTCGAGTTAACTCCATGTCCCCTTTGCGAAGTCACAGAAGGGTTGATGTTTAGCTGCAGGCGTGGTCGCCCCTTGTCCGCATGAGGGTTGGTGCACACTCTGGTGACCGGTGGGTGGAGTCTGCACTCGGAGATGTCAGGCGTTGTCTGAGTCCGTTGTACTGCTGTCTGATGCCTGCTATCACTATGGAGTCCATCTAGACCTTCCTGTGAGCTGCGGGAGCTTCCTTCTGACATGTTGCTATGGGAACCTAAGAAGACAGCATCACTTCATCAGTAAGATTGTCAACGAATATTGAGGGAGACACACATCTCCATTTAGTGACTGATATAAAATTGTACAAAGAAATGTAAGAAAGGCTTTTATTAATAATTAATTTTTATGTTATTGATAATAAACCAAATACTAATTTACTACATAAATCACTAGAATTCTCAGTCATCTTATTATAATCATCATCTGTATATGTATGAATATACATATACATACACATTTATGTACATATGTCTGCATGTGTCCTATCTCCTCCTTAATCTTAACAAAACCACATATACACACATACAGTAAGTAATAACATCTATAAGGTTCTAAAAGCCTTTATTATTTAGTATTATTCTCATATGCGGCATCCCCCTGCAAATGCAATGTTATGTTCACGATTTGCAGTTTTTTCATGTGCCACATTCAGTGTACGTTACCCATTCGTAACTTAACGTGTATCCATGATGAGTCATCAGTAAATACAGAACAAAGCCTTAAAAGCACTGGTTTTGGGGGTTTTGTGATGAAACATGGTTGTGAAAGTACAGCCTTATGCAAAAACGTTTCTGGTTTCTGTAGCTTATTTTAAGTTTATCACAACTGAATCGGGGGATGGGGAGTATAATGTGTCATACTTTGAAAACCATGCCCACTGAAAGAGAAAAAGCCACTCAGCCCTATAACTAGGGGCTGACATGCTAAAAAAATGCCTTTACTTTACTGAATTTTAGGTGTTAAAAAAGTTGCTGCCTTTACCTAAGGTACTTGCCAACACGGTCAAAAGCTAAACGTCAGCTAAACCTATAAAAACATAGTAACTTGAAAATGACAACTGAATATTTGACCTATTATTATTAAATATCAAAAAGTATATAAAGTGTAGAATTCAAAAATTAGAGTCCCCAGTTTTGCCGTTCTTCCTGCTTCCGGCATCTTATGACTTTTAGGTATTGTTTTTGTTTTTGGCTAGCACATGAGGTATCTTTAACCTAAACAAGTCAATAGAAAGCTATGACTACTCTTCCTCTTCCAGTCTGGGTAAAACTTAATGCCACCACCTTTCTTTCTCTATTAAAGCTAAAAATGTATCAAGGTACATGTAGTTTGTGGATGTAGGTTGCTACGCAAGCATCCAAGGATTAGCTAACTCCAAATTTGGCTAGTTTGGGTACAGTACAGTGATAAACCCAGTGTTTCAAAATGCCAGCCCACAAACGAATAGGTATCATCACAGAGACTCTAGCAATCCTTTTATACAGTCAATGGTTAATTAGCTTTTAACCAGGATCGTATATGCTGCCTGGCTACACAGATAAAACAAACGGTCTGCAAAAAGTGGCCAATTTAATAATATAGAATGTGCTACGTGCTTCAGATCTGTTCCTGTCATGGTTAATAACTAACACCATGTCTCAAGCGCATAGCGCTCTGGCTCATTAGCCACTTGAAACAAAATTTGCAGCGGGCATGGACTGACTTGAAAATTGTTTACCTGTATATGTTTGATTCTTGAGTGCCGATTTCAGAGTACTGTGCCATGTGCCCCAAATGTTAGCATGTTCTTCTGAAAAAGGCACAAGAGAGGTCAAATTCCTGCCACTTCTGAGTTATACAGAACATTTATTATGAGACATGTTGCTGATACCCAAGAAGAAAGGCCAAAGTGTGATAACACGTGCTAATCACCTATCTCTGTAAATACCAGACATTGTGCATCTCTCACCTTTATAACCCCAAGTGACAGCTCCGCTCTGCCCCACTAGAGAGTACTGTTCTGGGACGCGGTAGAGCTGCTCACTGGCCGGGCTCCCTGGTTCCCCTCTGCGCTCACTCAGGACCGGGGAGTTGTTATCATAAGGGGACACTTCACCACTCGACGCCTTGTTGGAGTCGCTGGACGAATGCCGCTCGCTCAGGACGAAGGGCTCCTCTGGCTGTAACAGGTCCGGACTCCTGCGGGAGGAAAAAAATAATTAAAATGGGTTCAAATAGTCGGAGATTGAAGGAAAGGGAAACACAAGACTAAGCGCTCTATAGGTGTAACTCACTGAGATGCTTTTCTCCTCAGAAGGTAGTCGACCACATCTGGATCGGTCTCCAAAAGGCTCATTAAAACTTCGTTTTGCAGATCAGGAGGAACCTACATAAAACAACGTAAGCAAAATAACTGAATACTTAACATCCACCCACCGATGCTGCATTTATCTTCTAAAGAATGGTCAGATCCTTGTAGTCCTTTCTACTGCAAGGATATCAAAATGTACTGGATTTCTAGTAATGAAAACTTTATTTTTCCCTTTTCCTTGCCTCAGTATGATGGGAAGAAACAATAATAAGTTAATGATGTGCCTTGTTACCTTCATTTCCAGTGGACTTCTTAATCTGATCTTCTAATTAGCTGATTTTTATGCTTATCAGACATGCGGATTAAGATGAAGAGCACCGTCCAAAAACCTAATGTCTGCAAATGACTCCCATCCTGAAATGCTTTGAAAGTAAATGTCGCTCACTAACAAATTCAGACATAAGCAGGTTACAAAACAACTTGCAGATGTCATTCATAGAACTTGAGCTGCCTACAAATCTGTTTTTACTCTCTAAGACGCGCAAGTCAGTCCCAATTCACTTTATGCGATTAATGGCTCTTCATTGGCTTACTGCAGGAATGTAAGCCTCCGTGGCAGATTACGAAACATTAGAGTTTCAAAGTTGCGGACCTGAAATGACCCAAACTGTTTTCCCGTTTGAGGGACAGAAAAGAACAAAAGCAACTGATGAGGCAGTAATCTGTGTAATACTGTGACCTCTTCTGACAGCAAATAAAAGATTTAATGCATGAATGTTCGGCTTTTATTTTGGAAAAACAGGTTCAAGTATCTGGATGAAAACTTTAAGATGTTTTTGATTCGTCTACATATTTGTTTTTTTGCTTTTTTGTTTTTCTAAATTTTTACTTTATCTCATCTTTTCCTTCTCGTCTGTCTCATTACCAAAGGCCAAATTCCATTTTCATCAGCACACAAGACACAACAGAGAAGATTTTCATCCTATCCTGTGCTAGGGCCTTGAGCCACCCCCTCTCTTCTAATGGCCACCACCTTTTTTTTTTTCAACCAGCATGAACTCCCTAGTCGTCAGTAGTCTTCAGGAAGAGTTCTCCAGGCTTTTTGAAGGACATTCAAAGCTCTTCTTTAGATGTTGACTGCCTTTTATGTGATCTCCCCCAAAAGAAATTAGGCACTTGGTGGATCTGTGGTGCCTGATTGGGCATTTAAGAGGGGTTGTGGTCCAGGGTGGCTTGGGCCTCTTCATCATGTGGTGGGGGCTCTGCCAGGGTTTGGGTGGTTCTCCAGGGTCTGTGGCCCCATCTTCGGCTTGTGCTGAGGGAGCCAGCCTCCGGCGGGGTTGGCTGCTTGCTGCCTCTGGTCCCCTGACACCTCCATCCCACCCCAGAGCTTCGTCTGGGGCCTCCCTCTTCTCTAGGCTGGGGTGGATGCATTGTTGTTGTCGGGACGTGTGGCCCTGGATCTTCAGTTCACTTGTGTGCCGTGGACAGCTGGGGCCTCCTGGGTCTTTCCCTATATGCCTCTGCCTCTAAGTCGGGTAGCATTATTGCAGTCTCTCACCCTCATTTTTCAAGCATGGTCTGTGACAAACACTCACACACAGACACTCACAGCCTCTTTCTCTATCTCACGCACATACACACACACAGCAAAATTGTATATTTGTTTGTGTACCCCCCTCTGTTTTGCCTTTTTGGTGCTGTGTATCATATGATTGTGCCTTTAAACAGAAGCAGCAGTTGGACACCCTGTTTACTTCACCCTCAACTTTTTCTCGCCCTTTTCTTTTTCTATTTCTCTGCTTTTTTCTCTTATCTTTCACTAGTCTGGCTTTTATCCTCTGTCTGCTCTAGAATAACATCCACAGGACCTACAGAGCAGGCAACCATACACCGTATGGTTGGTGAGCAGTAGAGCTGGGTTTGAGTCTGACCCGTGGCCCTTTGCTGCATGTCTTCCCCTCTCTCTCTCCCCGCTTTTCCTGTCTATCTACATTATCTGTAGCCAATAAAGGCTAAAAGACCAAAAAAATAAATTTTTTGAGAAAATTGTCAAGTACAAGGGCTGAACTGAAAATGCGTGGAAAAAGCAGCCGAAGTCCAAATGAAACTCAGGGAACTATTGCTCAAGACCACTTAAAAAAATGACAACAAAGATTGGCGGCTTGGAAGCAAAATAAAAAGAAATGGAGGGTTGCTCAAGACTTTTGCACAGTATTTTATTTTTAGAAATCTTCAGCGACTGACCATGAAGAGTGCTTGGTAGCTGGCGATCATCTTTTCCAGCACGGCGATGACGGCCGTGCTCTCCTCAGCCCTGGCTGAGCTCTGGACAGTGAACTCCTTGTCTGTGCTCTTCTGCTTGTGGAGGAGGTTGGGACCAAAGATGGTGGCAAGGTTTAAAGCTGTCATCTTGTTCCCTGTGATCTGGGACACAAATGTACCAACCTATTAATAATGGCTCACTCAGTAATTCCTCAGGCTCAGTCTTTTACTATTAATTTAAATGAACTGCAACTGTATGGTAGGCCAAACTAATGAAAAAAAAACATTTTTTTCAATACAATTCAGTTATATTATATTTATATAGTGCCAAATCACAGTAACAGTTGCCTATGCGCTGTATACTGTAAGGTAAAGACCCGACAACAACAGAGAGAAACTCCAACTATCAAACAAGCCCCTTTGAACAAACACTTGGCGACAGTGGGAATGAAAAACTCCCTTTTACCAGGAAGAAACTTCCAGCAGAACCCGTCTTTTTTTTAATAATAAATTTTAAATACGATTTCATGAACTAGAGACATTTTTGTTTTTCAAAGGGTGAGAAATAACAGAAAAATTCGGAATGCCTATTTATTAGAGTAACAACTTAATGGACAGCATCAAAGTTTACATAGAAGATTAATGATTAGTTGTACTCAATACAACACGGAAGACTCGGAATGGTGTTGAGGTGAGGTCGAGGGGTTGAGTTATGTGCTACTTTAACAACAGTCGCCATGCGTGCATGCCATGTGTTTCCTTTGTGTTCCCCCTTGTGTTCTTGTCTCCTGCCCGTTTTTCCGGTCTATTGGGTTTTTCTCTGGGTCCCCACCACTACTGTGCTGGCGTTTGGCTATGTATCTACTTCAAGTAGACGTAAAAGCTGCGCGCCATTCAAATGCTAAACAAACCAGTTTATATCATCAAACACTCACATATCAAAAGTGCTGACAAACCCAAGTTTTAGCTAGAATATTTCAGTAGATGGGTCTGTGTGTTTGCATATGTGTGTGTTTTACCTGGTGTATTAATGCAGGTATGATTACAATATTTGTGATATTTAATTTCCATCCATTTTCCATTTGTTTTGAAATTCAAAGAGAAAAACAATTTTTAACAGATAAAGGGCAAAGGCCGCATCACAGACACCAGGGACAATTTTCTCATTTCTCTTCCATATTAGGAGATTTTTTTTTTTTAATAATTCCAAAAGAACTGCAGAAATTATCTTCTGTAATAACACAGACTTGGGAGTTCTTCCTCCCACTTTCTCCTCCCTCTCACATTACCATCTCTCATCCATTCCTTTGGAAAATCTCCCTTCCAACTTCTGTGCTGTGTTTCTTATCAACCCCCACCCCTCTGCTTTTTGTCACTTTAAGCTGAAGATAGATGAAAAGTAGCATCATGGGGGTTTCTGAACACGAAGCGCAGGCGAGCACGACAGCTGTCTCTGGCTTTCTCTGGGTTGTGTAATAGTGCATGTACTTTTGGACAATCGACATCTAAAATTAAAAGTCATTTAAAGCTTTGACAGCTTTTTAAAAAACAAATTTTCCTTTTTTTCCTTTTTTTTAAAATATTTCTTGTTGAGTTTCCTCCCTTTTCCACTCCCAGTCCCAGCACAGAGACGAGAACCACAAAGCAGCCAAGGAGTGCTGATATTTTCCTAGATGAGCTTGAAGCAATCCGACTTCCTGTCAGAGTTGCGGACAGAGATACTAGAGCCACGAAGGAGGAATCATACGCATCGATGTTTGGGTTCATTCTCTTGTGTATATAGACACACAGAGACAACAAAACAAAAATCCATCTGTGCGAACGTGTGTGCCAAAAAAGCACTTTTTCACACGTAAACACAGCAACAAACATTCTCCTGCAAAAGATAATGAAAGTATGCATCACCAGAGACAATAAACTTTCTTTCTCAGTGCACATACACAGATGTCTTCAGAAGTTTCCATACAATCATTATGGACATGAATGTCATGGTAATTTGGGGCTTTTAATGATTTCTTTGAACTGTTCTTTTTCCAGGAGGGATTGTTATACATATATCTTGGATTTTCTCTAATCCACACAGGGTCAAAGGTATACATACAGGATCAAATTCACCCCCCCACTAATATTTTGTAAAATGTCTTTTAGCAAGTTGCACTTCAACCAGGTGCTTTTGGTGACCATCAACACGTTTCTAGCACAATTCTCCCAAGGCCTCATCCCAGTATGAAATGTCCAAAACACCTGGCATAGGAGGTGTCCAGGAGGCATCCCAGTCAGATGCTTAACCACTTCAACTCCTTTTGACACGGTGGCGCATCGGTTCTACTTTTTTGCTTTTTCTGTGAAATTTTGTACCGAAACTATTTTGTACCGAAAGTTCACAAAAAGTGTAATAGGGTAAAATTATTTGATGACCTTTTTTCTCCCAACAATCAAGTCTGAACAGACGTACGTACACTGCAACTTTACTGGCCAAGTGTGCTGGAGAAAGATGCTGAAATTTTTACTTTTGCAGACTTCCTCAACTTGGAGTAGTTGGCCCAGTCCAGTCCCCAGCCTAAATTGCAAAATTTGAGCAAATGCAACGGTTGACACTATCCCCGGATGTTATAATCACTACTAAGCTATTTAGTAATCTTACATCAGTGTTTTTGTAGTGCTTGTGCTGTTTCTGGAACATATGTACAGAATCCACCCACGCAAACTGCTTCCTATGACTTCTTTGGTAATTTCTTCCCAATAAGGTGGAACCAAAATGCCATTAAACCGTCCACAGGCTCTACATTTGGATGTTTCAGCCTGTTGCTCACCTCCTGCCCGTCTTTATCTTGCTGGTCATGGGCATGATCAGCCACAGTGGACAGGAACTCCAGCAGGCGGTGAAGTGTGTCACTATTGCATGCTGGGAGAAGGTAGATCAGCAGCTGAACGACACTCTGCTGCTCATATGAGTCCAACACTGCAGTGCGCAAGGAAAAAAAGGTGTCAACGGGAGGTTAGGAATGAGGAGACAACAGAAGGGAAAGTGGGAGGGGTGCGAAAAGACACTTACATGTGGTGTTAATAAAGGCCGTGTAGAGCTCCTTGGTTAGGAGAGGGTCCGGCAAATCCCTTAGGAACTCCTTCAGCAGAGCAGATACATCGTGAACACTGTACTCCTCGTCTAGCTGCACATCAATGCCACGATCAAACTCTTCTCGCAGCTGAAGGACAACCAAAAACAACAGGCCGAGGGGAAAGAAAGGAAAAGGGGCACTCAGAGACATCCTCTGCACACAACAATGGACATTATTTCTAGGTAGTGCACACACCCACAGAAACTCACTTCCTTCTGGTCCTCCAAGGGACCTGCTCAACTCTCAGCTCAAACTCGTTTTACCAGTACAGATTAAAATCTCTTCCATCTGACCTTTGGATGACTTCTTCAAAATTACAAAGCCTATTTTGTTGCCATGACAATGGGTTGTCTGCACGTTCACTAATGTGGTCGTTTTTACACGAAATATACAGCAAATTAAATTAATAAATCCTTTTGTCTTTTACAGTCTGCTAAAATGTGATTGGTCAATAGCACTCAAACTATAGACAGACTACAAATAGAAATTGAAACACTTCCTACACTAAAAAACCTGTGCATTGCTTAAAGACCCTATAGGTAATGGCAACATACTTTATTTTTTAAAAAGCATATATTTTTTTTCTTTTTTTGTTAGCTGGTCTCCATAACAATGATACCGTCAATTTGAAAAACTCTGATAAAAAAAAAAATTATTGTATCACGCGATGAGCCATCATTAGCCATCACGTGACTTGCAGAACAGGTTGCAAAGTGCAACTTAGCTGATGTACAAACTAGCTAATTGTGCTCTAGAGCGTCGAACATCTGCTCATTGTACCTTAAGCTTAACATTTAGCAAAAATTCTTACGACAAAGCTAGCATTTGTTTCATCTCAGTCACCACACCTCTGCTATGATGGAGACCTGAAAGTCACAGATGTTTTCTCAGAGGCTGTCAGTGAATGAGTAACCTCCCCTCCCTAAGTGCCTTTAGTTTTCTGTAACCGCTACAAGTGCAACTACATGCCAACAAAACACGCAACAGATTATATAAAAAATTATACCACCCACACTGATTGCTCCATTTCGTTTAACCCCGATTTATTCATTCTTTCACTGTGTGTTCATTCGAGTCAAAGGTAACGGATAATGAGCGGTGTAGGAGTTTGTAGAATAACTTCATATTTGCTTGAATAATGAGAATAAACTCTGCTGGATCACTGTATTTGTATACTGTGAGGCTGGAAAATTCAGTAGATCAAGCTTTGCTAGCTTAAATAGCACATTTTAGTGCAATGTGCTGGTTTTAACACGTTCTATTCTTGGCAACAACATTTTGTTTGTTGGTGTTGACTCTTGTGAAAGGAAAGAGAAGTGTGAAGAACATTTCACACCAGAAACTTTCACTTTCTACAAAACAGGCCTCTGATTTATTGTTGGGCTTTTTAGCATGGCGCTTTGCATCTTGTTTGTGGATGTCATAAAATGATACTTTCAAATAAAGGACAATGGGTTACTGATGAGTATAAAACAACCCAATTAAGGCCCTGTGAGAGATGTTATACCACATGAAGGAATATATTTTACTACATGGACAGAATACTGACCTGTCGGACTCTCTTCTTGGAGCTTCCAACTCTAAAGATCCCCACAGTGTGCAAACCTGAAGAATTAAAAGTGCAGATATAAGAGAAATCAGACACGGCTTGGTAAATGTAGAGTCCCAATTCTGAAGAGGCAGGGACACAGAAAACGTATCAAATGTTTAAACTGAGACATTTTACTGTTTTATGAAAAATATCAGCCCATTTTGAATTTGATGCAGCAACACGTCTCAAAAAAGTTGGAATAGTTGCAAGAAAAGGCTGGAAAAGTAACGCTTTTTCAGCTAATTAGGTTAATTGGCAACAGGCCAGTAACATCATTGGGTGTAAAAAGAGAGAGTTTCTTAGTCTGCATCTATAAATTCTGGAAAGATTAATGTTGCTCAATGTGAAATTGTTAAGACTTAGAATTTGTACAAAACTCTGCATGTAAAAGAACAAGGAAAATTTACTGGATGCTGGATGCCCCTGAACCTTGTGCCCTCAGGTGATACTGCATTAAAAAAACTGTATTATTCTGTGTTGGAGTGCATGAGCTCAGGAACACTTGCAGAAATGCTTATACAGGTTTTAAATCAACACATGCTCCCATTCAGATAACATCTTTTTCAAGGAAGCCCTATTCATAATAAATTCATAATTCAGGAAGAGGATCCATATGCTGTATTTATTACAACAGCATGGCGTCAAAGTAGAAGTGTCTGGATGCTGAACTTGCCTGCCTGAAGTCCAGCTGAAAACATTTAGGGTATCGTAAAACAAAACATACGACAAAGAAGAACCAAGTTTGAACCAGCAACTGGTCTCCTCAGTTCCCAGACATTTACAGACTGTTGTTAAAAGAACAGGTAATGCTACACAGTGGAAAACATGGTCCGGTCCCTACTTTTTTAAGGCATGTTTCTGCCATCCAAGTCAAATTGATGTTGCTTGTTTTCCCCTAAATAGTACATTTTCTCAGTTTAAACATTAAATATGTATGTTCTATCGTGGTTAAAATATGGGTTTATGAGATTTCCTGCGTTCTTTTTTTATTTACATTTCAAACAGGATCCTGATTTTTGGGGGGTTTGTTTAAGCGATTAAGCAGCTGCTCACCATATTTTTCGATGTGCTGACAGCAACTATCGACGACACGTGGCACCTGACGGTAAATGGGATTCAGGCTCAGCCTTTTGTCCCTGTGCTTCTCTTTTTTACTCGGCGTTTCAGCTGGCAGAGAGAGCTGCAGCGCCTCAAGCAAGCGGGACTGGTTGTCGTCTAGGTCTGTGATGGAGTCCACTGACATGCCTCCCTAGAGGATAATCAACAAACCCGGCTGAATAGAAAAAAAAAACCTCCACTTGATCTGTGCGGGCGGCTCAGGCTATGATGAATTTCAATGCCTCACCCTCCTCCGCGCTCGTGGGGCAGCTTCAGGGGTGTTGGGCGATGTTGACTCATTAGCCGTTTCTGATGTGGAACTTAGCGACGAGTTACTGCTGGATAACTCCTTGTTGGACGGCCGCTTGGTGGCAAACTGCAGGACACATGATTTAGGAATTCAGTCTATTCTCTGGAGTGCAAATACATTTGTCCCAAATGTTCCCAAGATTGAAGATGGGAATTACAAGACTGAACACACAGAAGGAGAGCCATACAGACGAGCTGACGGACCTGTAAAATGGACGATACGAGGTCTGAGGAGTCTTTGTGCTCCTCCCGCTGTGGAGGGTCCTGACGAAAAGAATCCTGTCGCTGCCTTTGAGCTCTGTCGTTGGCGATGACCTGGGACAGGGGTATACTAAAGGCCTGGGGTATGAATTCTGTGAAAAAGAGCCAAAAGATGTTGGAGGACGAGAGAGGGAAAAACAGGAAAGAAAACAAAAAAAAAGGTTAGGGTAACTGAACTAATATTAGCTCCATGAAGAAATGGGAAAAAGAAGCTCCTTACCAACATCCAAAAATAGCTCTTCAGCATAAACAGTTAACAGCTTTATCACTTCTGCTGCAGCCTGCCTTTTACACACATGCAATGGAGGCATCTCAAACCACATTAACTATATCAGTAAAACTTTTACGGCACTACTAAAGAACTACATCTGTTTTCCAAAATAAGACATCACAGAAAGTCAACCGACGTAAATCCGGCTACAACAGCCCACTAATTCTAGGGGCCTTTGACAGAAATAACACAACTTTGATGACGCTCACCCACGACGAGGTTAACTTCAGTTGGTGCGCAGCTTTGACACATACTCGATATGAATAATGGTTACTTGTTATTCCTTTGCTCCATTTACCCTAGTCTTACATAAGCCCAGAATTCAGTGATGGTACAACTGCAAAATAGCAACCCTGCATTCACGTGCTCCTCTGATGGTCCAGTTGTAACGCTGCCTCTCGGAATATGTCGTTTGCTGTGACGGATTGTGCCGTTTCTGCAAGCAGAGCTGGCACAGAGAAATGCTTGGTGGTCATGCCGACAGTCAGCATCCGATGAGTCAGGCTAGATTTTCGCTTTAACGTTTTTAAAGTTTAAAACAGTCATCAGCTTCTCATGTACTTCTGATGGATGCACACATGCGAGGGCCCAATTACGTGCAGTGCTGCCTTCAGAGAGGAATTATGTCATACTGGGCTATTGCAGGCTATATATTCCATTTACACACAATCCTAAGGGCTGAGCCAACAGCTGAGGGGGGGAGGAAGAAAAAAAACTTGTCCAGCTGTGCGGTGTGTGTGTGTGAGAGAGAGCCGGAGTGAAGAAAAGAGGCAAAGGAAGACAGAGGAGAGGGAAAGCAAAATGTAGTCCACAACCACAAGTGAAAGGCTGTGGTTTATGAACAACACTGTGGCACAAAGAGTTTGCTCTACAGTCGCTTAAATATCCAACACATACACAAGCACACGTGCTTATATCCAGTCTCTAAACCCCATAACATAGACATGATGAGCAGCTAAACCATGTTCATCAAGCCATGTCAGATCTTTATAAATCTTCCATTTTCAGACCTTTGGCGTCTCAGGAACACACACTTGATTTTCAGCACTTGGTTTTTCACGTCACCAGTGACAACTGGTCTAAGTTCATGCAGGAGTCATCTCACAGCTTCAGGAAGTAGTAAATGCTCAACTCATCACAATACAGCAAGACATAGTTGAGACCAATTAGTGTGTCTTTTCCTTAGAATGACAAGTTGCTGGATGTTGTCTGAGGTAAAACATCCGCTTTTAACAAAAGAGACTGTAGCAGCTATTAATCCATTTGCAAATGCAGTTTTGGCTGGTGTTTGACCATCACATGTCTACAGATCAGATTACTGCAGCAGCATCACCAGAGACACAATTTTCTTTTTCCCCCTCTGTTTCTCTCTTGCAGAGAGGACTTAGAATCCTTTTGTGCTTGAAACCATGCATAAATCAAGCCTTCTGGGCTCAGTTCAAAGCTAAGCCCACCATGCACCACCACCATGATAACAACCGGACTTATAACGCTATATTACTTATAACATCTGACAGACGTTATAAGCAATAAGCGTTGATCGAAGCATGTGCATTATTTACATGCCAACCTAACACTCACTCTCGAAAACCTGGAAAAAATGTACATTTTTGTGTTTTGGCTGCTGTTTTGCATCTTTTAACTATGCACTGCCATGCTGGCTTTAGCAGTTACGAGTAAATTTATTGTGTTTTTTGTTTCTGATTTAAAAAGCTTTATAAACTCAGGTGTGTTTTTCATTCAGGAGGTTGACTCCAAATGCCACCCCATAGACTCCTAGGTTAAAATGTCCAAATTTACAGTGGAAATAAACATGTTTTCTTGCTGCTAGTCACCCTAGTCATTACTAATTAGCTAGTAATTAGCTTTGTTCATATATCACCTTAACAGTAGCACTTTTCCTTATCATTAAGTGTTCTCACACCTTCTGTAACAAGATCCCATTTTCATTTTACAGTTCACTTCGCTCTCCACTTTATTGTCTTAGACTATGTTTTTTGCTCTTCCTGCCAAATATGCAGGGTTTGCTTAGCGCAGCACAGTGGCTGATCCTCAGAGCCAGTCCCCTTACAAGGAGTCGCTCCACTAAAGCTAAATATAAACTGTAGAAGTCCAGTAAACAGAAACTGTTTTTGTAACCTCCCTGTTCACCTGCCCGAGGGGTGGAGACCACAGACTGGACCCCTATGTCTCACTAGTTGGGTGGAGGGAGGGAGGGGGGATGGAGACAGTCGTGACAACACCTGAAGGCAAAGAGACGCAGAGGGAAATGGCAAAATATCAGAGTGGGTGTTAAAAGAAGTTGGCGTACCTTTGTCTTTGTTTTTCTCTTTTGCGAGCGAGTCCAACTTCCTTCTCAGCGACTTTTTCCTCTTCTGTCCATCTGCACATGGGGGGAAAAAGGGCCAAAATAAATCACCTGAAACAAACGATTCCCATATCTGCTCTTTCTTATCTGGATTATTATATTTAATAAGCTTATGTCAGGAATGCAGACATGAATTAACTTCTGTGGTGGGGGAGGGAGGTGAGGTATCCATGCACTCAAATCCATTTAATGGAGCTGTCAGACAGGGTCAGCAACAGTAGTAGTCAGCACAGGAAAAAATGACTGTGAAAACACATTAAATCACTTATAGTTTTTATCTAAATTACCAAGTATATGTAAGGCTTTTCTTACCTCAGACAGCAGTACATGTCACAGCACCATATATGGGCGCATATACACATTCTTAGCCTGGTTTATCTTAATAAAAAACCTTTTCTGCATTAAGAGCACAGCATTGCCCCCATTCACTGCATTTACTTTCATAGTGATCTTTAGAGAAGCAGCTGATGGGCTTTAACTTAACAAAAACAAAAAAAATCTCCATCCTAAAAAGGACATCAATGTCCACATGTGAGCTTTCCATCGAGGTATTTCACCGCAATTCTTTGAAAAGAGGAAGCCGTTTTGTCGGCCGTCAACATGATGAATGGCTCCTGAATTTGTTGACTGATGATCAGGAAACTGTGGAAGCTGCGCCACGTGAGACTTGAAAGTCTTGGGATCTTCATCTTGTGGCGAGGAATGTCAGTTTTGTGGAAACCTCAGCAACTTTTAATGTTATCGTTCTGTCACTCTGCTATAAAAACGCAGTCCTTTTAACACGTGAGATCTTTCTGGGCTAATTCGCGGAGCCTCGATCTGCTGGTGTAGCAACCTCGGTTTGAACCGCAGATGTTCCCTTACAGCTGTGTCAAATGAGTCACTTGGAGGGGGGATGAGGGAACTGCATCCAGTGCACATAATGTGCTTGATGGTGGTGCTGGCAGCTTATGTCAGGTTTCTGATCCATTTAACCTGGCCTGAAACTTTAAGCGCAGCAGAAGCACAAAGTCTGGGAGAAAAGTAGGTGAAAACAGTGAGGGGCGTGAGACACCGCGAGAAAGAAAGCAGATGTTGTGATTGAAAGCGGGGGCAGCAAGAGTGAGAAGGGAGAGGAAGACAGAGGAAATGGTTTGGATTTTTGACAGATGATTTCCAAAAGCCTTGCGGAAATCCCCCCGAAAACGGCACACTCCTCTCCTCAGCTCGCAACCAGTTGTGAAGTCGTACGATGAACCTTTGCTGCCTTTTTCTCATCCCATCCCTCCTTGTCTTCCCAGCTTCTGTCCTCCTTTAATCCTCTCCTTGTTCTCGAAGAAACCCTAGAAACACGAGCCCTGCCTCTCGGATAAATATCAGACACAAAACGCACGTTATAGCGGAGCCGAAACAGCGATCGGGCGCGCACACAAAATCTCACACAGTTGAAATATTTCTCTTGCTTCCACATGGCGGCCGTCAGGGGCTCTGGAATTCATAAGCAACGCAGACAAGTACGTATTAAATCATGCTGGGGAGAGGTTTAACCTTCAGCTGGAATGCAAGCCCCGGATAATCCACTCACTGCACTATAGTGCTGCTATGGCACCCACTCAACTGATATAGTGCACAATGCTACCCTCACTGTGCCCCTTTGTGCACCTTAGCTTGTAGCAGAAACAGAATCAAAATTCAGATGTCATATGATATTGTGAGTTTTAGCTGTTATTTTTATTGATTATTACCTTGCAAGACTAAAGTAACTGTAAAGAACAGCAGAATGCAAAAAAAAAAAGTGCTAGCTGCCCCAAAAAGAGTCAACTAAGAAATGTGGGGATTGGTCAATTTTAACATGTGTCTTTTGCATGAGTTAATATGCAAGCTGATGAAACTGAAAGACGAATGACTTCTTAATTGGGTAATCGTGGTGCCCGTGATACTAAAAAAAGTTGATAAAGCAGGGTTGAATTTAGGGACTCGCTACTTTGTGGTTTGTAAGACCTTCCGTATACGTGAGTAACACGACTACTTTAAAAACATTAACAGACCAACTGTTAAAAGACATTGCCCAATCTTTCAAGGCGAGCCTTGACGAATTAGTGGGTGAGGTCATGAAAGCTGCGTTCATGTTATGCAGCCATGTGAAAAATAACATTCAGTGTTGTGAAAAACTAAGCCCAACCCATGATCCAGTAGCTTGTAGAACCAACTTCAGCAGCAATAACTTGAATTAATCATTTTTTGTACATTATCAGCATCCCACATTGCTGTGGAAGAATCTTGGATCACTCCTGGCAAAAGACTCTGCTGTAGATTTGGGATCATTGACCTGTTGAATGATTCAATTTCAGTCGAGCTTTAGCCTTCGGACACATGGCCTTTAGAATATGCAGAGAAGTTCATGGTGAGCATAATGACTGCAAGGTGCTCAGAACCTGTGGCTGCAATAGGCAACATAAGATGAATTTGCTTTGATATTCACTCCTGGGAAGATCGTGGCATTATATTAACACATGCTTGAATGCTAAAACTGCTTAAACGTCTGCTTTTATAGAGGGCTTGATGATGATCAGTTAAGCCAGGGGTGTCCAACTCCAGGCCTCGAGGGCCAGTGGGTTTTAGATGTGTCCTTGATCCAACACAGCTGATTTAAAGGCTAAATTACCTCCTCAACATGTCTTGAAGTTCACCAGAAACCTGGTAATGAACTAATCATTTGAATCAGGTGTGTTGACCCAGGGTGATATCTAAAACCTGCAGGACACCAGCCCTTGAGGCCTGGAGTTGGACACCCTTGAGTTAAGAAAATGCATCTAATTAGCAGCACCTGGATGCCACTTCTCCACTTAATTTCTATGGAAACAGTAAAGGTGTACCTAGTTTTAACAGGACTGCATATCTGCGTATTTCTGAACTCCAGACTGATCAACTTCAGGACTACAGAGCTAAAATTACATCACTGACAAGTCCACTTTTAAAA
Organism: Rhamphochromis sp. 'chilingali'; assembly: GCF_963969265.1. NCBI lineage: Eukaryota > Metazoa > Chordata > Actinopteri > Cichliformes > Cichlidae > Rhamphochromis > Rhamphochromis sp. 'chilingali'. The sequence continues at coordinate 9,129,591 of NC_137931.1, read as the reverse complement.
ATTCAGTAAGGGTTTACATTTATTAAAATTTGCAAACTTATCTTCCTAAATTGGGTGGGATTATATTTGTTTTCTCTGATATCTAAAAAATGATGCATGTGGACATTTTTAGGCTGGGCGAGGCCAGTGGAAAACCACCAACTCCAGCAGTCTCACTGCAGTCTCACTGCAGTGCTCTGTCTGTGTTCGGAAAATGAGAAAATTTGACAAATTAATCCAAGTTTAGCAAAAGCTTAATTATCTGGTTTACAAGAGCAAAACACGGAACAATAAGGTCAACTATATCACTCTTGTGCACACCCTAAGACTTTTTAAATAGCATTTACAGTGGCTGCACTTGGCCTCTGCCACAGCGGAAAGGGAGTTTCATGTCGTTATGAGGACGGGAGGTCAACAGATACCAAGGCGAACAGGAAGCAACCAATCCCTATGTGAAATAAGGCTTATATCTTTCGTGTGTTGTCACAACTTCTCCAAACATAGACCATACACGACTTCCCTTCAATACACTTGAGGGATGTGGTCAGGGACTTGAGCATTGGCTGTACTTTATGGAACAATTAAAGATATCTGGACAAGCTTGCACTAGAAAACCCAGGTCAAGCATATCAGTTTGTACCGCATGTAACACAGAAGAGTCCTGGAGGCAATAATACATGCATTTGGTTTGGTAACAGTCATATAACTGTCAGGTTCTCAAAACCCTGATGTTATCCAAAGGACTTTGTGAGCTCTGAATGGATTGGATATACTGATTTAAACATAAAAATGATGTGACGCTGTTTAACTCAAGTCTACAGTATGCATTAAAAAGAACAAAACAATCCCCACCTTTTGGCATGGTTATCTGACATCCCAAGTCATAGTCCTGGTGTAAACGGGAGAAGGCCACTTCCTGTAGCCGGGCCCTCTCCAGCTCTGACAGGCTTTGGATGGCAACTGGCATCAGACGCACGCTCCGCCCCGACAGGCTGCTCCAGGTGAAATCCCCCTGGGAAGAACAAGTGAGACAAAACTTATACCAAAAGGAATATTAACAGTATGGGAACATGGAACCATTTCATGTCATTTTACATTGCATTGCTGATTTTTATCGGTTTTCATATAAAGATGCACCAATTTTCAATTTTTATGTTGCAAGTCCAGGTCAGAGAAGTTACGACATAAGTTATCATATGGTTAGGATTAGGGCTGCGGTTGGGGGTTAAATGCCATCCTGTCAGTATCTATGTGTATCGAATATGGTTCCTCGTCAGGTAACTCGATTGTTGATTGAACCCTCCAGTGACAATCCTGTTCTTAACTTTATTCACTTTCCATATAGTATGTTTTCATATGATAGGAGATACAAGTGAATCAAGCAGTCAGCTCAGTGGCTGCATGCCTTTTCTCCTGTCTTCCTCTCCTCTTTCCTATTAAAAGGGAGTTTTTCCTTCCACCTGTCTTCGAGCGCTTGCTCAAAAGAGGTTGCCCGATTGTTGAAGTTTTCTCTGTATTACTATAGGCTCTTTACCCTACAATATAAAGCACAGATTGTTTTGGTGATTTGGTGCTATATAAATAAAATTGCATCATTAAAATATCTTCTATAATTTTGGTGCGCTCCATGTCTGCTTCCACCTCACTAATCTTGCCAACTAACGCTCACTTCACCGGGTTTTCCTCTCCTGCTTTACAAAGCACACTTTAGCAATGCAAAACAGAGCTGTTCTTCTTTGATGTGGTCAGCCAACTTGTGATGAAGTCGGGCTCACAGACGCAAAGAGCCAGGCAGCAGCAAGCTGCAGAAAAGAAGCAGAGGTGTGAGGTGTGGACTAATTTGTAGATTTACAGAAGGTTTTAATCTATTCGAGGAGAAGGACCTCTAAAACCTTTTTACTTGGGTAAAATGTCTTGATCCCTGATTGCGTATGGAAATAATTAAGTCTTATGGGACTTAGTTTATTTAGCACCAAATGTTTAAAAACTAATGAATGTGAAGCTGATTAAACCTACTGTACTGCTGATGTAGCCTACAAAGACGAATAAAGACACCACGTGCTTTGGAAGACACTCCTCTATTCTAGTTCTAAGGAGCAATTGGGGACATCTTAAGCTGGCCCTATACTGATGGATCTACAATATGTGCCCTGGATTCAAAATGAGCATATTTACCTTCCAGGTTGGGCTTTATCTGCGATCAGGATGAAACTGAACTGATGTAAAACGTAATTAAATACTGGAGATTCTGAGACAGCATTGGTTTTGAACGTTTCAGCCACCTGAATATCAATTCATGCATTCCTCTGTGTCAATTTACCTAATGTCTTAACCAGACTGAGGGCTTAACAGTGTGCAATGTGTCTGCATTTATGCAAGAATGAGCATTTTCTTTTTCTTATTAGATCCCTGTTTAAATTTTCATCTGATTGATGTTTACCCATGGTATGTAGAAGAAAAATGAGACACCATGAAGACTTAACTTTTCATATTTGGGCCTCTATCAACAATATTTTCCTGAAGCCATTCAACCCTCCCTGCTGTCAGCTCGCTTGTTATTTGACCCCAGTCAGTGCAGTGAGGCAACAGAGCCATCATTCAGCCATGGAAGGAAAACATGATGTGGATACAGGCAACCTGGAGAGCCAAATGACTTTGTGTGCGAGTGAGCGAGTGAAGCGAGTTGCATGTTGCCCCCCTTTCAGAAAGCATTTTATCCAGCACAGCTGTTCTGCATATTTTTTGTCAGTGCACGCCTGTGTACCGCCATTCCTTATCGCTGACTGAGGAAACCCTTTTTCAGCCCGCTTCACTTCAGAGGGCACACACATACAACAAAAGAAAAGACAAGCTGTTGGAACGATGTTATAAAAAAAAGTAAAGAAAAAAAAAAGAGGTCTGTCCTCGGTCGAGCTGGTTCTGCTCAGCGGGATCTCTGAACAAGACGGATGAGCTTCGGCTCTTAAGTGTCGAAAACTGTGGAATGCTGACAGAAGAGCCGAGGGAGGGAGACCAAGTCCTGCTATCACTGCTGGACTCTGGTTTATACCTTTGAATGAATGACACACAGGCAGTCAGCTCACTGTTACCAAAGTGCCTTGTACAATTCAACTCTTAAATAAGATAATATGTTGTGTATGTGCATTTATAGTAGTAAAAGTACATTATAGGGCTGTATTATCTGCCAATATTAGCGCTATTAGCCAATTCATCGGTATCACGTTTATAATAGGCGATTAGTAAAAAAGAGACAAAAGAAACACCCTTCAGCTTTGTTTTGAGAAAGTCTCTCTAAATTTGTATTTAATATTCGTTGTAGAAAATTAAAATTTTAACTTTAAAACACACACTGGGTTTAGGGAGTTTTGGTCTTCAAACCATGACAGTAGATGTAGTGATCCTAATCAAGAGAATATGTCAGTGAAAGAGGTTTTATTCTTTGCAGAATATGAATTCCACACTGACCACATTTGACCATATTATTTCCTATTAAGCTGAACATGCCAGCACGCCAAAATACGCTCAGAAAATAGCAAAGTTACACAATAGTGTTGTTCAATAGTGTTGCACACAGGACAGGACAATCTGTCTAACACTTTGCTCAAAGAATTCAAGATTGCAGAAGACATGCTTACTTCAGCATAATACGCTAATACTTGTAAGAGTGTAAACGAGTAAGTAAATAACTATAAATAACAAATATAAATCTGTTTGTTTAATGTGTCCAAAAGAAAAAAAAACATAGTAAATGTGCGTTGAATTTTCTTACCATCTACATCATTAAAAAAACTTTCTTTTTAACCATAATTCCAACTTGATGCTCTTGCTCATGGTTGGCCACTCTTCTGGCCAACAATGATTGAATATGTCCCAACCAAAACTGGTGCACCAGCATCAATTCTATCTATTTACACTGCATGTTTCTTTAAATTAATAGTAACTTTAAATTATTTTAGTATTTTCCATGCTTAAATAACATTGAGGTAAAGGAATACCAATTCCTTGGTGATGATATTCATCCATCTGATATCCATCTGTAGAATAGTAAGTCCATTCAGGGCACAAAAATCCAAGAAAAAAAAGCTCAATGTTTACGTCAGTTATTACCCCTCCCCGTTGTGCACCAAAGTCTGCTAATTATGGGAAAAAAAATCAGCGGCTGGACACGTGTTGGCAATTTGCCTGAGTTACAGCAGTCAGTCTGAGTCAGACCACAATTGTTTGGAGACAGGTGCCAATCACCCTTTAGTCTAGCATGAGCAGCTTTAGCCTGTGCACAGCTGATGCAAGCCACTTTGCAAGCCACCTCTTACCCCAGCTCCTTCTGTCATGCTGGCTTGTATTGTAAAGCCTCCAATTGGCTGTTTGCTGGAATGGCTGGGCAGATATAATCAGATAATTTAAAGTTTAACGGGTGCTATTTACTACTTTTTTGTTGTTGTTGTTTCAGCAGAAATGACTGAATATATTATGTGAAGGAAGAAGAAAGACAAGGATTAGTATGAGACCAAGCATCAAGAGATTTTTAAGTGTGCAGGCCTTAGTTTAACGCTTCTGTTAAGGACTGGATTCAGCAAATGCTATGCTATCAGTGTTACTGCTGCTTTGTGCTCCCATCTGACAGATTTTACCCTGGAAAGATTAATGACTCTGCTGACTGGGCCAGCACTATGCAGTTAGATGACTAATACCATTTGGACATACACTGAACTGCAGCATGTGGTTTCTGTTCTATTTTAGACAATGGGACAAATGGCGCAAAACCTCAGGCAATAGACTATGTCAGTTTCCTTGGCAACACATACATACAGAACTCAAAAGAGCCAGGAAGTGAGAGAAATATTACTATGGTAACGCACCTGGAAGATACACACACGCATGCACACACTCAGGCACTGGAACACTTGTTGCTATGATGCACTGCATAAATCATTAGATGCCATGACCATGGTGAAACAGTTATGATAACCCTGCAAATGTGCACTCACAATGTGATGTTAATTAAATGCATCATGAAAGTTATGCAGAATGTGTAAAGGTAGGTTTAGTGGCACATAACATAAAGACTGGGGTTATAATAATTGATGCTCTACTGGATTGTTTTTGCATTACTGGATCATTTTGGTCATTATATATTCCTATAATTTACTAAATAATACACAACATGACTTGCTCTTTGCTCTGTCTAGTACCACAACCAAACATCACTTGGACCAGACCACAGGTACTTTTGGTGACTCATTCTAGTTTTTTTGGGGGGGTTTTTTGGGAGGGGGGGGGGGTTCAAAGAAAATATGTCTCACAGAATTCTGTCATCTGTGATCGATTTACTACAGGACAGGTAATAAGAATTGTGTGTGTCCCTGGATACATGCATGAGTGCATGCAGAATCTGAGCACTGCAACTCCACCTACAATACCACAGAGGCATCAGTGTGACCATTCTTGGCCTCAAGCAAGTGGCATTACAAAAACTGCTGTAGCTTTCTTTTTTTTTCATTGGTTTCCCATTGACTTGTGACCGTGTGTCATCAATGAAATGTATGCATACACATGTCCACAAGGGTTACTGACAGTGTCCTTAGTATAAGAGGCTGAATGTTAAGGACTGAGTGTCTCTCTACATACCCTTGTTCATATTTCAGTTGTGTGGTTTTATTTATTTTATCATGCTAAGTCTTTTTGGATTCAACACACAACTGACAGACAAATAAAGCACGATATTTAAAAACTCACTCATTTCTAAGGATGGGGGGGGGGGGGGGGGGGGGGGGAGTGTTTAATAAATTAAAACACTCTGGGAATGAGAGGGCTCATCTCATGAATCACCATGCTGAGAGCAAAGATTTAGCCTAGCAAACTTACATTAACCTCCTAGGACCTGGCGTCCACATATGTGGACATCACATTTTGGGTTGCCTAGACCAAAATACTAAATTTTGCTCTACAAGGGCCTGATATCCACTTATGAGAACATTATACTACCACTGTCCTATCAAAATTTAAAGCGAATGTCCTCATATGTGGATCTCATTTTTCTCAGAAACAAAATCAGGTAAAAATAAAAAATCGAGTATTTCTTTGTTTCTACATTCATCAGGTCCCAATCAGCCCAAATAGCAAAGAGACATTAAAAATGCATCCCAAGAAAGAGTTCGGATCTTAGGAGGTTAAATTGGTTCAACTGAAAAACCATCCAGCACTGGACATACTTAGCTTGCGCTGAATTAGGAAGTAACTTTGGATAACATCTCAGTCACACAAGTAAAAATAGGACATTAACTTCCTTGCGTCAAAATAAATAAAAGTCGATGGTTGCCTGGTGATTGTATTTTTTTCCCACATTCTGCGACTGGCTACAGCTTGTGGTGACTGAATGGTTGCCCAGAGTTTAAGGATGTTGCTCACCCACTTTTGATCCGAAGGTGATTGCACAGGTCACCTGAAAGAAGCCAACTTTTCTGCAAATAGTTGGAGTCTGACTTGGAATGACTGCAATCACTATCAAAAATGTCAAAGCTTTGTAGATAATTGCTGCCTAATTGCCAACAGATTGCCAACATGTTGCCATCAGTCTGAATGAGTCCTTGTCAACTAGCACAAGTGAAGAGACTCAACTCGGCTGGTTGCCGGCTGGTTGTATTCCGGTTATATTCATGTAGAACATGAAGGTTGCTGAGTGCAAATGTAATAGTTAATTTTGAATTTCTGTTAAATGTGATTTTGGTCAATGTAAACAGCAAGAGACATGTGATTTTTGAAAATGTATTACATTTCATTGCTGTACTATCAAAAGCAGATTGCATGTAGTTACTATCTTGGTCCCATCCAATCGCAGACTGATATCAGACTGACTTATTGCAATATTTATGGCAAAATAAATGAATTTAAAAAAACTAAAGTGAGATAACTGTATATTATTAGACAAAACATATACTGATACACTTTGAAGACATAATTTGCAGCTAAAAAAAGGTGATGATTTGCAGTATATGCTATATAATAATATTACATTGTGGGGTGCCTAGTGATTCTCACCTTTGCTCATTTAAACATAATTCTAATAACAACACAGTAGTCTAGAGTATAAAAGGTGGATGTAGCTCCACGGGTTGCAAAATACCAATAGAAATCTATAGAAAGGTTTTCTGATTTGACCTCTAGAAACACTGCAGAGTTTATGGTGTTAGTCACTTATTTTCGGTCATACTGAACAAAGATTAAATCAGCTTTCTAAATCTTGGTCATGCTATGTGTCAGAAAGGAGGGTTATCAGGGGTTTGCTGATTGCAGATGTCGCATCTACTTTTTGAAACATCATCAAGTTGGCAAGGCCGAAAATGCTCATCTCAAGGCTTCAAAACAGCACTTCAGAAACCAGTTAGTGACGTCACGGTAGCCATGTCCATTTGAGTGCGAAGGTCTTTGTGAACATCCGTGGACCAACTGTTCAACAATCACTCTCTCTAATACACAACACCAACACACACACATCTCAAATGTACAAACTATCCTGGACATTTGTGCAGGTTTGTATAAACTGCTATGGTGGAATAAGTGCAGTAATATCCCTTGAAGGCACCAAAGGCCTGTGAGATCACTTAGAGCGAATATAAACACGATAAAGGAACATTCCACAAATGTTCACATCGTGGGCTACTTCAATTTGTTTTCTTTTGCCTCGGTGTTAGTGGCTGGCTTTAAATGACCCTTAAGCAGAGTTTCTGTGCCACAACACCGAACTAGAGGAATGCATGAGTATTTTTCAACAGTCTGATGGTTTATAAGCCTACAGATTGGCTTCAAGCATTGTATTACATTACTTTTGCTGACCTGAATCCCGAAGTTCACATCTGCAGACAATTACCAGACAGCCCAGCTTGTGGATGCCGTTAGTGTGTTTGCGGACATTTTTGCATGTGTACTCATCACACACGGATAATTAAGGGGTTTTTCCACCTGTTTTGGATTGCTTGTGATTTCACCTGAGGGAAAATACCTACTGAATTATTATCACTACACAGTTTACATAGTGCATGGCAAAGGAATTTAGTAGTAGCAGGCTAATCAGCAGTTTTAAAACATTAGATTATAAGCCTCCAGTATGGGGGCTCATGCCGATGGAGTATTATAGTGATAAAAACAGCAAGTTATGGCAGTAAATGCAATTATCATACCATGTAGTCTAGTCCAACGACAGGGTCAGCTGCTGCGATTAGGACATAACTGTCTATATGTAGTTGGAAAAGAACGCAGAAGGTTTGAAAAACAGGTTTTTAAACATGTCAATGAAATTCGGGCTGGGCAATAAGACAATAAAAAGTCTTTTTTTTTTTCATTTCATATGTATTATGAAATAAGCTCGCCTGATTTTTTTGTATATTTCTTGTAAACAATTTCAATTTATTTATCTTATTAGTTTGGCATTAACCAGACTGAAGTTTTCCATTCTGTTTGGGTTCTTCTGTAAAACTTGAAGCTTTTGACTTCTTAAAATTAAGATTTTTATTATGTTGTTTATTTAAAATTCGTTTGTATAATGCATTTATCATGTTGAACTGCTGACTAAAAAAACAAAACACTTTGAATCGAAATTTACCTTAAAGCTTCACTTAGAGGTAAAAAGTAACCTTTAAACTTGAGAGAACTAGTAATTTGACTAACAGTGTGATCTGTATTGAGACTGACTTATATGAGTGATGGGTTTATATTAGCTATTGGGTAATGTGTTGGTATTGGTATTTATAATGGCCATGAGTAGGGATGGGTACCGGTGTCCGGTGCCATGATGGCACCGGTTCTGACATAAACGGTAGTAACCAGACCGAAAAGCAGCGCACATTTCGGTGCTTTATTTCGGTGCTTTTTCCTCCTGAGCTGTGATACACTTTAGATTCTAGCCAATCATTTTACGTTTCCGAGGATAGTAGGCGGGGCCAGGTACGTACGTTCTGTTAGAGCAGAGCTACAGATTAAAAATGTCCAAGGCGAAGCGGTCAAAAGTCTGGCTGTACTTCATAGCAAAATATGCAAACTCAGCAGCCTGCAACAAGTGCTTTAAGCTGATACTGTGATACTGTAAAAGGAGGTAACACCTCAAATCCGATGAAACACCTGGCGACGCATAGCGTTTTTTTTAAAAGCCCAGAAATGCGCCGTATTTGATAGCTTGCTGCGAGACCTCACACCGAACACATCTACTGCGGGTGGGTTGCCTGTTATGCAACATCCCCCAAAAACACGAAGAGGAGAGTCCTGGCCCCTAGCCCTGCCAGTGTAGCAGAAATGATGAGGATGATGATGCAGCAGCAGCAGCCGTTCTTCTCTGCGTGAGTAGCTTAATGTTGTTCGTGTAATTTACGTTGAGTAGGCTAACCACGTTATTACATTAATGCATGTAAGGTGAACTAGCAAACATCATCATAGCTACATGCGGCTGTCTTCTTGTTTGATGGCAGATACTCCCTTCACCCTGGCTAAAAAGGCTAAAATGACCAAAGAAAAAGTGGAAAACAGTTAAACATGAGAGGTTTAGGACAAAGTTTGTGTGTTTTCCATTGTTTAAGCACTGCTTCCAGCCAAGAGTGATACCATATATGCCCCATAGCTGCAGAAAAGGCTAACATTGTTATCTTTTTACAAAAAACAGCTGAACATGAGAGGTTTTTGGACCAATTTTGTGTTCTCCATTCTTTAAGCACCGGTTTGAGCACCGTTTGAGCACCGGCACCGTTTCAAAAGTACCGATTTGGCACCGGTATCGGATAAAACCTAAACGATACCCATCCCTAGCCATGAGTAACAAACACATGTAATGACATTTACATTTTTGGAGTAAATGGGTACATAAATACACATAACAAATGTTAGAGAAATCTCTTCCATATTTTATGTGTCTGGAAGAAAAAGTAAATATTGGCAAACAGATCAGCATATTGGATTTTTAAACTTTTAAATGACCAGATATTGGTATCTAAAAAAAAATCCCACATCATTACATCGACTGATGATTAAACATCATCTAAAATTAAAAGTTCAACAGAGTAAATTGTTCAAAACTGATCTGTCTGTGAAGGTTCTCAGTCATCCAGGTCATCGTAGTCAAAGGAGCTTGCAAAGAAAAGCGTCTGGACTTCTTTAAGTTGCTTGAAGACGTTTCACCTCTCATCCGAGAAGCTTCTTCAGTTCTAAGGTCAAATGGTGGAGAGTCCCAGATATAAACCTAGTGGGAGTGACCCCCCACAGAGGGACAAAAGGACTCCTTGATGATCCTCTAATCGCCTGAGCCAAGGTGGGAAACTGGGCGTTTTGAGATCCCTTCCCAGACGCCTTAACGCCCACTCACATCCTGGGCCATCTGACCTCAGGAATTCGCATGATAAGGTGGGGCCAGGTTTCACAATGAACACACCCGAAACTCTGGCTGATTGGGACCCACGCCCAGTTTCCCACCTTGGCTCAGGCGATTAGAGGATCATCAAGGGGTCCTTTTGTCCCTCTGTGGGGGGTCACTCCCACTAGGTTTATATCTGGGACTCTCCACCATTTGACCTTAGAACTGAAGAAGCTTCTCGGATGAGAGGTGAAACGTCTTCAAGCAACTTAAAGAAGTCCAGACGCTTTTCTTTGCAAGCTCCTTTGACTTCAAAACTGATTATTAACATTTGTTGCAGAAAAGTTCAGATTTTATCATCATTGGGTTTATTGGGTTCTGGCGATAGTTGCAAAGTGTTCCTAATAAAGACAATATGTAAGGGAAAGATTTATCATCCACGTTGCATGTATTTGACCATATTGTTTCTTATTAAGTTGAACTTAATAAGACATGTAATAGATTCTAGTAAAATGCAAGTCCATCAAACCAAAAGAGAACAAAATACACATACTAGCAAAGTTACACAACAGTGTTGTTCTTTTAAAGCACTCACATGACAATCTGTCCAACACTTCCCCCTCAGAGATTTCTTTCTAAAAGGATCCAAAATGGAAAACTTGGCTCAGTTTACCTTTCAAAACAGTTTTTGTGTTGACTTTCAACGTTTAATGCACTTGGTATCATGGAAGAACTACACAACACACTCTAGTCCAAAAACGCACAGCTTGAGTTAGTTTACGAACCCTTTTTTCAGTTTAATATGCACTTTAAGGAATTATTCTGGTATTTATGTTTCATATGATATAGGAATCACAGTGTTTTTAAAATAATAACATCCACTGCCAAAAAACAAGCAAGAGCCATAAACTATAGTTTTAATGGTTATCGACATTTTTCTAGCTGTGAGTTGCCACCACACATTAGCAAAAAAATAACAGATTTTGAAAGTGGTTCAAAAGCACTTACATGGGTATCAGCTTTCACTTCATATTGTTTTTTCTGGTCTGCCTTTGCATTTAATGAGGCCTTGCTGGCTCAGCCACAAGAATGAGCAACTTGGAGTGCATGCTCCAAATATTGCCACCAATCACTGGCAAGCACATCTAAAGCCTCGAATGAACTTCAAACATTTTAAAGACAGATTAATATGAAAGGCCTGCAGTAGTAATGAGGCCTGACCTTCAAGACTTAGGTTCTTGCATAATGGTTACATAATCTGCAAAGGAAATCAGGTATTGTATCAACACCACGGTTGATAGTAGAACGAGAAGTTGAGGTAATGTGTGTGTTTATATGAGTGTCTATGCGGTACTCGCTTGTAGAAATGTAGGAAATGTCATTTATGTTTTTGTCCAAATGGACATCCAGCACTACTTTCAAACTAATGTTTTTTATGGAACGTGTTTTTATGCCTGCCCCTTGCTTTCCCCCCCAATACCTTAGATTTTCTCTGACAAATACGGAGGAAAAACTGGTAGATGAGTGGTTTAAGAAAAAAGAAAATGAAAAAAGTGATAGAGGGCCTTCTGTCAAGTTGCATTTTTGGTCAAGAGGCCACTAAAATAGGGAAATGCTGTTCTGTCAACCTGACTTTTAACTTCATCCTTATGCTAATTCTAACATGATTTGCTAGCTAGCTAGCCACCATGTAGCCTTTCGTGGCATTATCCATTTCTTGTAGACTGCATTTTGAAATCTCACCCTTAGCATTTCAGCCACCGCCACGTTGCTGTTTTGTAGAGAAAAAAAATAATATGGCCCTTAGCTAAGGGTGGAGTTTTTATTCATGATTAATGGTAGTAAGCAAGCTACATTCATTATAACTGTTAATCCATAGTAAGCTATACTACAAATCAAAAAAAGTAAAGCCATACTTTTGGAAGGGCTGTATCGCACAACAAGAAATATTCGTCCGGTGCCTCAAAAACTGGGCAGGTCCAGTTCAGAGACTATAATTAGCAGAACCCACACTAAAAATGATGATTGAAATCTCAATCAAGGTTTTATGAAGAGGGAAACTGTCCATAGAAGTCAAAAAACTTTTCTGTAAACGTGAGCATTTTAGCACAGCTTTAAGAACCAATTTCATGTGTTTTTCCCACTTTCACATCGCACTCATTTTATAGTCTCACAGTTTATTGCTTGTGTTAAACTATTCATTGTTTTTCATCTAAAGTTGTCTTTTAACAATCGGAGCTTAAACTTCTTGCCAACACAAATGCCTTAAAAATGGCGTTCTGCAATTCCAAATTCATGGTTCATGTTGAGTTATTGCACTGAGACAAAACCCTGGGTCAAAATAGCAATGATGTACTATGTATGTGTCCATGTACACCCAAAGAATCAAAACTTTATCTCCCTGTACATTAATCAGTACACTACATTATTTAATGAAGTGCAATGTTTTGGGTGTTCAGGTGCACCACAGCTATCACTGGCAGACTAGATTATATAAGCAATATTATACTCCCATAGTATTAAATTCTGTTTTTGTACTTGCAGAAATTAAAGTACTTTAGCGAATTCACCCTTTCCCTGAATTCATGTTAAAATTACAATTGCCAGTTATATGACATACGCTTCATGCTTATTTTGTCATTATGGTAAAACTCTTTTTTGCTGTAATGTCGCCTTTTCTATCTCTATAGATGAGACCTGTGCAAAGTGAAATAGCGTTTTTAATAGAATAATTAATATGTTTTATTTATTAAGCCTTTGTTCTGCATGCAATGTCTTAAATCATAGCATACACCATGATCGTTTTTGATAGCAGATTGGTAGCAGCTGTTCTTCAAATGCTAAGAGTAGGTCTTCAACTCTGCTTTGCCTTGCAAACAATTAATTTGTTTGCAGTGTGTGTTGGGAAATCTTCAAATTGCTTGGGACGGTCAAGGAGCCAGACGATAAACAATGGAAAATTTGACTCTTTCCCTTTCTCCATCCTACTTTATCTCCTTTCTTCACTTTCTCTTCCATATCCAAGGTCATATTTTGAGTAAGCAAGTTCAACATCATTATTTTTGCCCCTCTTTTGCTGTAACGTTTCCACTGTGATGCTCTGACTAAAGTCTAAAAATCCTCTTAGTAGGTCTGCAATAAAAATTAAGCAATTTGAGTAAATGAAAAGCTGTTCTTTATTCTTTTTACCCAGGAGATTGCCTGCCAGGTAACTTTTCTGTGTCAGTGTCACCCTGTCTTCACTGTCAGCATTTTGTCTTCTTAGCTGCACACACAGACACACACGCACAGATGCAAATGGAACCTTAGCCGAGGAATGTGTGTAATCCCAACTGTATATGAGTCGGTAAATTCTCCTTCACTCTCTTTAACCAATCTAGCCGGCTGAGCTAATAAAGCTGGTTAATCATTACTAATCCAGTGTGGAGAGTTGAGCATTACAGTGATTGCTCTCTGTGTGTGTGTGTGTGTGTGTGTGTGTGTGTGTGTGTGTGTGTGCGTGCGTGCACTGAGGGGTAAGGATCATGTGTCTTTTAGCATAAATAAGCGGAAGAAATGCATCGCCCGCTGCATTTCAGATGAGACAAAGTGATTAGAGCCTAATGGCAGCAGAGATGGTCAGAGCAATCAGTACTCGGTCCTTTGCGTGCATGCAGGCGCGTTTGCGAGTTCCACCAGGACTTTATGCGTTCTACTGAGTGATGTGAAACTCAAATTAAGGTCACAACTCAGCGGTAACCTCATCACTGCCAAACAGACCAGTCCAGGCTTTCAGCGACTAAAAGATGATGATTGCGGTCACCAGACACTTACAGTGTGAATTAGGGAGTAGGACAATTTGCAAAAATAAAGCTTTTCATGTTCATTTGAATGATACTGGTATATTATAATTTCCCATCAATCAGTGTTTATTCAGATTAGGGCTGGGCCATATTATACCGTTCATGGTAATACCGGTATAATGTTAGGCAACGATAGGAAAATGAAATATCGCGATAGAATGGGAGTAAAACGCGCATGCGCAGTGCCTTTGTTTTCATACGCACGTGGCCGATTGTTGAGTGAAACAGATGAACCAGAATTGGTTTGTAAAAATGGTGCAACTTCAGTGATGTGGAACTGGTTTGGTGTTTGTCTGTCAGATACACGACAAAGCACATTTTTATTGCAGAACATGCAAGCGGCCGTTGTTATCCGGTTGTTCAGTCTGACGTCACTAGCCGTGTCTGGGTCTAAACTCCGCTGCAGGTCCATATATCAAACGATCACTATGGCATTACTGAGAGTTGAAAAACTGTCTAAAGTCTTTCATCTTTAATAAAATGATCAGCGTTCTGCTCTACCAGGTGTAACAATTGAGTTTAACATCCAGGCATCCATGAAAACGGAATTTATGACATTTAACGGAGTTAGAAGTTAGCAGGGAGTTAGCTCGCTAGCTTCTATCTAAATACAATATAGCATTTCCTGACTGTGGGGTTTTGGAAACAAATTAAAACGTACAGCTCTGCTATCACTTCCAGCATAAATGAAGACAGAAAACTAAACAGCAGTGACGTTTGTAGGGTTACTGAAGTTGGGCTAGCTGGTATATAATGATGTGCTACGTGACCGCTAGCGACACAGCTATGTTAGCATAATATAAACAAGCTAACTTTTTTTCCACTCGATAAAAGTTAATGTGAGTGTTCTCGGTGGTCAGGAACAAATGTAATCGCATGGCAGGATGCTGTAAAAGGACCAAACTTCAGCCAGGAGAACAACTGAGATAATCCATCCACAATACGAGGTTAGTCATTCATATACTGCTGCATGGGCTGGGCTGTAGTTACATCGTAAGGTTTTAAAAACTGAGCTTAAATAAATGATTAGCGGTAATAAAAGCCGAGGGAGGTCAACAGTGATCACTGACTGTTTTAGGAGCTTTTTGAGATCAAATAGAAGAAAATACATAACATTAAACATGTTAACAACACAAAAGCCATATTAAACGCAGACTACTTTAGACCCGGAAGTAGGATTCGTCGCGTCATCACTGAACAACCGGATTGTCGTATTTGTCGGACTAAGATGCTCTTAAATCTGGGAGTAATCTGGGTCCTAAACTCTGTATCCTTCAGGTCAAACAGCACTGCAGCATTAATGAGAGTTAAAAACTGTCTAAATTCTTTCATCTTTAATAAAACGATCAGCATTGCTGCTTTACTAGGTGTAACTATGAAGTTTAACTTCCAGGCATCCATGAAAACAAAAGTTATTACATTTAGTTAGAAGTTAGCAGGAAGCTAGCGGAAGTTAGCTCGCTAGTTTCGCTAGTTACCTAAGCATGATATTGCATCTTCTGACTGAGAAATTTCTGAAAAAATTCAAACGTCCAGCTCTGTTATCACTTCCAACATAAATGAAGACAGGAAACTAAACAGCAGTGACGTTTGTAAGGTTACTGAAGTTGGGCTAGCTGGTATATAATGATGTGCTACGTGATCGCTAGCGATACAGCTATGTTAGCATAACATAAACAGTGAAGCTGGAGGACGAACACTAACACTTTTCCACTTATAAAAGTTAACGTGAAGGTTCCTCATGGTTAGAGACAAATGCAATCGCATGGCAGGATGCTGTAAACGGACCAAACTTCAGTCAGGAGAACAACTGAGATAATCCATCCACAATACGAGGTTAGTTATTAACTCATTCACTGCCATTGACGTCTATAGCCGTCAATGGCAGTGAATGAGTCAATGGGTTTAACTCATTCACTGCCAATGGCTGGCAGTGAATGAGTTAATATACTGCAACAACATGGGAATAGAGCAGCTGCCAGAGAATTCAACATTAATGAATCAATGGTACAGAAGTGGAGGAAGCAAGAAGATTGAGTTTAATAAAGTTTGATTTATCTGACTGCTTTGTTTCGCTTAATGTGCCTTATAATCCCTTGCACCTTATGGTCCGAAAAATGCGTACTGCACACTGCAGTTTAATGTTGCAAAGCACCTCTTTTTAACTTCAGTGGATATTATACATGGTTATGCTCAGGATATGTCAGCCCATTTCTACTGGAAATGCCTTTTGGTTAAACTTTCAGCAAGGAATTTGCATTTGCACTGTTACATTTTTATAAAGCTTTAATGTACATAAAAACCAGCTTCCTGTTTAAGTGAAAATAAATGGAAGGTTGTCTTTTTGTGCTAGTAATGTTGTGGAGTTGTATTTTGTCTCGCATAAATTATATCGTCAGTTATATCGTTATCGCAAATTTTCAAATATATATCGTGATAAATATTTTTGGCCATATCGCCCTGCTCTAATTCAGATTAATAATTTACAGTTTGTACCATCCTCTAAAGACACCTTCACCAAACACAGTCACAAGTCTATTAACAAGACCATGATCGCTCACTGGCTTCCTAGATCTGCTCATATCATATCATTCATGCATCTAGCATTTTCACAATGTTTTTTTAATAACTCAAACACACAGGATGGAGACTTAAACGATGGAGATCAAAAATGGGCCATCAACCCAGGCAGGTTCTGCTGTTTTAATGGGGTTTACACCTTGGACAAGAAGTTACAGATTGTGCCCGTATGTGCCTCTATAATTAGCTACTAAATAGAATGATTTTATCCTGATTGATAACTTGGTAAACATATAAAATCCTGAAAGTTTCCAGAAAGTTAGAAAAGACCTATACAATTAGCTTTTGGTTTTATTGGACCAACGTTCCAAAATCTCAAAGATATTCACAAAACTGTCATAAAACACAAGTAAATGAGATTTACACTGGATATAAACTTTTTGAAGCACTTTAATACAAAGGTTAATACATTTTCATAATATTTTTTTAATTAGAATCAAATGAAATAACCAATTAAATAAAATCCCATTAGTGGCATCCCGAGTGTTTTCCTGTTATAGTTTCATGTGTTTCTCAGTATCTTGTTTTTTAACTTTCTAATTCAAGGTTATCAAAAAAATCATGAACTTTAGCAGTGTGGGCTGCACGGTGGCCCTGAGAGGTCAAACACACTGCAACTTGTGAAAATAATCTGCAAGCTCATAAATATGTATATCACAATAATTAACGGGGGTTAGAACAGCTGCGAAAGTGACAAGCTGACGGTAAACAGCTAATAGGGAACACATGCACATACAATATGGGTAATGACCTCATGACCTGTTTCCTCCTGTGTAAGGACATAAAGTTTTATGTTTTGAACTTTAACCCTGCCCAGTGTTTGGATCCTGTCTCCTTACAAATCAAAGAATACTGTTCCAACTATGTTTTTTTTAATATTTTGCTAGTAGGTTTACATCTCAGTTTTGTGGTTACCCACATTATTATAAGCCTGGTCTCACAGGAAAATGTTTAATCACACAGTCACAAATTGTCCTCTGTTTTCATGAGAATTACTTGTCATCACCCTTAAAATTTTAATAAATACCTTTACAATGTGTCCATGGATGGTACGATGGATTCTTGCCCAGGAATAGAAGTTAAAAGAGCTTTCATGAGACTGAGCTGGTATTTCTGAAACTGTGTTCGGTTGTCCAAAAGTCAGACCCTCTTTGCATATCTCATTTCTATTTATGTCAGCTAATTGCAGTTAAGATAATAACATATGAAGTTATTAAAGAGTTTCTGAATGTGAGTTTGTGCCATTTATCTGTCAATCAAAGCGGTTGCGTAAGTGGCCCCATGGGCATTAGGTTCCCATCGAACTCTGCAATCTAAGCGTTCTACGATGCCAGCACCGTGAGAATTGGCTCCCTCACACACACACACAAACCACTCCCAGAGAAACACTGTGTCATTCCATCAATCCTGGAATGTACTATAAAAAAGAAATCTGAGATTAGAACTGGCATCTGTGCCAAAACGACATAATGTGCCAGGGCCTCAGATGTGAAGTAGGACTCTAGTATTCCCACTATAATTTTTTTGCTACTTCCACTAATGGTTACTCAGGTTTCATCCTCACCTTCTAGGCTGCCAAGGCTTCAATAAAATATCTCGGGAACAAACAAAAATGAATGTGTAGCACCCACAACCAGACAACGATGTCCCCTTTCTTCCCGCAGACGACGACGACTGCGCTCAAAAAATGAGAAGCTTCTCCTTCATGCAGAAAGCCTTATGAGTTTCCCAGAAGCTTTAAGGCATGTGCCAAAGCACAGAATAAATTGTACAAAGAATTTCTGGCAATTAATTTCTAATTCCAAGCTGTTTTTGTCATTAATCTGTCATTTCTGGAACAGATGTTGTCTTTAGGACCATTTCTAATTTTTTTTCCCAAGAGCCCGCCATTTTTTTCTCTGCTCGTCTAATTTCACAACAAGCTTGATTTCACCGACCGCACTTCTCGAAGTTTTCATTTGAAGAGTGGTTTTGCAACCATGGCCCTCACCCCCTCCTTGCCCAAGAAGATTTCCTAATTGAATTCTTCCAGGCAAATAAACATTTGCACGTTGGATCCGTTGGTCTTTTGGGTTTTTTTTTTTTAAGGAAGCTGGGGTTACGGCTGCCATTTAAGATGACTGTCTTCTCCCGGAACCATTTCAAAAGCACAGTGTTCAGCTTCCATCTGAATGCCCTTTGCTCTCGTATTTCAGCGTTTTTCCGTGCATGTAAGCAATATTATTATATGTTGATCCTATTACAAAAACGGCTTGTTTATTTTTCACACCAGTGGCGAGAACGTGACCCAACCACACACACAAAAAAGAAAGTACAGAACATTCTCTTGGGTTTTCCCTCTTGATGTTTCTTCCACCGTAACCATTTAACACAGTGGGATCAGAATAAAGTCTCCACTAAGGCTCTTTATTTTCCACATGGGTGCCACGTTAATCCCGCGAGGTAGTTAAAGAGCAGGGATTATACATGCTGCTCAGCTCCTCAGAATCCGGATGATGCTGGCGAAGAAGATGGCAGACTTAAAACAGACCTGCGGTCACTTTATGAGGCACATGCAAGCATTTAGACACAGTGTAATTGTGCACGCAGCCTCTACGAGGAGGAAAAAGACCCTAAAAAAGTGTGTTCTGCTTGGGGTTATTTTAAACAATACGTACTTGACGCGTAACAACTGCAGTGAAACATGCAACGGTAAAAATAGTCTTGCGATTTCCTGTGACTCATTCATTACGCCTGACCAAAACTGTGCTTTTTTCCCCAGTTTGTTTCCTTTCTATTTTTACCACGTGTGACAGTGTGAACAAATTGTTTATCTTTATCTTTGATTTAAATGTCTTAAGTGCTTCTTTTTTTAAACGCTTTAGGGCTCTTTCCAAGAAAGAGTCGGTTCAGTCTGGACTGCCTTTGCAGTCACACCGATGGAGATTGAAAGCATTCAACAACTGGAGTTAAATGTACAACCGGGCTGAGACAAAGCAGGTTTCAGCACCGAAGGCTACTAATGGCTCAACCGCTAGTGAGCGTTTACATTCTTGTAACTGCATACCATGGCTTTAAATACAGCCAAGATATATGTATATGTTGCATTTTGCTTTCATGTATTTTCTTTTCTTTCAGTCTCAAGTGTGCGTGCACTTCAACACATACATGGAGAAGCAGACAAGGCACAGTGGAATCACTTTAGTCAAGTTACCAAGGAAGACAAGGAAAGCATGATTGATGGATCTTTTTACTTATTTTCAATCTAAGCCCCTGCTGAGACTGCTGACAACTACTGATCATGGGCAAAAAATGAATATTCCCCAGGCGGCTGCAAATGTTTCCTAGAGAATACTGGCAGTCACTGTGAAATTAATTGCTAAAGCATTTAAGAAAGTCTGTGATAGCATATCATACAATCACACACTAGGGAAAAATGTGTTCCCCAACCTGTTGACATGTGGTTACTGGAGGTTACTTATAGTTACAAGGTGCAACTGTTTTCAAAGAAGAAGACAGTGCTACTCTGCAAACCTCTTTGCTGTTTCTCCAAAAGTTGATTCTGTTCATCTGGACGTAGCGTCTTTGCTGTTTCTTTGGATTACCATGGTCACCTACAACTTCTATACTAAACAAACATTTTTCTGCCATTTACTAAGGAAATACACTTTATCTACAGCAGCTGGAGGTTTCCTTGGGGCTGCCTTTAGGCCTATGTGACCGAGGTCTTGTTTGACTGCCGTTTGCAGGTAATTCAAAGCTGCAAACAGCAAATTTATCAACTTAAAATGTAAAATACATCCAAAATTCTGCTAATCTTTGCTGTTTGCCTCCTTCATGCTATGTTAGCCCTCCTTCTAGTAACCAGCACTACTGCTGATGAGCAGCATAACAAATGCAACTGTTTGAGGCAGCACTGGATCTATTTCCAATCCAATTATTAGAACAGCCCTGCAGATAATCAGTTATCCAGAAACCAGTCATTCAGTATAGCTATCCCACTAGGGGCCTTGTTATATAATATGATAGGATGATGCTTTCTAAATGGTGTCATTTCATCCTAAATAAAATTGGGAGCCAGTTTCTTTTCATATGCAGGGAAGAATCAGGGGAACTAATCTAACAATCATTAATACAAAAGTTTACATTTTTAGATTACATATAAGTTACCTGAAATGACAATACAGTCTTGATTGACGCATGTGTTGCCTCGTGTTATTACTTCCTCTTTTGCTATACCCTCAGCTCCCAGGGGATGTGTGTTAGGGATGAATAATAGTGGCTGAGAAAAAGCTTCAGTCAGATACATTATATAATGATATGCTATCCAGATGGAGCTGTTAATGCCTGGTGAAAACAGTGATGTTTAATGATGGTTCACCTACAGAGTGACTTCAGAAATACATCAGAGTAATGGAGTTTATTTTCAGTTCATCATCAAGCCGTGGACTAAATCATTATCATGCCTCTGGTAAAACGAGTACTAACTGACGTTGGATATCCTCGCTTACTTTCTTTGAAGTCTTCAATAGCCATCATCTATCCCTGATGTTTGAGATGTCTGTGATCTTATGTTCCCTTTATGTACTCGTTTATTGTTTAGCTTCTTTGAGCTTTTATATCTTTTACCTTCTGGCCTGCATTTGTCTTTTATATTTGGTGTTACTGTACAGCACTTTGGTCAGCCGTGTTGTTTTTAAAAGTACTTTCTAAATAAAGTGCTATGGCATGGTATGGTAACAGCACCAGAAAGCCAAATTCAATGTGAAAACAGATGGCTGGAAAGAAAAAAAAAAATTCCACTTACAGTGCAAAAGACGTGAAAGTTACCTCCAAGTCTGCTTGAGCATTTATTAGCTATGACTGACTAATATCTGATCTCATTTTGATCGACAAGTAAGCCAAAGAGGACAGAGGACAGAACTCCTTAAAACTAACAAAATCAACACTTAAAGCCCATCAGCCTTGTTTCACTCCAGGAAGTTTTAACCAAGTGTAACTTCCTGGAGACCCAGCGCCACTCCCGTCAATGCCCGGCGATGCTTTGTTCTCTCGGCACAGTGGATGTGACAGTGCATGTGTTTACGTGTGCACGTGTAACACGGGTCATCTCTGGGTCAGCTGGTCTATTATTGATTTCCCAGCGGAAAGAGAATGAACAGCAGTGTTTCGGCGCTGCTGTCCTGCTCTCCAAAGCAGCCGACCTTCAGCTCTCTATAAAATGTGTACAAGCATGTGCCAGTGAACAACGCTATGAAGTGTTAATAATGACGAGGTGCTGAACAATTTAAACAGAGACTGATAAGTGGTAATGGGGTGTTTAACGAACACACTAAACTACTTATCGCCTTCCCGCCTTGACAGCACGCAGTGCTTTGTGAGCACTTTGACGTGTGCAACAGATAAGGGGCTGTGTGAAAATTATTTTTAGGGAATTTAGAGCTGCTTTTTGACTTGCACCTTGACTAAATTATAGGTCTCAATGTTACAACATGAGAACAAAGAAAAAAGTGCCTTTATATAGTTCAGCTCTCTCGCATTTTAAAGTTACGTGGCCCAGAAGTGGTGATTACCAGAATCAACAAGATAAGCAGTGGTACTTTATGTTTACCGGGCAGTTCAGCTGTTTTCTATATTTGAACCAAGAGTTCTTGGGTTGTGCAGCTATACATGGTGGCTGGGGAAACGGAGGTCTGGGTATCTCTGCTTAGACTGCTGCCCCTGTGATACAGACTTGGATGGATGGATGGATTGATAGGAATTCTGTCTGGGCCACATTAGTCAAAACAGGATTGTAAGAGAGAGCAGCAATCTCTCAGACCAGAGCTGTTATGGTTACTGTAACTGAGTAATGTGGTCTTCAAGGCATATGTGTTTAACTTTTTGTAAACTAACTAATTTAGGTGAATGGACTGACGGATTTTTTGTTGGTAAAACCATCATTTTTACACACTCCTGAATTTACCCCCATGAAACATTTCATGGTTAGGGCTGGTGCCAAGGATCTAGTCATTATTCAATGTGGACCCAGGTGTGGCAACACCTTTTTTTTTAATCTCCCACCGTTTTCATAAAAGCTGCCATTTAAAAGAAAAATAAATATAACTGGCAAGAAACAGACAGTTTGAAGTTAGTTTGAAGAATGCCACATGCAAGAGCCAACTCTCTGTCAGCGCAGTGTTTCTTTTCTTTTCCCGGCCGCGAAATGGCAATTTTATTTGTCTAAAGCGCCGCTGCATCGCCTTCAGGGACAACACGGGGTAAATAAACAAAGGCTGTGCTTTCAATAAAACCGTCTTGAAGAGAAGTTTTCTCCAGCTTTCAGATGGTTTCAAAATGTGTGGAAATTAATTATTTGCACAAGGATTTTCAGATCCAACAAGTGATGCCACGCTGAGTGAATGATTGAAGATGCAGTCATGCGTAAGTCACCGTGTAAACACTCCAAAAGAGCTACTTCTGCGCTAATCCATCAATCAGCACGTGTAAGTCTCCGCTCACCTGCTTGGATGGCGTCATTTCATTTTTGTGGCAAAGGAAGCTTTTGAATGAAACTAAAGAATTTACGCTGTACACATGACATGTTCTACAGTTGGGAAGCAAAATGTCCATTAATCCTCATTTATATCCACAAGTTGATAAATGAGATAAAAAAAAATCAGCCACGCATTTGCTCATGTCACCAGAGCTTGTTTGCTGAAATCAAATTCCAATTATGTTCCCGGTGTGAAAAGCAAGAGGAAGGAAAGAAAAGCAGGCATATTAATAGAGAGTAATGGGCTGAAAGATAAATAGTGAATGTGCCACGACGGAACGGACGTGTGCGTGTGTTCGACCGTGCACTGCCACAACAGACTTGTTGATCCACGCATTCCAGTGGCAGCCTTGAGAGCAGCTAATCCTGTCTCACTAAAAAAGCCCCTTGAGCTCCTGGGTCGCACTTCTAACCAGTCTGCACACAAGCTGAAAGCATGGACACGCACATGGCAAGGGTTCGTCCTGTGCATGCATACCAAGCGACACATGGATGCCCACACCCCACGCAAGCATGCGCCAAATGTGCGTTATTAACGTCACAAAAATCTGTGTGTTATTCTTGGCACCATCTTGGCAGATGAAGATGATTTCCTTTAGGGAGAATCTCTGAGATGTCACCAGATTTCCACCTCTCGATTTGATGCTATCAGTCCATCTGACTCAGCATCTGACTGATGACAAAGCTGGTGATGATCAATTGAATGTGCACATGATGGCAGGTCACGTAGACTCACACACTGGTAATATGACAGGCAGCTTTCACCACACGACAGACTGAGAATGAGGCAGCTTACTGTACGTAAAGCTAGGCTGCTTTTCACCTTGAAGCTACTTGTTCACACTCGTTTATAGTAAGATCTTGATGAGCTGTCTTTAAAACAGCCCTTTGCAGCTGCTGCGTATTCTGTACTGTGTTACTATGCAACTGATTGTAATGTACAGATATAGCAAGACATTATCTTGTTTATCCTATCTTGCTTTGACGCTTTAGCAATAGCACATACTATTGAGTTTTTTCATTCTGATGGAAGGTGAATGACTGACTAGTTCCCTCTCATCTAGATTGCCATTATTATCATAAATACATACAATTTTTCCAACCTTGCATTGAACAGAAAAGCAAAAGAATCACCACCTAGTTATAGGTCCCAGTTTTACCTTTTTACATCACCAAGAATGAGGCATTTTGGGTACCACAGTTCTAAATCAGACCTACCTTTGGATTGTGGAGCACCCACAATTTCGTGTTCATGTACAATGACAATAAAGGGCTATTCTATTCTTAGTCTCAAAAACTTAAGGCATTGTTAGCAGTGCAAAGAAAAAGGTTTGCTTGTTTTGTGCACAGCACCTGCCGCTTTTTTTTATAAAGATATAGTCAACACTCTGTTTTTACTACCTTGTACTTGGTAAATTAACACAATTTCCAAAATGTCCAAGATTGTTGCTGGTTACATTTTATAGGCTCTTAATGCCTCTAATAGAGTTGGTCAATGTACTTCAGCTGTTTTTATCTGAACTGTGGCTGACTGTGAATATTGCTGGCTGCAGAGTTCATAGCCGTGGGGGACCTGGCACTATATGGTCGATGTTAAGCATCATCTGGAAGCCATCACCTTCGGTTCCTACAAAATTTGTAAGCCAACTATCTATCCTGGAGCCCATGCTAGGCAAGGTTCAGTCATACAGGCCTAGAGATTGGGTGGTGACACCCTTGGCCACCTCCAGTCACTAGGGAAAAATGTGTATTCCCCAACTGGTTGATGAATGGTTGCTGAAGGATGATGGCTGTTGCTTGATAAAAAAGGTCAAAAAGAGAATGCTGCACTAAACACCTCCCAGCAGTTACTTTGGCCTTCAGCAGATCGGTGCAGTTCCTGGTAGTTTGCATGGAAGATTCCAACTTGTGCAAGCAATGGCAAATTATTGGTCGAGTGGTGGTGAAACTTGAAAAAGCTGTGGCACTAAACAGAAAAGTGCTCTGCAAATAGTTGGCAAGTGTTTGCAGACAAGTTGTTATCTTCAATATAAATTACAGCACCGCGCATAAACTAGGGAAAATATATTTTTTCTGTAGCCACTGACTGGTCTACAGGTCTCAAAGACTGAAATCTTTGAAATTGATTGCTAAAGCTCCAAAGCAAATACCAGCAACCACTTGCCAACCCTAGTGACCTGTGGTTACCAAGGGGTCGCCAATTGATCTCTAGATTTCAGTGATTGGGGCGTAAGCTTCACATACATCCGCAGATATATCAGCAATCTTTGGTTGCTGGACCACTTGGAAATTATTTTTCACAATGCCACAAATAACATGGTACACTTAGTAATGCTGGAAAAATGTAAAGAAAGGAAATAGTTGCTGTTGTAGGGACTTATTTGTGTCCTGAAAGAGAACGTGGAGCACAAAAACCTCAGTGAACAACTGTACTGAGGTAGTTAAGACTCAGCTAGACTAAATGTGACATCAGGACTTTGGCTCTCATCAGTAAATGTGATGCTGAGTCGGATGCCCATCATGTGAATGATAATTTGATCTTTTTAATTAATGAACTATGTGACTCATGGAATTTTCTTTTATCTAATCTAAGACTTCCCCTGTGAGGTCATGTTGTATACAGCATGGAACCGATTGGTACATGAGCATTTTTGTAGGAGAAAAGCAGATGTACCTTGTTAAAGGAAAAACACCCACAGACACACTTTCCCCCCATGCCCTTTAACCTTCAGCAACACACTGAAGCAGCAAAACAAGACTTCATGCTCGATAGAATGACTCAACAGTAGCCTTAGTTTTACCTTTATTACTTATTGACTTTAAATTGTATTTTTAACCCCATGTAAGCAGTAAGGGTCACTTTTTTCCATGTAACCTCAAGTCTGCAAGCATTTACTTTTCTCATCAGATTGCTATGCGACACAAATTCACTATTATTGATGCTAGAAAGTGCAAAGCAAGGAGACTTAACAGCTTTTTGGCAGAGCCAACTCCTTTAGGTTATCCAGAGAGCAACAGCTGTCTGAGGTGTTGAAAACATAAGTAGGGATTTCTCAGTGGGGCAGCACAATCTGTTAATATTTAGAATTCAGCTCTGCTTTGTGTGTATGAAAACATCTCAAAACTTGAAACCCAGGATAAGTTCTCCCTTGATTCCAGCTCATTACGCCATCTCGTAGCAACATACTGCTGGGATTCTTTAAAATTCCCAAACTATGATGTAATGCTTCTTCACTTTCACACAGCAACACGATGACGGACAACATACACTGGCGGATTTGTGCGCAAACAACCAGGAAACGTGCCTAACCTTTACTGGAGCCTACTGGCCAAGTCCCTTAGGTCGGGCTGAACAAAGACACACCTCTGGATCAGCTAATGAAAAAGGCAAGCAGGAGTGGTAAATCAAACTCCTTAAAACATCTAGAGCACATATTTTATCCAGCTTCAGAGACAGACTCCTGCCTCTCCGAGCACATCTGCCTCCAAACATTGGATCAGATCTCGCCAGAACTTTCTCCTCTGTGTTTCCTCCACTCTGCTTTCCTCCGCTCAGCCTTCGACGTCTCCATAAAAAGACAAGACTTTTAGTGGAGGGCGGACTTCTCTTTCGCTGTTGATAATAAAACAAGTGCCTTTCCCTGATGGGTCTAGGAAGAAAAACGAGGGACTGACAGTGTTGTCATGACGAGCCAAAAGTGACAGCAATGGAACGCACAGAGGCCATTTTTTTCTTTTTTCTTTTTTGCCTTTGTGGGTTTTCTTTTTCCTGCCACGCTGCAACTGTTCTACACTTGCCATATCCGTGCAAAAGTCCCACAAGGTGCCATGCTATTGAGCATGTGCAGTGTCAACTCATGACTTACTTTACAAGAGGTCAACAAGACCTTCACATAGCTTTGATTGGCAAACTATTGCTTCAAAAGTGCAAATTTAGCCAACGACTCAGTGCATTCTTACCAAGTGCACTCCCGTGAACAAAACCTCCACTCCCGCTAAGTTTTCCGTCTGGATTGGGGTGTGCTTTGGAAAACTTGTGATCAAAGTAAATAGACACACTCTGCTGATGAGTAAGGAGCTGCACGGATAGTTGATGCCATTCGTCCAAACACCCAATCTGCAAAAAAGCCTCTTTATTTTGCAATTGACCTTTTGCAATTGGCATTGTTAAAAGCTTGTGCCTCCCAAGGCTATTTGTACTGGGAGTGGCAGTGGCAGCGGACTAAAGCAAACAAACTTTCCAAGATAGAACAAGGTCACACATCGGCAGGTAAGAAGAGTGCTATAAAAATGTTTGCTCCCAGCATTTCTAAATTAGAGGAGGAGAGGTGGAGGGAGGAGGTGAAAGAAGAATTTCAAGTTCCTGAAAACAATGGCACGCAGGAAAATGAGGAGAGGAGCTGAATACAAAAGAAGAGGGAGGATGTCTAAGCAGTCTGAGGCTGACAAGTATTTCTGGGTGGTTTGAGGAAGATGTAGCGTTTTGTTTTTTTTTATTTGATCAGTGACACAAAGAGTTTAAGACTAAAAAGCTAATGCAGGAGTCTCATCAATCATTTAATCAATGCTTCCTTTGAGTTGTGCTCTGTCTGCCCTTGTACTTCTCAGTGTAACTCAAGAGCTGCTACCTTAAAGTATAGTTAATTAAAATAAAACAAGACTTCCTGGATCTTTCTTCACTATATCAAGACTTCTGACTCTAAAAATACCCCCTCATCTGAATTGTGGCCTTCTTAAAGAGGAAAACTTGTAATCGCTTGCTAACACTTGCAAATACAAAAAAAGATTCAAGACAAAGACAATCATTATTGGACTACTGGCAAACTATTGGCGCTACAACTGGCTGTTGTCCAAGATTAGCTCACTCAAACTCGTGTTCTGACACTTCCTTGTTCCTTCACTTCTCCGTTGCTACGATATGACATCCAGACAACGTAGTGCTTCATGGTGCACATGACCCACAGCTAAACTCACAAGTCATTAACAAAGTTTAATCAGTTAAACCCACCAGTCCTGTAGCTTGTCATGGAATATTGAACTGATAGGGCCAAACCCAACAGAAGTAGGTTAAATAAACCAAAACAGACACTAATCTTCTGATGTGGCACACACGACTTGATTGTCCTGTTTGAGCCTATGTGTTCAATCACTGTGGTTGCTAAATAAATGACTGAACTAGTCTAGTGGACTGAACAAACATTTTGGCTCCAAAAGCTGATTCAGTGACCACTGATTCTTTTATTCAACTTGTTCAACGACATTTAAGAGTGTGAGACAAGAAATAACCAGTTAATTATATTAACTGTTGGATAGAATAGCATTAGACTGTTAGATCTCACTTACTTTAATCTACTAAAATGTCCTCGAGTTAGGGGACCACCATAATATGCACTGTAAAAACAATTGTAACATACAAGTATTTTACTGTGTATTTTACAGTTTTGTACTGTTTTTCTAGAATATCATTAAATTCACATAAATAGACTGATTTTACATTTCAAATGTAAATTAACGTAAAATCACTGTAAATGTAATAAAACATAATTTTCTTGTTTTTTACATGTATTTGTCTGTACATATGCATATTTATATTGTTAAAATACATTCACAAATGTATCATAATTTCACAAATATTTGTCCGTTATTTGAAAGATTGAACTGTTAAACTCAAATGTAATGCTATGGAAAAATACATAAAATGATTCTTATAAACTTTTTTTACATCAAATAATTATTGTTGTTGTTGTTGTTTAGGGCAATCGTGGCTCAGGAGTTGGCAGTTTTGCCTTGTAATCAGAAAGTTGCCGGTTCCAGCCCTGGCTCGGACACTCTCGGTAGTTGTGTCCTTAAGCAAGACACTTCACCTACCACCTACTGGTGATGGCCAGAGGGGAATTATAAAGTGGAATTGTTAAGCGCTTTGAGGGTCTCAAAAAGCGCGATATGAATGCAATCCATTATTATTTAAACCAACCGTTAACTGTATATTTCTGTACATTTAAGTATTATTATTCATATTGCTGCATTCATTGACCTTGTTTATAGGTAATTTCATTGTTTAATCACATTAAAATGTTCCTAATTTAATGTTTAAAAGCACTTGAGAAAAGCAAAATCCCATGTAAAATTAGGGCAACAAACTGTATTGTCATTACTGAAAATAACCGTATTTTCATGAGAAAGTTATTTTCTGTTATTTCTGTTCTGGTATTATTTTGGCGCCCCAGCTGCCGGAATATTACTGTTTTTTTAGGATTTTGTTTTTACGGTGTGGCTGTTGAGTTTAAGGTCAAGATGGTAATTTGTCCAGTGTTTCTTTTAATGAACTAGGTTAAAAAAATATCAACAACCTCTACCAATTTCAGTTTTACATAATTTTAATGTTATATAATGACTAGTCTAACTCACTTAGACAAAATAGCATAACTAACTCACAAAATAGCATAACTAACTCACAAAATAGCATAATCATAGACTGTTAGCATTGTTGACATGTATCTTAATGTTCCTGCTTCTGTTAATATAATTCCAAATAGTACACTTTGTAAAATATAAATGTAATGTAAATCTAAAATGTATACCTCCTAGTAGGGATGCCACTTGAAATAATATCAACAATACTTTTAACTGCTGAAACACATCCCTACAACTGTTCTAGGTGATTATTAATGCCAAAGAAGGACACTGGAAAAACGACATGGGGAAGATGGCAAAAGTGACAGCTGATATTGTTTTTATGAAATCAACTATGTTTTGTAGGTTAAAATATTTGCAACATTACATGCATGCTTAAACTAGCGTAAAATAACTAATGCTATAACTTCTAACTTTCTGATATCGTGACATGCCTATTAGTGTAGTATGTGAATTCCTATACTTCACACTAGTTAGAAATAAAGATGCATTTTAAACCTGAAACGTTATGCTAGCTGCCGCATTGTGCTACCATTTATAACTTGTTGACCGTCTGACCAAACATCAATCTTCGACAGTTAAGAAGACAATTTAAAATGCATTCCTGACCAAAAAAAATGGTGCTCTTAGCTCATTAGCTAGCATCAGTAGCGTCATGTGGGGTTTATGTTTCTCTTCCTACTGGCTGAAAATTGGTTGGAAGCCCCTTCCTTTACAAACCACAGCGAAACTGGCGACCTCTGCAGGTGTGAAGTATAACACTTCACAAATAAAAAGTCAAGTAATTGTAACACAATACAAATAGCTTAGCAAGCACTGACTGAGAACTTAAGAAAGCCTGGTTATTTTTTTTTAACAATTACAACATCAATATTTAATATACATTCATGTTTATCCTGTTATCCGGACTAAAAAATGTTAAGCGATAAGATGGGATCTAGCAGTTTAGTAGTAACACCTAAAAGACAACTAGCAGGGCCGGAAGGAAAGTTAGACGCAGTGCTGTCTTAAAGATAGAAAGCTTTTATGCAGCTCAGCTGTGTATTTAAGCAGCTCAGCTGTGTATTTTTCCTTTTTCAGTGCTGATAAACCATTACATCAAGAGTGATTTGTTCCTCTTAACATTTTTAGAGTCTTTGTGGGTGATGAATCTTGCCTATGTTGACTAAAAGGGTTGCCTGTGTATCATTGTTATAATCCTCATAATACCACGTAAAACCTGTAATCTACATCTACAAAACAATTTCCTCCCATCTATCTAGTCTGGCATGAACAAAAAAAATAACAGATTTGTTTATCAGCAGCATGTAAGAAGCAGCTTGAAGAGGCATAATGCCCCCATTAATACAAGTTCAATTTCATCTGGAATTACTTCTTTGTCATATCATATCATACCAAGCGTTTACGATTTATGAGCCGACAGTGCACATCCTGGCTGAACACTCACTTGTATTTGGTTGTGATACACTGTCAGGATGTAATTCTTATGCCTTTACCGGCTGCTTTTTGTAATACAGCAATGTCCAAGTTTCCGAATGAAAGACTTAAAATGTTAACAATCAATACATCCTGTCTGAATGAATTTCACTTCAACTTCTTGTGCCCAACTCCGAAACTTGCTTATTTTTGCTTTTATTAAGTGTAGAACATCTAGAGAAACTATGCCAGATGTGTCCATACAGCCTCAGTGAACCCACATACTCATGCACAAGCTGAAGTGAAAAATAAAAATAAAAGAACTGCAACAATGTCGAGGCAAAAGACGAAGCTATGTTTACAAGAAACTCTGACATTCCAGTGCCACTTAGCATATGTAGTCTTTACCGGACAAACATTTCCTTCAGTGGTGGCTTTTAATTAATGAGAAACTATCATCTACTCTTCTGAGTCAAGGCTTACTGATTACATAGTGCCCCTAACGGTCAAAACCGACAAGAAAACAGGTTAATATGTAGGATTTACATGATTAAGCGCCATTTATTTAAAAAAAAATGACACGAAACTTAACTGCTTAAGAATTATCTTTGGGTTTGGGACAACCAACGGGTTGTAACTACCTTTGGAAAATGGTAATGTGCAAGGTTACCATACTAAGTCTAAACACTGAATAAATTTGTATTTCTAAACATAAGCCACAATCTTTAAGTTGCCTTATGGATTTAATAACCTTACTAGCTAGCATTATTAACTTTTCTTACTTGATACCACTTTAGCTTAATGTGATAACTGTCTTAAGTTTACTGTTTGAGTCTAAGTAAAGAAGACTCAGGAGAAACACTCTGCTATATTATGAGTGTTATGTTGTGACGAGCTTCCCTGTGCTCAACATCAAAAATCAAAAAGACATCAAATCTATAGGATAAACATTTCTTCACTTCCTCTTGCTCTGCCTTTGATCTCCTCCCAGTTGTACTCAACTGGAAAACGTCCACAGGGTGGCATTCAGTCGGAATGCAACTTCAATAGGAATGCCACTTACTGAGCTCTTCACCCTGACCCTAAGGGTGGTAGGAAAGTCATGTTAGATGCTTGTACTGTGGATCACATTCTTTTGGGCACTACTATTGTTTTTTTGTTTTTATCCAAACAAGAACTTAAGCCATCAATATGACTTTAAAGATGCTGTCCCCTTATTGTGGCTTTACAATTATTAAAAGCTGTTTGTGTTGCTCCAATCAGAGCAGTCATTCTGAGGGCTTTCGGTATGATTTTCAGCCATTTATTATTGGGCTCACAGATGCAGACCACAATTTCAATAAACAAATACAAATCCAGTTACATCAGATTTCATTTCTCTAGACAGACGGCAGCCACTTTAACTATCTGGTCACTGCACCAAAGCCTCATTGGCCTCTGCTGGGTGAATTTTAGGCACGTAACTGTGGGCCATGTGTTGATGGCATTCACACCACACGGGCCTGCTACAAAGCACCGATCCAGACCACAGCGCGATGGCCAGCCGAGCCAAAGAAAATTGTATTGTTTTCCAATCAGCGCTCTGAGCGTTATGAGGGCTTCTAGCCACAGAAACACTGCTCATAAACGAGCAGGCGGACCGCTGGAGCAGTCAGCGGAGGATTCCTCACCACTTGAGATGAGACAGGGCAGCAGATGGCAGGAGAAAGGGTGGCTGAGGAATCGGTGTCTACAGCAAAAACCGATCCAGTTAAAATGAACCTGTTCTGCAAAGCAACCCAAGTGGCTGCTTCACCAGACCTTCTGGCGATCTTCAGAATTCAGAAATCTGTCAAACACACGTCAAACACAAACTGAGGAACAAAAAAAACAACAAAAAAACCGCTGATGGAAACATTTTTGAAGGTGCAGTTCTCACAGCAGCCCACACCGCTCCACACGGCCTTGACCCATATCTGTGTGTTTTGCCTTCATTTGGGCCACGGCTCTTCGAGGTGTAGAATGTCAAACACAACACCTGTGGCTCTCCACAGCGAGCTGGCAACAGGTTTCTGTCTTTCTGACTTGCTTTTCAAAAACCAGGAAGCATGTGTGGTCTTGTGTGCGTGTGTGCATATGTACGCGCTCTGCGCACCACATGCCACTTAAAAAAGTTCCATCACAGGAAGTTTTTTCTCTCTCTTTTTCTTTTTTTTCTTTGGCATGTTGAGGCCCCTTTGCTCTGCTTAGGTTCAGATTTCTGATTCACACCGACTGAGTGACGTTTATGAGGTGAAAGCTCTAAAAGCTGGTGCAGAATTGGGCTTTAATTTGGCTTTGAGTGGCTGCTGATAAAATAACGGTAATTCTCCGTGGCACTCTTTTTTAATGCATGATCTCAGATATGAGGAAAGAGAGAGAGGCTTCATATCGATACACAACTGCATCGTGCAGGAAATGAACATCTTTATCAGGCATGCGCGCAGAAACTACAAGATGTAAGCCCTCGAGTCTCAGTGCACGCTCCAGTCGCTGTCATTAATCCACGGCTAATAAACCTGAGGGGGGGTACTTACAAGATAGGAATTCTGCCTGTCGAAGAACACGGAGTCTCCCATCGTCCCGAATAATTATCCACATATAGTAAATAATGCAGCTTCAGTAAATGATATCCCAAGTCTCCCCCTCCAAAAAAGAAAAGTGTCTGTGCGCGTCAGGAAATGTGTCCGCAGGTCACTTGTGCGCTCTGCTTCTTCTCACATTAAAAGACAGCGAAAGATGTTGGAAGTTTGGAGACTGCGAGTCACAACAGAACCCCTTTTAAGAATTTCCACAGCAGTGAAAAGCGCGTGTCAGGAAACGCTCTGTGCCAGAAGGGACACCATAGCGCGTAACGCGTAACGGATCCATACTGCGCGCCCCGCAAACTGTTGTGAAGACAGATGCTGAACCAGAGCGAAGAGAAGCGAGACAGCGAGCAGAGACCTACATCAAGCTGGCAACGCTACTAACTGATACTTCCGGCGTAGTTTTTCAAACTAAGACTTAACCCTGGCCTACGGATACTGTATTACCAGAAACAAACTAAACAAACTGCAGTTCATTTGTTGACTGGAGAAACGTGTTTCTATGTTAATCCCTGTCTTAAAGCGAAGTAAACCTACACAGCTTTTTTATGTTTTTATCTTTTGTGTTAAGCACATTGAGTTTGCCCATAATGTTATGTGCTATATAAATAAATCATAACTCCAAATCAAAGGGGGAAAAAAACACAATAACTACACAGGCAAGCTTATACTATACCAGTACATTGACTTTTAACTCATGAGAACCATATATGTGCTTTTATTTTGATCACAAAGTCGCCTCTTTCCGGTCTATTCAGCGTTTTTCTGGGTACTCGATGCTTAAAGCCGGAGAGAGAAAAGCAAAGGATGGGCGGGGCTCTGAAGAAGGAGGACCAGCAGTGCAAAAGCTTTTGATTATCAACAGCAGGGTAGAACAAATGTTTTCATGTCAGTGACCCACAAATGGAGCTCCACAGTTTATAAGATTTGACTGAAGAAACCCCATACTGGGAGGGTTTTCTTTGTGGATAGCTCATAATATGGAGCTATACGTGCTGTTGCAATCAGGCTGGCAGAATACTCCCCAGCAAAACTTCACTGTTTTTTGATAAAAGTTGAATCATAACAAATAATAATAATAATTAAAAAAAAAAAATCTCCTGACAGCAGATTCATTTCTGCCATCCTCACTGGAAAATTAAAACAAACAAAACAAATCAACTTGTTGGTCAAGCTAAAAACAAACTCCTTTAAGGAAAGTTGGCATGTCAAAGATGCAACATTTCTTCCAGCATTGACAAATAGCTCGCTGTAAGCCTAATTACTAAAAGAAATAAATCACAGAGGCGAGAGTGTAACAGATGAACCGCAGAGCTGAAACTGTGATCGAGTGCTTCCATTGTAACACTTGGTAGTAATTTTTGTTTATGAGCTTTCCCCTTTGCAAATATGCTTTCAAGAGAGACCATGAAAGGCAAGTGCCCCTACGCCCTGCCACCAAACCCCCTCTCCACCCTCCCCGCTGGTGTATTTCAAATAAGTTTGTGAAATACTTAATGTGGAACCAGCGTTGAGCAATCTGTGTCAAAACTACTCCACTTGCATCCTGTAGTATCTGCTGTTATTGTTCCATCAATTCACTTGGTAGACATGTTTAACCAACTCAGTCTACTTTATTAACATTTGTCAGGCCTCTTTGAATCCTCCTGTTTACATGCGTCAGTGTGTAACCCGTTGCTTCCTGTCAGCTTACTTGTAAAATGATGTTACAGGAATACTGCCTCAGACTCTGCATGAACGATAGATGTAGCCACCATGACGTCATCCATTGTTTATAAAGTCCTGTTGTGAAGCACTGGTGTGAGCATTTTGTCCATTGCCAGACTTAGTTTTTGGAAGCCAGATGTGTTTAGGGGAAAATTCTCACTGTTAAATTACAGGAAAGTTATGTCAAGAGTACTGTTTTATTCGGAAAACACAATTTGCAGTATAATAGTGGCAGCTGTTTGATTGCCCTGGTTCTGTTGTAGTATTTCTGCAGCAATATCCACAAATAGCTTACTACTGTAAAATGTAACAGCATATCCTCACCAAGGGTCAACCTCAGATGTGGAAGAGTTACATTATTACGCTCAAGTGGCAACAGTTGCAGTTCCTCTAATGGCCACTTGGGGCTGGTTCCAAAAAGGAGTCAGTCCCCAAAGACTCCCACGTCAAAACGTCCAACTTTACAGCAGTAAAGAGCACAAAACGTATTTTGACATTAAACTGGATTTCTGCACTTTGTGTGTGCACTGTTTGTGCATTTGGAGTATTTTTAGCTGATCATTATAACTAATATGATGGCTTTCTTTGTGCTACAGATCATCCCAGAAGACTGTGCTTCAGTTTTGGTAAATTAAATTCTAGGATTTTATTATACTAAAATTGAACCCATAAGTATTTTGAGTGCAGATCGCTAACCCTGCTAGACAGCGTTAGCTGCTAACTTGGAACTCCAACCGTTCATCTGTCACGGTTTGCCGGGGCAAGCCGTGTGGAATTATTTAGGACCAGGACGCGGCAGCTCTGGTGCAGGTGAGTATTTATTAACGAAGGAAATACAAACAACAAAGGCACTGGGAACATGAAACTTGAACCTAAACTGGGTAAAACTAACAAAACAAACCAGAAACGAAGATGCAGGGAGGTCCAGAGAAATACACATGGAGAGATGCAGGGAGACCGAGGGGAAACAACACAGGCGAACCAGCAACCACTATGACTGAAGACACAACTTAAATACACTCAGAGAACACAGGGAGATTACACACAGGTGGGGAACACAGCTGGGAGTGATTAATGTGACGAGACTAGGGAGGCAAACTGAAAACACTCACATAAGACGCAGACCTTCACAATAAAACAGGAACTTACACATGAAAGGACACAAACTAAGAAACGCGGACTAGATACAGGAACACACGGGCAGAACAGAGTAAACACTAAACAGAGGAAGAACAGAACCAAAATCGCAAGAAGAGAAAACACAAAACGCTGGGTCAAAAGGACCCAGGATCATGACATCATCAGTATAAGGTAACTGCTAGCTTCCAAAAACCAAAATGACAGCATCCAAAACATTAGCATTGCAGCTTCAAAATAGTCCAAAAACAACTTTATGGCTGCCTTTACCATATCTAAGTCCAATTTACTGTATATGGCTGTCATCCATTCACTGTGAATTTAGGCTGGTGTGTTTTTTTTAAACCACAGCAGTCTATCAGCTTTGATGCAGTTTCAGATTAAACCATTAAAAAATGGAATCTAGCCACTAGAAATGATGCTGGCTGGATGTTAACACTGTTCTCGTCACACATACACTGGAAAGTCCCTCATACATCCTTATCAGAGTCCAAATGAGAAAAATATTAAACCATCAAAAGGTTTAAATCAGTGATTTGTAATAAACGTTCATATTCCCATGAGTCTTTGCACTCACTAATGAAAAAGTATTGTAATCTACCATAGCTATATCCAATAGTGTGCTATTTATATTCATTTTTCCCTCAGTGGCATCAGCACTTACAGCATTAAATTGTCTTAAAACCCTGAAAATTAGTGTATGGAATGTCTGTATTTTTATAGTATTTTTACAATGTAGCTGAAAACTAAAAAGAAAAACAAAGTAACGCAAAATGAAAAAGTCCTTGAAACAATAAATGAAAAAAGTTAACATGCTTGGAAAGGTAATAAAAACACAGTCTTGGAAGCCACAGACGTCTAAGACTCCCTCTCTGCTGGCCATGTAAAGAATGCACAATAAAAGCACTTCTGCACTGGCTTTGCTTTTTAAACCCAACAGCTAACTCCATCTTTTATATACAGTCTATCAAGGCTAGTAATAGATATCAAAGTAAGTAAAGCGAAACAAAAAGAGCACAGTGTGGTTTTATCAAAGCGCTCATAAACAAACCCTTAGCAAGAGTTAATAAAACATATTTGCGCTGCTCTGTAGGTGTTATTGAGAAATATCTGTTTTCTAATCTTATATACAGAACGTGTGAACGGGTTGGTAGGAAAAATGAGAAACTGGATTCCTCTCTTATCAGATAGTACCTTTTAAAGAATGCCGAGGAGTTCATAGGAGCACTCACTTTAAAATCAGCAGATAACAGATTCCTTAACTCCCGAAGACTGACTCAGCCTTAAAGCAGGTGCTGTGGTGTACAATATACTTTGTATCTCACACAAGAATCATCAAGACACTGCACTGATATAAAGTTACCAGCTAAAAAAACACATGCTCTTGCAGACAATAGACTCCTGCTTATCAGATCTTCTCCACAAGGTTTTGAATGAGATGTGTTTATTGTTTACGACAAGTTAATCATCTTTGGATTAAATGAAATCAGCAGTGTGGTTTTTCATTCACATATTTGCACTTTTTTTTAATGAACTTTATTTGTGCGTGTAGCTGATGAAATTTCACCTTATGATTTGTGCTGTGTGTCTTTTTTTGTGACGTGTCCTGAGTCAGAGTTGCAGAGTCGCTGAAGCCTATCCTGGCATGCATAACGCAGGTAGATGCACATTTCTATCTGTAAAATCTCTTGTGTTTGGAATGTTGACGAGCACCAAGAACACAAAAGGAGCGCCATAAGTGAATGACTTTTTGATAGGCAAATGTTCTAATTCAAACGTTTGGTCAGGTTTTAGTCATTTAAACTGCAGCTGTAAGTACTCCTGGCAGGAGACTTGCTTACCAAAAATGATTAAACAAGTGACTCAGTGTTTAAAAAAAAAAAAAGGTGTTTTGTTTTGCAAATAAAAGCTCCGACTGCCCCTTTAAGGTTGCTAAAATTAACACTGGATGCTCTCCCTCACTGATAAATCTGTAATACAAATATTTCAAAAGTTGCTATAAACCAAAGGAGAAGTCCCATAACATTAGCACCACAGTTCCTTTAACGGCTACTTGAGGGCAGCTGCAAAAGTGAGTCAATCAGGAGCTTATGTCTTCTTCTATAATAACGTTACAGGGGAGATTTTTTTTTTCTTTTAAATGGCCAGTTTGACAGTGCAGATAGTTTGTGTGGTCAGCAAACTGGACTTTTCAGCCATAGCATTTCATGCAACTGTGGGACAAATAATATGGCCTATTATTGTTCTTGGTGTTAGTATTTCATTAGTCTGTTATTTAGTGTCTTCATAGCTTAGCAGTTTAAAGATTTGCCAACGCATGAAAGGTTGTGGTTTTGTCACGAACGGCATCTGATGCAACAATCTGAC
The DNA here is from genome assembly GCF_963969265.1 of Rhamphochromis sp. 'chilingali'. Classification (NCBI taxonomy): domain Eukaryota; kingdom Metazoa; phylum Chordata; class Actinopteri; order Cichliformes; family Cichlidae; genus Rhamphochromis; species Rhamphochromis sp. 'chilingali'. The sequence continues at coordinate 9,090,696 of NC_137931.1, read as the reverse complement.
AAATCAACTATGTGGCATTATCAGGTGTAGCTGAGAGAATCTGCTAGTAGTTAGCACTATTTAGCTTGACATATAGCAGCTATTGAAGCGGCTTGCTAACAAAGATAGATAGCAATAGTTGCTAAATCCACACTCCACCTTCTCGATGAAAATACTGCAATTTCTTGCTCAAATAAATGAATAAATCATGTTACAGCTTAAAAGTGTAGCAGTTGTTATGGCCGTGTTTACATTGTTTAGATACAGTCTATGGTCAAACTCTGCCCACGTATTTTTATGTTCATAAATCATCATATCCCCTTTTTTGTTAGTTTAATCTTTATGTAACTTAAGTACACCTAACCTAAACTAGTTAAATTGCTAGTTTATATATATATATATATATATATATATTTAGCATTACTACTAAGAATTAGTAACATTGTTGCCTTCTGTCTCTTTTATTTTATTTGTCCATTTTCTTTTGCTTATCCATTTCAGGGTTACTTAAGGTCACAGGGCAAGAGGCGGGGTACACCCTGAACAGGTTACCAGTCTGTCACGCATACACAAAGACAACAATTTACGCACACATTCACACCTTTCGTGAATTTAGAGTCATTTAGAATGATTACTTAGGCCAATAGTGTGGGAGGAACTCCAAACAGAAAGGCCTTTGATTTGCAAGAAGGCCCTGGTGTATATGTGTGGGTGTGTGTTTAATGTCTTCATCCAGAATGTGTCAGAAAACCCACGCAGGAAGAAAATAAAATTGAATATTTATAAAATATCAGACTAGATTCTTGATAATAATGTACACGATTAAAGGAGGGGCAAAGATTTACAGGTGAACTATACGATCTAACACATTTTAACGAAGGGAAGTTCAGTCTTTAGCACCACAGTTGTGTTTAATGGCCCTGAAGGAGGAGCCTATTATCTCGTAAAATGTTATTTCAGTGGTCCTGTGGCTCACACACAAAAATGCACTGAGCCTGTGATAGATGCTAAAGGAGAGGCAGTGCAAAGGGGAAGAAGAAAAGCGAGGAGAGCAGAAATAGACGGACATTAATGTATGTATGCACAGTGTGAGTTGGTGGGGCTCAGTTTACTGCTGCATGTTAGAACAAGATTAAATTGTTCACGAAGGACACTGTAGAGCAAAGCCTGACTCTACACGTCCCCCCTGAGCCGACCATCGCTCCTCGTATCATCATTAAACTGTTAAAAGGATGCTGAAAATGAGGCTGCAGGTGATTATATATCACCTTCAAAGCACGCTCCAGATTTTCCACTGTTGAATTTGGCTCGGTGTGTTTTTGTTGATGTGTAATGTCTCAGCGATTAAAAGTCGATCTCGAGAAGAAACGGCTTGAAATTTTGGGGTGAGAGAACAGACGGCGAGGATTATTTTCAGTGATTTATACTTATGTTGTGATTTTGTATGCCTATTCTCAAGCAAATTAAACACCAAAACAGTAAAAAAAAAAAAAAAAAACAACCCAAAAAACATTGAATGCAATATGCAATTGAATATTTTACAGAGAGAACATGAGGCCGGACTATAATTCCAGTTCTATATGGTTTATGGCTTTGCAAACTGCAAAAGTTCATGTTTACATTGTTTATTTCAGGAGGAGCAGAGCCCTCCCTCCAAAAGCCTGAATGCCTGAGTTGTGAAATCACTCCATTAAGTGGAAAGTGTTCTGTTAAAGTGCTTTAAGACGATCCAGTATAAGAGAGAGAAAATCCTGTGAGGCCTCGATCTGTTTAATAAACACTCACAAAATAGATGTCACACGATAGAGGCATTTGCATCGCCTCATTCTGTGGATGCTGGGTAAAAACAGGTTTAAAAGCAGAGGATATTTCATGCACGTTATGTATATAAACTGAAGCAAATGAGGAAGGACCTTCAGCCTGCATTCTTTGATTGATCTGCATAAACTGAATGGACTTCAGCTATAAATACAATATCAACTGATTAAAATTTAGTCACAAATAAATATGCCTCTGTGAAGTCTAATAATTTAAATGAATCAAGCCAAAATAATAAAAAAAACATGGTTTTTAACAGATCAGGTGTGTGTTAACATGATGTCACAATCTTCCCAAGAGTGGACATCCCGCCAAATTCAGCCAAAGGTCAGACTGTGTAATGCAAAATTTTAAAAACCCCAACAGCTCAGATATCTCAGACTTCTCAGGCCTCAGTTAGCATGTTAGGTGTGGAAGTTCATGATAATGTCGTAATGTACTAGACCAAAGTTAATGTTTGGCACTTATTAAATTCACAACTGGCAAATACCAGACACAACTCTCAAGCACGGTGGTGGAAGTATGATGATTTGGGCTTGTTTTGTAGCCACAGGACTTGAGCAACTTGCAGTCACTGAGTCTTCCATGACCTCCTCTGTATACCAAAGTATTCTACAGTCAAAATGTGAGGCCTTCTGCCCAACAGCTATAACTTGGCTGATATTGGGTCATGCAACAGGCCAATGAATGAAGGTGCTGGAATGCTAAGATTGGCCCTCAAGAGAGCTACACATAAACCAGGGATTTCCAACTCCAGGCCAGCGCCCTGCAGGTTTTAGATGTGTCCTTGATCCAACACAGCTGATTTAAATGGTTAAATTACCTCCTCAACATGTCTTGAAGTTCTCCAGAAGCCTAAGGCTGTTAGGGAATTAATCATTTGATTCAGGTGTGTTGACCCAGGGTGATATCGAAAACCTGCAGGACAGCGATATATATATATATATATATATATATATATATATATATATATATATATATATATATATATATATATATATATATATACTTAGAATTGTACAAGATCAACAGGACCCTAAGAGCCTTCATCAGGAACTCAATGGGGATGTGGCGTACAACACTGGAGGCCAACTCCAAGCCCATAGCACAAGTCACCATCAAGTGCGGGATCTACCAAGGAGATACTCTGTCCCCACTGCTGTTCTGCATAGGCCTGAACCCCCTCAGAGAGATCAGTAACAAGACTGGCTACGGATACCGACTACGGAATGGAGCAGTTGTCAGCCACCTCCTGTACATGGATGACATCAAGCTGTATGCCAAGAGTGAACGAGACATCGATTCACTGATCCACACTACCAGGCTATACAGCAATGACATTGGAATGTCGTTCGGACTGGAGAAGTGTAGTCGAATGGTAACAAAGAGAGGGAAGGTAGTCAGAACTGAGGGGATTGAACTACCAGAAGGCAACATTGCAGACATAGAGGACAGTTACAAGTACCTGGGGATCCCGCAGGTGAATGGGAACCATGAAGAGGCCGCTAGAAAAACTGCAACCACCAAGTACCTGCAGAGGGTCAGGCAAGTCCTGAGGAGTCAGCTGAATGGTAAGAACAAGATCCGGGCCATCAACACGTACGCCCTGCCCGTGATCAGGTACCCTGCTGGGGTAATAGGCTGGCCAAAGGAGGAGATAGAAGCCACTGACATAAAGACAAGAAAGCTCCTTACCATGCATGGAGGGTTTCACCCCAAGTTCAGCACCCTGAGGCTGTACGCTAAGCGGAAGGAAGGGGGCCAGGGACTGGTGAGTGTCAGCACCACAGTCCAGGATGAGACAATGAACATCCAAGAATACATTGGGAAGATGGCCCCAACTGACCGAGTGCTCAGTGAATACCTCAGGCAGCAGAAACCCAAGAAAGAGGAGGGAGACGAGGAACCATCATGGAAGGACAGGCCCCTGCAGGGTATGTACCACCGGCAGATAGAGGAGGTGGCTGATATCCAGAAATCCTACCAGTGGCTGGACAAAGCTGGACTGAAAGACAGCACAAAGGCACTAATCATGGCAGCACAAGAACAATCTCTGAGTACAAGATCCATAGAGGCTGGGGTCTATCACACCAGGCTGTGTAATAGTGATGGGTCGTTCGCGAACGAAATGGCTCTTAGAGCCGGCTCCTTATCGCGAGCCGTCACGTGGGTTATTTTTTTTTTTCTTTCTCTCAGCCTCTCTCTCTCTCGCACTTTTTTTCCGTTTCACTCTGCACGCGAGCCTTGTGCTTTACGCTGGGCAGAGGGGGGAGGGGCGGTAGTTACACTCAGTAGCACAGGAACAGAGCCAGAGAGAGAGAAAGAGAGGCAGGGACAACAACATTAGAAAGGTATAGTAATCATCCACAACTATTTTCGGTTGCAGATGATAAAGGATTGAGAAAGTTTATTCATGCAGGTCCATATGACAGAGAATATGCATGTTCTTTTAGTTTTCATATTATAATTTATATTTAATTGTGTTGTGGTTTGCAGTGTTTTGTGTTCTTTTCACTTTAAATTTGTGAAAGGAAAAAGCTGAAAATTTAAATAGTTAAAAGTTGAAATGTGAATAGTTGATTTTTGTATTATATGATTTATTTATTACATTTTATGTGGAGTGAATAAATAAAAGTATATTTACGGTGGCCCCTAGAGACAAAGCACATACAAACTTCAAATCACGTACGAACTCTGAAGCATGTACAAACTCCAAAACACGTAAAAACACGTACAAACTCAGAAGCACATAAAAACTCAAAACACGTACAAAAGACAACAGAAGTGCTCCAGGATGCTGGGCGCAGTGTTGAGCCTTTGTTATCTTGTGGCTACACAAGCCAGCAAGTACCAACGACCGGATTTGGTGTGTGGTAATCAGAATCAGAATCAGAAAGGGGTTTATTGCCAAATGTTGAGCAGGTTTACAACATTAGGAAATTGCTGCGGTGCTTCAGTGCAAACATAGTGTCATAAATAGCACTTAAATAGACATGAAAAAATAAAAGTAGGGATAAGAATTAAAAGTGCTACGTAGAAAATAACAGGTAATAACAGGTAAATGAACTTTTTTTTAAATTATTTGAATATATATATATGAGTGCTTGTGTATAAATACACAAACAAATACACACATGCTTTCAATTGTGTAATTTAAGTGATCTAGTAGCTCTGCTTTGGAAGTTCAGTTAATGCTAGAAATGTGTTTTGGAGTTTGTACGTGTTTTGTCTCTAGGGGCCACCGCATATATTTATATATAAACATATATAAATAAAACCACTTGTTTTTACGTTAGTAATTCCTTTTGTGCATAATTTTATATTATTGTTAATAATAAATTATTAAAGCAACAAAACAACCTGAAGAGCCGGTTCGGAGCCGAAAGAGCTGGCTCTTTTTAGTGAGCCGAACCGAAAGAGCCAGATCTCTAAAAAGAGCCGGAAATCCCATCACTACTGTGTAAAGATGCCCCAGAGACAATCCAGCACATAACAGCAGGGTGCAAGATGCTAGCAGGCAAGGCATACATGGAACGCCATAACCAAGTGGCCGGCATAGTGTACAGGAACATCTGTGCCGAGTATAACCTGGAAGTCCCAAGGTCAAAATGGGAGATGCTAGGGCTGGGCGATATGACCCAAAATTCATATCTCGATATTTTTTAGCTGGATGGCGATATAAGATATATATCTCGATTTTTTTTTTTTTAAAGCCATAAGTTAAGAACAAAAAGAGAGTTCTTAGTCACACTGTGTCCCAGATGTCACACGGGCACTTTTATTTACATACAGCGTAGATGTACATGAAGAAATTACTCAAAAATAAATTATCAGCATTTATTAAATAATCATGGTCCATAAATAAAAGAAAACAATGTTGTTTTTGTGCATAACAAAAAGCTCACAATTGTGCAGTCAAAATGTAAACTAATAGACGCTGAGCATAATAACAAAGAGACAGATTTCACAGCTGCACCACGTCTCTGAACAGGTGCCATTTGTGGTCCTTATACACACACAGTACGTATCACTCCGCGAGGCTCCTCCTCGGTAGCCGTAATCCTCCGACAATCCATCAAGCGGTGCAGCTCCGTAGCTTAGCAAAGTCATATTAAAACATTTTTTGACAGATTGCTGAGCGCTGTGTACCACATAAAATCGGTTCGCGGTCAGTAAGCACAACCAGAATTAATACATAAGGCGCACTGTCGATTTTTGAGAAAATGATAGGATTTTAGGCCGTGCAGCCCCTCCGGGCTGCATGTCGTTAGCGCGGTTAGCTCGCTAACATGTTGACGCCGTCCAGCCCCACGCACGGTAACTCGCTAACGGAGATTTTCCGCTTTCATCTTGTCATTGCCTGCAGGTGAAGCTATGGGGGAGGCGGAGTTGTGTTCAGTGAAGGAGAGGCGAGGCCGAGTAACGTTGCGTAGAGACAAAAGTGGACGAAAGAGAGGCAAACCTGCGGCTCCACAAGTATAATTATAACATAACATAGACTATATCAATATAAACGATATTGTCACATCTTATATCTCGTATGAAAATATATCGATATTTTTAAAAAACTCGATATATCGCCCAGCCCTAGGAGATGCCCCCAAGGGTGGTGGAGAATGACCGAGCTAAGATCCTGTGGGACTTCCAGATACAGACGGACAAAATGGTGGTGGCTAACCAACCGGACATAGTGGTGGTAGACAAACAGAAGAAGACGGCCATAGTGATCGATGTAGCGGTTCCAAATGACAGCAATATCAGGAAGAAGGAACACGAGAAGCTGGAGAAATACCAAGGGCTCAGAGAAGAGCTCGAGAGGATGTGGAGGGTGAAGGTAACGGTGGTCCCCGTGGTAATCGGAGCACTAGGTGCGGTGACTCCCAAGCTAGGCGAGTGGCTCCAGCAGATCCCGGGAATAACATCGAAGATCTCTGTCCAGAAGAGCGCAGTCCTGGGAACAGCTAAGATACTGCGCAGGACCCTCAAGCTCCCAGGCCTCTGGTAGAGGACCCGAGCTTGAAGGCTAAACCGCCCGCAGGGGCGTGCTGGGTGTTTTTTTTTTATTTTTTATATATATGTTAACAAACTCTATTTATTTCCATATTTCTTAAATTTATCTTTAGTTTTCTTCTCTTTTCATTTTTTACATGTATTATGTTATTAGTTTGCAAATATATGTGTCAGTTACACATCATGCAACACCAGCTGTGTCATTTAAGGTGATTTACTTTACTAAAAGCTCAATTAAGTTCACTTTTATTTATATAACATCAAATCACAACAACAGTTTCCTCAAGGGGCTTTACATTGTAGGGTAAAGACCCTGCAATGATACAAAAAGACAAAAGAAAACACCAACAATCAAATGATTCTCTTTGAGCAAGCACTTTGGCGACAGTGGAAAGGAAAAACTCCCCTTTACCAGGAAGAAACCTCCAGCAAAACCAGGCTAAGGGACCGGCAGCCATTTTCCACGGCTGTTAGAGTGAGTACAAAAGAAAGTTTGAGAAAAACATTTAGCTGAAAATAAAATACAAACATGACTTTAGGAAAAGAAATCAACTAAAATAATACTGCATACTTACAAATCTAGCTAAAATATATACAGGAAATGAAAAAAGTTATCGACTACAACAGCACAAGAAAAAAAAACGTGAAAAACTCAGTCCACAATCACCACTTTGATTGTTAATTACATGTTGTTCTTAAGGTTTTTTCTCTCTTTCTTTCAGATGCTGATCTTTCACCTTTAGTTTCAGCTGCAAGGATGAAGGTGTGAGAGAGAAAGGGGAGCGGGTGGGGGTAAAAACCTGGGCACACATAAACGAATTTACAGCAGGAGTTGCACAAAGAGGCTCCAGGGGATGACTTCAGAACTGGGGAATGTGTGTGTGTGTGAGACAGAAAGAGAAAAAGACAGCACCGTGGATCCCTTCACTCAGGAGGTAAATAGAGAAATCACTTACAAACAAAAACGACTTACAAATTATATCTTGTCAAGGGTTTTCAGACCACATTTAAACTCTAGAGACGATCTTCATCCGGCAGTGAAAAAAAACACACCAAAAAGTTGTTTTTAAGGGGAATTGATCACTCAACATAGACCAAAACCACACACACACACACACACACACTTGCACACACAAAGTGACGACAGCATGGGTCTGGATTCAATCTAGAGGCCTCTATCAACAGACCAACCCACTTGTCCTAAATCACCATACTCTGTCCTGAGGGCCAATGAGGGGGAGAAAGGAGGGATGTAAAGTATTCTGAGTACTAGCTGTGCATTGCTTTAGCTTTCATCTCCATACCACCTCCATCAGAGCATGCTCAAAGCTACTGGGAGGACAGGACTGTTGTTCCGTGGAAATGTTTGTCCTGACAGGATACATTCAAAATTAGATAATACACACTCCCAGAATATTTCTAGCCAGTGCGGAAGATGTAATTCCTGGGGGGTTTATGGCAATTGCGCAATTTATGCGCAATTTATTTAAAATGAGTTGCAATAATGAATCCAGGCTGCCTTTTTAAGAGAATATTCTACCATTATCTCTCATGAGGAATATATCAATCAACATAGTGCCAGAGCTGCTTGTGCAATCATCACAAAATTTAATCCACTGGTTTGTGTTTGTGACGCTTGTTTGTCTGCATAAGCACAAGAAAACAGCTGGAACACATTAAAAAATGAAAATAAACTTAAACAAGAAAATGCAAACACATAAATAGATTTGTTTAACCTAAAGTTAACAGATTTTATGGAGACAGACTTTCACCTGTGGTGTCCTAGCAATGGAAATCTCCAAACTTGGACAAGTTGTAGTGACCTGAAAATGGTGTCAATGAGAAAAAAGACATAACACAAAGTTTTTTTTGATGGCAGGATATTCACATGAAACCACAGTTTGAGCTTCACTAGTTTTATGGTTCCGTATTATTTTTGCAATTTACTTTCGTTTGCGCTGATTCATTATGTTTCAGCACCAAACTACTTGGTAAGTTTCAAGAAAAGATCAGGATTTGGTTTTAAATGCAACACAAACACCCTGTTTGAATGCTCATTTTCTAGTGGGCATTAATATTATGCCACTTGCACTATCCCTTAGCCTTCTAGTAGATTAATTTATGGTGTTGTGGAGGTATGTAAGAGATCTCAATTTTCCCCTCCAACTTTAATCACTGCTTTACACAACTGAACATAGAAAACGCCTAAACCTTCACCCCCTCACTTCCCTTCACCCTGGGAGACAGTGGAGCCACCTGGTGGTCTGCCACAGTGTCAATTTTAAAAACCTAGGTCACAATTATTGCACAAGATTTCTGGAAAACTTGACTGATAGTCAAAGTCATCGATGAACTTATGGTGTATCTATTGAAATGACCTGCGACATGATTTCCTCCATTGGCTTGTTCTCGAGCTATCATATTCATAAAGTTGGGTGTCCAGCAGTGTCCCAACAATACCCCATTAGCATTTCAGCACTGAGAGGTTAAAAGGACGAAGGGCTGAAGAGACAAATTTTCCACGTTTTTAACAATTTGCCATTAGACTGGACTGAGTGGAATAGTGGTGATCCTTTAAATTCAGTCCACTTATTTAATTCAGTTATTTCTTATATAGTTCCGGTTCACAATAGTGAACCCAACAGCCTCAGAGATATAACACTACCTCAGTTGCTCCATATCTGCAAGTACTTGGCAACAGTGGGGGAGGAAAAACTCTCCTTTAACATGAAGAAACCTCTGGCAGAACAAGCGCATTTGAAGATTGAAAGGCATGTGGACATTTGAAGGGCCTTAATTGAGGTGTATGTTCGTCTACTTTGGACTAGAGATGGACTGATCCGATATTACGTATCGGTATCGGTCCGATACTGACCTAAATTACTGGATCGGATATCGGAGAAAAATAAAAAATGTAATCCGACCCGTTAAATATCACGAAAGCACCTCACAAAACTTGCAACACGCCGTAACTCGCCTCAGAACGTTAGCACGTCGGAGCAGTATGCATCACGTGATAGAGCGGCTGTGGCATGCGGGACCTGTCGATGGTCTGGATAGCATTTGGAGCTTCGCTAGCAACCCGGCATTTCATCTCCGACAAAGTTATCCCGAGAGAAGTAAAGCAAGTGTGTAAGTCCATCTCTGAATGTTTGTAAAGCATTCCTGCGTTAAGCTTAACAAACGATATATGGAGCGACTGCCTCTTCTTGCTGCTACTTCAATCATGAAACTGCTTAATGATCAGCTGATCGGCTTTTCTGTCGCGACTCCGTCTCTCTTGTTTATTTTTGGCCCACTTTGCACCAGAAAGAGGAAACCAGTGGATAAACAACAGCAGCACGTTTAAGCTTGATAAGCTGTTGTTAGAATTTATTTATTATTACTTTCTACTCGAGGATCTTTTTTCTATGCAGCTGACGGCTGGTAACTGTGCAGGGGCAGATCTAACAAAGTTTAGCCAGGGGGGGCCGATAGGGCATGAACAGGGAAAAGGGGGCACAAAGACATATTTTTCTTTTTTTTTTCTCATTTAAAATGCCTAGCTTTTAATAAATAATTATCTGACACCCAAAGTTTTAATTTGATGTAAAATATATAGAAGTCCATTACTGTATATAGTGACTATTAAGTCTAATATACCCTAGTAAGTTATAGTACTTTTTCCTTTGGGAAGGTACCATCTGTGCAGTCTGCAATTTTGTTGAAGAAAGATGTTGAATCTATTTAATATTTCTTGAAAAATAATTGATTTCTGTGCATTTTTTTTCACACTGCATCAAATTAAGGTTGATTACGTCGATTAAGCATCATGAGGTGGCGCGTGAGGGGTGGTTCCCCATTTTTTATTTATTTATTTTTGTTGTTGCTGGGAGTTGGAACCCTATTAGTTAGGTTGCTTAATATTTACGCTAAGTACTCTTTAAAATACCAGAATAGGGAGGATGGTGTAGGTCTAAGTTTATTAGATTGATCAGTATTGCTGAACTATGAAATTTTTTTTTTTTGCATACAGGTATAACAGAATAGCTTTAGTGTAGTTGTTGTTTTAAACTTGAGTATGAACTTTATATAAAATGCAGCAAGATATTTAAAAAAAAAAAGTTTTGTTGATTAAAAACACTATATCGGATTCATATCGGTATCGGCAGATATCCAAATTTATGATATCGGTATCAGTATCGGACATAAAAAAGTGGTATTGTGCCATCTCTACTTTGGACTAGCTTGACTGGCAGGCAGCAAAACAGAGATGTAAGGCAGAGGGATACAACTGGCACTGTTTCTTCAAAGGCACATACCTGAACTATTTTGGTGTTAATATCCCTGAGCCTGGTTCTACTGTAGGTTTCTTCCTGTTAAAGGAGAGTTTTTCCTTCCCACTGTCGCCAAAGTGCTTGCTCAAAAGGGGTCATATGATGGTTGGGGTTTTCTGTGTTTCCTTTGTATTATTGTAGGGTCTTTACATCATAAAGCACCTTCAGGCAACTGTTGTTGTGAGTTGGTGCTATATAAATAAAACTGAATTGAATTAAAAGTATGCTATACTTAGTGTAATACAGGGACAATACAAAGGTTAGATAGTGATTTCACTTACAGGTTTTTTTGCCCATTAAACACTCTTCAAATTGAAAAAAAACCCCCACCATAATATAATGAAAACTTCTTTGTAAATTATTATTAGACTGTCAACGAAACAATATCATCTGGGTGGAAACATAAGACAAGCAATCTACTGTGTACATAAATTAGGTCTGAGTAATCTCACATCATTTGTTTTGGTAGCTACTGATGACTGATTGATTTAAATTAAGTGGTGGGTTCAGATTTAGCTTTTGCACACATTCCAAGCCTCTGTATTCTTTCTTAATGCTGTTTGACTCATAGTTCCTCTTATTACACCAAGCTCTCCAAACACAGGCTCTCACTATCACATGTCAGCATTCCCTCCTTGAAACAGATGCTTTTGGGTTGTTGTTGTTTTTTACTGGGACATTTCCAGTTGTTGGTTTGATGCACACCACATGAATAATTATCCAAACATGCCGGGGATTGCACATGTGTCGACATCTACATGTTAATCTTCTTTATTAGAAAACAGATTAAAAATATCCAAACAATTACAGATGGCCAGTGTGTTTTTGGTCTTGCTCCAGTTAAAATGTTCTCTTTTGCAAACCAGCCATTGTTGATTCTGTCAGCAAGTAAATGGCCTGAGTGGGTTACTACATGCGTATCAGCCTCAGAAATTTTGATTTAAGGCCAGCGCTTGACCTCTAATAGTGCCATTCACAAAAGATTTAAGTAGGAGAAGCAAACATATGTTCATTTGTGATTATCATACACTTTAAGTTTGGCTTTAAGCAAATAAAACTCCTGCAAAACCTTTTTACATCTTGATATCAAAGCATGCTTACATATCAGAGTGCGCACACACTGATTTCAGCACAGGTTTCTATTTTTTGAATGTGTGCATGGCATGTGCTGTTCAAGTCATATGCATTCCTCTAAGCCTGGGTGTTGTAATTGCCCAGCTTTCAGTGGCGTCACCACACTGACAAAATAAATCCGTTTTTCTTCTTGGTGAAGTATGTTCTCTGTCTCAGTCTGTCAGCACATCTCTATACATGTTTATCTGTGTCTGTCTCTCTCTTGATGTGACCTTCCAACCTTCCATCCATCTGTCCAGCTTTCTACCTGCTGCTCTGTCAGCGTGTTTGTGTCACTTGGTTGACAGCTTGCTCTCTGTGCATCTATAAGTAATACTGGTTAGGTTGTCTATATGCGAGTCAGGTGCTTTAAAGGCATACATACATTATTTTTTGTTATCTTTGAATCTTCAAATTCATTCATCAGGGATCAATGCCAAAAATAGCTGAAATCACCTTAGAAAAATGATCAAGCTAGAACTATGACAGAAGTCCAGTAGATATAAAACAGTGTCAGGGACAGAGCCCAGTTTCATAGCAAATCATGAAGCAGTCACAAAAAAGCAATATATATTTGTTTGCAGTCACATTTTTATTAGTCTGTTTCTTGTAAGCAGTACCTATTTTGTCCAGATAAAGTGGGTATATTTCAGCATGGCAACCAAGAAAAGAGCTACAAAATGTATTTTTGTAAAACTAACACTTCAGTTTTAATGTCTCATCCTAATCAACCTTGATTTAGGTGAACTGGCTGACTGATGATCTGCAGTGAAAGTAGGGAGAAGTTTGAAGAAAGACTGGAGAAGTTGAGGTATGCATGGGAGAGAAGAGGAATCAGGCATGATTTGTGACAGAATGATAGGCTAAAGGGAGCAACCAAAAGTAGAAGACCCTAATCAAGTCATGCCCCCCTGCCCCCAACAAGGTAGCTTTTATAACCTTGCCTAACCAGGTAGTTAGGTGGACGAGGTGGTACCGAACCAAGAAACATGTTTTTCATTAGTAAATATTAAAAAATGGCTTAAACGAAGTGTGAAAATCTAGGATATGTATGAGCGGCGAAATGATTTGCTCCACCACCACCTACTCAAACATCAAAACAATGCTTTGTTCATCCTTTAAAAGTCACGTACATGGACACTAATCAGTACATATGAAAGGGAACAGATGAAAAATAGTGTTAAGAGGCACAAATAATGGTGGGAAATTGATGTTGGGAAAATACCATAAATATTGTGTCCAGAGACAAATAATTTGATTAGGGCCTTGGTACTGAAGATAATAATATTAATCATAAATCATAGGAGTGTATTTAAAATAGATAGTCAGTGTGCATTTAATTTTCAGACACTTAAAGAAAAGGTGGATGGTTTTGAGTACACATATATACAATTTTTTCTTGTGTATCTAACTGTGCAGTTTATGAGTTCTCTGTAATAGCAGGGTACATTGCAGAGATGCTGCATGCAGTTCCAGTACTTTGAACTTCATTTTCCCCAGATTAAATTAAACTGGCCCACATTTATAGCTGACAGGCTAACTTTTCCCTTTAAACATCTTAGACTTAAATTCAGAAAATAACTCATATGGCCTCCAATCATCGTCGCTTCTTGAACGAAATTAACCGCTGCAGGCAGAAGTAAAGAAAAACAAAAAACTGCATGTGTTCTTAGTACTTTACCACCACACTCAAAATGTGTCATAAAGCAGTGCAACTATTAAAAAAACCCAGATCAGTTAACAAATGTAAAACAGCCCCACAGGAACGTTTGTGGTGGTTTACTCGGCGTAATGAGCTTTTGTAATGATTTGTTGTTCATCGTGAATCATGAATCACTCACAGATTAAGTACAGAGAATTTCAGATGCTGCAACTCAATGTGAGGTTTCAGATTTATTGGCTGGTCAACGTATAAAAACTATTTTCATGTCCTGGTGATCACTGAAATTAAATTTCAATAATACTTCAAAATAAATGACCAAGAGTGCTGCTAAGTGGTGGTGAAATTTCTTACGGATTATGGAAGGCTTATGGATTTCATTTCTGTCAGAATCTCATCTGAGGGTTGTCTTAGTACTACCGGCATCTGCATTGTCTGAACCAGCAGTGGCCATGTCGACATGATTTAATGTTGTTTTTGGCTCTGCTCTCACTCCTCTGAGTGTCACATTCTTTAGATGAAAACACTCTTCCATTCAGTTCACCTTTCAGTGTTACGCGGGTTCATGGAACTCAATCAGGATTTCAGTCGACCTTGTAAGATTGTGTAGCAATGTAAGATTTGAGGACATATTCCTAATTTTCATCCATAGTCCCTGTGCAAGGAGTAAAAAACAGAGTCATACTACATATGTACACTGTCAAAAAAAATAAAAGGAACACTTTGAAAACAAATCCAGTGTTGGAGAGTAACGGAGTACATGTACCGCCGTTACGTATTTAAAATACAAAATATGAGTATCTGTACTCCATTACAGTTACCGTTTAAAAAGATGTTATTTAGAATACAGTTACTTTGTTGAAATAAATGGATTACACTGCGGTTTTTTCCTGTTTCATATGTTAGGCTATGCTCGCTCTATTTTTGGTAATTCCACGCCGGTGGAAACCCAAACAAAACACACATTAAGAGGCTCAAATGCCCGTGTCTCAATCTCGCGTCTCATAATGACGTGAAAAAGTTTTTTTTACAATGATTTAATATGAAGGCAATAGCAGAGTGTTACAGGCATCGCCCTAAAGCAGGGGTGTCAAACTCAAATACAGAGTGGGCCAAAATTCAAAACTGGAACAAAGTCGCGGGCTAACGTTAATATTTATTGAAATATATTTATTCCTCCAGATATAAGAATGAATCTTTTCTTATGGATTCAAACACGTTTTGCTGAAAAACTATATGAAAAACTGTAAAAATATGGAACAAGCAAAGCTTAATACTAAACAATATATATATTAGCTAGTGATGGGATTTCCGGCTCTTTTTAGAGATCCGGCTCTTTCGGTTCGGCTCACTAAAAAGAGCCGGCTCTTTCGGCTCCGAACCGGCTCTTCAGGTTGTTTTGTTGCTTTAATTAATTTATTATTAACAATAATATAAAATTATGCACAAAAGGAATTACTAACATAAAAACAAGTGGTTTTATTTATATATGTTTATATATAAATATATGCGGTGGCCCCTAGAGACAAAACACGTACAAACTCCAAAACACATTTCTAGCATTAACTGAACTTCCAAAGCAGAGCTACTAGATCACTTAAATTACACAATTGAAAGCATGTGTGTATTTGTTTGTGTATTTATACACAGGCACTCATATATATATTCAAATAATTTAAAAAAAAAGTTCATTTACCTGTTATTACCTGTTATTTTCTACGTAGCACTTTTAATTCTTATCCCTACTTTTATTTTTTCATGTCTATTTAAGTGCTATTTATGACACTATATTTGCACTGAAGCACCGCAGCAATTTCCTAATGTTGTAAACCTGCTCAACATTTGGCAATAAACCCCTTTCTGATTCTGATTCTGATTACCACACACCAAATCCGGTCGTTGGTACTTGCTGGCTTGTGTAGCCACAAGATAACAAAGGCTCAACACTGCGCCCAGCATCCTGGAGCACTTCTGTTGTCTTTTGTACGTGTTTTGAGTTTTTATGTGCTTCTGAATTTTTATATGCTTCTGAGTTTTTACGTGCTTCGGAGTTTGTACGTGTTTTGGAGTTTTTACGTGTTTTGGAGTTTGTACGTGTTTTTACGTGTTTTGGAGTTTGTACATGCTTCAGAGTTCGTACGTGATTTGAAGTTTGTATGTGCTTTGTCTCTAGGGGCCATCGTAAATATACTTTTATTTATTCACTCCACATAAAATGTAATAAATAAATCATCTAATACAAAAATCAACTATTCACATTTCAACTTTTAACTATTTACATTTTCAGCTTTTTCCTTTCACAAATTTAAAGTGAAAAGAACACAAAACACTGCAAACCACAACACAATTAAATATAAATTATAATATGAAAACTAAAAGAACATGCATATTCTCTGTCATATGGACCTGCATGAATAAACTTTCTCAATCCTTTATCCTCTGCAACCGAAAATAGTTGTGGATGATTACTATACCTTTCTAATGTTGTTGTCCCTGCCTCTCTTTCTCTCTCTCTGGCTCTGTTCCTGTGCTACTGAGTGTAACTACCGCCCCTCCCCCCTCTGCCCAGCGTAAAGCACAAGGCTCGCGTGCAGAGTGAAACGGAAAAAAAGTGCGAGAGAGAGAGAGAGGCTGAGAGAAAGAAAAAAAAAAACCCCCACGTGATGGCTCGCGATAAGGAGCCGGCTCGCGTCGTTCACGTCAAAGAGCCGGCTCTAAGAGCCATTTCGTTCGCGAACGACCCATCACTAATATTAGCTGTATAATACCAGTAGGCCAGCTCTAATAGTAATTTGGTATGGCTTCGTGGGCCAAATGTAATTAGGCTGCGGGCCAAATTTGGCCCACGGGCCAGAGTTTGACACCTATGCCCTAAAGAATGTAGCCTCATGGGTAGGGATGGGTACCGGTGTCCGGTGCCATTGTGGAACCGGTTCTGACATAAACGGTAGTAACCAGACCGAAAAGCAGCGCACAATTCGGTGCTTTTTTTCCCTGAGAAATCTAGCCAATCACTTCCTTTCCCAGGATAGTAGGCGGGCCCAGGTATGTACGGTTTTTTCTTTAGAGCGGAGCTAAAATGCCGAAGGCGAAGCGCTCGAGAGTGTGGCTGTATTTCACAGCAAAAGATATAAACTCAGCAGCCTGCAACAAGTACTTAAAGGTAATAATGTGCAAAGGAGGTAACACCTCAAATCTAATGAAACACATGGTGTCGCATAGCGTTTTTTTAAAAGCCGAGAAATGCACCGCATTTGATAACTTGCAGCAAGACAGCACACCTAGCACATCTGCTGCGGTGCCTGTTCTCGGAGTTAGCAACATCCAAGAACCCGAAGAGGAGAGTCCGGCCCCTAGCCCTGCCGCCAGTGTAGCGGAAATGATAACTGATGATGATGATGGCAGCAGCACCCATTCTTCTCTGGGTGAGTATCTTAATGTTGTTCGTGTGTAATTTAAGTTGAGTAGGCTAACCACGTTATTACATTAATGCATGTAAGGTGAACTAGCAAACACCGTCGTAGTTACATGCGGCTGTCTTCTTGTTTGATGGCAGATACTCCCTTCATCCTGGCCAAAAAGGCTAAAATGACGAAAGAAAAAGTGGACGAAATTCACAGGGCAGTGACAAAATTTATAGTCAAAGATCTCCATCCATTTTCAACGGTGGAGTCACCATCATTCAGGTGAAAAATGTTGTATTACTCTGACATAAAAAATAGACTGCATAATACTGTAAAGGTTAATATGTTCATAGCTGCTTAGCTTTGTAAGTCTTCTCTAAATATTATAAGTAAACTATATTTGAATAAAAGGTGAGCTATATGTTTCTTTTTTGTTTTGTTATTTTTCTTCAATTCAGGGAGATGTCCTCTGCCCTTAATCCGAGGTATCAGCCCCCATCCAGGGATGATCTATCCAACACACTTATACCTGCTTGGTATTGTGTGGAGAAAAGCAACCTTGTAGGAGCCATAATTGAATGTATTGAATTCTGATGATCACTGGGTTTTTATTTGCTTGGTTGTTATGGGAGTCACGTGGGTGCTAGCGGTGACATAAATGGGTGTTGTCAGTCTGTCATTCACTGGTTTTGATTTTGACAGAGAGGAGGTCTGGGTAGCCGTAGTTTTTGTTGACCGCTGCACAACATGTTTCGCTTCGTTATATTAGAGCCTGTGACGTTGTAAGAGTCTGAATCAGGAGCCGATGATACTACTCTGTAAAAATCGCAAAGCACTTTAATAAACAAGCAAACAATTCCACCTCTCGCATTATTGCGTAAAGTTGACAGCGCGTCAGGCAAATAGGCAGGCTTCATCCCCGGCCTCTAGCGACTGTGGAAGTCGCTACATCTTTAGTCAACAAAAAACGGCATTCTGGAGAAGCAAGCCGCAAGCAGGATCAAAAGAAATCAGATCAAGGAACCTGAAAGACGCCAAGTAAGTGCAGCGCATCTGAATGAGTGAGCCCAGCAGCACCGACACACCTGACGCAATTCTGAGGAGCGCAGGTAAGAATACCTGTGCATGTCTGGTTGTGGAAAAGGAAGCCACATTGCATTAGCGCTGAGATGTTCAAGAGGAGACACTGAATGGAATGAATGTTGGTTAAATGTGCAACGTTTTTGGCTGCGCCCTTGGAATGATGTCTGCGCTGCGTCTTATTAATTATGCTGCTTGGATGACGTTCAAATGGACAATTAAAGTGCCGTTACGTTGAAAGGATTTTATGGTCAAAGTCTATTGTGGCTTCCAGTGGATATATTTTAATGGATGATCACTGAAGATTAAAATAAATAAATAAAAAAAAATCATGAGTCAAGCAGGTGGTGATGATTGTTCCTCTAATCATTTGGGAGAAAAGAGAGAAAGAAAAATGACTGGAAAGGCATTGTTGAATAAAATCGAAAAATTACAAAATGAATGCAAAATTTATGTCAATAAAATGAAAGGACTAATACAAAAAATGAAAGCGCTCATGCAACACAATGAAAATCTTTCTCAAATTAAGCAGTATTTGGTGGATTTAAAGGCACTGTGTGAAAAGGCTTCAAGTTCACATGTTGAGGTGTCGTCTTTGGTGCCAGAGGAGGAAGTAATAAAACAAGAGGAATGGTTTTCAAGTATCATGAAATACACCAATGTGTTTTTAAATGAAATTCAGAACTGGATAAATCAAAGAGAACAAAATCCTGCTGTTCGTCCAAAGCAAATCAATTTAATGGAAAACAATGTTGCATCAAATACTGAGACAGAAGTGGAGGATGATATCAAGCCAAGTGATAGTGTTTCAAATGTTGAAAGCGACAAAACTTCTTCATCAGGATCTTCAACTTCATCTGTTCGTATGAAAGCTGAGGCAGAGTTGGCAGCTTTAATGATAAAGCAGAAATTATTGGATGAGAAACATGTACTGGAAGAAGAGGAGGAACGTCTTCGTAAAAGAAAGGAAAGGCTAAAATTGGACACTGAAATTGCTGAAAAAATGGCTACAATAAATGTCCTTAAAGCTCAAAGTATAACAAGCAAAAAAGGATCTTTAAAAGTTTCAGATGGAATGAATTCATACATTTTCCATGAAAGATCTAAACAAACCCTTAATGTTGATGCATTGGAATTTATACCTCACATTTCTGCAAAACAAAATTCATTGACTAATGCTGAAACTCAAAACAGGAGAAAAGATAAAACCCAGGAATGTGTCATGCAACAAGCCGTGCTGACTGAATCTTCTCAAAATAAGCATCCTCGACAATATTCAGTTATTCCTTCAAACCCATCTGATGCAAATGGACAAAATGACTGTTATACAAATGGTATGGTGGAACCGGAACCACAAAATGATGTTATTGGAATAATGACTAAACAAAATGAAATAACAACACTCTTAATCCAACAACAAAGCCTCTTCTCTTTACCAAAGAGAGAAATACCTCATTTTGATGGAGATCCACTTCAATATTATTCATTTATTAAAGCATTTGAGAATGCAGTTGAGTGCAATACGAAAAATAACAGCGATCGTTTATATTTTTTGGAACAGTACACAAGAGGCCATGCAAAGGAATTGGTGAGAAGCGGTCAACAAATGAACTCAGATCATGGTTATCGCAAGGCAAAATCACTGTTAAAGGAGCACTATGGTGATGAACAGAAGGTCGCAGCTGCATATCTGGACAAGGCACTTTCATGGCCATTAATTAAAACAGAGGAAGTAAAAGCTCTTCAGAACTACAGTTTGTTCCTCAGGGGATGCTGTAATGCAATGGAGGAGGTGCAGCATCTGAGTGATTTGGACATGCCTTCTAATATGGTGAACATTATTAAAAAATTGCCGTATAAATTTAGGGACAAATGGAGAAGCCATGTTTGTGACCTGCAAGAAAGGCATAAAAGAAGAGCCAAATTTATGGATATTGCAGACTTTTTGGAGAAGCAAATAAGAATATTAACTGATCCTGTATTCGGTAATATACAAGATTCTCCGCTTTCTTTACCAACAAAAGGAATGAGTAAAGCCAAGTATCAAGGCAGACCTGGAAATAAAGGAACAAGCTTTGCCACCACTATGCAAGTTGTGGAGAGTACACCTAAGCCTGCGGAAATGGAAATGAAAAATAATCAGGTTGGAAGGAACGTCTGTATTTGTTGTGGAGGAAGACACATGTTGGACGTCTGTGCACAGTTGGGAAAAATGGCTCATGAGAAGAAGATAACCTTCTTAAAGGAAAATGGCATCTGTTTTGGCTGCTTGTGTATAGGACACATCAGTAAAGACTGCCGTAAGAGGATTTCCTGTTCAAAATGCAGCCGGAAACATCCCACCATCCTGCACAAAGAAAGTTCACCTTCTGAAAAGACTGACAGGAACATGCAACCGCATGTGAACACACTGGTGTCGAGTGGTCTTACAGGGGCTGGAGACCAGGACTGTAAACTGCCCATTGTGCCTGTCCAAGTAAAGTCAAAGAAAGGAAGCAACATTATTACAACATATGCTTTTTTGGACCAAGGGAGCACAGCAGTTTTCTGCACTGAGAGTCTGATGCGCAGACTTCACCTTGAGGGAAGGAAAGGAAACATCCTCCTCAGAACCATGGGCCAGGAAAGAATTGTGAGCAGCAACACTTTATCAGGACTGGAGGTTGCCGCTCTTTGTGGTGACGAATTTCTGGAACTGCCAAAAGTGTACACACAGGAGTCCATGCCTGTACATAAAGGAAATATTACAACACCAGGAGATATTGAAGGATGGGCACATTTAAAACACATAACCTTGCCTCAAATAAATGCAGGAATCGAACTTCTGATTGGAACGAACATTCCCAAAGCCTTGGAACCTCTGGAAGTGGTGTGTAGTGTTGATGGAGGACCGTATGCCGTAAGGACAAGGCTTGGCTGGACCATCAATGGACCACTTTCAGGAAACTGTGAAGCTACAGGTGATCAGAAGCATCCACAAGTTACAGTCAACAGAATTTCTGTTGTCACGCTGGAGGAGCTTTGGCAGCAACAGTTCAAGAATGACTTTCCTGAGAGCAAAGTTGATGAGCAGGTTGGATTGTCAAGAGAGGATCAGAGATTTCTGGAAATAGTGACTAACTCTGCCAAATATGTGGGTGGTCATATCCAGATAGCATTACCTTTTCGGAATGCCAGTATCAGTATGCCAAACAATAAGAAAGTTGTTCAACAACGTCTGCGCTTTCTACAAAAGAGATTTGAGAGAGACACAGTGTTTCATACTGAGTACAAAGTCTTCATGAATGAGCTTCTGGCTAAAGGTTATGCTGAAAAGGTCCCGGAAGAGGAGATGAATCGCAATGATGGCAAGCTGTGGTATATACCACACCATGGTGTTTACCATCCGACCAAGAAGAAACTCAGAGTTGTGTTTGACTGTGGAATGAGTTATCAGGGAACATCTTTAAACTCCCAACTCTTACAAGGACCTGATCTTACAAGCTCTTTAATAGGAGTGATCACAAGATTCAGGAAGGAGCCAGTTGTAGTTATGGGAGATATTGAATCCATGTTCCATCAAGTCATGATTCCAGCTGAAGATAAAGATCTATTGAGATTTCTCTGGTGGCCTAAAGGTGATCTGGAACAACCAACATCTGAATACAGGATGAATGTACATCTCTTCGGGGCAACTTCGTCACCAAGTTGTGCCAACTTTGCACTCAGAAAGTGTGCGGATGACTTCGGACATCTCTACAGTGAGGAAGCTGTGAAGAAGTTGTTGCACTGTTTTTATGTGGACGATTGTCTTGTGTCCGTTGAAACTGATGAGGAAGCAGTGTTAATGTACCACGAGTTGGTTTCTTTGTGTGCCAAAGGAGGATTTCTGCTCAAAAAGTGGATCACCAACAAGCCTGCAGTGCTGGAATCAATTCCTGAAAGTCATAGAGCCACAGGAATGAAAGAGTTGAACATGGAATTGGATTCCTCAATGATCAAGCGAGTTTTGGGCGTGGAGTGGTGTATAAAATCAGACTCTTTTAAGTTCAAGATTGTGCTCAAGGACAGACCGCTCACCAGAAGAGGAATCCTTTCAATTGTCAGTTCTATCTATGATCCTCTTGGAATGCTAAGTCCTGTGGTCTTAACTGCTAAGAAAATCCTAAGAGATCTATGCCAGGAAGGAATCGGCTGGGACGATAACGTACCAGAGCTGTTTTCCAAAAGATGGTTAACATGGCTCCAGCAGCTCCAGCTATTGAGCAAGTTTGAAGTGAGTCGTTGTCTGAAACCTGATGGATTTGGAGAAATCACGAGTGCTCAGTTGCACCATTTCTGTGATGCCAGTGAGGATGGGTATGGAACAGTGACCTACCTGCTGATTGAAAACATCTGTTCAGAACGACACTGTGCGTTTGTTATGGGAAAGGCTCGTGTTGCTCCTCTTAAATCCTTTACCATCCCGAGGATGGAGCTCATTGCAGCAACCATGGCCAGTCGATTGGATGTACTCTGGAGGAAAGAGCTGCAGATGGAACTTCTGGATTCTGTGTTTTGGACAGATAGTGCTTCTGTTCTTAAATACATCAGGAGTGAAACTTCAAGATTCAAGGTTTTTGTGGCCAACCGAGTTTCACAAATCTTAAGAGTTTCATCTTCCTCGCAATGGAGATATGTGGACACTGCCAGTAATCCAGCAGATATGGCCTCAAGAGGAGTGAAAGTCGATGTTTTTATGAAGAATACAAAATGGTTGTCTGGGCCTCAGTATCTTCTACAATCTAGGAGTGAATGGCCTGTCTACCCAGATGACATCAGTCTGCTTGCATCTGATGATCCTGAGGTAAAAACAGTTGCCACAGTGAGTGTTGAACAAGCTGGAGAAAATTCTGTTACTCGCTTGTTTAAACATTTTTCTACCTGGAGGTTCACATCACGGAGGAACCTGGGAGCGACTGATAAGACTGGTTCGCAAAGTACTTAATTCCATAATGAAAGTACAAAACCTGGATGAAGAAGGTCTTCATACTGTACTTTGTGAGGTTGAAGCCATCATTAACAGCCGCCCAATTACCAAAGCCTCAATGGATCCTAACGACCTGGAAGCTTTGACCCCTAATCATCTTCTTCTGTTAAAGACCTCACCGATATTACCACCAGGAGTATTCCATTCCACTGATATGTACACACACAGAAGATGGAAACAAGTCCAATACATGTCTGACTTGTTTTGGAAAAGATGGGTGAAGGAATACCTACTACAGCAACAGGAACGTCAGCGATGGATTGGAGTAAAAAGGAACCTCATCGTGGGAGATCTGGTTCTTATCATGGACAGTTCGGCACCTCGAAACTCTTGGCCAATGGGACGTGTGATAAAGACTTTTCCTGACCGAAGAGGATTCGTTCGTCAAGTTCGGATTAAAACTCAGACTAGTTGCCTGGATCGACCTATTACCAAACTGTGTCTACTGCTGGAGGCAGATCACAGTCAAAGACTTCTGGGTCCAATTATCAGACTTGGATTGTATTTGGACATAAAATGTCTCTCATTTTTTTTCTTTAAAGATAGACTTTAAGATTACCTATAGGATTCCTGCGGGTAATATTGAAATACAGTAAATGCTTGACTTTTCTCTGCATGTTTTATGTCTCCTACTTGGTTAATTATGGGTAATTATTAGAAGGGATCCTAATAATTAGGGGCTGGTGTGTAGGAGCCATAATTGAATGTATTGAATTCTGATGATCACTGGGTTTTTATTTGCTTGGTTGTTATGGGAGTCACGTGGGTGCTAGCGGTGACATAAATGGGTGTTGTCAGTCTGTCATTCACTGGTTTTGATTTTGACAGAGAGGAGGGCTGGGTAGCCGTAGTTTTTGTTGACCGCTGCACAACATGTTTCGCTTCGTTATATTAGAGCCTGTGACGTTGTAAGAGTCTGAATCAGGAGCCGATGATACTACTCTGTAAAAATCGCAAAGCACTTTAATAAACAAGCAAACAATTCCACCTCTCGCATTATTGCGTAAAGTTGACAGCGCGTCAGGCAAATAGGCAGGCTTCATCCCCGGCCTCTAGCAACTGTGGAAGTCGCTACAAACCTCATCCAGAATTTGGCACAGGTTAACAAGGTCGCTATCACCTGTGATGGATGGACCAGTATTGCTCAGGACCATTTCCTCACAGTGACTGTTCACTACATCTACAAAGGCAAAATGAAGCAGAATGTGCTCAGCACTGAAGCAGTTTATGAGTCACAAACAGGTCCAGTTGTCGCTAAAGAAATATCAAGCGTTGTGGAGCAATTTCACTTGGGAGGGAAAATAATTGCTGCCACTGTAGATAATGCCTGCAACATGGATGTTGCTTTGAAAAAATTGGACTTTTTAAAAGTGGGATGCTTTGCTCATACCCTCAACCTGGCCGCACAAAAGGTGTATGACATTCCTGCAGTTTCCAGCTGGTGTGCCAAAATCCGTTCAGTTGTGGTGTGGCTCAAACGTTCATCCTTGAGCAAAACTGTGCTCAGAGAAAAGCAGCGAATCCTGAGTAAGTAGCACATGCAGTTACATATCAAGAAGTATTGTTATTCATATTACCTTTTTTATAGTAATTTAAAATATGTTTGTGTCTATCTGTGCTTTAGATTTGCCAGAGCATAATGTAATTCTTGACGTTAAGACGCGCTGGAATTCTCTCTTCCTAATGGTGGAGAGATTTATGGAGCAGTTTGATGCAATCCAGGTAGCTGCTCTGGATCAACGGCTGAGGAAGCCTATGGAGAAGGACAAGTAAGTGAATGACATGAGCATCACTTGCAAGAGCTAAATAACGTCATTTACCTTTAACATTGTGAAAATTTTTCAACAGACTAGAAAGGTTCACGCACACTGATTTAATCAAGGCAGAGGAGTTTATTAAGTGCATGCAAGTCCTGTACACGTCAACCATGTGTGTCTCAAGTGACAAGTCACCCACATGCAGCCAAATCATCCCCATCCTGGCCAAGCTGGAGGCACATTTCAGCCGATGTGATGAAGACAGTGTTTTCACCTCTTCAATAAAAGAGAAAGTCTGGGGTAGTCTGCAGAAAAGATATCAGGTATTTGCAGACAATGTCAATGCGCATGGAAAATAGGGTTACCTTTTTTCAGTATCAGCTCCTATGTTATATCTTGTTTTACTTAAAGGATGAAAGCCTTCAGAAATTTCTGAAGGAGGCCACGATGATGGACCCACGTTTTAAAGGCAGGCTAGATGGTGAGGCAGCTACTGACATCTGGGACAGGTTGGAGAAGGCAGCAGTTGCAAATGCCACAGTAGCAGTTGCGCAGGTATTTTCATTGTGTGTGTACAATCTTGTCCTTTTGCATCATGATGTAGTTTCTATGTTGAAGGAATGCTCTTTTACTATCTGTGTGTCCATAGCCTCCCACTGAGGACCCCAAAGCACACAGCGAGGTGGATGATGCTGACATGGACAAGCCAGAAAAATATGTAATTTCAGATTTTTTCTAACACAACCACTACATTCTAAAAGTGATCTTTATTTATTTTGCAAACCTCACACATCTTTTTTTGTTGTTTTTCAGCTAAGTAAGGTCCAAAAGTCACCCTTAGAAAAGCTGTTTGAGGATGAAGACAGAGAGCTTCAACAGGCTGCTTCTCAAGCGGGTAGAGTCCCCTCAATCACAGAGCAGGTACATAAGGAGCTTCAAATATACAAAAGACTGCCAGGAATTACCTCTGGACAAGACCCTGTGGCCTGGTGGTGGAGTAAGAGGGATACACTCCCCAATTTATCTGCCCTATCAGAAAAATACTTGTGTGTCCCAGCCTCATCAACGCCTTCTGAAAGAGTTTTCTCTTGTGCTGGGCATGCCATCAGCCAAGAGCGATGCCGTATAGCTCCAGAAAAGGCTAATATGATTATCTTCTTGCAAAAAAACTGCTAAACATCACAGGTTTCATGACAAAGTTTGTTTTCAATTGTTTAAGCACTGGTTCCAAAGACGTTATGTTTTATTGACAGAAAGGGCTAACTTTGTTATAATTTTGCTTAAAAAAATTACTGGGGAAAATAAAAACACAAGAGGTTTTTGGACGAAGTTTGTGTTCTTTATTCTTTAAGCACCGGTTCGAGCACCGTTTAAGCACCGGCACCGTTTCAAAAGTACCGTTTTGGCACCGGTATCGGATAAAACCTAAACGATACCCATCCCTACTCATGGGCAGTGCAGTAGTGATGGGATTTCCGGCTCTTTTTAGAGATCCGGCTCTTTCGGCTCGGCTCACTAAAAAGAGCCGGCTCTTTCGGCTCCGAACCGGCTCTTCAGGTTGTTTTGTTGCTTTAATTAATTTATTATTCACAATAATATAAAATTATGCACAAAAGGAATTACTAACGTAAAAAAGTGGTTTTATTTATATATGTTTATATATAAATATATGCGGTGGCCCCTAGAGACATAACACATACAAACTCCAAAACACATTTCTAGCATGAACTGAACTTCCAAAGCAGAGCTACTAGATCACTTAACCCTTTAAGACCTACCATAGAACCAAGTCCGCCAGAGCTTATATTATATTTTTACATGCTGTGGAGCCATTTTTGGGAGCATTTCAAGTTGCTATACATCAATACAACCATTATAGCCCAGATTTTAATAATATGTATTCATTAAGTGCATAGTAATTACATAAATTGCAAAAAAGTGCAATAAACTACAAAAAAATTGAAAATCGTTTTTGATTTTTTAACATATATTTGTAGTTAGAGAAATTTAAGAGGCTTATCCCTCAAAACTGTAAATACAAAAAAGTTGCACAAAATAGTTTCCCACCACAGGAAATTTATTTTGAGTGTCTTCATAGTTTTATTTTTGAAATACACCAATTTTTATACACTGCAGGAAAAACGAAAATAAATATTATACTGCAAATTTGCAAAAAAGCAGCATATGCATCAAAATAAACTATTTCCAGCAGTGCAATGTGAGTCCTAAGCATCCCAGAAACGACACAGAAAGTCATAAAGTCAAAGATAACTTTTAAAAAGAGCAGTATAGGCCCTGAGGCCCTGATGGCAAAAAAGACTACATTTCCGCGAAAATGACGTCACTTCCGGTTTCGGGCAGGTAATGGCGGAAATGCAAAAGTTCGCGCTGACGTCTATTCCAACGTAGGAAGTGTTATGAACAGCTGATCGGACCGGCAAAGCGTGTTTCTGGAATATTATGTTTTTGTTCCTGCAAGCGCTTTTTATGCAGTTTTTGCAAAGCTTTATGTGGAAGGAAACCGTGACCTAGGACAAGCTGATGGCATATGATGTAAGTACAACTCCTCCGGTTTCATATGCAAAAAAAATTTTTGCGCTAGCTTACGTGGTTGCAGTGCTACTGGGATTTAAAAATAGTTACGCAAAACAGAGCGTTCCCGCTCCGATCGGCTGTAAAGGGTTAAATTACACAATTGAAAGCATGTGTGTATTGTTTGTGTATTTATACACAGGCACTCAAATATATTCAAATAATTTAAAAAAAAGTTCATCTACCTGTTACTATCACACACCAAATCCGGTCGTTGGTACTTGCTGGCTTGTGTAGCCACAAGATAACAAAAGCTCAACACTGCGCCCAGCATCCTGAAGCACTTCTGTTGTCTTTTGTAAGTGTTTTGAGTTTTTATGTGCTTCTGAGTTTTTACGTGCTTCGGAGTTTGTACGTGTTTTTACGTGTTTTGGAGTTTTTACGTGTTTTGGAGTTTGTACGTGTTTTGGAGTTTGTATGTGCTTTGTCTCTAGGGACCACTGTAAATATACTTTTATTTATTCACGCCACATAAAATGTAATAAATAAATCATATAATACAAAAATCAACTATTCACATTTCAACTTTTACTAGTTAAATTTTCAGCTGTTTCCTTTTACAAATTTAAAGTGAAAACAACACAAAACACTGCAAAACACAATTAAATATAAATTATAATATGAAAACAAAAAGAACATGCACATTCTCTGTCATATGGGCCCGCATGAATCCGCACTTTCTGAATCCTTTATCATCTGCAACCGAAAATAGTTGTGGATGATTACTATACCTTTCTAATGTGAAGTTGTTGTCCCTGGCTCTCTTTCTCTCTCTCTCCCTCTTGCTCTGTTCCTGTGCTACTGAGTGTAACTATCGCCCCTGCCCCCTCTGCCCAGCGTAAAGCACAAGGCTCGCGTGCAGAGTGAAGCGGAAAAAAAGTGCGAGACAGAGGCTGAGAGAAAGGAAAAAAAAAAAAAAAACCCACGAGCCGTCACGGCTCGCGATAAGGAGCCGGCTCTCGTCGTTCACGTCAAAGAGCCGGCTCTAAGAGCCATTTCGTTCGCGAACGACCCATCACTACAGTGCAGTCCGTGCTGCAGGGAGAATGGACTGCCATACCTGTTATGTGTCTGTGAGCGAGGGAGGGAGAAAAAAGAGAGTGGAAAAGTACGAGTTGTCACTAGAGCTGGGCGATATAAGATTTTTTCATATCACGATATGTTTTTTTCATTTCAGGCGATAACGATATCTATCACGATATAAGCCAAATAACTATATTTGTAAGATTTAAATGTGCCGTTGCTCACAAGTAAAATGTGAAATAATCAGCAGCTTGTTTTTATTTAAATATTTATTTCCCATAATAAGTTCAACAGGGTAGATGTACTTAAGGAACATGAGACTTTTTCAGATAAATAAAGGCAAATATTGCAAAATACACAAAAGGCAGCCGCTAAAGCGTTTAAGTTTCAAAATAGAACAAACGAAACAGACGACTAAATTGTCAATTCCACTTAGAAACAAAATATTAATTCTAAAAAAAAATCTTAGTTTGTTTTACAGAAGAACAGACAAAATTGACTAACTTTTGTCAATATCAAATAAACTGAGAACTAAAAGGAAATTCTCAATCTCTCCTTGTTGTATAGCTTAGCTTTTCAAACAGTTTTAACAGTTACTTTAGTCTGACAAAAGCCGAATGACGAATTAGCGCTTCCAGTCAGAGACTGAGGCTACGTCCACACGTACACGGGTATTTTTGAAAACGGAGATTTTCCGTTTTCGTTTTAAAAAATAATCCCGTCCACACGTAAAGGCAGAAATGAAGGAAAACGCTGCTATGAACATGCCAAAGCAGCAGGTGGCGCTAGATTCCTAACCGTGCAGAAATGTTGGCCAATCAGAAGTCTAGAAGCCTCGGTGGGAAAAAGTAAACAAAGCTGGGGCATAGAAGCAGAACCGAGTGGTATGTGTGGAGGGACAGTAACTGTGTGTATATGTAAGCATTTAAACACTGCAGAGAGTAGAATTAACAGTAACAGTATTGTAGAAATTCATTTCACCGAAACAATAACGTGGCGCACAGTGTGACGTCAAAAAATGCGCACACCTTTGACGCTGCGTTTTCTCCGTTTTTCTAGTCCACACGTAAATGCAAAAACGGAGTTTTCAAAAATATCCACCCTGGCCGGAGTTTTTAAAAATCTTCGTTTTCAGTGACCAAAAACGCCGTTTACGTGTGGACGAAAGGTGCAAACGCATAGAAAAATCTGCGTTTTCAAAAATACCCGGGTACGTGTGGACGTAGCGCATGCACCAGTTTATTGTATTTCCAGACTTGCTTTCGGCACAATTTACAGTGCACGCTACTCTGTTTTTTGTCAGACTTGAAATAGCCAAAATACCTTCACACTACGGAACTTCTATGGCTCTTCCGTTTGACAATCTCTCCGGCATTGGAACCATCATCTGTTTTCTCTTCGGTAACCTTCGGTCACGCTCGGTTGATTTTTCTAGTCGGCACACTAATTTCCTCCATTACCCGGGCGGTACGGTGGCTGGCTGCTTCCCAAACAAATACACATGTGCGGCTTGGCACTTGTGCTGTACGTAACAAGTCACGTGACGTGACGCTGCGGCTGTGATTGGTTCGGCTCTGCGCTACTTAATTTGGAATGGCTGTTTTTTTTGGGGTTTTTTTTGTTTTTTTAAGAGGACAAGAGCGGCGAGGTCTATCGCGATAGGTTAATTTTTCTATCGAGAAAAAGTTATATCGCGATACATATCATTATCGTTCTATCGCCCAGCTCTAGTTGTCACCGAGCAGAAACGGGAGCTGGAAGCATTTGATAACCACTGCAGCCAAAAAGAGTGCCTGACGAGCCCAGTTGTAGGTAAGCTATTAAGACTCGACTGTACACTGTGTTCGTGTTTTCCTCTGAAACAATAAGTTCCGTTGGAGCAGCCTTTCAACGCCTCTCTCTGTCTCTCGCTAGTAAAGTTGACCCAGACAACAAAGTAAAGCTAGTTTTCAGCTACAAGCCCGACACGAACCCGACGTATTAGCCAGAGGTCCCTTTACTACAGTTCGGAGCCGCGGACCTGTTTTATATATACTGAATAGTTTTCTATACGAGATCACTGCAAAAAGTGCAGCCTTACCTAATGTCCACCCTACTGTTACTCATTTTATATTAAGATTTAAAAATCTAGTTGCTACTGGTATGGCGAGTAGCTTTCAGCAATAGTAATAAATCACACAGCAATAGGACATTCATTAGTTGTAAAAAACCATCATAATATATTAGGTAATCCAAAGTATTCAGAATACATTACTCTCATTGAGTAACATATTCTGTAATACGTTACAGAATACATTTTGGGGCATGTATTCTGTAATCTGTAGTGGAATACATTTTAAAAGTAACCTTCCCAACACTGAACAAATCAAATGTGAATGGGAAGAAATCATGCTGGATATCTGCACCAATATGTACTGGGAAAAGATTTCACACTGATGGAAATGATTCAACCTACAGAGGGTGAAAAACGATGTGGTACGCTAGTCCAGTTTGCTAAAATTTCATTGCAGCAACACGAAATGGTGCTTGTTTGCATGTCTGACAACGTCTGCTGCCACCAGTGACACTGACCCCAGCTGAATGTAAAACTAGTGAAAAAACAGTCAGAAAAGATGAGGAGGGCCTTTACCTGTAAAACCATTCCTGTTTTGGAGTTGTGTCAGTGTTGCCTCTCTAGTGGAATTGTTGTTAATTTCATTAACACCAAAGCAGCTGAAACTGATTAACAACCTCTTCTGTTATTTAACTGTCAGATCAGTGTCCCTGATGTTTAACTGACTTATTTTATTTCATTTACCCTAAACCACTGTTCCTTAATAAAGATGTACAGTAGAGTTACTCTTACTGCAGTGAGTCATTTCAATATTAACTTCCCATTGCACAGGAAAGAGAAGCAAAGTAGGTCATAGGATATGATGGATATTTTTACTTATAAAAAATAAACATTATTACTGATCAATTCTGATGTGCATTATGTAGTTGAGGTTTGCAGGGAAGAAGGGAAAACATAATGAAACAGAGTGAGATGTCCACACAAGTTACCTACACAATCTGTTTAGAAGTATGACTCAAATGATTAGCCAGTGCGCTGCACTTTCTACGCTGTTGTTTTACATTGGAGTTATTATTATTTCAGTTTTTCTGATTTTATGTTAACCGGCAGCGGTCACGCAGTGCTCAAATCCGTGACAAAAACACAACCTGTTTGTTCAAGTGCAGAGTATAATCCTTCTCTGTATCATAAAGGCTGCTATCTCACAAACAGATACTTTGTCTTTCAGCTCCTCCACCTTAATTCGCACGTGCACACACGCACGCACGCGGACGCCAGCAGACACGCTGTCCTCCACCTCCCACGCCTCCTTAATGTTTTTTGCCACAACAGTTGCCATGGTGTCTCGGCTCGCCCGCTGCGCTGGACAATAACAGGGACGTGTGTGTTTCTGTGATATCGTCTATACGCATGTGTCAGCATATAATAGGACGCGCTAATGTTGTCTAATAGTGCAGCTTATACCCAATAATGTGCTGTGATTCTTCACAAGGTAATTGTATTTGAATACATTTCTGTAAATTTGTGCTGTGTGATGTATTTGGTGGCTGCAGGAAAGTCAGAAATAGCCTGCACTTGTTGCCATAGCGCCACAGTAGAAGCGTCTGGGTCATTATGGGACGCTGGGAGAGTGACATGACATCAGCATGCTCACATGGGCTGAGATTGGAGATACAAAGTCACAGGGTTGGCGGTGGTTCTTAACCACACATGTGAGCGATGAACACTACGATATCACATATTTTCTCTTTTTTGGGTGTTCGAAAGACTTTCCCACAAATTCAAACATTCTTCTTTTATAGAAGCTGACAGTACGTGAAGAAAACAGCAGCCCCACGCGTGCTATAATACGTCAAGAGAGCCACCATAGCAAAACCTTACTTTGTCTTCTTGCCGCTTGTCGCTGACACAGTTCTGTCTGACGTGGGAGGTTCGGACCGGCTCTTGACTAACAACCGTTAAGGAGATTTTCTCCGGCAAGCGAATATCCAGAGACGCTCGAGAGGAGGGTTTGGAATAGCTTGAATAGTAGAATAAAATGTTCACTGACTGATGTGACGCAAGTGTGTTTGTTCAAGCCTCTTCCAGCAGAAGGATAGCTTCACTCTCTGCACATTTATCCAAACACATCGGATGGGCCCTTGTGTGTATTTGTGCACCAGCTTTTGTGTGTATGACTCTGCCATCATGGATATCTGAGATCTGTTAGAGCTGAAACACTGGATGTTTGGACAGCGTTTGAACTCGTTTTATATGAATTCACACAAACAAACCTGTCCTGATGCTTTAAAGTATTCTCAAGTCTTCTTGAGTCTCCTCAAATCCCCTGTCATTCCAAAGATCTAAACATTCTTGTAATTGTGTGGTCTTGAGCAACAGTCCTTAGGTTTTATGAAGGTCTTTCAAAGTTTTTCTTTGGACTTCGGCAGCTTTTATACTCATTTTCAGTCCAGTCCTTATACCTGACAATTTTCAGAGGAATGTTCCTTTGTCTGTTACGCCACCGGACACTAATCCATGTGTCATTCAAGGATAAAAAATGTACTTACTTAAGGGATAAAAGTTTTGAATCTATACAATGGGCAGGTTCCTACTTAGTACTTTTCTACTTGTGCACTCAACTGACTTTATACAACTTGTCTCATTTACATGGTTGCATCAAACAGCAACTTGGAGTTCAGCATTTTCACCAAGGATACTTTGGCATGCAGACTGGAAGAACCAAGGATCGTACCTCCAACCTCATAATTAGTAGCTGCCATGCTCTACCTCTTGAGCCAAGGCCACTTATACATTGCAGATAACTAGGCAAAGTCTAAGTGACTAAGCAATCTCTTGCAAAAGCATGTTGAATTTACAAAAAATAAGCCATAAAAGAGTATTTCTGCACCAACAAGGTGTTCCAAAACAGCTATTAACTGAAAATTAACAAAATTTCTCTAAACAGTTTCTTTGTCTGACACCTTGCACTCCAAATCTGCAAGTAGAGAGCCATTTCAGCCATCAAAACACAATGAAATCAAATTAAACAGTTTTGTATTTCTTATAATGACTTAGCAGTATACCCTGGGTGTTGGTGGGGTTAACATCCAATCTGATCCTTGCCTGCAAATGTATTTGCTTAATGTTTCCATTTGGTTTTTGAATTACTAATCATACAAGCACCAGGTGCAGAAGCACGGACACAGACAAAAAAGGAGCTGAATGGCTGTTACTAACATACTGTACCTGGCTCCCGTTGCCTGTATTGTTCTGCTTATTTTCACCACTATGATAATCAGCTCAGTCTGGTCACTGCCGCACTTTCCCATGCAAATCAATTTGTCTCATAAATTTGAAGGTATCAGGTGTTTGTTTATGCCAGAATAGGCCAAAGCCTTCTGTGAAGGAGCTAAAACAAGGAGGTATCTTAGAGACTGTTGAGATGAGAAATACTTCCCTCCCTCCTCCCTGGAGTCATATCTCTTTCTCTGTCACGCCTACCATCTTCTTTCTTTGTGTTTAAAGTCATCCATCTCTCTTCTGTGTGCTGTGTTTGCAGTACACCCTGGCCCACATCTTCCGACAGCAGCTTCTTTCATTTGAAGAATGGAAAACAACAGGTAGCATGAAGCAGAGCAATGCCACAAATGCAATTAAAGCCACAAGAAGACAAATTTCTCCAGCTTAATCGAGTCTGCTGCGATGATAAAAGTAGAAGCTGCAGATTTCTCCCTTTGGTTAGGCCTCCTGTGGACTTTGAACTCAGTTTTACTCTTATGTTAATAACAAATTAGCACAAGTGACACTGCTTTAGCATACCCGTCAATTGTGTTTATGAGAGTGTGTGCATTTGCATGTATTTGGATTCTTTGCATTTTTCCAATATTCCCTTTTTACAACTATGTGTGCATTCCTACACTTGCAGGATTGCAGGATCAAAGAACATGCTGATATGACCTGTACAGTATATATTTGCATAGCTGGATACACAGAACATAGACGTGTGTGATCAGAGCAGCATGGAAGTCACCTGGCCTGAAGCATATCAAACGGTTACCAAAGTCAGAGCGAGCGGCCTCAATTCTTCTCAGTTCATGGTATAAATATTTAGCCTGCTGTATAAACACAGCAGCGTTTGAGAAATGTGCTGTTCACAAATGAAAGCAATGCTTTTATCCTTTTACTGATAATATGGGTGAAAGACAAAACTGTTGATTCAACATGTGCAGCTATCTTTACAATATAGTAATAATAATGGATTGCATTTATATAGCGCTTTTCGAGACGCTCAAAGCGCTTTACAATTTCACTATTCATTCACTCTCACATTCACACACTGAATGGAAGCAAGCTGCCCAGGGGCAGACTGATAGAAGCGAGGCTGCCATATCGCACCAACGGCCCCTCTGGCCATCACCAGTAGGCGGTAGGTGAAGTGTCTTGCCCAAGGACACAACAGATAGTGCTGGGGATCAGACGGGTTTCCCAACCCCCTGAACCACGGTTTCCCCACAAACCACGGTTGCCCCACAAATAATGCACAATAAATGCATCTTTTTAATATGGGAATGGCTGGTATCAAGGTAGGTTGCAAAGTGGCGTGCAGATGTTGCAACATTTGCAGGCAGGCTGCAGCAGTGTATATAATATGTCTAAGGTGTTTATATAAGACAGATCTCAATCAAATGCATAGAAGAGTGTTAACTGAACCATTTAGCAAATGTAACTCAAACATGGATATTTTTCAGGCAATATTTTCAGTTAAAGATCAACATACAGTATGCCTCTAAAGTGTATTTACAGCAGTAGGAATCAAATCTCTAAAGCACATCGGGATAAACATATCAGGCTATCACTGGGTTTGGTCTTTCATGGGATTCATTAACAATAATAAAAATGCAGATTATCACCAGTCTCATCCATCAGCAAGTTGACCTTCCAGTCATCCTCCCAATAACAGGCAATTTAAAGTCTCAGCATTTTCTTCACATTATTCTGGCAGCACATTGGTATGCTCCACTTGTAAATTGTTCAGCTGCTTTAACAATTTGTCCAGTAAGAATGCTTCCAATAGAACTTGTCTACAATGACTTTAAACATTTACTTTGTCTGATTTGGATTTCACCACTGAAACATCTAAATATGGAAGAGCAGAATAAACTTGGGATTTTTTAGGCACATACACCCAAAGACACATGGAGGTTTTATGTTCTGAGAAGGTTAATTTCCTAGACAGTTACTGATATGCGGTTTACCCTGAGCTTCAGCAGGCAGTGACTGTGTGTATGTGTGTTTAGGTGGAGGACGAAGAAAAGTATAAGGAAGACAGGAGGTGGGGTTTGACAGATCCATCTCCCATGTCTTTTTCTCTCTCTGGAATGCAGCTGGAATCTAAGCTAGACTCCCTGGTTGGCTCCACCCACACTCCCACCACCTTGTATCATTGTACACACAGAAACATGCTGGGTTTGCGCTAGCTATAACTTCTGTTGTGTCACTTTAGCCGTAAAATAAGAAATTGAATGTTCCAATCTTTCCAGTTGATGTGGAGCTTAAAGCACGCTCCTTTCCTCCTCCTTTGTGTGTGTGCAAACTGGAAACAGAGCACTTGCCTGACACTGACTGGAAAGTATGTTTGCCAGGTTGTTAGCCAAACTTTAGCTTTTGGTGGACAGATTTCAGTAATTTAGGTAAAACATCAGTGATGACACATGATATTTTGACTATATTACTTAGATGAAAAAAACAGAAACAATTTTCATGGTATTGGTGCTTATTTCATTTACACACAACCAATTTATCATGTACGTATGAAATATTGCTAATAAGCCTTCATACCTGAGGCATATACTCTCTAGCAGAGATGGAGATAGCCATGACTTAACCTGTTGGTCTGTTGGCTATGTGGCTGTTTATATATTGGTGTTTTGCAATCTTGAGCCAAAAATTACCTTAGTTGTCTAAGACATTTAACACATCAAAATCAACATTAATACTAATTGTTGGTAAAGTTGCTTATGTTGTACTAACCCAATATGTCCATGGCATGCCACAAAGACTAACACTGAGCAGTGCTGATTTTCTAACACTGGAAAATAACTCAAAATGTTAGAAATATTCCAGTGTTAGAAAATCAGCACTGCTCAGTGTTAGTCTTTGTTAATCTTCAAAACTGACTAGGTTACTTTTAAACATATAACACTGTCAAAAGTGTTAATTTAACACTCAACAGTGTTGTATTTAACACTCAGAGGTGTGGACCCATATAGACACTCTCTAGTGTTAATTTAACACTGGAGATTTTGCTGTGAATCATTATCATATGATTTAGGGGGTTTTTTT
Organism: Rhamphochromis sp. 'chilingali'; assembly: GCF_963969265.1. Classification (NCBI taxonomy): domain Eukaryota; kingdom Metazoa; phylum Chordata; class Actinopteri; order Cichliformes; family Cichlidae; genus Rhamphochromis; species Rhamphochromis sp. 'chilingali'. The sequence goes on along the minus strand of NC_137931.1, from coordinate 9,053,559 downwards.
CCAAGTAAAGAGAGCACGGGTACAGTTATATGTTAACAACTGGAATAGAAATCATAACCTTGTGCTTGTGCTGTAGTTTGCCGGAAATATAAATATGCGCTTCCTTATGCCTATGCATAGCATTACATTAGATATGAAGGACATTAAAGGTAAATTGCATTTTTCACTTCACATCTCTATTCCTACTTTGATTGTATTTGTTAGTTCGTTCATCTTCCTCTTGTCTGATTTTTCCATTGCTGAGAAGCTGCACTGACTGCGTCAGAGCCTTTGAACATATAAACTATCGCTTAATGCTTACGTTAAAAAATGACGCTTTCTTTGTTCTCACTCCTACAGCCAGGGTCAGCGGCGGTGTTTACATCACTGAGTTGTTGCTGTGGCAACAGACAGAACAGTCAGAAAGGAGAGAGTCTGCAGAGTTGGAGTTTGAAGTCCTTGAAAAGTAAAATGGAAACAAGCAAAAGAGGAACAGAATCTGCACGGTAATTAGTTCTGTGTGCATATTTCTTCTAAGATGCTTTCATATCCTCTTTGAAAGTCCGCTGGCAAATGCTGATGCTCAGATGTTATAGCAAATGATTTAAAGACAGCATAATGTGGTAGAAATGTGAAATATGTGTCACATTTTGTAAGTAAAAAGCATGAGCTGTAGTTCTAAAACAGTGACTGTAAATAAAAGATGGAAATCACCAACTGGTTTGTGGTTTGTACTGTTTTGCCTTAAGCTTCACCTTTTTCCTATATCTTGTTTTTTTTTTTTTAGAAACACAAGTCACCTTATAGGTCAAGTTATTTTGGTTAACAAGGAATTTATGGATGCTTCGCACAGCAAATTAACACTAGCATAAGCAAGTAAAATTAGTCACATGTCAAGTCATGCTATCTGTCACATGATTGCTTTGCAATTTTTTTCCAAAAGGCACGAGCTCCAATAACATGTCTGAGAGGTCCGGTAGGGTGAAATTACTCGTCTAACAGACAGCTAGCAACTATGGCAATTTAGTTTAGCATCGACCTAGCTTTCAGGCAAAGCAGGTAGGCTTTTTAATATTGGGCATTTTAACATAATACTCTGTGGGAGTGCCTCACTTGGGGAGACAGTCAAAGTTAAAAGTCCAGTTCAGCTTTGGCTTCATTTTGGATCCCTACCAAAACAAACCAGATGAGAGGCAAACATTCTAAACAAATCTGCCACTTAACTGTATATAAACACTTTGGTTTGACCAATAGTTCTACATGGTAATACATCTAAAAAAAACACCTAAACGATTGGATTAGAGTTGTTTTTCTTAATAAATTGCAGTAAACAATGTCTTATTGTCCTTTTCATTGGGAATGCATCTGTGAATTAAGTAAATAAAATGTAAAGAAGCTAACATAGAGACAGACATCAACCTATAAAAAGCTGAAAATATAGAAAGTATAGAGAAGATGGACATGTGGACATGACTTAAACTTGCATTCTAACTAGTAGCCAGCAGAGGCAACACATGTGGTTGCAAAAAGATATCCGGTTATATAAAAAAAAGTCAATAGGAAACAGCTCACGGGTCCCTAGCTCTATGACCTCACATCATCTGCTTTAATGTCTTATTAAAAACAACATGATATTATAAGTTGCTAATGAATGATTATGCAGTATCCCTAATTTTCAGTCAGATCTGCTGCTTAATCTTGATGTCCAGCTTTAAAATGCTGAGATAGAGAAAAAAAGTTCAACTTGAGGTTTCAAATTAAGAGTTTTGTAACCAGCTGGTGACATCATGTTGGCTATGTCCATCTTTTTTATACAGCCTGTGGTTTAGTCTCCTGTGGCTCAATATAAAATCTAAATTCTGTAAATACAGGCTATCAACCAAATCTAAACATTCAGCTATCTTAGAGCCAGCATACCCCACATTTTCTTTACAATAGCTGAGTGTCTACATGTTTAACAGAAATCAAAATGGAAAGATTTACTAACTTCATGAAGCCAAAAAGCATACAGAGAACCTTTAAAGAACACGCAGTGAAGCACACACTGCACGTCTGAACACACACTGTATGACTGCAGTAAGTCATTTTAGAGCCTATTAAATCTCCATTAACACACAGCCTCCCTGCTAGCCAGAGCTAATCCGACACAGGTGTGTGTGTGTTTGTGGTAGGTTTTTTTTTTGGTTTTGTTTTGTTTTTTTGTTTTTACCTCATGTCTTCTTTCCCCCTATTTTCTCTTGGCATGTCTATTATTTTCCTACTTAGTTTCTCTCCATCTCTCACTCTCTAGACATTTCTCAATTTCATATCGGTAATTTAGCAAAAGTCCTCTTTTTCAGCATTCTCGCTTAAAGCTGGCAGCTTGACAACAGCAAACCCTCCTCCAATTAGGTCAAATTAAGGCAAATTGCAGCTCTCAGTGGGAAACCAAGCTGACACACCTCACACTCTTATTAAGCACAGTCATCTCTTCATGCTCAGCTCTAGAGTTTAGCTCTTTGAAATAATTTGTCTGCCTTTGTTTTGAGGCCTCCAAAAGTAAACCCTGCATGCTAATTGACATCTGACCTGCTACTTGAGGTCCCTCCATTAGCTTTTTCTTCTTCAGCCTTTAAGTTTCACTTTAATTATTTTGCAGTGAGAGACAAAAATAGATGCAAGGTTTGCTATTGCTATTGCTTTCGATTGTGTTCTTTACACTTTTGCTAAGTTTTCATCACTTGTCAGTCTTCTGTCTCGTCTTCTGCTTTTTAAAAAAAAATAAAAATTTCTGCTACGGGGAAAGTAAAAATGCAAGAAAGACCAAACAGCAGCCTGCAGGACTGAAAAATGCCAAGCCAAAGAGGTAGTGCCAAAAACTGCAGTTTTTGGAGTGGCCACTTGTGGCATTACAAAAGGCAATATTAAATTCTATTGACAGTTTTCAACTTGCTGTACAATACATAATTTAAAAAATAAATAAAACAAAATTCATCCACTTGGATACTGTTAAAATGTAAAGTAGATTAACAAATGTGCAACATGGACAGCCGTAGCCCATAACTGTCTGCTAGGCCTGAAGTCGCTGAACTGGACGTGGCCACCAGGTAAAAGTTTGTGAAATATGTCCGATACAAGTTGAGTGAACCTCATCAAATGAAGCTGTCCGATAACAACGCTATGGAGGTGTGTTGTTGAGGATTGTGTCAGTAATTGCCACTGGTTAGCCTCTGTTAGCTGCTGTTAGCCACCGCTAACAGAAACGAAAGCATTCTTTTAAGTGACTCTGACGTTGTCACACTCGGACACTTAGCGAATAAATTTTCATTCAATTTGTGAATGTAATCAAACTGTCTCTGAGAGGAAAAGTGTGTGGGTTTTTTGTTTTTTTTTTAGGAAACTTGAGTCTTACCTGGCATAATGTTAGCTTATAACTAACTATCATTGTTTAGCCAGCTAAAGCCAGTTAGTTGTTGGAAGGGTTGCATGTCTTATCTGCTGAAAATCAGTAATAACAATATCAGAAAATAAATAATCTATAAGCTAAGCTATTAAATAAGTTATTATATTACTAAAACTAATATAATCAACATTTTAGCTATATTTAGAGATTTTGAATGTTTACACTGCAAAAAACGATTTTCAAGAAAGTAAAAAAAACCTTGTTTATGGACATTTTTTCTTATTTTTTGCCTAAAAAGAAAATATATTCTTAACAAGCAAGTTTTGGACAAGAAAATAAAGCTTATTCTAGGAAAATATGTCTAACTTTTCCTTAAAAGGATATTTCAGCTCATCTTGAGCTTTATTTACCAGTTACAAGGCATGACAATGGTTTGGTTGAATTTCCAGAATAAAAATAAGATTATTTTTCTCATTTCAAGAGTAAGGGCATTTAAACAGCTGCTCAGTTTAAGAAATGTATTTATTGACACTAAAGTTTAATATAATTGCTGTCAAGTTTGACACAATATGCAGTATATGAACAAAGGCAGGAACTAAAAGCACATGGTAAACATGAAATACAGGCCCATTTGAAAAACAGAAACAGCACAACTCATTCACTTTAGGCCATGTCAAACAGAATAATAGATCAGCATCAGTATATCTATACTATGGCAATGCTAAAATCGCATTCAACTGTCAGAATTTATAGGAAAACAACAACTTAATTTTAAAAATTGTCACAAAACTGTCCAAAACAATAACCTGAAAATACAGTTCATGCATGTAAAGCAGTGTACCTTTTATAAAACATATGTTGAGCTCACGTGTAGTCCAATTACATCACCCAGGTAATATTTCATGACCGCACATGTCATATCTTTGTGTGTGAAACTGTAATATGGAATGGAATCTCATATCATATCATTGTTGGCTGGCTTTCCACCACTGAATCAGTCCTGTATGCCCACATGTTACTCAGATTTCTGTTCACTGCTGATGAGGGTTCCCTCCTAGAACTGCAATTGAGATTGGTTGATTAATTGACTAGTTGCGGATAAGGAAATTAAATACAAGGTACACTGATAATTTCTAAAAAATTTTAATGTCAGAAATATACTGCATTTTATAATTTACTCTAAAATATGCATGTTTTCAAGCTGAGTTTAATAAATGGATATTCATTTAATGCTCATTGCTATTTGGCAGCTTAACTGTAGTTTAAAAGCCTTGAAAAATCCTCAAAAACCTAAAATGGGAAAGCTAAACTAAAGAACACAGGAAACATGGAAAATGTTGCAAAAACCTTACAACCTTGAACAAGGAACATAAGACATGAAAACATCAGGGAGGGAACACAGATGATAACACAGGAGAGAATACAGACGATCCGACAAAGAACACACTAAATATACACACACAAAAGGAAACGAGGAATTGGCAGACAGGCACGAAACACAGCTGACACTAATCAGATGAGAAGAGACCAGGAGGAAGCAAAACAGAATACACCGATGCAGGGCAGGGACTATCAAAGTAAAACAGGAATAAACACGAATATCGAACCAGGGACAATACACTGAAGACAAGGGAGGTACAGAGAACACCTAAACACTGGAAATAATTAACAAATAACTAGGAAACTAACTGACACAATGAATATTAATAAACACAAACAACCAAGGAGACTGCGGACCATGACAATCGGTTTATTTAAAACAAAAGTTTAAAAAAATACAAAATGTTGTTTTCTCTAGTAGAAGAAATTAAACACTATCAGAATATTCTTTATAAATAGATAGCATTGTTGTGGATTATAAGGAATAAGCATTAACATATCTACTGTTAAGCTGTAAAAACAAGTAGACATCTAACATGAATATTTTATATGATTATTTTCAAAGATATTAAAGTATATAGTCAGTCTCACCTTACAGATTTTTGTGTCCTAATCGATCCGCTGCATCGTCCATTGGCAAGGTGGTCGGAGTGTGTTCGAAGAATGTGATACCAAAATTAGCTGTAAACACGATATTCTTTGACACATCCATCTATGCCACAATCTTCACGGAAATCTGGACTATGGCTATGTGCAGAATTAATATGACTCAGTAGGGATTTGAGGGTCAGACCCACAAAAACGATGTAGATAACACAGCGCCAAATCATTTTGTTTTACTGGTCTGTGAACTACTTTTCCCATAAAGTCAAGATAACCAGGATTATTCCATTATGGGGTAGGAATGGCTATCCTAATTCAGTGCCTTATAACAGCTGTAGTAAGTAACAGCACCCACACGTCAGTATTTACAGAACATAATCTAACTAAATAGTCAAATATTTAAATATATATCATTTTATAGGTATAAAAGAGCGAACTAAACCATTTCCGTACACAACCCCATACTCCTGAGTTGGTACAGCCCACCTTCCCGCCTCTAGCTCCGTGCCTAAGCGGTTGGATTGCAGGATTTTGGGGTCTGGGTGTAGATGCGATACAGTTGGTACAGTGTGAAGAAATTAAGGCACGCTATGGAAAAACTGGACGAAATAACAATTGCCAACCTGAAAGGTATGTGACTGTTTTGTTTTTTCTATGTTTTGTGTTCTGGTATGTTGAATGTTAAGTCGCTAGCATGGCAGGCTATACCCGGTTGTTAGCTTAGCTTAGCTGTGCGGTTAGCTTAGTTGCATTAGCATTTTTAAATATGCTAGTGCAGAAAGTTATGAAAGAATTCATGTCCAGTTATTAGTTTCAGTGTCTGTGAATTTATTCAACAAGTGTGCAAAGTGCCATAAGTTAATGCCAGTTTTACAGAAATTGTGGGAGTTTCAAATTTCTATTAGTGAAGTTATTTCATTATATACTTTAGCCCAGGAAGCAAAAAAAAAAAATACATTTATATGTATACATGCATTTAATTGATGTATCACAAATATATTACTTTTACCAGTCAATAGGAGGAAGGTAATTTAGAACCTGTGGAGCAGTGAGGAGGGAGAATAATGGAATAGAGTCATGGTTTTAAATGGTAAATATTAAATTATGTTTCCTATGTATCCTGTCTGTTACCCAAGCAAAGCTGTCAGCTGGCTTGCACATGAGGATAATGCAATGTAGTGATAATTGGAAACTCGTATTGCAGAAGCAAATGTTGGAGAAGACCTGCTCTCATCACTTTCACGAGATGACATCAAAGATCTGTTTCCTGGTCCTGAACATTGCCTCAGGCGTCGGGCTCTATGGCTTGCAGTGCACAAATGTGAAGAAGTAAGTTCTGTCCTATCGCTGTGTGACAAAACTGAGAACACACCAGCTTGTTTTATGCAGTTTCAAATAATTCCACCAATACTCACTTAACAGATAGACAGTAGAATCTTCTTTAGTTTTGATTTAAATCAAGTGGCCTACACATTTATTAAATATACATATTTTTTATTGTTCAACACTTTACTGATATTTTGTTGTACTATCTTTCATATTTAGAGACCTAAAGTTCTTGTGCAATTTTATGTGAAATTAGCCCTATGTACACTGTATTTTAGAACAAGACTGCTGCTGAAAAAACGCTAACAACTACTGGAGATGGTGACTTCTTCAGAGAGGAACCCAGCACTTACCTCCATCCAAAAACTTTGGATGGAGGTAATGCTACAGTATCTTGATTTGTCTACATTTATGCTTTGCAGATTACATTATTTGCAATGTTTAATGGTGTTGCCCTGTCTTATTTTTCTTTTTTCAAACCAGTGGAACATGCAGCAGCTGTGTTCAGAGCCCTTCCCATGCTTTTCCCTTCCAGCACAGTACCACCTAAGAAGCTGGGCATCTGTAGTGAGGCTTTTTTCCATGTCCTAAAGGTAAGGCTGCAATATTCTATGTGTATATATTGTTGAATTTTGCAGTTACTCATGTTTTCATTTTATATATTTTACTGTGGAGTCAGTCAAATATTCTTAAAGTTCAGATCCCCATAACATGTTGATGTTAATAAAACCTACAAAAAAAGTTGATCTATTTTAAACTGTAATGCAACTCAAAAATTGTGTTTCTTACAGTCTTGTTCTAATACTCTTTTTTTCTGTCATGTAGACTTCAGAAGACCCTGAAGGCTACCTGCGTCAGCGACCCCTGGCTTGTCCAGTTCTGCTTGTCTCTGAAGGCAACTGCATGATAGCTGTTGGAACCACACCGGTGAGCACTTTTGACCGGAAGGATCTTAATGAGGGACTGCTCTATCTGATGGCATATTACTATGCCCTCCACCTCACATATCCATAGTGCATTTCCACACTGCTGTCTGTCTTGCAAACTGAAATACTCAAAGACTCCATCCATGACCGAGATTCAACCCCCTCTTACAAGAAGGCGCTTGGTGAGTGGAAGTCATTCATTGAGTGAGTCTCCCAGATGACAGACTCCATCTGCCTTGTTTATCAGACTCAGTGTTAGTCAGTGAGGTTGTTTTTTTTTCTATAGAAAAGTTGTTCAAATGTAAAACACTTGTTTGTTTGTGTGGTCGTTAAACTTGTTCTTCTAAAATGTTATGTAATATAGGATTTGAAATAGTGATTGTTTTAAGCTTCAGCAAAATTTATTTTTGATACCAGCCATGAGTGTGTTATACTGTTATTATTCGTTTTAAGAGTATCTGGAATATGCACTTCTTATATTGGCCATGTTACACAGTACCCTGCTGAAATGTATAATTTTAGGCATGATTCTCCTGGAACAGACCTCAGTGAGTTACTGACCCATTGCTGTGTCAATAAAAGCGCAAAATCTAAGAGTGCTTTTGCTGTCTTAATTTAAGATGAATTCCCTTATTTTTAGTAGCTTTTTGAAGAGATGGTGTCTTATTCTCAGGAATTTTTGCTGATTATTGTTCTCAGAGTCGAAACATAATTCTTATAGTTAGCTCAATCAAGAAAGAAACAATTCAGTTTTAAGAAAATTTGTCCTATAGTAAGGTGTTTTTTTTAATGTGAAAAATCTAAATTAAGGTGTAGAATCTTAAAGTAAGCAAATAATTCTTGAAAACAGCTTGTTCAAGAAAGCATAATACTCATTTTAGGTGCAGATTTTCTAAATATCAAAGTGTCTTTTACTTATAATAAGTCACATTTTCTTCAAATAAGCATACATTTTAGACAATTTTGTCTAGTTAAAAGGCATATGGCAGTTAGATTAATTTGCTAGTTTTAAGAATTCTAGTCAAGCAACTTTTGCTTACCCCATTGGCAGATTTTTTTGCTCAAAACAAGAAAAATTTGTCAGATTTAAGAATATTTGGCTTGTTTCAAGTATAGCTGTTTTTGCAGTGTAGCAGATTTCCTCGTTCTTTTAGAATTCTCATAAATCTGGAAATCTTTTTAATAGAATCCTGTTGGGCTACAGAGGGTTAATTATTTTAGCATGCTAGCTATGTTAGCTAGCATTAGCTTATAACTGAGCATTCCAGCTTCTTTCAAAAGAAGGTAGAGTACACTGGTCACACTGGCCAAAAATAATAAAAATGATTTGAAAATGAGTCAAGAATTTAGAGGGTGATGCCTTGTGGCTACATACAACTTTTTATATTGGCGATTGCTAGTAGGGCTTTTCTAAAGACTGTTCAGAGTAGATAAAGGACTATTTAAATAGGAAAAGTCAGCAAAGTGCAGGGTTAAGCTTCATTTTACAAAAATGAAGTTTTCCTATGATTTTTTCTTCTTCTTTTTTTTGTAAAAGCAAACGTGTTTTTATCATTCCAATCCAAAAGGTAGGTCAACAATTTTTGAATCTTCTGGGACTACTGGACCTCAAAAACTAATATCCCATATATGAGCATGCACACGCACACTCAGATACACACACCAAAATGTTCTGGGAAGGTGCGCTGCAGGAGAGAATAGGATCTCTGCTTGGAAGTGACGCTGTTCCCTACTAAAGCAGTACAAACACACATTGTTATGTTTGTGTGTGTGTGGATGTGTGTGGATAATGTGTGTGCTGGTGACAGTACAAACAACTCCATTCGGCTGCAGTTACCTTATGAGCATACTAAGCTAGTGTGTAATAAGAACAACACATACCCACATTTACCAGAAGATTTTATTGCTCAGATAGCTTTAACAGCAGGGGACGTGATTGTATCAGTGCTCTGCAGCCCACAACCAATCAAGAAAACATCATCTATATAAATAAGGCTTAAATGTTTGAGGGCTGTAAAACATTCTTATGGAGTTAACATGTTTCGGGAACTCAGATCAAATCGCTGGATTTTTCCTCCTTGTCCAGTGCATTTATTAAAGGTTTTATTTGGCCCCAGTGCTGTGAAATACACTCTGCCTGCAGCCGTTATCAGCTATTGTCATGTATTTATAAGATACTTATGACACAGAAATGCTGAAGAGACAGATGTGTGCAGCTGTGACTGGCCACAACACAGCCCACCCACATTTTTACAGTGATTCATCTTGTGTGTGTGTGTGTGTCCATGTTTGCATGTGAGACAGTCAGGAGACAGCTCAGTGTTCCCCAAGTTTGTCCACAAACCAAAAGGGTTATTAGAAGCTTGCTGGTGCCCTCTGCTGGCTAAAAAAATTTCTACATTTAATTTAAACATGGCCGCATTTTACTGAATTACATTAGATGATAATGGCATTTCTATATCCTCAGAAAGGCAGGTTCAGGGCTTAAAAATATTGCCCTAATGATATTGGTTAAACCCCCAGTCTTCAGCTGATGCTGTTTTTTCTGATGTCATGAATTTTTAATTGAGTTTACATGTTGTGTGTTATCCATCACTCCCATGTGTGTCTGTTTCTTTCTTCGTTCCTGTTTTTTGAATCGCCATTGTTTCCTATCATGCATAGATTGAAACACTCAACTCTACTTAGTTCCTTGCTTTTACACCCCCTGCCTGTTGCTTGTGTTTACATATCGGGCCCTCTTTCCTAACAAACCATGACAGGAAATTTCTTGTTTTAAAGCTCAAGCTCTAGCTAAGTCTTTTTTTAACTGACTAAATTTATTAATATTTGTTTTAGTAATGAGTAATAAGGAACTCAGGGGTCTCTCATTAACTGGAGGTGGAGACGTGTTGATAGAAAATCTACGGCACAGAACAAGTTTAAATGCACTGGTTCAGTGTTGGTATCATGCAGCTGCTACTCATAGATCCTCCAGAATTACTCCAACTGTGTGCAATGAACTTGCGGTCTTGTTGCCTTTGAAATGGTGGCTTAAAAGATGGGAACCACTTGAAGTCTGTCTTCAAAGCAACTTTGGTGCGTCAAGATGGTGCTAAAATAGCCAGAAGATGGCGCAGTGGCTGACAGTCGCATGGCAAGCAAAATGTTGCTGGTTTGATTCCAGCCAGTTGTGTCAGGAAGGGAATCTGGCATAAAACCGTCGAATCAAAACCAGTGGTTCTACCTGTTGTAGCGACCCCTTGTCCCAAGGGAGTAGCTGAATTACAGAATTACATAGGTGCTTGGCAATCTTGCTTTCATATAATCAGATTACAACCAGATGGCTTCTACTCATCAGCACAGACTGACTAAGACTGACTGAAACATAAATTAATAAATGATTATTTGCAAACCTTCACAAGTCTATCTGAGAGCAATTACAGTCACTTCAGGTCGGACTGCAATTGTGTAGATACAGGTTGCAGAGAAATTTCAGTGGCTGCAACTACTTGCAATTGGTTGCTGACTGCGAAAAACTTCCATGCAATCACCAATCACTCGTTACAAGGAGGCTGCTGCCCTGGTTTAACTGTAGCGTGACTGAGCCATCACAACATGATTTTTATCTCCGCACGTTTTTCTCTTTCTTGGCTTTTTGTGGAAACCTGCACTAAGAGAAAGTTTGACTTTCAGTAGGTAACAAAAATAGAGATGATTCAGGTTTGTGGGATTGTACATTTCTACCTGTACTTGCACCCCAACAAGCCATATGTATGGTGGCCTGGAGAGGTCAAACGCACTGCAACTCAAGAAAACACCAGCAAATAGAAAATTGCTGTAAAAACACACAAAACACAACAGAAGTTGAATAAAACACAATGGAAAGAGAAAAAACTAAAGTGTTTTTGCTGAGAAGACAATGCGATGGAACTGCTCCGGAAACAATGAGCTGACAGTAACAATAGCAACTCATGACTAGCTAATAGCAAACACGTATCTACATTATGTATCTACAGTATTATATGTCTCATGCGATTAAAACACACATTAGAATTCTTTTTTTTTCTATTCTTTTTCATCTCCGTGCAGTTCTTCACATGTTTTGGTTTCCGTCACTTCCTCAGCTGGTCCGTCACATTATTGTTTCTCCAGAAACACTTCTGCTGAATTTTCTGTGATTTTATTTTTATTTTCTACTTCTATGGTTTTTATTTAACTTTCATTGTTTTTTGTGTGCTGATTCTGTGTTTTTCTATTTGTTGGTGTTTTATTAAGTTGGAGTCTATTTGACTTTGCTGTTGTTTTTTTGTTTTGTTTTTTAATAAAAAGGAATATGAAATATATTACAACTCCAATAGTGTGTACGTGTGTGAGAACACAATATCCACAAACAGAAGTTTGTGCTATAGACCAGCAGTGTCAAACATATGGCTCTGGAGGCCAGAAAACAGCCTGAAGGATCCAGCCAAATTTTCACTGTGGTTTGTCCTTAAGTGTGGACCACATGGAGTGAGTCTATAATATAAATAGTGTTTCAATTGCTTTAATCTGTCACAGCTCAGACACTTTTAACTTTTAGTGAGCATTTTTTAGGAGTTCAATGTCTTTTCAGTGTTTATATGAGTAGACTTTAACATAAGCAAGCACTGAAAAAATTTGTCTGGGTACCATGTGTGTGGGTTAGGGGTGAACGGCTTGTGTTTTAATAACAAAAGTGCCCACTAGATGGCATTTTGATGCAGATTCTCAGTCAGCATTGCCATTACATTACCTTTCTGATAAACTAACTTACAATATTAGTTTCCTCGCCAGAAACTCTGCATTATAAAGTCTGAGTTTAAGAATATCCACACCGTTGTTTAACTGGAGATATATGCTGCGCCTCGACCCATTCCTCTGCTGAGCTGTTTTTCTATTTATAGCCGCAGAGCTCCGGCTGCCTCGTTCTGTTTTGCTTCCCTACTGTTTGACAGATTTGTGGCTTGATGGGGTGAAGGGGGTCATCTGGTTTAAATCACTTTGCTTTTCAGGCACTGCAACCATTGATTTGCACCCTTGGATGATAAGGAGTTGCGTAGAGGTTGATCAGCTGGGCAGGAAAAAAAGGGTTCAGCCTATAATAGATCTGTTAGTAAGATGATCTGTGGGTGTCACTTGAGTATTTGCCTCAATGTGACTTCATTTCTAGTGCTTACACCCTACTGACCTATTGGCCCCAAAAAGAAACTTGCAGCAGATGTATGCAGCAAACTCAGTGCTCAGTTCATCAGCAGCATGGATATTTCTCATCTGTATTTTATGCATGAAAAAAAAAAGAATGAGTAAATGTTTATGCTATGCTTAGTGACACAAGTGAGGGACAAATCAACATTGCTTGAGAGAAAGTCCCTAAGACGTTCCCAATTGAATTAAGTGTTCAGCCAATTGTTGAGTGTACTCCCAGCAGATAACCGAGGTGGCCAAGAGATGTGCGGAAAGCAGGGAGACGATAAGCTGCTGGAAAGAAGATGGCTGACTGTGTAGTGAGCAGTGTTTTGTGACGATAGCCAACACTGTGGGAAAATCACAAAAGGAAAACACCCAGAGATTAGTTTTAGGGGTTTTTTTTTCCCATCATTGACTTGTAAAACATAAGTAAACAATACAATGTGCATGTCACAGTTTTAGGTTCAGACCAAAAGCCAAACAGTTCTTAAATGAATCACAAAAACAATTAGAAATATGCCCTTACTATCAGGGGTTTACTGGTTATGGCTGAAAGGAGGGTGATATTTTTTTCTTCTTTTGTTATTTGGGAACTGGAAAGTGCACATCAGATTTTATAAGCAAAGGCAGATGTCACAATAGAGGCTTTTTTTTTTTATTAGCTCATGATATCATCGAAGTCCTTCTAGAGGCAACTCATCAGCAATGAAGGAACGTGTAAATGAGTGGGAAGCGAGCCACAATTTTCAGTTTCAGTAGGAGATAAAAGCTGGCACAGTCTCATTTCTCCATGTTGGTTTTGTTCCTACATTGTCATAACGGTGTTGGTCCAGGATCAGTATTGCAGGTGACCAATCGTCTGAGCATTTACTTAGCATTAGGCAAGAAGGTAGCAAATGCTATAAAAAATATCACTTGCAAACCAACATGATTTGAATCAGAATATAGTTTTGTATGAACAAAGCTATGACATCATTGCAAAATGACTGGTCAGTTTCAGTGTTTATACACGGCCAACATTAATTATAATGATGCAGGAACAACACCAACACGGGGATATCAGATACAATAAAAAGCTGCAAATGTGCAATCTGATATCTGATAGCCCGGTGTTGGTGTCAGGGTGGGGTCAGGGTTAGGACAGGGTTCTGGTTAAGCCTGAATTATACTCAGCAGCAGACATGGACATGGTCAACTAGAGACCCAATGGCCAAGTAGTCATTCCTGTTATACTTCTTTGAAGTCTGCTTGAAATCTGGTATCTGGGTGCAAATTCTCTGCTGACTAGTCATAGCTACAAAAACAGGCAGTTATGTGGACATCTATGCGAACCCTCACACTTCCAAATTTACATCACAAGAGGACTCGCAGATGCATAAAATCTACTTTAGGGTTAGGGTGTGCTGTATGATGGAATGTGTGGGTCCACATTGAAAATCCATAGCAATGAAGAAATGACGTGCTAACTCACCTAATGGATATAATAAGACACAAAAGAGTTTTTTAAAAAAGCATCCTAATACATGTTTTTTCTAAGACAGCAAATTAAATGCCAGCGACCACACACAGTGGAAACAGTGTACACGTGTCAGTTCAAAAAACATGATTTGCTAATTGTTTCCCTTTTTGACTTGGAGGCAATGCCAGGAGGTCTGCCTCTGTTAGCATTTTAGAATTATCCCATACATTTCTATCCAGGTTTCTTTGAGTGCTTTGTCTACTCATGTCAATGTCATTACCAGCTTTGATGCTGTAACCAAGCAACATCACCCACACATCTTTAGACTCAACACTGCACTTTCTCTGGTTCCTCTGGTAGACTGAATGTATCATAGTGACGATACAGTAGGCAAAGAACAGAGTGAGACATACAGAGATTCCTCAATTTGTTGGTAAGATATATCCTTTCAGATTAATAGAGCGAAATGGTCCAAAAGACAAATGTAGGTGCTTATTTTGCACATCTATGCGAATGAGTGCATGCAAGATTTAATATGCAGTTAGTACAGTGGGGCAAAAAAGTATTTAGTCAGCCACCGATTGTGCAAGTTCCCCCACTTAAAATGATGACAGAGGTCAGTAATTTGCACCAGAGGTACACTTCAACTGTGAGAGACAGAATGTGAAAAAAAAATCCATGAATTCACATGGTAGGATTTGTAAAGAATTTATTCATAAATTAGGGTGGAAAATAAGTATTTGGTCACCTCAAACAAGGAAAATCTCTGGCTCTCACAGACCTGTAACGTCTTCTGTAAGAAGCTTTTCTGTCCCCCACTCGTTACCTGTATGAATGGCACCTTTTTGAACTCATCATCTGTATAAAAGACACCTGTCCACAGCCTCAAACAGTCAGATTCCAAACTCCGCCATGGCCAAGACCAAAGAGCTTTCGAAGGACACCAGGAAAAGTATTGTAGACCTGCACCAGACTGGGAAGAGTGAATCTACAATAGGCAAGCAGCTTGGTGTGAAAAAATCAACTGTGGGAGCAATCATCAGAAAATGGAAGACATACAAGACCACTGATAATCTCCCTCGATCTGGGGCTCCACGCAAGATCTCATCCCGTGGGGTCAAAATGATCATGAGAACGGTGAGCAAAGATCCCAGAACCACACGGGGGGACCTGGTGAATGACCTGCAGAGAGCTGGGACCAAAGTAACAAAGGTCACCATCAGTAACACACTACAACGGCAGGGAATCAAATCCCGCAGTGCCAG
This sequence comes from Rhamphochromis sp. 'chilingali', assembly GCF_963969265.1. Lineage (NCBI taxonomy): Eukaryota > Metazoa > Chordata > Actinopteri > Cichliformes > Cichlidae > Rhamphochromis > Rhamphochromis sp. 'chilingali'. The sequence goes on along the minus strand of NC_137931.1, from coordinate 9,038,052 downwards.
ACGTGTTCCGCTGCTGAAGCCAGTGCATGTCCAGGCCCGTCTGAAGTTTGCCAGAGAGCACATGGATGATACAGCAGAGGATTGGGAGAATGTCATGTGGTCAGATGAAACCAAAGTAGAACTTTTTGGTATAAACTCAGCTCGTCGTGTTTGGAGGAAGAAGAATACTGAGTTGCATCCCAAGAAGGCCATACCTACTGTGAAGCATGGGGGTGGAAACATCATGCTATGGGGCTGTTTTTCTGCCAAGGGGACAGGACGACTGATCCGTGTTAAGGACAGAATGAATGGGGCCATGTATCGTGAGATTTTGAGCCAAAACTTCCTTCCATCAGTGAGAACTTTGAAGACGAAACGAGGCTGGGTCTTCCAACATGACAATGATCCAAAACACACCGCCCGGGCAACAAAGGAGTGGCTCCGTAAGAAGCATTTGAAAGTCCTGGAGTGGCCTAGCCAGTCTCCAGACCTCAACCCCATAGAAAATCTGTGGCGGGAGTTGAAAGTCCGTGTTGCTCGGCGACAGCCCCAAAACATCACTGCTCTCGAGAAGATCTGCATGGAGGAATGGGCCAAAATACCAGCTACTGTGTGTGCAAACCTGGTAAAGACCTATAGTAAACGTTTGACCTCTGTTATTGCCAACAAAGGTTATGTTACAAAGTATTGAGTTGTATTTTTGTTATTGACCAAATACTTATTTTCCACCCTGATTTACGAATAAATTCTTTACAAATCCTACCATGTGGATTCATGGATTTTTTTTTCACATTCTGTCTCTCACAGTTGAAGTGTACCTCTGGTGCAAATTACTGACCTCTGTCATCATTTTAGGTGGGGGAACTTGCACAATCGGTGGCTGACTAAATACTTTTTTGCCCCACTGTATATGTAAAAACAAAGTTTCACAGAAACTTTAAATGTAAACATTTGAATGTAATGTCTCCCAGAAAAGATGTTGAGCAACTACTGAATTAAGTGAACTTTCATTTGTTTTGACCCTGGTGGTACAGCTAGATTCAAAGTTACAAGGGGATCAGGAAGAGTGAGTCATCCTCTGGGAACCATAAAAGTCAGCACAGTCATTTATGGCAGCTAGCTTTTGACACAGATGAGTCAGCAAAGGTAGACACAAACTTGACAGAGAACTGCAAACGAAATGTGCAGATATCTGAAAAATGACACTGAATCTTTATGTCAGAGAACAAATTGCTGCATGGCGTCACTCTAGTACTTGGAAAGGTGAAACTGGACCTATCCAACAAACTCAGGCTGCCATCCCAGATTGGTTCTCAAAACTAAACTCAAACTGGTGTGATCTCATCTTTGTTTCCTTCAGTGGCTCCATGTAGCTTAGGTTGCAGATTGGAAAGCAGAGGGGTTTGTAGGCATGTCCATAAAAGTGAGTCAATAAAACAAAGAATGGATGGGAGTGAGCTTCTCTGAAGAAAAATAAAACCAGGGAAAAAGAGAGAGAGAGAAAGTGAAGAGCAGTAGAGAGGAAGTCGGGGGTCACTCAGTCAGCCGCCAGCCCTATTTCAGTAGGAGCCCCGGGGCCTCGGCATGAAGCTCTGACCTGGAATTCCAAATAAATAATTCCCTAAACCTCCCCACTGAGAGAGACTCACGCACACAAGCACACACACACACACACGTACGAGAACGGGGTACACCCAGCAAAATTCACATTTTCTCTAAATCCACGGCTTATTTAAACTACTTTAACAAGTATTTGATTTATTTGATATGGGGAAACTGGATAAGGCTACAAGGTAAAATATGTACACGAACACACATGCGCACACACGCGAATACATAAAAATGCACACAATCACAAGTACTAATTCTCAAAGCTTAGCCCTCGGAGCAGCCTGAATCCTCCATGAGTGTGAGTGAGAACAGAAGTTAATCTGGACTAAACACGGCACCAAAACGATTTTATTCTGTAATAAATAGACATGAAAAATGATGCACGCAGCTGCTGTACAAACATAAGAGTTGTAACAAAGACAAATTCTACTGAAAATACTTGTGAGGCTATAAGCAAGATGCCCTCCGTACAACTCAAGCTTCAAATCAAGTCTCGTTCCTGTTTTTTTTTTTTAAAGCAAAACAAAGCAGCAGAGCTTGATCAAATTTAAAATTTTAAAAATGGATTTTATTCCTTTGGGCTCATTTTTCAGCAGTAGGACAGGAAATGAACTTGGAGTGTCCTTTTGATATGCTTTATGAGGATGATGCACACATAGAAGACAGATATTTAGGCTATATGCAGACAGATGACATGACAGAAAAACACAGTCTGCTAAGCTTTACTAAACTCAATCTGTAACTGGAAATGTTTTATATCAAAGACAACTCTAGAAAAAATGTGTACCCTTGTGAAATATATGGGGTTTATGCTTTCTTAGCCTCCTCTATATTGTACCACAGGTACTGGACTTTGATTATTGTCTCATATTGCATACTCTTAAACTTGCTATTTTGAAGTGGATTACGCTAATGAATATCATAGTTTCATACAGTATCATGTGTCCAGATGCTGTACTGGACACAACAGTGGAGAAAAATGAGCGTGGAACTCTGTAAACTCGTCTTCCAGAATGATCACCACTTTGTTTGGTGGTTGCTAGCTTTCCTCTGTGTAATCAGTCTCCAGCCAGTAGAAGAAGTGCACTGTCACTACCCGATCCGTACCGGAAACCCGATCGGTACCCCGCATGCGCGAAAGGTTTCTACTTCCGGTCGTAGCGTTTTACGATAGTTATGGGTCAGAGTATCTGTTAAGATGTTAAGAATAACAAGTATATCTTAAAATGTTTGCAATAATGAAGCATTTCAGTACAATGTAGACAAAAACGAAAAATAAAAAGAAAGTTACGGATCAGGACTCTCCGATCCTTACTGCGCATGTGTAAAGTCTGACCGTACAAATCGGGTCTACCCGATCCGTACCGCGCATGTGCAGATGTTTTCTTCTTCTTCTGTTCGTTTAATGGCAGTTTACTCCCCAGTGTACGAGGATACCGCCACCTGCTGACCGAGCAAATAAACCCTATTATAAACTGAATTAGCGTCATTACAAACGTGTGTTAAATTTGATTTAGCAATAGTCGAGTGTGTTTATGCTTGTCTGTGAGGAGAGGATTGTTGGAATAGTGATGATGATGTGCGCTATCACTGTCAATTGTCAGTAAACACTTAAACACTCCTGACCCAGTATGAACCTTCCAGATCCCTCAGGTCATCTGGATCCGGTCTTTTATCAGTTCCCAGAGTCAGAACCAGACACGGAGAAGCTGCATTCAGCTTTTATGCTCCTTATATCTGGAACAAACTCCCAGAAAGCCTCAGATCAGCTGAAACACTCAGTTCATTTAAATCCAGGTTGAAGACTCACCTGTTCTCAGCTGCATTTGAATAAAGCACCAAATCCACACTTTTAAGCTTAAATTTCAAAACTTACATTTAACTACTGATTTTATCTACTGTTCTGATTTTATCTGTTTTGATTTTATATACTGTTTTGTTTGTTTGTTTGTTTGTTAATTAGTTAGTTAGTTTATTTGCTTGTTTTAATCAATTTTAAATCATGCTTTTTATTTGTTCTTGTTTCTAATGTCTCTGTAAAGCACTTTGAATCACCTTGTTGTTGAATTGTGCTATACAAATAAACTTGCCTTGCCTTGCCTTGCCTTAATCTGGCTGATGAATCTACACGTGAGATATTACAAAGTCTGCATTATTAACTCTGTAATTAGGCGCCATTCTTCTTATTTTACGGCGCTGTTGCTCAATCGGGGGACACTCTCTGTTGAGGAGAAAAGCATGAATTTCTTTGTATACGGATTATCCATTGTTTAAATGTCCCGGGCAGTCGAAAAGGAGGCAGAGCTGTTGAGAAATGCTAGGAGCTAACTGGGCGCTAACCGTATCATTCAAATATATTGAATGTCGCACTGTTGGCAAAGAGAGGAAGTGACGTAGGATTTGCGCATGCGGGGTACCGATCGGGTTTCCGGTACGGATCGGGTAGTGACATGCACCTTATCAGGACATAGCTAATGCTAAGCTAATACTAGCTAGCTAACAGCAATCCGGTCGTTAAGTGATGACGTGACGAATACTTCCGGGCCTAAAGTAGTCTGCATTTAATATGGCTTTTGTGTTGTTAACATGTTTAATGTTTTGTATTTTCTTCTATTAAATCTCAAAAAGCTCCTAAAATAGTCAGTGATCACTGTTGACCTCCCTCGGCTTTTATTACCGCTAATCATTTATTTAAGCTCAGTTTTTAAAACTTTAGGATTAGGGATGGGTACCGGTGTCCTGACATAAACGGTAGTAACCAGACCGAAAAGCAGCGCACATTTCGGTGCTTTATTTCGGTGCTTTTTTTTCCTGAGCTGTGATACACTTCTAGCCAATCATTTTACGTTTCCGAGGATAGTAGGCGGGGCCAGGTACGTACGTTCTTTTAGAGCAGAGCTACAGATTAAAATGTCCAAGGCGAAGCGGTCAAAAGTCTGGCTGTACTTCACAGCAAAATATGCAAACTCAGCAGCAACAAGTGCTTTAAGCTGATACTGTGATACTGTCAAAGGAGGTAACTCCTCAAATCCGATGAAACACCTGGCGACGCATAGCGGTTTTTTTTAAAGCCCAGAAATGCGCCGTATTTGATAGCTTGCTGCGAGACCTCACACCGAGCACATCTACTGCGGGTGGGTTGCCTGTTATGCAACATCCCCCAAAAACACGAAGAGTAGAGTCCTGGCCCAAAGCCCTGCCAGTGTAGCAGAAATGATGAGGATGATGATGCAGCATCAGCCGTTCTTCTCTGCGTGAGTAGCTTAATGTTGTTCGTGTGTAATTTACGTTGAGTAGGCTAACCACGTTATTACATTAATGCATGTAAGGTGAACTAGCAAACATCATCATATCTACATGCGGCTGTCTTCTTGTTTGATGGCAGATACTCCCTTCACCCTGGCCAAAAAGGCTAAAATGACCAAAGAAAAAGTGGGAAACAGTTAAACATGAGAGGTTTTTGGACAAAGTTTGTGTTTTTTCCATTGTTTAAGCACTGCTTCCAGCCAAGAGTGATACCATATATGCCCCATAGCTGCAGAAAAGGCTAACATTGTTATCTTTTTACAAAAAACAGCTGAACATGAGAGGTTTTTGGACCAATTTTGTGTTCTCCATTCTTTAAGCACCAGTTTGAGCACCGTTTGAGCACCGGCACCGTTTCAAAAGTACCGATTTGGCACCGGTATCGGATAAAACCTAAACGATACCCATCCCTACTTAGGATGTAACTACAGCCCAGCCCATGCAGCAGTGTATGAATGACTAACCCCATATTGTGGATGGATTATCTCAGTTGTTCTCCTGGCTGAAGTTGGTCCTTTAACAGCATCCTGCCATGCGATTACATTTGTTCCTGACCACCGAGAACACTCACGTTAACTTTTATCGAGTGGAAAAAGAGTTAGCTTGTTTATATTATGCTAACATAGCTGTGTCGCTAGCGGTCACGTAGCACATCATTATATACTAGCTAGCCAAACTTCAGTAACCCTACAAACGTCACTGCTGTTTAGTTTTCTGTCTTCATTTATGTTGGAAGTGATAACAGAGCTGTACGTTTTAATTTGTTTCCAAAACCCCGCAGTCAGGACATGCTATATTGTATTTAGATAGAAGCTAGCGAGCTAACTTCCTGCTAACTTCTAACTCCGTTAAATGTCATAAATTCCGTTTTCACGGATGCCTGGATGTTAAACTCAATTGTTACACCTGGTAGAGCAGAACGCTAATCATTTTATTAAAGATGAAAGACTTTAGACAGTTTTTCAACTCTCAGTAATACCATGATCGTTTGATATATGGACCTGCAGCGGAGTTTAGGCCCAGTGACGTCAGACTTAATGACCAGATAGATTCTTTTATTGGTTCAGTGTTTATGTTAAACTGACACTTTATTATAGCAGACCTTAATGCCAATGAGTGCATGCATGAGGCCAGAGGGGCCGATGGCGCGATATGGCAGCCTCGCTTCTGTCAGTCTGCCCCAGGGCAGCTGTGGCTACAACTGTAGCTTGCCTCCACCAGTGTGTGAATGTGAGAGTGAATGAATAGTGGCATTGTAAAGTATGAGGTGCCGTAAGGGACATTATTACTGAAATGCTCTCACACACACTACTGAAATTTTAGCTCTCACACACACTACTGAAACGCTCTCACACACATTTCTGAAACGCTCTCACACACACTACTGAAATTTTAGCTCTCACACACACTACTGAAACGCTCTCACACACACAACTAAAACGCTCTCACACACACTAATGAAATTTTAGCTCTCACACACACAAGTGAAACGCTCTCACACACACTACTGAAATTTTAGCTCTCACACACACTACTGAAACGCTCTCACACACACTACTGAAACGCTCTCACACACACTACTGAAACGCTCTCACACACACCACTGAAACCAGAGGCATTTCCGCTGAACAGGAAGTTGTTTCCTGACAAGGAAACTGATGGAAAAAGTGGTATATTTCAAAACACTACAAGGATGTCTACTCAGCAACCTGCTAGTACAGCAGTCCCCAACCTTTTTTGCGCCACGTAAACGATATAAAAATAAAAAAACGATAAATACCATGAAAACCATAAATAGAAATGTGTTCGAATTTTTGTGGAGGAATAAAACCCATTACATAGAAAGATCTCAGCTTGTGAAGGGATACAATAAAGGTGGTATCAAAACTCCAGAATTAGAATTTATGGTTGGCACCCTTAGAATTAAATGGTTAAAATCTTGTCTGTCACAGCCAGACTCTACTTAGCTCCACATCCCATGATTCTTGTTTAATAAAATAGTATACAGGATTAGACTTTATTTTGAAATGTGATTTTGCGGCAAATAAAATCCCCATAAAGATATCAAACTTTCCAAAACAGACGTTGCATTTTTGGGAAAATGAGATTTACCCACAACTTCTCCCCATAATTCAACCTTATGGAATAATAGGGTAATAACACTTAATCAAAAATCAATTTTCAAGAGTGACTGGTTTGAACAAAAATATTATATTCACAACAGATTTGTTGGATGATAACGGTGTCATTCTAAGTTACACAGACTTTTCAGAAAAATATTGTCTAAACTGTTCTCAAAGAGAATATAACAAATTTTGTGAACTGGTCCCACTGCCTCTGCTTCATTTGATTAAAATTTTTATGATATACAATAATTTCTCATCAGTGCTCCCAAATTTATTGCTAGGGCAATGTCAGCTGTTTGATAAAAATGCAATAAGAAATTTGTTAGTAGTTTCTTCAAAGACAAAATATTTCATAGTTACAACAGAATGGTTACATGGCATGGTTCTAATTTAGTTATTTCATATACACTGGATAAAGCATACTAAAAATTTATGAAATAGCCTATTCTACCTAAAGTTAAAGAAACACACTTTAAACAAAACTAATACTGTGGAGGAATTTCTAAAAAAAGAGATTTGGCTTTGAGGTGGATCAGTGTTCTTTTTGTACTGATGAAAATGAAACCCTAGAACATCTTTTTTTTTCTATGCCCTATCACACAATGTATTTGGTGCAACTTAAAAAATTGGATTTCCCTAAATATTAATGATGTGCCACTGTTTGAATTACATCATAATTTTTTTTTATATGGATCATCTAGCATTGGATGTCTCAGACATTATTAACATTATTTTGAGTAAATATCATATCCATTGTGCTAAATGGAGGAACGCTAAGCCTTCTCTCCCTGGTTTTATTGATGATTTTAAGATATTTTTTTCTTTACTAAAAAAGACAAAAAGCACATATGCCAAAAAAATAGCCAGGATAATGCACGTCTCGCGCTATTCTAAATTTTGACTTATGCTGAGGCTAATATATTGTTAAGTAATGCAGCTGTCTCACTAAGGTCCAGAATCAATTTGTTCCACGATTCGATTCAATTCAATTCGATTTGATTATGGGGAATTTTGACAGTCAGAAGTATTATAATTCAGATCAGTACATTTACATATTTTTGTATTTAAAAAAAAAAAAAAGGAAGCTGACACACGCAAGACTTTGTCAAAGGTGTGAGCATCACAGCATGTCACGGCGGGGTGCGCCGGTGTGTTTTTGAAACAGGACCCAAAAGCAGATGTGGACGAGGTGTTGCAGGTTTAAACAGAAAGCGATCCTTTATTTGGATGATTGCAGGAGTAAACCAGGAAACCAAAGTAAACTGACAAGACACTAAGAAACAAAATACTAAACGGTACTGAGACCAAAACTATAACTATGACTGAGGTGGAAATAAACAGGCTAAGACTATGACTAATGTGGAAATAACAGACGAAAACTAGACCTATGACTGAGGTGAGGTAAACAGACGAACCGACAATGGCATGCAGAAAACAAAGGGCTTAAATACATACAAGAGGTGATCAGGGGAAGTAGAGACACATGAGGGGAACAGCTGACTAACATAAACCTAATGACAGGACCAGGAGAGGAAAGCTAAATACAATAAACAAAGAACACATGACACTGTCAGAATAAAACAGGAAACACTAAAACTAGACATGACAGCACAAACTAACAGACCTAATACATAATGAATAAATACAAGAACCCAAAACATAGAAAACCAGAGGAACAATAAACAAAAGCTGCCCAAACTAAAGACAGAGAGGAAATGACACAAAACTAATCACATAACAAAATGAGACAAATACAAACATGAACTCAGAGCGCTGGGTCAGAGACCCAGCCTGTGACAGAGCCTCCCCCTCAAGGGCGGATTCCAGACGCCCGAAAACAACCAGAAAACAAACACAAAAACAACCCCACCAAGGGCGGGCGGCGGGGGTCCAGGACGGAGGGCCCGAAACAAAACCACAAAAACAAAATGTCCACCAAAAGCACAGGAGCGCAGGGAACAGTTCATAACTCCTCAGGGGCCGACCCGGAGGGTGACGGTCCAGAAATTCATAGTTCATGTGATCAGGGGGCCGGCCCGGAGGCCGACGGCACAGGAGGTCATGGTCAAACAGTTCAGGTGGCCGACCTGGACGACAGCAGCACAAGAGTTCACAAGGTTCAGGTGGTCGACCAGGAGGCCAACGATCCAGTAGTCCATAGTTCACGAGCTCAGGGGGCCGACCCGGAGGTCGACAGCATAGCAGGTCAGAGTGCAACAGTTCAGGCGGCCGACCCCGACGGCAACGACGGCCAGCTGACGGCCCAGAAAGCGGCCGGCGATTCCGAGGGGCAAAACGTGGCTTGGGCGGCGGCAACACAGCCGCAGGACCAGGCGAGGCCGACACAGAAGCAGAGGCTGAAGCCGGACCAGGTGAAGCACAGGCTGAAGCCGGACGAGGCGAAGCAGGAGCTGAGGCTGAAGCCGGACCAGGTGAAGCACAGGCTGAGGCCGGACGAGGCGAAGCAGGAGCTGAGGCTGAAGCCGGACGAGGCGAAGCACAGGCTGAAGCCGGACGAGGCGAGGCTGAAGACGCTGAGGCCGGACCAGGCGAGGCTGAAGACGCTGAGGCCGGACCAGGCGAGGCTGAAGACGCTGAGGCCGGACCAGGTGAAGCAGAAGCCGAAGCCGGACCAGGCGAAGCAGGAACAGAGGCCGAAGCTGGACCAGGCGGAGGCAAAGCAGGAACAGAAGCCGATGCTGGGGCTGGACCAGGCGAAGCCGAAGCAGAGGCAGAAGCTGAGGCTGAAGCTGGTCCAGGCGAAGCAAAAACTGGAGCTGGTCCAGGCGAAGCACAAACTGGAGCTGGTCCAGGCGAAGCACAAACTGGAGCTGGTCCAGGCGAAGCAGAAGCAGAGGCCGGACCAGGCGAAGCAGAAGCCGGACCAGGCGAAGATGAAGACTCTGACACAGCCGGACCAGGCGAAGACGAAGACACGGAGGCTGCAGCAGACGAAGCACAGGCTGGGGCTGCAGCAGACGAAGCACAGGCTGGAGCTGCAGCAGACGAAGCACAGGCTGAAGCAGGACCAGGCGAAGCAGAAGCCGAGGCTGAGACTGGTCCAGGCGAAGCAGAAGCAGAGGCTGAAGCTGGACCGGGCGAAGCACAGACCGGAGCTGGTCCTGGCGTAGCAGAGGCAGAACCAGGTGACAGTGAGGCAGCCACAGGTGGTGGCCGGACGGGCTCCTCAGGCCCCCCAGCCGACATGGCAGGAGGCTGCGGAAGTTGCAGCAACACACAGTCTATATTGGGTGAAATGAGTTTATATGTGTTCTCAGACTGAGGTGTGGCAGAACCAGGCGAGGCGTCATCCTCAGGCTGAGGCGTAGAAGCAGCAAGCAGTAGTGCAGCAGGTGGTGGTCCTGCAGGTGGCGGCACGGGAGCCGCAGGAGGTGGCGCTGCAGCCACAGGTGGTGAAGCAGAAGGTGGCTGAACGGGCTCCTCAGGCCCTCCAGCTGACGTGGGGTGAGGCTGAACGGGCTCCTCGGGCCCTCCAGCTGACGCGGCGTGAGGCTGGTGCGGTTCTCCTGAACCCCCAGCTGACGTGGCACGAGGCTGGACGGGCTCCTCGGGCCCCCCAGCTGACGAGGCATGAGGCTGGTGTGGTTCTCCTGAACCCCCAGCTGACGAGGATGGTGGCCGGATGGGCTCCTCGGGCCCTCCAGCTGACGAGGTGTGAAACTGGACGGGCTCCTCGGGCCCTCCAGCTGACGAGGCATGAGGCTGAACGGGCTCCCCGGGCCCTCCAGCAGACGAGACATGAAGCTGGCTGGGTTCTCCCGAACCTCCAGCAGACGAAACATGAAGCTGGCTGGGTTCTTCCGAACCTCCAGCAGATGACACATGAAGCTGGCTGGGTTCTCCCGAACCTCCAGCAGACGAGACATGAAGCTGGCTGGGTTCTCCCGAACCTCCAGCAGACGAAGCATGAAGCTGGCTGGGTTCTCCTGAACCTCCAGCAGACGAGACGCGAGGCCGGACGGGCTCCCCGGGCCCTCCAGCTGACACTGAAATAGGCTGCACAAGCTGCACCTCCGTCTCCGGCTCCAAACCGGCCTGGATAGCAGTCCCACAGCAGCGTAGCTGAGCCTGATGGCTAGCATTTCCAGTGAAAACAGTCTCATCATAGCCGGGCTCATGACCCGGAAAGGCAGTGTCCGTTCCAATAATCCCCGGAGAAAAAACATGAGCCAAGATATAGTCACTCACTTGTGTTCTTGGTGTGGAGCGTCGGTGGCGCGCACGCCGCTTTTTCTTGGAAGTGGAAGACGGCGGTGCACTAGGTGGAAGTCCCTGGTAACTCCGAGGTCCCCCGAGAGCCAGTCGAGTTCCACGGAAAGAGTGCTCGTGCTCTGGAATGAGCCATGGCTTCCATCGGAGCTCCTCCTCCAATAGAGCGCTGAATATTGACTGACGTTCGTCGTAGTCCAAATCTATGGCGTCCAGCGCTTCCTCGCACTGGACCGTGGCAAGAGTGTGGCAAGACTGTGACGAGGGTGTGGAAACTGATGAGCTGAGAGGTGGTGACGCTGTGGCGAGTGTCAGCGAACCGACACGAACCGTCTCAGGCTCGCAAGGCAGCGGCAGTGATTCCTGTTCGCGGTTTTGATGCTGCTGCGGTGGAAAAACTGTGCGAACAAAATCCTGCACATCCTCCGACAATCCCGCCGCGTAAGCAGGATATGCAGACAAAATCTGTTTTAGCTGAACTCTGGTTGACTCCTTCTCATTCTCCTGTCTGCACGCGGAGTAGCAAATCCACTGTCCGCGGAGAATGGTCACCTGAGTGTTGAACTCCCAAAAATCCTCACAGATGTCCGCTGGGTCCATACTGGTCGGTTCGTACTGTCACGGCGGGGTGCGCCGGTGTGTTTTTGAAACAGGACCCAAAAGCAGATGTGGACGAGGTGTTGCAGGTTTAAACAGAAAGTGATCCTTTATTTGGATGATTGCAGGAGTAAACCAGGAAACCAAAGTAAACTGACAAGACACTAAGAAACAAAATACTAAACGGTACTGAGACCAAAACCTAAACTATAACTATGACTGAGGTGGAAATAAACAGGCTAAGACTATGACTAATGTGGAAATAACAGACGAAAACTAGACCTATGACTGAGGTGAGGTAAACAGACGAACCGACAATGGCATGCAGAAAACAAAGGGCTTAAATACATACAAGAGGTGATCAGGGGAAGTAGAGACACATGAGGGGAACAGCTGACTAACATAAACCTAATGACAGGACCAGGAGAGGAAAGCTAAATACAATAAACAAAGAACACATGACACTGTCAGAATAAAACAGGAAACACTAAAACTAGACATGACAGCACAAACTAACAGACCTAATACATAATGAATAAATACAAGAACCCAAAACATAGAAAACCAGAGGAACAATAAACAAAAGCTGCCCAAACTAAAGACAGAGAGGAAATGACACAAAACTAATCACATAACAAAATGAGACAAATACAAACATGAACTCAGAGCGCTGGGTCAGAGACCCAGCCTGTGACACAGCAGATGCCTTTGTGTCAAAGTAGCTGAAGATAAAACACATAAAAACATGAAGGTGGTTTTCCTGGCCTGGGATTTTATAAAAAATATTCTGCAGTACATCAAAAACGAAAGAAAACCATTAATCAACATATGAACGTTACCTCTGACGTTACAGTGGTTTTATTAGAGACACGGCTAACGTTTTGCATTTTGCATAATTTTAAAAAGTTTAAATTTGTTCAGTATTGAACGGCAGAAATTAGGTTTTCTTTTCGGAAGTATGTAAAATGAAAAAAAAAAAAAAACAGCGGCCGACTGCGCTGTAAACAACAGTAGACTTGTGCCTAACAAGCAAGCGAATAATGCAGAAAACAAATTTTTAGACGGGAAACTGTTCTTGAAGTACAGAGAGAGAGAAAGAGAGAGAGAGGGCTGTGCATTGCGTGCGATTTTATCGTGGTGGAAGCAAAACAGTGAGGGAATTCATGACGTTGATGATGTTTATGTGAAGCGCAGTTTGGATCTTCTTTTGCTGCTGGTTCAGTCAATATTGTTTGGAGAGAGATAAAACTAACAGCTTTAGAATCGGCGCAAAAACGGCGTGAAAACAAAGCGCGGACCTGCCGACAGATCAGAGTCAGCGAGCTGTCGGCTTTCAGCCTCGACCGTGTCCGTGTTGTCGGGTGAGAAAGGCGACATCTCACTGATTCTGATCCGCGGGTCCGCGCTGTGTGTTTACGTGTACCTGCTCTCATTTACTGTCTTAGCTGTTTGGTGGTTGTTGAAATTTTGTGAGGTTTCACCAGAGATTCTGGCATTTCGGGCAAAATAAATTTATATTAAAAAATCGATTCAGGATTTTAATGAATCGATTTCACGTTATCCAAGCCAGAATCAATTTTAATCAATAAATCGATTATAAAAACCCACCCCTAACTAACACGTTGCTGAGTAGACGTCTGTGTAGTGGTTTGTTTGAAATCTAACACTTTTTCCTTCAGTTTCCTTGTCAAGAATTAACTTCCTGTTTAACTGAAATGCCTTCGTGTTCAACTGAAACGCCTTCCTGTTCAACTGAAATGCCTTCCTGTTTAACTGAAACGCCTTCCTGTTCAACTGAAATGCCTTCCTGTTTAACTGAAATGCCTTCCTGTTTAACTGAAATGCCTTCCTGTTTAACTGAAATGCCTTCCTGTTCAACTGAAATGCCTTCCTGTTTAACTGAAACACCTTCCTGTTCAACTGAAATGCCTTCCTGTTTAACTGAAATGCCTTCCTGTTCAACTGAAATGCCTTCCTGTTTAACTGAAACGCCTTCCTGTTCAACTGAAATGCCTTCCTGTTTAACTGAAATGCCTTCCTGTTTAACTGAAACGCCTTCCTGTTTAACTGAAACACCTTCCTGTTCAACTGAAATGCCTTCCTGTTTAACTGAAATGCCTTCCTGTTTAACTGAAATGCCTTCCTGTTCAACTGAAATGCCTTCCTGTTTAACTGAAACGCCTTCCTGTTCAACTGAAATGCCTTCCTGTTTAACTGAAATGCCTTCCTGTTTAACTGAAATGCCTTCCTGTTCAACTGAAATGCCTTCCTGTTTAACTGAAACGCCTTCCTGTTTAACTGAAATGTCTTGGTTTTTCAGTTGTGTGTGTGAGAGCGTTTCAGTAGTGTGTGTGAGAGCGTTTCAGTTGTGTGTGTGAGAGCTAAAATTTCAGTAGTGTGTGTGAGAGCGTTTCAGTTGTGTGTGTGAGAGCTAAAATTTCAGTAGTGTGTGTGAGAGCGTTTCAGTTTTGTGTGTGAGAGCGTTTCAGTAGTGTGTATGAGAGCGTTTCAGTAGTGTGCGTGAGAGCGTTTCAGTAGTGTGCGTGAGAGCGTTTCAGTAGTGTGCGTGAGAGCGTTTCAGTAGTGTGCGTGAGAGCGTTTCAGTAGTGTGTATGAGAGCGTTTCAGTTGTGTGTGTGAGAGCGTTTCAGTATGTCCCTTACGGCACCTCATAGCAAAGCGCTTTGGGTGCCTTGAAAAGTGCTATATAAATCCAATCCATTATTATTATTATTATTAATATTCTCAACATCCAGCAGATAGCGGAACTAGCGATTTAAAACAACGCTATCCTTTAAATATTCATGTGAAATAATCATTCAATTTCATAACGCTATATATATTTTTTAAGTAATGGACATAGAAGCTTGCTGTAAATTTTAAAATACATGGCTTAATATAAACTTTTACGTACAAAAATTACAATGTTCAGTGCTCAATGTGCCCCTCTCCGTTTGCACACCATATGTCCATATGATAATCAGACTCGTCCCATACTTTTGCCAGCACGCTATGGAGTCACTGCAGCCACACCCATTGTTATGTTACTTACTACCAGCCTGGAATTCACATTTGCGTTTTGATCACTACTGGTGGATAGCTGCAGAAATACGCACTTTCACATCAGATGTTTCTTTTTGATATGCCCTTGATTTGATACTCCGAACCAAGCACATTGGTTTTTAACCATTTTTTTGTTGAATGTTCCTTAGCACTGCTTAGTAACTGTCGCTCTAGCCAATCCTCCAAATATTTACATGATAACAATGACCAGTTAACAATGATCTTTTGTACACAGTCTCTGGAGTCACAGACTGTCCTTGAACATGGTACAGGTTTAGTTAGGTGGGTTTTTAGTGGTTGGTAATTCGATTCACTACAATTTAGTGCTGTCAGCGTTAATCTCGTTAAAATGACGTTAACGCCATAACTGCATTAACGGGGCAAATCTCCGTTAGCTAGTTGGGGCTGCACAGAGTCAAAGCTTTAGCTCTGTTAGGTCATTAACGAGTTAGCGCCGTGCAGCCCCACGCATGGGGTAATCCGCGGTTATGGCGTTAACGTCATTTTAACGAGATTAATGCTGACAGCACTAAATTGTAGTGAATCGAATTACCAACCACTAAAAACCCACCTAACTAAACCTGTACCATGTTCAAGGACAGTCTGTGACTCCAGAGACTGTATACAAAAGATCATTGTTAACTAGTCTTTGTTATCATGTAAATAATTGGAGGATTGGCTAGAGCGACAGTTACTAAGCAGTGCTAAGGAACATTCAAAAAAAAAAAAAAGGTTAAAAACCAATGTGCTTGGTTCGGAGTATCAAATCAAGGGCATATCAAAAAGAAACATCTGATATGAAAGTGCGTATATCTGCAGCTATCCACCAGTAGTGATCAAAACGCAAATGTGAATTCCAGGCTGGTAGTAAGTAGCATAACAGTGAGATTAACGCTTTCCTCATAGCAAATTTTCTGCAAGAACCTAAACTAACTATAAATAACTCTGAGATCATAAAAAAACTACAGTTAAAAATTCTTTCAGCCTCTATCTCCCTGTAACTGTTCCAAGATTAGGCAGAGGCCAGCTGTGTTTTGAGATGTTGTGAAATGTTTTCATCCACTGTGAGGGTCATATCACCAGAGTATACAGTGATTGAAATGAATACATAAATGGGAAGTTGTAAACTTAACACACCGTGGCCTATGTGAGACTTATCCGTGCTTCCTCTCTGGCCTGTGACAAACCACATTAGAAAGAAAGTTAGCGGACATGGGGGTCACCGTAATACACACACAGAGTAAAAGAGGGGACAGACATTACTGCCGTCAGACTTGAAAGTCCGCAATTAGATCATCGACCCTACTTTTGGATTCTCTCCCACACACATGCACAAAATCCTCTGTACAAAAAAAGTAACTCAACACTGCTGGTTTCTCACTAAAGGAGAGTTTTAATCTGCAACAGACAGGGAGATTCTGGCTACGGAAATTAATGTTTTCTTTTCAGTCGTCTCTATTTCAAGCCGCCTTCGTCTCCCTCTCTATTGAGAAACGTCCCAAAGGAGATGTGAGAATGCTAAACCAAAATACTACCAAACAAACCCCATAGCCTTGTGTGTTTCTTTTCAACTGAATATCGTGGAAACTTGTCAAAAAAGATTGCTCGGTGCGGTTTCGTGTTTCTGTTCACATTTTCTTAAACACGTTGTATTTTATACCATCTCCTCTTGGCTTCTAAGTTGTATTTCTTATGTTGTGATCTGCTGGTTAGGTTTGTCTGATTACTTTATGGTGCAAAAGGAAGATATTACGTTACAGCAGAATGAAGAAAAACGGGCTACTGAGCGAAAAAGGATTTGTCAACTGTACTCATGCTTTATAGTGGGAAAATTTGGCTTGTTTGAAAATATATTGTCCTGATTACACAGAGAACAATGTACCTCCTTGACAGATCTTGTCTTAAACCAGTAGTTCAAACCTCCAAATTGTTTCAATTATCAAATAAAGAAAAGCCTCAGATTTAAAAAGCTGACCTGTGTTTTAAAACTCTAACTTAGTTTCTAATCAATTTCTTACAGTCCTGACATGTTCGTGTACACTTGCTTGGGTATGTACAGTTGAATCTAACCCTTCATATTCTATAAATGTTAACATTTGATAAACTGACATAAAAATATGATATGATACAGCAAAACTTGCATTATTCCTCCTAACATGTAGTGGCGTATAAGAAATAAATGTAAATATACTAAGTTTGATGATGCCACTACCTGTGCTGTATGTCTTGCAGAACTAATGAAGCTAGAAAATATAAATCCAGCACTACACTGAAGTGAATTAGACTAACTTACTTCAGCATAAAAGTTTTACTTTTAACTTGTACAGTATTGTGCAAAAGTCTTGAGCTACCCCTTATTTCTTCATATTTTGCCAGTAAAATGGGGAATAGGTGCAGCAATTTACTGAATGAAGTGCAAACTAACAATTCAAAAACAGAGTTTGCACAATTGTAATGAGCTTTAAAGTAAATATTTAGTACGATGACCAGCCTGAACTCTCTTAGGCAGCTTTCTTGTCAATTCTTTAAGTAGTCTTCAGGAATAGTTCTTCATATTTCTCAAAGGACAATCAAAGCTCTTCTTTGGATATTGGCTGCCTTTTTTCTGTTTTCTGTAAATACGATCCAGCATTGCTTCAACAATGTGAAGATCTTGGCTCTGGGGAGGCTAATCCATGATCGATAGTGCTCCAATGTGTTTTTTTCTATCCACTTTTTTCTGCTTTTTCTGTATTGGCAGTCTATTTGGGATCATTGTCATGCTAAAAAAAATGAAGCTGTTGCCGCTTTTGCTTTCTACGTGCTATTGTATGCTGGATCTAAATCTGATGGTACTTTTTTGTACTCATAATACCATCAACCAAGATCTCCAACACCACTGGCTGAAATGCAACCCAAGACCATGACAGACCCTCCTCCATGTTTGCTAGATCAGCGGTCCTCAACGCAGTCCGTGAGTCGTTTGGTACCGGGCCAAGAGAGTTGAGGCTCGGGTGTGAAATTTAGGGTTTTCAGGGTTTTTATAGTTTTTTTTTATCGTTATTTTCTTACTGTTTTAATCATTAACTCGGTTTCCCTGGATCTTTTCCCGTGTGTTATGAATAAATCTTCTTTTTATTTTGTTGTATTTACCTGCGCCACCTTAAAGGCCAGTCCGTGAAAATATTGTCAGACATAAACCGGTCTGTGGCGCAAAAAAGGTTGTGGACCGCTGTTCCAGATGGCTGTAGAGACTTACTGTTGTTGTACTTGTCGCCTGATCATTTTTGGACCTATTAATGACAGTTTTAATCAAATGTTTCATCACTCAATCGGACCTGTTGCCACTGATTTTCAGTCCAGTTTTTGTGTAATTTGGGATACTTTATCCTTTTCTGTTTCCCTACATTAAGAATGGCTTTTTGACAGCGACCCTTCCCACTGAGACCATTTCTGATGAGGTTTCAGTGAACAGCAGATGTAAAAGAAAGACCTTCAGAAAGCCTGGAGAACCACTGATCAAGGCCACTTTCAAATTACAAGAAACTCTGGGTGCTTGGAGGCAAAATATCAAGAAATGAAGGGTCACTTAAAACAGTTCCACAGCAATGTAAGTCTGTGTAATTCAAAGTGCAATAAAAGCAATCCATTTTTAGGGAGACTAATCCTGCCATACTGCCCAGAAAGTAGAATTTCATTATGGAAGAATGATGCGATGGTATGATGCAAGTATTGCAGCTGCAAAAGCTGACATGTTTAACATTACTTACAGGGTTTCTATTACTCCCCTGTGTACAAAAATCTTGGCCCATCAGTTTAATGCTGACAACCAGGCCTATTAAATTGAATAAGAATCATAATCAGACTAATACCCCTTGCAGGCCCACATGCATACATGCAGACCTCCTCTCAAGAGGGGAGACTGTAGGAGAGAATGCTGCAGAGGTCATTATAACCAGGAATGTATGTATGTAATACGAAACAGGTCTTTTATTTTGAAGGGCATCTTAATTTATTCTGTTATAAGCACAGATTGTAGTCTTCGAAGTGAAAACATGATTTCAGTTGGTTAAAGTAAAACAAAAATCCACCGTAAAATCATCATTTCATTTCTGTCACTGTGTTTATTTTGTAGTGTCTCTACCAATTAGAATTGACTGAATAAAAACTTTATCACTTTCTTAAACACTGCGCTATACAAACTACCTTTGCATTTTATACAGACAATGACTAGGACGCCCTTTTATCGCAGTTCAGGGTGATGGGAGGTCCGACTACAACTTTAACACAGCTGTGACTCGCTCCAGGACCTTCTGTTTCGAGCCAAGAAAAATCCACATGCATTTCATCACACTTTCAATGTTTTCATCAAGGCTCTTGCAAGACTGTGACAACATCGTCTGTTTCACTCCTTCACTCTGTTTCACATTATGAACCGATACCACTGTTCTCTTAAAACACTGATACAGCAAAAATTTGTTTAGTTTTTTTCTGTGCGGGCGTTTGTGCATGCGCAATTTTCGTATGAGCATTCCAAAGATGTCCAAACATCAAAGTCTTTTTCCTCCAATGCAGCTTCATCAGTCGGAGGGAACTTAGGGAGGAAATCAGGGAGTAAGAAGGGAAAAATGGATGGCAGGAAGGTTCACAAGTTCAAACCTCTCTGTTTGCTGGAGCATGTAAAAGAATCAACTGCGAACAAATAGATGGCTGAACCGCCACTATTATAAACTATGTTTGTTATTATTTTAAATTGTTATTGGGGTTGGTGTGTAACAAACTGATGTAAAAATACTGTAAATTTTATAAGATATTACTCTTTGTCAATACAGTTGAAGGCTGTACATGTTGACAGCTTTCAGAAAAGAAATGAAAGTTAATTCAGGGCACAAGAAGCTGCAGACTGGGATCCCATTTAACCTGAAAAAATATGCAGTTTGTAAATATACATCATATTGTGTATGTCTGTTACCTAACTCCTCTTAATCAGTTGGGATTAAACCTATTATATAAACTGCCTAGGGTCCCACGATTATCATCAATACAGCTTTAGGGAATTATTTATATAACACTCAGATCTTTACAAATTATATTTATTAAAAAGGCGACATCATGAGTACTTTCCTGTGCATCTATTAACAGTCCTTTTACAGATAGAAATCTATACATTAGATAGAAATGTGTACCACTACTGTATTGCCCCATAACACCACAACAAATTCATCATTTGTGTACAAATTTGGAAATAAAAGTGATTGTGGTTCTGATTGTGAACACTGTTTCGATCATCACAGCACCGATGTGTTAACTTTGTTACTAACGTGACTTAACTGTCTGTGGCTCTGGCTGCTCTCTTGCACTTTTCCCAATTAAAAAAATGTATCGTACAATCTGTCTTACTATTTTGGCTGTAAATGTTGTTAATATTACATCTGCATTACATGTGCCTTGATGTTCGTAAGCACATTTTGGTAAACTATTTTTTATTCAGTTGCATGTTGGGGGTCACTGAAATGTGTTAAATGAATATCTATAATTAACTATTCGTCAAACAGTGACATGCTTATACTGCCAGTTACTTATTACTTTGCCTCATACAATCAATATGTAGCTGTCAAAGAAGAATATGAATATATATATATATATATATATATATATATATATATATATATATATATATATTATTAATATTTCTTTGTGTGTGTTTATGAACAGCGATTTTGCCATCTTACTACATAGTGATTTCATAAAGATAAAAAGAATAACATGACAAAACAACTTATATGTGTGTGTTTTCATACAGATTATGGTAGCAGCACCACACCAACAGTATAATGGCAGCTAAACAGCTGACAGTATTATACTTTAGAGCTTACATTTCATACACCACAACTGTCATATTTTATATAATGAATGCTGTTTAGCATGTACACAGTAAAATAATGGGTACTTGCATATAAGTGTGAAGTTCTTTGTGTCTAATCCTGACCTTATGATTGATCATGCAGTTGTTAATCATAATGTAGCAAATGTATTTTATTCTGAATCATGATATTCAGCTAAAATGGGCTCCATGTGGGTCGAATACCCCAAGCACTGGTGAAGTAATCATTTTAGGAACATGGATAGCCTGTTCTCTTAGTCTTGGAGTGCTGACGGCAAAGGTATGATTGCCTTCAGTTCTCAGTCTAGAGTGTCCTGCACAAGAATTTCAGGGATGCAACCCAAAAGTAATTTGAACAGTTTGCATCATTAAGGTAAAAGAAAAAACACTTGTCTTGTCCTTTACTTAAAGCTTTGGAGCAAAAGCCCCGAAGAGTTATTGTTGTTATAAACACTACAGCGTGGAACCCATTTGGTAGAAAAGAACAAGAACTGCTGCCTCCTGGCTCGGAGCCATGACCCGTGTCAACTCCCCACCTTGTATGGTTCACAGCGTAAGCAATGGCAAACATGTGCAGCAGTTTAAATGCTTCAGAAAACATGCAACACAAAGGCTTTTTAATTAGATATTTCACATACCTTGTGGGCGATTCTATCACAGTACATCACAGAAATGTAAAAAGGGAAATTTTACCAAGTAGCCAGCAAAATGTTGGGATCCTAATAACAGTTGTATTTCATCTTTAACATTATTAACATTACATATTGTGTCCTTTAAAGGAAACATTTTCACTCTTCCTCTACCTTTTGCTTCACAATACTTTAATAGGTGACTATTAATTGAAGTATAGCTCTCATTGTTGTCGAGTTGATATTTCTGTATCTGCCTAAACACCTTTTCATATTGTATTTTACAGCTGTGAAAAGTCAATTTTCACAGCACTCTATGCAGTCCTGCAATAAACTAACTGCACCCAATAACAGAATGATGCAGAAATCCATTTATGTATGACTTTATCAGTCTCTCACACCATTGTGGAGGAATTTTGGCCCACCCTTCTTTACAATGCCCAAGTTCATTAAGGTTTGTGGGTATTTGCTCTCTTAAAGTCCTGCCACAGCATTTCGATTTTGTTAAGGCCTGGACTGGGCCATCGCAACACCTTGATTCTTTTCTTTCCCAGCCATTCTGTTGTAGATTTTTAAGTAAAGGTTAAGCTGTTGTACTGATGGCCTCACATTTGACTCTAGAATACTTTGGTATACAGAGGACTACATGGACAACTGAATGATTGCAAGTTTTGTGGTTGTGTTGCTACAAAACAAACTCATAGTACCCTTCTACCACTGTGCTTGGCGTAAGGTGTTTGCACTGATATGCTGTATTTTGTTATCACTTTTGTCTCACCTGTCCAAAGGACATAAATTCAGAAGCCTGGTGGTTTGTTCAGATGCCACTTTGCAAACTAAATCATACTGCAGCGCTCTTCTTACAGAATAAAAGGCTTTCTCCTGGTACCTGTCCATGCTAAGTAGGCTCGTAGGGTCTGAGACTGACCTCTTTTTAAACTTTTCTCTTTTGTATTTTGCTGATCATTGCTCAGTCTGACCTTGGGGTGAATTTCCTGGGGCACTCCTAGGAAAATCGTGGCCTTGTGTTAACATACACTTGAATGTCCCAGACCAGAAAAATGCCAAAACTTGTGCTTCCATAGAGGTGCGCAGACTCGTTGATGATCAGTAAATCAAGTGCATTTGATTAGCAGCAGCTGGCTACTACTTACCCTCTTAATTTCAACTGAAGCATTAAGGTTGTACTCAGTTTTCAACGGGACTGAACAGTTTCCTATTAAATCTTCTTTTTCACAAGACTGTATATCAGGAATGGCTTAAGAGATACAAAACAATTCCCACAGACATATATATATATATATATATATATATATATATATATATATATATATATATATATATATATATATTAGGGGTGCAACGATATTCGTATCGATATTGAACCGTTCGATACAGTGCTTTCGGTTCGGTACGCATATGTATCGAACAATACAACATTTGTAATTTATTTTATCAACTTTCCTTCTGACGATGCTGTCTGTGTGGAGCGCTCAGTGAATCTGCGTTCGACTACTCCGCCTAGGCTGCACTGTCGAGCGCAGATCCACTGAGCGCTCCACACAGACAGCATAGTCAGAAGGAAGAGCGCAGGGCAAGCTAGCAAGACAGAAGTTAAGCTCTCCTTGCAACATGGACCTCCCCCACCCTCATTCAGATCTGGCGTTTGGAATTATTTTGGTTTTCATGTGACGTATGACCCTGAAGGTAAGCGAGTCATGGACTAAAGTAAAACAGTATGTTGGATGTGCCACGCAATGCTCAATTACATGGGTGGGAGCTAGTGTGTTAGCGCAGTTAGCTCGTTAACGTGTTGGCCGTCTAGCCCCATGCACGGGGCGATCAGGGGTAGCTCGTTAACGGAGATTTGCCGTGTTGTGGCGTTAAGGTCATTTTAACGAGGTTAACCTGAAAGCACTAGTGGGAACACAACGAATATGACTGCACATTTACACCGACATCATCCTAGTGCAAAGACAAAAACAACAAGCATGCTACTAACTTTACCCGAGTCATTTAGACAGCCGTTAGCACATAATTCTCCTTATGGGGACCTGATATGTTTAATATGCTGCTGAGAATATAGCCCAGAAGAAGCGGATAGTATAGCTTTTATTTTGGAAAGAGCCATTTCTCTGTAATAAACTCTCTTTTCCAAAGATGAGTGATTCCTCAATCAGATACAGGGCTCGCAAAATCGGTAGCCCGACGTCCCGGGGCTAGCGATTTTTCCAGTTGGGCTACCAAAATCTATCTCTGCCCTGCCCGTCCGGCTATTGTAGGAAGGAAAAATATATGTCAATGCTTTTGCATTCTTTCGGAAATGTAGCTGGGTAATTATGTCATTGGCATCGGTGAGCCACTGTCAATATGTGACATATTGAAATCGCGTTTGAATTTGCGCTTGTTTTTTTGCTTTCACTTTGCAATCGCGTGAACTGTGTATAGAGAGCGACAGTACTGATTGGTGAGTGATGATAATTTGTGCACCAATTCCTCTGACATTGTCTTATTAATCGTTAGCTTACTATGCAAACATGACAAGTGAAATCTCCCGCAGCAAGCTTAAACATGTGAGAGGTTGATCGCGCAGAGAATCGCTGAGCTTATGTGAGTCCGTGTGTAAAAGCATTTCAGTTCTGCTGAGCCAAATAAGACAGGTCAGGGTGAAGAAGTGACAGCCAAAGAAAAGCTTACCACAAAACGGAAAAGTTATGACAAATCAGACTATAAGGCAAAAAGAAAGTGCAGCTTTATGGTTTCATGGACAAAAGAATTTCTGTGGCTGCGATATGATGAGCTAAATAACCAGGGCTGCACATAAGTGGTCCGCAGGTGCGCATTCGCTGTCAAAATAAAAAACACGCACAAGGGTTAGGGTTAAATTTAAAAACTGTACTTTTGAGTTAAAATATATATTTATAATTTTAATAAATGACAAATTAAAAAGGCATGAACATTTTATTTTATATATAGATATAGATATATATATATATCTTAGGGGTGCAACGATACACAAAATTCATGGTTCGGTTTGGTTTGATATTTTGGTGTCACGGTTCAATATTTTTTCGATACAAAAAAAAATGTTCATGCCTTTTTAATTTGTCATTTATTAAAATTATAAATATATATTTTAACTCAAAAGTACAGTTTTTAAATTTAATGTTGCTGAAACAACAAAGTAATAAAAAAATAAATCTATCTGATGGAGAAATCACTCATCTTTGGAAAACAGAGTTTATTACAGAGAAATGGCTCTTTCCAAAATAAAAGCTATACTATACGCTTCTTCTGGGCTATATTCTCAGCAGCATATTAAACATATCAGGTCCCCATAATGAGAATCATGTGCTAACGGCTGTCTAAATGACTCGGGTAAAGTTTGTAGCATGTGTGCTTGTTGTTTTTGTCTGCTTCCACTTGTCTTTGCACTAGGATGATGTCAGAGTAAATGTGCAGTCATATTCGTTGTGTTCCCACTAGTGCTGTCAGCATTAATCTAGTTAAAATGACGTTAACGCCGCAACACCTCAAATCTCTGTTAATGAGCTACCGCGGATTGCCCAGTGTGTGGGGCTGGACGACGTCAACACGTTAACGAGCTAACTGCGCTAACACACTAGCTCCCACCCATGTAATTGAGCATTGCGTGGCACATCCAACATACTGTTTTACTTTTGTCCATGACTCGCTTACGTTCAGGGTCATACGTCACATGAAAACCAAAATAGTTCCAAACGCCAGATCTGAATGAGGGTGGGGGAGGTTCAATTTGCCATGTTGCAAGGAGAGCTTAACTTCTGTCTCGCTAGCTTGCCCTGCGCTCAGTGAATCTGCGTTCGACTACTCCGCCTAGGCTGCACTGTCGAGCGCAGATCCACTGAGTGCTCAACAAAGACAGCATCATCAGAAGAAAAGTTGATAAAATAAATTAAAAATGTTGTATTGTGATTATCATTATCATTTTGCTTCTAGTTTAGAACTACCAGTTCTCGCTATCTGTATCTTCTACCTTACCAAGCATGCTAGCTAGAGTTAATTGATCATTTAGCACTCTAAATGAAAAGAAATGTCCAAAAAGCAAGGGGTCAAATTTTAGTGATTAGTGACACGATTACCGGTTATCTGTGTCAGTGTTTAAAATGCAGCTTACCAAGGATGCATACTGAGCATGCCTTAGCTGATAACTCCAGCTGCTTGTCTAAATGTAGTCTTCTGGTTCCAAAAAGACAAGATGGTGACAGCCAAAAAGCTACAGTGCATATGTCAGATTTAAGTCCATAAAGTACTGAGAGAGTTCACTGGGGCTATGTACATCTTTTATATACAATCTGTGATATAAACTTAATGTATGAATTTGTTAGGGTCACTTTCAGAGGATGGGGACAAATGACCTATATGTTTATCCAGGTTACATAGGCAACTTGGATATGAGCCCACGTAAATTAAAACCTACAGTTCCAAGGTCTCATCTTCCAGGGCCTTTAAATGTCATGGGTACGGTATTTAATGGCAACATCCTGCTGAGACACTTTATTCCACACCAATGTGTGCCACCCTAAATGACCAGCAAAGAAAACGAGACAAATTGACTTATTCTAAGAAGACAAACAAATGACTGGTTCTCGTTGTGTTATTCTACTTATTCGGTGAGCGCTCAGCACCCTGACATAGTTTGATGATGTTGCATAAACACATGGGCCTTTCGAGAATTTTAAGAATGGTAACAACTAGATGCAAGCAGCAGTAATTTTTCCAGAAGATAATCAAGAGATAAAATACAATGATAGACTAATAAACACTAATACAGAGCCATTTCCTAACTTCGCATTCCTTTGGGGGAGATCATAAGGCATGCCAACTTTGTTTTTTACCTTGCATATCTGAGAGCTTATATAAAACTTTCATGCCTCAGATTTTGTTAAAATTCATAAGCACAAGCGGAAGTAGAATATTCAAATGGGAATTCTCCTTATCTGAAGTTCTCATGCCAAGGGATTCAGTAATGCTGTAAGGAAACAAAAACACAAAAACTGTGGTTACTTTTGTGCAAATGTAAGCAACCACAATTGTGTATCGTCACTTTTGGAAGCTAATAACACGTGAGACATTACAGCAAAAATCACCTTTTATTGTCTCTTTATTTAGATTAGTCTGCCCCTCCCCACCCCACGTTCCTTCACTTTGCCTCTAACACTGCTATTACTTAGGAGCTCAGTGTGTAATTGTGCATGTAACATTTTGATTACAGTTACGAATGTTAATCACCAAAAAGGCAAAGCTTTTACCTCAAAGACCCAGCGCTAACTTTCTCAAAGTCATCTGTTATCAATCATTTAGTAACATTTCTTTTCATACTAAGTCTCCTCTGTAAAGCATTTGAGTAAGTGGTTCTAAAAATAGGATCTACAATGTCAACAATCTGGAGCCCCATAAACAAGCAAGATTAAATTAGCCGACTGCTGTTTCCTCTCCGAGCCTTTGCGCGTGTGCGTCTCTGTGCGCGTACCTGGAAATACAGCGGCGCACGTGTAGGTTCAGCGTATGCTTCAAATGCTAAACTTTCAAATACCAATGTCTGAATGTGCCTATAAAAACCTACATTGTTTTTATACTCGTGCTATTTTGCAAGAACATGTGTTGATACGGTGTCCAATTTTGGAGCCCGTAACTCCACGAGAAGGACCACATCCAGTCACTGACACCCCCCACCTCCCCCCGCTCCCCCACCCCCCTCTCCTACTGTAATAACACAGAGGGTACTGCCTGATGAATTTTTCTTTTTCTTTTTGCATCTCTTTTTGCTCTTTCAGCATCAACAACCTGGCCGTGGAAAAATTTAGCTGTTAAGCAATCGTGGCCAATATAACTGTCAGGCTTTGCTTCACTCCGTCTATGTTTCACCCTTTCATTCTTCCTCTCTGTCCATATCTCCCTCCTTAAAAAGGCATAGCATGAGACCATTCTGCACAGGTTGCCCTGTTCACATGCATACACACTCAGTAGTACACGTGCAAATGATCTCTATCTGGGCAAATGTCTGAACTTTGACTAGATAGCGATGCATGAACTGGCACCTGCATTTACATCACTGATATTGCAGTGCTGGTCTACCTTTATCTTTAAACATTTATTATGTTATTAATACATACAATAAAACAACACAAATATGCCCTCGTTAGATACAGGAGCTATTACTTCGTTATAAATAGTTGAGCTAAACCATCAGAGGTAATGCGATAATATTAATGCAGTGCATTTGCATCAGCAGCAACCTCGCAGTTCTTCTCGTAGACTGTACACGAAAGATCAATGTAACCATCTGGATGTCACCAGTTGTTCTGTAAAGTCTCATTATGAAGGCTTAATTTGACTATTCTGGCCATCTCTATCTTCTTTTTTAAAACAGACATCACAACAGAGGGGTACATCGACAACATAGGTCCACCCTAAAAAGAACACCCCTCTTTATTGTGTATTTAACTCTAAATACAATAATATTTTACAAAATTAACAAGAGAGCTTTCTCCTGATGATGTCATAGTGATGTCATTTCAAGGTTATCTGATTTATCAGTTAAATATTAAAAAGAAAATTGAGCGTCTAAATTGCGTCATTCAAAATCAGGATTCAGTGTGTTATGAACTTATCTGAGGCATACGAAAGACGAAAGGTCAGGGTTATCTCAGCCTACTATTTCTTATTTTTATTACTGAAGGTATATTTTCATTTTGAACTTACGTGTGACAAAGAAGATTTTCATGGGAATCTATGCAGTCCTGAGAATAACCAAATAAACCTTTTACCATATGCCCTTTTAGTATCATTCACATCGTTATGGAGGAATTTTGATCCACTCTTTTTTTACAGTATTGCTTCATTTTATTGAGGTGTGCAGATGTTTGTTTATGCACAGCACTCTTAATGTCCTGCCACACCATTTGAATAAGGTTGAAGCTGACTGGTGCACACTTCAACCTTAAAAGGTGATTCTTTTCTCTTTAAGCCATACTATTGTAGATTTACTGCTGTGCTTGGAATCATTTTTCTGCTGCATGACCCAATTCCATCCAAGTTTTAGCAACCAGACAGATGGCCTGACATTAAACTCTACAATACTTTGGTATACAGACGGGTTCAAGGTTGACTCAATGACTGTAAGATGGCCAGGTCCCATGGCTGGAAACAAAGCCCAAATCATCACGCCTCCACCACTGTGCTTGACAATTGTTATGATGAGTTTTGTAAAAACCAAACACAGTATGTCAGTGCAAACATGGTGCTGTGTGTTATGGCCAAACATCTCCACTGTGGTCTTGTATGTCCATGGACATTGATCCAGAAGACTTTGAAAAATTAATCTGTGCTGCCATGTTCTTTTAAGAGAGTAGAGGCTTTCTCCTGGCAACCCGTCAAGACAAGCCATGTTCAGTCTTTTTAAATGTTTATCTTTTTAAAACTGCAATTTTTTAAGTGAAACAAGTTGTAAGTGCTTTTTAAAAAACATCCAGAGGAATTGAGATTGACAGGTTGATGACTCATTCTTTTGCTATTTCTCTGAATTGGAAGTTCCTCTGGTGATTGGGTATTTAAAAACCATGTGTTATTGATTTCATTAAGCTGTGATGATTACACTTGTCATGATTTGAAATGAAATCATGCGAATTTCATAGTTTGGCTCTCCTCAGTATTAATCCTAAGTATACAGGTTTCTCACATGACATCATGCGCACATTGTTCAAACGCTGTCTGATGACCCCTTGGCAACCACCGGTCACTAAGCCGAAATATTGGTGAGTGGTTATTGGCTGTTGCTAGGCTGCAAAGAGGGTGCTGCACCAAAATCCTTCTTGCAATCCTTGCCTGTAGTTTGCACTGAAGTTGCTCGGTGCTGCAGCCAACATTCTTCAAAAGCCACAACTTTTATTTTGAAGGCAAGCAGTCTCCGTGTCCGGTTTGTGTCACACTTCTCACAGCCTGACTAGCACTCGGAGAGTAGTTGTCAAGTGTTCGCAGACCAGTTGGCATCTTCTGTGCAAACTACAGGCCACTGTGGCAATCTGCTACCAACCAAGGCAATCTGAAGTTGTTTTCCACATTTTTCCCTTGTGGTTGCCAGATGGTTGCCCAATGGCTTCTAACTCTTTGTGACTAGGCCCTTATCCACGTGCCCCATAAGTTAACATGTTCAACACCCCCGGTCATGTCAACCTTGGAAAGAAATTAACTAATTGCATCTTAACTAATGTTAAAAGCAAAATTCTTTCGATTCCCACTATTAAATACATGCTTACACTTCATTTCAGAGTTTTACTTCACACCCATAGGTGTTTGACACATCCCAGTAGACCAGTAACACTTTCTTGGCTCCGTAATTTTACAAACACTCCGAGGTGCAATAACTTCGGTCCAGATTGCACTAATGACTCCATACCGATGGCCTCATGTTGGCCCCAATCGGGGGGTGGAAACTGCAACTTAAACAGGCTTACAGTGATGGGAAACGCCACTCTCTGAGAACCTCAAGACATCTCGCAGAAGAAGAGAGGGAGGAAAATGCGAGTATGGGCGCCTGCATGTGTGCGTGCGAGTGTGAGAAAGAAAGAAGAGGCGTGCAGCAAGAAAGTAAAACAGAGAGCGGCGCTGGAGCCGTTCCTTTTAATGGGAAATGATGGGGGAGCTGTTTGATGGCTGCGTGCTTTTGACCCTGTGACTGCTTGCAGTCGTGAGAACCAAGTCCCCGGCCATGTGTCCTTAAGCCCCTCATATCAACACACACACACACATACCGCCACATATACACACACACTTCCAATCAAATACAAGAAAAATATGCAGAAAAGGAGACTAAGTGTTTAAAGAAGCAGGAAAATTATACCTTTCCAGACAGAGTACAGGTGGACTCGTGTCAACTATGCACCCCCCCCCCCCCCCCCCCCCCCCCCACACACACACACACACACTTAAAAGAAGTCCCCCAAGGATGTTTTGGTAAGGATTTCATCTACTGCCTGCCCCATATTCACACTCAGTTTGACATCTATATGAAGACAAAAGCCAAAGCAGCCCAATGATGACAACAGTAGGAGGGAAAAATCTATCGACACTTCATTGCACCTTTTGTTGGAGTGATTTAATCCTCAAAGTGCTGTAAGATTTTCTTTTGCTTTCCCAGGATAAGGTGTGACTCCCACAAAGACTGAAAACACAGTAATGACCATGCAGACAAGGGAGAAACAAAAATCCAGGTGGGGGAGGTGGACCAGAGCTATCCCTTCCCCCTGAGTTAATTACCCATGTGCCCTTGGGCCAGACTAGGAAAAAAAAGCACTTTCCAGGC
The DNA here is from genome assembly GCF_963969265.1 of Rhamphochromis sp. 'chilingali'. Taxonomy (NCBI): domain Eukaryota; kingdom Metazoa; phylum Chordata; class Actinopteri; order Cichliformes; family Cichlidae; genus Rhamphochromis; species Rhamphochromis sp. 'chilingali'. The sequence continues at coordinate 9,007,306 of NC_137931.1, read as the reverse complement.
TGAAATGGGCTGACTGCTTTGGTACTGTAGGGCTTTCAGTTGCAGATGTCAAACATTCCCTGTCTTTTAAAACCCATAAATCTTTTAGGTAAAGCTCCAACATCTCGCTACCTCAGGTCATGGTCGAATTTCAGATAGCATTGTGCAATTTTGGTATCGATCTGATATCAAGCAAATGCAGGGCCAGGACTGCTGATACCAATACTTTAACCTTATAAAAGCACATTCTGAATGAGTAATCAGTCGCTGTGATATTTACTTTTCACAATAATTACATAATGAAATTAGAAAACACACATCTTTTAGCTTTTCATCTTTTTTAAACTGGGTTTTTGGAAACCTTGAATTTACATTGTCTGTCTCTAAAGCACTTTGGGTCAATTTCTGTTGTTTAAATGTGCTACAGGCTACAAATAAAATATACAGTCAACACAAGAGGTTCAGATATTTTTGATAGAGCGTGTTTGAGGTATATTTTTTCATTTACGAAGTTAATATGAATATTTTCTTTTTAAATTATGCATTTAACACAAGTCAGCAGGCTACACACTAAACTTAAGAGGCTAGAAACAAAGTATCGATCCTATCACCCCCCCCCCCCCCCCGAAGCACACAGACGCTCAAGAATGCACTTCAAGGAAAGCGATGGGGTTGGAGGGCACATAACTCTCACAAATATGTATCATATGCATTCATGTAAGAAAACTAATTAGCGAGCTGAACGATAAGAGTGGGATTTCGTTTTAATCTGTTCCTTTTGGCCACCAAAAGAAAAAAAAACCTGTCACCCTGGGAAGGGAGTTTACCTCTGACTTCCACACGACGTAAGAGTGAGAGCTGGAAGGCTGCACTTTCTTCTGTAGCCACCTCCGCGGGGAAAACAGCGTGCCGGTGCTCCCTGAGGGAGCGGCACCAGCTCCCCTCACCATAAACGGTAAATCCCCGGCGGTATTCCTTTTGGCACGCTTAACCACATCATAGTCAAAGTGGAAGTTGGAGGACGGGGAAACATCCAGAGGTATGGAAGGAGAGGAGATGGAAGGGGTTATAGGTTCCTTCAGGGTCGGGATCTTGGTGCGTAAAGCCGGCTTCACAGCCAAGCGCTCGGCGGACGCACCTGTGTCTGCGGCCGCTCCATCGCTCCCGGTGCCGCAGTGTCTGATGATGGCGGGGTCCAGGCTCCGGGTCTGGCGTAGCCTGCGTTTGGTTATGGCTTTGGAGGCAGGGGACGAGCAGGAAAAGACGCTGTTTAGAAGTCCTTGAGCGGCTGACATTGTGTTCAGAACTCACATTAGCGCACTTCGGAGAAGCTTCCCCGCGAACTTAAAAGTTCAGCGCTGCCCCATTAAAAGAGCCGGGCGGTGATGCATCTGAGTGGAGACACCGTGGACAAAGTCTTCTTTTCCTCCTCCGTGCTCCTCTGCTTATTCCTGTGCTGGAGCTGGAGCGAGAATCCTAGAAAGGTGGGGTGGGGGAGAGTGCGCTTAGGGGTGGGGTTCAGAAAATGTAAGACGAATGCCTCCTCGCTTGTTTTTATTTTTTGCTTAATAGTCAATTGAATGTTTGGTGATGGTTTAATAAATACATTGGGCTTGGCTGGTTTTCTCCACAAGATAACCAGCTGGTTAGCACTGTTCCTCCTCTACCAAAGTCCACCCTGTTACGCCCCTAGTCCAGGCGTGTAGAGACGCACATAAGGTTGGAGGAGAGAGAGACAAATACCCGCCCTGGTTCCCAAGCCAAACATCCAAAACCAGTTGTGAGTAAAAAAGGTGATTTTATTGAAGATAATGAAGCATAGCTCCAGGGTGAACTCAGGCCAAAATAATAAACAAAACCAACTAAGTCCCACCAGAAAACTAACTCAACCCTAAGAAAGAAACAGAACAAACAAATGACAATACTAACCCTAAAACTAAAACAGGAGAAAACTGTTCCAAAGAAAAAGGCGGCTCACCCCTTCCACTTCAGCCTAAGAGTGCCTATAAGCGGCTCTCACAGATCACGCTCACACAAATACACACAGCCGTAACACACCCAGAAAAATATCATTTTAAGGTCAGTCTTAGTTAAGTTACATCACTCTTTTTTTTTTTAATAAAATAAAATAAGGGTAAGATGACTTTCTGTAATTATAAAGCCCATTTCCATAAGAGGTAATTAAGACAAGGACAGACAATCAGCAGCCAGGAAGGAGGTCATGCATAGAGGTAGATGTGATTTAGCTGGGGATGAGTATTAATCCCAGCTTCCTATTAATCCACCTTGCTGTCTGGGAATAATAGACCTATCAGCAAAAGGCTGCTGCGCGCTATTATTAGCCAAACAATAAGTAAGCCAGGATTAATAGACCCATTCCTTTCTTTATACACCTGTGCATGAGACATTTGTTTACACAGATGCCCAAAAAGGGGGGAGTTAAGCTGGCTGTGTGTGCACAAGGAGTGCGTGTGTGTGTGTGTGTGTGTGTGTGTGTGTGTGTGTGTGTGTGTATGTGTGTGTGTGTGTGTGTGTGTGTGTGTGTGTGTGTGTGTAATAGAGAGAGAGAGAAAGCAGAAGCATGTGTGGCCCCGTGTGTGTGAAAGTATGGGAAAAATGAAAAGAGACAGCGGGAGTCTGGGGAGGAGGGTGTCTCCCGGCTGATAAAGGAGCTTATGAAGCTGCACAGCATGACACACAGATACACATATGCGCACACACAGATACCCACAGAACAGCGTGACATGACACTGATAACAGCTGAGATAGATTTGACCCTTCTAAAAACAGTCTGAGGGGGGAAAGAATGGGACGCGGGCTGAACAAAAACACCCCAGTCCCAATTAGAAGAAGACAGTTCATGAATCTGTTTCATGATTAGAGATTTTTTCTTCACCTTTCTCGACAATCTTTCATTCAGTCCACTACAAAGTTGGTGGGTACACTCCCAGGGATGCTGGTAAGCACACTGAATAGTCTGATGTCATTCAGATTACAGTCATTCTCACATATTGGTTAAAAGCGTTCTCTGTCACTACCGTTCCAGTACACCGACTGCTGCCTGCTCCACTCTGTGTGTAGGGGGAGGGGCACATGGCACCTTTGTGAGGACAGATAGCCATAATACTGCATTCCCGAGTCTCTCATCCCTAGGTTTAACCACTAACCCCAATCACTAAGCACAATCATAAACATTTAATTCAATCTATTTATACAGCACCAAATCACAACAGCAGTCATCTCAAGTGGATCACCTATGAGTAAGGAAGGATAATCTCCCTTTTAAGAGGAAGAAACCTCCACTGCGACCAGCTGGGGATGGAGGAAGACAGGACAAAAGACACATTGTGGAAGAGAAGACGAGTTATTATTAATAACCATATGCTCTGTCAAAAAGAAAAGTTTAAGCTGAATCTTAAAAGTAGAGAGGGTGTCCGTCTTTTAACTCCAAATTGGGAGCTGGACCCACCTGGAAGCTGAAGGCTCTGCCTCCCATTCTACTTTTAAATATCCTAGGAACCACAAGTAAGCCTGTAGTCTGAGCAAGAAGCAGTCTGTTGGAGTGATATGGTACTGTAGGGTCTTTAAGATAAGATGGACCCTGATTATTCATGTGAGGAGAAGGATTTTAAATGTGATTCTGGATTTACAAGGGAGCCAATGAAGAGAAGCTAGTATTAGGGAAATATGCTCTCTCTTTATAGTCCCTGTCTGTACTCTTGGTGCAGCATTTTGGATCAACTGAAAGCTTCTCAGGGAGTTTTCAGGAACACTTAATAATAAAGAATTACAGTAGTCATTAGTTTGTAAGATTTTTAGAGCTGAGTACAGTGAATTTATCCTTATAACTTCTTATGACATCAACTTCTGAAATGCCTTGGGGGCAACTGTCAACTGTAGCTGCAAAAACAGCAAAAATAAAAAAATCAATTTCGGGAGCTCCAAAGACTGCAATTGCTCTAGTAGCCACTTGAGGCTGTTTTCAAAAGTGAGTCAAACCCAAAGACTCCCATGCTAAAATGCATAACTTCAAAAAGCATCACCCCAGGATGTTTACAGCCTGGTACAAAAACTGTTTTGGCCTCCATGTAAATAAATATTTCGAGTTTTCTCCTATGATACTGTGGTTTATAATAACTAGAGGTGGGCGGAACAATCCAAAAATCGATAGTAAGCATACCAACATCGGTATTGGTACTGATCGACACAATCATGTTGTAAAAGTGAAACTACAAATCACATTGATTTTGTGGTCATCAGTTTTGTTAGTTGATTTATTCAGAATTAGCAAAATGACAGTGACTCATCAAATAAGTCACAACACACTTATCCTCCCTATATAAGCTGCCTACACAAAGTTAAAAGTGTCAGTATCTGGTACTGGTATCAGGTCGATACCAAAACTTTTCAATAACTACTGCAATCACACGGGTAAGGCCTAAAGTTTAGGGCCTTGGTGGCTTTGATTGGCAGGTGGGCCAACACAGGATGCTGCAGCCTGTAGGCGCTCGCTAGGCCTCAATTCCACTATTTCCAGTCAGTGACCTGGATCTCCCCACTGTGTTTTTCTTGAATTTTCTGTGTGGTATAGCCCACCCAAGAAGTTTTCTGTTGTATAGAGTGAAATTCTAGTATTTTATTTGTCTGTTGCTTAGCACTAATAATCAGATATGGGTGTCTGTGGGCTGGCTGTGTCCACTTTTATACAGAAATAAGAAGCACCTGCTCTGAACACACCCCTCATCTGCCAAATGTAACAGGAATTTATGCATCACTGAAACATTTACACCAATCTTTGACTTTTTAATGTTTTGCTGTCTTCCAGCTCTTCATCTGTGAATTAGTGAGCTCGTGTTACAAACATGTAATCCTAGAAAGCATTTCATTTGAAACTGATTTGACACATCTGTTAAAATATATCACGTGCAGTCAGGGCAAAAGGCAATGAGCGGAAATTAGCAACGCTGCACATTGGTCGGTAATGTTCAGCGTTATATGCACGCTGTCCATATTTGGTCCACAGTAGTAGACCAGCATTGCCTGAAACCATTTTAAGCAAAATGAGTGCAGATTTAGCAGCAGAGACATGGTTTCCTGTGCCAGGGATCAGTTCACATTTCATTGTTCAAGGCTCTTAGAGAGAGATAAGCCTCAGTGAAAAGGTTACAAGGTCAGGAAAAAAAACCCTGCTGAAATATGTACCACGAGTAAATATCTGTCTAGACCTACAAATAAATCACGTTTTTAAATGATGTCTGCAGATTGATACACTAGTTAGTGTACGTAAGCGATAACACATTGGTTCAGTTAAGGGAAATTTAGCATTATTGAGACATGCAAAGTTTTCATTTAGTCTACTCTAAGTGATCTTCCAAAACTGCAAATATGAAAAACTACATGTGCTGCACCCCTGGAAGGCTGTACCATCCTCAGCTTGCTTAATTTGTACTTAAAAGTACATTTAACCTTAGCAAATTGTCCATAATATAGCTGTGCTTTTTATATGCTACGTGGTTTTAGTCTGTTCAGAACTTAATTAATACATGGATGGCTTTCATCTTTGAGATCTCATCCGTGGGATTTTTTTCATAATGAAAAATCCTACTTTCTCTCCGTGCCCTCGAGCATGGGTGCGGGACTTAGCCTCAACTCAATTAGTTCAAACCAATGACATTTTTTGTATTGGACCAATACCAAGTAACTATAGGGCCAATGTTGCATACCAATACCAAAGCAATATTAATACTTTTAACATGTAAAGGTAGGTTATGTAGGGGAAAGCAGTGCATCATTATTTATGAGATGATCGAAATTAATTTGTAAATTCTGAACACTAAATCACTGTATGTTTTTACTTTTCACAATAATAGGTTAATATAATAAAACACACCTTTTACCTTTTCAAGTAGTTGGACGCTGTTTTTTTTTTACAACAAAAAACCCCAACATTTATTTCATATAATTCAGTGGGCCACATACTGAACTTAGCAGATAGAAACAAAGTATTGAGTTGCGCTAGCATCGATCTGATATCAGTACCAGCCTCGAGATCCGATGCTATTTGGATCCGCCCACACCTGCTTGTCCACACCTGGATTAATGGGAGACAGCTCAGGTCGAGTTCAGGTGTTTTCGTTTGGATTTCTACAGCATGTGTATCTTATGTGTAGCATTTTTAGTTCCTGAAGTCGATTGTACATTGGAGGAATTATTCAAGTGAGTGATATTTGTTTCAGGTATTGCCTTTGTTTTTCATTTGCTTTAAAGCCTCCCAATCATGTGTATCAGTCAGCTGAGTGGGCACCCTATAAAAAGGCATTTAAGTTAATACATTGTACCCTATTTCCTTAAACTGCTGTGCTAATCCTGAAGCTTTCTGAGGGATGCAGCTACAACAACGCCATTCTTTTACACTAACAAAGTCCGTTTCGTTGGGATTTTTTTTTAAAGTTCAAATACTGACATCTTCTGGTGAATCTTTGAAACTACACCATCTGTACGGTGTCCCCGAAAGCTCATTTCAAAAGCTCATTGCGCTTTTAAATGCTGCCTTCACTGTGATTGTAGTTACAAGGCTGCGGCAATTCACGTGCAAGAGCCATAGTTTCCAGCTTCAGTTTGTAATGAAAGTACGTGGAGGGGGGTTTATAAATGCATTTGACTCGCCGCCTCTGCACTTGTTATCCACAAGTAACCACAAGTAAGCGCGTGACCCACAGTGGTCCCGCGCTGTGTCGACTAGAGAAATTACGAGCGGTCCTTGAAAGCAGCCAGAGCATCAGCAGCAGTAAGACTAGCAGCATCTCATCCCACAACAGCGCCATCCTTCCACAGTGTGTTTTGGTGGAAGAGCCTTCACAGGGAAGAGTCTGGCAACGAAAGGGTTAAGGGGTTTACAGGGTTCAGATCGATGCCTCCTCTCCCACACGTCGCCATGAACAAATGAATTCGCGGGGAATTAAATATCAATTTCACAAAGGAGAGCGAGTCCTGTGCTTTGAACCCGACCCCACCAAGGCTAAAGTGTTGTATGACGCTAAGGTAAATGTTTTGCGCAGAAAGATGCAGACTGGTCGGATTTTCGACTTTGTATAAACGTGTAATTCATTCTAAGGGGGAAGCAGCGTTGATTCTTTAAGGTGTGGGGCTCTAAATGTAGCTTGGGATGGCTGCTTAGGCCACAGGAAAATACGCTTGCACAAATAACGCCCAGGCTAGGTTCTCTTGATGTTTTTCGAGTGGTTTCCGGGTGTGTTTGATTAGCTGTGTGTCGCTCGCGGGTCACAATTTAGAAAAAAAAAAAGTCAACACAACCTTGACGTTTTGTAATGTTACCGGTTTGTTTGTGTGGAGGAGGCTGCTGAAAGGGGAATTTCACATGAAAATTCTGTTGCAGTCAGTTAGCATTAGAAGCATCTTTAAACAGCAGTAAGGGAGTTATTACCCGGGCGGCTTGCCGTGCAAAGCAGATTAATGTCAACACACCAACCAACAAGCGCACCACGACAGCAGGGCTGCTAACTTTGCACACACAGTTGTCTGCCTATTTCAGTTTAGTTGTTTGCTGGCTTTTTTTTAAGCGGGCTAAAATTGTCCAGCAGACTGGTGGCTATTCTGCTGCCTGACTAGCTGGTAAGCTAACGCTCCAAGAAAGCTACAGTCTTTACTCCACTCTAGCATGGCTGTTGCTAACCTGCGCTAGCTAGTGGTTAGCATAAACACTTATTTGCAGTTGTCTTAGTATATTATATTAAATGATCATTCTTAGTGTCAGAATGTAGCTGATTTACGTGGATATTTTTTTTGTCCTGATAAACCTTTAAGTATTTAGCTTTAGTTATAAGTTGGGTAATTACTGTTTTATTATGAGAGGTTCAAGGGTAAAGGGTTTATCTACACTTGTTTGTACTTTCTATGGTCTAATCCTTTCATAGCTTTATGATTGATACTGATTGCATTAACATCAAGATTTTGCTGAGTCTAGATGTTGCAAGTGTCAAATTCTGATTTGCAAAGTAATAACAGTCAGAGTAACAAGTGCAAGAGATTTTTTAAAATTATAATAGACTGAGTATTACACATAACTTAGCTTCATATGCAGGTAATAACTAAGCAAATGGAGTTTTTGCATCATGTCTTGGGGTGTGATAGTATTCTCATATATTGCGTGGCGGTATCTGGTGTGCCTGTATCGCTACAATATCAATATTTTGTTAAATAAATTAAAATACCCTGGGAAAAGAACAAGAGTACACCACCATCCGGTTATGTTGTTAGCCATGATATTGGGTGAGCCAATTTAATGTAAGTTAACAAACAAAACGACCAACACTGGACACACTTTGCTTGCTCTGAATTAGGAGGTAGCTTTGTCAAGCTAACGGCTCAGACACACAAGTAAAACTAAGACAGAAATCTCTTTACAGCTATAATAATAGTGGTTTCTGATGATTGTATTGTATTTTTTTACATTCTGCAAGCGCAACTTATGGTGACTAAATGGTTGCTCAGAGCTTGAGGATGTTGTGCTCGGGGCCACTTTTGATCTGAAGGTCGCCTGAATGCCAATGCCGTGCCACCTGCAGACCACAACAATGTACACTGTGCTTGCCACAAATAAGTGATACAAAATCTCTTTGTTGGTCTGCTAGTTATGCTAATATGCAAATTCCTTATTTTTCTTCTTGTACTTGAACCCTTTATTGATTATTGACCCTTTATTAAAACTGGAAATGAATGATTACCCCAGAAAATGGTGGTGTTGGGTACTTGCTAAGATATGAATAGATGTTTAGCAGGACTGCGCTAACTGTGTGTTCATGTTGCAGGTCCTTGATGTCTTGATAGGTACAGATGAACATGGAAGACGAATCCCGAAGTACCTGATTCATTTCAATGGTTGGAACAGAAGGTAAAATTCTCCTTTCATCAGCTTTTGTATGAAGCAGTAATGTAGCACTGCTGTCAAGGCCACACACTTTTAATTATTGATATATTTTGCATATATGGCTGTTTTTGTAGCTGGGATCGTTGGGCCGCAGAGGATCATGTCCTAAGGGACACCGAGGAAAACCGAAAATTACAACGTAAACTGGCTCGCAAAGCTCTAGGTCGCATGTAAGTTCACGTTCTAATCGTCTACTGATGATGATCAGCAATTACATGATGATGAAGTTCTGAAAATTTTTGATTTAAAAAGTCCAGTGTGGTGTATTTCATTTCATTGCCTGCAAGTTTTGGATTTGACCTTTTGGAATGTCTGTCTGTAGAAAAGTCTGAGACAGTTTTTTTTTTTCTTTTTGTTTCTCGGTGATAGGAAGAGAAAGGGATGGGTAAAGAGGCGCCGTCGTCAGTCTGGTACTAAATCTTCTCTGAAGACTCTCCCAAAGGAGGACGACAGCGATGACGCGTGTGAGAAATCTCTCTGCATCTCTTTGTCTTTTGCTCCCCGTCTCCCTCAGCAATCAAGTTAAGCCCCACGTGTTCTTTCTCCAGGCTTAATTTCAACTTCGGAAAGCAGCGACGGGGACGATTCTGACCCCGAGTCTTCAAATAGCGGGGACAGCACCTTCTCTGAGGACATCAACAAAATGGTAAAAGTTGATCGGCACAGGTTCAAGGGCATGTAGATCACTAGTTGCATTGCAGGCCTTTAGATAACATCACTGTCAGGCTTAACTTGAAGTAAATGACCTTGATATGTGTAATATGTGGCTGATAAATTCAACTGTGGTTGTGGGAGGGATTTCTGGCCACGGAAAATCTACGCGATTGTTTTTATTGATCCTCCATTTGTACATTTGTTTTTGTATCAGAGGGTTGAGGCAGACGTGAATGTCAAGAGGGAATATGAGGAGAAGGTCATTCATGTTGACATCAACATCCCCGATGTTCTGAAGAAGAAACTGGAAGATGACTGCTTCTACATCAACAAGAGGAAGAAGGTGCGGGCAGCAGATCCTGGGCACACACCGCTTTCTAAAGCCTATATACAAAATGTCAACAGCTCATTGGTTGTTTTTGTTCTACAAATCCATCATAATTTAGCTTGGCAGCTAAAGGACGGGTGGGCACGACTCAAAGATTTCTGACACTGGTTTGTGTTTGGAAAGAATTGTAGGATATGGAACTGAAGCGTGTCAGTATTTAACCTCGTGTTGTTTTACCTCTCTCAGCTCGTGATGGTTCCCTGTCAGACAAACGTTGTGCACATCCTGGAGTCCTACGTCAAGCACTTTGCGATCAACAAAGCGTTCATGGCCAACGAGCGGTACAGGCGTCAGCAGAGCACCACGCAGAGCGGCAGTCCACAGCCAATCCCTCCAGAGAAAAGGTTAGTATTGATGTTCTTTAAACAGGAGGGGAAAAAAGGCGATCCAAGCACGCAAACCACTTAGTCTTCATTTCCAAGTGTCCAATAGAAAATGGTTAATGGGAATTAAAACTGAAACATGCTCTAATACATACAAATTTGTCCACTCAGTGGCCACTTTATTAGGTACATATTTGATCCCCTTTTGCCTTCAGCGCTGCCTTAATTCGTCATGTAAAGATGGCATTTGGTTCTTGTTGATATGATGGCGTCACAGAGATGCTGCAGATTTGACCTTCTGAAAGTCATGGCAGAAATGGAGACTTGGATCAGACAGTAATCAATTCAATTTTATTTATATAGCGCCAACTCACAATAACAGTCGCTTCAAGACGCTTTATATTGTACAGTAGATCGTACAATCATAGATACAGAGAAAAACCCAACAATCATATGACCCCCTATGAGCAAGCACTTTGGAAACAGTGGGAAGGAAAAACTCCCTTTTAACAGGAAGAAACCTCCGGCAGAACCAGGCTCAGGGAGGGGCGGGGCCATCTGCTGCAACCGGTTGGGGTGAGAGAAGGAAGACAGGATAAAGACATGCTGTGGAAGAGAGACAGAGGTTAATAACAGATATGATTTAATGCAGAGAGGTCTATTAACACACAGTGAGTGAGAAAGGTGACTGAAAAAGAAAAACTCAATGCATCATGGGAATCCCCCGGCAGCCTATGTCTATTGCAGCATAACTAAGGGAGGATTCAGGGTCACCTGGTCCAGCCCTAACTATATGCTTTGGCAAAAAGGAAAGTTTTAAGCCTAATCTTGAAAGTAGAGATAGTGTCTGTCTCCTGAATCCAAACTGGAAGCTGGTTCCACAGAAGAGGGGCCTGAAAACTGAAGGCTCTCCCTCCCATTCTACTTTTAAATACTCTAGGAACAACAAGTAGGCCTGCAGAGCGAGAGCCAAGTGCTCTAATAGGGTGATATGGTACTACAAGGTCATTAAGATAAGATGGGGCCTGATTATTTAAGACCTTGTATGTGAGGAGCAGGATTTTGAATTCAATTCTGAATTTAACAGGAAGCCAATGAAGGGAAGCCAAAACAGCAGAAATATGCTCTCTCTTTCTAGTCCCTGTCAGGACTCTTGCTGCAGCATTTTGGATTAGCTGAAGGCTTTTCAGCGAGTTTTTAGGACTTCCTGATAATAATGAATTGCAGTAGTCCAGCCTGGAAGTAATAAATGCATGAACTAGTTTTTCAGCGTCACTCTGAGACAGGATATTTGTAACTTTAGAGATGTTGTGCAAGTGGAAGAAAGCAGTCTTACATATTTGTTTAATATGTGCATTGAAGGACATCCCCCTCCCCCAACCAGATTTGGTGAGCCCTTCCAAACGTTAGCCTCAATTTTTTTCTTAGCTGACAGGAGTGGCACCAGGTGTGGTCCTCTGGACATGCAACATGTTAAAAATTGAAGTGGATGAGCTACAGAAGCAGAGATGCTCTTCTTTGCGCCTTGGTTGCAATGAGTGGTTATTTGTCTTTTCTTCTGACCGTTCTCTGTAAACCACAGTAACATTTATCTTGTTGAAATTATACTGAAACAGGGCACTCGAATAGCTTCCCTTCACTGGGGCCTGTATAATCAACGCACACTTGTTACATCTCTTATTCCTTCCTGTTTTTTAATAAAGTGAGGAGCTGTGTAAGGAAATGGTCGACGGCCTGAGGATTACGTTTGACTTCACCTTACCCATGATCCTTCTCTACCCCTGTGAGCAAGCCCAGTTTAAGAAGGTCAGCTCCTCGAGGCTCTTCCTGGCCATGAATGAAAGCTCCCCCTGCTCAAGCAAGTAAGTGTGCTGCGATGAATCCCTTGTGCCGCATCAGAAAGCACTGCGTTCAACTGCTGTGCTGTTTATTTTATTTTTTATGCATTTGCCTTTGCTTCCAAAGCACCCAAAGAGAACGCAGTCCAAGCCCACTGGGGCACAACCCGCCTACCCCTCAGTCCACAGACAGCCAGCCAGCCCTAAGTGACATCTCTACTACCACCCCCACCACTCCAGCCCCAACCCCAAAGCGCCGGCGCCACCCCGATATGGACTGCATTTCCTACCAGTCGCAATCACTGAGGCGCTCTACCAGGAACACGTCCGGAGGTGACCGTCCAGCTGAGGGAAGCAGCGGCGGTAATGAGTTTAAGTTCCTCCTGGATTTGATGTAGCTTTGTGTTTACACAAACTCAACTTAGAAATGCAACATATGTCATGATATAGGTGGAGGCAGTGCCACGGCGTCACCGCAGCTCAAACGGCGAGTGGTCGACACCTCATCGCAGCCCAAGTTCTTCCTTAACCTTGACAAAAGTAAGCTCCGCGTCTCTGAAAGTACTCTGTGTGATTGTAAGTTTGTGAAAATCACTATCATGTCGTAGCTGCAAACCTCTTTGAAACCCTACAGCGTAACCTGACGTGCACCTCCCCAAAATTCCCTGCAAGTCTAAATCAAATTTGACTCATGATTTAACTCATTAGAATCCTTAATTTGTCCACATAAGTAGACAAATCAGAACGGAATCAACTTTTGGAGATTTACTTTCCTGGATGATTGAGAATGCTTCAAGACAGAAGTAGATAAGTATTCACCTGGTTCTTCGTTCTGCTTTTAAACTTTCTGAAGCAGGTTTTATGTGTAAAATGGCAATAGTAGCAACTCTCTGCTAAACGATTGCTCTACTAGGCTTGTATTGTCACAGGTCACGGCATGCTCAAGTACCAAGGAATGAGACCAAGCATTTATCTGTAACCGTATTCTTTGATCTAGTCGCCTGTGCAGATAAAACCTCCCCAAAATTGACAAACACAGCTGCCGTCAAGAAATTTAAAAGCTATGTAATTCTAAACAAAATGAAAACCAACAAGAAGAGTTTGCAAGAGTAGAATGAGAGGTTTCGGCTCTCGGGCTCCTGTGGAAGCAGCTCCCAGTTGGGTTCAACAGCTCGCTCATAAGGGATCGTTGGTGTTCTCTATCAAATTTGGTGTAGTTTGGAAACTTTGTCTTTCCCTCAGAGATGCAGATTCATTTATTTTTATGTTCTTAGGGGAATGTTTGCATAATTACACTCACTTCCAGAAGGGGGAGACATGAGCTCCTCACTGCAGGCTTTATTGTAGCCATGTTTCCTGATTGGGTGAAGATCAGAATAACGCACTTCCTGTAAACGCACAGTGATTGTGTTTGAGTGCTAACTTTGATTTTGTAGTAAGCAGTTTAGCCCAGTAGGTGGTGTTATCTCACTTCTGTCCTCCCACATTCTTCCCCTCTTCAAAGTCAGCGAGCTGCTCTCTGCCAATAAAGTTATTACAGTGAACTCAAGTTAAATGTAAAGAAACATTTTAGTTAACAAAATGAAAATAAAAAACAACTATTTTGTGAACTTTACATTTTATTTTAGTTCGTTTTTAATGATTTTATTATTATTCCTAAATCGTACCTCTGACACACACCGTAATAATTAAAGACTAAAACTAGCAGTGAAATTAATTAAAAACTAAACATTTTCAAACTAAGCTGTAATAAGAAAATCCACACTGGAAACTAACTGAAACTAAACTGAATTTAACAGGTCCAAATGAAATGAAAACAATAACTAAGCTCTAACAGTTTGAATCGTTTCCTTTGAATGTTTTTGTTGATCATCGATAGCGTGCTGTGAAAATGTGAATAATTAACAGAATCAGCTGATCTGTCTTTCTGGCAGTGATCTTTCCTTTTATTTTCCCCGTCCCGCAGAGACTCCAGTGCACAGCGGCTCCTCTTCCCCGTTGCCTTTGACCCCGAGCAAAGAGCGCAGCGGCCCTTTCTACGGCCTGGAGAGCCGCAGAAACAACGAGCTCAATGAGGTGATGAAACTGTGTGATTATCTGGAATGTGGGAATTGCTCAAAGGCACTAGGATCATTTTATGTATTGTAATGTGCTGCTGTAGATTTGTATACACCACCCAGTTGACAGGAGGTTGAAACATTGCACTCACAACTCCACTAAACTGTGCTGTTCTGTTTGCTCTGCCCAGCAGGTTTTGAGTTGGAAGCTGACTCCTGATAACTACCCTCTGAATGACCAGCCTCCTCCGCCATCCTACCTGTATGGGTCACAGCACCTTTTGCGACTCTTCGGTCAGTTTCAGTCCAGACACGGTTTTTGCTACTAGCCTTTTCCCCACACTGAAACACTCCCATAATCCCTGTTTTTGGCTTTTAGTGAAGCTTCCTGAAATCCTGGGAAAAATGCAGCTGCCTGAGAGGAGTCTCCGAGCCCTGATTAAACATCTGGAACAGTTCCTCAGGTAATCGGTTGTTAGTTAGGAGACTTAGATCAGCAAACCTGATTCACGCTCATTTCTGCTTGGTTCACAAAAGCAAGAGTTTAAAAGGATGGACAAATCACTAGTACGCCCAAAATAACTGAGAATCACGAGAACAAAAAGGAAAAGGAGGAGCAAGTAAATGAGAACATGGAGGGGAAAGCTGGAGTGAGAGGGAGCACGTGCTGGAGGGAGGGAGATGAGTGGGCGTTACACAAGCGCGGGAGTCTAATCTTTAAATCCTCCCGAGTGATCTTCAATTCAGCTGCTCCCAAACCTGAGGGGATTTAGGTCCTCTGGTTCTGTAATCAAACGCATGCAGTGCCGCCTTCTGCCATCAAGCAGCGCTGTGGAGCCAGTGAGCAGAGCTCGGCATGGAGCGGGAACAGATCTCTGCTCTGAGAGCCGGCGTTGCCTCTTTCATCACCTAAGTGGTAAGTGTTTATAAATGGATGTCATTAAAGGGTCGTCAGGGAGACGGTCAGTTTGTCAGGACAAGGTGAGGAGAGGGGGGCGTGCAGCAGGAAAGGATGGGATGCATCACTTTTTTTGTTGGTTTTTGTTTTTGTTTGTGCCCCTTTTCTTGTCTCAAACATCATTGTCATAGTGTGACTATTACACTATTACCTCAAACATTAGCAGTGCCTCTTGGCAAGGCTATCCCATCAGCAGTGGGGTAAACATGTGCAGAAGGTTCTCTTAATTCACTCAACTGCTGATCGCTTCTTTCTTTTTCTGAAGGATCATCGTTGTGTTAAAGGGCACGGAGCTGTTCCAGGATCAGTGTTGCTCTCTGATGTTTCCTTCATGTCTAATTAATATGTTCACCATGTTGCAGTTAGTTTGTGTTCAGGGTCTCACTAACATAGTGGAATATTTTTTTTCATCTTCTGTTTTTATCTGTAATCAGCCTTGTGGCAGATTGTGCCGAGCGGGCAAAAACTGATTGATGTCGCAGGGACTGATGTGCATTGCATTCTGGGATTTGGCCACAGTTGATCTCTCACTCTCTCTTTCTCCGCTAGTGCGAATACGATTAAGTGTGGGGCGCACGTGTGGGGCACGTCATGGCATATGTACCTGTGTCGTTTCTGATCCAGCGCCAACGATGACAACGAGGCCTAAATTTCTGGCACAAAAGAGGCCCCACACTTTTCAGAGCAACAAATAGCTGCTTTTTAATACTGATTTTATTCTTTTTATTTAAAGTTTTTAAGACAAAAGAGTCTTTGATTGCTTGTCACGCTTTCCCATCAATGTCCCATTAGTTTGTTTGTTGTTTCTTAAGTTCTGCTCTGATGAGGATAATTTGTTTGCATTGAGATTAGGAAGGCCGGTGGAGCTAAGATGAGATGGCAAGATTTAGAGGATTTGGCCGAGTGGCGGATACTAAGAAGATTCCAGATTAGTTTTCCCCGCTACTGATTAGATGGGAGGGTGGGGTGGGGGTGGGGGGATTTTTCACTCTTTCCCTCTCTGGCTGTCCGTCAGTCGTCTTCTTGGTCTTTCTGTCACATTGATTGGTTATAGGGATTGATTGGTGGGGTGTGGGCTTTGTCTCCAAAATGTCCACTCCAAGCTGAGGGCAGAAGGCGACAGAGTGTAGGATTTATGTGCAACACAGCCAGGGATATCTAGGAAAACACAGGCTGATGTCAGCTAAGACTAGGGGTGGGTTTAAAAAATCGATTTTCTGATTCAAATCTATTTTAGCTTGAATAAAGCGATATCAATTCATTAAATCCTGAATGGATTTTTAAATGTATTTTGCTAGAAAAATGCCAGAATCTCAGGTTAAAGCTCACAAAACTATTTCACCAACAACCAAACAGCTAAAACTGCAAATGAGAGCAGGTAAATTGATTTCTCACAAAGACGTAAACACAAAGTGTGGATCGTTCACCCGACGACACGTACATGCCATCGGGGCTGAAAGCCGACATCTCACAGATTCTGATGCTGCAGGTTTTGTCACTCTGATTAAAATTCACTGAACTAGCAACAAAAGAAGATCCAAACTACGCTTCACGTTTGATAAACATTGTCATTAATTCCCTCTTACTTTCGCTGTTTTGCTTCCACCACGATAAAATCACACTTCCTGCGCAGCTCTCACTCTCTGTGTACTTCAAGAACAGTTTCCCATCTAAAATCTCTGTTTTCTGCATTATATGCTTGCTTATTGTACACCAGTCTACCTTTGTGTACAGCGCTGTTGGCCGCGGTTTTGTTTTGTTTTTTCAAAAATGACTTCCGACAAAGTCTCATTTCTGCTGTTCAATATTGAGGAAATGTAGACTTTTTAAATATCAAAATGGTTAGCTGTGTATATATTAAAACCTGTGCTCTGCTTCACTTCAGCAGCATCAGGTGATGTTGATTCATGGTTTTCTTCAGTTTGTGATCTACTGCAGAATATTTCTAAGGTTATCTGCTATAAAAATATTTTATCCTCAGTTACTTTGACACAAAGGCACATGCTATGATGCTTACACCTCTGAACTCTCACAAGTGTCAGCTTTGTTTTTATACATATAAAAATATGGATATGTATTGATAAATGATCAGAATTATAATATTTCTGACTGAGTCAAAATTTGGACCTTGTAAATCAGAATTGAATCGATTATAGAAATCAGTGACTATACTAAGCCCTAGCCAACACCATCCTTGCACTGTTGTCGTGTAAGCCTGTCATGTCATCTTCATCTGAAAAAAATGGCTCATTCTGAGTATTTATTTGTTCTCCTTTTTGCTCTTTTTCAGGTTTCTGGCCGAGTTCCATGAGGATTTTTTTCCAGAGTCTGCATACGTGTCGGCATCTGAGGCTCACTACAGCATGAAACAACCGAGGCCGGTTTACTGAAGGAGACATGGGTCGCCCACTTCTTCCTTTGCTCGTCTCTTCCCTGACCTCTAACCACCCCCCTCAGCTTGTCTAGCGCTGACCTGTCTGAGCTCGTGTTTACTGGACTAAATGTCAGCTTTCTCTGGATTTCCGATTTCTTCGCCTCTGGCCCAACATTAGCTTTCTGGGTGTTGTACTGTGGAACATTTGCTTCTACTGTCCCCACTAACCCTCGCCTATGCTCTGTGTGTGGCAATGTCACGCGCGCGAGGCCACGCCTGTGCCGCTTTGCTGTGGTTCATGTCGAGGGCAGCTTTCTGTAACCCTTGGTAAGACTGAAATCTTAGAAAACTGCTAACCATCAAAGCCTCGCTTTCTTCACTCTAGTTCAGAGCTGCGACCACATTGCGGTGCTCTGCTTGTCTGCCTTCCCGATGAACCCATTTGGGATACTCGCAAGGGCTTTGTATGCAGATTTGCTTGTTTTTTTTGTTTGTTTGTTTTTTGTCTTTAAGCTTAGCCCCGTCCTATTTGTGGCAACGCTGCCACCAACCTTCTGTATACAGTTTCCCTGAGGCTGCATTAGGACTCTCTCTCCCTGTCCTCAATGTTTTCCTGCTTTCACTGAGCTGATCAAATTCACAGACTGTTCAAGAACTTTGATTCAGGACTGATTTCTTTAGGTTCTTGACAGTTTTATGGTCTGTTCAGTGTCCTGAGGTCTGCTTTCCTGCTTTGTTTTGCATGTCTGATAACTGTCAGTCATCTGATTTTTATCGTTTCTTCCCTCCTGTCAGTAAGAATCGGGTGCAATTTGTCCTAAAGCTCATCTTCAGTTAACGGGTAGTCTTAATGCACAGTTCTTCTAGACCCTGAAGCTTTTTTTGGACCAGTTCAGTTTTGAATTTTATGTACAAATGTACAATTTTTAATGCAGCAAAAGAAACGACGTGCTTTACTCGTGAAATTGTGAACATGTAAATAAATGCTAAACGCCTGTTCATCAGCATGTTATATTTCTTTGTACACCACTGGCTCACTCCAATAATACCTCAGTTTGTTTTGGCCGCACACGCTATGTACAGGATGTCTGAATTTTTCTGTTTCATTTGAGCGCTTTTGTTTCCTTCCAGCTCTGTTCATAGTTCAAATAAAGACGTTTTCTGAAGGCTTGCAGCTTATTTACATAAGCGCGAGGCAGCGAGACGACTTGGTGCCCCTGCCAGTTTTGTGTATGCGCTTCTTGCACCTTGGTGCCTTTTTCACTATAAGATGAATTAGCAGGAAGCATGCGAGTGGATTGTGATGGAGCACTTTAAATTTGGACACAGACAGGAGAATTTTATCAGCTGCCTCGACCTTGCTTGTCAGCACGCAGCAGATGATTTAAAATTGAGGCGGTGGAAGTTGCTGCCACAGCTTGACATTTTGATTCCGCCGTCTTTGTCAACAGGACTCTTCTGTCTCGCAGCAACTTAAAAGCGACCCTTATTGAAACTCCTGGTGCTCGTTTATACTGTTTAAGTGTGGCACCACCGGCAGTCACCCAAGGTGATAAAATGACTGAGAGAATAAAATGACTACAGTAGCGGGAAGATATGTTTAACTGATGGTGTACGATACTGCCACAGCCAGCTGGACTGTTGGTCCGATCGATGTCTGCTGAATGTGGATGAGGCTCTGAGTGCTCGTCTCAAGAGGTGGCCATGTTTTTGGCACTTATTTAGATCGGGTTCTGAAACAGCACTTGATTTAATGTGTAGGGAAAAGTTGGAAATACTTGTCATAGTGAAGTCAGGAATGTCACCACATCATTCAGTGGATTTTAGGAATGAGGTCAGAAGACTGTAGTCCACAAGGCTTTTTGTCTTGGGATTGGAGTGAGCTTACAGGGGCCACTGTGTCTGTAAGAGCAGAAAAATTCCCATCAAGCCATTTTTTTTCTGCTTGTCAAATTCAGGATCACATCTGGGCTCTCACAGGGAGGAGATACAGGCGGGATGCACCCTGGAGGTAGCTGAAGGGTCTACTTCAACGGGGATGCGTGGGTTAGTAAGCCATGCCAAACCGAAAGTTTTTTTTTTTTTTTTTGTGTTACAAAACCAAACGAAGTCGCCGTGGTAACTTATCCTGAACACGTAACTTGCTCCTAGTTAGGAGCAAGTGAAAGATTGTAAATATAATGAAAACCTTGTGCTTCTACCTAGTCTGTTTTAAGTCCTGTGAATCTACACATTACACCCCTGTTGTGCTAATGTGCTTTTTTTATGTGCCTTATCAACATCACAAATGTCAGATTGTTGCTGGAATTTACATTCAGCTTGGGATAATTGTTTTTTTTGTTTTTTTTTTTATCTGCCCTTCCACTGCTGATATTGAACATGGATTAGAAAACTGGTCGGGCTATTTATCACCAACAGCTGCTCAATCAATTAAAACAACAGACATATAATTTAAACATTTCAGTTTGCTTTAGTTTATCAGTGGATCAATGTCAACATTTCCTTTAGTCACCATTAATGTTTCAGAGCTGTAATCTGCAGCACAGGGAGTGCATTCACTGTTACAAAAACTAATCAAAATGTGTTTTTGTAACACTAATGTTTGAAGAAGCAGCAGCATGTTAGCACTTTACTGGTATGTATATTCTTTATAAACTTGGCACAAAAAGGAACACAAGCTTTAAGTTGCACTGTGGCACGAGCCAAAGCAGATCAGTCAAACACGGCATGCTTGTAGACACCAACTGACCGCTAAAAGAGTCAATAGCAGAATACGCTGTTTGACAGAAGAGTGCTCAACTCTGCTGCTCAACCCACAAATCCATTTTTTTTTCTCACAAATGTGGAATTCCTATTAAAGTAATTATTACATGAATAAGTGAAGTCAAAGTTGTATCGCTCTGGACCAACCAACACAACTCCAGTTTCTCTCTGATAATCAGTTTGATTACATTCTTGCAACATTATGGGGATAAAACTTTGAGGTGGATCTAATGCCAGCTAACAAAGGCTAACAGAGGCAAAAAACACACCGCATACTGAGAGAATAGCAAGACATCCTGAACAAGTCACCTCAGTATCGCTGTCATCAAACAGAAGTGTGACTCATAACAGACTTCCTTCGCAAAGGAAAGGACATCTAGCGGCTTCTCCACCGGCATTTTGACAGCTGAGGTAAACACCGGACTGACAGCCTACACTTTTCAAAGATGGCTAAAAGAGACTAAAACATGTTTGTCCTACACTGGCCACCATAGCTAAGATTATGCACTCAAACTAGGAGGAGTAAGAAAACAGAATTAAGTTGACTGTCATACATCAGAAAAATGAGGTCTGGCAACTCTTGTTCTCTGGAAATTGTTAGCAAGTGTTGATGTCTTTGCTGAACCCACACAATCAATGGATGTAGCTAGATTAGCTGATAATTTGCCTTTCTTTATAGGAATAAGAGTGGTATTGATCCTTTCTTCTTTATCTCATACAAAGAAAATTGTTTCCTCTGTAATTGTTTTTGCTGTTATAAAGCAGAATATTAACATATTATTATTTAGACAAGTGAAAACACAAGCCTTATTTATTCTAATCTAAAGCTTTAGATGTCTTTCTGATGAAAAAGTTTTATACATACATCATTTTTAGACTATTATTGTTATATAGATCTTTAGAAAACTGACAGTGTATATGCTTACTCAGTACTTATCCTAGAAATGCTAAATATTGGGTGATTTAGGGTTTGGCTGATACAAATGTTTTTACCAGCCAAGTTTCTTCTTCTTGTGTAATCTACAGTTGCAAAACAACACGAGAGTTAAATAAAAATGAGAATTTGTTCGTCTCTTTGATACATTACACATCTTTACTGCCTGCAGAGTTATGCTCTTTACTTCTAGTGCACCTATGGGAAACTGGCTATGCTGGCTTCCCCGTATCAGAGTTCTAATGGGTTTCAGTGGCGAACCTTAATTGTATTTGGACTTCTTGTAATGAACCGCTTATCAGTGCAACCTGATACGGCACTCTCTGCCTGCTGCTATCACGTAGCCACAGAAACCACCAGTTCAAGCATCTCAATTCGATTTCCCATCCATCGTTGTCTCTATCAGCTTACCACATGATTCAATTGTTAGCGGAGGAAATGGGGCATAATGAGATGTGAGCTATCACCTTGTAAGTGCTGCTGCCGGCACCTTTCACCTGAATGTGCTTCTTTTTTTCTTTTTCCTTTTTCCATTTGGAAAAGCCAGCCTCTGCTTTTCCATCCCACTCTCCTATCTCTCTATCTCACTCCTTCTTATGTCCCCAAGTTTCTTTTCTTCACTTCACATCTGTATCCTCGTCTCGTTTGTCTAATGTTCGCTTTGACAAGTCTTTTGACTTTCTGCTCATCTCTTCATTGACTTCAGTACTTAACTGCAGCCAGAGAGAAGACAGTGAGACGCTTTTGGCCAATAGGAGTTCGCGGAAGTATCTCTTTCTATTCTCTTATCTAATTTAGGAGAGCTTTCCACCACATTTCCACTTTTCACCCATTCCAAACCTTTGTCTTATTGACACATCATACATGATGCATACGTCTTCTCGCCAGCCGTTATCAAAGTCTTCCAGTTTTCCTCTTCATTCTCTTCTTTCTTGCTTCTCTCCATCCACCGCTTTCCATCTTCATTCTAGCGTCATGGATCTAAGGCACGCATTGAGAGGGGAGACGGTGGACATCAGCCCCTCTTTGTCCACCGTATCCTCTTGGACATCATTTGACATTAGCAGTGACATCACATCACTGAGCTCTGACCAAATCTTGACTCCAGTAACAGCTGAGAGCGGCTTCAAACCCTTCGAGGACTCGCTTCCAAAGAAGTCTTCTTCAGTCACGGCCTTGTGTAAAGTGCGAACTGTGGCGTGGAGAGAGACATCTTTTCTTGGAAACGACGAGTAAGTACTTGACTGCAGTTAATGGATCAGGCAGTTTAGTCAGGCAACAGTTAAAAATGACTGAGAGGCAATTTCATGTTAAAGCTAGAAGAGCCAATTTGAACTATTTCACTGTATTTGTCTTTGTTTAAGGAGAGTAGTGCTAATATAAGGAGATGTATATATTGTACCATAACTAGTGGAGTGATTTGTCACGTTTTTAAATATGGGACATGATGTAGGGCTGAAAAATGTTAGCAACTTTGCTTTATGACAATATCAGTACGCTAATATGTGATTTTAGCATGTTTCATCTGCATTTATATAGCTGTAGACTGTAATGGAAAGTCACGATGATGACCAAGGTTAGAACCCACGGCTTTGTTTTAGAAATGTCACACCAGACCAAAGTCGTCAACCTTGACTCGTAAACCGTTGTACCATTTCAGGCCATCACTCTGAGATACGTCATCACATTTTATTCCATCCAGTGATTTTGCAATGTCTATTTATTAGACTGAAATTAATTATACTCTTACATATGACAACTTTGATTAAAAACACAAGGTCTAATCAATGTTTTTTCCTCGAGGCCAGCAATATCAATACGTGGTTGTGTATTTTTTTCAGCTTGGGATGGGATTTCATTGACATTTTCATAAAACCATTGCACGAGTTGATTGAATGTTTAAAAAAAAAAAGAGGTTTTCTTTGGTAAGGCAAGGGCCAAATAACAGTAACGACGCAGGAGAGAAGAGGCTCAGACCAATAGCACACGGTCACAAGTGTGTGTGTGTGTGTGTGTGTGTGTGTGTGTGTGTGTGTGTGTGTGTGTGTGTGTGTGTGTGTGAGAGAGTCTTTGCTTTCAGCCTACAGTGGCAATCATGAGCTGTTTCATCTGGCTTTAATCACGAACGGTTCTATAATGGGAGTCTGATTCCCAGTAGCAGGACTGCGAGAGCAGATAAAATAAACCCTGCATTACTTCGGATAGAAACCATAAATCACCTTTTCTCCTTGAATTCTACTGAGAGTCTCTGGCAAGTAAGAAAAAACCAGGGTGTTGTGCATCAAGTGTTACTTTTCTTATTCCTTTCTTGTTTCACTTCCTTCTTTCCACTCTCCATCACTCCGCCATGCCCTGGTATATATAATTAGCCTTCCACATGCAGACAAATGTCTGAACTTACTCACTGGCTGACACTCTTGCCGTGTCTTTAAATCACCCCAAACTCCCCGCAGAGTGTTCAGTATCTTTGCATGAAGACTGATTAAACTTTGGCTGAGGAGTGTTTCTGAGCCAGCTGACAAATGTAAATGCATTCATGCTTTTGCTGTCTTTGTCAGCAGCTTGTTTTTCATCTTTCAAATCGGGTAGCTGAGCAGGAATGGCAAATGTCTATTTGACTTTATATTTTTCACAGTCAGGTGGGAAGAAATCCAAATTGGACTGTAAATCTTGTTGACAACAGTAGCTCTTTGAAATGCCCCGCTGTTCTTGAGCATATAATAAGGCAGCCGTCTGGAATTACCAGGATTTATTCGTTGATTACTTGCAATTATAGAAAAAAATGTCATCTGATTAAACTAATAGTAAACACACATTCCAGAAAAGGAGTTTATGAATGCCTGTGCCTGACAAACAATGACCATCCCAGAATCTATGTCGAGACAAAGGTTGGAATTAATAGAAGTTTGGGTTGTAAAGAAGCATTGCACAAAGAATCGCACAAAGCTGCAAACCGTTTCTAAAGAAATAGGTGCTTATCAGTGCATACATACACAGTAAGTGGGTGCTCTGCTAATATCAAAGCAACAGGACACAGTCCAGTTCGGAAAGTGGTAGGCACGGGAAGGGCGTCATAAAGGTTGACTACAAATGTTAACATTTGGTATCACCTCTGGGATAATGATGGATGGATGAGACAAAGGCTGAACCTCTTTGGCCAAAATACACAACACTATGAGAGAATAAAGGCATTTCACACCAATTATCATGGTAGGGAGAGAATCATGATTTGGGTCTGTTTTGCAACCTCTTGTAATTGTTAAGGCAAAAGTTAATTGTGTTGAGATATTTTATAAGGCATTGTCAGCCCACCTCACTCCACTGCTATGGAAATGCTGTGGTATGACCTGAAGGCGTTTTCAATCAAGACATTGACTGAACAAAAAATATTTATGAACTCAAATCATTCAGGCAGCATGGTTCTGAATTCCTGCTAATCAGCGTGTGAGTCTCCTAACAAGCTACGACGGCTGCTAGAAAAGAGCCCACTTATAATTTTCCAGCCTTCACTGAGATGGCGTTCAGTATAGATATCAAAGATGCAACATTATGTGAATCCACAGCAATTAAGAGGTAAGTAGCAGCCAGCTGCTGATGATTGTGTTATTAAACCTGAATGCTCTAGACCAACACACTCCCAAAACCTCTATTTTTACCAAAGTCTTCCATCCAAGCTGATTCACCCCAAGGTCAGACTGTGCACAAAAAAAAATGGCAAAAAACCCAAGAGTTATATCTCAGATTCTACAAGCATGATGTTAAAGTTAATGAAAAAAACTGAGCAAGTACTGCTTGTTTGATGAAAGCCTTTTCCGTCTAAAAGAACATGGTAGCATGGATTATGTTTGTAAAGTTGTATCTGAACAATTCACAAGACTTATGCAACTATGTCCTCTGGATGGACCAAAGTGGAGATGCTTACCCATAATGCACAGCACCACATTTGGTGAAAACCAAGCACAGCATATCAGCACTAACGCCTCACGCCCACTGTTAAGCACAGTGGTGGAAGGGTGAGGATTTGGGCTTTTGTTTTGTAGCCACAAGACCTGGGCACCTTGCAGTGAGTTGACTATGAACTCCTCTCTATACCAAAGTGTAACAAATGTGAGGCCATATGTATGACAGCAAAGGCCGGGACCAAATTGTGTCTTGAAACAGGACAATGAGCCCAAGAATAACATCAAACAGAAAACAACTGAAATGACTGAAAAAGAAAAAACCTTATTTTTTCAACCTTATTTAAATGCTGTGGTGGGACCTTAAAAGAGTTCTGCATGAACAAATGCCTGCAAACCTCAGGCATGATGTGAGGGATTGATAAATTCATACCAAAAACTCTTATCCTTACTTTAAGTTATCGTTGCCAAAGGTGGCTCTACAACAGGGGTGGGGAACTCCAGGCCTCAATGGAGCCGTGTCCTAGGGTTTCAGATCTCACCCTGGGCCAACACACCTGAATCAAATGATTAGTTCATTACCAGGTCTCTGGAGTGTTCAAGACATGTTGAGGGGGTCATTTAGCCATTTAAATCAGCTGTGTTTGATCAAGGACACATCTAAAACCTGCAGGACACTGGCCCCTGAGGCCTGGAGTTCCCCCACCCCTGCTCTTTTTCGTACGGTTGTACACATATTTTGTATAATAACAAATTTGACAACAAATGTAAACACTGGCCAAAAGTTTGTTTTCACCACAATACTGTCAATCACATTGGCCCATTGCTAGCTGAACATATTGATTCAGTTTAGTTCAGTTTAATTTTATTTATATAGTAGTATGGAAAGTGGGAATTAAAAATCCCTTTGAAAAGAAGGAAACTTCTGGCAGACCCAGCTTGTCATCTGATTTATGGATTGATAAAGCTGGGTATATGGCATAGCAGGGAAATGAATTTACATGAACAAATTGAAGTCTATAGACATGCATGATTCAAACTAGTGCAGTACAGTATGTTTAATACTAACGGCATGCTCTAATCTCTGTAATAAAATATTATGGTCAGCAGTATTGAGGTTTAGCAGGATAATCACAAAGAGGAGTCCACTGTCGGACAATTTAAATTTCATTGACTAATAATAATAACTTCATCATATTTTTCTTCATTTACTCTTCTTCATTTTTTTTCTGACAAAAACAAGATGATAACTACATATAAACTAATGCACAAGGACAAAAGCGATGATGGAGACTTTTGTCAGCGAATAAAATTGAGAGGGAAATATTCTGGAGAGACAAGATCCAATCAGAATTGATTAAGTTGTGCAGAAAGGGTGGAGGAAATTGGAAGTTATCCAGTCAGAAGTAATCTCCACGTGCAGTAAGGTTAGATATACACATTTGATCTGGTCCTGGAAAACGGTCCAACGAGCTCCCATGATCCCTGTTTCTCATGAAAATGTGATAAAAATGTCGACTCTTAGGAGGAAGAGAAGAGTAGACATATTGACACATTTCACAGCTGGTGTCAAGGAAAAGAAGACCCAGTAATAACACTGCTAATTCTCCTATTTATATATGAACATTAAATTCCCATGAGTCTTTGCGTTGTAGTGTTGCAAAACCTTTAAGAAATTGCTAAGATATGTTACTGAGTCCTTGTTAAGGTGTCGCTGTAGCTTTAAGCCTTTGCAGTGTTGGTCCAATTTCTGCAGTTCTGCTCCTGGTCTTTTCCTCTTGCCATAGTTTTACCTCTTCTTTTAAATTTTTTGTTTCATATTGCTGAAGAAAGATCAATCTTTTTGCTAAGCCAAGCCATTTGCCTTACTCAGCTGCTCCACAGCAATCATTCGTTTAGGTAAAGCTACTTATTCACATTGAATCAGTGGTATTTTAGCATTTAAAAAGTTACCCCAAAAATGTCATTGGCATTTTTTTAATGTAAGGTGAAGATCCTATAATAATACAGAGAAAAACCCCAAAATTAGATGATCCGAAGAGCTTTGGTGACAGTGGGAAGGAAAAACTCCCTTTTAACAGGAAGAAACCTCCAGCAGAAGCAGGCTCAGGGAGGGGCGGGGCCATCTGCCGTGACCGGTTGGGGTTGAGGGGAGGAAGTGGCTGGAAGTGACAGTAATGACAATTGCTGAAAACAATTAAGGTGAGACTTTCTAATGCACATTATTACCCTCACAATAGTATTAACATAACATAAATACAAGAATATGGTTACCTTTTCTAAACATAAGCAACTGTTTCTGTGTTAATGTCTTTGCCCTCGTTCGGATTTTTTCCCGAGCAAAAGTAATAATCACATCCCCAGATGTTTAGCGAGAGCAAGAGAGAGAGGGAGGGTGAGGGGGAAAAAGGAGAGGCAGCCTGATGATAATCATAGCAGAGACGGAGAGAGCTTCAGAGATGTAAGGAAAGAAAGCAGATAAAGAGATTTTCCACTTGCCGTTGAATCACCTGACCCCATCAGCACTCTTCTGGACCCTCTGCCCTCGACTCCCAGCTTCCTCCAATCCTAATCACGTCTGTTTCTTCTCAGCTCACTTTTCTCCTTCACTTCCTTGCATCCCATCTGCTCCTCAACTTTGAACATCTTGTTTTTCTTTTCCACACCACCCCCACTGACCCTGAACATAAAGTAATTTTGCTGCAGTTCAGGTTATTGTTTTTGCTGGGACCTGCTGGGTGGCAGCCTGAGGATTAGGAGACAGTCGGGCAGAGAGCTGCAAAAAGATGGCACATTAAGCCATGAGGTAAGATATGATATAGTGTTTAGTGCCATTTCATCCTTTTATGTCTCCCGTATATATTTTTAAGAGGTGGAATGCGGTGAACCTGCGGTGCTTGTGATGGGTAAAGTATTTCTATTTTAGCCACGTATGGCACAGCACAGATATTCAAATATCGCAGTGTGTTTCCGTGTCCCCATGCACTTTGCACCTCATTTCATCTGAGCAGAAGCTGGAGAATTTTGAAGAAAGTTGTTTCTATCTCTCCAGGCAAGCGCAGTGTGTGGCAAACAGACATTTTCACAGTTGGGTGGAGACACTCTGATTGGAGCCCTCCTCCTTATCTTACTGTAGCAACTGCATTTTCTACTCCTTTCAAGCTCTGTGATTTTTTTGACATAAAATGCGAGTCTGACTTTAGTGTGAGGCTGTGCTTTGCTTTGTAGGATGGTGGCAGGCTTACCTATATGTGTTAAAAATAGGGAAATATGAACATATGCAATTTATGTTTCATGTAAATTATCCAAGTAAATGGATAATTAAGCATTTAATGTGGCAGTAAGCAGACCTGCTAGCAGGTCAACACTATAATAATGTCTGTCCCAATGCAATTCAAAACCAAACTTACAAACAACAATAATAATAATAATACTAATAATGGATTGCATTTATATAGCGCTTTTCTAAACACTCAAAGCGCTTTACAATTCCACGATTTATTTTCTCTCACATTCACACACTGGTGGAGGCAAGCTACAAACCACTCATAATCCTCTAGCTGCCCATAACCCTAACCCAATGTTTTTATAGAACCAGTCACCTTCCACCTCCATTATGAACACAGTACTGGTACTGGATTGTGAATTGTGTTTTGCCTTCTGAGCCATCCTGATTCAGCAAAATGCTGGAAACATTCCTTTGGGCTATACCGATATGATAGTGTTGCACAGTTTCTGCAGATTTGTTGGCTGCATAATCTCCTGTTCCACCACATCCCAAAGGTGCTCTCTCTGTTGGACTGAGATCTGATGACAGGGTAGGCCAGCTGAGTTGTTCTATAAACCATATAACTTAGTGTGTTATCCTGCTGAAAGCAACCATCAGACAATGGGTACAGTTTGGTCATAATGGGATGGACATGACTAACAACAAGGCTGTGGTGCTTCAACAATGCTCAGTTGGTACTAAGGAGCCTAAATCTCCAAAAGGTGATTCTGTTCATCTGGACGTAACGTTTTGTGGGAGAAACGTTTCGTCACTTATCCAAGTGACTTCTTCAGTCTCAGCTGACTGCAGGTTTCCCCAATCTTATAAACAGAATCAACGTTTGGAGATTTACTTACCTGGACGATTGAGCATGAATTAAGGAGCCTAAAGTGTGCTAAGAAAATATCCCCCATACCATGAACTACCATCCACCTGTTAATACAAGGATTCATGTTGTTTACACCAAATTCTAACCCTACCATTCAAATTTCACAGCAGAAATCAAGACGCATCAGACCAAATATGAATTTTTTAATCCTCTGTTGTTCAATATTGGCGAGCCTGTGCAAATTCTGCCTTCAGCTCCCTGTTCTTAGCTGGCAGGAGTGGCACCTGTTGCGGTGATCTGCTTCGGTGTTCAACGTGTTGTGCATTCATAGATGCTTTTCTGCATAACTTGGTTGTAATGAGGGGTTATTCAAGTTGTAGTTGTCTTCCTGTCAGCTCGAAGCAGTCTGGCCATTCTCCCCTGACACCAACAAGGCATTTCTGCCCAGGCATCTGCAGCTCGCTGGATATTTTCTCTTTTTTTAGCCCAATCTCTGTAAACTCCATAGACGACTGTGTAAATCAGCAGTTTCCGAAAAACTCGGAGCAGCCAGTCTGGTACCAGCAACCATGCCATGTTCTAATCTAACTTAACTTTCTTTCCCATTCTGATGCTCAGCTTGAACTTCAGACAGTTGACCATGTTTACAAGACAAGTTGCACTGAGTTGCTGCCATGTGATTGGCTAGTTGAATATTTGTGTTAATAAGCAGTTGAACTGGTGTACCTCATAAAGTGGCTGTTGACTGTGACTTGGTTATTTCTAACATGAAAGGTATCACTCAAAGTAACAAGCCCACACAATATTGTGATCATACTCTTTAAACACCATTTTATCAGCTTTCAGCTCATTGTTTTGGTATTACAGCTCACAACTCTGCTGTCCTTGTTGCCAAATAAACTCCATGTTAGGCACATGCTGTCTAAATGAATAAGACATTTCCATTAGAAGATCAGGGTTATGAGGAGAGTTAATTGCATTCATGGCTCAAGAGTTGGCAGTTCGTCTTGTAATCGGAAGGTTGCCGGTTTGAGCCCTGGCTCAGACAGTCTCGGTCGTTGTGTCCTTGGGCAAGACACTTCACCCGTTGCCTACTGGTGGTGGTCAGAGGGCCCAGTGGCGCCAGTGTCTGGCAGCCTTGCCTCTGTCAGTGCGCCCCAGGGTGGCTGTGGCTACAATGTAACTTGCCATCACCAGTGTGTGAATGGGTGAATGACTGAATGTAGTGTAAAGTGCTTTGGGGTCCTTAGGGACTAAGTAAAGCGCTATACAAATACAGGCCATTTACCATTCATGTACAAATGTTCAACAGCATTTTCTATCTGAATTTGTTTGTAATTGGGGCTGAAAGGAACTTGGCTGAAGGTTTAGTTTAATATACCTACCCATCTAAAACAACATATTTTAACGGTTACAAAATCTAAGCAAGAACAAAAGAAAATATGTCCCAAACAGTTCATACAGTCATTCCTGGCACGGATGTTTGTCAAATCATCGTGGTGAGTCTCTCATTTTTAATACTGGATGTAGTGAGCAGAGAGAAAATAGTTCCTATGTGAAACTGCCCTCAGCGAGATTTGCGGCTTTGTGGAGATTTTCAAATGTCATTTTCTTTTTTTCTTTTTGTTGCTTTGAGCATCACAACCTAAGTGCCATCTGGTTCCGTTGCATTTACGACAATGCTGACATTTCTCTGGGCGATATATATTTAAAACTGAGGAACTGACACCAAAACAATCTGGATGGATAAATATCATTATATACCAGAGGAATTGTGTGTGAACCTGATTTTTTGTGGACTCTTGCTTTAAAGGCTTCGCTTTCCCCATAAAAAGTTGTCTATGGTTGCCGTGGCACCATGAGTCAACCCAAAATGTAAACAAGTAGGGGACCAGACTGCGGTCCAGCCTTAATACAAAGGAAATGTGAAGAGAGAAAATGGGGATTCAGGGTAATGTGATACAGAGATTCATTATAAATTTATTCTTTTTACAAGTTTCAATTTCCTCCTTTAATCGGGCTGTGGCAAGGACTGATGGATTTAAATCTAAGCGGGTTTTCAAATACAGAATTGATCAGACTGAGTCCTGCCATAATACAAAGGAGACATCTAATGAAACTGACTAAAAAATACAGCAGAAAGATGCGAGGCCGATTTAAAATTCAACTGCGTCCTGCCTCCATCTGGTTGGTTTGGTACTTTTTTGAACACAAGATCACAGCGCTGAGATGTCCAAATCACTCCAACAGTGCATAACATTCGAGTTTAAAATTCTGACCTTTGATTTAGTGCCCTCACTGCAGCAGCAGATGAATTTGTAAGCACGACTGGATGTGAGTTGCATACAAATTTTTTTCTTTGGTATAAAACACAAGATAAATGCCAATCGTGTACTTTTTAAAAGGTGTTTTTTTTTTTTGTCCCAGATTGATGTGTTGGTTAGTTAGTGGTGTTTTATGACTGACTGGAGAGGGCGTGATTAAATTCTTTTTAAAATGAAAAAGTAATATGGCACCCAGGACTGAGCTCTGTGTCACGTCAACTCTTCTACGACACCATGAATGAGATGTGAATGAAGAGAACTGATGACAGCTTATTACTTTTGATTCTGAATTGGGATTGTCATTATTGTATTTTTTCCAATTATTACTCCCCTAAAGACGAAATGAGATCACTCATCCTGTAATTTGCTTCATGAGTCATCTCTGAATTGCTACTCCTTCCGCATATCTCCCTTCTTCCTTCCGTCTTCCCCTAATTTTGTCCTCTTTGCGTCTCCCGCTGCACTACCTTCCCCCGTCATCTGCTCTCCCATGACAATCCACATAATATTGCATAAAACAGAGCTCATGACAGTGAGTGGATAAAAAAGTAAAGTGCCTTTACTCAGGGGACGCTTTTCTCAGTAAACAGGCAGGGTTACATAAAGTCTACAAAGCCTCCAGATGGACAAGGCTGAGGTCTTTCGACCAGGAGATGCTTCCAGTATAATTTGTACATACATACACACCTGTATGTGTGTTTAGGGTTACTTTCATTTACTAATTAAAGGATCCTGCCATATCTGTAGTGAAAAATGCTAGCTGGCTGATATTTCATATTTCATATCAATGCAATACACTGCATAAGCAGATATTTATGTTAGGTGTAAAATTAGACCAACAGGGTCATGGCTGCATACAAATCAGTAGTCACATCCCTGTAGTGTTGGCTATAGATATCCTTGGCCAAGAGTCAGGAGCAGGTGGCATCTCAAGAGGCAGCAAACGGAGCTGGTCTTCACTGGACTGGAATGTGCAGAGATGGCATCATATCTTGGAATAATGTGCAGAACAGTCATCACAGTGCCAAAACTGTCCTGCCACATCCTTAAAAGGCAGCTTAAGCTGACTTCATTGTCCTTTGATAATGACATATCGATGATTTTCTGTCACTGCCAACTTGTTTAACAGTTATTTGCATATTGCGATACACAGAAACTGATGTTGCAGTGTACCGAAGCCAAATTCAGCTGTTAAACGAATGATTTACTCGGCCACAAAGTGTGACCGCAGAGGACATCACGACATGCGATTATAAATCTACAGGATTATCAGACTGGTAACACTTCAAAGAGGCTGTTAGATGTCACAAAGTAGAAGACTGTAGTTCCTATTTATCACTTAGGTTATCAAGGTAGTGCGTGTTATAACAGGTTTTGACATATAAAGCCACCAGTTGTTTCTCCTAGAGCCTGTGTCTTGGGCGCTATACACTTTTTGAAAAGCCAGTACTGTTTACCAGTGTGTCAGGATGTCCACAGGTAGCGCCGTGGCAAAGTCCTGGAACAACTTGTGCCTTGATTATCCTCTTTAAATACAAAAACAGTTGGAGACATGATGACCAGGTAGTCATTCCTGTATACTTTTTTGAAGTCTGCCACCTGGGGCTCATGTGAAGTCACTGCATTGTAATATAGTCAATGTCCAATGACAATGATGTTTTCGACTCCAGTTTCCCATTAAATGTGATTTTATCCTGACCACTACATCATTCTACATCAATCTGGTGAGAGAGGACTTATGCACTTCTTATTTGATAGTATTCGGCAATAATGCTGTATAATGAATACTTTATGTTTAA
This sequence comes from Rhamphochromis sp. 'chilingali', assembly GCF_963969265.1. Taxonomy (NCBI): domain Eukaryota; kingdom Metazoa; phylum Chordata; class Actinopteri; order Cichliformes; family Cichlidae; genus Rhamphochromis; species Rhamphochromis sp. 'chilingali'. Next base: position 8,973,972 of record NC_137931.1, on the reverse strand, counting down.
ATAAACTGAAAGCTAAAATTGCATCTACAACATCCAGCTCACTAAGTAACACAAAGTATCTCAGTATCTCAAACATCTCAGAAGTTTGAATGGACTGGTACTTATATAATGCTTTTCAGCTCACAGGACACCTAGTATTTGGTGGCTGTCAACATCATAGACAGCCTAAAACATGGATGTAGTGAACAAAAAAAAGTGCATTAGTTCCTTGAACCTGCATTCCATCTGAAGACCACCAGATGGCGATAGCTCTGGTTGCAAAATGACTTCCTGTCCTATAAAAGTCTATGGGAAAACGTATTTTGGTTGTTAGCGCTGAGTTTAAGGGCTCAATTGCTTATTTCTGATCTTACTGAATAAAAAATTAAGTCTATTCTGAAACACTGATTGACCAAGATTTACAAAATAGAGGATTATCTGTCGGATCTGCAGCAGGGGTGTCAAACTCCCTCAGCTGTGGCCAAATACACTTTTAATTTAAGTGGGCCTCCAGTGACACTCCCTTTTCTATTAGTATAAAGAAGTTTAGCAGCACACTTAATCCCTGAGATATGTTAGTATTAGAAATATAAAGTGTAAAATGATGGACTGGCCTGTAATTATAAAACAGAAAGTTTGCCCTGTTAAAAAAACATCAGAGACTCACACTCATGCTGAAGATCAGCCCGTGTTAACTTTACAGGAGATTTTATACACATCTGCCTCAAAGAGAAAAAGAAGAAACAGCACTTGATGGTGCCCCCGAAATAATCTTGTCTCTCACTTTACACGATCAGGTTTTATTATCATCAGGCCCTGCTTCTCCTCTGTAGCGAGTCAGCAAGGACGAGCTTGCTATTATGTTTTGTCCTTATTGTATACATCATTGTTGTGTTAATCGCACACTGTCTGCTGCATGCCCACAGGCACAGCTGACCTCCGTCTGCTCTGACCACAGAGGATTGTATCATGGCCACTGATTCTCACACAAACACATAAATGTAGTGAGGTGCCTACTATATGTCCCACGCATCTTTTCCCAGGAGCAGCAAGGTTTAAGAGATACGCACACATGCACATGTGTAAGTACAGCTGCTGATGTCTGCGCTTAGTGGCAGCTCTGAAGTTGGCACACATCTGTTCATGCATTGATCCAGCGGCTCTGTGCGGATGCTCTGCGAGTGCAAAAGTAGTGTGTGGGTCTGTGTGTGTGTGTCTTTACTGTAAAGCTCACATCTTGTGATCTTACTGTTGAGGTTTTGTGAGGGGGGGTCTCAACATTGTCCGCTGCTATTTCGCATGACACTCATGTGCATGCCATGTGTGTGTGGGTGTCCGTGCATTTGTGTGTGTGTGTGAGAATGGAGTTTATCCCTGGCCCAGATGCCCCGGCTAAATCCATCACCAGCGGTGCTGCACAGCAGCACTAAGCTGGAACATTTGGCACCAAGCTAGGAATGAGGAAAAAAACACAGGAACACACAAAGATATACACATATGCAAACACACATACACACACACACAGAAAATTGAGTTTGGGGATTTTTTTCTAAAGAGATTCAGAGGAAGTAGATTTTTTTAGAGGAGGACTTGGACTCAGGGAGCGAGATAGGAGCTCTTTTTTTTCTAAGCCTGTTGGTGGTGGAGGTGGTGGTGGTGGTGGGGCTGGGAGAACCATTCCGCTCACTCCACCCGATCTTTCCTTCATCTGTCCAGCTGACAGGATGGAGCCGTGTGATGATGACGACGAACTGGGAATGTTAGCAGCTTTCCAGTAAGTTCTGGTGCCCCTAGACGCCGCTTGTACCGTACATGCTTTTGTTGTTCTTTGATTTGAAGTAATCCCTTTTCAGCCTCTGGCGTGTTAAAGCTCTTCAGTGAAGGCTTTGTTGATGAAGCTCCGGGGGAGGTTTTCATAGAGATTGTGGCTGGTAGTGAAGCCAGTTATGGGCCTCTGGCTCAGGGCCACTGACTTTTAATGTATACTCCTGCAATTTTTCAAGACCCATTTTCAATCTTTGAGCTTTTGATGGCATCTCATCGCTATGTGCTTTTATCTGAAGCATATGAGCATTAAGTGCACTGCGAATAAAGTTTATATTTGTTTTGCATGCCAAAGTCACCTCTGTGTTGATCCTGCTTATGCAGAGGTGACTATTATCTGTACATCTAATCCAGTGAAATGTTTTAAAGAAGAAACGTCGATCAAAGCAGGGATCAAATTCAGGCTATAGCTGTTATAATTATGAGGCATCAAAAATCTGCATACACGACTTTAGCTTAAATACAGTATGTGCTTGACATAGATGCATATTGTTTTAAAGTTTGCTTGTGCCATTTTGCATCCCTAGCCAAACAATCTCAAAGTTTATTTTGATTTCTCTTATGAATGAGAGTTTATACATGTTTTTAGCTTTCTTCATCATCTGCTGACTAGCAAGGAGCTGGATGCAATACTGGACCGTCCCACAGCAGGCTTTAGAACAACCATATTGTAATCTCGCTCACTGAATTAACGGCACGTGAATCTTAAGTTACATAAGGCTGAGGTGGCTCCAAGCACCCGAGACCTTGTAATTACTGAACACACTTAGAGATTACATCATGGATTGAAGGGTTTAGCTATATGGTTGCTGGGAAGTGTGCGTGCGTGTGTGCATGTATTTGTGGGTTGTGGTCACTTAAAATGTGGTTTTGCACATAAATTTTGAACACAAGTTGCTTGCCTTGAATATGCATTTATGGTATGGTCATGCAGACTGTATGAATACTGTATACTAGTTCAGGAGTTTTATGTAGTTACTGTAGAGAGTAAAAAAAGCTCAGGAGGAGGTTGTTTTAATGTTGTCTATTCAATAGCCTGGTGAAGTTTTTACTTGGACTGATAACAAATTTGCTTCTGATCCTTCCATGAATATGTAATACGATGTGACATTCACCTGCTAGATTTGTACACCTCAAGGTACTTTTGTTGTCAAGGTTCACATTAAAATATTATCTGGTAGGTCAGCTAGTATGAAAAAATTGCTAATTTTGTCAGTTGTAACGCTGAATACTAGGTGCATGGGAATTAATTAGCAATCGAGCAGAGTCAAAATGGTGAAAATAAATAGTATGAACAAGCTTAAGTAACGACTGGTCAAACAAATCTTAATCTATTGGCTAAAGGGTTAAATTAGTTAAAAGTAAGGCTCTGTGGTTAAAAGAAGTCAAATGTACTGGGTAAATCGTTTAACTTATTAGCTAAGGCTAGCAATCAAATGGTTAAAACTGTTAGGCTACAAGGGTAAATTATCTAAAAGCTAAAAAAAAAGAAGAAGGTCAAAATGTAACTAAAAGCTGTAACTTTCTGTAACTAAATAAATTTAGGTCAAAGTAATGCTAAATGGTTACAATTTTTTAGCAGCTATTAAGAAATGGACAACAATAATGGGTAAATGTTTGAAACTGTTAGTTAAAGTTAAATAGCTAAATAGCTAAACGTGGGGCTAGCATGGTTAAAATCGACCACACTGATAGATTGGCTGAAAATGTAAACATTAAAAGATTAATATTAATAAAAGCTTAACTGAAGTAGATGAAAATTAGGGTTTAATGGCTGATTTAAAAAAACTTAATTATGTTAATAATTTAGAAGTATTATTTTATGAAAAGTAAAGGGTATATAGCCAAAATAGTTCAAATTAGTGTATAAATAGTTGAAATTTTTACTAGCAATGGCTAGTGAAGTTAGTATGAAGCTAGTAAGAAACCGGTGACCTATGGTAGACACAGTTATTGCTATATTAAACCTAATATATGGCAAGTTGTGTTAAATAATATCCAGGTAATTAAAATGAACACATTTGAATATGAGCCAAATCAATTTGAGTGATAGTTTTTTGATTTCATAACACTGTTATTTATTTATTTATCTTTAAGCTACAACAGCTGTGAGAAAAGCTAAAAGAAGAGAAGATGTGAGTTTGCAGGGTCTGTGTAATTTTTTTTTTCCTACATAAAGATAAACCCATGCAGCTGTTGGTCAGCAGTGGACTGTAGGATTGAGGAAGCACCAGATCGCAGCATCATTGTTGAAGGATTACAGCAACAAGGTGATAGGTCATTGGCTTGGAAACATGTGGCCCAGAAAGCAGACAAATGAAATTTGATTCAGACTTGGCTCTGCTGTGTCAGGCAGACAGACATGCATGAACTGATTTTCTTTCAATCTCTCCACCTGCTGTTCGTGGTTTTCTGACCACCGATATTGCAAATATTTGAATGTTGACTCAGCAGCTGCAGAAAGAGTGAGACAAGTAAAGCCAAGGGAATCTGCTGTGCTTTTTCTCCACTACCCCCTTACTGCAGTATAAAGGGTTTTCCTCGGATGTAGGGCTAGGTTCTACAGGCCCAGTTCCAAACCTAAAATCAGTTAAGGTGCGTGTGAAATTATTGTGGTGCAAAGGGCAGACACCTAAAAGTGATCGCGGCCTGCCAAAAACAGATTATCACCTAGTTTATAGCCATCTACAGCTGCTTTTATCTAGATTAAAAACGCAAATACAGAAACTTTATGTTCATCCATGTGGCAAGCTCTAAAATATAATGCCTTTTTTAAAAATTATTTTTTGAATATAAATTTGGAGGTTAAAAATGTGGTTTCATATGTGCGCTTTCTTAGCATCCCTTTTTGTTTCTCTGCTTTCCAGAACATTCCAGAGGCTCTCTCTTTTCTTGTCTCTTCATCTTCCATGTAATATTTATACTGTTGATTTTTCTGCCCACCCTTTTCTACTCAATACTCTCTTTCTCCCTCTGTATTCACTACCGATCCCTTTCTCTGAAAGTCGCACTTTTTCTTTTCTGCCAAAGTAATAAAAATACATCTCGATGAAAAACGTTGTATTGCAACCACAAAGCAGAGCTATTGCCATAATAAACAGCCACCATGACATCAACGATTTTAAAGCGTCAGGTTGGCACTTTGAGTGCCGCCATATTGTTTTTTTTTTCCTTTTGTTTGTTTTGTAGCTCGAAATTAGCTTATATGAAATGCAGAGTGGAGTGCTAATTCATTAGCCAGTGTTATCAAGCTTGCCTAGCAAGATACATTCAAACTGTACGGCGCAATGCTAAGTTGCCTAGTAGTAGCAGTAAATGGCCTAATCATTTAATAAAATATCAGAATTATACTGATCAAAAATTAAGCACAAAGGTCTAGGATGTGCTGTATAGAAAAGCAAGCCATAATATTACGCAGATAAGCCCCTTGAAATGCTCCAAATGGAACAGGCAGAGAGTGAACTGACCCAAATTATTGTGTTGGGACAGCTACCAACCAACAGTGGATGAACGTTGATAAGTTATAAAGAACTAAGAGTTATTGTCACAGATTAGTAGGCAGAGGACTCACTCGCAGGACTCTGAAGTTTAGAGAGAAGGTGAGGGTTTATTTGCAATGTGACACCAAGTGAGAATATATACATATATACAGTGGAACAGATAACACGGGGCTCCAGGGAGTAGGGCGGGGTCCGAAGGGAAGGTCCAAGACGGGGGTACACACACGCTCTTCTTCCACTTGATCCGTAACTCAAAAATGTCCACACTAAGAAGCTCACGCTCACTCACACACATCCACAGAAATCCAGACGGCAGGGAAGACGGGCAGGGAGTCTAGAAGGCCTGTACACAGAGGAAAAAACAAAGTCAGGAGGAAACTCTAGGGGATCAAAGGAACACTTTCATAGGCAATGCTACACTGACACTTGGTAATGTGACGATCCAGCGAGGAAGCAGCCTCTCTTGCCATCTTAAGTAGTCTGCCAGGATCAGTGTGAATGAGCCACAGGTGTGTGTTCAGGGTGGGTTCAGAGGCGGGGAACCAAGGTCCAGTTCCGCCCTGGTGGGAGAGGTTAAGACAAAAAATACACACACCACGACCTCTCCAGATCTTGAGAACCATGACAGTTATTGTGAAGGGTGAAACTTTATATAGAGGCCAAAACGGTATTTTATACCAGGAAATAAATATGCTTTTAAATGGTGTAAAGCTGGGACTCTATGGAGATTGATTCCCTTTTGTCACCTTGTGGTCATTAGTGGAACTGCAGTTTTTTTTGCCTCTTCTGCATTGGCCTAATTTTTCATCACCAGAGGTTGACCATTGCTTATTAGGGTGCAATTATTTTATGTTATACTTCACAAAAGACCACGTCCTTGGTATAATTAATGGCATGTCTTTGCGGCACATTTGCTATTAATATTTCAGCAGAGGTTCTAATATATTAAACCAAGGCTGTAATCGGTGCCTTTGCACCCTGATAGAACTGGGCCTGACACTGTGCATTTGGAAGGGAAATCTTAAACCCGATATAACAGGTAATTAGATAACAGTTTCCCTTTCCTTTGCTGCTGTTAGTTCATATGCAAAAGCAAGAGAGTGCATATTTAGTGGAATACTCCCAAACAAATTACATTTAAGACTGCAGCTTTAACCTGTAATTCTATAAAGGCGCATAACTAGGATATAAGCATTGGAAATGAGAGGCATTGTTCATTTCTTGACTGTGATTATTCATCTGAGGTTGAAAGTGCACCTACGTTTCCTGAAAATCCCTTGGGTGATCTCTTTTTTCCATTTGTTCTGCAATTTCAATCTCATTGGACTTGTACATAACAAGGAAATTAGATCCTGAGGTATTACAAACTTTCTATAATAAGATTTGAATGTGATGAAATTCAGTGGTTTCCTGTCGACACCATAGTTTTTCCATCTGAGTGAAACAAGACGCTTCAGCTGTTTTGCTGAAAGCCAAATCAAATTCTCCCATTCTCAAACACAGGAAGAAAAGTTGCGAGCTGTTCTTCCCCTGGTTTTAAAACATGGCCGCTCGGCCTGCGTCTCCCGCCGCACTGCAGGGTGTTTGTGCTCGAATAGGTTGGGTCAGGCAGGACGGGCCTCGAGGCCAAATCGGTCATAGGCCGATTAGTTTGCTGGCAGGTGCTCAATGTCTAGTCCTCTTCCAACTCTTCTTCCGCCTGTCAGATGGAAAATTCATGTAAATTTCTGTTGGCTGGAAAAAGGAAACGGAGCTATGGTTTTGGAAGGCATCGTGAAACACACAGTCGAAGCCCGGCTTGGCTGAACTTGTGATGGATATTCTAATGTAAGTATGTATTAAGAAGATCATTTAATGTTTAACCATAGTTAATATGCAAATTCTGAGGTTATTTATTGGTCTTGGTTTTGCTCCAGAGAAGCAAAGAAATGCGATATTACTGAGAACAGCATTTGTAATATAAACCTGGATGTGTGGTGTCGGACCAGCCGTGCGCTAACTGGGGATTTGTGCCTGGGATAGTTTGTAAATCCGTCATCTGTTTCCAAACAGTGAGATATCATTCCCAAATATCAAATGAGTTAATGTATAAAGCCACAAATCCCTTAATGACTTAATGCAGACATGGCAGCGACTCAACCAGTTAAGGAACATTTATATTCGTCACAGGATTTCTGTCTCTACATGTGGAGGAACAGTTAGAACCCATATGCCACCCACAGTTGCATATGCTTTGAGCTGCGCCTGTTAAACAAAGTTTTATCAGATGGATGAGATTTGGATCATCAGGTTTTTTAAATTCCCCTTAATAGCTGTTTATTAGATTACACTCTCTGATGCTTGATGCCCAAATAGTTGGGGGGGAAAAAAAACCCAACTTGTTTTTCTGAAGTGAAGTTGCACTTTAAATTGGATTGCAGGCTGAAGTTTCAATTAGTTTTTATTAGCCTGTCCCTGAACCAGCAGCAACCAGCAGCAATAGCTTTTAAAGCTGATGTAGGCAACATGCGTTTTGCTGCCACTGGACAAAAGATGAATAATAACCTTTTATGATGCTGTAATTCAAGCGGTCTGAAAGGGAACCCAACTCCCACACATGTGTACACACTTAAAAAAACAAAAAAAACCAACTAATTACTTAAATGATTAAGTAAAGGGCTTTCAACTGGGAAAACTGTGTTATAACCCTGCATGAAAGCAAAAGTCAGCATCTACTCATTTTTAGCGCACATAAACTTCCTGGGTAAGTCTATCGGCTCTCTATTTTCTTTTGCTTTTGCATTGTCTGCCTAATAAACATTTAAGGTGTCTGACAGCCATGTCAAAAAGAAAGACCTACACAGAGTCATGTTATCGCCTGCTATGTCTTCACTTAACAGTCACTGCAGTGTGCAGTATTAAAACTAATCACAGCCTGTGATTAAGTAGCCTGTAGAACCACCTTTAGCAGCAACAGCTTAAAGTAACTGTTTTCTGACAGACTCTCACATAGTTGTGGCCGAATCCAGTTCTTCTTTAAAACTGTGCTTCAGTTTCAGTTCTGCTTCAGAGGTCTGTCCTTTGGATCTGGATTTTTTTTTCTTTCTCACCCGTTCTATTGTGGATTTGTTGCTCTGTTTGGGATCATTGCCCTGCTGCATGACCTAATTTTGGCCAAGTTTGGCCACACTACAGCCACTGCATTGGTTGTAGCTTGTGCTGCTGTAATGTCATTGCCACTTCTATTTATGCTCATCATTAAGACGCAAGTAGCCGCTGCAGTATTCTCCCGAACTCTAGGTGTCGCCACTCAGAAAATACCACCACATCAGGACTGTGGAAAATTTCACACTCATGTCTTCACCTAGTTAGGCGGCAACAGCAGAATGCTTAGAGTTACAAAAATTGAGAAATTACACCAGTGTCATTGCACGGCACCATGCGACGTGGTAAATATAAAAGCACCATTAACTGTCAGGCAGAAGGCCTCACATATCTTTCAACATAGCACTCTTAATTCTTATTCTCATGTATATATCTCATGTATATCTCATGCACATATCTTCCCACGTAGCACTTTTAATTCTTATCCCTACTTTTATTTTTTTCCATGTCTATTTAAGTGCTATTTATGACACTATGTTTGCACTGAAGCACCGCAGCAATTTCCTAATGTTGTAAACCTGCTCAACATTTGGCAATAAACCCCATTCTGATTCTGATTCTGATTCTGATTCTGATTTGACTCTAGAATACAAAGCATGGTATACAGAGGAGTTCATAGTTGACCGAACGAGTGCACGGCACCCTGGTGTGTGGCTGCAAAACAAGCCCAAATCATTACCCCTCCACCACCGTGCTTCACAGTTAGCAAGAGGTGTTTGGTTTTTCTCAAAAAAGGTGGTTTGCATTATAGCCAGACATCTGAACTTTGGTCTCTTCTGTGCAAAAGCGATTGTTCCAGAAGTCCTGTAGTTTGTTCAGATGCAACTTTGCAAACCTGAGATGTTTTTCTGCCAAAACTGCATATTTCTGTGGGTTAGAGACTGCTATTTATTTTTAAACAGCATGAAGACTAGTGAGCGAGTAGTCTCTGAAAGAGAATTTTTAATTTCTTGGCTATGATGATGTTTAATTAATCTTTATTTTTAGTTCCGTCATGTGTGCTGTCACAACGTAGCTCTCCACGTTAACACTCCTAATTTGTTTGAACATGCAAAATTGCTTTAAAAATTGCTGTATTTTTCTTTTTGCAATGTGCCCTCTCGACTTCTGTTCCAGGAAAAGCTGTTATTTATTATGTCCTCTTCTGCCCAAAACTTTACAGTGACACTTTTTTTTTTCCATCTCTTCACTGGGAGCATTGCCCAGTTATGTTTAGCAATACTGGGATTATTGCCCATGTCAAAAAAAGAAAGAAAACACACATAAAAAACCCCTTGAGTCCTTTTCTCATCATCAATTATTGGTCCTTGGCCTGGAAAGCACACTTTTAATCCCTACATTCACCAAGCAGTAGTTCTTAACTAATAAATGAGTCGTCCCCAGTTGAAAATGACTGAAATCAATGATTTAGTTTCCTTTTAACTGAACTGCTTTGCTTTGTTTTGTGTTGTCATGGGCTTTTATTTCCTGTCACAATTTTCTATGGTGTTACTATATATAGTTGATTAAAAAATATAGTGTTCTAACGATCTCCCTAAAAATACAAGCCTGTATACAGTGTGTGTGTGTGTGTGTGTGTGTGTGTGTGTGTGTGTGTGTGTGTGTGTGTGTGTGTGTGTGTGAGACTGTGTTTGGCTTTCAGACAATTAGCTTTGTTGGCTGCCTCAAAACCCAGTACATCGCTCGTCAGCATTCATACTCAGTCAGTGTGTGTGTAATTAAATGTCAGGGTAGGCTTGGAGAATAGCTAATAGCATTTAATCAATTTTTTCAGTCTACTTAACTATGGGTGTCCATTTATGTGCGTGCACACCAGGCATTATGGGAATATGTGCATGGTATCGATGTACCCTCCAGAGGAAGATGGTTTTTTTTTCTATGGGCTTTGCAGCCGATGCAGGCCTATGTGGAAGCGACCCCTTCTAAAAGCTCAGGCGCAGTCGGCAGCTTGCTAATATGCTGAGAGGTGACAAATGGCTTCTGCTGTTCCCAGTTTTCCTTATCTCCTAAATGTCTATGACAAGCCCAATTATCGAAGAGGGATGTTTAGTAAGCTGACAGCAGGAGTTGTGGGGAAAGAGGGGGAAGATGGAGAGGTAGAAGGAAGAAAGCATACTTGAGCCAAATGTTTTATTTGTCTAAGCCCACATGGAGCAATCAGTGCTCCCTATGTAATGCGCCAGAAAGGTTCTATTGGCTTCCAGGTACGTAAGATGTGCCAGGTGGATGAAAAACTCTGCCTCTTTGGGAAAATGTTGGGCTCAAACTTTAATATACAGCACAGAGTCCTCACATGCCTAAGAAATAAATCTACAGCAGGTGTTAATGGTAGGTATGTTTCTTTCTGTAGATGTTCTATTTTTAATGTCATTAATAGTTTGTCAGTTTATCTTTAGTTTAAATTGTCCATCTTTGTTGGGAAGTACTGGCACTTAAGGCTGACAAGCTCATTAATCATGTCGTCTGGTTTAAACACTTCATCCAGTTTAGAAAACCTCGTCAGCTAATCTGCTGATTTAGCCTTTGGATCAACAGTCAGTAATGCACATAGTGAAAGCGCCCAATGAGATTTCATCCAATGTCATCCTTATTTTGCAATCAATTTCTTGTTCTTTGATTACTTTGCATGTTTATATTAATATATTTTCGGATATAAATTAATTGGCAAGTCATTGCAAACAAGGTGTGAGGAAAGGCTTAATTCTCATCGCAGGTCCCAGATAAGTAAAGATACAATTGCAGTACTAGAGCATGACCAATATATCAGCTGATAGCTGAAATTTGCTGATGTATTGTTGCACGCACTTATAATGACTGATACTTGAAAAATTAAAAGAGGAAACAGGAGAAACACCCTTTTTTCTGTTGATGTTGCATAGTTTGTCCACCAGAGGGTGCTCTACAAACTTCACTGTCGGTAATTCACGTGTTTGGAACGTTATGAGCGCAACAACCAGATAATCCGAGCAGAGTCAGGTAGAGCGTACACCGGTAAATTAGATCTACATCATAAATTACGCCCTAACCAGAAACCCTGATCCTTACGCTGTAACCTTCCAAGTCATTCAGTCATATCAGGCTGCATCGACCTTTATGTAATGCCATTTCATGTCAGGTTACGTGGAAGGTTACTGCATAAGGTTAACAGGGGTTCCTGGTTTGGTTGTAATTTACGATATGGATTTCTCACTGAAGTAGAAATGGAGCATCAGCCATGACTTGTTATGGCAAAAAGCAAGATTATTTTTAAACAGTATATAGTATCATATAATACTGCAACATCAGCTGATGCTGATCAGGTGATCTCATTGGTACTGAGATCCCCCGATCGACCAGGCATGTGCCTAAAATAATGCTATGCTTGATTATTTTATCATTTATCATTCATTCTACACCATAATAAATGTGTCATTTTTTTTAAACTGGATAAAACCAGATGTTTCTGGTACCAGATGTAATTTGTGACTTTAATGATTTACAAACCAAACTGTTTATTGATTATCCAAGAAAATAATTGACAGATTAATCTGTAAAGAACCAATAGCAGCAACCGGCACTTACTTCATATAAATGTAGATCAAACTGCTGACTCGAACCCGTTGGTGCTCTCCTGCTGGAAACTAAAGCTGGCCTATCTAGCAAGATCTAATGAAACTTCCAACTCCACAAGGACTGAATCCACATACTGTGGCTGAAACAAATTTATTTTTGATGTTCTTTGCATAAAATACCGGCTTTGCTTGTTGACCCTCTTTCATGCCTTGTCACTAAATCTCTAAATAAACGTCCCCACTGGATCTTGACCTGCATTACATTATGTATATTAAAAGTATAAGCCTTTTTTTCTCTCCTCATCTTTTCTTCTCTCTCATCACCTTCACTTATAATCCCTTCTCCCGTTTGCCCCCACTTGACCCTTTCCTTTCCTGTTTGCTCGTCTCCTTCTCATTCAATCCATCTTCAACTCTAGCATCACACCTTTGTCTTACAACCTTTCTCCCAGTATCCATCATTTATCCTCCTGACCTTTCTCTCTCGCTGCCTGTCACACACTCCCTGGTTCCCACTTTGTTTTATAATGTTAGTCCATTTCTCCTCCCTCGAACTGTCCCTTCCCTCTCTTTCGGGTTGTCTGCGCTATCAGATTAGGCCTGTGTCATAAGAAAAAGAGAGAAACAGTGAGATTGCCGGCTGGATTAAAGGGGTACGGGAATGAAATTCTATGATCTCATTGTTTAGACGAGTCCCATAAAGTTGGTGTATGTGTGTGCATGCAAAGCGTGGAGTCTGCTTTATCCCTTGTAATGACAGGGAGCTGGCCAGGAACGCCTGGCTCTGCAGTGTTGAATGCTGGGAAATCTTGCCTGTGTTTAGTAGGTCAAAAGAAAAACAGTTTAACAAATGATGATTTGACTTTTTTGTAGTATTATTGTATTCATCTATCACTATGATGTCGTGTAGCTGTCACAGCATGTTAAGGCACTGTGTGTTCCTGTGTATTACGCTATACATTCAAACAAAATAGTTAAAGTGAAGAACGTTACAATGTTAGGACTGAATGGCTCACGCCGCGCTGTGACCTTATAAACCACCGCATGACATGACAATCTATTTGAAAGAAAACAATGCTTATAAAAGTGAAACACACACATGGATTACAGTTCTCTGCCGCTGCAACAGATTTCGATCTATTGGATTGCAGAGAGACCACATATGAAATCAGTTTAGATCCCAAAGAGCGAAAAAGTGATGAAAAAGGTTTTATTTTTTTTAAGGCTCATACTATCAGGTTATTCAGATTAGTTAGCACTGGTGCACTTTTACTGAAAAAAGAATTCAATGCATCAGATACAGAGAGGTAACACTGAAATATAAAAAAGTATTTATATATATTTAAAAAACACAGAATTAATGAAAGAACTACAGTTAAATGTAGCAAGCAGCAGTCATAACCTGTATCTAAATTATGGACGGAACCTCTGTGACCCATTGGTTTGAAACTTTTTTGCTTTGAAAATGTATTTTGGCCATTGCTTATGCAGTAGACATACAATATAAGTCATCATCGTGATACATACAGAGAAAAACCCAACCATCATGTGACCCCTATGAGCAAACACTTTGGCAACATTGGGAAGGAAAAATTCACTTTTAACAGGGAGAAACCTCCGGCAGAACCAGGCTCAGGGAGGGGCAGCTATCTCCATAAAAGACCACTCCTATCCACCAGGAGTGGTGAAGTAATTTTCTGAAGAGGAGAACGGAAACAATGCAGTGCAACCAGAAAGTATTACCATCAAAATGCAACTGAAGAAGCAAAACAGGTAGTAGATAATCATCTTTTCAGCAGATATGATAGGCTCTGTGTGGATTTGTCAGTGTTCTGCAGAACAAAACAGTAAGGTGACAGTGATTAATGGACGAACACCGCCGCTCAGACTCAAGGAAGCGTCAAAGTCGTCAAGGTCCAGAGTGTGCTTGAAGATGCGACATAACTTTCATTATCTATCATCACTGGATTTACAGCATGATGGATATGCTTCGGCACAAAGCATTTCGTCTCTGTGACTTTTTTGTTCCTGAAGCAACTTCTAGTGAAAATCTCATCACGCTGTACTGTTATAAAGCTTATTTTGTTTGATGTGATGTGCTCTGCTATTTTACAGGAGACAAAAGATATATCTAGATATAAATGCGCACAAACAGACACGGGTTAATGATTAACTGAAGGTGTGCTGAATGCCGGCGTGGCGTTAATAATGCAGCACACACATTTTGCCTTTTCCAGTTTTCGCTCACACACTCACTCACAGTGGAATGGTGACCTTGGGCTATATTGTTATTCATTGGTTGACAGAGGTGGGCAGACTGTCTTTCCTTCTCTTATCTCTATGGGACACAAACCAGCAGTGGGATGCCAGTGGCTTTGCTATCTGTCCTCACTGTAGTAAGCATCGCTGTTTTAAATCAGCCGAGATTACACGTTTGCCTTGAGCGAAAAGTCCCGCCATCCTGTCTGTCAGGTGTCACATTAAAATACATTTTTGAACTCTTTTTAATTAATTTTCTTTTCTGTTCAGACTGCGAGGGAAACACAAAATATTTGACATACATACAAAAACTCCATGGATTATTGTCTGCTGCTTTTCAAAACTATTGTTTGCAGAGTTACAAACGGATATCAGAGCCGATAATCATGTTGGGACCAGAGGTGGGACAAAGTCAGGGCCCATTCAAAAAGCATCTGTTCAGTAGTTTGATAGTCTTGTTAAATGCTAAGAAGTCTATGTCACTAAAAGACTTTACACTGCAAAACTTTAAGTTCATGTAAGGAAATTTGTGACCAAAATGACAACTTTTGCAATGTCATATATTTGTCTTTGTGAAGAAAAGAGGACCATGAGTGACATTATCTCCATGTAGTATTTTCATGCCGTCACTGGAAGCAACACAAGGCTTCAGTGCATGAACGATTAACTTATTCAACAGTAATAATCCTGTAATAGACAGTAATAACTAGTTATATTTGATTGCTCATTATCCAAATGTTTCGAAGCATCACTGAGGATTTTTTTTGGCTCACTTTAAGCCCCGGTCATACCAAATATTGACTTTGGAGTTTGTTAGAATTGTATCGAGTCTGTTTCTGCTCTATATACTAAATCCATATGTTTCAAAGACTTGCACACAGTATGTTTCTCAAAAAAAAAAAAAAACATTACATGTACACATATTTTACCCTCCATTGTTTTCGTGATCCTAAGAGCTTTTCTGTCTGCAATATTAAATACACCCTTGTTCATGTGAACATGATTTGCTGTTATCAAAACAGGTCGAGAGAAGTGTTGCATCGGTATACTGAAGATGTGTTAGAAGCCTTTTTGATTATTATTTTTTTTTAATATTATTTTTTGTCACTTTGCCTTTATTGGATAGTGAAGATAGGAAAGCAGAGAGAGAGAGTGGGGAAGACGTGCAGCAAAGGGCTGCGGGTCGGACTCGAATCCAGGCCGCTGATTTCTGGCCATGCGGCATGTGGTTGCCTGCTCGCCCACTGAGCTAAACTGGCACCCTTGAGTTACTTTTTTTTAATGCTTAATAATCAGACTTATAACACTGATTACTGTACAAGATGTCAAGATACAATAACTGGTTTACAAGACAGGCAGAAAGAAAACACTGAGTTTTCTTTTGTTTTGTTTCTTGAGGTAAGAAAGCTTACTTTTCATATAGCACTTATCAAAGTTTGCACTCAGAGTCCCTCTGAGATGGAACAGCTTTGAAAGTTGTATGGCTCTGCAAGCCACTGGAGGTGGAATCAGTGAAGTGCGGAAGCAAATTACAAGTTTGGATGTAAAACGTCTTGCATGACCCTCAAAGAACCCCACTCAAAAAGTTAAGAATGCAGACTTATTTAATAAACCATCTTTTTCATCCTTTTGCATATTTATAACCTGTTTCTGCCCCAGAGTGTGAGCTTTGGTGAACTAAATTGTTCGTTTTTTCCTTTTAGGATGATGCACAAAATCAGAATCATTTCGGCTCTAAATTAAGTTTGCTGAATATTTGTGTCGTTCCTGGCCCAAGATGGGTTTGTGCCTAAACCAGTATGAAATTATGAAAGGGTAACGAAAACCGTTTGTATCTTGCCACCCATAAAAGTATGTTTGATGTGTATGCATGCATGTGCTTCAGTGTGTGCCTAAGGGACAGAGAAGGCTATCAAAGAGTCTTTGCATCAAAGCTGCTTGATGAAAAAAGCCTGCTTTATGTCTTTGGTGCTTCACACTCCGAGCAAGAGAGGCGACATGTGATGCCTTTAATTCACAGACACACCAGTGAACAGCACATTGATAAAGGGTAGAAGTTCATTTTAACATAAAAATGTATGTGTTTGCATTGTGCAAGAATGTTGGCATTGTTATAAAAGCCTTGTGGAAGTTGAAGTTGAATGAATATTTGCCTTCCAAAAGATGCCATCATGTGTATCGTTATCCGTGTCCTTTCTGTGTCAGCTATAGAGACTCCCATTGATATTTGATATGATAAGTATTTACAAATATCCCAGGAGAAATTTTGGTGAGCTGCTGACTTTTCTTTCATCGCTCTGGATAGATTTCTATTAACAGTTATATAAATGTAAAGATACCACAGCCCACCTGAGAATACAGTGGTGTTTAAAACTGTTTGCCCCCTTCCTGATTTCCTGTTTTTGTGTCAAATGTTTCAGATCATCAAACAAAGTCAAATATTAGACAAAGATAACACAAGAAAACACAAAATGCAGTTTCTGAATGAAGGTGTTTATGATTTAGAGGGGAAAAAGCAAACCGACAGGGCCCTGTGTACACTGCCCATCCCGTTATAACATAAATTAACTGTAAGGTATCACGTGTTTGGAAAGCTGAGTTCAATTTCTCTAGCCTCACCCAGGCCTGAGTACTGCCACACCTGTTCTCAATTAACCCTTTAAAACCGGTCAGAGCGGGCATGCTCCGTTTTGCGTAACTATTTTTAAATATCTGTAGAACTGGAACCACGTAAGGTAGTGCAATATTTCTTTTTGCATATGAAACTGGAGGAGTTGTACTTACATGTTACACCATTAGCTTGTCCTAGGTCACAGTTTCCTTCCACATAAAGCTTTGCAAAAATTGCATAAAAAGCGCTTGCAGCAAAATAACCATTATATTCCATAAACACGCTTTGCCGATCCGATCAGCTGTTCGCAACACTTCCTACATTGGAATAGATACGATAGTTCAGCGCGAACTATCGTATGTCCACCATTACCTGGCCGAAACCGGAAGTGATGTCATTTTCGTGGAAAATGTAGGGTTTTTTTTTTTTTACCTTCAGGGCCTTAAAAGCCTATACAGGTGTTTTAAAAAGTCATATTTGGCTTTATTCTTTTCTGAATAGTTTCTGGGATGCTTAGAACTCAAATTACACTGCTGGAAATAGTTTATTTTGATGCACGTGCTGTTTTCTTTGCAAATTTGCATTATAATATTTATTTTTGTTTTTCCTGCAGTATATAAAAATTGGTGTATCTCAAAAATAAAACTATGAAGACACAAAATAGATTTCCTGTGATTGGAAACTATTTTGTGCAACTTTTTTGTATTTACAGTTTTGAGCAATCAACCTCTTCAATTTCTCTAACTAGAAATATATGTAAAAAAAACCAAAATGATTTTCAATTTTTTTGTAGTTTAATGCACTTTTTTGCAATTTATGTAGTTTGTTTGGACTTAATGCATACATATTATTAAAATTTGGGCTATAATGGTTGTATTGATGTATAGAAACTTGAAATGCTCCCAAAAATGGCACCACAACATGTAAGAATATAAAGATAAGCTCTGGCGGACTTGGTTCTATGGTAGGTCTTAAAGGGTTAAGAAATCACTTAAATACGACCAGCCTGAAGGTGGAGTAGAGTAGCCCCAGCGAACCACAGTGAGAGCCGTTATCCACAAATGAGGAAAACATGGAAAAGTGGTGAACCTTCCCTGGAGTGACAGGCCAACCAAAATCCTCCAAGAGGGCATCGATGACTCATCCAGTAGGTCACAAAAGACCCCCAGAAAAACAGAACTGCTGGTCTCACTTGCATCAAGGTCAGTGTTCATGACTCCACCATATGAAACAGACTGAGCAAAAATGGCATCCATGGCAAAATTCCAAGGCAAGACCACTACTGAGCAAAAGGAACATGAAGGCTTGCCTCAGTTTTTCCAGAAAATATCTTGATAATCTCTAAGACTTTTGAGAAAATACTTTTTTAGATTTTTTGAGTCCCATTACATCACACGTACAGTGGGGCAAAAAAGTATTTAGTCAGCCACCGATTGTGCAAGTTCCCCCACCTAAAATGATGACAGAGGTCAGTAATTTGCACCAGAGGTACACTTCAACTGTGAGAGACAGAATGTGAAAAAAAAATCCATGAATCCACATGGTAGGATTTGTAAAGAATTTATTCGTAAATCAGGGTGGAAAATAAGTATTTGGTCAATAACAAAAATACAACTCAATACTTTGTAACATAACCTTTGTTGGCAATAACAGAGGTCAAACGTTTACTATAGGTCTTTACCAGGTTTGCACACACAGTAGCTGGTATTTTGGCCCATTCCTCCATGCAGATCTTCTCGAGAGCAGTGATGTTTTGGGGCTGTCGCCGAGCAACACGGACTTTCAACTCCCGCCACAGATTTTCTATGGGGTTGAGGTCTGGAGACTGGCTAGGCCACTCCAGGACTTTCAAATGCTTCTTACGGAGCCACTCCTTTGTTGCCCGGGCGGTGTGTTTTGGATCATTGTCATGTTGGAAGACCCAGCCTCGTTTCATCTTCAAAGTTCTCACTGATGGAAGGAGGTTTTGGCTCAAAATCTCACGATACATGGCCCCATTCATTCTGTCCTTAACATGGATCAGTCGTCCTGTCCCCTTGGCAGAAAAACAGCCCCATAGCATGATGTTTCCACCCCCATGCTTCACAGTAGGTATGGTGTTCTTGGGATGCAACTCAGTATCCTTCTTCCTCCAAACACGACGAGTTGAGTTTATACCAAAAAGTTCTACTTTGGTTTCATCTGACCACATGACATTCTCCCAATCCTCTGCTGTATCATCCATGTGCTCTCTGGCAAACTTCAGACGGGCCTGGACATGCACTGGCTTCAGCAGCGGAACACGTCTGGCACTGCGGGATTTGATTCCCTGCCGTTGTAGTGTGTTACTGATGGTGACCTTTGTTACTTTGGTCCCAGCTCTCTGCAGGTCATTCACCAGGTCCCCCCGTGTGGTTCTGGGATCTTTGCTCACCGTTCTCATGATCATTTTGACCCCATGGGATGAGATCTTGCGTGGAGCCCCAGATCGAGGGAGATTATCAGTGGTCTTGTATGTCTTCCATTTTCTGATGATTGCTCCCACAGTTGATTTTTTCACACCAAGCTGCTTGCCTATTGTAGATTCACTCTTCCCAGTCTGGTGCAGGTCTACAATACTTTTCCTGGTGTCCTTCGAAAGCTCTTTGGTCTTGGCCATGGCGGCGTTTGGAGTCTGACTGTTTGAGGCTGTGGACAGGTGTCTTTTATACAGATGATGAGTTCAAACAGGTGCCATTCATACAGGTAACGAGTGGGGGACAGAAAAGCTTCTTACAGAAGACGTTACAGGTCTGTGAGAGCCAGAGATTTTCCTTGTTTGAGGTGACCAAATACTTATTTTCCACCCTAATTTACGAATAAATTCTTTACAAATCCTACCATGTGGATTCGTGGATTTTTTTTTCACATTCTGTCTCTCACAGTTGACGTGTACCTCTGGTGCAAATTACTGACCTCTGTCATCATTTTAAGTGGGGGAACTTGCACAATCGGTGGCTGACTAAATACTTTTTTGCCCCACTGTAAAAGTAACAGAGCATTTCAGAGAAGGAACATCATACCAACAGTAAAATATGGTGATGATCGAGTGATGGTCTGAAGGAGAATGTCCAGCCATCAGTTCATGACCTCAAAAGGAAAAACTCCCTTTTAACAGTACCAGGCTCAGGAAGGGGCGGGGCCATCTGCTGCGACCGGTTGGGGCGAGAGAAGGAAGACAGGATAAAGACATGCTGTGGAAGAGAGACAGAGGTTAATAACAGATATGATTCAATGCAGAGAGGTCTATTAACACATACTGAGTGAGAAAGGTGACTGGAAAGGAGAAACTCAATGCATCATGGGAATCCCCCGGCAGCCTACGTCTATTGCAGCATAACTAAGGGAGGATTCAGGGTCACCTGGTCCAGCCCTAACTATATGCTTTAGCAAAAAGGAAAGTTTTAATCCTAATCTTGAAAGTAGAGATAGTGTCTGTCTCCCGAATCCAAACTGGAAGCTGGTTCCACAGAAGAGGGGCCTGAAAACTGAAGGCTCTGCCTCCCATTCTACTTTTAAATACTCTAGGAACAGCAAGTAGGCCTGCAGAGCGAGAGTGAAGTGCTCTAATGGGGTGATATGGTACTACAAGGTCATTAAGATAAGATGGGGCCTGATTATTTAAGACCTTGTATTCAATTCTGGATTTAACAGGAAGCCAATGAAGGGAAGCCAAAACAGGAGAAATATGCTCTCTCTTTCTAGTCCCTGTCAGGACTCTTGCTGCAGCATTTTGGATTAGCTGAAGGCTTTTCAGTGAGTTTTTTGGACATCCTGATACTAATGAATTACAGTAGTCCAGCCTGGAAGTAATAAATGCATGAACTAGTTTTTCAGCATCACTCTGAGACAGGATATTTCTAATTTTAGAGATGTTGCGCAAATGGAAGAAAGCAGTCTTACATATTTGTTTAATATGTGCGTTGAAGGACATGTCCTGGTCAAAAATGACTCCAAGGTTCCTCACAGCGTTACTGGAGGCCAAGGTAATGCCATCCAGAGTAAGAATCTGGTTAGATACCATATTTCTAAGATTTCCAGGGCCGAGTACAAAAACCTCAGTTTGATCTGAATTAAGAAGCAGAAAGTTAGCGGCCATCCAGGTCTTTATGTCTTTAAGACATTCCTGCAGTTTAACTAATTGGTGTGTGTTATCTGGCTTCATGGATAGATAGAGCTCGGTGTCATCTGCATAGCAGTGAAAATTTATGCTATGTCTTCTAATGATGCTGCCTAAGGGAAGCATGTATAATGTAAACATAATTGGTCCTAGCACTGAACCCTGTGGAACTCCATAATTGACCTTAGTGTGTGAAGAGGACTCTCCATTTGCATGTACAAATTGGAGTCTATTAGACAGATATGATACAAACCACTGCAGTGCAGGACCTGTAATACCTACAGCATGTTCTAATCGCTCTAATAGGATATTATGGTCAACTGTATCGGATAATAATCATCAATAATCATCCGGCTGCAACCAGGTTTCTGTAAGGTAAAGTAAATCAATTTGTTGATCAATTATTAAGTCATGTACTAACAGAGACTTGGAGGAGAGAGGCCTAATATTTAATAATCCACATTTCACTGTTTTACTCTTTGGTTCAGATGTGGATACTGTATTGTTCGTTCTTTGTGATTTTTTATGTTTAAGTAGTTTATTGCTGGCTTTTAGTTTGTTTTTTGTCTGTTTGGGAGCTGACACAGTCTCTATGGAGATGGGTTTTTGGGGGGGTAGCAGGAGGAGAGAAGCTGCAGAGAGGCGTGTAAGACTGCAACTCTGCTTCCTGGTCCCAACTCAGTCATATTTGGGGGGGTTTAATAAATTTGTCCATATTTCTAGAAATGAGAGCTGCTCCATCCAAAGTGGGATGGATGCCGTCTCTCCTAACAAGACCAGGTTTCCTCCAGAAGGTTTGCCAATTATCTATGAAGCCCACATCGTTTCTGGGACACCACTCAGACAGCCAGCAATTTAAGGAGAACATGCGGCTAAACATGTCACTCCTGGTCTGATTGGGGAGGGGACCAGAGAAAACTACAGAGTCCGACATTGTTTTGGCAAAGTTACACACCGATTCAATATTGATTTTAGTGACCTGCGATTGGCGTATCCTGGTGTCATTACTGCCGACGTGGATTATGATTTTACTGTATTTACGTTTACCCTTAGCCAGCAGTTTTAAATTTCCCTCTGACTGGCTGAAGGAAAAACACAATGAATACTTTAGAGTGGCCCAGTCAAAGTCCTGATCTGAATCTGATTGAGATGCTGTGGCATGACCTTCAAAAGGTGGTTCATGGTCAAACTCTCCAATGTGGCTGAATTACAGCAATTCTGCAAAGATAAGTGTGCCAAAATTCCTCCATAGTGCTGTAGAAGACTCACAACTGCAAGCAAGTGTTTGCAACACCTGGCAGTAACTGCTAAGAGTGGCCCAACCACTTACTAGGTTTAGGGGACAATCACTTTTTCACAAAGGGCCATGTAGGCTTTGATTTTTTCTCTGCCCTTAATAATTGTGTTTACTTGTGTTATCTTTGTGTAATATTTAAATGTATGTAATGATCTGAAACACAAAACAAGCATGACAAACACAAAGACATAGGAAATCAGGAAAGCAGCAAGCACTTTTTCACACTTCTTGCGCTTTTCAGGATGGTACTTGTGAACTACTTGAGCCTCAAAGCTGAGTAGTGAATTCAAAGAACCCATTAAAAGAAAAGACTAGCACCCAAGTAGATGAAGAAGAGCAGAAGAAATGAAAAAGAAATGAAAAAAAATGAAAAAGAAATGAGAAGTTGGTCACCAGCTGACGTAGTGACTTCCGCCTTATCTTTGCAAGTCTTACTACAGTCGGCACAGAGAGAAATAATGGTCTGAAAGAACCGTTTCCTTATTATCTTCAACTAAACAAAAAACATGCATGTTATACTGCATATGATGCTAAAAAGTCTCCCCCCCCCCCCCCCCCCCCCCCCGGCACTTGTTTGCATTCAGCTCATTCGTCACTATCTCACTTGTTTGTTCTTTCACCTCTTGTGACGTGGGGCCATCAGGTCGAGCATCTTGTTAAAACTGAGCCATCTGTGTGCGTTTAACACACACACACACACACACACACTTGTTAGACCTGACTCGATTTTCATTTCAGGTTTTCATTACATGATGCGATGTAACGTAACAAGAGCCTTTTATTGTTCCTGTCAGAGACAATCAATGATCGACTAACTTTTCCACATAATTTGCATTCTTTTAATAAAAAAGGATAAATTGAAAAACATTTTGCGACACGCCTTAAAATCGATGGAAAGCCAAATGTTTAATCTGATGAGTAACCAGGAAGCCGTCTGTGTTCTGCGTCATGGTGATGGCGCTCCGGATGAGAGTGCCCATGCATTAACTCACATTGTGAAACCTAACAGGCAAACCGTGAGCGATGGGGTCCCGCTCCCATCAGCGTCCTGTTCTGCAGAGTCAGCTTTCCTCTGCCCGTCACCACTCTAGCCCCCCTTCTTCTGTCTCCATCACTTGTTTTCTCTTTACAACCAATGCACTTTAACTCTCCTTTCTGTCCCGCCTCCATCTCTCATCTTGTTTTCCTCCTCTTGTACCCCCCCATGCGTCCTCTGCTTTGCCTGGCGAAGAGACGCACAGCCCCGATGAACGGGGGGGCAAAACCAGAACCAGAGAGGCTCCATCATCCATTTGCTCTCTCCCTCCCTCTCATCTCCCTCTCCTGTTCTCTCTCCCTCCCTCGCCGCGGTTACGATCACTGCACTCCTGCGTGCGCTGAGATGGGAAGCACACACAGAGGGCTCATTGCAGCCCAACCGATCCAGGTGGAAAGCTGCAGAACGGACTGACTCGTCCTAAAGAGAGCAGGAGAGAGGTGCAGGGTGACCCTTGCTGTCTCTGCAGTCACTTAAGACTCTACCCCGGATGGGGCATTCAGCAAGGGTGATACTTGCTGCCGCTTGTTTCCTGTAACTGCGAGGTATTCAACAGACTTTTGCCGACTCCGGACATGGATCCAGGTTGACGCTGGATTGTCCTGGTTTTAACTGTGAGGGGAATTGGGTGTGGATTAGAATACTGATGTGGAGCACCTGAGCTTTGGGACGTAAACCTTCTGGGACATGTTTGGTTTCTCCAAGATGCCAAAGCTGTCTGGGTGAGTGCGCGTTTGGAGTTTTACACCTGGAATTCACACGTTTGCTTTCACATGGCTGCAGGTTATCATACAAATAGCCTTTTTTCAAATTTTGTGAAAGATGGACTTCTTCAAAAAAGCATGTCTCCGTTCTTATTCAAGTTTGCACCTAAAAAAATCAGCCTTGCATTCAATTTTTGGTTTGTTTAGAAAAAACTTTCTGGACCTTTACAGTGAAGTACAGCTTGGTATCAAAGCTAAAAACAAGAGGGGATAACTAATGGAGGTTGCTGTGTCTTTGAGAGAGGTCTTTTTTTCTCCTTCTTCTGTTCTTCTATTATTTGAGTTTGAGTGACTAAGCAGTCCTTATTTGGGACTCTCCAAGGTAGCCTCTGACTTGTTTTAATATTCAGTGATAAAAAAAAAAAAAGGTTTGGGGAAATGTGGAAAATGAGAGCAGGAATAGGATCACAGACTACAGTACAAGGAGTCACTGGATGTTTGAAAGGATTAGGGAAGAGATAAGCAAGAGAGGACAGACACTTACTAAAAAGGAAGGATGGTGAGCCAGGTGTGTGAGGCAAAGAAAGAGCTGAAACGAGACTGGCAAGTACTTAAAAAAGAAGCACGGGTTTTGGATCCCCTTAAATGTGCATACTTGCTGCATGTATTTGGGAGTTCACAGGTAGAAGAGTCAGACCTCATATGGGAAATCTGTTTGGAAAAAGGTTTCATGCAGTCTCACATTTTGATCTTACTAACAGGAGGATGAATTTGCAGTGTCTGCAAATGCAATGACTTTTATCAATTAAAAAAGAAAGAAAGCATTAAGTTGTTTTAAAAGTTCCACCTTAAGGCAAATATATCGTTGGTCTTTGATGTGAGTGATATTTGAACTGAGTATCTGCAGGTATCAAGCTGTTTGAATTGAGCTAATGTGTGAGGAAACATTAGAAAGCCAACTCTTTGCTTAATGTGACTCACTGTGTGTCCGTTGCTCACACTCACTGATACACATGATCCTTGATTCATGTGTCGTCACATCACTAAGTCCACCAAATGTGGCTTATGACCAGTCTTTTCAACTAATATGCAAAGTTTTTCTGTGTTTAGCATCAGAAGTACATGAATGATGGAAAAGATCTTACATCTAGAGAAGCTGGAGTATAAACTTAAGGAAAAGTTGTTGTTTTTTTTTAAATATGCTGCTAAGTCATTTGGTAAACAAACACTTGCTAAGATACTTGCTAAGTCTACTTTAGCAAGTGTCTGAAAGGAAATACTACACACTGCTAGCAACTGTTCTAAAGCATTGCAAGGTAACATTAAATCTTTGACACTTTGTACAAGAAATATACCAAAGGTTTAAAATCTAAGGCTTCAGTCACACAGGTGTAGAGACTGGTCAGCAACCCTGTGGCAAACTCTGGTCACAAGGTAAAGATGTAAACCCCTTTTTGATTGCTTCAGTAGATGTGGTTGCCTGTAGTGTTTTGACATCTTGTACAAATGTTTTAACATATTTTAAAATGTACAACTTTTCCCTGTTTACATCGGTAACTGGTGTTTTAATTGCATGATTCTCAAAATGCTGTAGTAAAATGTTTCATACGTTTACCGTTAGCTCGTCCCTTCTGCAGCTGGTCCATCATGTTATTTTTTCTCCAAAAACACTTCTGTTGTCTTTTACGTCTTTTTTCCATGAGCTACTGCGCAATTTTAAAAAACATTTCCACTGCTGTGTTTTGTGTGCTTTTGCAGCATTTTTCTCAAGTTGCAGTGTATTTGACCTCTCAGGGCCACTGCAACTCACTTGTTACACTATATAGTTGGCAAGTGTTTGCAGACAAATCTGTGTCTTCCATACAAACTATGGGAGACAGCGGCAATTTACTAGCAACCAATTCAATCCAAACCAAAAGGTTGATTCTGTTCATCTGGACGTAGCCTTTTCGGTGGGATAAATGTTTCATCACTCATCCAAGTGACTTCTTCAGTCTCAGCTGACTGCAGGTTTCCCCAATCTTATAAACAGTACATTTGCACAATAACTGAAACTAGCCCACTTAATGAGCAATGGCCTGTGAGGTCAGTTCCTTGATCATTTATATGCAAATTGTCTTGACCATTGATCAACAACTACTGATCAAAGCCCACTGATCAAAGAACACTGATCAATGGCCATGAGTACCATTCACAGAGAGTTGGGGAATGGCTGCAATCACAGCATTGTAAGATGGTGAAAGATGTACCCTTTAAGTGAAGGCACCGTGCTCCTGCAGACTTTTCCAAAACACAGTATTAAACTATCCTTGTAAATCCTGAGAGCTCAACACATTCAAAATGTGCTTTTTATAAATAAAATGAAAAACATATATTTGGCGCATTTATATGAATGGATGCAATGCAGAAGCAACTGTCCACAGAGTGCATGTTTTGCACGCCATTGCATTTTCATCTTAATATGGTGTCTAATTTAAATAAATAGCTTCAATTTCCCCTCCCCGTGTTTTTCACCAGAGCAGCCAATTGCACAACTCCTTATGTTCGACTGTTTTGTCAGCCAGTCGCAATGTACGGCACATCTATTTTTACACATTGGGCTCATATATTGTAGACAGAAGGTAAAATAGCAAGAAATTAATAAAAGCATAACACTAACAGGCATCAAGAGAGTGCTGCACTTTGCGTATACCCAGATGGCTGGTGTGTATCCATGATCTGCCACAATACAGTGTCAGACCGTTCTGTTTGCAGATGGCGCACAAGCTAAATTTGCTCCATAAACTTTAATGAGTCGTGGATCTTTCATCACCTTTGAATGCTTGTTATAAATCATTCATTGTAAGACAGGCAGTAAAACAGCTGCAGCAGGTGAGGGGATCGGAGATCTTTCTGTTTCTGTTTGTTGTCTTCATTCTAATTAGGAACTAATGAGAGTTTTGTCGTCACACATCTGGCTCTATCTCAGGAACATTAACCCAGTCTGTCTTATCAAATCCAATGCATGCATTGTGAAGACAAACACAGGACCTTTATCAGTGTTTATAGGGTGGGAAAATCTTGGCTTTAGTGTGTTGGAATTTGGCAGTGAAACTAGCCAGCAGTGCTTGTTTGTGCTCTGAATATCAGATTACAGTTATCCGTGCCAAATTGCCGTCTGCTTTATGCCAGTACATGCTGCTTCTTCAGAGGGCATAGTTCCATTGTACAGAGAGCCATCTGACAAGTCATGGCACCCTAATTGTTTATTCATTTTTCAGTAATTCAAGGGCTTCATTACATAAAATGACCCATAATCCTTTAACTATTAACAATCTCGATTGCATCTTTGGAATTTCTGTTTATAATTCCACTCATTCACCCACACATAGTTGTCTGCATATGAAATATTGTCTTATTTAGTATCAGCCTTATTCCTTTGTATGGTACTGTGCAAAAGTCTTGAGCCATGCCTCATCTCTTTATGTTTAGCTTCCAAGAGGCCAGACTTTTTCTTGCTGAAAAGTACAATTAGATTTTGATCCACTATGTAATAACAAATGGAAAGTGTGTGGCTTGGGCAGAGATCGATGGTTTTCGGTATGACAACAATTCCAAAACACTGCCTATGAGGTAAAAGTATAACTGGATAGAAAAACACACAGTGGGGCACTATCAGTCCTGGATTGGCCTCCCCAGAGCCCGACTGTCAGCATTACTGAGCAGTGTGTTTCAGACTCCAAGCACATATAAATTGGAAAAAAAAGTTGAAATGTTTATTATATGTATAACATATATGCAACATTTCTTTTCTGAGAGATATTGGGGCAAAAAATAAACTAAAATCATGAAAATATAGCTTAGTTTAGCATAAAGACTAGAAACTGGTAGCACGACTTAGTTCATGACAGTGTGGGCTGACATATTTTCAAACATCCACTATGTTGCCAAAATTATTTGCTTGTCTACCCAAGCTCACATATGAACTTAACCACTTCAACTCTTCTGGTAAAGCTTGTTTTGTGGACTGGAGAGCAGTCATGCTGGAGCTATAAAAAGCCAATGCACCCCAGCCCTGAACCGTTTCTGTTGACCAGAAGGGCACAAGTCCTGTGATTGCAAAAAGACTTATGGCTATATATTAATCATAAAATAATGATAAAAATAAAGTTTATTTGTGCAGCACTTAAAAAGCTAATCCATAGAGAGAAAAAAGATAAAATATCATGGAGTAAGAGATTATTGATTTGGATTTTATGTCATTGTCCTTAAAAAAAGTATAGAATGTGAAGGCATTTCCTACTTGCTGCCATAATCTGATTTTAACATACAGGATTTAGAAGAGAATCCACTGTGAGCTTGTGGCTGTGCTTATCAGAATGAATTCAAGTTGAGAAAATTAGTTGGTCCTTTCCTCTTTAACCTGTTCATTGAAAGCATTACCGGTTTCAGTTTTTAATCATTTGTTTTCTTCCACCTCCTTCCTGCCCTCCAGCATTGTCTTATTAATTCGAGGTAACGGCTGAGTACCATGTCTAGTCCTTGGCTTAAAAGGTGCAGATGAATCTAAAGTGGATTTACAAAGCAGGTTAAAATACTCATCAGTTTTTCTGTGTCTGAGTTCCAGCCGTAGAATGTTATGCCGTCTTAGTCGCAGAATGCAAAAAACTCTTATTTATTTTTACTTCTGTGTGATTGAGGCACAAAGCTTACAGTGTTTGCTTCCTAAAATTCAGAGGTGTTTGTTGGATGGCACAGAGCACATACTGTACAGTATCTCACACAAAAAAATCAAATACTGGAGAAGGAAAAATAACACCAAACTACAGGGCAACCACCCCCACTCAATTTCTCCCTTTCTCACTCTCTGCCTATAACCCTTAAAGTTGCACGTTTTTCTTGATTTGAGTCTGGATAATCCTCCTAAGGGATTTGGTCGGTTATCACTGCGTGGGGTGGGGGTGGTGAGGGGCTGTGCCACATATCTCTCTCTTTCTCTTACCTCTCTGTCTGCTTCATATCGCAGCCCATCCATCCACTTATCCGTGTACTTTACCAGCTTGTAATTTAAACCAGGCACAGGTCCGCTTCGCAGGTGACCTGCACCTTTCAAATTGAAAGTGAGGTTGTTTCTGAGTTTATCAGTGTGTTGACATCTACTTTAAGATGTTTTTTGTTTATCTTAACATGTGATGTTGTGATGTTTTTCTTTTCCCCCTATTTCAGACGTTTAATTTCATCCCGGTCTATTACACATTAGTTATCTGTCAGTGCTTATTTGATAAAAGATACAAGCTCTGAAATGAAATGCTTTAATCAGTCCTGCATTCCGAACAGTGTCTTCTGCAGGGATTCATTTCCTGGTGAACACTAATGTTCTCTTGTGCCGTGATTACCACATTTTCTTTCCCATAATTCCATTCATTTCTCACAGCAGATAATACTGAATGGCTGTAGTGATGCGCGTCAGCTTCCGCCCCTCTTTGACGTGAGCCCCCAAATTCGATCTGTTATGCAAATGAAGTTTAACTCTCTCTCTCTTTTTTTTCAGATTGTAATTTCCCCCGTCTCTGCCTCACAAAAACAAATGGTTTTCAGAGCAAGCAGTTACACTTTTATTTTCAAATCACATTGAAACTGAAAAATAACATGCAGCGCGCATCAGTGACGCAAAAAGTGACGTTTTCATTGAGTTTCGCCCAGAGATGTGCGTCATGCATTTTGCAGATGTGATGCAGAAGCATCTGTTTCTCTTTTAGCTCTTTCATGTGTTATGTGTTCTGCATGGAAGCCTTGATAAGGATGCTTGGCGTGTTATTTAATGACACATGGGCACATAGGTCTCTGCTGTATCAGTGGATAACGGCCTTTTTGCCAGCCTATTTGCTGAGACCACCTTCTCATTTCCCTAACGCCAGTTTGCAATACTCAGGTGATAAGTGAGGTGTGTTAGGTGAATAATAAACTCTTAACCATAGTTAAACATTAGTTAGAAATATGCAAAGATTGGTCATCACAGTTGAAACAGAAATGTGCACAATGATTACACATCTTGGCATTATTTTAAGTGTAGCTATGAAAAACATTTAGCATAAAACCACTCCACATTATCTTAAAATCAGCCTATATGCCAATGATATCTTGTTATATATAGCAAGTCGACCATTTGTATACTACCTAATCATAACAATAACCATACAACCCAATCCATTTATTTATCTCAGAATCTATATTTTAACATGACCAAAAGTAAAAATTTAAACTCAGTTTAACTCAGTTTACTTTACCGTCACTCCCTTTAAACTGACTCCACCGTTTGTTAATCCACCAGGACATAAACTGCATTGAAAAGACAAACAATCTACGATTAAAATAACTACACTCTAAAACAGTATGACACTGAATTTTTACTACTTTCCTGTCCACCAACTTAACTACATTTCCCACTGGATAAACATCTCTATTACTCCTTGGATTGACATTGAACACACCATCTGCAAGTGTCTCTCCATTCAGCATAATGCATTTCTGTATTAATCAATTAACTCCCACAGCTGCTTCAGATTTACACTATAAACACACCCTTCACTGCCTGCTGGAAGCAAATTGCATACTTAACCTGAAAGTATGGCCTTCTACTTATGCTTTCTGTTTAAAATCAATAAAGAGCTCATTAACGTCCCTGCATGGAAATGGAGGGGGGTGACCATTATAGGCCCCCTTTCCAGTGCTAGCTCTGTCGTGACCTTTGACCTTACTTAAGCATGCATACAGCATAGCCCAATATTGTCACTTTTAGATCTACTATTTTAAGAAGAAAATGTGTTTTTTAAATACACTTCTCAGCAAGTCATTTTAACCCTTATAATAAACCCAGATATATTCTGTGAATAGTTCTCAATCTTCAAGCTGATTGGGTTTATTCAGTGGCCATACTGGTTCTTTGTTTCTTCTTCTTTTTCTTCTTTTCTCAGCAGCTTCCTTTCATGGTCACCTGAATCATCTGCCTCCATCTCACCCCATCTCTTGAATCCCTCAGCCATGTGCTCCTTCACTACATCCATGAATCTTCTCTGTGGTCATGCACTTTTCCTTCTTCCTGGGAGCTCCTTTGTCCAATATAGCCTTCGTTTGCACATCTGTAAACCACTGGAAACTAAACCATCCTCTTTAGCTTTGTCTCCAAAACAACTCAACCCGAGCTGTCTCTCTGATGTACTGGTTTCTAATCTTGTCCATCCTGCTCACTCCCAATTAAAATCTTAGTGTCTTCAACTTTGTCACCTCCAGCTCAGCTTCCTGTCTTTTTGTCAGTGTAAATCCAACCTATCCACCATAGTGGGTCTCACCACGATCTTTTAAACCATCCCTGCTGCTATCCTGTCACAAATTACTCCCAAAACTCATCCACCCGACTTCCTTGTACAGCACCGCAGTTCATCTCCTGGCACCCCATCATATGCGTTCTCTAGATCCACAAAGACACAAAGCAGCTCCTTCTGACCTTTACCAAACACAAATGAACTCACTTGTACACCTCAGAATTGCTTCTGAGCTTCTGAGCATTTACTCTATTCTTAAGCCTGTGGCCTTTGAACCTACACACACAAAAAAACAGTGTATGCACATTGTGACCATCAGTGCCTCACGCCAACTTGATAATGGCGTGTGTGTCCTTGCATGTCTATGAGAGCAACAGGAATGACTGCTTGCATCACGTAAATACAGATATTGTTCTTCTATAAAAATCTATTTTAAGCTATATAAAACAAAAACTTTGACTAGTATATTTTTGCTTCACTCCTCTCTGACAACCAGAAACTAAAGCAGTCATGAGTCATGTTGTGAGTTGTAAGCTTCTGAGCTTCATAGACCACAGCACTTGTACAGAATGTTCCACTGCAGTGGACTACTGCTACTACTGCTTCCATGCATTCTGGCTCTGCACATGCTTAGTATTCCCCTCTCACCTTCAGTCTTCCTTTCAGTCAATATTTCCTCATTTACAATCCCACAGCATCTACAAATCTTCAACTTCAGCTTCAGCAGTGGCCGAGGGAAAAAACAAACAAACCCCAAAACATATTACTCAACTGGAAAGACAGAACAAAGTTATCTATAAGCTACCGCCCTGATATGTTTACAGGCCGTACACATAGCTCTCGTCAGCTCTAAAGGACAATCTCCCACCTGATCTCCATCCTGGCAGCTGATTTCTCTCCACGCCGCTTCGCTCAGGCAGATACGTCAACTCAAAACAACAAATAATCCCACCTCAGACACACAGATATACACCAGCACACAACACAGTTTTCACAATCTTAATAACTTATCTTTCTGTTCTTTTTCCATAAATTCTCTTTTTGCAAATACATTTTTAAAAAGTAGAACAACACATCCTTTTTTCCGAGCGGACGGTTAATAATTCATCACTTTGGCTTTGGTTTTACTCCGTGCACTGAGCGATTCTGAGGCCCTAGCAGGAAAAGCAAAGTGCAAAACATCTTGTATGTTGCATGTTTTCAAATTCCTGTCTCAGTCAAGCACCGGGAAACAAATAAATCAAACATGACAGCAAAATGTGCACTTGACGAGTGCTTGTCGTTTATCTTTAACGTCAAATGTACAAGTGGGGAAATGTTTTTATGAAGTTACATAAACTTGTTATGCACTTGCATTGAGCGTGTCGTTTCCTATTATGATGAGGGGTTTCCTACGTCAGTGTCACATACTGTAATTTGACTCAATTCGTTCATCTGCTAATTCATTTAGTCAAAGAATCCGATTCAGTGAAGGTTAAATGGAATTTTAAAAAATCCTGTTACAGTCAGTGAGTAAAACAGAAGCTAAAGATAAACCAAACCCTGAGTTCAGCCAGTTGTTTGTTTGCTAATACGTGTGTTTTCAAAAAAGAGGCTAGTGGAAGCATTAGTTCTGCTCCAAATACTGACACATAATACATAAGTGCCAATGTGTACTCTCAGAGCAGCATGGTCACACACACACACACACACACACACACACACACACACACACACACACACACACACACACACACACACACTAAATGTACTGTAAGCCTGCCGTACAGTTCGCACACATGAGCCCTCACATCACACAGCCTCATGTGATGGTATAAACACACAGTCCTTTCCCTACTGACTGAGCACCGCTATTATTTCCCCTAATTAGCTTTAAATGAATTGACTAATTGAATTTCAGGTAAATTGAAAAACCGAACCAAACATTTTAATCGTGTCAGTGCGAGGCTGGTTGAAAATGTATCAAAGTTACTGTGGAGTTAAATTTTTTCACGTGTCCCTGCAACAAACTGGAAGCCGAGGAAAACTCCATAATGTTGGGTTCAGAACAGCTGACACGTGAAACCCGAAACAAACCGCAAAGCAAACTCCTAGCAAGGCACTCAATCAAAATCTGTGGTGTTATAAGGTATTACAGACCCTCTTTTACCCCTTTTTATGGGTCAACTATCACAAATGGCAACTGTTATGAAAAATGATTCCACATAAGACCAGACTGGTGCTTCAATTCAGTTTTATTTATATAGAAACCAAATCACAACAACAGTTGCCTCGAGGCGCAAACTGATATTACTGAGTTTATTGTATTTTTTGTTGCTTACACTTCTATGACTTCTGCATATACATTATAAAATACGCACACAGTTTCTGTAGTCATCAGAAATAGCTGTCCAGGCTTCTTGAGGACATTTAAAGCTCTTTTTTAGATGTTGGCTGGCGTTCTCTCTCAAGATGATTCCACACCGCTGCAATAATGTTGACGCCCAAGCTCTTGGGAGCCCAATCCATGACTGATAGTGTTTTTTTCTATCCAGGTATGCTTTAATACATTTTAAGATTATTTTCAGACAGAAAAATTGCTAGATGCTGGATCAATATCTGATGGTACTTTTCTGTGTTCATTATTCCATCCATTTTCATAAGATCCCAAGCACTACTGGCTGAAATGCGGCCCCAAAATGTGTTTCCTTTCTCAAGAATGGCTTCATGACAGCCACCCTTCCACTGAGACATTACTGATGAAGTATAAACAGTAGATGGATCAACTGAAAGGTCACATGTGACACAGATCCTGTGTCAAATCTTTGCTGGATTATTTCCTATTTCTTAAGGAAAGGACTTTCAGGTACTGCTCATCTGCTGTAGATAGCTTTTAGGCCTGTCACTTCTTCTTTTGTCTCTCATTTGTTCAGTGCCCTCAAATTTATTTAAGGGCACACTGCACACAGTGCCGAGATATGCCAAGTTTTCGGCTAGTAGCTCTCTGGGACTCACCTGTCAAACTAGGCTGTCTTTGGCATCAATTAGAAATGGGGAAACATCTGTTCTGTGACAGGCTGATAGTAACAAAGTGCCTAAAGATACAATTTAAAATTGGTTCATTGCTAAGTCGCCTGCTGTGTGTAACCACAACACTGGTTCATCCCTTTAGTTAGGTGGCTTTTTATGCTTGAGTGATTTGTAGGTCAGACATTACAAAGAAAAAACAGTCCTCTGAAAATAGTCAGGTACACGCTGGAGACTGGAAATGAGTTAAACAGAGATCAAGTAGCTTTATCGTCATTTGTGACTTGACATGTCGTCATGTGTGAAATATATAAGTTGCCGTTTCATCAGACAGTCATGTTCTCCAGGTCCTTTGTTCCACCTGGCACAATAATAAGCGCATGGTTTTCTGGGCATTGTGTTCCCAGTTGACCAGAAAAGCATGTAACACTCCAACAGCATCTGGATTTAAGAGAAGAATGAAAGCTCACTGCACCTCATTACACAGCAGATTCTCAATATGTGGAGTTAGAATTCTTTCAACATAGTTTAGCATTAGATCATAAATATAGGGGAGCAACTCTTTTGTCTGTAAAAACTTGTTGCATTTTTGCCATTTTTGTTAAGAAAAGATTTTTGATGGGAGCACTTGTGGCTTCATCACTGTGATGGGATTCATCCGTTACGTTATTATCAACGGCATAAACTACTTGATTGCAGTTTTTATTTTCTGTCTCTGTCTGGGGGTTTTTTTGTGCCTTTTTTTTTGTGTAAATACAATCCGAGAGTGGAGAGAGATTTTCTTTCGGAAATTATGATTCAAGAAGCGAGACATGACCATAAGTGTTCCTTATTCATCCTAATGATCCCCATTCTCCCGAGTAATCTTATTTAGGGAGCGTTCGAGGGTATTTTTAGCCTGTGGAATTATGCTTCATTGTTGGGTGCAGATGTTCCAGTCAGATATAATGTTTTGCAGCCCGCGTGTGTTTTGACGTGGACTGAATGCACCCGGTGACGAACGGCTTTGCTCGATCGTATTTAGCGCCGTACATTTGCACATTCTGCAGCTATGGATTCTTTTCACACACGCTCCCTCGCTCGCTCTCCCTCTAACCTTTCCAATTGACTTGAACCAAATAGACGGAGAGTAGTCGAGGCTTTGCATCACGCGAGAGCCGCCAACCAACCAGAAACATAGTGATAGTGAAACTCCCCACAGGCATGGCCTCAGTTAAGAGCATAAAGAGCTCTGACACAGGGCGGAATGGATTTTAAGAAGATCTAGAACAAATACAAATGATTAAAACCAATTTTAGGAAATGCATACTTACAGAAATGATGCAGTTATTACAATTACAGAAACGTACATAATTATTTCATACGTGTGGTTTTCTGAGAATCTAAGAGC
The DNA here is from genome assembly GCF_963969265.1 of Rhamphochromis sp. 'chilingali'. Lineage (NCBI taxonomy): Eukaryota > Metazoa > Chordata > Actinopteri > Cichliformes > Cichlidae > Rhamphochromis > Rhamphochromis sp. 'chilingali'. The sequence goes on along the minus strand of NC_137931.1, from coordinate 8,938,232 downwards.
AAACCAGTTTCACTTGACTTTTAATTTCCAGAATATTCAATTGTTTTAAATGTGGAGTATTTCTTGAACCTTCTGCCATAGCAAAAAGAAACATTAAAAATGTATTTTTATATATGAGTTTTAAATTGTATCATATTTACAAATTTTTTGCTTAAAAATATATTGTCCAATCTGGGAGGAATCAGACTGGTCATCTAGAAGTCTCAAAAACCGAATAACATTGATATACTAAGGCTTATAAAACATTTCAAGGGCTTTGGTCGTCACAAAGTGTGAAAATAAGCTGACTGGTGAGTATAATTACCTCTGCCCCAGTGTTTAAGCATCTTCTTACTCTTGGTTCGGCAGCCATAAGGGTGCAAACTGCCATCAAAATGCTGAATCTCATTACAGGTTTTGGTTTTCTCTTCTAGCTCAACACATACAGTAAAGTTAAAGCAATTAAAGTTAAATTAAGGCTTTGGCAATTATTCTAACTTCAGACAACACCGGCGCTTTGTGATGTGGAATAAAATCTCTGTAATCATCCTAGTTTTGCCCTCGGTGAGTTCAAGTGATACTCCAGAGGGTGTTTCGGCCAAATGCAGAAATCATTGATCCACCAACGGCAGAAATATCATGTTATGGGGAGTGTGATTGTGTGTACAGCGTCTCTTTATGTCTGTCTCCACGTTGGTTGAGTGTGGAGTGAGTGCATATGAGAGCATGAGGGTGGGAATGGATGTTTGTATCTGTGTGTGCCTGTATGTCTGTGTCTATATGTCAGGTTGGGTATCAGACGCCACCTCTCTGGGGACACCTCAGGCCCTCCAAGGTTTGGAGGCCTATCTCCACCCACCACCACTTCCCCTGCCGGTGGCGGACTCCCTCAGGTGTCGGTGTGTTGGTGGTTCTTTGTGTCTGGGGGTGGGCGTCCGGGTACACACCGGCTCACTCCTTGGCGGCCGCTTGTCGGGGCCTGGGGCCTGGGGCTCGCTCGGGCCCCTTTGGAGGTGGGGTGCCCCCGGCCTCTCGGCCTGGGGCTCGGTCACTCAGGCACAGCTGGGGGCCGGCGGAGCTCACGGGCGCGTCACTGCAACTCCCCCTGACTTCTGCTCCGCGGCTGCTGGGCGAGCCCTCATCTGGGACTCTCCTCAGCTCTTACTGGAACAGTGGCGCGGCTGCCCCTCTGTTGGTCTTCCATGGTCTCTTGTGTTCTCGGGGCCTCTGGATGTCTGGAGTTTTGATCTCCTCCATACCCGCTTCACACCCTGGAGGACGGGGCTGTGGCCCCCCCACACTCCCTAGCAGATCATTACATGGAGAAACCTTTGGAATGCAAGCATGCTGATCCACACAGGTATGCACACATGGGTATTCACAGACGCGGACTAAAGCTTTCTTGGCTGCTGCCTCAAAGCACACTGTGCGCTGTCTATCTTGCGTGCTGCACAATATCGTTTATTATTTAGTAAATATTGATATCTATGACTAGCTAGTTTATTGTGATGGTGCTTTGTTTTCTCTATTATTATGTTGCTCTTTGTTGTTTGCTGTCTCCTCTGTTTGTTTTTTTTGTTTGTTTGTTTTTTTTTTTTTTTTCTCCATACAGGTGACCCAGGAGTTCTTTTTTTTTTCTTTCTCTCTCTTCCCCCCCCTTCTCACCGTCTCTTCTCCCCTTTGGTTTTCTTTCTTTCTCTCCCCCTCTTTCTCTCATTCATTCCCCCTGTCCTATTTATTAAAAAAAAAAAAAAAAAAAAAAAAAAAAAAAGACAAAGGATGAACTGAAGCTCTGCCATCACGTAATGTCGCATACTGCTGTTTCTGATGTCATTTAGAAAAAAAAAAAAGAAAAAAAAAAAAAAGAAATATCATGTTAAAAACTATCATTTCTAACTTGCTCTGCTACCCTTTTGTATTTTCTGCCCCTTGATTCCACAGAGCTCTACGTGACATTTACAGAGAATCAATGAGGTGTTGTGGACTCTGTTGTCCAACAGAGACGCACCGCTGTGCCGCAAAGGTTGAAAAGCGACGCTGTAAAGTGTTTTGGGTCTGCTGCTGATACAGAGGACGCTATCTGCGTGCCACACTTTGACACAGTGTAGACACAAGAACAAGCATCACCGTTATCTTGTCCAGAAACAACTTATGGCATTACACTTGTTCTCTGTTGTCCTTGTAGTTGCTCTGTTTTTGTTCTTCAGACTTATTACTGAAGAACAGTAATAAGTCTTTCCTAATCACAGTTTTACTTATTGACTACTGACTTTATTTGGTCCAGAATGAGTGGTTAATGAATAAAGGGGAACCATCTATATCGGAACATTTGAGGTAATATATGATCTAAAGCTATACTTGTTGCTAAACAGGCATTCAATTCAATTCAATTCAATTTTATTTATATAGCGCCAAATCACAACATAAGTCGCCTCAAGGCGCTTCATAGATACAGAGAAAAACCCAACAATCATATGACCCCCTATGAGCAGGCACTTTGGCAACAGTGGGAAGGAAAAACTCCCTTTTAACAGGAAGAAACCTCCGGCAGAACCAGGCTCAGGGAGGGGCGGCCATCTGCTGCGACCGGTTGGGGTGAGAGAAGGAAGACCTCCTGTTGAGCTGTAGGAGTCATGCTGCCTATTGATCTTTGTTTCAGCTCCCATTTTCAACACACTAAGATGACCCTGTTAGCTCATCAAGCTTTGGCTTACACAGAGCCCATAGTGCAGATGCCCTTTTACATTTATATTACTTCGCAAGAATTCAAAATGTATATTTACACAGGTATGGGGTTGGCATGTTAAAACCAAGCAAACTTCATGTTTTATTTACAGCACTTCCTGTGTAAGTGTTGTACATGGAGTAGACGCATTAAAATCCAATAAAAGAATCATTAACACAACGCAAAAATATAAAAATTCTCATGGGACCCTGAGGGGGAACATTATAGGGCATGTTTTGTTAAAACGTAAAGAAAAGCCCAGGTGAGCTTTCAGCCCCTTTTTAGAAACTAAAGCTTTACGTCCTGTCTTATCTTACTTCTGTTTAATAAGACAGCAACTGATTTGTGATTCTCAAGTATTCATTATAGCTCATTGCTGTATTACCACAGATTGCCAACTTTCAGCAGACTGATGGCTCTGAGTTGTTCTCATTTTATCACTACAGTTGGCACACCAAACTGCCATCTTCAACCAACAGTTGAAGATGGCAACTGACTGTGAGTGGTTGCAGACTTGGTCCCCATTTTTCAAAACAATCATCTCACTGGAAACAATGTTTCAATTTCAATAATTACTGTGATCATGCTGTGGTCTTCAACCACTGTTGTCCTGAGTGTGACTCTGTCATCAGAGAACTGTTAGGGCAGGATGACAAACCCATTTTACAGCATGGGCCACATACAGCCCACTTTGATCTTAAGTGGGCTGAACGACCAGCAGAACTCCACCTTCCTTGTTTATTCATCATCAACTACTTTGGTATAGTATTAATGACAATGAGTGAGGTCTTTATCAGCAGGAAAAGCTGCAAAACTTGTGAAAATATAGTTAAAAGTCTAAAAAATCTATGCCCTCCTTCACATTTTCGAAAACTGTCCAGTGGGCCAGACTTTGCCAGGTCATTTAAGGACCTTACGTTTGATACTCATATCTAGGACGATGCTAGTAAGGCATCCTCCTAGATATGAGTAACTAAAAAGTGCACATGGGTGTTCACCCACCATATGCTTTCCATCTTAACTCCCTCACTGGGATCTTGAGCTTTCATCAGTGATCTCCTCATGTCTTATAACTGGACACTCCCTTGTAGAAATGTGACATTTCCACAAACTGACGCTTGCCAAATGCTGTAAAATGACATTTGGCAGTGCAGTTAAAGGCAGTCCCTGAGCAGAGATCTGTGTATAAATGCGTGTTTTTTATTGCAGTTAATCTTTACACAGGGAGAGGACGGGGCGTCCTCGCTTTGACTAAAGCTGCAAAGACGCAGAAAAGATAAAGAATGAGCAAACAAATAGCCGTGAAGCCCTTAAAAAGAGTTTACCCAATGTGGCATTTGTTGAGGCTGCTGTCACGCTGTCTGAGGTGATACCCGTGGCCTGCTTTCCAGCACAAGCTTCATTGTTAAATGAGGCTGCAGTGCCCCGAGGTTTCACCGGGCCGGACAGCTGTGATTGATGCAGCTGACTGTGTACATATTGACATAACCCTGACATCTCTGTCTGCTTATACAACGCGTATGTGCATCGACTTGAACGGCGAGCATTCACATTCTGTAGGCGCCGTGGAATAAGACGGGAGCTGTCCCTGGTCCTGAAGTTGTCTGAGTGGCAAGCCTGAATAGGAGCAGCTCCCCCGCCTGCCTGCTTTGATGTCTTTGTTTGGAGTAGCATTTTTTTATGGCGAGCTATTAATTGATTCCATCATCACAGGCTGTTGGCATGTTTCCACATCAGTGAGACTAATGAGGGTTTGTAACGAGCCCGGTTTCATCTCCGAAGGACAGAATGATGCGAATCAAACTGATAACTGCAAGTAAAGTTCAGCATTTATTATGATCGGCGGGGACAATTTGTTTGCAGAGGGATGGCTTTATTGTGCACCACTGCGGTACGGCATGGCACCCGAAATCCAATGGTCACCCGCAACCATAAAACAGCAGAAGAGCAGTGACTCACTGCTTCGGCAGTTAGTGCCGCTAGGCTACAGACCGAGCAGCTTGGTTGGCTGACGGGGAAATACAAATGATTGTATCTGGTCGTTTAGAGTCATGGCAGCCTGAGAGGACATGGTCAAAACGAAATAAATCACCTTATTGTTAGAGAAAAAAACATTTTGATAAATGGCTTTAACACCAGCCTCTTCCAGTCCACTGAAAATTGCTGCAGATTATTTTTCGGTGATTTATGTAGCTCTGGTGTTGTTGCTCACAAACAGCAAAACAGTCATATTATAGCTTATTTGTTTGTGTAACTGCAAATTGTGACAGCAGCTTCCTGTTCCAGACACTGGTATGAAAGGTAGTAGCAACCAACGTGTAAAGGTGACAGGTCTAGGCCAGGTTGGGCTGTTCTAAGCGAGATGCACAAAAACATGGTCAGGCTACAGTTTATCTGGGGATAGATGATAAGCATGATTGGGAGGTTGTGATGTTGGATGGTTGTAAAGTTGTTGGTTGGAAGGTAAGCAGGGATCATCTGGATGCATTAATTCATTAACCGTGGAGTTGATGAGTCAATAAAATACTTCTTCCTGCATTCATTGAATTTGCATATGTGTAACTTCTATGAGTTTCCAAAGCCTTTGCTGCAAATTAGCAACTTTGTGAAACTCTTGCAGTGTTTTGTGTGTCTGTGTGCTTTGTTTGTTTTTTTTTTATTTCTGTTATGCTTGTTTAAGCAAACTCTGAAAGATACTGGGGGAGCTTTCTGAATGGAGATTTAATATTCAACGGCTCACACAAAAAGAAGGCATTTGTGTGCGCACGTGTGTGGAAAATGCGCTGAGAGCCGAAGCATGTCGTGTTCAGATAGTAAAGCTGTATAAAGTGAGAGCACTTCTAGGGCAACTTTTAACAGCGTTCATCAATGTTTCATTTATGAACAGCGGGAAGACCGAATAAGTAGGAGAGATGAGGGGAAAGGCAGCAAATGGAATGAGAGAGGAGAGGGGGGTGAGGACGGCGCGGGAGGACATTCAGGAGCTGGAGTTATCTGGTTAGGACCCGAGACTGTGCAAACTCTGAGTTTTAATGAGTACAATCAGGAAGAGGGAGAAGCCATATTAGCAAGCCAATTAAGAAATTTCAAGTGACAGATCGATGCCAGATCAATGGACGCTCCTGTTTTACTGACAGTAGTGCAAATCCAGTTAATTTAGATGAGATGTTAACTTGACTGCAGTGTGCAAAGCGTGACTGCAGCTAACGATTATTTTGATAGTGGTCTAATCTGCCTAATTTTTCTTCGATTAGTCGATTGGTCAACTATTATTTCAATAACTCTCATCTCCGCTTCCTGTGGGCAAACTTCCTGTTCTAGGCTCCAGCCTGCCCACCTGTGAATATCACCCTGTTACCTCATCCCACACCAAATGAAAATAATAACCCGGGAATTTGAAAATAAGCAAATGCATTTTTAACTTTATTCAATGGGACTGTCAGGATAAAAATGAAACAAGTCAAAATATTAGGTAATACGGTTCAGTTCATGAATCCAAGATTGCAGTGGACATGCTCTGGAGTGAGGCTTGCTCTTATTTTTTGGATGATGATCCCAGCAGCTGGTAGCCATGGTAAAGATGCTCTCTGTCATGACTTCAGCCCTTTGAGAGGTTCATGAGCAGGTCAAACTCATCTATACGCTCATTGTTAACACTAGTAAAACAGAACAAAACAAAATTAGAGAAGACTGTTACTAATCAACTACCTAATGTTAAGTGGCAGAGGTTTACTATTCAGAATAAACACTAATATTAATGCGAGGAAAAAAACACCTAGGAAGCAGTGTAGCTACTCCTCTTTAATGGTTGTAATGGACGTCACAGCTCCAGGGTGCCGGCATTTAAATACTCATGCACTGCAGTAGTGCTGTCGTGGAAGGAAAGCTTCGCCTTACACAGTCTGCATTTAACTTTGTTTGTTTTGTGAGGAATGCTTTTAACAGTTTTTCAAATCTTCATTTCCATATTTTTCCATTCTTCTGTTTTGCCGTTCTCGCTACACTCTGCTTCGTTAGTAGCAGAATGTAGCGAGAGTGCAGTCTTGGTAGACCATATAGGCATTGCTGCCAACATAACTTCCTGTAGTCTATTGCAGTTTACAAAAACACATTTACGTGACGTGCCGACAATAAAATTCCACATCGACGAATGCGGAATTTTATGAAATGATGTGTTTGCAGCCCTCGTGCAAACACATCATCTTTGATGAGACTGGCAGCTCTCACCAGACTTACACTGTATATTGTGCAATAGCATCTTAGATCAGGAGGTTAATTTTTCTGCTTTGCACTAAAGGTAGATATGATATAATGCAACGAACGAGGGTACAGCTATCGGGGATAAAATGTTACCTGTGGTTCCTCAAATGGCCACTTGAGGCTGCCTTCAAAAGCCACTCAATCCTCATATGCTCCTATGTTGAAATACACATTTTCTAAATTCAAGTTACATGGTTACTGCCTGATTGTCATCTCTGTAGCTATTTCATCTGTTTAGAACAAAAGTATGGGGGGTGAATTTCATTACAACTACCTCATTTAGATGGTTTAAGGCTTAAAAGTAGACCTAACTAATGGAACAACAAGTGGGAGCAGAAACAGGGAGTGATTACTCACAGCTAATTCAAATCACTGACCTGGACCTTTTTCTGTGTTTATGCCTGCTAATTCTACAAACAGACCATCCAAGAAGTGAGAGAAATTCTACCATTTTATTAGTATAGTATGTTGCTTAGTACTAATTAGCAGGTATCTATGTCTCTGAGATGTAATCATACACTATTGATTCACCGTACTAACCTAGCTTGCTAACGTTAACTGATAACTTGGCACGCCACCGTCTTATCCAAATATGGTCAGTTCTGGCTGTGTGCTCTTCTGACATGTTATACATTTAGAGATGCTCTTCTGCATACACTGGTTGTGATGAGTGTTTGTTTGAGTTGCTGTTCCATTAACAGTTGAACAGTTTGATTAATGCTGATTGACATTAAAAACAGACAGATCAACCAAAACGAGCACCGATACACAGCTTATACAGTGGCTTGCAAAAGTATTCGGCCCCCTTGAACTTTTCCACATTTTGTCACATTACAGCCACAAACATGAATCAGTTTTATTGGAATTCCACATGAAATACCAACACAAAGTGGTGTACAGAAGTGGAACGAAAATCATACATGATTCCAAACATTTTTTACAAATAAATAACTGAAAAGTGGTGTGTGTGTAATTATTCAGCCCCCTGAGTCAATACTTTGTAGAACCACCTTTTGCTGCAATTACAGCTGCCAGTCTTTTAGGGTCTGTCTCTACCAGCTTTGCACATCTAGCGACTGAAATCCTTGCCCATTCTTCTTTGCAAAACAGCTCCAGCTCAGTCAGATTAGATGGACAGCGTTTGTGAACAGCAGTTTTCAGATCTTGCCACAGATCCTCGATTGGATTTAGATCTGGACTTTGACTGGGCCATTCTAACACATGGATATGTTTTGTTTTAAACCATGCCATTGTTGCCCTGGCTTTATGTTTAGGGTCGTTGTCCTGCTGGAAGGTGAACCTCCGCCCCAGTCTCAAGTCTTTTGCAGACTTGAAGAGGTTTTCTTCCAAGATTGCCCTGTATTTAGCTCCATCCATCGTCCCATTAACTCTGACCAGCTTCCTGTCCCTGCTGAAGAGAAGCCCCCCCAGAGCATGATGCTGCCACCACCATATTTGACAGTGGCGATGGTGTGTTCAGAGTGATGAGCTGTAGAACTCTGCAGCTCGGCCAGAGTCACCATGGGCCTCTTGGCTGCATTTCTGATCAGCGCTCTCCTTGTTCGGCCTGTGAGTTTAGGTGGACGGCTTTGTCTTGGTAGGTTTACGGTTGTGCCATACTCCTTCCATTTCTGAATGATCGCTTGAACAGTGCTCCGTGGGATGTTCAAGGCTTGGGAAATCTTTTTGTAGCCTAAGCCTGCTTTAAATGTCTCAATAACTTTATCCCTGACCTGTCTGGTGTGTTCTTTGGACTTCATGATGTTGTTGCTCCCAATATTCTCTTAGACAACCTCTGAGGCCGTCACAGAGCAGCTGTATTTCTACTGATATTAGATTACACACAGGTGCACTCTATTTAGTCTATAACACTCATCAGGCAACGTCTATGGGCAACTGACTGCACTCAGACCAAAGGGGGCTGAATAATTATGCACACCCCACTTTGCAGTTATTTATTTGTAAAAGATGTTTGGAATCATGTATGATTTTTGTTCCACTTCTCACGTGTATACTTTTGCAAGCCACTGTATGTGAATACATATAGTAATGTAGCTGCGATGGTTAAAAGTTCCCTTTTGATAGACTACTGAGCCAAAGGATGATTTAGGATGATGATATTATGATACGTCTCTGTTTGCAATTTTTCTAAGTGATGCTGTCAAGCTCCAATTTCCCAGGCATCCATCACACAATCTGACACGCTCCAAAATTTATAGCACAACACGGCACAGATTGTGACCAAGATTTTATTACACGGTGCTTGCTTGCACAGTGTAAAACGCAACGAACCCACAAGCTGTTATCACAGTCTGTATGGGATTTAAGTCTGCTTCCCGCACTCCTCTTTATTTCTGAAACTTTAAACCAGAAGAAAGACAGCCAGCCTTCATCCCATGCTTTTCTGCGGGACCTCTAAACCAGAGCCAGGGTGTTGTTAATGGAGCCTCCTGCTGAGTTAAAAGAAGGTGTTCTCGAAACATGCACACCGTTACTTCAGGCTAATTGTGAAGCTTTTGCAAAGGAGCCTTTGCGTGTTTGGTAGTGTGAAATCACAGAAAGTAAAAATACATTCTCTTTGCATGCCATCTCAAGTCCATTCAGGTGAAATACCTACGACCAGATTTTTTCCTAAATCACTTTAATAATTCTCTGTCTATGAAAGATAGATTGTGACGAACAATTTTTATTGAAGACTCGACTGGCATGTTATAACGTGAGGGAACTGAAGATGAAGGGAACTCACAAAGCTCCTCCCAACCACTTGACCTACACATCCTTGTATTCTGAGATGCATCCTGCTTAGCTTGTAAAAGAAAGAAAACAAGTCTCCCACAGAAGTGTGCTTGATCTGAAATTACCCTAGTTGTTCTATAGAGTGTAAAGTGGTGGGAATTGGCAAGGCCACTCAAGATGGGGGAGGTGGATTTTACCCTACTGACTGCAGTAAGTATTGTTATAATGTAGGCTAAAGCATCTTGGGAGAGCTTTGCCTTTGTGCAGTTTCACTCAGTCTGCCTAAAGATCTTGAGGGGATTTGAAAATGTAATATCTCCCCTTGTGGTTGTGCGTGTTGTGTGTCTATAGTCTATTCAAAAAAGGGAGGTCAAACAAAATTATTTTCACTCCATGCAGTAATAAGTAGACAGGCCACTGGCAGAGACGGTCCTTCAAATGGCCTCATTCTTGAGGCTGGATCATTGAAATGTTACAGCATCTTGTTTGAATCATAATTCTGCTGATTCGAAGTCAGAGCTGAAACTGTGTGTCAGTAAAGGCCAATGCAGAAATGGCTCAGTGACTCAGACCCTTCTTTGTACCCCATTTTCCTTCAAAGAGTGTCACATAGAGACCGATAATGTCAGGGTTTAGTGGTTCAAAGCAGACATATAAGGTAAGAGCGAATAGCAGAGAACCCGCTTAGACACGGCACATAAGCATAACGTAATTGAGAATCGAAGAGGACAAAAAAGAAAAGAAAATAACAGTATGGCTGATCTCTGATCTTAAAGTAATGCCTTTAAATGTCTTACGATTCTGTGGACTTAGCTGGTCTTAGCTGTTTCTCTTCATATAATCCCAGACTGCCTTCAGGATGTTAAGATCAGAGCTGTGTGGGGGCCATACCATCTGTTGTAGAATTTCTTGTTCTTTTTGTCGCTGAAATGGTTTTTTATGACTGATTGTTTGGGGTTGCTGTCATGATGCTGGATGAATTTGATGCTGACCAGAGAGCTCTATCATAGCATTGCTTGATGGATAAGAATCAAAACCTTTGAAGCGTCTAAAACTTTGACACAATATTGAATGTCATAAATTTCTTAGACTAGCTCGACTCTAACCCCAAGCCTAAGCCTTCAGTTTCAGGTTACCACTATCACAGATTCCAATAGTCAATAATCATTCAAGCTATTTTCTAGTGATTTTTGATTTGCACGATATTATACGAACTCTTCAACAATCATACTGGAGAAAAAAAAGAAGCATTTTAATCCAATCTGATAGACTACTGTATATAAGGCATACGTGCTGTCTGACCCTTAAGGATTATTTTACTGGACAGTAACAGCCCAAATAATCGCTGCAGGACATAAGAAATGAAACATTTGTTGAGCACAGTGTTTGGGGCTGTGCGTTATTGCTGACTGGAGCATGTGGCCGAGGAGCAAAGTCCGTGCCAGCTGGCTCTACCGTTTTCCGTGGGGGTTTGACATATGATACAGCAAAAAGCAATCTGACCAACCGCAGTCTTTGTTACTTTGCAAGCACAGACATTTATTCACCATGTGTGCAAATATATACAGGTGTAATAAGGTCCCACAAACTGATACTGTGCCTTTGTATATGTACGAGGATATAGACTGAGTCTAATAAATCACTCTTTGTTCTTAGTGTTTAAAACAGGCTAATGTAAAGACTGAGAGGATCGATATCTTTAATGAGAGTCAATGAAAGACCGGCCATAACAAATCACTGGCAGCAGAGATTAACTACAGGAAGAAAGCAAGGGGATTCTAATGCACTCAAAAATACCACCATAATCATGTGTCGATTACTTAATGCCAAATTACAAACAACTAATTAAGAAATATTCTATGTAAAGTCCTTTTAAGTACAGAAGAGTGGGGGCACTTTTAATATTTTTTTAATTTTTTCGTAACTCACAGATGACGTGAACTATATTAGTCATTGATAAAAGTAACATATATATTTACTAACAGCACAAGTTATTAGAACAAAAATACAATGTTCATTTTAGCAAGAGTGTTAAAATTTAAACTGAATGATATATTAATATATATCAATATGTAGGCTGATGTTTTTAATACATAAAAAACACACTGTTTTATTTTCATTTTCAGTGTTATTTTAAATGTAAATGTATTCTTTTTTTTCTAATAGTAAAATATGTTATCAGTAGAGTAAAAGGTAGCTGTAATTCTATACAGTAGAACTCCTGCTAAATATGGCATTCATGTTATCTAGCTAGCAACACTTCATGTGTTATCATGGGTTGTTCATGTTAGTTTTTAACAGATTACCTTGAGATAAAACTGATGTAAGTTAAAACTCACAGTCATCTAAACGTTAGGCAGCAGATGAAAAATATTGTTTTCCTCTGTTAAAATCTGTAGGTTTTGTCTTTCTAGTGTGATTTTTTTTAACAGGCAACTAACTTTATAATTTGCCTTAAACTTTACTGATGTTATAAAATTCAGGAGCTTAATATGTAAAAAAAACAAAAAAAAGTTGTTATTTTTAGCATCAAAAGTGGGTTAACCTTCTTGGTAAAATATTTATTTAAGATAAATTGGTTAAATTTGTCACCAAATATGATATTCATAATCTCCCACATGATGGATTTCAAAAACCTTTGTAGGTAACATTTTTCATTGGGTGTTGAAAAAGTCAAAACTTAAAACAAAAACAAAAAAGCTCATGGTTATCAGAAAAGCTAAATGCATTCAGACAGCTAATATTTGTTTCCATTTTGATGTAAATACAAAATTTAGAAAGTGATACATTTCTGAAGAGATTCTCAAATGGAATATCTAGAAAACAAGCTAATTGTAGCATTTAGCTCTAGCATAAAGGTGGTCCATTTATAAACATTTTACTCAGCCTAAAATGATTTAATCAATAAAATATTGTTACAGTTTAATACCGTTTTAATCCATGCTTAATGGTCTTATCGTGATAAAGTCTGAAAGTTATCTTTTCACTCAGTTGTGGCTAACACTCTTTCGCTAAATACAGTTTTTGCCTGTACACATTTTTGAAAGACTGAGAAAGACTTTGATGGAGTTTGTAAAACGACTTTGAGGAGTGGTGTGAATGACTGAGAGAAATCAATCCCTTGGATAAAGTTTTGGAGAGAAACACGAGTTGATCAATTTAAAATAAAAGACACCTTTTTGAAGTCAATACACTGTCCTTTTCAGCAAAGGCAAACCTATGAACAAAGGACCCTGCTGTCTCTTTTGAATGCATATTGGATTGACCGCAGGTTGAAGTAAAACTCTTCAAAGGAGGAAACAGGAATGAGTGGGGGCTTGTGTACACAAACTAAGCTTTACCACTTCAATTAGACAGAGACATGGTGTGGTTTCAGGGTTAATTTTTATGTAAGTTTGTACGTTTCTCCACAGACGTTATTTAGTAAGAAATACCTTCCATTTTGGAAATATTAGGAATTATTGAGAGAAGCAATAAAGAAGCCTGAATCATATGTAGGGATAGAAAACATTTCAGTGCGGTTAATAATAAAAATGTTATTTTAAACATGCTGCTGTAACACTTGTGATGCCGAACAAAGTTACGAATGGTAATTTAGTGATTGAACATAGAATTAAAGGGTTATAATTTTCCATTTTGAAAAATTATTTTGACAGATTTTGATACAGAGCAGCAGAGATGGGCAGTAACGCGTTACTTGTAACGATTACTTTTTCGAGTAACGAGTAAAGTAAGGGATTACTATTGCAAAAACGGTAATTAGATTACCGTTACTTTCCCGTAGGAATGCTGCGTTACTGCGTTACTAAAACCGTGATTTTTTGCGAGAATGTCTCACGACAGTGACGTAAGCGAGTGCGCCGTTAGTGACAACAGCTGTGTGCAGACCAACAATGGATCACATATCGATTGTGGGAGAGAGTATGAGCGAGCGTTTAAAGCGTGGAAGTACTGACCTTAGTTTGAGTTTGATTCCATAAAAAGTGACAAAAACATTAGCGTCCATCGTGCGTGGGACGAAAACTTCTTTTTACAGCGAAAAACCCCCTAAACTTCCAAGCAAGCACCGAGTGCGCAACGACGTAATGGGAAACTCACAGAGAAACTCGCGGATTCTTCAACTGACCGTGGCACACCTGCACCAGGGTAAACCTCCGCCTACCGCAGTCCTGCTTTACAGGTGAAAATAGAGCAACAGGACCGCTGAGTCTTTGACTTTATTTATTTTCTGCTGTGTTTTACTTGCATCTATTTGAAAGAGTGAGTGTAAACACAAAAAATATTTTATTTTATGTGCTGGAATGTGCAGAAAATAGGTTTAAATGTTAAACTAATTTATTCAAGTCAGAGAATGGTGCATATAATTAAATTTTTGCTTGATTGCATAAAGTTAAAAGATTAAAACTGATAAAACAAGTTAAAAAAAGATACTTTTCTATTTGATTACATTTTGTATGATGGATTATGTAGAAAAAGTAGAATTGGGCTGAAAGATCTATCGCTTTATCACCTCGTCAGGTTGTAAATCGTGTTTTTAAAAAGTAACTAAGTAACTAAGTAATTAATTACTTTTGAAAATAAGTAATCAGTAAAGTAACGGGATTAATTTTTTGGGGAAGTAATCAGTAATTAGTTACTGATTACTTTTTTCAAGTAACTTGACCAACACTGCAGAGCAGTAATGGTCCAGGTGTTACCCAGGCTGGACTGAATAAGATTGCTGGCTTTATTTTCCATGTTAGAGTTTGGTTATAAACCTAAATGTCTACAAAACTGTCTGATATACAGTAACTATGAAGTTTTTTATATTATACAGATATATGGTCCTTAATTTCAGTAACTCTGGCTTTACCTTTCCCAGCAAGTTGACATTTTTCATCTTTGAAGGATCTGAAAGACTCATTTAGCAGCAGTTGACAGTACGTATAATCCCACTTGGACACCTCCTTAGTGATTGTTTTATTTTCATTTTTACCCCCAGGTTAATTGTAGGTGCTATGAACTGCTTGGTTAGCTATAAAACGGTTCATTTGGGTTAGAGTTTCCCTTTCGTGGCATTAAGAATATGTGTTAAAAAATACCCAAATTCCCAAGGGTCATTTATAACTGTCCATGTTGTCCATACGTACAAAGTTAGTTGTAAAGTAACAGCGTAAAATGTAAGTTACTGTAACAGTTACTGAAAAGGTGTCACTAGTGTTGACAAAATTTCAATATTAGGAGGAGTAGAAGGGACAAAAGCTATCCAAACCCACCTAACCCTGTATAAAAAAGCAATTGTCCCCTTTGTGATTGTGGCGTGGGTGTGGTCTCTGGCCAGCTGCAGAAGAGGGGTGATGCAGTGAGCTCCCAGGGCGGCGCAGGGGCGGGGTGAACAGGTGTGCTGGGGACCTGTCACTGATTGTCTCTCTCTATATGTTGGCAGTGACAGTCGGAGAGAAGAGCGGACGTGACAGCAGTGGGAGAGAGCGGGAGTGTCTGTGTCCCGATGCAAAACCACAGTATTGAATAAAAGTTCTGCTGTCGCCATATTCGCCCGGCTTATGTTTCTTGGGTCCGACGTTACAGTGATTAATCAAATTTTTTGGGGAAGCAAAGTTCAGTTTCACCAGCTACACTCAGGCCCTGTTGAATGAAAGAGAAATAAGCTAAAGGATCTCAAAAAGCAACACATCAAGCGACTATCTAAAGAAACAGCTGAGAAACAAAGTCACTGACATCGATCAGTCTGGAAAGGTTTATGAAAAGTAAACAAACAATAAAATAAAGGTTTTGGAGTGGACTATCAAATTACAGACTTAAATCTGAATGAGACGCTTTAGCATGACTTCAAACAGGCTGTTCATGATTTTTAAAAAAGAATAAGCTCCAGTGTGGTTGAATTAAAACAATACTTTAAAGAAAAGGGAGCCAAAATTCCTCCACGGTGATGTAAAAGACTCATTGCCAGTTAGAGCAAACACCTGATTGCAGTTCCTCCTGCCAAAGCGCGGCATAACCAGTTATTACGTTTAGAGAGCAATTACTTTTTCACACAGGCCTGGATAGGCTTGGATTAAATGAATGAAATCAGCAGTAAGAAACTGCATTTTGTATCTACTCAGGTTATCTTTGACAAATATTAAAAATATGTTTGATATGACATATCAAAACTACAAGGAATAAGAAATGGGGCAAGTACTCATTCACAGTATGTATGTTTGACATGTTTAATACAACAGGACAGATAATACAGAAATGATACTAGTGGGGTTTTTTTGTTTGTTTTTTTACACATATCACTTTTTGTAAAGCTAATGCTGCTTTTGAGCCATTAAAACTCCTCATGCACCCCCTTAAGTCTTGGCTGTACTTTGGCCACTGTGTATTACCAGAGGTTTGACACTAAGTAATCAAATTACAATTGCTAAATCATTATCTTTTGAGGGGTTGCATGCTAGCATTGTCATTCTAAGCACATTTAACTTCTTATGCTAACACTAGCATTTATTTTATAACTCGCTCATCTTTTTAGTTTTATTGTACGACATTCCTGTCTACTTAGGGAAAGTTCTTGGTTTTTTTTCCCCTTTTCTACAAAAAGACCAAAAGTGGCAAGTAAAGCAGCGATGGCGTCCAGGTGAACTTTCAGTTTCCTCTTCCTGCTTCCTGCCGTGTGACTCCAGCTCTCAGCTGGAGCGGCGTTTCCATACACGCGGTGCTGGTCTCCCAAAATCCTCTTACTTCCCCCCTCCACACACACACACACACACACATCCTCACATAGTTATATACAGCTGAACACGCTCACACACAGAAACACTCATGCTCACACTCGCAGACACACACAGCGTGGATTTGTTTTCTCTGTGATGAGAGGGATTATGGGATAAAGGAGACGAGGCCACAGCAGTTTAGTTCAGGTTGGACCAAAGCTGCTCTCAGCAGCAGCAGCACCAGCAGCAGCACAAAGACAAATAGATGAATGTCTGGCTGCACACTGGAGATCTGCACAGCCGTTAACGCCATGGCCAGTGTGTCTTCTGGGTGCAAGAGCTTCTGATTGGGATTCTAAAGTGGAGAGTGGATATGTTTTTCTTCCAGATGACTGAAGATCAGCAGAAACAGAAGCATCTAAGCGTAATCCGTGGAAGGAAACCGAATAGAGAGGAGTGGAACTCAAAAGCCGGAAAGTGTTGAAATGGATCTGTTGCTTCTAAGGATAACTCCAAAATCAGCTGTTCATCTTTTTAAGCTCTGCAAAATGCGAAATATTTGTCGGGAGACAGCTGAAACATCCCTTTTAGACTTTATTTAAGGCCAGCATACACTTTGAGTCAAAGGACAGTTTTCTGTTTCATATACAGCACGCTATGATATGACTGACTGATGTATTCAACCCATCAAGAGCACAATATGGGAATGGATTGGCTGGATTCGTACGGCGATAATGTCTTCATCTAGTATGCAATTTCACCTGCTTTAAAAATGTGTGTCAGATAGTGACTGAACAGCTTGCCTCAGTCACTTTTGAGAAAAGCAAGAGCGGGAACATTAAATGTGCAGAAAGCACTGGAGAATCAGCTGTTCGATCAAATACAAGTCTGCATTTTGCCACTGAAATGCCGCTAAGACTAATTCTTACCGTAGCTATGCTCCGGCAGGCATAAACTTCTCCTGGTTTGCGGCAGAGGGAGTAGTCTAAACAAAACAAATCAAACAGTAAAGATGAGCACATGCAGATGCTGCACATTATTTCCGTGGAGAGTTAGGGGATGGGTGCTTAATGATCTGTGTGCGATTAGTCACTGTAGCATGTGAGACTTACTGTAAAGTCACTGAGTCACTAGGATGATACATCCAGTTCTCATCATTTTCTTTTCTGGTATAATTCCCACTGAGGTGCCACAGTGGCTCTTCTCCCATCTCTTCCCCTTTGACTCCGTGGACTCCCACCCTCCTGAAACCCATAATGGCATTGTTAGCTTAATCTGCAATAAGAGAATCAGCTGTCACATCGGTGTGTTCCCTCACCGTGTGCGTACCGTTCTGCTGAGCGACCACCACGGAGCCGCTCGTGCGTGCAGCCATCGATTGCCTATCTGCGGAGTCGATGAGCTGTTATTTGACTGCGGTCGATTGCACTAAGCAGTGCGATCTCACACCGGGAGAGAAGAAGTCTTACTAATTGGAATGAGCAAAAATCAAACTAGAGGTGCACAAAGTGTCTCTGAGAGTTTATTTTGAATATACTAGTTTTATTTAAATGCTGTATGATGATCGCATTTTCCAAATGGAGTAAAATATGGGTAAAATTGTTACACTGTAGTCTTGAAATCCAGTAATGCTATCCATCTTACCAGGTTTTCACTGTCTTGATTAAAGATGACGGTCGCTGTTTGTCTTTATTACCCAAAACAAAAGGCCAATCGATACTTAATCGAACAGTTATTTTTAGTCTGGAATACATTATTTGCTTTAATTCTCTCTTAAAATGTGCTTGCTTTTCCTTTGCTCCATTTCTTTAGCCATAAGAACAAAACATCAGGCTGGCCGCCTCCTGGCCCAGGCTCCTGGGGAGGACTGCAGGGGCCCCCATACAGTTGGGACAGCATGAACAGCGCCAGGGAGGGACGGGAATGCCTCACCAAGTATGTATGATGATAAGCACTGGCATGCATGTGTTTAAATGTGTGTTGTCATTCTGTTTATGCACAGTTATGCACTCATGCAATAATTGTGCATAAATTATTGCATGAGTGCATCACATGTGGATGCATCATGGAAAAACTACAGTATATGAACCATAAGTGTGAAAAAAGTCATGTTCAGTGAAGTCTAAATGTTTAAGGTTTTTGCAGTGCAATTATCTTTATATGGCTAGTTGCTTTGATGACTTACACTGTGGTTAATGTGATTAGGTTAACAGATGATCCTATGTTGGCCATAGGTGTGAATGTGAATCTGACCTGTCCTGGGTGTACCCCGCCTCTCGCCCTATGGCAGTTGGGATAGGTTTAATTGAATAAGTGGAAATGGATAGTAGGCTACTTTGGTAATGCTGATATACAACATCACAATGTAACAGTTTTAGAGTAGTTTACCAAGAGTTGTGAACAGAATCATTAATATAAAAAAAAACATCCCAATTGTGAGAAAAAAAGACTAGTATGTGGAATTTATAGTACAGGGTGGGCCATTTATATGGATACACCGTAATAAAATGGGAATGGTTGGTGATATTAAAGTCCTGTTTGTGGCACATTAGTATATGTGAGGGGGCAAACTCCTCAAGATGGGTGGTGACCATGGTGGCCATTTAGAAACCGGCCATCTTGGATACAACTTTTGTTTTTTCAATAGGAAGAGGACCATGTGACACATCAAACTGATTGGTAATGTCACAAGAAAAACAATGGTGTGCTTCAACGTAACTTTATTCTTTCATGAGTTATTTACAAGTTTCTGACCATTTAAAAAAAGTATTCAATGTGCTGCCCATTGTGTTGGATTGTCAGTGCAACCCTCTTCTCCCACTTTTCACACACTGATAGCAACACCGCAGGAGAAATGCCAGCACAGGCATCCAGTATCCGTAGTTTCAGGTGCTGCACATCTCGTATCTTCACACCATAGACAATTGCTTTCAGATCACCCCAAAGATAAAAGTCTAAGGTGGTCAGATTGGGAGACCTTGGGCGCCATTCAACTGGCCCACGACGACCAATCCACTTTCCAGGAAACTGTTCATCTGAGAATGTTCGGACCTGGCACCCATAATGTGGTGGTGCACCATCTTGCTGGAATAAATCAGGGAACGTGCCAGCTTCAGTGCAAAAAGAGGGAAACACATCATCATGTAGCAATTTCAAATATCCAGTAGCCTTGAGGTTTCCATTGATGAAGAATGGGCCCACTATCATTGTACCCCATATACCACACCAAACCATCACTTTTGTTGTTCTAGCAGTCTTGGAGGGATCCATCCAATGTGGGTTAGTGTCAGACCAATAGCGGTGGTTTTGTTTGTTAACTTCACCATTCACATAAAAGTTTGCCTCATCACAGAACAAGCATTGAAATCTGCTGCAATGACCCGGTTACTGCGTTCACCAGATATCAACACAATTTCGATCCGCTCCTCACGTGTTAACCTCTTCAACATGTCAATGGCTGTGAACAAAGAGAAACTTGTAAATAACTCATGAAAGAATAAAGTTGCGTTGAAACCAAGCACACCATTGTTTTTCTTGTGACATTACCAATAAGTTTGATGTGTCACATGGTCCTCTTCCTATTGAAAAAACAAAAGTTGTATCCAAGATGGCCGACTTCTAAATGGCCACCATGGTCACCACCCATCTTGAGGAGTTTGCACCCTCACATATACTAATGTGCCAAAAACAGGACTTTAATATCACCAACCATTCCCATGTTATTACGGTGTATCCATATAAATGGCCCATCCTGTATATATAAACCATTAGCGTTAACCCGTTAATGGAAATTTGCCGCGTTAATGCGGTTATGGCGTTAACGTCATTTTAACAAGATTAACACTGGCAGCACTAATATATATATATGAACAGTTATATATTTAAATAGCTGTCAAAAAGGAATATAAACAACAGTGGAAATGCAGTATGCATGAAGCAGTGTAACAGTCCCAAAGCAGTGGGGTGGGCATTGTTTCAGCGGCCTACAAAAGTAGCCATTGTTTGAGGTAGTTTGCATTCCATCAGTGCATATGCAGGCTGTTGTCTCTGCAAATTTGTCATGCAGGAAAACACCTCCTGCCATAAGGACATGCTCAACTCACTGGCAGCGAGGTGCTGGCATAAAGAACACTATGCACATGCTCAGCTGCGTGTAGAGTCTGTGGGATTCTGTTAAGATTTCTGATTTCTCTATTAACATGAGACGAGTCCCTTCAGTCTCACAGACCTTCAGTCTCTGTAACCATCTTTTAACCTCCATTCACTAGGGAAGAATGTATATTTTCCCAACTGGCTAGGGACTGGTTACTGGAGGTTGGTGCCTGTCGCTGGCTGAAATTGGTGGTAAAACGGTGCTTGTGTAGAAGATGTTATCTGCAAATACTTGTCAACTATTCAGTGAATGATAAAAAGTGTGAAGCAAAGCAGAAACAGAAAACACAAGTCTTTCTTCATAGTAAAACTGTGCCTTATTACTGCTGCCAACACATTTCAAAAGGCCCAGCTTTTACTTTTAAGGTGAACAGTCTCTGTTTGTTGTTTGCATCATACCCTTCACAAATTTACCACCGGTAAGCTAGCAGTTGGCAAGTGTTTGCAGATAACTTGGCGACTTCACAGGCAACCGTGGCAATACATTTTTCCATAGCAACCTGTAGTTCTAGTTTAACAATCAATTTAATCATTGGTTATTATGAATCTTTGGCTCTCTTCTACAGTGTGTCTTATATACTGTCATCTTCCCATCACCCCAGACAGCAGACCTGAGTCTGGATCTATCAGAGGTTCCTTCCTGTTAAAAGGGAGTTCTTCCTTCCCACTGTCACCAAGTTATTGATCAAAGGGGGGTTGTTTGATTTTTGGGGTTTTCTCTGTATTATTTTTGGGTCTTTACTTTCCAGCATTAAGTGCCTCGAGATCACTGCTGTTGACTGCTGTGATTTGACACTATATAAATAAAAATGAATTGATTTGAACTGATAGTTGCCGTGGGATCACTGACTGGTCTCTAGGCCTGTCTTACGAGGGCTTTAGTTTTCAGGATTTTGAAAACTTAGATTATTACAGTTGTTGCCCAAGAACCATTAAATACTATAATATATAAATAGCAAGCTAAACTATTTCTTAATTACATTTCATATTGTTTTTAATCAAATCTTGCCCATCACACTGGCCTTTTGCCCTTTCCTTGATTCATTTATAGTATGAGGCATTGGAAGTAAATTGGAAGTAAGTCAAAAGCTCGCCACAAACTTTGCTTTCATGAAGCGCAGCCTGTCAAGAGAAGAGAAGAGCCATGGCTTGCTCTGAGATGAGCTGCCAAGTTGCAGATATACCCATCACTCACCCATCCCTGCTGTCCTTTCCTTTGTGTTTCCCCAAAACAATTATAAATAATGTCAAAAATCCAAATAACAAATGAGTTTGTCTCTATTAGCCAGTATATACTTGCCATATTTTTGAACTGGTTTTGCGATAGTGTGTATTTTACAAACCATAGCATTTTCTATTAACTTCCAATATTAATTTGCTTTCTTTGGACAAGAGGTTTCTTTTTTTCAGTAATCAATAAGTCATATGTCCAATGACTCGATCCTAATCATTTAAACAGAGCAGAAAAACTGAATCAATAATTACACGTCTTTATAGCAGCATACACCTTTAAACTGTGTGGAACCTGATAGTCAATACTAGGTTAGCTGGGTCTGTTAAGCCTGTTATATAACTCTAATATGCTCTGCTTTGTTCTTGACTGTATTACATTTTTTTGCCCAGTTGTTGGGTATCTATTGAAATTAACTGATGAAAGATGACTCTATTGTTTAAATGCACTCACTTAAATCTGCGCTTGAAAGGAAGAGAGCCAACCATTGCTTCCAGGAATCGTGTTTTGTTTTTTAATAAACTTCTTAAATTATTATTATTATTTTTTTGCTCAATCGTTCAGTTATTTCTCTAGCATCTATTACCATGTGTCACACTAGGCTGAGGCCTAGTGGTAGAAACCTCAGTAATGGCTACCGCGCCAGTAAGGCAAGAACCTGGAATTTCTGAAACATTACCAGGATCTGACCTTTTGTTTCCAGCTTTCCCTTGACCCCGTGATGCCCTCGTCTTTCCTTCTGCGGGATTAAATCCCACCGATCCTGACGGGGAATATGAACCGGCATTGCAGATTGGAACATGCTCTGTCACGGACAGATTTACTCTGAGATTTCTGTGCCGAATGTACAATAGAGATCAATGTGATAATGGGCTAGGGAATGAGAATGTGGAATAAATGGCATAAAAGAAGTGGGGCAGAGATTCAGATTGATTGGTCAGAGATGAAGGTATACTGTGGATGCTTGGAACATGTTTCATGCTCTGAGCAGATTTAGGCAAAGCTGTAGATATACTATAATAAATAGATATATTTCACTGGTTCCTAAATAAAAGTCTCAAACCACCTGAGACAGTAAAAGAAATTATTTTTGTGAGTATTCATATAGTTGCACATAAATGTCAGTATGCACGAGGCAGAAATTTCACATGATCTACTGTATGGATTGTAGGCACTGAACAATGGGATGGATGCTGGCCAGGCAACAATAGACACCCTGTACTGGACTTTATGTGCAGACAGGAAGCAGCAGCTGCCAAGGGAGCCTTTTAAGCTGCAAAAGAGAAAGGAAGCTAGGATAGAGACAGAGAGAATGAGTTAACCCCACTGAAAGTGTGTATCAGCTCTTAATTAACAGGCAGTCTGCATTCTCAGTGTCTCAGCTGAGACAGACGTCTGAGGTTCAGCGGGCAAGAAGTAATTTAATACAGTACATTTACATTTTAGTGGTGCTTTCACCCCGAGTGCAATGACTTGCAATAAGACAAAGAAAATGGCGATGTGAAAAATTTAATATTAACCTATATTTAATAGAGGTGACCGCATATAGCCGCCAACAGCAGAGAACTATTGATTCACAGCAAGAAGATCTGGCTGATGCAGGGTGTTTCTATTTGCATGTTCTCGTGCTTCCACTCTCCTCTCCAAGCACCAAAACATGCACTAAAGCCCTCCTTAGAAGTAGTGTTGGTCCTGGGGGGCACGTGGCTGCTGACTGCTGCTAAACACACAGGGCAAGTTTCTTAATAATTTCTCTTTTTTTTCTGGTTGTTTCCATTTTCAAGCTTTTTGGAGAGAATTAAATCCTTTGATTTCACAGTAAATGTGAGAAAGGAGTAAGGGTATGACTAAGTACTCACTTCCAGTACTGAAAAACTAAACCTAATGGCCACATTTTTGTATAGCTTATTTGTTGGGATTTTCTTATGGCTTAAAATCCAGGGTGTTTCTGCCTAATTAACTCATTGAACTGGACCGCTCCATTGAGATTGTGTTGTTGGCATGTTTTAAGAGCATTTTTAATATAATTATCCAATAAAAAATATGCTTTATATGTGGAGCAGACAGTCTAAGAAGTTTGTATGCTAGTTTTGGTGAGTAAAAGCTAGTATTTTATTATCTTCTTAGGAAATATTTTGATGTTAAATACCCATTGGCCCGCTGCCTTTTCTAGATGTCTTGGCACGGTTGAAAGATCCCAAAATAAAAGCTGAACTGACATCGGTTCAAGTTGCTCCTTTAATATCTCCTGGATGTCATTGTTAGCAATAGAAAGCTAACATGCACTGTGTTAAAGAACTGTTTTATGCTATCTCATTACTGATTGGAATAAAATCAAATAAAACATTTCCTGATTAAAAAGAATGAGAAGAAATGAAAATCAGAGTCAAAACTTCAAACTTTTGGGTCCACCACTTATCTTCCTGAGCTAATGACTTTTATCTTTAAACAAAAGCATTTTGAGTTTGTGATGCTAGCATCGCTTACAGATGCTATAATTATAAAAGTCACGCAACAGATGAAATTTACATTTACAAAAAATATAAATAGCTTAAAAGTGTGTTTTTGTAATGCTAGTCGATGATGGGCGATCGTGGCTCAAGAGTTGGAAGTTCGCCTTGTAATCGGAAGGTTACCGGTTTGAGCCCCGGCTTGGACAGTCTCGGTCGTTGTGTCCTTGGGCAAGACACTTCACCCGTTGCCTACTGGTGGTGGTCAGAGGGCCCGGTGGCTCCAGTGTCCGGCAGCCTCGCCTCTGTCAGTGCGCCCCAGGGTGGCTGTGGCTACAATGTAGCCTGCCATCACCGGTGTGTGAATGGGTGGATGACTGGATATGTAAAGCGCTTTGGGGTCCTTAGGGACTAGTAAAGCGCTATATAAATACAGGCCATTTACCATTTTACCATTTAGTCTGTGTATGTGTGGTCACAACCATCTACTAACCACATTAGTTATCGTTGCTTCAAAATAAAACAAAGAAAGATACATTTGATCCCTTCTTTGCAACACTTATATTTCCTTACTTCCAAACAGTTTTCCACCTCAGTTATCTCTTGAGCTGCATCCGTGTGTCCCTGTTGCTTATGTTAGTTTGGAACTGGTGTTTCCCACTCCTCAGAAGGATTCAGGAAGGCTTAGGTCATCTATGAAAGAGATCTGCCAACTGTTCTTATCCTGAACAGCCTGCAGACTTTCATACAGCTTCAAAAGACAAATTGCCTCCAGACTGCAAATCTGAGCGATTAAGTGAACAGAAGACCTGTACTCTCTTCTATAAGTGGCTTTTAAGCATAAAATGTTTGAAACCTGAGCCAGAGCACTGATTTATGACCAGCTGACTGCACAGCTCATATCATTCATTCCAAGTTTAAGGATCTCTGTCTCAGCTAAAATGATTTCTTCTGTACAACTGAAATTTAGTGATTGAATTCTAATGTGCATTTAGTCATATTCTCCTAGAAAACCTTCTTTATCCTGCGGGACAGATTTGATCCCTGTAATAGTCATTGTGCCCATTATGTCATCGAGAAGAGAAACTATTTGGCAACTTATTTTATGTCACTCTTCGTAAGTAGGTCAGCAAATTGTCTGAACTGAAAGTGAATTGAAGCCAAAGTTAAAGGAAAGGCGTCCTTTTTTTTTTTTTTTTTGCCTTTTTAAATGGTGTAATTAAATTTGAGATATTGAAAATTATATTATACAAAATGATATTTCTAAGCTTGTGTTTTTTGTGGGGTAGATTTACATAATCCCATCCAATCTTTTTACACCCAAACAACAAACAGTAACCTTCCTTTATTTACTCAATATAATTGCAAAGCAGGCAGCTTCGTGGGTAGCAGAACAATTTCCCCATCGCTTTTTTCTACATGGAATTTCTAATAATGCTGAACATAGAATTGACTGGAGTCTCTTGAATAAATGCTCTATTCTATTATCTCATGCAATGACCAGGGGCAGCTCTAGAATTTTTCCATAGGGTGCCTGGATGGAGGCCACTAAAAATATTGGGGTGGCACACCAAAAACAAAATTTCCAGTTTTATTATGCTGTTGTCAAATATAGGTTACTTGAAAAATATGTGAAGAAAGAGAGAAAGAAAAAATATATGCCTAGTTGATTTCCTGCTATTAATATAAATTGATATCACTGAGAAAATGGTAAATGGCCTGTATTTGTATAGCGCTTTACTAGTCCCTAAGGACCCCAAAGCGCTTTACACACTCAGTCATCCATCCATTCACACACTGTTGAAAAAGTACATATGAAAACCAAATAAGATTTTGAAACCCATAATAATCTATTTTGATTGATTGATTGATTGATTGATTGATTGATTGATTGATTGAAGGTCCCAACCATGCTTTAATGATTCTCAGCAGAGCTGACCAGAAGAAGCCAAAGATTCACTCTCTGAGAATGGAGTTAATGTTAAGAACAAACAAGCTTTTCTGCAACCTGATCAAATAACTATAAATAACATGGCAAACAAATGCTATCAATTACTTAGATCAGTAGTGCTTTCAGTGGAAATAAGACTTTTGAAACTTCAAACAGCACACAGAGACCTTCTTGTGTTTCAAAACCAACCATTTACTGGTTTTGGTATAGTCTTGCGGGGGGGGCAAATTTTGGGGGATGGCCAGTGCCCCCCCCCCCCCCCCCCCCCCCCCCCCCAGCCCCACCTTGGTGACGCCCCTGGCACTGACCATGGCTTCTAACTGTTAGAAAATTTAGAAGTAATGTTTATTATGTCATAATAGCACTTAGTACTAAAATACAGTACCCATGAGCCTTGACTCAATTGGATTTTTTGCTTCTCAGCCTTTAAATCAGGCTGAAAACCAGCCAGCAGCTGTATGTCTGCTATAATTCAGTTCAGTTCACTTTTATTTACTGTATATAGCACCAAATCACAACAACTGTCACCTCAAGGTGCTTTAAATGGTAAGGTAAGAGAGAGAAAACTCCAACAATCAGACCATAGCAACTTCCTTTAAGATAAAATTTCAGTTTTTAGGGCGCTTTTTAACTTTTGCACCATGCAGACATATACCAAGTTTCAGTAAATAGCTCTTTGAAAATACTTTTGTAGATATAAAAATAGTATTTTATGTTTGTCAAACTGCGTTGTTTTTGACATGTTTATAGATTAAACTGAAGAAATGGGAACGAATTGGGAAATGGGAATAGTGAGTTGGAAAGTCCAAAGAAAAACTCTGAAAGACCTTCAGAAAGCTCAAGATCATTTGCACAGTACTATACATCAATCAGAAAACTGTTTATTAGTGTTGGAATTTTACTTGAATTTCCTTGCGCTCTGTATTTTCTAGCCAAGTATCGCAGAGCAGCTCCCTGGAGGAGGTCCACCTAGATGGGGTCCCTCCTGCCCCTCGTCTGGTGGAGATGAGACGGGACCCTGTCCTGGGCTTCGGCTTTGTGGCAGGCAGTGAGAAACCGGTGGTAGTCCGCTCTGTTACACCAGGTGGGTGTCAAGATTGGCTTAAACTAACAATCTTTAAAATGAATACTTTTATTTATTCATTTGGGCAACTGTTATAATTTTATTTAGTTGCAAACTAACTGTACACTTGCCTACCCCTAACACAGTAGTCAGTGATACACCTCTACTACACAAGTACAGCTTTATTCCGTGTGGGAGTTTTGACTCTCTCTCACTTTTTCGGCATGCCTGTCAAATAATCAGAGACAATACAATATGTCTTTTTATTTTGGAATATTTGAGTCAGTTTTGATTGGATTTTACCACTTGTCTCAGCTTAAAGTGGTCTAAATAATTGATTTAATATTATAATAAATAAGAATATAAAAATAAAATCACAATAAAGCATTTAGAGCAACAAAAACTTCACAGTGCAAAGTCAGAAGTCCAGTGATGGAAAGCCAGGAGAGTAGTCCTCAGAGTCACTACTTACTGAAAGCAAATCTGCCTCTGCTAAGATTTGATAAGAAGGCCAATAATATAACTTAGAAACAAAACAGGAAAATGAGCCATCCAGCTAAGCTAGTGTAGTGTGCAGATTGACTTATTTTGTTAGTTCTTTCTCCCCATCTGATTGGTTCTGATCAGCACATCAAATAGCTGCTGCTGTAGGAAACCGTGCGCTCTGTTGGGCTGTGTTTGCCTCAAGTAAGCAGCCACAGGCAAGAAAAAGCATGAACACAAATTCATGTTTGGAAGTCTATTTTCCACTAAAACTTTGATTTGACTGGCAGCTTGCCACATTGCTGCCAAACAAACAGTTCACAAACCCTTATTAAGTGTCAGCTTCATTGGCTGCACGGACACAGACAGTGATTAGGCATCTCAATAATCAATCAGTGCTGAATCCTAAGCAGACAATTGAACTGATGAATATTCTATTTACAATGGTTGGCCAAGGAAGGAAACGCATGTGCTAGCAGAGAGTAGATTAATGCTTACACCTATTACACGTGTCTAGACGAGCACAAACAACAAAGTATTTGCAAATTAGCTGCATATTTCACATCTGCAAAAATCACACACACACTCATTCGCCTTGTCAATTTAGCTGTAATTACTCTTGATTTTATTTGCAGGTAATCTTTGGCTGGCTAGACGACATCTGTCTGCCTGCTGCTTTCATGGAGCGCTTTGATCAGCTGTTGCTTGTTTGCGTGTGTTTGTATGTTGGTAGGTGGTCCATCAGAGGGGAAGCTGCTGCCAGGTGATGAGATCATCATGATAAACGACGAACCCGTCAGTTCGGCTCCTAGAGAACGAGTCATCGATCTCGTCAGGTAGATACAAAATCCAGATTGGTGAAAAATAACATTTAGAGAACACTTTTCCCCCTCACACTTTATCCACTGCTGCTTTCCCTTGCTTCTTCTGATTGGCCGCCCCTCTTAAATGACAAGTCTGAACAGCCAGTGGGTGGGGCTGTTGAGCCCAAAGTTCGAGCGGTTTTCATTGGATGACTTCTCTATTTGACATCACACAGATACACCAGTAGAAAATACTGTCTGAAACCAGTGTTTAGAGTAGACTGGGATGACTTTTTGCGATGTGGGACTTGCTGTTTGAAAAATTGCTCATGTTTTTTGAATAATTTATATGAGCATCAACCAGGGTAATAGTGTATATAGTCTCACCAGCCACTTTGTATGGAAAATAGCTCCAAAAAAGATTAAATATCCAGTGAGCCACAGTTCTGTAGCTCACTGGATATGGCCAGGCTGCTTTGAGCTGACAGGAAGGCAACGGTAACTCCAGCTCTAAGAAGAGCGTCTCTGAACATAAAACATGTTGAACCTTGAAGTAGATGGGCTACAGCAGCAGAAGACCACATCGGGCCCCAGTCAGTGTCAGCTAAGAATAGGAAACTGAAATCTGTACAAGATCACCAAAATTGGAAAATAAATCTCAATTTCTGTGACGTTCAGGTTGTAGTGTCAGAATTCAGCATAAACAACATGAAAGCATGGATCCATGTGGGTTTGTGTTAAATATTCAGGCTGCTGCTGGTAGTTTAATGGGGTGGGGATTATTTTCTCGGCAAACTTTGGGTATCTTAGTACCATTTGAGGACCACAAATTGCCTGTTGCTCACCATGTCCATTGTGTTATGACCACCCATCTGCTTCCAGCTGGATAACGCACCATGTCACAAAAGTCAGATCATCTCAAACTGGTATCTGATAACAAGTTAATTAAACTCAAATGGCCTCCACAGTCACCAAATCTCAATCCAGTGTATAGATGGAGGTATGGATGTGCAGTCAACAAATGTGCAGTCTTATGTCAATATGTACATAGACAGATAGATAGATCACATTGTTGGATAAAGTGAGTACAGTATGGGAGAATTTATACTGCAGACATGTGACAGAGTCACACAGAGTAGCGTAACATAATGTCACATTAAGCAACAATCTGTGCACTAGATTGCCCAAAAAAAGTAACTGAAACAAAAAGATAAATAAGCTCCAGGTAAAGTGTTTAGGGTCCCTTTAAATGGCAGGTTGAAAAAACTAAAAAGTTAATTACAAAAACACAACAACATTAGTGAAACGAAAGTCATAATCATTCATTTGCTTTTAAAATTATGAAGTTTATTTCCAAGTGTTAGCGATGCTTTCCACTCGCCTGCTCAGTAGTTAGTTAACTCAGTTCTGCTTGTCACCCCAACATATTCTGAATAAATAACAAGAAAAATGAGAATCCTTTTGCTCTTTCATTGAAAACAGTGCGCAACGAAACAAATCGTGTTTCACTTCACAGGAAGTACAACCCCTTTTTTTGTAATTAAATGGGGAAAGTAATGAGTGTCTGTGTGCTTTTGGTTTTAACTGTGTCTGTTGTAAGCAGTGTTTGCCCGAGGCGTTCAATTCCATTTCACCCAGGCTAATCAAGATCGTGTTGTTTATTTGCCGTTATTGTTGAGTGGAATCATTGGGTTTTTGTTGTTGTTTATTTCTTTTTTCATGATTTTGATGACTTTACGGTTTTCTGTCTTCTTGTTCCAGGAGCTGCAAAGAATCCATCATGTTGACTGTTGTCCAACCTTATCCTGTGAGTAGATCTCGCAATATATACAGATACATTTGTCAAAATGTGTTGGGATGATTTATAAATCTAGAAAAATGTTCTGTTTTTGGTGACACATACACAAACCACTTTTTCCATCCATTCGTATTTTTAAAATGTGTTACTTTATCATGTGTTAAATTTTTTTATTGTTTTCATATATATATATATATATATATATATATATATATATATATATATACACACTGTATATGTAATAGTAGAACATGAAATGTGGTTTCTGCATTTTATTTTTGAAGGACTTTTTGTTTACTTTGTTCAACCAAATAAAAAAAATATTTAAAATCACACAAGACATCCTTCTGCAGGCCTCTAAAACTCACCTGCGTTTAAACAATAAGGTGATAGTGATATACAATATTTTTATTGCTGACAACAAATTACATAAAGAGACCAAAATCAACAGTGAAACAACAACACAGTGAAACCAGCTCCTGTATATAATTATAAACACCCATTACAGTATGATTATGAGTAATTTAAGTGCTACTTTAGTGTGTTCCTGATTCAGATGTGTTGTTGCTATGCAAAACAACGCAATGTTGGATGGTACCGGGAGAGAAGATTGGCTGTTATTGGCTCTTTTCCCCATGAAGGTCTCTCTGCTGCCCACTGTGTGTGTGCAGAGCCAAATTAAGAGAGCCATTCTATTTCTTATTCATCCAATTTTACCAAAATTGGCTACAATTCAGCCAAGGGCATAGAAGAGTTGCTCAGAAGATAGTCTTCAATTAATTGGAATGAATGCAGAAAAATGCCTAAAATCGGCAATACTGTGCAAAAGTCTTGAGCCACCCATCATTTCTTTTGATGCAGGGTCATTCTGTCTCAAATCAACCAAACCTTCTGTCTCTAATGTGCATACAAATTTCATGGTAGGAAATCTTTATACTTTTTAAGATATTTTTGAAGTATGGTCCGGTAACACACTTTCAGGACTTTTTCTTCTTTTTTGCACATTGAAATCTGAGGCACTGCTTAAATATGAATATAAGCAGTGAATATAAAACATAAAAGCCTGAAAATTCTTTCTTTCTTACCAACAAAATGAGTCAGAAAATGGAACTTGAAACAGATAGATAGAAATGTTTACGCATCAGCTGGTTAAAATATGAAAGAAAAAAATGTGTCATTCAACTTTCATGCTTGGAGTTCATGAATTGAGCAAATATAACAAGTTGTATTACAGAAAAAAAAAGATTCTACCATCACAGATTCTGACCATTTTTTCCAAAAGAATATATCATGGAAACTATCTGATATATGAAGCTAAAAGTTCACAGCAGATATTATATATAATCAGACTTTGTACCATAACATTTTTGAGACTGAATGATCCTGCACCAGTTTATTCAAACATGCGCTGTCATGAATGCAAGTATAGTTTTTGTCTAACGAGTTACAAAGTCACTATTTGGTATGAGCAACTTTCTTCTTTAACACACCCTCAATTCTTTTAGGACACCCAGATATGCTCTTTCTGGCAAGTTGTCTGATACATGTAGACACAGCATTGTTTCATACTTTGAGTTAAGTGTTTCTTCAGTGATTCATAGGTCAGTGTTACGTAGCTTAAAAGCAAATCAAGAAAAACATTCCTCTGAAAATGTCCAAAGACAAACTTTGATAGACTTTGAGAAAGCCTGGAGAACTATTGCCCAAGACCACCTTAGTTGTTGGAAGCAAACTATAAAGAAATTATCATGGCTCAAGTACTGACTACCGCCTTCTAGACTTTTTCCAGAAGGGCTTTGTTCCCTTTAAAGCAATTTATTTTAATTGTCATTGGTAGAAACAGCATCACTGACTCAAACAGGAATGACAAGCGAACTAGCCTGATGTGCTTTTTTCTTCTGGCCCCAGGTCAGTCAAACCTTGTCTTTAACAGTAGAGGTTTCCAGTGTGTTACCTCAGCATAATCAGAAAATGAAGTCATCCCATTTGTCTGTGATTGCTTAGGGCCACATTTACAAATGTCTTGCACCAGCACAAACTGGGCTTTGGTACTAAAAAAAGTTGCTGGTATTTACAAAAAAGATCACAAAGTGCTTCACAAGGAATGACAGAGTATAAAGCAAAAACAGACAAAAGTTAACAAAATGTAAATTCTAAAAAGATGTGTTTTTAGTTGTCTAAAGTGTCACTAGCATTGACAAAATGGTAGTATTTTATAACCAAGTAGAGAAGAGGAGTCGCTCTGCAAGCTAACAGCTTACAAGCTAGCAGTTAAGTAGGCCTATAAAGTTCAGGAGTCTTCCAAGAAGAAATAAAAGTGAGACTTGTGGAAGAAAATCAAATTTTTGTGCGAGATTTTTGCAACTTACCCTGTTCTATGTGTATTTCTGGGAGTTTCTCTTTCAAGATCTAAATCATTTAAAGAATAATTTACTGCTATTTAACGTGGGTTTTTTTTGTTTTGTTTTGTTTTTTGGTGTGCTGGGACTGCACCTGGGTTTAGTGCAACTTTTTTAAAACAGTAAATCTGGCCCATAGTTTTTTAATTCCACTACCTAATGGCAAGAATAAACTTCAGCTTTCAGCCACTATAGAGAAAAAGTCCTGTAAATACAGTGTATGAATGTTTTTGGAAGTAGTTTTTAGTTTGTTTTTAGTTTTAGCTATTTTAGGGGGATATCTGTGTGTGCAGGTGACTATTACTGTGCATAATTATTAGGCAACTTAACAAAAAACAAATATATACCCATTTCAATTATTTATTTTTACCAGTGAAACCAATATAACATCTCCACATTCACAAATATACATTTCTGACATTCAAAAATGAAACAAAAACAAATCAGCGACCAATATAGCCACCTTTCTTTGCAAGGACACTCAAAAGCCTGCCATCCATGGATTCTGTCAGTGTTTTGATCTGTTCACCATCAACATTGCGTGCAGCAGCAACCACAGCCTCCCAGACACTGTTCAGAGAGGTGTACTGTTTTCCCTCCTTGTAAATCTCACATTTGATGATGGACCACAGGTTCTCAATGGGGTTCAGATCAGGTGAACAAGGAGGCCATGTCATTAGTTTTTCTTCTTTTATACCCTTTCTTGCCAGCCACGCTGTGGAGTACTTGGACGCGTGTGATGGAGCATTGTCCTGCATGAAAATCATGTTTTTCTTGAAGGATGCAGACTTCTTCCTGTACCACTGCTTGAAGAAGGTGTCTTCCAGAAACTGGCAGTAGGACTGGGAGTTGAGCTTGACTCCATCCTCAACCCGAAAAGGCCCCACAAGCTCATCTTTGATGATACCAGCCCAAACCAGTACTCCACCTCCACCTTGCTGGCGTCTGAGTCGGACTGGAGCTCTCTGCCCTTTACCAATCCAGCCACGGGCCCATCCATCTGGCTCATCAAGACTCACTCTCATTTCATCAGTCCATAAAACCTTAGAAAAATCAGTCTTGAGATATTTCTTGGCCCAGTCTTGACGTTTCAGCTTGTGTGTCTTGTTCAGTGGTGGTCGCCTTTCAGCCTTTCTTACCTTGGCCATGTCTCTGAGTATTGCACACCTTGTGCTTTTGTGCACTCCAGTGATGTTGCAGCTCTGAAATATGGCCAAACTGGTGGCAAGTGGCATCTTGGCAGCTGCACGCTTGACTTTTCTCAGTTCATGGGCAGTTATTTTGCACCTTGGTTTTTCCACACGCTTCTTGCGACCCTGTTGACTATTTTGAATGAAACGCTTGATTGTTCGATGATCACGCTTCAGAAGCTTTGCAATTTTGAGACTGCTGCATCCCTCTGCAAGATATCTCACTATTTTTGACTTTTCTGAGCCTGTCAAGTCCTTCTTTTGACCCATTTTGCCAAAGGAAAGGACGTTGCCTAATAATTATGCACACCTGATATAGGGTGTTGATGTCATTAGACCACACCCCTTCTCATTACAGAGATGCACATCACCTAATATGCTTAATTGGTAGTAGGCTTTCGAGCCTATACAGCTTGGAGTAAGACAACATGCATGAAGAGGATGATGTGGACAAAATACTAATTTGCCTAATAATTCTGCACTCCCTGTAGCTCCTAACAGCTGCACCATTTCTTTCTCTTTAAAGAAAACATGTCCTCCTCCTTCCACTGGAGGAAATGTGCTCTAGGTGGAATGCAACAGAAAGGTTATGATGTCAGTGTTTTCATGGCATTTGTTACTGTCACGAACAAAGGAGTTTAAGTTTAATCGTTTAAAGGAGTGGAAGTGATGATCCTGTATTTCCTAACACTTCAGAATTTCCTCCTGGGTTACATTTCTGCTAAATAAAGTATGAAGAGTCTGCTGTAAAAGTGCTGTTTTTGATTGATTTTGGGGGGGGGGGGGGGGGGGGGGGGGGGGAAGAGTCAAACATAGCTCTTATAGTCCATAAACTGGGACTGAAAACAGTTTTTTTTGTTTGTTTGAACATCGATTTTCCTGTTGATCTCTTTCTCTCCATCTGTTTGTCTCTTTCTTCCCTTCCTCTCCTCTCTTGCTTGCTTTCTCTCTATCACTTTTTGGACGCTTGCCTCCTAGTCCCCTAAATCAGCGTTCATCAGTGCAGCCAAAAAAGCCATGCTCAAGTCCAATCCGGTCAAAGTACGCTTTGCTGAGGAGGTCATTATAAACGGCCAGGTTCCGGTCAGTTCTACCACACAAACACATGCACTCGCGCATACACACGAGCTTGTATGACCTATATAGGCAATGCCAGCTGGTTTCCACTTTAGACAGCGATTTCAATGGATGTAAGACAGTCACATAAATGAGTTACGACATGGCACTTTTATGAATTCCTTCCATGTATTGAACCCACGGCACGTGCACAGAATGAAAAGACTAATCCTGTCCCTCCTTTGCAGAACCCGATGAAGGACAACTCTCTTCTGTTCATGCCAAATGTCCTAAAGGTCTACCTGGAGAACGGGCAGACAAAGTCCTTTCGCTTTGACTGTAGTACCTCCATCAAGGTATGCGTGTGCAACAACTTAAGGCTTACGTCATGAAATAAGCAGCTTCTGCTGCATTTGTAATTACAGTAGGGGGATGTAGGGGGCAGGGATAGCTCAGTAGGTAAAGTGGTCGCCCCATGATCGGAAGGTCGGCGGTTTGAATCCACTTAACGGCTACCCTGAGGTACCCCTGAGCAAGGTACCGTCCCTACACACTGCTCCCCGGGCGCCTGCTTAGTGGGCTGCCCACTGCTTCACAGAGTGAATGGGTCAAATGCAGAGAAAAACAAGTAATTTCCCCATGGGGATCAATAAAGTATCCATTATTATTATTATTATTATTATTATTATCAAGAGTCCAAATTAGTGAGTCTTAACACACGCGCGGACTGTGAAATTCACTTCCATTTGTTTGAGCTCTTTAGTTATTCAGTCAAGGCGACAAAGAGCGTATTCTCATTTTTTGACTTGTTAATTCTTATTCAGCTATGATCCTCTGAAACTCCCAGAGCGAATTCAGAAAGCAAGAGGCATAATGACTTTCTTTTCTCTCAACCTCACAGCAAAGGATGTCATCCTAACCTGGACAGAAATTGCCTTTTATCTTTCTTATTCACCGCTCTCCAGTGGGTGGGACAGAAATGACCAGTAGAATAAAGCTGCCAGGTGATGCCAAATGATCAAGTTGGGGTATACAGTGAATAGGAGACAGCATTTACTGACTAAAGAGATTTTCGGGATCAGAATGAGGTGCTGCACCTGGTCAAAGTGGACGATTCTTTGATGAACTCAGTCACAGCTGCTACATTTTCTTTTAACCTGAGCTCACCTATTTGATCGCTGCACACTGCTACTGTTTGAACTGCTGCTGTTGAGGTACACCTCATGCAAATGTGTTACTACCAAAGCTCCAAAAGCAAGCAGCAATCAGATGAGTGACAGGCCTGCTGGAAGCAAGACACCTTACTTACTAAAACATGCTTTGACCTTTTTATATAAAGTTACCACCAGAATAAGTTATCCTGCACTCCACACCGCTTTGTTGCTTCTGTCATTTAGTTTATGTTACAAACACAGGAAAAATAACAGTTTTGCATAAAATTCAGGCGTAATGCCATCATATCTTCCCTGCATGGAACTGTAGTCATGACCTACTTAAACACTTAGATATGCTTATATTGTAATCCAGTGCAGAATATGTTAAGGAATTAAGAGGGTAATTAGCAGCATAAGTGTTGCTGATCAGATGCTAATCATCACCAAGTATGAGCACTTCTATATATTCACTCCAGAGTCAGGCCTTGCAATGATTCACCATGCACAAGACTTCAACAGCAATTTCCTTCGGACAGATGAGACCAAAATGGAGATGTTTACCATAATGCACAGCATCATGTCTGGTGGAAATCAAACATAACACATCAGCCCAAACACCTCATACCAACTATCAAGCACGGTGGTGGAGTGGTGATGATTTGGGCTTGTTTTGGAACTACAGGACCTGGGTATCTTGCAGTCACTGAGTCAGCCATGAACGTCTCTGTCTACCAAAGTATTTTAGAGTCAAATATGTATCTGTTCAAAAGCTAAAGCTTGGCCAAATTGGGTCATGCAACAGGACAATAAACCCAGGCAAGGCAATAAATCTATAACAGAATTACTGAAGGTTGAAGAGTTTTCTACAGACTTTTCTTCATCACTCAGTTTAAGACTGTTTTTCTTCTTTTGGCTATGTATGATGTCATAGAAAGTAATCTCAATAAGACATAGTTTTGGGTATGAGTGGAACCCTCACCCTTTAAATTGCTTTAAATTGTCTGATTGGCTGACTCTCACAAACAGGCAGCAAATCGGAAGATATTTGTCCTGAAGGGAAGGATGATAAAAAAAAAGACATATTTCAGACTCGCCAAATTAGTGAAACCTCTCTTTCTGTCAGTGTGAAGAAGTTTAACAACACATTTAAATTCTGAAATATAATATAAGAAAAAGAAGTGCAAATTCAATAGTATGTGTAAAACATATGAAAACACAATTAAAAGTCCAACATTTATGAACACCTTTGATCACCTTTGTCATATTTTGCAATACAGTCCAGTGGGTTGGACTGCTGTCTTTGTCTGGCCGATTATGGCCCTCATGCCTTATGTTTGACTGTCATGGGTGAAGCCCATGAGAGTCCCAGTATAAGAGCAGTAGGTTTTTTTGATAGCCAATGAAGAATAAAAAGTTTCAGTAGAACCCTAGACTTAAAATATTAAGTTGGAAATAACCGTAATAGGTCCCTTTTAAGTGTGCTTAAAAGTCTTTTTTATTTTAAAGGTATCCTGAGGAAGGTTTTCAAGAACAGTTAAAATCTGTTATTGTGAGTTTTTCTATTATTCTTTCAGGAAGTTATCCTGACCCTGCAAGAGAAGCTGTCAATCAAATGCATCGAGCACTTCTCCCTGGTGTTGGAACAGAGGACCGAAGGCTCTGAGAGTAAACTGCTTCTCCTGCACGAACAGGAGATGCTTACTCAGGTCGGGGATGTTGCCTTGTTCTTTTCACTTTCTTTGCCTTCTTTTCTGTCTTTCACACACAACAACTGGCACACACACACACACACACACACACACACACACATTCCTGCTCAGTATTCAAGCAGCATTTAGACCCCAGTGTCATTTATCAGCACTTGCACAGCAGTGGCGACAGCTCACATTACACCTACACAACCACACACACATACACAGTGCCCAGTATATTCTAATAGGGTTCATCACAGGAGGACAATATTAATATTCATGCCACACAGTTCAGATGTGAAGAGCTCTGCACGTGGCACACACAATGGCTGAAGACTCTTTGAGAGTCTGAAAACCATTCTCTATACTGTAATACACCCGAGTGTCACTACTGAGGACAGGTGTGTTTGAGGAAGCTGGTAACTCTTGAAGTGTATAGATTAAAAGAAAAAAAAACTCTTGCCCTTTCTACACGACGCAATATTAAATAATTTACAAAATATGATCAATATTTAAAAGACGATGCCAGTCTTGTGGTTTTGTCTTGAATGGAGGATGGAAGCAAATGCATGAACAACCACAGCAAGCAAAGTGAGGTTTTTCTAGGTTACTGCTGCTGGATTGCACAAGCATGTCTTTAGGTTGCAAAGTGGTCTTAATACAACTAATATGGCTATGAATATACAAAACAAAACAGTGCCGCTGCTGCTGTCGTTGCTTTTGTACCATTACTAATGTTTCTGCAGCCAATGCTATATATGTTCACCACTGGTCATAAATGTATTCATAAATTTAAGACTTTTACTTGAAGATTCACATTTTTGGCAGTTTGATTTTGCACTGGTTTGACACCCATAATAAGTGGTTATTTTTCAGAGTTTATTTAGTTTAATTGGTTTTTAAAATACGACGCCTGGTAAAAACTAGTTAACTACCCTATAGGTTGTCACAAAATGAACCTGAGCTTTTAAGCTGACATGCAGTCATTATTAATTATTAACTTATTTTCTCATATAACTATTTATTAACTCCATTTCTTTGAATTAGTTTGAGTTAGTTTTTTACATAGACACAAATGCCATTTTTTTACGTTCTGTATTTAGTAGTGACTCGAACAAAAATTTAATCGCAAATACAAATTTTAGTAAATGTGAAGTTTTGAACAGGTGACATAAGTAGGACATTTGAATCATATGGAAAGTAACATAACATTCACTCGGTTATGATGATGAAATAAACTAAAAATCAAAAGGACTGAGATTCATGATAACTCTTTTTTAAGAACATATAGATCTTAGTAATGTATGTGTGATGATGTCTGTGAAAGGCTTGCTTCAGATTGGCCCACCCATACCTACATACATATACAAACACTAAGATAACAGGACGTCCGTGCATTCCCAAAATCCGGGAAGTAGACTTAATTGGAGTGTCATCCTACTTTTTCACTACTTCTCTTTGAAATTGAAAGAATATTTGAGCAGCTTAGGCCCCAGTCACACAGGCCTAGAAACCAATGATTGACCCTTTGAATCTCCTTTTAAAAATGACCCTTCTTCTCACTTGAATGAATACAACAATAAGACTTTTCTTCTTGGGTTTATGATCTTATTTAATAAGACGTGAAGCCAGTCTTATTAAATCAAACTAGCTTCAAGTCTTTTTTTTAATTAAAGGATGATGTTCATCTTTGTCCCATGTAAAAGAAAAAAAAAGGCAATAAAATGGGACATGATATAGGGTGTTGCACTTACTGAAAAACCCCACATGACCTCTGATAGTGATTGGTACGATGACTCTCAAAGCTCGTAATGATCCAACATGAACTTTTGAAAAACTTGAGTTTCTGCATATACTTACACATAGCTTGTTTACTGTGTTTTCACATGTTCACACTTCTCTTTGTCTGTGCTTTTCAACCCCAGGTGACTCAGAGACCCGGCTGTGACAAGATGAAGTGTTTCTTTAGAATCAGCTTTGTTCCCAGGGACCCAGTGGAGCTGCTGCGGAGAGACGCTGTTGCGTTTGAATACCTCTATGTTCAGGTGAGCGGTGGCAACAGTAGCAGCATGAGCACGAGGTGAGACTTGTCGACTGTTAAATATAAATACATCCAAATCCTCTGCTGCCAGATGGTTTGGAAATTATTTTTCATGATCTACAGACTTACTTAGTTTTGTGGAGAATTAATCCTTTCAAGACAAAAATCCTCATTTGCAAATAAAGTCTTTATATCAACTGTTGTATGAACTACTTCCCTCTGAAATAATAAATTGCTTCCTGAGGATTCCTTTGATAATTAGTCAAGTGAAATAGCCTGAGAGAAGCCAAGTTAATCATCTTTTTTTTCTTTCTGTCAGAGTTCACTATTTTGTGTTTCCGAGTCCTTCATCTGGGACTGGAAGCTACAGCGCATCCCTTTGAAGGGATCTCTAGCCACAGAGGTTGTGAACAACTTATTACAGCTCAGTGGGGATGCGCTGGTGCTCGAATAGCTCTTTGTAGAGATGAAATGCGCTTCACAAGCCCCAAAAAACTTAAGGACTCTTACGTAACTTTCTCCTTTGCTGCAGAGTTGTAACGATGTGGTCTTAGAGCGGTTTGGCCAGGAGCTCAAGTATGATGCTGCGCTGCGATTGGCTGCATTGCAGATGTACATCCTCACCATGACAACCAGACAGAGTCAGAAGGTCTCCCTGAAATACATCCAGTAAGTGTGCATGTAAATGCAGCTGTGGGTACGAGTGTGTTTTTGACACTCTTAACATGTCTGTAAATGTAAAACTCTTGTACAGGCTGCAGCTCATCATTAATAATAAATAACAGAGTTTTTTTTCTAAAAGTTTTCTGATGGTTTTGCAAAAGTTTATCTGGCATTATTCGAATTCGTTGCCCTTGTTCCCTTCTTGGATGAATGCATCTTTCTGGCTAAACAAAAAAAAATCACATAACAGAAAGAAATGTTTCCTTGAATAGTTTGCTGACACTGTCAGGCTGTTGTTAATGGCAACTTGAGAAAATTTATGGCATTCTCAGATGTGCTTACATCAAAACTCATGGCTGATTATTAGTTTGAATATGATACGGGTAAAATAAAACTCCAAATAATACAAAAATATTTTCGAATAATCTTTGTACATGAATATATGACTAGCAGTGAGCACACTGTGTAGGGTTAGAAAATATTCGCCTATAATGAAGAGACTTGAATTTAAAAGGTAATATTTTCTAGTTTCTTAAATTATGTTTTTTTCAGTATTCTGCAGTTCAGTGTTGAGATATTAACCCACCTCTAAATCGTCATCAGTGATTAAGTGATCAGCATTAATAATCACCATTGATGCAAGTTTTGCTCTAAAAAAGTTATCTTGTAAAAACCTGATACAGTTACAGTTGAGAATTGTAATCGAAGTCCATTCAATTACCAACAATTTGGACCCATTAGAAATACAATAGGAAGATGTAACTTAATAGTAGTCATACCCCATTGTGTATGTGGTACAACCAATATTGTCAGCTATTTATGTTGATTGTTATAGATATCTTTTCTGTTGCATGATCTACCCATAAAACCGTAAGAGCTTAATTACTACTAAATGACTGCTAAATGCATACCTGAAAATGGCATAGATTCTTGAACCTGCCCTAATCATGCAACTTCTATATCCAAATACAGATAAACAGAAACAGTTACTTTTTATGTGAGATAAATACTTTAATCAATCACCATGTTGATGTTATGGGGCGATCGTGGCTCAAGAGTTGGGAGTTCGCCTTGTAATCGGAAGGTTGCCGGTTTGAGCCCTGGCTTGGACAGTCTCGGTCGTTGTGTCCTTGGGCAAGACACTTCACCTGTTGCCTACTGGTGGTGGTCAGAGGGCCTGGTGGCGCCAGTGTCCGGCAGCCTCACCTCTGTCAGTGCGTCCCAGGGTGGCTGTGGCTACAATGTAGCTTGCCATCATCAATGGGTGAATGACTGGTTGTGTAAAGCGCTTTGGGGTACTTAGGGACTAGTAAAGTGCTATACAAATACATGCCATTTACCATTTATGAATCTTGGTACCCAAAGTAGTTTTTAGGCCAAGTTTAATCAAGATTGAGCCAGTTCTGGGAGGTCTGGGAACGATTATACATACATACATTGTAATAGTAGGATGATGATGCATCCAGAGGCACAGGTAAGGAGTGCCAAAGGAACCACGATAGAATAAAGTTTAGTCACCCGACACAAGCAAAGGTAAAAGAAATCAGTGCTCAGTACTCGAAGAGGCGGGGTTACATGGAGTAACTACTGTAACTACTACCCACGTAGACAAATTTTAACACTAAAGACACCTTTTTAAATGGTAAATTTCCTGTTTTTTGACAACAGTTAAACCGTTATTTTTAGTGGTGGATGCTCATATTAAAGATGGCCAAAGGATTAAATAATAAAATCATCATATTGCCCAAATGGGCTGAAGTCAGGTTGCGGCTGGATTTTATATGCCCTTTCACTCTGTTTCACACTTTATTTAATGTCACTCAGTGTGGATATCCCTAATATGAATGTTTTAAGGAAGCCCCACCCATCAATTAGAAAGCCAATTAAGAGAAACCTGGGTTAGAGGCAGGGTGGCCTTAAAGGCCACCAGTGTGTGAATGTGAGAGTGAATGAATAGTGGCATTGTAAAGCACTTTGGGTGCCTTGAAAAGCGCCATATAAATCCAATCCATCATTATTATTATTATTATTATTATTATTATTATTATTATTATTAAAGGGAGAGGAGCTAAAACAGGAGACAGTGGCTCAGTATGAGAAAAATGAAGAGTACTTCGAATTATGAAATATGCAAAGCTACCCTTGTAGAGTCTAAGTACAAAAAAATAGAGTTGTAAATGAGCATAACCGGTCACCTTTAGAAGAAGCATGACTTTAGCAAACAGTCAGGATGTTTGTTTGTTTTTTAATCAATTGAGAGTTACAAGAAAATGCTGTTATTGTACTTTTATATGGCAATATAATGTTGACACATCTGTTTCTGTGCAGTCCCAGTGTAAGTAAGGGAATCCGCCTGGCTGCCCTTATTTAACTTGTCCTCCAGCACTGAGTAAAGCACTGTAAATATTAGGGTCTCAGCGCATATAGCTCTCTCACATTTTTAAGGTCCTGTTGAGGAAACACTTTCCCCTTTGACAAAGCTGTCCACCTGAAAGTCAATTCATCGTTTTGTTGTTACTAACAGCTTCCCTCCCAATTTGTAGCTGTTTTTTAACCACTGTGGAAGGATTTTTTTTTCTAAGGGCTGCTTTATGCTGAAATCAATCTTCTCTCGACAGAAAAGAGTGGGGTTTGTCACTGTTTCTGCCTCCTGCTGTGCTGTCCAGCATGAAGGAGAAAAACGTCAAGAAGGCTCTGACACACATCCTCAAAACCAACCAGAACCTCGTGCCTCCAGGGAAAAAAGTAACCAGCTCTCTTTGTCTTTCCTTGCCCTTGTTAATAAGCTGACACACTCTGACACACACACATGCACGCAAACACACTGCCTCTCCGTTTTCTGACGCAATATCCTAAAATAGCATCGCTGCCATACTCCACCTTGTAAAGGTTCTCACCCTTGTCAACCTAAGACCCTTTGTCAAGCTAGACCTTGAATGCTAATGTGAATAACAATGGATTGTCAAACTTTATGCATAATAAGATATTTAAATTTAAAAGCGCACACATGTTCCAGTCAGGGGAAGCTAATCAAACTTGGGCTGAACTTTTTAGCTTTTTAAAAAAACAAACAAACAAACAAAAACTGTTTCAATGATGCAAGCAGCTGCCAGTCTTCTCATTCTCCAGCACCCATATTAACTTTGACAAGTACAAATCAGCAGCCGACCCTTGCAAGAGTTTCAGCGGCACCCAGTGATTTACAATCAGCTGTCATGCAAATTCTGTTAGTGAATCAGAGTTAGATAGAGTGTATTCATGGTAAGCCATCGGCACTTGTTTGTGAGTTCTTGCGGACTTTAATGTCCCATAGAGTCATGGGATAGGCCATGGGCTCACATTTCTGAGCCTCGCTGCGTAAATCAACTCTGGACATGTTGTATTTGATGCATGATGTAGGAAGTAGATATTATTTCTTAAATTCTAAAAAAGCTCCAAAG
This sequence comes from Rhamphochromis sp. 'chilingali', assembly GCF_963969265.1. NCBI lineage: Eukaryota > Metazoa > Chordata > Actinopteri > Cichliformes > Cichlidae > Rhamphochromis > Rhamphochromis sp. 'chilingali'. The sequence continues at coordinate 8,894,272 of NC_137931.1, read as the reverse complement.
CAATGCTGTGAAACAGCAAATTGAGCATGGCATTAGTTCAGACAGACCACCAGCTCAAGTTCAGCCACAATCCCAGCAGATCAGCTGATTTCGATACTAACCCATATCAGGCTATGGCTTCTCTTCTACACATAGAATGGACAAATCTCACATAGTGTGCAGCATTTAAGTTACACTGAACTAGGCCATGCTGTAGCTCATTTCTATAAATAACAAAAGCTAAATGTATTCAATTAAAAACACATGGATGAACCACAGCATTGCACTGATGGAAATTTTCATTTATTGCGATGAACATATATCCCTAATGCTCACAGCTGATCTCACATGCATAGTCGAGTCTCCACAAATGCTCACTGGAGCACCAAACATGTATTCATTCCGACTGAATATTATGTATGCGCAAGTTTCTCCTCGAGGATACACATATTTCATACCATTTTACGACCCCACAAAACAAGTCTCATATTGCAGCCGAGCTCTTGATCATTCATTTCTGTTATTTGCTATGAAATATGATGCATATTTAGAGTCAGATTCTCAGTTTTCTAAACTAATAAATGAAACCATTTGCATCTGACAGACAAATCAAAGCAAAACCTGAGCCTTTGACTCCTATAGGAAGGGGATTTAATGGCTGTCTTGTGCTATGGGATCATTTTGTGCTAACGTTTTAGGCCCAACTGTCATTATCTAAACACAAAGTGAGGCAATACCTAGAAGAATAGTGCGTCATCTGTCTGGATCCGTCATTTAATCCAGGGATGTCAAACTCATTTTACACGATGGGCTGTATGGAGCCCAATGTGATCTTAAGTGGGTGAGACCACTGAAACTCCCATTTTCCAGAAGTTTAACTAAAAAAGTACAATTTTAACAGCATGTCTCAGTTTTTCTACATGATAAAGAAATGCTGTAGTAAATGAAAGCACTCTGACAGCTTTGGGCTTAAAGTGCAATAACTAAATGTGTAAAATTGTAGAAAAGGTCCTGGTACTTTGTTGTAATATGAATGGTGATGTGGGCCACCTTTATCAGCAGGAAATGCTTTAAAACTTCAATTAAGCAAATACAAAAATTTTCCTAAAGCTATCCAGTGGCCTGGATTGGAGTCTTTGCTGGGCTGATTTTAGCCCCTGGGTCATATGTTTACCACCCTTGACCTAATCCATCAAGAACCAACAGTAAGGTGCAAAGGCTATGTCCACCATGATTTTTTTTTTTTTTCAAATGACCCCCATTCTCCACTCCAGAACACATCATAAGCTCATGTACAACTTCCCGAGCATGTTGAAACATGGGCTGGGTCTCAAAAAGCACCAAGCCAGGCACAGTGCCTGTGCTTATTTGATTTATAACACGTCTGTACATCATAATATACAAAGAGCCACTCTAAAGCAGAAGTGGGCAAAGAACCTGAATGCTGGCGACATCAATTATCAGCAGGCAAACTGATATTACTCCAGTTTAATTGTCCAGTTTAATCAAAGTAATGCAGCTTTATGTTGTAGGTGATGAATGTATATCAGTTGAAACACACCAAAGCTTCAGCCCATGTGCATAAGGCCAAGCGGCTCGATTGGCACTAGCTAATCAAATGTATTCACAGAGATCAGACGTTCCCATTAGCATTTTCTATGTGAGGCTGACTGCACAGTAAAATATTGCTGGACTACACTTTGGAATTAAGAGTGAAGGGATAAAACCTCAGGTCATGAATGAATGAACACTGGAGTAAAATGAAAGCAGCTGTAATGTTTGGCATCTCGAGTTTAAATCACACTCACAGGAGAGGCACAACTCCACAAAAGCAGGGTGTAAAGAGTGGCACTGCTGTGGAGCAGCTCTTTGGAACCTTATCAGATATAAATGACATGATGGGATATAATGGAAAATCAGCGGGCCAGATCAAAATAGTTTTGAGAGTGCTTTACATCCTGACATTAGAAGACAAATTGCATTTGCTTGTGGTGGAAGCTATTTCCTTTTCAGATTCTTACTAATGTCCTTGCTCCTCTCTGCACAGTTGACCGCTTTGCAGGCCAAGGTGCATTACCTGAGGTACCTCAGTGAACTCAGACTCTTTGGAGGGAGGGAGTTCAAATCAATACTGTTGGTAAGCCCATTTGATCCAGGAAGCCTTGTGAAAAATTTGAGAGTAAATGTCAGTTCTTCTTGAGCTTTTCGCTGATTTTAATTTGTTTGTTTGTTTTGAAATCCGTAGCAAGGTGAGAAACAGACAGAGGTGACGCTGTTAGTGGGCCCACGTTACGGCATCAGCCACGTCATCAATGCCCGCACAAACCTGGTGGCCCTATTGGCTGACTTCAGCCATGTGAATCGCATTGAGATCCTCACTGAGGATGAGACCAATGTCCGGCTGGAGCTGCATGTTCTGGACGTCAGGGTGAGAGCAGAGCACAGCTGTCTTTGAAAACAAGTCTCCCCCCACCCCAAAAATGCCTTGCATTAATTTTAGCATCTGTTGTTTTCTTTAACTATTTTTTTTCTGCACATCCTCCCTTTTTTGTTTTCACAGCCCATCACACTGATCATGGAGTCAAGTGATGCAATGAACCTGGCTTGTCTAACAGCAGGATACTATCGCCTCCTAGTGGACTCGAGAAGATCTATTTTCAGCATGGCCCACTGCAATAGCACAGGAGTGGATGACCTTAGTAAGTATGATCCATGTCTGTGTGTAGGGCAGGGCAATATGGCCAAAAATATTTATCACGATATATATTTGAAAATTTGCGATAACTTTATAACTGACGATATAATTGACACTAGACACAATACTTTGCAACTCTGCAACTTTATTAGTGCAAAAAAAAAACAACAACAAAAAAGCAAGCAGCTGTTTTTTAATGTGCATTAAAGCTACATAAAAATTTAACAGTGAAAATGCAAATTCCTTGCTGGCAGTTTAGCCAAAAGGCATTTCCAGTGGAAATTGGCCGACGTATCCTCAGCATAACCATGGATAATATCCACAAAACTTAAAAATGAGGTTATACACACACAATACGGTAATATTGAAGCACAGTACGTATCACTCTGCAAGGTTCCCGACTACGATAGCTGTAATGCTCCGACAATCCCTCAAGCGGTGTGGCTTCGTAGCTTAGCAAAGTCGTACTAAAACATTTTTTTACAGATTTTTGAGCGCCGTGTACCACAAATCGGTTCGAGGTCAGTAAGTACAACCAGAATTCATACAGAAGAATTATAAGGGGCACTGTCGATTTTTTCAGAAAATCAAAGGATTTTAAGAGCAACTTATTTTCCGAAAAATACGGTAATAACAACCAGTGTTGGGTAAGTTACTTTAAAATAGTAACTTAGTTACATTACTAGTTACTTCTCTCAAAAGTAACTCAGTTACTTCAAGTTACTCGTTACTTTCAAAGTAACTAGTTACTAGGGAAAGTAACTTTGGTTTTACTCAGAATTCTCTTGTTAATGTGTTGCTTCCATAACTTTGCCAGTCTTCTAGCTTGCTTACTTGCCACAAGTGCACTGTGCCACCTACCAATAGAAAGGAAAAGATAATGTGCATATTTCCACGAGAGAAATCCCACGCCTGGACCGTCATTGACTGCTGCCATGATTCTAGCCTACGTCACAGAATCATGTGCGCCTTTTACATCCAACACAAAAACTGCAGTCGTGGTGCTTTCGATTGTACTCAGAACTCGGAAATTCTGCCTTCTGAATAGGAAGATGTAGGTAACACCAGACTGCAGCTGAGCTGCATACAGAGCTGGACTGGGACAAAAAAATCGTCCCGGGCATTTTGACTAGAGACCAGCCCACCATTATAGGAAAAATCATAAAGCCTTTGAATGAAAATAAACACTGTTGTGACAGTGATGTACACTGTTTTGATGGTATATACAGTGGGGCAAAAAAGTATTTAGTCAGCCACCGATTGTGCAAGTTCCCCCACTTAAAATGATGACAGAGGTCAGTAATTTGCACCAGAGGTACACTTCAACTGTGAGAGACAGAATGTGAAAAAAAAATCCATGAATCCACATGGTAGGATTTGTAAAGAATTTATTCGTAAATCAGGGTGGAAAATAAGTATTTGGTCAATAACAAAAATACAACTCAATACTTTGTAACATAACCTTTGTTGGCAATAACAGAGGTCAAACGTTTACTATAGGTCTTTACCAGGTTTGCACACACAGTAGCTGGTATTTTGGCCCATTCCTCCATGCAGATCTTCTCGAGAGCAGTGATGTTTTGGGGCTGTCGCCGAGAAACACGGACTTTCAACTCCCGCCACAGATTTTCTATGGGGTTGAGGTCTGGAGACTGGCTAGGCCACTCCAGGACTTTCAAATGCTTCTTACGGAGCCACTCCTTTGTTGCCCGGGCGGTGTGTTTTGGATCATTGTCATGTTGGAAGACCCAGCCTCGTTTCATCTTCAAAGTTCTCACTGATGGAAGGAGGTTCTGGCTCAAAATCTCACGATACATGGCCCCATTCATTCTGTCCTTAACACGGATCAGTCGTCCTGTCCCCTTGGCAGAAAAACAGCCCCATAGCATGATGTTTCCACCCCCATGCTTCACAGTAGGTATGGTGTTCTTGGGATGCAACTCAGTATTCTTCTTCCTCCAAACACGACGAGTTGAGTTTATACCAAAAAGTTCTACTTTGGTTTCATCTGACCACATGACATTCTCCCAATCCTCTGCTGTATCATCCATGTGCTCTCTGGCAAACTTCAGACGGGCCTGGACATGCACTGGCTTCAGCAGCGGAACACGTCTGGCACTGCGGGATTTGATTCCCTGCCGTTGTAGTGTGTTACTGATGGTGACCTTTGTTACTTTGGTCCCAGCTCTCTGCAGGTCATTCACCAGGTCCCCCCGTGTGGTTCTGGGATCTTTGCTCACCGTTCTCATGATCATTTTGACCCCACGGGATGAGATCTTGCGTGGAGCCCCAGATCGAGGGAGATTATCAGTGGTCTTGTATGTCTTCCATTTTCTGATGATTGCTCCCACAGTTGATTTTTTCACACCAAGCTGCTTGCCTATTGTAGATTCACTCTTCCCAGTCTGGTGCAGGTCTACAATACTTTTCCTGGTGTCCTTCGAAAGCTCTTTGGTCTTGGCCATGGCGGAGTTTGGAGTCTGACTGTTTGAGGCTGTGGACAGGTGTCTTTTATACAGATGATGAGTTCAAACAGGTGCCATTCATACAGGTAACGAGTGGGGGACAGAAAAGCTTCTTACAGAAGACGTTACAGGTCTGTGAGAGCCAGAGATTTTCCTTGTTTGAGGTGACCAAATACTTATTTTCCACCCTAATTTACGAATAAATTCTTTACAAATCCTACCATGTGGATTCATGGATTTTTTTTTCACATTCTGTCTCTCACAGTTGAAGTGTACCTCTGGTGCAAATTACTGACCTCTGTCATCATTTTAAGTGGGGGAACTTGCACAATCGGTGGCTGACTAAATACTTTTTTGCCCCACTGTATGCATCAATCTATCAATCGTTTGTTGTAAGATTCAGATAATTATTTTTTAAAAGCTAGACATTTTAAATGAGAATAAGAAAGAAAAGTATTTCTTTGTGCCCCCCTTTCCCCGTTAATGCCCTACCTGCCCCCCTGGCAACACTTCACTAGATCCGCACCTGCACAGTTACCAGCTGTCAGCTACCTAAAAAAGGATCCTGGGGTTATTTGTCTCTCAGAAACAGTTCATAACTTCCCTTCAACTCATTCATGTCACCTAAAAGGTAAACCTGTTTCTCCATCACCTGTTCAGCTCTCATGATTCAGTAAGGACATCTCCTGGTTTCATCTTCATGTTTCCCTCTCACCAGATAACCAAACCATATCATGACCAGCAGCTTTTGTGCAGCTGTTGCTCCAGCAAACATCAGCTGATACTAGAAATTAATATTAAATAAATTCTAACAACAGCTGATCAAGCTTAAACGTGCTGCTGTTGTTTAGCGCGACATCCGCTGGTTTCCTCTTTCGGCGCAAAGTGAGCGATAAACAAACAAGAGAGAAAAGACGATCAGCTGATCATTGATCAGTTTTCATGATTGAAGTAGAAACGGGAGAGGGAGGGGGAGAATGAAAGAAGAGGCAGCTGTGCAACAAAGACACAGAATAACTGCAGCTTTGTGCCTTTTTCATTGTAGCTGAATTACGGGACAAACTGTTCCTTTTCACCTCAATACGAAACGCGTAATATTTTCTCTGAATACCAGACGGGACGGTTGGCAACTCTAATAACTTATGAACAAAATAAAGTTCAACATCATTAACTTCATAGCACCCACCCAGCTGTATAGAAACTCCGTCATGCTAGCTAGCACGCAGTACGGAAAAAGTCAGAATAACGAAAATAAACTCCACCTAAACTTGGTTTATATCTGACCCAGATAGACTGCAGGTCATAACTTCTTACCTGAAGTTCAGTTCACACTTGGACCGGCGGCCGCCTCGGGTCTCTTTTCCTTCTGCGTCCCCTTTCCTTCATCCACCTGCTGGCCTCCACCACTTGCTAATGTTACTGAATCTGTGGAAGCTCCGCGATAGCCACCACACGAAGTAACGAGTAACGACCCTATCTAAATCCCAGTAACGAGTAACGCGTTCCTGGTTTTGGCATAATAACTAGTTACCGTGCTCGTTACCACAATAATAACGTAGTTACTGTAACGCGTTACTTAATAACGCGTTAGTCCCAACACTGATAACAACGGCCCGCTTGCATGCGCTACCAAAAATTGTGCTTTGGTGTGTATCTAATGGACGAAAGCCAAACCAGTTCCACACCACTGAAGTTGCACCATTTTAACAAACCAATCCTGGTTCATCTGTTTCGTTCAACAAACCGCTTCTGTCCTTCCCATTCTGAGCGATCGTGGCTCAAGAGTTGGGAGTTCGCCTTGTAATCGGAAGGTTGCCGGTTCTCTTGGACAGTCTCGGTCGTTGTGTCCTTGGGCAAGACACTTCACCTGTTGCCTACTGGTGGTGGTCAGAGGGCCCGGTGGCGCCAGTGTCCGGCAGCCTCGCCTCTGTCAGTGCGCCCCAGGGTGGCTGTGGCTACAATGTAGCTTACCATCACCAGTGTGTGAATGTGTGTGTGAATGGGTGGATGACTGGATATGTAAAGCGCTTTGGGGTCCTTAGGGACTAGTAAAGCGCTATATAAATACAGGCCATTTACCATTCTCCGTTGCCGCCATGCTTTTTCTGCCATGTGCGTCTGAAAACAAAGGCACTGCGCAGGCGCGTTTTAACCATATTCCATTGCGATATTTCATTTTCTTATCGCCTAACATTATACCGGTATTACCGTGAATAGGATATGGTATGGTATGATATGGCCCAGCCCTGTCTGTGTGTATGTGACATAATATGGATTACAAGCCATCTGTTTAGGACAAATTGGTGGATATCTAAAGTTTCACTTGAGTAGTAGATGTTGATGGTCTGGAAAAATACTCCACATGAAACTATGAAAACTTGTTGCGAGGTCACACATTTAAAAATTGACGTTTTACAGTGCTGCATAAACCCTGCTTTGAAATAGAGTGCTTAACTGAAACAGGTCTTTAAAGTTGAATCAAAATCAAATACAAAACAGGTAAAGCGATAAAATCTTGTGTTCCTTGCAGGTCAGGAACGTGTCCTGGAGTGGCCTTACAGCACATCTTTTGGGGACAATGAGGAGCCTGGTCAAGTAGAGATCTACAGCAGAGACTCTGAGTACTCAGACAATGGGCAAAGGGAAAACAGCATTTCTCCTTACTTCCACGAACCACCAAACCCTGACAGAGACCTTGAGAACCGAAGGAGTCCGTTGCCCCCTCCTCTGCCTCCAGCTACCAGACACAAAACTCAAGACTCACCTCGGAGCGCCAAAGTGTCATTTATTTTTGAGGGGAACCCACCCCTCAATAAATTTAAGAACTTACGCTATGAAAGACTGTTAGAGAGCCCGGAGGTACCCAACTACGGACCGCCCTACTTGCACAACAACACATACTTTCAGCAACAGGACAGAGAGCCATTTCAGCACGTCTATAGTAACATCATAAGCGAGGAAAGTAGTGAGGAGCTAAGGGAACTAGTTTATCGTGGCAATACAAGCGATCCAGACGAGGATTCTTGTGAAGAAGATTCCACTGGGGGGACGCCAGTGGGTGATGAGACACATGATGGTATCCAAGGGGAGGGCCTACCCACAGCAGCCGGCAAAGCTACCTTTCTCACACTTTCCGGTTCTACGGACGACATTATCGACCTGACGTCGCTGCCTCCTCCCGAGGGCGATGATGGTGTTGACGATGATGAAGACGACACCCTGCTGCAGACACTCAACCTTGCGATCGCAGCACCACCACCAGGCTTTCGCGACAGTTTGGATGAGGACGTTGCACCCGAGGGAAGGCCTCTAAGCACACGTGAAAATGACGATATTCCGGTTTCACTAATCGATGCCATTCCAACGCATGGGGAGGGGGAAGGGAGCAGGGGAGGGGAGAGAGGACTGGAAAATGCGGTCATGAATACACTGCAAGCGCTGCAAGCTCTCTCTGTCTCTGAACAGAAGCCTCCACCACCGCCACCACCCAGCGGTAACAATCCAGGTCTGTTGAATACTAATGCAGCAAAGTAATGTTGATGCCTTTATTTAGCACTGATTTTACAGCACTTTAACTTGACTGAGCCAGTGGTTACCAACTTTTCTTTGTCTTAAATTCTCCCTCCCTAGCTCTGTCAAATGGACTTTAAACTCATTTTAAACTAGATCTGAATTGCTTTCAGCTTACAATTTAGTCTTAACAATTACATATTTAGCAGCTATGGTCTGTAAACTGCCTCAATCATTAAACATAACTACTAGCTTGGTCAACATTGAGTAGCAACTAGTGGAGTAATTCAAACATTAATCCACTAGTTTTAGTTACAGTTCCACCCTAACCTTCAACATCCATTTAAGCTGTTAATTATGTTTACTGATACTTTCAAAAGTGTAACTATTACTTGTTGCTAAAAGTTTCATATGTTCATCTTCCGTTTTAGCTCAGTTTCAACTGCTGGCTACACATTTGCTAATTAAGGTTTTGCAGACAAGTGACCACGTGACATTAACTTGCCCACCATTTTGGATGTGTGACAACCATGTTGACACTGTGGGATCAAGCATGTAAGACAGTCGCAAAGGTCTAAAGACTGGTCCAACCCTCTGAAAACCACCGATTATGAGGAAAAAGTTTATATTCTCAACTGGTCACAAGGAGCGGCTGGAAGTTAATGGCAGTCTCTGAGAAAATTATTGCTAAAGTACTAGTCACGCAAGCCTAAAGACTGATCAATGACCTCTTGGCATCCACCTGTCACTAAGGAAAAATGCATATTCCCTAACCAGTTGGCAAAAACAAATATCTAGTTATGTCTTTCTAGGTTCCCAGTCATCTAGGGCATAGTAGTCTTGAGAGCTTGAAAAAGAAGACAACTGGACAGTTTCATTAGTTCTTAAAAATGATGGAGTGTCAACCTTCAGCGACCCCAATATGTTGCCTCAGTGATCTCCATAGGCCACATGATGGATTGGGGCAAGGTCTTGCAGTGGTTTCACCCATAACCCCATGTGATGATACTCATGCCCTTTTTCATACCTCAGCTCATGTGATGACTCATATGATCTACAGTGCTCAGGACTACTTCCAAAGGGGACAACTCCCACTAGGGGTTAAATACCTGAGACTCTACACCATTTTATAGAACTCAGAAAGGTTCTGGGATGAGAGGTGAAACATCTTGTAGAAGTACACTTGCCTTCTTTTTCAAGCTCTCAAGACTTTTAGCTAGGAATTTCGACAGTTAGCCATACCTTGGCTTAAAAATTAAAAATCAATCATATTCCTATTTTCAGACATCTATGTCAATTTCTAGTATATTTAGCTTGCATTTTATTTTTTTAACTATACTTTTAGCTACTACATCAAACTACTTCAACCATTTTCCTTACTTTTTGACCACTATGTATCTATTTACATCATATATCAGTGCAAACTATTTTAAATGTTTTACCATTTGCTTGCTTTTTTTTTCTTTCATATTTAGATTTACGACAATTAATTGCTAACTTTTAATGCTACCTGCCAGTCAGGGCCTTTGTTTAGGAGTCTATGGAGCAGAGTTAGCTGTTAGCCATATCAGGTACATGTGTTGTGCATTGTGCCTGCTAAATAGAATTAACAATATGTTTAGCTTGGTTCTCTGTCACTACTGTCTAAGATTTCATATTAACTGCTACTTCTGCACAAAATTGTTTTGGTGTAGATTCACAAGTTCATTTGGGATTCACTATAAGCTATGGAAAAAAAACCCAAAGATGTTCAGAGTTCTAACTGTCAAAGCTTTCAGCAGCAGATAAATTGAGATTGAATGATCTACATTTAACTTTGTATCTCTTATCACCTAGGTGTTTATATAGCTCATGGCTTTAGTCCAGAGTCATCCTCAGACTCTGGTAATGAGACCAACTCCTCAGAGATGACTGAGATCTCTGAACTAGCTGCTACTCACCGACTGAGCGAGAGCCACATGCGTCTTCTGGTGGCCACAAGGGAAGGATACCAACCTTTAATTGAAGAAAAAACTGAATTTCCTGTCTCCCCCAGTACCGGAGGAACAATACAAAAGAAACCTCGCAGTCCAACACGACACCTTCATCCTCCAGCAGTTCCTCCAAGACGGAGCCCTCAATTAAGCACCACATCATCACGGCCGGACAGCTCAGAAGTAAGGCCCCAGACTAATCTCTCAGCCACTCTTCAGCGCCCAAGCTCCACCACACCAGGAGGCAAGCACCATAAAAAATCAGCAGACTCCAGCGGAAAGTATAACACCTTCAGCACAAGGGAAGGATATCGAGGAGAGAGCATTGGGAGCCGCAGCCATCTTGACTTGGACCAGCGCACCTCATTCTGCGAACGAGAAGACAGCCAAAGAAGGCAGGATTCTTTTTTAGCAGAAAACTCTGTAGCCGAGAGCCATGGAGTCAACAGCCTCCCTCGTGATCATCATAGAAGTCCCCGCCCTTCCTCCATTATCTCTGACCGCTTCTCAGATGTTGTCAACTTGGGGGGCTGTGATGCAGATAACGGAGCTTCAGCTGCTGAGCAAGATGAACATCTAGTTGTAGCATCGTTGCTATCCCCAACCAAAAAATCTAGATCAGGGGGATCAGACCAGGGATCAGACCTACAGAGTGACCATCAGCCCATTTCGAGACAACAGAGTGTGGCCCGGCTGTGTGAATACCATCTAGCAAAAAGGATTTCAAATCTGCAAGGAGAAGCACACAGTTCACTGCAGGGCTCTCTGTGCTCATCACTGGATGCTGGTGGCAGCACGAACAGTAGCGTTTGTGCTACCCCAAATGATTCACCCCTTGGCCCTGGTGCCATTGAATCAAAACACCACCATCTGCAAAGGCACCCGCTTTCTAGTTCCTCCTCCTCGTTACTCAGGGTGTTAAACTATGAAGATAACAAACCCGGAACCCCCTTTGGCACCCCTGCCCAGAGTACTCAGGGAAAAGACCTCCACCCTCATGCAGATCCTGCCCTCCTTCGGAAAATGCTGCCCAATATTCACCAACCTTCCCCTGGGTCAGAACCGGGCCGGCCGTCCTCAGCCACACCATCTAAGCATAAAGACCCTTTAGGAAACAAGCGACTCCAGAATGATCAGCATGCTAAACAACAGGCCTGTCTGAAAGGGCTGAACCAGAAGGAAGGCAGCGAGGCCTACAGGCAATTGATTAACTATCTAACAGTCAGCCAGATGCATCAGGGAGGGAAGTTGCAGAGTGCGGGCATGGGAGGAGGAGTTAAAAAGGACACAAGGCGTTTTATTACTAGCAACCCCCAGCTTGTTGAAATGGCTAAAAATAGGGGAAACACCATCGCTCGCTGCCCGTGTATGCCTTCATCCATATCATCTCCATTCCTCAGCCCAAATGTAGTTAACCCTAATGCTGCTGCCATGCAGGCAGCAAACAAAAATGCACGGTCATACTATTCTGCAACACTTCCTACCAAACTCAAGAGAAGTCCTGATATGCATGCTCAGAGAAGGAATGAGACTTTAGATTTCAGGAAAGCTACTTCTGAGAGGAGGAGCTCCTTTTCTGGCCTAGAAAGTGAGCTAGAGAGGAGTGGTCTGGACCCAGAGCACTTTCTGTCCCTCTATAAGAGAGAGGGCTGTAACAGCCGCGACGGAGGACTTGCTACAGGCGGAAACCGTGAGGGGGGAGGTACCACTAGCCGTCATCCACCTCGATCAAGAAGCCAAGTTAGCAGCAAAGAGGAATGGTTCAGATCAGACCTGAAGTCAAAGCATGCAGTTCGTCAGTCCCGCCCTAACGATTCTCTTTGTTTCTCTGCTGCCCCCGGTGGTCAAAGAGCAGACCTCAACACTATCTCACTAGGAAGGGGAGACCACCCTTCTGCTTTTGTCAGGCAGGCATCAGCTGGTCCAAGAGCTTGCATTACATCTCCAACACCCAATCCTCAGAATCCACCTCCCCCACCACCTCCCCCACCACCTCCTTCTTTTTCCCAGCCTGTTCAAGTCAACACTAGTTCCAGCAATTCAGGATGCACACAGGACCCCAATCATTCTGTCCAGTCCCGGCCGAGTCAGAACCACATTCAGGCTGTCACCCCGACGCTACCACACACAGATCCCTTCAGTAGCCTGCAACGGGGCCGGGAGCTTAAACGGAGCTCTAGCAATGTAACTGCAAGTTCTGGTAGTGTTGAAGCTCTATTTGAGAAGCCCACCCGAAGCCGGAGCCAGCAGCCCCTGTCACTGTCTCTGCCCCCGCAAGGTGACACCAAAGTCCAGCGGAGACCAACTAGGAAGAGGCTCTCCAAGAGCTACTCCCAAGGCTCTGTGTCTTCCCACACCACATGCTGGTCCACAGGCAGTAGGGTAGACAGTAGAAGGGCATCTGTGGCTTTTCCATTGCAGAAAGATGCGAAACAAATGAAGGGCTCTCAAAAACTGGACACAAGTCCCTGGAGATGTAATGGGCCCTTTAGTTACTGTTTCTTTAAACGTAAGAGTGAGGGCGAAGAGGATGAGATCGAATGGGAGAGGCCCAGACGAAGTCGCAGTGGACCTGATTTCGAGGATAACGGTGCTGCTTCAGCCATATTCCCCTGCGGTTCCGCACTGGACGCTGCTGGCGAGCAGCTGTATGGCGAGGTCCTTAATAACATGAGCTTCAGTGACCGACTGGCACGAATCAACGCCCTCAAAGACCACATGTACGGTTTCCCTTCCGGCTTCACTGATGCCCGCCGTGATGCCAGCGAGCTCATCGCATTAGTGAGATCCAGCATAGGTCGCTGTGAGCGCGGCATCCAGATGCCTAACCAGGATGTATCACAGTATAAACAGCTCCTCTCCGTTGAGTCAAAAGAATTAGGCCGGGCGTGCCGGAGGATGGCACAGGCCCACAGCAGTCCAGAGGAAATGCTGCTAGCCGTGACTTGTAGCTTTCAGGTGCTTTGTTGTCTCTGCGAAGCTTGCATGTGTCTGGTTAGGGGACTCGGAGCCTCAGCCTCACACCAACAGAGAGAAGTCGTGGCAAAGGTTGACGAGGTTGTTATGAACTATATCTGTTTGCTCAAAGCAGCTGAGGCTGCCACTGTTGGAGCGCCAGGGGAGCACAGCATGAAAGCCCTGGTCCGCCACTCTAGTACCATGTCAGCCATTGCTAACGCACTCACCCGCTCCCTTAAAACGCTGCTTAGCAAGTAGAGGCTACTCCTTATGATTTATAGTGTGGCCTCTGCTGTCAGCGGGAGTATGTCTTTAAGCGTCTTGTCGTCTTTGAGTCAGCTGTAAGAGTCATGTATTTTTCATAAAGGTTTAGAGCTGTCTCCATATCAAAGTTTAAAAAGCAAAAGGCAGGAGTTAGACTAAACATTAAAGTTACATAACATTTACAATGAATAGATGTATAAGATGCTTAAAGAGTCCTCTGACTGCACTTGCTTTTTTTCTGATGACAATATTGTAATGCATATTTACAAAGCCATACTGTCACAGACCTTTGTAATATGATATGTACCTAATAGAAATTATACCCTTTTAAGTGTGCATTATGTAAGTTATTTAGAAAATGTGTATATAATGTACATAATTAATTATCAAATTTACTGTAGCAGTTTCAAGAAGCCATCGAGTATTCAGTTTAACCCTCTCAGGCTCAGATTAAACTTTTTGTTGCTAATGCACAACCAAGTCCTGCAGTGGTACATCTGAGTAAAAAAAAACTCATAAAATATGTATGTGGGGTAATCAGGTTGTTAGTTTTTAAATGTTGCAAATCAGCAACACCTGCCTGGAGAGGGTTAATTTGCTTTGATACTGTGCAGGGCTAGGGGTGACTTCACTTTCAGTTCAATCAGTTCACGAGCAGCAGTTTTACAATAACTGTATTTATTTTAAAAGAAAATGTACCTCTAGACATGTAAGTAAAAAAACAAGTTTCATTGTCAGTCCAGTGAGGAAGCGGTATAGTTATATTTAAATGCTCTAAAATGACTGTGTAACAGTGAGCTGATTTTAACAGATTACATTATGATGCTTGTTTTTCTTTCTTTGGTTTTTGTTTATTTTACAAGATGACTGGAAAATTCAGTAAAAGTGTTGAACATACAGGTTACACTAAACATTGCACTTCATTCACACAACCACTTTGTATTCTACCACTAATCTACTACCACTTAGATTATTTTGCTATATATATATTTAAAAAAAGAAATATATAATTTCCCCCAACATCAAATATAAACTTTGCTAAACTTTTGCTAACTTAGCAAAAGTTTAGCAAAGTTTATATTTGATGTTGGGGGAACATCAACATCAACATATATATATATATATATATATATATATATATATATATATATATATATATATATATATATATATATATATATATATATATATAACTTAGCAAAGTTTAAAGGCATATTTCAGATTGAACACACTGTGTGGATTATATCCGATTACTTTTTTAGTTTGTTTTTTTATTACCATCGCTTTTGGAATGAGTTTTGTGCGTGAATGATTTACTAAACCACGCTGTGTATCAAGATGTGGTTATGTCTCTCAACAAAGAAGAAATCACTGCTTTTTTTCAGCAACCCACCAACCAACCTATTAAAAGATATTTTGCAGAAAAACTTGTCTTATTCCATGCAGCTTTGGTTTGAATGAGTTACTACAACATGCAATCATGCTGTGATTTGTTTTGTAAAGTTTGCCATCCTAAAATCAACAGCCATTTATTTTAATGTCTGTTTCATAAAAGGTACTGTCTGTCAGTTTACATGCGATTTATTGGGGGATATATTAAAATACCCCCCTTTTTAAACTGACAGTGAAATGTGAATCTATTTAAACTAATGTCTAGTGTAAAACTACTCATTTTCCTGATATTTCTCTCACACAGTGGAAATTTTAAGTTGTCTTTTCACAGTAATATTTCAGTCTTTATATCAGTTGAGGAGGTATGGATTGGGTGTTAAAGCACATTGCTATATATTACAGGTAATTTGACATACATGCATTAACAATCAACTGGTACAGACAGGAGACGATGCTAGGGATAGGGTGAATGGATGCAGATGGCTTGCTGTGTTTACCCTTAAGGGGAGGAGCCAAAAGAAGAAGAGGAGTGTTATCTTAATGCATGCTCAATCATCCAGGTAAGTAAATCTCCAAAAGTTGATTCTGTTCCAGGTAGGAACGCTGGTTTGAGCAGGGAGTCAAGGAGGCCATTTACGTGAAAAGGGAAAGACCATCTCTGAATCGAGGAGGGGGCTTAAGAGTACATCTTTTGCCATCTTGCAATGCTGTGATTGCAGCAATTCCCCCACTCTCTGTGAATGGTATTCATGGCCATTGATCAGTGGGCTTTGATCAGTGGGCTTTGATCAGTGGTTGTTTATCAATGGTCATGAGAATTTGCCCATTGTTCCTTCAGTGGTGCTAGTTTCAGTCATTATGCAAATGTACTGTTTATAAGATTGGGGAAACCTGCAGTCAGCTGAGACTGACGAAGTCACTTGGATGAGTGACGAAACGTTTCTCCCACTGAAAACACTACATCCAGATGAATAGAATCAACTCGGGAGAAGAGGAGAGATAGTGTCATCCTGCTGAGACAGACGGACCTTCCAGCAGAGAACCCAGGTTAATGTGCCTGCAGTATCCTTCTAGTCCACTTTGACTTTGGTCAAAAGCAGCCTAGTAGCATTAAAATGAAAAGATATCCAAGTATAGTTTAGCTAGTTTTAAAACTACAAATCTGGCGATTTGTAACTGTAACTGTAAGGTAAGAAATTAAGTATCTAACTACTTCTGACAATCATACACAATCCTAAATGAAGAGATCTCTGCTAACCAAGTGTCTCTATTAGAACCCCATAGCAGCAGCTGGTGTTATCGGTACTGACCCATAAATGGAAATTAAAAAGTAAAGAAGAGACAGGAGAAACACCCGTCAAACATATGGTGAGCGTTGACCCCAATTGTTGCATAGTTTGTCCACTAGAGGTCACTCTGCAACTTCCTAGTTGGTAATACAAGTTTGTAATACTACAAAAACAACAACCAGGCGATCAGTATGTAAATAACTACAGATAAAGAACAGTCGGGAAATCTACTTGTGTTTTGTGTATTGGAAAGAAAAAGAAAATCGGCCAATATATGGGAGTATCCAATTTTTAAATCACCAAATATCGGCATTGATGTCAGCCTTAAAAACCCTATTTTGTTTGTACTATAGTCTCTGTAACCCTATGTCTGTGTGTAAGAGAAGAGATATGACATTTAAAAATACCAATAATAATAATAACCAAATGGAAGTTCGGGGTCGCCATGCAAAACTATCCCCATATCAAATGTTCGAATCTGCAAGATTCTTACAGGCCTACAAGTAAGCATTGCCTCACATATGCTATATGTACTGCACTTCCTCTCTCCGTCCATGGCAGAGATGTATCATGCACGCGGGTCTCAAGCCATGCAGTTTACTACCTAAAGGGCTCTGGGTTCAGCCACAGCTGGCTGTTCGTTCACGTGATGTTTTCCCCAAGAGCCAAAGAGAAGTAGAGAAGAGTACGTGCAGGACGGAGAAGTATGTTTAATTTGCATACTGGGCGCCTGTTCTGAGCATGTCGTGATGTCTAACCAATCAGGTCAGCGAATCCCACAAACCACGCCCGCGCGGTAACTCGTGTCGCGCGCTTCACAATCAGCATTGTACTAGTGTGCAAGTGAAAGAACCAAAAGTTACAAGCGTCTTTTTGTCACCGTTTCAGCAGGTTTACCTGACAGGAGGACTTTTTGTGTAGCAAGTTAAACTCAGGCAGAGCTCAAAGAACTGCGAGGACGTCTTCGGAACAAGCTCGTGGCTGCCGAGTTTAAAGTGCTACCAGCGTGGAGAAGTTATTGTTCGCCACTCCGTGGGGTTTAAATTTCGGCTAACAGAAGCGCCCCAGGCCGAAGCAGGTTGTAAGCCCCGAGTGTTATAAACCGTAAGTTAAGTCGCAATGGCAGCTGTGTGCCAGCCACGACGGGCCTTGGCGGAAATACCTGCTCCACAGCCCAAAATTGCCGGTGAGTTTTTAGCTTTTCATTTAACATGTGTAACTTGTTGTTTGGAGAGAGGCGCCACCCTGCTCGAGCTATCGAGGCGCTCGCGCCCACTACATGTCGATAACAGCGCCAAATTTGAAAAAACAAAAAAAACAATTAAAAGTATTTCTGGTAGTTTCGTATCATGCTGTGAGTGTAAAATTATGTTAAATATTTTAACAATGCAACTTTTAAAAATATTAAATTCTTTACAGCTCGAATGAGGAGGTCCTACTTGGAAATATTAAGTTCACGTATGGTCCCGACCCCGTCCCCACTTCCAAGAGGAAGAAACACAGCCGCAAGCACAAAGCGTATGCAGTCATGTAAGTTACGCTGTTAACCTTAAGTTAATTGTAGCTATACTTGCTGAGCTGATATGCGGTTGATTTTGTGATCTGACCTTATTGGAAGCTACATGGCAAAAAACAAAACGCGCTTGATATTAGAAAGGGAGTTAAGGGCTAACTTTGCTTGGTGTTCCCTGGTTTTGCAGTGGACTTGGCAGTTGGTGGAGCGTGGAGAGGAAGGCTAGAGGAGCAGTGTGAGAAGATGGATGAGCACCACACACCGCTCTCCAAACAGCAGCTTGTGCAGCTCATTAGATCCCTCATCTTGGTCGAACAGGTATTCATCAGTGGACAATTGAGCTTATAGTAAAGCTAATGCGGCAGTGTTTTTGAAGAAACGCTGCGATTGACATAATTTAACAAGGCGTGCATTCCTGTTGTACCCTAGAGCCAAGAGCCCAGGGTCATGGCATCAGACCTGAAGTATCTACAGGAAGACCTGCAGCTAAAGAAGGCCAATGTTTACAGGTCCATACCTTACTCACGGTTTGGATCCAACAGGGACGCTCACTGTTACAGAAAGGCATACCCTCACCTGGTGGCATTCAAAGTGAGTCTTTGTCATGCACAGTTGTGTTTTTAGGCCTTTAAAAGTAGGTTCTTTAAGGCTGCTATTTGTGTCCAGTGGAGATCTCCTTTTGCTATTCTTAAGTACATTTATGTCACATTAAACACCTCCTCGTCTTCCACCTCAGGTTTCGTGTCAGGAGTGGGGCCAAGTTCTGCTGAGGAACAAAGATTGGGACGCCGTGTTGGAGCACTCACTGATGGCGTGGCGTTACACCAGTGAGCTGCCGCAGTGGGACACTGCGAGCCACAACGCCCTTCGAGAGCAGTGTTACAGCATCCTGGTGGCTCACAGCCTCACCGCTCTCCAGCACTATTCCCCCGAACCCAACAGAGGACGCGAGCTGCTCAGAAGGTAACACTCATTTTGCTCTGATGCGGGATGCCACGGCACCCACCCGCCCCCTTCCTTGTAGTGAGGTTTAGGCAGAGGATTGCACTATAAACACCTCAGTTTGGTTAGAACATAATACTTGTACATGCATGTGGGTGGTGTTTATATACACCAACGGCTTTCCGCAACCTCTCTGCTGATGGGCTGGCAACAAACTATTGACTTGAATATCAAGTTTAAGCAAAGCATCATGGACATCCTACTGAAGTCTGTCACCTGTTGAGTGCAAGTTTACACACCTTTCAACACCGATTCACAGATCACGAATGTGTTTGCCTCTCCACTTTCTTCCATGCGCCTGTCAGTCATTTTAGCAGCTAAAGTGAATTGAGCTTCACTTTGTGTTCTGAGGTTGTTGCTAACATTTGCTAATGTTCTGTTGGCACTGTGTAGACTCTAAATAAACTTGGTGCAAAAAAGCTTTTATTTATAGATTTAAGATTATTTAAGAGCAAAAAATAATATATAACAGGGAGTTATTAGTGCAAGTGTGACTAGATGTTTTTCAATCAACCCTAACAGATGGCTCTAATCTTTTTGTCTCTAGAATGAAGATGGCTCAGCTGTATAGCCAGTCAATTGTTCCCTGCATACAGGAGTTGCAGAGGATAATGGAATGTCTCGATGACTCATCCATGGATACAAAATGAAAGGAGAAACCGGCAAAAGAGTGCAAACTGTGGATGACCAAAAAAAAAAAAGTGCTTTATGTGTGGTGATGGGCCAGAAACATTGAACACATTAGTGTTTGTGTTAAACCACTACAATATTCTTCCAAAGGGCACGGTGGCAAGTGCAAAATGAACAAAATGAATAATGCCGGTTTCAAAGGGTAATAAATAATACTTCCTAAATGGCTGAAAATGGCATTTTAACAGCATGTGGAAAGTGTTATTTTAAGAGTTGTTGCACTGCACAATGGCAGAGTATTAATTAATGTAACAGTTTGTTCATACATTACCAGCCTATATGAAAATGGAGAAGGAGCATTTACATTCCGAAAAGCATCCACTTGGTGCTTACTGTTAAAATGTTTGTATACTTTTAGACATCATATAGTTTCATCTGTGTCGAGGGCTGAAATATAAAAAGTATGAAATTTCCCCTGCTTGTTGTTTTTGCAGGGTAGTGTATATATGTTCTTGTTACTGTTTACATTACTTGAAGCTGTGGCCTTTGTCTTAGACTATAGTAATCTATCTTGTGTGTACAGATACTCATCTGTCAATGATTGCACTGTTGTTTGTCCTGAAAACTTGAACAATTTTGATAAGACTCCTAATTTAATTAAAGACGTTCTTTAAACTGCACTCATGTGTCTTTGTTTTGTGCGAGTGCTTTGCATGCATGCCAAGCACTGTGAACCTAGACGATCTGAGGACAGTGCTGTTTTCATGTAGTAACTCTAAAGTTTCTAAGTGTGGTGTGTTTTGTTTTTTTGTTTTGTTTTTTTTGTTTTGTTTTGGGGGGTTCCCCCCCCCCCCCCCCCCCAACCTCTCTGTTTCTATGCCCACAGTTTTATCTGAAATGGATCATAGGCTGTGGCTTGTAGGCTCCGAGAGTTGATTTGTATTGTTCAGTTTGTAAAGTTGATTGGAAACAGTTTCTCAAAGATAGGCCATTATAGAATTAATTGACCAATAAGTTGATCGTAAGTCTATCTTGGCAGTGTCAGAGTTGTCGTGCTCTTTGAGTTCCCATTTTGTACCACTAGGTGGAGCCCATGTAGCACGATTCTCCACAGGTGTTTGTGTTTCCAGAGTCAGGCTTGTGACTTCAGAGGAGAGGCAATATTAATGCCACTGGAGAAACAGCTGTTGCCATGGCACTCTGTAAAGTGAATATTAAATAATTTTAAATGCTATTTACGGTTTGAGATAATGAATGGGCGGATGATAGGGTGAGAGGCTGCTGGATGACAAGCAGACTTCCTGCTGCAGCAATGTTATTTCTGTTTGGAGAGTTGGATCTCCTGTTATATCTTCAGCTTTTGTAAGAGGATATCACAAAATCCAAGATTAATACAATTATTTGTCTCCATGGTGTTGCAGAGTGGAACCTATTAATATTACTGCCTATGGCAACTCATGCAAATGTGGCTAACCCACTCACGTAACTTTGGTGTTAATTTATTATCCGTAGGCTGGAAGTGAAATGGCTAGGCTCACGATAGTCCTGGTTCTGTTAACATAGCCCACATACAGACCTCCAACCTACAAAACAAATAATACCAAAGAAGAGAACAGTGCCATCCCAACAATTTAGCTTTCAGAGACTGCACTGATAGAAAAAAGAAAAGCTTAGCAGTAATACAGAAATTTCATGTTGTGCATTTTGTTCAATCTGTAAGCGTTGAGCTTTTTCACAAATACCCTAAAGGCATGATGGGGTTCTCACCTTTCACTAGCACTACAAGAAAATGGGTCTCAAAGGATCTCTGGAGAAGCCACCATGAAATCCTTAGCGAGATCAGAAACTTGGAATCAAATGCACAATGTTGAATGTGTGTAATATTCTGTGATCTTGTAGAGGAAATATTGTTTAAAGAAGTCCACACCGATGCAGTGCACACACACACACAAAAACAACTATCAGTGCATTACAGCTCCCCTGTGCCTTGGATGTGTTTTTGAGGTTGTCTTCACTACAGTGCCAGCATCACAGAGGTTTGAGCTACAAAGAAAGACCTCCCTGTTTGCTTGCCTCTCTGCATAGCAGTAAATTCTGTATTTTATCTCCACACTATAAACACCCCAAACAGTGCCCGCTTATATCCCCAATAGATTCTGTCACTCGAGGTTAGTCCGAGAGGGAATGAAAGAATATTTCACATTTTCAATTATTGCCTTCGAATTCGGGCTTAAGGAGCCGCATTACTCTACGGAGCTAAGATTTTTATGTTTATGTTGAACTGTTTCCAGTGTGTCTCTTATATCAAATTGGAAATGCAGAGTACTTTGTTTTCCACAGCAAAGGAAACATCCACCCTGAAACACTATCTGTACCTAGTCTTCATGGTTCTGGTGTCTCATCTTACAAAAGATAATAAAGCTAAAACAAAACAGTGAAATATTGAAATATCTGTCTTAAAAGAAGCACAAATTAGTGTATAAATTTATTTCTACACATGCATGGGTGTCTTTTAAACAGGAAGTTTTCCTTTAAAAAAAACCCCATCTTCATCCATAATGATGTCAAGAACTTGACAAAGAAAAGTCTTTTATCCCTAACTGTACAGAAATGTTTCCATGTAGGTTAAAGGTGTAAAACACACAGAAAAGCTAAGCTAACAAAAATACCCATGTATGTGTGTACAGGCCATCAGGTAACAGGAGTTAAGATGTGCAGTTATATTTTAAAATAAAAAAACGTTTATGGAGGCTACAGTAGCAACACTAAAGTAGGAGTAGCACTGCTAACAAACAGCTAACAGTATTGTACAACAGAGTACTGTAACTGTTTTAACATTAAAAAGATGTAATGTTGTAATTTAACACAGAAAATTCTTACAGTACCTGCTCAAACATAATAGAGCCATAATAAACAGTGTGTCTGCTTATGAGATGGAAGAGGCAGTTCCTCCAGTATTGCTGCTACTTTTGTTCTTTCCACCTGCACATTCAAACCAAAGCTGTGAGGCTCCAGGTCTCCGAGTGGCATAAACGTGTTATCCTGGATGGCAGGTACTAGCACAATTTGTTATTTAAATTGGAAGGCTTGTTGTTTATACTAGCACATACTTGTAGCCAATCTGGAAATAAGATACCCATATGCTATTTAAATTTTTAGATAGCAACATTTACCTGAACTGACCTTTAAATACGGACCATTCATTAGCTTAAGGATTAGGGATGGGTACCGGTGTCCGGTGCCATGATGGCACCGGTTCTGACATAAACGGTAGTAACCAGACCGAAAAGCAGCGCACATTTCGGTGCTTTATTTCGATGCTTTTTTTTCCTGAGCTGTGATACACTTCTAGCCAATCATTTTACGTTTCCCAAGATAGTAGGCGGGGCCAGGTACGTACGTTCTGAGCTACAGATTAAAAATGTCCAAGGCGAAGCGGTCAAAAGTCTGGTTGTACTTCACAGCAAAATATGCAAACTCAGCAGCCTGCAACAAGTGCTTTAAGCTGATACTGTGATACTGTCAAAGGAGGAAACCCCTCAAATCCGATGAAACACCTGGCGACGCATAGCGTTTTTTTTTAAAAGCCGAGAAATGCGCCGTATTTGATAGCTTGCTGCGAGACCTCACACTGTGCACGTTGGGTGGGTTGCCAGTTATCGGACCCGGAGCAACATCCCCCAAAAACCCGAAGAATAGAGTCCTGGCCCCTAGCCCTGCCAGTGTAGCAGAAATGATGAGGATATTGATGCAGCAGCAGCCGTTCTTCTCTGCGTGAGTCGCTTAATGTTGTTCGAGTGTAATTTACGTTGAGTAGGCTAACCACGTTATTACATTAATGCATGTAAGGTGAAATAGCAAACATCATCATAGCTACATGCGGCTGTCCTCTTGTTTGATGGCAGATACTCCCTTCACCCTGGACAAAAAGGCTAAAATGACCAAAGAAAAAGTGGGAAACAGCTGAACATGAGAGGTTTTTGGACAAAGTTTGTGTTTTTTTACCATTGTTTAAGCACTGCTTCCAGCCAAGAGTGATACCATATATGCCCCATAGCTGCAGAAAAGGCTAACATTGTTATCTTTTTACAAAAAACAAACAAACAGCTGAACATGAGAGGTTTTTGGACAAAGTTTGTGTTCTCCATTCTTTAAGCACCGGTTCGAGCACCGTTTAAGCACCGGCACCGTTTCAAAAGTACCGATTTGGCACCGGTATCGGATAAAACCTAAACGATACCCATCCCTATTAAGGATTAACACCTTTTTGCTATATGTAGCGCCTGAATTAGAAAAACAAGTAGCAAATTTGTAAACCATAAAAAGAAATGCAGCATAAAATAAATACACAGGATAAAGAAAACTGAATGTACCAAAAGAAAAAAAAGCTACAACACTTCATCCTAAAATAGCTCCTGCAATGCCCTGGACATCACAGATGGATTGTGCACCCAAGGAATGACTAATTCCCGCTGCTAGAATGTCAGGTTTGCATTGGTGGGTTTTATCTTCTTGCAGAGCTTCTTTTCATTCCTCTCTAGCTGTCTAATATGGGACTGATTTACACCTGGGATGCCAGGTGAGTGTAATTAACAGTAATTAACTAGCTGTGAGGATGGAAAACCAACACCCGTGAGTCCCAAGGAGTTACAGAAGGGGCTCAGAATGAGCGAACACAGTGACAGAGTGTTTGCACATGACTTCAATAGTCCTAACATAGCTAAATTCCTCTCATAGACATCTGCACTCGCATTCAAACATCTGTCACTTCAGCTTGGGCAAATAGAGCTGGAAGGGGGGGAGAAAGAGCACTTTGGATTTATCATTATAATTCCAGCTACATGGCTTCAAAGACCTGAGCAGGTACCAAGGACGGTGATAAGAAAAGCAAGGACAAAACCTGCTGCCTCAGTCCTAGAGATGCCCTTTACAGTCTTACACCGTTCAACTTTAATAATGCTGTATAAGTGTAGTCTCCTTCAAAATAATAAACATTGTCTTTTTTTCTCTTCGTGCTAGCAGAGCTATGAGCTAGTTTTTCCTGTTGCTAGTAATCTCTGAAAGGGATAAAAGTTAATAACTCAATGGGTAAAAAAGAAAAAAAGGAAGGAACACCATGTACAATTTTGAGAACCCTATGAGAATTGAGCTTTAAGATAAGTTTTCAGACCCTAATTAGCCTGTTAGGGCTATGGCTTGTTAACAATCATTATAAGGAAAGGCCAAGCTATGAAAGTTTCAAAGCAAGTGGTGCCGAATGTCACGAAAAGATTATCTTTCCTAGGTTTAAGCATGGGGTTGAATCAGTCGGGCTGCTGGCTTGAGTTGCAGCCTGTGGCAATGGTAGAGAGAAGGATAGATTCATTTAAAAACCAGCAAAATTCTGGAAGGATCTCATTGTGATAATGATCCAAAACAGAGCCAGGAATCTTCCATGGGCTACCTCAAAACATGCAAGATCAAGGTTTTATCATGGCCGGCAGGGGCAGTCAATTCTTTCTCTTAGTTTTTTTGAAACTATGAGTTGTTGCTTTAACTATTTAAAAAGTCATCTGGCATTGTATAATACAGATCGCCGCTAATTACTGTTTGCAGGGGAATATTATTGATTGTCGGAATTTTAATGAAATTCTTACTGAATGTTGATTTGGATTTGAAGCTAATCATTTCTGTCTGATAAGATTTAAAGCGCTGAGGCTGCAGCGCTCACAGGCAAAGGTGTTTGAAATAGAACAAAAATAAGCGAAACCGTTTTCTATAAATGGCGTGAACTCTGAATCCTGACACCTGAAACATTTATTTTTTCATCTTTGGTCTAAATTATCTGGTAAACCTTTCTCCCAGCAAATATTTTGACATGTCACAGCAGGAGAACGTGCAGGTAACAACAACAGGGTTTCATTCCATTGAAGTTACCCAGGAAGCTAATTGTGCTTTTCCAGCAATGTTAAGTCTTTTTTAAGACAATGCCTGCTGTGTTACTCTGATTTCATATGACATATTGTTGTGTTGCATAACACATAATTCTAAATGGGGTTCTGATATATATTAAAAATATCTATAGTCTTTAACCTTGGCTCCTCCACGAGAGGCCCGTGGAGGGTCCTGTGAAGTATCTTAGCTGTTTCTAGGACTGAGCTCTTCTGGACAGAGATCTTGGATGTTGTTCCTGGAATCTGCTGGAGCCACTCGCCCAGCTTAGGAGCCCTGAGTACTCTGACTACTCTAATTACCATTGTTGCCTCCAGCCTATACATCTTCTCTAGCTCCTCTCTCAACCCTTG
This sequence comes from Rhamphochromis sp. 'chilingali', assembly GCF_963969265.1. Taxonomy (NCBI): domain Eukaryota; kingdom Metazoa; phylum Chordata; class Actinopteri; order Cichliformes; family Cichlidae; genus Rhamphochromis; species Rhamphochromis sp. 'chilingali'. The sequence goes on along the minus strand of NC_137931.1, from coordinate 8,868,318 downwards.
GTATCTCTAAAGCTTCTCATGTTCCTACTTCTTAATGTATCTGGTTGGTTAGCCATCACCAGTTTGTCCGTCTGTATCTCGAAGTCCCACAGGATCTTAACTTCCAGGCCATACTCGGTACAAATGTTCCTGTACACTATGCCAGCTGCTTGGTTATGGCGTTCCCTGCCTGCTAGCATCTTGCACCCTGTTGTTATGTCCGGACTGTCTCAGAGGGATCTTTGCACAGCCTGCATCTGAGATCTAGACCCCGTGTCTATCGAACTTGTGTTTGGACCTTGATCCTTTGCTGCCACGTTTGGGGCCTTTGTTCTGGCTTTCAGTCCAGTTTTGCCAAGCCACTAGTAGGATTTTTCAACATCACCCACTCCTTTTATCTGCCAGTGGTACATGATGTCTGTGTGTGCACACAAAATAAAAAAATGAAATTCTGTATGAGAATTAGTGAGCTTATTACAGTTGCCAGTAGGTTTTGCTACCTTTGGAGTCAAGCTTGTATTGATTTTCTTACCTTGTCAGTTTGTGTGTGTGTGCTTTGGTGGTAAGTAGCTTAGAATTAAACTACATACAAGTGCATCAAAAACTAACCTGATAGTAAAAACATGCGCTTTCTGGTCTAAGAGAAACATCAAGTCTGACAGGTGAAGAATTTGCTTGCAGACTTAAGCAGTTTCATACACTGCTGTGTGTGTGTGCGTGTATATGTGTGAGCATAGCAAAAACTGAGCACACCTACTGTAGGGGAACTACATCAAAGGTGGTTGTTGGTGGAGTTCTTCGGCACGTGTTTGTAGCTATCAGAGATTTAGGCAGTGAATATCTCTTGGGCGATTGTCCATTTTTAGACATCTCGTAATGTTTGTAAAATATCCTTCACAACTAACAATCTCTGATGTACCTTACCCTCAGCTTCATCTCAGTTTTCATAAAAAGCATAATAATATGATCAATAATTGTTTGAAGAAAACAACATCCTTGATTGTTGACCTATTGCCATTGCTGTCAACAGCAACCTTTTTTGATGCTAGACAGAGCATTGCTGTCGCAAAGCTTTCTACTAGGTGTAACTTCAGTCGGAGAGTATAGCAACGGTTAAGGATACAGTCATGAAACTTTACAGGTAGCTGAGATCAGACTTAATGAGTCACTTCTTTACAACATACGGGATCAATCTCCCACTATAACACCCCTTCGGATTCCATTATCCCGCACCATGCTCAACCCTGGGGCATAAATGAGCACCACATAGTCAAACCAACTGACAAGGCACATTTACATATAGGATGTCCTTTAGCGTGTGTGCCGTCATGCCCTGGATTATGATATAAAGCTGAATTTATCATTATGAGATGTGCCTTCACACAAGTGGCTGACACTGTTGCCAGCATTCACACGATGTGCGCCTCTGTTGTTCATTAATTTTGTTGCCAAAACACTAGTTGTTGGTAGATTTTGTCTGCTTGAGTTAATTTATTCTCTTCCAGTCAATTAGAAACATGGAGTCAGAAGAATCAGTCAGCTTGGTGTGAGCTGTGTTGATGCAATGTGTAGTTACAGAAGGTAAAAAAAAGTATTGAACACGTCACCAAATTTCTAAGTAAATATATATTTTAAAGGCAACGTTGGTAACAGCCCATCCAATCCACACATGCAAAAAAAAAAAAAAAAAAAAATCAAACCATAAATGTCTATAAGGGAAATAGTATAGAACACGCTTACTGAGATTTATTTATTACTTAGTACAAAAGCCTTTGCTGATGACAGCTTTGAGAATGCTGAATGCATTGTTCAGGTGTTCTTCCACACAAACAGTCTTTCATTGGTCCCTTTTGTGAACTCTGAGCTTTAGTTCCTTCTGTAGCTCGTTGGCTGGATTCTGGTCAGATGATTGGCCCGGCCAGCTTTATTTTTTATCTGAAACTAGTTGAGTTTCCTTGGCTGTGTTCAGGATCGTCTTCTCGCTGAAACATCCACTCTCATTTCATCTTCATCATCCTAGTTGATGGAAGCAGCTTTTATATTTGGTGTGGTGCTTTTGGAGTGACAGGCAGTGCCTTTTGACCTCCAAACACGGTGTGTATTATGGCATCAAAGAGGTCGATTTCCAGAGTTTCTAGTACTCTTGCCAGGACTGACTTCCCTGCCCCCCAGGTTGCAGTCATTTCAGATCAGTTAGAATCTGCAAATGATGACTTTCAAACTGTGGTTAAATTAATCAAGCTCACATAAACTAGGGAAACACTGAATGCGTTAAGGTCGCTACACAAGACAGCCCCTTTATTTACACGTCCTTGCTAAGATAAGCTATCCAGCTTTGTGTCTGGCTAAACACACACATAATAATGGAATCAGTCTCCTCGTTTAACTCATGACAGGAGAGTGAACAAGCATTTTTTTCTTTAAAATGAATGAAACTCCCTCTTTAATCAAGTCAGAATTACCATAGAATGACAATATCATGACTTCACGTTTAAAAAAAAAGATATCATCATTTTTTTATCTTTTCCAATGGTACTGCAGTGTGGTGTCCAAACATTGAGATTAACATGCAAATGTAATCAGCAGCCTCTCTGTCAACTGCACTTCAAAGCACAATGGAGCACTTGAATCACTCTTTTTTTTAATCAATACGCTAATTTTGATTTTATTGTTGTTGAAGTGTTTGGTGTCAAATTTTTTGTTCTTTTTTTTCTTCTCACATGTACAAAGCATTCAATTTATTTTATTTCCAGATAGTAAACCCAGTATTTATGCGATTCGATTTTTTTTTAGAGAAGAATCTTTTTGTGGCAAAAGGTCAAAAGAAATTAGTCTACTTGGAATGAAAGAATGTGCAATAATATGTAGCTTCACAAAGAGATCTGCTGCTGTGTTTTACATTGTTTTTCTGACATTTCTTCTTTTAAAGAGTCTGCACAGCAGAGAGAAGCAGACCAAAAAAAAGGAGGATGAAGAATGTAACAAAGGTCAAAAGTCTTGTTTGTAGTAAGGCTCAGGCTCAGGCTTACTTGGCTTATATGTAAGACTCGGATGGTTACGTGACTCGAACACTAAGCATATTAAAATGTCTTTGACTACTGACAAAGAGTGAGCATCATTTGGCAGGATGTGTTTCAGAGAGCATAAATGACCACGTAATGGCACTGTCAAAACGAATCATGTCAAGCTGTTTTAGATCTCTAAAATGTTTGACTCCCGCATCTAGTCTCTCGACTGCAAATGTTTAAAATGCAGGTTGATTCTGCGCAGCCCTCAGGTCAAAGGAAGCAGGTGCTCATGAATAAAGAGGATGGTAAATATGCGTGAAGTTATTAATTACAAGCCTGATATTTTTACAAGGCGTCTCTGTATTTTCACCTGGGCCAGTCGGGCACGGTTGTCAATACAGTTCTTCTTCTCGTGCCTTTTGTGTGGCTTGTCTTCCTCCCTCACCTTTTCTTTTTGAAGCTGGTTACAGCCTGCTGTCAGGTCTACAAAGATGCAATGTCCCAGTGCTAAAGTGGCACTCAGACTTTTCCTTTGGCACAAACTGTGATTATTTTTGTAAAATCTGTTTTAGCTTATTCCTGTTTTATGCAGCGCCGGTCAGTGAGGAGCATTTGTTTAGTGCCTGAAGCTAAAATGATAAGATGAGGATGCAAATGCACCACGACACATTCAAAACAGCTGCACCAAGGATTGTCAGGGTTTTCTTTACTGACCTTTGTTTAAGACATTGAACAAAGTTTCTCGCATTTCCTCTGTTTAGCCGACATTTATGTCCATGATTTACTGGATAAGTGAGTATATTTTGCTGCATGTCTCAGTCACAATTATCAGTACTGACCTAAAGAGTCAATGCTCACTTTCAATGAAGGATGACAATAATGCTAATCATTGGTGTGGTGTTGCTGTAGCGCACTACAAAAATGCTCCACCATTTTTTTCTCAAGAAATGGAATATTCACTCAATAAAAGGTTAATGTGGTTTAAATTCATTCACCACCACAGCAACTAAATGGAATGATCAAAGCTGATGATTTTTAAGGTGTTTTGATTGATTAACAACCCCAACTCCTGCACTGAGTAAAACAAAAGAAGACATTCCACCTTAAAAGCTACACCTTGCTTTTTTAAAATCTCTTGCCTATATGTTAATTTTGAAAGATAAAAAGGCGTCAAAAGAGGGGAGAGAACATGTAACTATCCCAGTGGAACAGAAGAAGGCAGGACACTGGGATTTGAAGGTGGTGTGACAGCAGAGATAGAGATGTGGCCAGAAAGACAAAGAACTTTCTGAACTATTCAAAGTCTGTCTAACATTTCATCGTGTGGTCAGCTATAGTTGACTAATAAATGTGAGGCTGGGTTGCTGTCCTAAGTTGCGTTAGATGTGGCTGTAATGATAATACTGAATAATTGTAACGACATGAGCACAAAACACAACACACCAGGATGCTGATTTCATTTCCATAGAAAATATCCTGATAATAGCATTTAGATTGATGTTGTTGCTTTTGGAATATTTTAAATCAGAAGTGTCGAACATAAGGCCTGGAGGCCAGAACTGGCCCACAGAAGGAAAATTCAGTTTTACTTATATAGCACCAAATCACAATAACAGTCACCTCGTGGTACTTTCAATTATAAGGCAAAGACACAACAATCAGACACTCGCATGAGCAATGTTCCCTCTAATTTTTCATGTGTCTGAGCAAACACACAAACTCCCTGAGCGATCTCATGGACCACTGTGAGCGACATCAGACGTGTGCACTGTGGTCACACGTCTGACGAAGTTACATGGTTTATTAAAATAATCAAATTACAGCATTTACATTTATGTTAGACTACTTTTAATTAACTGCTTTAGCCCACTTACAATAAAAAATTTAAAATCTTGTTCATGACCTGTGTAGTATGTCAACACTATTGGAAGTTAAAAAAAACTTGAACTCCAAATTTTTTTTAAATAAAACTGACTTGTATTATGAGTCTGTGGTCTGGGAGAGAGTCCTGTAACATAAATGTATGTTATGCCTTGTATGCAGACTATACGTTTCTCTGTCTACAAAATACAGTATATAATGACCAATGTTAGGCAATTAATTCTATAGTTACTCAAAAAAGTTACTGAGTTATGCAAACAACAAAGTTTTCTGCAGCTGTTTACCTAAAAATGCAGCCAAGGCGTTTTTAAATAAACATTTCAAACTATTTACAGAACAATCAGCTGTTCTGCATCAAATCTGATGCCACACAAATTATTTGTGCCACTCCAAAAAAATAATTTCTGTCCACTATGAGATGAAGGAGAACAACAGCCTGATACATGCAGGCCTGACAACAGGAGATGTATCACTGCTGTATCACTGCTGTATCACCTGTAACATTCAGCAGTGACACACACAACAAAACTATTGACTACACTACACACTAACTACACAAGATTTGCGCTAAACGTTGTAAATCTCTCACATCTCAAAACACCGCCGTCACTCCTAAAACTTCCTCCCGTTTCTTAACAACTAAATGCCATGTGTTGATTGGTCGACATGGTACATTTTTTTCGACCAATGGGAAAGTGTGGTGGGTTTTTTTGTTTTCGTCTTTGCTCACAGGCGGAGAGTGCTTTTGAGCGTTTTCCTTATAAAACACAGTTATTACCGTTTCTTCCCGCAGTAAATATGAACAACAATAGTATTCAGGAAGAAAACCAAACATTGCAAATATTTTTATCATAACTCTGGTTTTTGGTGGCCTATCAACACAATTTAAAAACTGGTATGAAGTCCACACTTGTTCCGTCTGTCCTGCTCACATCTCCAGTGGTTGTACATGTTGTCATTAACGTGGCTTCACTCCACATCAGCCATGCCGCTTTGCTAGCTAAATCACTGGTGTCAGCACATATTTACTTTAATTTCAATTCAGGTTAGATTTTTTTGTTGTGTGCCCAACGCAGAATCTCTCTGCGCAGAGACCGTGCTAACAGTGCGCAATTGCGCACGTGTGCAGCTTAGAGGGAACATTGCCCATGAGCACATGGCAACAGTGGAAAAGAAAAACTCCCTTTTAACAGGAAGAAACCACCACAATCAAGCTCAGCCACGGGCAGTCTACTACGACTGATTAGGGGCAACAGGAGGGAGACAGGACAAAAGACACTACGGAAGACAGCTGTGGATGAATAATAGCTAATGATTAAATGGGTACATTAAATGGCTCATTGGATACATGCACTTCTTTCTTCTTCTTCAGTCTTTTTAATGTAAAAAAAAATCGACCACATCTGTTACAGTCACATATCATGTGGTGCTTGATTCAGCACGGTCAGACCTTTCCAGCAAATCTAGGTTGGTGCTTCTGGGAAAATCTCTGCAAAAAACTGTCAAAAGTATATGAATCAATTCATCACTTATTCACATAGTATTTGAAATGTTAGCCTATTGTACATGTGTGTTTGTAGAGCTGTATTTCCTCAATACATCAAGATAGTGACATTCTGTTTTTTCAGACATGTAGAGGAGTCCACTGTCCTCTGTCTCACCTGGTTTGGAATGAATCAGAGCTTCCATTATTAAATTACACGAATTCAGGTGTAGCATCTCCCATTGGGTTTGTCTTTATTTTGTGTTTTTTTTTTATTTACAGTGGGGCAAAAAAGTATTTAGTCAGCCACCGATTGTGCAAGTTCCCCCACCTAAAATGATGACAGAGGTCAGTAATTTGCACCAGAGGTACACTTCAACTGTGAGAGACAGAATGTGAAAAAAAAAATCCATGAATCCACATGGTAGGATTTGTAAAGAATTTATTCGTAAATCAGGGTGGAAAATAAGTATTTGGTCAATAACAAAAATACAACTCAATACTTTGTAACATAACCTTTGTTGGCAATAACAGAGGTCAAACGTTTACTATAGGTCTTTACCAGGTTTGCACACACAGTAGCTGGTATTTTGGCCCATTCCTCCATGCAGATCTTCTCGAGAGCAGTGATGTTTTGGGGCTGTCGCTGAGAAACACGGACTTTCAACTCCCGCCACAGATTTTCTATGGGGTTGAGGTCTGGAGACTGGCTAGGCCACTCCAGGACTTTCAAATGCTTCTTACGGAGCCACTCCTTTGTTGCCCGGGCGGTGTGTTTTGGATCATTGTCATGTTGGAAGACCCAGCCTCGTTTCATCTTCAAAGTTCTCACTGATGGAAGGAGGTTTTGGCTCAAAATCTCACGATACATGGCCCCATTCATTCTGTCCTTAACACGGATCAGTCGTCCTGTCCCCTTGGCAGAAAAACAGCCCCATAGCATGATGTTTCCACCCCCATGCTTCACAGTAGATATGGTGTTCTTGGGATGCAACTCAGTATTCTTCTTCCTCCAAACACGACGAGTTGAGTTCATACCAAAAAGTTCTACTTTGGTTTCATCTGACCACATGACATTCTCCCAATCCTCTGCTGTATCATCCATGTGCTCTCTGGCAAACTTCAGACGGGCCTGGACATACACTGGCTTCAGCAGCGGAACACGTCTGGCACTGCGGGATTTGATTCCCTGCCGTTGTAGTGTGTTACTGATGGTGACCTTTGTTACTTTGGTCCCAGCTCTCTGCAGGTCATTCACCAGGTCCCCCCGTGTGGTTCTGGGATCTTTGCTCACCGTTCTCATGATCATTTTGACCCCACGGGATGAGATCTTGCGTGGAGCCCCAGATCGAGGGAGATTATCAGTGGTCTTGTATGTCTTCCATTTTCTGATGATTGCTCCCACAGTTGATTTTTTCACACCAAGCTGCTTGCCTATTGTAGATTCACTCTTCCCAGTCTGGTGCAGGTCTACAATACTTTTCCTGGTGTCCTTCGAAAGCTCTTTGGTCTTGGCCATGGCGGAGTTTGGAGTCTGACTGTTTGAGGCTGTGGACAGGTGTCTTTTATACAAATGATGAGTTCAAACAGGTGCCATTCATACAGGTAACGAGTGGGGGACAGAAAAGCGTCTTACAGAAGACGTTACAGGTCTGTGAGAGCCAGAGATTTTCCTTGTTTGAGGTGACCAAATACTTATTTTCCACCCTAATTTACGAATAAATTCTTTACAAATCCTACCATGTGAATTCATGGATTTTTTTTTCACATTCTGTCTCTCACAGTTGAAGTGTACCTCTGGTGCAAATTACTGACCTCTGTCATCATTTTAAGTGGGGGAACTTGCACAATCGGTGGCTGACTAAATACTTTTTTGCCCCACTGTATTGGCTGAAAACTATTCAGCCTTACCTTTTCTCAGTGGTTCCTGACTTTCCATGTTTGTCTCCCTAATAATAATTTCCTGTTTCACTTTGTTTTTCCTTATCTTTGTCTGTTGATTGCATATAAAAGATGGATGGATAGCCTCCAGGTCTGAATAGTGAAGCCAGTTTGTTGTGTTGAAGTTCAAGTGCTTGTCACCTTTGTAGGTGATGGTCTCAGCCATTAGTTTTAAACCACATTAAATATAACGAGATGGTTATTTTGTAAATAAGAGTGAAAAGTGAGCATAAATGTATGTTATGCCTTGTATGCAGACTATATGTTTCCAGTGTTTGGGATTACAGGACCCAGTCTCATGATTTCAGCTCTGTTGCTTGTGTATTTCTAGTCTGTCGATTTACTCATCCATTCTCCTCGTGTTCCTCATGCCTAAACTCGCCTTGTGTTTCAAAGTTTAATCAGCGTTATATTAAAGCTGAACCCAACTCCTACTTTGTGTCCTGCATCTGGGTCCCCATTTTGAACACGCATCACACGGAGGTTGTTAAAATTCAGCTGCAGCGGTTACCGTCTAATTGCCCTTTTAAATGAAGTCAAATCAAATTTTTGGTGTGCGATAAATGAGAAAAGTTTGAACTCCGCCTACTTTCCAGAGAAACTGTAAGCATGATTAAAGAGCGAAATCAGAAAACCCATCAAAAATCCTAAAAACTCTGACAACACGTTATCCAGAGCAGTGCTCTAATAGCAGCAGCTAGACAGGTGAGCACCTGGGTTCACCGAGGTAATGCTGTGTGTGTGACAGAGTGAGCGAGAGGCAACTGCGATGGAAAGTATAATGGTGGGTGGTGGGGTCTTAAAATGACAGAGACGAGCTGCTGATCAACCCCGAGGGGTCCCATCCTGGGGTCATGTGTCATTAGCTCAGTCTGAATTGGTGGCAGACTATGGGACAGCCAAGCAGCGGGGACGGCGATGCTGTTTTCATGGCTGAGTGGAAAGCGCTCGCGGCCATCGCCTGTCCTCACTTTGCCTCTTTCCAAGGGAATAAGCTCCACGCAGGCAGTGTCAGGCGAGCAGAAGATTCCTCCCACTCCCTCAGCTGCACTGCCAGATGCATATTACGAGTGCATATTACCTTATTTTGACAATTTCATGTTGTTGTGTGGAAAACTGGCAGCGGTAATTTAATTTTCAGGCATAAAAACAATCAGTGTTTACATTAATCTGCTCCTATTAGAGTTCGTTCAACATATCTAAGCAAATTGTGCACTGGTAGCCTGGAGCTACTGTACATCAGCAGCACAAAGGCTGAAGACGGCTGAACCGATTTGTAAATAAAGAGCACAATCGGAGATGGAGTTTACATCTGCTGTCCGTCTTTTCTCAGTCGTAGCGACGATACTATTTAAATTTAGATCATGAGTCACGCTGATAGGCGTGCAAGATCTGGAGTGAAAGCTAAATTACTGCCACAGAACCTGAACACAGAAGTGTTGATGGTGCTGAAAGTGGAACACAAAAGTAGAGAGCTGCCAAGCTATAAAATTACACAGCAAGCTGGGTGAAAAGATGATTACGGGCAATTATGCAGCCGCAAATGCCCTCCAAGGGGAGACCTTCCGCATTTCAAAGGTTGGATGGGATGGACATACAAACAGCAATACAGCTGAGCGTCTGCTGTGTTTGTTCATGACAACTGTGCGGTCTCATGTGTGTGAATGCAATTGCATGTCAGTTGCTCACTGAGGGCATTAAGCTTAAAATGGACCAATTAAATATTTTCATGTGTGTGCTAGCAGAGTGGTTATATATGAATGCATCATGTTGATCACTTTATTATATCAGGAAAAATTATGAACAAAGATTAATCTGTAGGTAGTTGTTTATTTACTCGTTTACCCGACTTCACTTGGATGTATGTGCTATCCTGGTATCCTTCTTTAAAATCCTACCTCATATCATTGTACAAAAATAGCTTTTATGTTAGTAATCAACTGGGAATTTTTCATAGATATGTTAAGAAAAAAGGCCAAAAATGAACAAATGAAATCAGTAAACAATAAAAAGGGATGAAGGACAGGGTTATATGCTGGAGAAGTGTTATAGCTTTGTTTGTTGCTAGTTTTGTTAGCTGTATTATCATATACAGTTTCATGAAAATGTGTTCAGGAAAGTTCCTTTCCTGATTTCTTTGTTATATTTGGATATTTGTCACACTTACATGTTTTAAATCATCAAAGAAATTTTATTTTTAGTCAAAGATAACCTGAGTAAATATAAAATGCAGTCCAGTGTTCATACAAACCTTCCTGGTCATCAAAGGAGCTTGCAAAGAAAAGCGTCTGGACTTCTTTAAGTTGCTTGAAGACGTTTCACCTTTCATCCGAGAAGCTTCTTCAGAACTGAAGAACTTTCATTCAATCTTTCACTGTGGAGGAATTCTGGCCCACTCTTTTTTATAGAGGCATTTTAATTCAGACACACTGGAGGGGTTTCAAGCATGAACAGGCTGTTTAAGGTCATGCCATCAGATTTAAGTCTGGACTTTGCCAAGGCCACTCCAAAACCTTTAGTGTTTTTTTCTAATAAGCAAGTCCACCTTCTAATCAGAGGTGGACTAGCTGCTGTGTTTTGGATCTGTTTCATCATAATTAAAAGCGCTCTTGAGCTTCACGACATGAACTGATGGTCGTACGTTCTCCTTCAGGATTTTGCAGTAGAGAGCAGAATTCATGGTTCCATCAATCACAGCAGCAACACAGCCCCAGAGCATCACACTACCACCACCATGTTTGCCTGTTGCTATGATGATCTTTTTATAAAATGTTGTTAGTTTTACATCAGATGTAACAGGACTCAAACCTTCCAAAAAGTTCAACTTTTGTCTCGTCATTCCACAGCATATATTCCCAAACGTCTTGGGGATCATCAAGATGTTTTTTTACCCAAGTGGGACGAGCCTCCTAGAGTGCTCTCACTGTGGTTCACTGGAGTCTTAAATTCTTAAAAATGGCTTTGTGAGTCTTTCCAGACTGATAAATGTCAGTGACTTTCTTTAGATCATTGCGTGATGCTTTTTGAGATTTTCTTTTTTCAAATCTTACTGCACTTTGTGAAAAAGCAACTGCCCCCCTTGTTAAATCATGAATTAACTGTGATTAAGCACATTTTTGATAAAGGGCCAAGTAGGTTTACATGGTGTTTTTGCCTCTTAATAAATGAAATCATCATTTGAAAACTGCATTTTGTATTCTTATGGGTTATCTTTGTCTAATGTTAAAGTTTGGTTGGTGATCAGAAACATTTAAGTGTGACAAATATACAAAAAACGAAGAAATCTGGAAAATAAATTCTCTATATAGCTTCAACATGAGCAGTGGCACTCTCATTTAATTCTAGGCGGTGTACAATTTTTATTACATATTATATACTTGGATGAGAAATGTGTATAATATTTTGATCAAGATGTACTTGGCAAACACAGACTAATCATAATTAAAATGTGCTATAATTGTGGGGGGTTTTCAGCATTGCTATGCTTGCATATTTTATATTAGCAGCAGCCAGCGCTTTAGCTACAGAATTACTTTAACATTGTTTGTCCATTAGGAGTATAATGTGAAACATTTTGGCTGTATTGTCCCGGCGATAACTCATTCCTTTTATCAGCATCCTCCCCTTTTTAAACTTTCAGCAGCTCACTCTGACAAATTTGTCCATTTTTACTTCAAAGAGCCACAGTGACAGGACTTTTACCACCTAAAAAAGCATGAACATTCACTGTTTTGCCACTTCCAACCACACCTTTCATGTTTTCAAACGGACTGTGTTTTTCAGCCCTCCCTACACGCCAGTCTTCCTTCCCAGACAGGAAGTCATTACAGGGGCTCTCACCCCGTCACAGATGGCCATTTAACACTTCGCTGGCAACTGCAAATGAACCAGGAGTAGCAGCCGCTTGACTAGACCCGGCCGACTTTGCACAAATGTTTCTCTCTCACTCACCTGCTGTGCGGGGATTGGTGGTGCACTTCAACCTTGGCTCGAGTTTTACTTTATTTATATAGTTCTGTTTGCTCGTCACAGGGAGCTCTCACTTTTAAATTTGCTTTCTAGCATCTTGGGAATGCTCGATGATACTTTTTATTTTACACACTTTTCTGAGAGACACTATGAAACATTATGAAACATTGCAGACAGCAACCTGTCCTTTGTTTAGTGTCTGTTTTGAATTTTACTGTATTTCTTTGAAAGAACAGTTGTTTGGTGCCCCCCCCCCCTCCCCCTTCCTCCGTCCCATTGAAATTTGTAATAGCCATATTTGCTCTGTCAAGCTGCCTTAGCCTTTTGGTGCATTTGGAGTTCCACTGGCGATAAAACAGATAAAGCCTTCCTGACAAGTTAAAAATGAGAAAGCAATTGTGGCTGACACCCTGGAGACAGCCATCCTCTCTCTCCCTCTCTCTGTCTCTTCCTCGCTCGCTCTCTCTCCCTCTCTCGACATGTCCTGTTTGCTCGCGCTCTCTGGAAGTGCCTTGCTTGTTATTTACTATCTCTACTGAGTAAAATATTAACGAAGATACCTCTTGAGGATGTTTGCAAGTGCTGAGCGGTACAACTGTTGCTAGGCTATTAAGGGAGTGAGAGCCTAAGCTTGGAGGGATGTAAACACAGGGCCTATTCATTAGGCCCTTCCTATCATTCCTCCACTTTGAATTTAATACGGTATATCCGTGTTTCCTATCTGTGAAAAGATGTAGTAGACGTACATGCTGTAACCACCTATCTGTCTACAGGTATGGAAACACAGGAAGGGCTGCTAATTGTCGGTTTTCGCGCATTTGGTAAACTTTGTGCAAGTCAGGCAATGGAGGATTGTAAAGACAGAGTGCCTTGCGTGTGAAAAATTCACATGAGAGACCGGGGGGGTTGATAGAGCAGTGCTGGCAAGGCTGAGCGTCTAAATCACGGTTTGGAATGGACCCTCGGTGTGGCGATTGGCTGTCACAGCCACAGATGGAGGACGGCGCCCACAGGAAAAGGGGGCTCTTGAGAGAGAAGGGGGGGACTGGGGGCTGGGGAGAAGATGGGAACAGAAAAGGAAAACGAGTCAAGAGGGAACAGGCTACAGATGAATCTCCATCTGTGTTCAGAGGCAAACAGGAATGGCAGTGAAAAAACAAGCCAAATGACCACTGAGGTGCAGCTTTGGTCTCATACCTCTTGTGGGTTTACCTCTCCGAAGGAACGCCAACGAGCAGTTTGATATTTACCCCTTCAGCAGAGGAGAGCATACTCCTGTAATAATGAGCTGGGATCAGCGCACTCGCTCAGCTGTTGAGAATTCGAGACCAATGACAGCAACTGCGGTCGTAGAACCGGTTTGGAAAGTGTATATTTAATCAATAAAATAAATTTAAAAAATCAGTCATTGACTCATTGAAAAGCCAGTAAAACTGCAGCTGCTACTAGATAATCATATATATTACTGAAGACAGACATTGCCCAGAAAATAGCCTCATGAGCTTTTATTGTTACAGCCGGATATCAAAATGATTGAACTGTGTGAATAAGTTCAAATCTTGAAATTTACAATGGCGTTGTTACCTTAAGAACTGGCAAATCTTGGCACACAGGAAACCTCATGTTTGCTGGTGCCCAGTGTACAGCTGGTTTAATTCATTTTTCATTTAAAAAAAAAATAGGAAAATAATGATGCTGGTGCCAAGAACGACTTCCAATATGCAATTATACCAACTTACTGATCCTAAGACTTAGACCACTTATGTTAGTGTTTATGGATGGAGCTGCCTTCCAAAAGTTATGGATAATTTATAGCTGCAGCTTTGAGAGCAAATGGCCCCAACCTTTGCAAACACTAGTAACTCTACATATGCATATCTATATCTGTCTACATATGGATGTAACTTTGAGTTCTCAAATTTGCCTGAATGTAGGCTGGTTCTCAAAAGACTTCCAGGGAAAAGCACTTCAGAATTGGGCACCAGTAGTGGAACAACATCATTGCAAAAGACATATGTGAGAATTGAATGGTCTGACATGTGTTCAACGTTGTAAAAGTGTATTTAAACCTGAAAAATGACTTTGAGTATAATGGTGGAAGAACAGAATATATCCTCATGTCATCATCCCTGGCACCAGAAAGTATACATTCCACTTATATGTAGTGCCATGTAATTTGTTTTTCAAAGTCCGAGTGGGCAAACCCTCAGGAATCCACCCACTATTGTAAAAATCTCAATTCTGCTGTTGGGAATGGCAAGTTTTCTCTGCATCTATCTCTGACACAGTGTTACAAATTTGTATGTATTTCCATTATCTGGCGTAACTATAGCAATTACTCTTGTGCTTTCAAGATCCAGTAGCTTTACCTCAGCCTGTGTACATGCTGCATTAGGGAATCTCAAGCTTCTGATGTCTGAAGACACTTCTGCTAATACTCCTGACCATCCTTTTAATCTTCTAAAACACTTTGGTCTAATGCAAGTTCGACTGACAGAGTGCCCCACGCTCCATCTTGCGGTGTGTATCAAGAGATAGGTAGTGCAGTAAAACTGGTCTTTAAGCAAACGTAATAAAATCCCTCCAGTAATACAAAGGGATCCGTGAATGAATCCAAATACAAATACCTCCCAGATTGACAGAGCCCTATCTGTTATTCCCACAGCCTGTTTTGGGTTAAGTGGCTTTTCTGCCTAAGACCAAGCTGGAGATGGAATTGGCTCATGAAAAATGGTGCTTATACAGTGATGTGGGTGTTTGTTTGTAATATAATATGAATTATAGAACCACCTATTATTACTGTATTGGACCTGGAGTGTTATTGCCTCCCCAAAGCAAAAACAAAGAAGAAATAATAAAAGAAATAGCGCGAGCTGCTACCTACTCTAAAATTACAAGTCAATATTTATGCTTTATTCTTGGCCTTTTTAGACAGTATTTACCAGGCTGGGTTGCTTCATATGAAATGGAGCAATAGAATTTGTTTTTTTAAAGGCGAGTTTTAGTGTAAAATGTAATATACCTTAACCTGAAACAATTGTTTTATGACATCTGAGGCAAAATAACAAAGGCCCAGACTTTTTTCTGTTTCTTATGCTCTACATATGACTTCCCATTGCTGTTAATATTAAATCAACACGAAGACTGAACCAAGACTTAGCTGTGCATAATGTGATTTATACTTCATTGCATTCACATCACAGAAAAGACCATGTAAAAGAATATTGTAACTGACTGAATTCATTATAACTTAAGAGTGCAACTAGAAAATAAAAAAGTAACCAGCTAAAAATAAAAAGAAGCCCTGTCCACACTGGTGAGCAGAGATTTTTGCAAATATATACATTGCAATATGGTAAGAGAAGTCATCATCAAACGGAAAGGTTTGAGGGTGGGGGACATTTCCTACAAGACTAGAGCAGCACAGGCAGTAGCTAATAGTCTAAGGCAACATCTGAGACTTTATTCTATTAAGATGAAGGCCATCCTATTTTAATCAGCATGACCTAGCCCAGAAAAAAGTCAAAGTTATTTAAAGCGTGATCCTAATATCTGCACAGCAGCAAGTCCGAGTCAGAGATGTAGAATTAACAAACTCTCCACCGTCTCTGCTCCTGTGCAAGTGGAAAAAAGTCAGAATATGGGTTTCTGAACGTGGTGAAGAGAAGGAGTGTGTCAGGGTTTTTGTAAATTTAGCAATTTTTGTCAAAAGTTTCATTTGGTAGGATTGTTTCCTTAGTGTCTCCTGTGCTTCCTTGTTTGTTTCTCCCTCTGTATATCTAGCTATGCTTTTTGTGTTTTATTTTGGTAATTGTTTTCATTGTACTGTTTTTGTTGTTTCTTTACTTCCTGTCTTTGTCTTTTTCCTGTCCTTTTCCACCTATGTTCTATTAGGCATTTAGTTTTCAGTGTGTTTTTAGTCCGGTCTTTTATTTTCTTGTCAGGTAACATTCTGTTCATAAGTCCAGTTTTATTTTCTGAGTTTTAGTTTCTCCGGTCGGATTCTTATGGGACGTATCCTGTCTTAGCGTATGGTGGCCCTGATAGGTCAAACAAGCTGTGACTTAAGAAAACACCAACAAATAGAAAAACACAGCAAAAGCACAGAAAACGCAATAGATGTTAAATAAATCCAACAGAAGAAAAAATAAAACAAAATTTCACAAAACGCAACTGACATTTTTTTGGAGAGAAGATAATGTACGGAAACAAGTAACAGAAACCAAAACCGAGGATTTCACTGAGACACACTCAGAAGAAGCGTAGGATCCATCTGTGTTATGATGGAGAAAATGATGTAAGGTAAGGAGAGTTTTAATCGCATATTTCATGTTATAAAAGCTAAAAGTAGCCTTTGACTGTTAGTTTGTCACAGCTAGCTAGTCTGTCACGTTATTGTGTTATATGTTTCTCCTCTCATCCAAAAAGCTTCTTCAGTTCTAAGAGCAATTGGTGGAGAGTCCCAGATTTTTAAGCCCTATTGGGAGTGTCACTAAGAGGGTTGTGTTCCCCCTATTGTTCCTCTGCCTAATAACACGAGTCAAGGTGTGAAAAGGAGTTATTTTGTGAGCTTATCTGATATTGTTTCTATTTTTATTGTTTCATTCAACTTTCTTTTGCTGGTGGTTAGCTTTGTGTGCTTTTGGAGCATTTTCCTGTTTGCTTGTATTTCTTAAGTTGCAGTGTATTTGACCTCTCAGGGCTACCATAGTAATGCCTGATTTTTTTGTACTTGCAGTTTGGAGATATTGTGAATTCATGCCAGATACAGTATGTCTCAAAAACAAAACTGAATAGCTTTTTCCTCCGCCTCATTAGCAAAGGAAAAAGCCATTCATTGTATAAGAGGACTGTTTATAACCCTTTAAAGGACTGTGTATGATGTAAGGGACAAATAAGGACCCACATATAAAAAAATAATTAATAAACATAAAACTTGTTGACATCTTTGACATTACGGGTGTGCAACTCCAGGCCTCTAGTGCCGGTATCCTGCAAGTTGATGGATCAAGGACACATCTAAAACCTGCGGGACACCGGCACTCGAGGCCTGGAGTTGCCTACCCCTGAATGCGGTAGTTTCAGTCTTGGAAGCAGTTTGTGCCCTACCATTGTGCTTTTGTGCATTTTTTTCAAAGTATGTTGATGTTCATAAAAAGTTATAGACCAGTACAACATTTTCCTCCTCTTGCACATAAACTGAAATCAGCAGACTGCAGCGCAAGTGTACAGGAAGGCAAAAAGTGTGATCGTTTGATGACTAAATTTAGTCCTGTAACGTGTTACACCCAACTCTGTTTAAAACTAGATAATTTATACAAATGGAAAGAATCTGAAATCAGGCATCCAGGCTTCCAGTTTATTCCTTGAATTGAGTAGAGATAGTGGAGAACAGTGGAATCATGGGTAATTAGGCGTTTGGACCCAGTTGCTGTGCCAAATCAGGGATTTTCCAGGTTCAGTATGGAAACTCAGGGATGACTATGTACTTTACGTGCCTTGTACAATAAAGTCAAAAACTAGGTGTTTGGCAGAAATCTATGTATTTTTTTCCCTTTAAGTTCTTAAACAAATGTCTGTTATTCTTACATAAATGAAACCTGCATTAAAACAACTGAAAATAACATCACAGTTCTTTAGTAGCTTTCTACTATTCCTTTACATGCTCTGTAAAATTGAGATTTTAAGCTAGCATATCCGTAAGATATGTATTGGTAACTTTAATATACTTTTAAAATAAGCTCCTCCATTCAAGTGGGAAGCTATGAATTCCATTCATCTTTTCTTTCTTTCTTTTTTAGATGAGCTGATACTCTAATGATATGGCCACTCTTTGATGCTGGAGAACAAGTTGGAAATAAAAGAAGTAAAACTAGCTAGCAGTCATTCCTATATCCCTATGCATAGCTGATTTTATGAACATGAAAAAATGCTGGCAGCTTCTTCTGGGTTGCAATCTTTCATTTTTACAAAATACCAGCACGGCATCCATCCCCTGCTTTATTGTCAAGGGATGAAGGGTTTTCTTCTGCCTTTTTTAACGCCAGCTGTACATATTGATAGCAGACAGTTAGATGCTGCTCACAGTGCCACAGTCTGGACACTTATTCCAGCATCCCTTGGCTATATTGTACGTCAGAAGATAGGATGTGCAATATTCTCAGACCAAGAAATGAATCCACCGAGATTTTCTTTGTGGCTTGTCCAGATAATCCTTTTGGTCAAAGAAAAAGAAACCTTCTGCTTTTCGCTCGAGGCGTGTGGGTAGAGGGGGATTCACGAAGGAGGCGGTTTTCATTTCAATTGTGGCCTATACTCGTGGCGTCTGTTTACCGCGCCGCGATCCAGTTTACAGATATGCGATGAACGGCTGGGGAGCTCAAGTAGAGAAGGCACTTGAGGTAAATCTGCGGAAATGATATTCAAGGATGAACTTTCTTCTCTTTTAATTAGTTTAATTGATGAACGGAAAAGGAAAGCAACCCTGTGTCAAACATTCCCTCTGCAGTTTACTGTCCAGGGATGAGAAAATATCTCTCTTTCATCATTCAAGTTCCCTCAGGCTATCAGCATCCAAATCACTAAGATTTAAACTAAAAAAAAGATGTCTGATGTGCTCTGAATGCAGACTAAAACTGCAACAATATCAGAGATGTTTGCATGTTGAGATAATCCATGTGTGTTTGTGCTTATGGGCACGCACACAGGCGCGTTTGTGTGTGACACGGCACTGAGTTGCTCCCATTCCTCGAAGCTCCCCCAGGCGCCAGGGAGCATCTGCAGCCCTCTCTTTTCCATATGCCCCGCGCCTCTCAGTCTCACTCAATCATTAATTCAGGGTGATTATGAATTAACAAGCCACCATCACTCTTTTGCTTGTCAAATCAGCCTGATTTTTTTCCATCTGTTTTTATGATTTCATCACTCAAAGTAAGCGTCTAATTTTGCAGGCCAAGCGGCCTCAGGTGGATCATTTGGGCGTGACGATGCTGGTGCAGTTTCACGTGATGATAGCAGAAAGAAAATTGGGGCTAATTAGTCACCAAATGTCACACAATAAAAGTTTATTTGTTGGTGACGTTTTTAGCATATGGTACAATCCCCTGACTAGTCTGCATATATTGAGATTTTCCTGCATGGTGTTTACAGAAAATGCTGCACATAATCTACATTCCAGCTCATTTCCTCAAAGTTAGCAAGACTCTGATGGAAATTCTCCCCAGGTGGTAACGACAACAGACCTCTCCTTGAGCTTGCTGGGGAGGGGGGGTGTTCGCCGTGTCGTTCAGACACACGCGCGAGCACAAAAGTGGGACAGATGCTTGCCAACATGAGGGCCTGAGCACAGCATCCACCACTTCTTAATCACCATGACGCCCCGCTGCTCTATTGTTTTGGCAAAACAATGCAGAGACAAACAGACAGAGCAAACTTGATTAGATATGTTCTGTTGGGAGCTAGATATACCAGCTTCACGCTGCTTTTTCGGGGTGTCTGATTATGACACTAGATCACTGAGAATTGCATAACAGTAAAGATCCTCTCCAAATTAGGCTGTGTTTTGAGTACACGCCACATTTAATGATTACTCTGACATCTGCCTTCGTCGAATGTGGTGGAATCTGCTGCGGCATAAAACAGAGAAACTGATAAAATTAGTACTCAAAGTGAAAGATTTTTCCCCCAGGTGTTTTTATTATTACAGTTATTATAGGAGAAAGGTACAAGCTGGACTACTCTACTACTATTATTAAACCCAAAAGAGTTTATTTATGTGTACCATGAATTTTAGAAGATCTGAACTTACTATGGGTAGACCTATAGACCTATAATCTGCAGGAAAAATACATTTGTTAATGAAACTTTCCACACAGTAGTTTACATTGCCAGGTTTAGGCCTGTGACATGTGCTAGATAAGACATTTACACATATATAGTCTATATATATTCAAGAGTTGTTTTACAATAGTTGTTGTCAACTGTACATTGTTGTTTTCTGTTGCCAGCTTCAGCCTTCAGAAAAACTGTAATCAGACTAGATTGGATTCTTCTCTAAATGTTATTAAGGCTAGTTGTACACTATTTTGGGATGAAATGATGCACCTCATTTTAAATTTTGCATAAAGCTCAACAAGGGGGTTGGTTTTTCATAATTAATTGCGAAAGTGTTTGTTATAGTTATAATCTACATGTAAGTTTTCAGTTTTTGGACTGCAGCTATAATCTTGTACACGCTGAAGAGCTAAAAAGCAAAACCATCTGGCTGTAAAAGGGAGCCAGTCCCTATAGATTCCAACGTTAAAATGCAGAACACATAGCTGGAGCACAGAGTTACTTCCACTAAAGTAACTGAAATTAAAAAAAAATTAAGGTAATGTGTTTATTGGATGTTATTTCCAAACGGCTCATATTTTCTTTGAATGTACAAGTAAGAAGAAAAAACCATTTTGTACTGTTTATTTTGTATATATTTAATGCTAACTCTAAAAGGAGCATTAGCAGGCTAATGTGTCACGACATTTTCCATCAGTTTTGAAGGAAACGACATACTGTGATGGAAATGACAGTGCCAGTGTTGTAAATGCTTTTCACTCATATGACTGAAAATATTGTATAATAAATTAACTGTTTATGATCGACGGGAGCGCCCACACTTCCATTTGCATATCTATTTTTAAATGGCGGTAGAATTCCAACCAAGAAAAGATAGAGCAATAACTCTTTTTGTATAGAAAATCGGAGGAGTTATACTTACTTATCATGCAATCAACATGTCCCAGAACATGCTATCCGATCGGATCAGCCTGATTACACACATGTTAATAAAATTTGGGCTATAAAGGTTGTATTAATGCACAGGAAGTTAAAATACTCCAAAAGTTGCAATACAGCATGTAAAACTGAAAAATTTCCAATTTTCTTGTGGACTTTTTCTGTGGCTGGTAAAAAAAGGGATAAAAACTTCACACATTACTTTGTCACCTAACTTATATCATATTTAATTTATATCCAGTGAACTCAGAATTTTCTATTACAGGAGTTAAGAGTTACACCCTCCCTTCTTTTATAAGTAGCACTCAAGGCAATAAAATTTAATTTCAAACACACTGAAATGTTAGATTTTAGTGTGTTTGTTATTAATTTCAAGCTGTATAAATACAATTGATTAAATCCCGAGTTAAACTGCTGTACTCTGATTGCTTGTTAAATAGCACATCCAACGATACCAGGAACATGCTAAATACTATTTTCGATACCACGAGGGAAAAAAAATGACCAAAAATAAAGAGAAATTATGATAAACGTCAATGGCAACACTGTTTTATACATCAGAAGTAGTGTAAAAAACCCAACTATATGACAAATGTTTTAAAATTTTCTTGGATATGGCAAAAAAATAAAAAAGACAACAGGTTTTTTTAGGTTGCCTGAGGTGGTGCTGTGCTTCTTGTGCTTCTTCATAATTTCTTTACCGATCAGTTTGAGTTGGTAATGTACGCTGTTACTGTTTCTGTCTAGTTGTTGGTAGACTTCTCTCCACGCAGTGTTTAATAAAAAAAAATCACCACTTTGTGGTGTGATGGAAATGATTATCCTCTGAATGTTAGAATAAAATGTCAATAATTGTATATTATTTCATTCATTTCATGAAAGACGCAATTGGGGAGTGCTACACAAGATGTGTACACAAGATGGAGAAATAAAACAATTATTTCTATCAATATCTCTAATTGTGTCTTAGATGATCTTCTAAATGCTGGATTGAATGACCCATAGCAGAAGAATAGCTCAGATAATGACTAAAACCTTGGCCCTGAGAAAGAGTGGAGCTATTTATGAAAAGGCCCTGCACACAAGCAGGGGTTTTGACATATTCCAGTTTAATAGACTGCTGGAAAACAACTTGTTCCAGACAATTTTGTGACGAGCTTAAATTGTCCGATCCTGGCAGGTTTGCCAAAGAAGAATACACGTTGATGTCGTCCGGAGAAGTGTTTCCAACAGGTGAAACAAATCAATATCGGGGGGTCCACATCTTTAATTTCAGTAAATATTATGTCACCTGTCCACTGTGTGCCCTCATTGACTTTATATTTGCACATCATGAATGGCACCTGCCTCCACAGCTGTTCCTCATTTGCTCTTTAGCTTCACTAGTAGATGGAGAGCTCTACAGAACTCTTATCAGACAGCTGAACCACCTCTTTTACCTTGAAGGGCTGTTTACCAGCTTATTTCCGATGGTGCATCTGCCTTCTCGTTTGTCTGACAACAGCCTGTCTGATCCCGCACTCATGTTGCCAGCTGTAAGCTTACCTAATGATCAGGTAAGCAGTCTTTTAACGTTTTATTCTGTCTCTCAAGCTAACTGTTATAAATACTTGCAAACATCAACTGTAAGTCTAAAATAAATGTTAAAAGTGTACTTTGTGAATACTATGAGCTATGTTTGTCGGCGAGGCATTTACAAATGGCATTTGGATGCTTTTGCGGTTCACATTACACAGATTTTTACCAACATCTGTTGCTGGTCTGATGGAGGGGAAAAGCCAGCCTGCCGTGTGCAGATCTCTATTAATGGGTTAGGCTATAATAATCAGAATATGGGTTAAATGTGTATGTGTGTGTAGATGGTTACATTTTTGGCTGTTCAAGCAGTCCGGTATCTAAAAGGCAAGATTTTAAAATGGAAACATGGACTACAATATATATCCTGTGGTATTTTTAATGGAGCTGTTCAGAAAATATGAAGAAAAGGCATTAAGACAAGCATAGCATTAATTATACTCTTCTTGTCCATCTCAGGGAATAGAAATGATGATGGTGCAGGCAAGGAAAGAAGACTCTCTCCACCTCTGCTGTTTCAGCATTTCACCTGAGGGAACGATGTGCAGCCAGTGAGTCCCAAACTCACTTGAAGCTCCCATGGGGCTATATTAGTCAGATGGGTATATAGAGGTAATCTAATGAAATGGATGTAGAACGTGGGAGATGGGGTATGAGTGATCAAAGTCCCAAAGGACCCAAAAGAAAGGCATGTTCAGTTCTCTGGATCTCTGTATTGACTCAAGTGTATTTTCAGGTGACATTTTTTTTAAAACAAAAGGCCAATTTTAAAGAATGAGTTACAGCAGTCTGAGTCAGTGGACAAACTACAGTGGTCTGGTGTGCCATAATGAGCTGCGGGGTTTGACTTGACTTGCTGAGCTTGCAGCGGTTGTCTAACTCAAATGACAAACCGCTGGGCTCTGGCAGAGGTGGCCTTCAAATACATTGTCTTCTTCTACCAACTCTTCCCACTCGTCAGGTTAAATCTCCCTTGATGTCATTGCTCTGTGGCATCCACTCTCATCTTTGGCATCAGACGGCTCATACAATGTCATCCTGAAAAAATGCAAAAATTGTAAAAGCTGATGTTTGAAACAGAGAGGAAGAGCTATATTGAAGTTTAACTTTAATAAAGTGGCGCCAATGAAGTGTGGGCTATATCCAGGCTCCATCAGCGGGGCAAAATGTAAATGTCAGGCACATTGTTATCACACAATAGGAAAAAGGACAGAAGCATGAATGACGATAGAACCAGAGGCAGCCAGAAAGCAACACCAAGGCCACACAAGGTTATATACATATAAAAATCTCTCATATCGCCCAATTTAAAATGAGCCCACAGATTTAAACTGATCCTTCCTTTATACAGCTCAAGCCCTGCTTGAAAATAAGTTGTAAGGTCAGTGTCCCAGACAGTCTGCCGCCTGATCTTGGGTCATATATTGAAGAGCTTAGTAGTTCTCAGGAAAGCGACTTCTAATATTAGCAATAAATGCATACTTT
Source organism: Rhamphochromis sp. 'chilingali' (assembly GCF_963969265.1). NCBI lineage: Eukaryota > Metazoa > Chordata > Actinopteri > Cichliformes > Cichlidae > Rhamphochromis > Rhamphochromis sp. 'chilingali'. The sequence continues at coordinate 8,844,225 of NC_137931.1, read as the reverse complement.
AGAGTCATGGTAAAAGAAAAAGTGCACCCTTTTATGTATTGGTTCATAATAAAAATATTCTGGTCCTTAGCGGTTCTTAAAATTACGTAAACACAACCTCAGATAAACAATAACCGTGTCATATTACCACTGTTTAATTATTTATTTAACAAAAACGGAGCCAAAATGAACAATCAGTGTGAGGAAAACTAAGGATATCTTTACTGCTTCCATATAAATTAACAGGGTAAGTAGCAACAATCTGCTGCAAATCAAATAGTGATGAGTCAAAGGTTGATTGAGCCTAAAGTCTAAATTGTTTGGAAAAGGTCTTACAATCTCCAAACTGCCAAAAGTTAGAAATATTATTCAGAAGTGGAAAACATTCAAGACAGTTGCCAGTCTTCCCGGGAGTGGACATCCCCAGTAAATTCACCCCAAGATTAGATTGAGCAATGCTAAGAGAAACTGTAAAATAAACCCCCCCAGGAGCTACAGCCTCAGTCAGCATGTTAAAGGTTTAAATTCATGACAGTACAATTAGAAAAAGACAATCAAATGTGGCCTGCCAGGACAAAGCCTTTTCTCTCTAAAAGTTACACGGCAGCATAGTTTCGGTTTGCAAGTCAGATCTGAACAATGTCCTTCCAATAATGAAAATGGAAATGTTTGACCATAATTCACGGCGCCATGCTGGTGAAAAGCAATCACAGCCTCATACCACCTGTTAAGAGCTGTGTTGTAGGGATGACGACTTGGTTCTTGTTTTGGAGCCTCAGAATCTGGCCACCTCACAGTCACTGAGTCAACCAAAGTATGCTAGGGTAAAATGTGAGCCCTTGTTTTTGACAGCTAAAGCCTGGATAGAATTAGGTCACGCAAAAGGACAAAGATCCAAAGCACCGCAGCCAGTCTTTACCAGAATGGCTGAAAAAAAGAAAAGAATCAAGGTTTTGTAATGGCCTAGACAAAGTCCAGACCTCAACCAAATTGAAATGTGCATAAACTGATACCCACAAATCTGCAAAGAATGGACCAACATTCCACTGCAATGAAGTGACAGATTGATAAAGTCATACAGAAAACAATTATTTCAAGTTATTGCTGATAACTATGCTGATGTGTATGACAGTGTGTACTTAAACACACTGCTTCTGCATTTTGGCTTAGGTTTTCTTGAATAATGACACACTTAGGGCTGCCACGATTAGTCGACTAGTCACGATTACGTTGACTATCAAATCGTTGACGACTGATTTAATAGTCGATGCGTCGTTTGAAGCTTTGTAAGATCACAAAAGACGCAGGAATAAGTAGCAGGATTTAAGAGTGTAATAACGGACTGAAACAGAAGATGGCAGCACTGCATGTACAAGGATGCCAGCTGCCGTTAAACCCCGAAGAAGAAGTAGCTCTGTCTCAGAATTCATAGCGCAGCCCAGCTCAGTTTCCAACAATGGCGGCAGCTTGTTAGTTTTAATGTTACTCGTATTATTCTTTCTGGGTCACAAAATAAACATTTAACATATGTTCAGGTGAGAATGTAACCGTGTAAACCTCAAATATCTGCTCAGTTTATCAATACACCACATATTTTCAAAAGCGCTCCGACGTTTTCGGAGACGTCTGTTACCTATGGGCTCAAAATGTGGTCATAAATATTTTGTACTTGTAAAAAAGATTTGTATGTGTAAAAAAGATTTGTGCGTGCGTAAAAAAGATTTGTATGTGTAAAAAAGATTTGTGCGTGCGTAAAAAAGATTTGTGCGTGCGTAAAAAAGATTTGTGCGTGCGTAAAAAAGATTTGTGTGTGTGTGTGTGTGTGTGTAAAAAAGATTTGTATGTGTAAAAAAGATTTGTGTGTGCACTTAGCCAAAAACCCCTGCAAGTTACAACTACGAATTTTGACCCTATTTTTCTTCCTTTCATCTGATTGGTCAATGTCATGTCAATCACAAATGTAACAATCCAATCAGAGAACAGATGGGTTTGGCTGTCGGAGGGGCGCTTTTTTTTACGCACGCACAAATCTTTTTTACACATACAAATCTTTTTTACGCACGCACAAATTTTTTTTACACATACAAATCTTTTTACAAGTACAAAACCGATTTACAAGTACAAAATATTTATGACCACATTTTGAGCCCATAGTTACCCACTAGCACGATAGCTAGCCGGGGGCAAGGCTCACTAGAGCCCGTGAGAACACCGGACTCCCGGCAAATCGTTTTCAAACCCACCGCCGTCTTTCGCTACTCAGGTTAAACATGTATTAGTCACTTAGATAACTTAAAAATGTTATTGTTTGTTTTGTTTGTATTTTAATTGTTCCTGAGTAAATCGGTTTGGCTGAGATCAAAGTTATAGTTTTTACACAGCTGAATAAACGTCAAGCAGACAACTGATTATCAGAAGTGTGAGATGCTCGAGAATTTACTCCGGTGTCCCGTTATATTTTAGATAGCAATGAGTTTATTAAACTTCACTGAAACAATCTGCAAATTTCATTAAAATTTAATAAACTATCATCTTGTCTTTATTTTTAGTTAGCACATACCTGAAACACTTAAAGCTAAGCTAATGATAGTTATAGATGCATGCTGGTGCAATAAACTGTACGTTTTACGTCCAATGGATGCATGATCTGATTAGTCGACTAATCACAAAATTAATCGTTGACTAGTCGACTATCAAAATAATCGTTTCTGGCAGCCCTAGACACACTGCATTATTTTTTTTTTTTATAGTACAACTGAGGTTGTATTTCCCTAATTTCTAGAGCTACTAAGGACCAAATGACTAAGAAGCTTGGAACTGAAAGAGGGGGCACCTTCTTTTTACCATGACTGTATATATTTCTAAAACATTCTGAGTTAAATCTCTGGCTTTAGTGGCTTGAGTATATTTACACTAAATTCCAAATGAAAACAACTAAACATTGGACTCTTTAACCCTTTAGAGCCGGTCGGAGCGGGCACACTCTGTCTTGCGTAACTATTTTTAAATCTTGGTAGCACTGCAACCACGTAAGCTAGCGCAATTATTATTTTTTTTTTTTGCATATGAAACCGGAGGAGTTGTACTTACATCTTATGCCATCAGCTTGTCCTCGGTCACAGTTTCCTTCCACATATAGCTTTGCAAAAACTGCATAAAAAGCACTTGCAGCAACAAAAACATAATATTCCAGAAACATGCTTTGCCGATCCGATCAGCTGTTCATAACACTTCCTACGTTGGAATAGACGTCACCGCGAAGTTTTGCATGTCCGCCATTACTTGCCCGAAACCGGAAGTGACGTCATTTTCGCGGAAATGTAGTTTGTTTGTTTTTTTTACCATCAGGGCCTTAGGGCCTATACTGGTGTTTTTAAAAGTTATCTTTGACTTTATGACTTTCTGTGTCTTTTCTGGGATGCTTAGGACTCATATTGCACTGCTGGAAATAGTTTATTTTGATGCATATGCTGCTTTTTTGCAAATTTGCAGTATAATATTTATTTTCGTTTTTCCTGCAGTATATAAAAATTGGTGTATTTCAAAAATAAAACTATGAAGACACTCAAAATAAATTTCCTGTGGTGGGAAACTTTTTTGTCTTTAGTTTTGAGGGATAAGCCTCTTAAATTTCTCTAACTAGAAATATATGTTAAAAAAGCAAAAACGATTTTCAATTTTTTGGTAGTTTATTGCACTTTTTTGCAATTTATGTAATTACTATGCACTTAATGAATACATATTATTAAAATCTGGGCTATAATTGTTGTATTGATGTATAGCAACTTGAAATGCTCCCAAAAATGGCTCCACACATGTAAAAATATAATATAAGCTCTGGCGGACTTGGTTCTATGGTAGGTTTTAAAGGGTTAAATTAGAATGTTAGTTGATGTTAAAAATGAGTGTTAGCACTTCAAACTGGAGGCACTGGGTAACAGTTTAAGGTCAGAAATTATTGAGGGGTCTCAATATAAAACCTGACAACTTTCCTGCCCTTGCTCAGCACTACAACATGATAAGAGGTCATTACAGGTCTTAGCTTAATTCTAATACAAGCTAAACCAATGAGAACCGTTGGGATCTGGATTGAGCAGGTAACCTGACCACTCTACAGTAAGTAACCCCAGTATACAGAGCAGAGCAGGCATCAGTGAAAGTAGCATGTGGACGTGGGTTGCAAAGCAGCTTTAAGAAGCATCATTAAATGTAGGCAGGTTAAAGCAGCTTAAAGTGCATCCTATATACAAACTGGTAGGAAGGTCAGCTGATTTGGGCTGGTGTGCTGGGAGTGCAGGCTGATCATGAGTTTGTGGCCTGCCTGAACTAATACTTTTGTATCCTCTTGAGGGACAATCTCAGTGTTTCCTCAAATTTAGCGAAGTTTCTCACCAAATCAGTAGCTTGTGAAACTGAATTCAGCTTTTTCTTCTTCATCCACTTGTCTGTTAATGCAAAACTCCAGTAGGAAACCGGGGTTCTGCCAACTCCTAATAGAACATAGCAATACTTTATGCTTAAGAGAGTCCGCTGCAGGTGGATTTTTGTGCCTTTGTGTGTGTATGTGCCATAAAAGGCTTGTTTAAAGCAGGTTAAAAAAAAAAAAACGGAATTCACATTAACAAAAGCATATTTCCATATGGTTTGTGTAGATGTTAGTTATGCAACTCACAACTGCTGAAATTCACTTTCGGCTGCCCAGAAAACCAGCATTAGTTGGTCATCCTACTCTCTAAAGGCCCTCTGGCTGTTAATATGTTGAATCAATGTGTTTTAGTCACTATCTGGCTTCAACCTCGTCTGTGCCTGTATTAGATAAGAATAACTGAATTTTAATTTATGCAACATTAAGGTTTAAGTGATGTAATTTTCACTCGCATTAATAGTCGGGATTATTTGTGCCCACGACACATGGACGTATAACCCACTTGGTTTTTTTCTTTCTTAGAAACTGCCTGTTATGGTGACGTGTTTCTGTATCTCCCTATTTATGTGTTTAATTTATGCAGTTTAAAAGGACATGAAGGTGAAGCATCAGCTGTAGTGAAATTATGAAGTTGCATAATAGTACTGGTGTTACAACCATCTAAGCACATGATGTCCTTGCGATGAAAAAAAGCACTGCTGAGTGAGCGCTGCTGACCTTGGATTTGATGGACTTATAATAGAGAGCTTATAATAATTAATGCCCCTGCCCATGGTTTGTGAATGGGGCCATGTATCTTGGACTTTTTTTCCCTCCCCTTCTCCAGTTCCCTCTCACAATTCCTCAATGGGAGTTAAAATTGCTCTTGCTCAGAGCACGTCTGCACATAGTTGGATTCAGACAAGGGGAAAGCATTAGGAGCACTGTAATGCAGCTTTTGGCAAGATGGAGACCTGTGCATTCATTATATTGGTCCCTCTTTATTTAGTAGCAACTTCATCAGCATAGCCTTGTCATTTAAGGGCACAAAAGTATTTTTTTCCCTCTTAAATTTTATTTGCTTTTTAAAGACTAGTTGCCAGCAGGAGAAACTGAGCAACATCTGAAGTTTGCCGTCTTCGTCACTGTGGTTTCAGTCATGATATATTAAGAAACAGTCCACAAATTGCCTTTTTTTCCCCCTTCTTCCTTTGGCTTGTATCCCCTTTTGTAAAATGAATTGGGCAGCCTGTTCAGCCCTGAATTATGCATTTAATTTCTCGCTCAATAGAATTACAGTCATAAAACACAGTGCTGAAGTGAAGATTTTTAACATGCCAAATGCAGCCCAGCTGCAAGAAAATTGATTGCCAAAACCAAATACAGGAAAGCAAAAATTCATCTGCGTTATCGCCACTTATCTTTGAATATGTGAGTGCCTTTACAACTTCAGATTTAAAGGAGTAGCCTTTATTTTTAGTCTTCGGGAGAGCGCCGTTAGCTGCGAACTAAAGTGTCTGACACCGCTGATACACGGTATTCTTCTGTTGACATGAAAATAAACTCTTCGCAGCAAATGAGTATCCGTATTCCTCTCCCCACACTCTCCACTCACTCTGCGTGCTTTCTTGTGAAATTGCTGCTCGCTCGTAGCAGCTTCTCTTATGACGTGATCTGGTAATCCATCTTCAAAGCTTCTCCCCCCTCCTCTCTCGCTCTCCTGGGTTATCGTGGGTGGATGCGCTGTAGCCCGAATATCATATGCATGAAAAATTTGCCATCCCTGCACTTTTTTGCCTCGTATGTTGCGGCACAGCAGTTGATGGATAGAATGTGTCACCTAGTGCATTGCTCAGGGCAAGAGGCAAGCTTTTGAAGGTGGAGGGGGGCAGAGTTTGTCCCTGAGAGTCAGGAGACCGGAAAGCAAAGGCCAAAGACCTGGCCGCTTTGTTCGCGTTAACTACCATGACTTGACAGGGGCACACAACTCGCACAACTGAATCTGCACATGTTTGTAGATTATCTCGAATGAGGTCCCAAAAAGCTCACCTGAGTGGAAAATGCAAGGACCAGAGATGAGGCCTTCGCTTTGTGGCTGATTGATGGTAAAGTGTTTATGCTAAGCTTCAGCAGTTCAGTTGTAAAATTAAAAATCTTTTTTTTTTTTTTTTTTGTCTGCACAGGTGCTGCTTTTATGGGGTTTATTTGAGAGATTTAAGGGGCCGTATTAAACCATTAGCATATTATATTCACTACAATGGCGTGTTTGATGGTGTGTGACCAGCTTGGGTTTTTTTTTCTTTTAATGTTTCTGCACAAATATGACCTAAAATATCAGGTTTTCACAAAAATCTGCCAAAAAGTACACAAGGATAACCCATGTTTAATTATCCAGTAGGAAAATTACCCATTATTGCATGCGTGTAGGTCAGCCACGTCTCATGACAGTTCATGAAATACGAAAAATTTGCCACTTAGCCATTGCAAGGAATGCATTTAAACAGGAAACATCTTGTGTCAAACATACAAACAAAAGTTTTAAAAGATGTGACAATTGCTGTATTTTAAACAAAATCTTATATTTTATAAAGCTGAGCCAGTCATTTTTAATACCTGAAGAAGAGGTGGGTTGGAAGTAAAAATATTGTATCGATACTAGAACAGTAGGGTGAATACTTTTCTAAGAATGGTTTAAAAATGCATGAAACACTTAAAGGTGTTTTTGTTGTATTAACTAATTATAATAAATAAATCACATGAGTAAAAATCTGTGATTTAGTAGTCGTTAGAATAAAAGTGCTCAGAATTTGCAAATTGGTGATTATTCATCTCGTCGTATTGGTATTGACAGTAATGGTCCTGTATTTACTTGCTATAGGATCGATGCATTTGACTCGAAGTGGGTCTCTGAGATGAAAGTCAAGACGAGTTACTCCTCCACGATCTCTTCATCCAACAAGTGCAACCTTTTTGGTTTTTAATAATGAGTAGACTACGCATGAGAGCAGCAGAGGTAAAAGCACTAATTCAAGTTCTTTACTTAAGTAAGAGTGGAAAAAGTAGCACTCCTCAGAGTATAAAGTTAAAATGTAGCTCTTTGCATAAAAATAGAAGGTAGAAATGTCTTCCAAAGGAAACTGAACCCCATGCAATGTTAACAATGTAATAATAAAATAGTGTTATTACAAGAGAATACAAGTTTAAATTTAGTTTAAATTCTCATTCTAATGAATGTGTTCAGCCTAAATATCTGTTATTGGTGAATTCAAGCTGTCTGCTATCCTTGACTTAACCTAGCATTGAACTATGAGCACCACAGCCAGTCTGCACTAGTCCAACACAGTGCATCACTGTAAACTTCATCACAGTACCGCAGACTAACCACTAAACTACACGGTATTATGATATTAATAATCTATCCTTCATTTCGTGTCCTTTCCTAGATTTTTCCTCCATCTCTTTTTTTCGTGTTGGGGAACATAAAGAAATAGGAAATTCGTGATCACACAATTTAATAGACTAAAGGTCGTGACTATACCACAAGCTGCTCTGACACTGGATAGTGTAGATAAGGAAAAAATATGTACATGAGTGGTGAGTGATACCCCTCTTTTCACTTCACATTTGACGAAGTGAATCAGTGCGTGAAAAAAGGGACACTTGAGGTCCTGAGACAAGAGTTGTTGATGTTCATCAAGCTGGAAAAGATTACATTACCATCTCTAAAGATTACACCAATCCACGGTCAAATAAACTGTGCACAAATGGAAGAAATCCAGAAATTATGTTTACCCTCTACCTTACCTGATCAATCAACAAAGATGACTCCAGGAGTTAGAGGTGAGAAAGAAGCCCTGGCGACATGGGATTTAAATCTATACTATAGGTGTGTTGCAAATCCTCCTGAAAGCCTACCCATATGGAAAAGATGTATATAAATCTTATAAAGTTTGTATCGTCTTGTGTGAAACTTGTATGAAAAGCATACAAGAGTGGAAAAAGATATAAGATCCCTGGAAAAATTATATAAATGAAACTTGTATGTTTTGGATACTTACTAAAACAATATATAAAAGTGGCCACTTTCATGAGTATCATACAAGCCTTATATGATTCACTATATGAAGTAGGCCACATCTGATGCAAGTCTTTTATAATTTTTTTTCTATTTCTTTTCCATGTGGGTATGCTTTGTACCTGATGTACACCTCCCAAGAGGTAAATGTGTAAATGCAATTACATAATTGGCCTCTTCAGAAGAGTAAAGTCCTCCTGTGCATTTCCAGCTACTTTTTCATATCAGTTTTTAAATGAATCGGTAAGAGAATAACAACGTTAGCCTCAATTTAAGGACTCACAGATGTTAGCAATAGTCCTGCTGAAACTATTAGAATGGATTTGTGGTAATAAAATGAGAATGAGGAGGGGAAAAAAGGCTCGTCATTTTATCTGTTTCTATCAAAGCTGGCACTGACGACAACGTGGTAATTAACACATACTGTAAGGCAGCGGTCCCCAACCCCCGAGCCTCGGACCGGTACCGGTCCGTGAGTCGTTTGGTACCGGGCCGCGAGAGTTGAGGCTCAGGTGTGAAATGTATGGTTTTCAGGGTTTTTATCGGTTTTCAGCGTTATTTTGTTATCGTTTTTATCGTTAACTCGGTTTTCCTGGGTCTTTTCACGTGTGCGAATAAATCTTCTTATTTTCGGTACCTGTACTAGAGATGGCACGATACCACTTTTTTATGTCCGATACCGATATCATAAATTTGGATATCTGCCGATACCGATATGAATCCGATATAGTGTTTTTTAATCAACAAAACTGTTTTTTAAATATCTTGCTGCATTTTGTATAAGTTCATACTCAAGTTTAAAACAACAACTACACTAAAGCTATTCTGTTATACCTGTATGCAAAAAAAAAAAAAAAATATTTCATAGTTCAGCAATACTGATCAATCTAATAAACTTAAACCTACACCATCCTCCCTATTCTGGTATTTTAAAGAGTACTTAGCATAAATATTAAGCAACCTAACTAATAGGGTTCCAACTCCCAGCAACAACAAAAATAAATAAATAAATAAAAAATAGGGAACCACCCCTCACGCTCCACCTCATGATGCTTACTCGATGTAATCAACCTTAATTTGATGCAGTGTGAAAAAAAAAAAATGCACAGAAATCAATTATTTTTCAAGAAATATTAAATAGATTCAACATCTTTCTTCAACAAAATTGCAGACTGCACAGATGGTACCTTCCCAAAGGAAAAAGTACTATAGCTTACTAGGGTATATATATTAGACTTAATAGTTACTATATACAGTAATTGACTTCTATTCATTTTACATCAAATTAAAACTTTGGGTGTCAGATAATAATTTATTAAAAGCTAGACATTTTAAATGAGAATAAGAAAGAAAAGTATGTCTTTGTGCCCCCTTTTCCCTGTTATTGCCCTATCGCCCCCCCTGGCTAAACTTTGCTAGATCCGCCCCTGCACAGTTATCAGCGTCAGCTACGTAGAAAAAGATCCTCGAGTAGAAAGTAATATTAAATACATTCTAACAACAGCTGATCAAGCTTAAACGTGCTGCTGTTGTTCAGCCGCTGGTTTCCTCTTTCTGGTGCAAAGTGGGCCAAAAGCAAACAAGAGACACGGACTCGCGACAGAAAAGCCGATCAGCTGATCGTTAAGCAGTTTCATGATTGAAGTAGCAGCAGGAGAGGCAGTCGCTTGTTAAGCTTAACGCAGGAATGCTTTACAAACATTCAGAGATGGACTTACACACTTGCTTTACTTCTCTCGGGATAACTTTGTCGGAGATGAAATGCCGGGTTGCTAGCGAAGCTCCAAATGCTATTTCAGACCACCGACAGGTCCCGCATGCCACAGCCGCTCTATCACGTGATGCATACTGCTCCGACGTGCTAACGTTCTGAGGTGAGTTACGGCGTGTTGCAAGTTTTGTGAGGTGCTTTCCTGATATTTAATGGATCGGATTACATTTTTTATTTTTCTCCGATATCCGATCCAGTAATTTAGGTCAGTATCGGACCGATACCGATACGTAATATCGGATCGGTCCATCTCTAACCGGTACTAGTTTTATTTTGTTGTATTTGTCCGCGACACCTTACAGGCCGGTCCGTGGCGCAAAAAAGGTTGGGGACCGCTGCTGTAAGGCACTAAGCAGGAATAAGCAGGAATGCTGGCAGAGGCATGATAAGCTTTACAGACATTCACTGTAGAAGTCTACATCATCTGTAAAGAACTAAACCACACTGTAAAAAAAATAAATAAAAAAAGTTGTAGAATTTACGGTGAATTACTGGCCGCTGTGGTTGCCGTGAAAAATAAACTGTAAATGTAGAACACAAAACAGTATACTATTTTGGTAACCATAAATTTCACAGTAAATAATTTTTTACAGTAAATGACTATGAATTCAAAAATAAATTGTAAAATTGTTTATGGGTAATTCATGTGAAAACAACAGACATTCCGTTAACCTGATTACAGTCTTACTTTGTTAAATATAGTGAAACTGTATAAAATAATACGGTATCATAGTAAAAAGTTGAATATTACGGTAAAGTACTGGCAGCTGTGATTGCCAGAATTTCACTGTGGAAAATATAGTGATAATGCAGAAAACATAACGGTATACTTTGTTGAGAAATGTAAAATTACAGTAAACTTTGGTTTTTGCACAATAGTTACATTGAAATAAAAAACTAATATAATCTAAACCTGTTAAAATACATTTTTAATAAGCTTGATTATCGTCTCCTATTGACAAACCACAGAAGAGCTGTGTAATACAAAACATGTTTTTTTTTTATTCAAAAGTTCATATTTACAGTAAATTATTGGCAGCTGTCCCTATTGCCAGTCTTGGCAGCTGGGGGTCAGTCTGCCAGGGCCTCCGCTCCTGGCCGCCACCCGGCACACAATGCACCCAACCCCTATGGCGCCTCCTGCGGGTGGTGGGCCTGCGGGAGGATGGGCCCATGTCTCCTCTTCGGGCTGTGCCCGGCCGGGCCCCATGGACTAAGGCCCGGCCATCAGATGCTCGCCCTCGGGCACCCTCCCCGGGCCTGGCTCCAGGGCGGGGCCCCGGTAACCCTATTCCGGGCAGGGTAAACTGTTCCCTCGATATTCTTTTCATAAGGGTCTTCTGAATCGCTCTTTGTCTGGTCCCTCACCCAGGACCAATTTGCCACGGGAGACCCTACCAGGGGGCAAAAGCCCCCAGACAGCATAGCCCCTGGAATCCCTGGGACACACAAACCCCTCCACCACGATAAGGTAGTGATTCAAGGAGGAGAGGGCCTCTTTGCTTAGGCTGCTGCCCCCGCGACCCGGCCTCGGATAAAGCGGATGAAGATGGATGGTTGGATGGATATTGGCAGCTGTTTTAGCCAGAATGTCGTCTAAAAAATTAAGCTCCAACAAATGAGGCAATAAACCTCATAAGGCCAATTGGCATAAAATTTACATTCTATGACTTTTTGTTATAATTTGCTAGAAACATTAATGAAAAACCAGTAGAGACAATGATTAAATTATTAAATAACCAAATTAATGACTAAAAAGGCACTGATCTAATTAATATTAAACTTAATACAACCAAAAACAAATAAGTACATAATAAACAGTCAAACAAAATTTCAGTTCAGTTCATTTTTATTTCAAACATTTCAAACATGTGCCTTCACAATCATTACAAAATATCATTCCATTTGTTTGAAAATGAGTAGGCAGAAGTATTTACTTATTTGTCCCTACCCCCTCAAATTTAAAACACTTGATACTTGCAGTGGATGACAAAGTTTCTTTTTATCCAGACTTGATAGTAGAGGGCTTTCAAAACGGTGTATGATGGTGTCTGAGGAACTGGAACAGGTCTTGGATCCAATGTGTTGAGGACTTGCATGTTGTTCTTCAGATGCTCGGTGTAGATTAGTGTTCTTTCCTTGCAGTCTGAAAGCAAATACAAAGCACAATAAAGCAAACTGCCCATTTCCAAAACAAATGGACATGTATCAAGCAAATATACAATCTTACATTTAATAGAGCTGACACAATTAATCGTATAATGATTTACAATTGTGATGCATTGCAGTGCAGACATAAAGCATTTTTAATCCATTCAGAAGAAACTAATCTATTATTAATACAGTCCCGATCAAAAGTTATGACCACTTGAAAAATGTCAAAAAATCATCTTTTGCATGGTTGGTTCTTAACAAGGTTCCAACAACATGCAACAAGCAAAAATGGGAGGTAGACAACATTTAACTTACATTTGACAAACTTAAACTGAGACAGGCTGTTTTACAGCTGATCAAAAGTTTAGGACCACATGCCTTTAAAAGGCCTAATCTGTGCAAAAATGTGGATTCATTGTCATTTTGTCAGGTAGTCACACTGTCATGACGTTCTGATGGCAGAAGCAAAAAAAAAAACCCGTTCCTTTTTGAACGTGGTCGGCTTGTTGAACTGCATACGCACGGTCTCTCACAGCGTGCCATCGCTGCTGAGGTGGGACGCAGTAAGACAGTCATTTGGAGTTTCTTAAATGATTCTGAGGGTTATGGAACAAAAAAGTCAAGTGGAAGACCCCAAAAAATCCTCAACCTAAAGGGCTTCAAAAACAAATTCTCTGATGAGGAAAAAAATGTAACCTTGATGGTCCTGATGGTTTCCAACGTTACTGGCATGACAAGCAGATCCCACCTGAGATGTTGTCTGCGCGCCACAGTGGAGGGGGCACCATAATGGTCTGGGGTGCTTTTTCCTTCAGTGGAACAATGGAGCTTCAAGAGGTGCAGGGGCGTCAAACGGCTGCTGGCTATGTCCAGATGATGCAGAGAGCATCCCTCATGACTGAGGGCCCTCTTCTGTGTGGTAACGACTGGGTTTTTCAACAGGACAATGCTACAGTACACAATGACCGTACGACAAAGGACTTCTTCCAGGAGAATAACATCACTCTTTTGGACCAAACTGTGTCTTTCCCTGATCTAAATCCAACTGAGAATGGACAACGGTTCCAAACAGTAGACGCCCTTCGTGTGGCCATCTTCACCACTTGGAGAAATGTTCCCACTCACCTCATGGAAGCGTTCGCATGAAGTGATCAATAATAACAGCGAACCTATTCATTACTGAGTTCAAGTTTGGAACTTTGATTTCTGTTTTTTGGAGGTGTGGTCCTAAACTTTTGATCAGCTGTAAAACAGCCTGTTTCAGTTTAATCTTTCTTTTTAATAAATTACATACTCAAAAAAAATGTTTTGCCTCACTCCCATTTCTTCTTGTTGCCTCTTGAAGCTCTACTTGGAACCTTGTTAAGATCCAACCATGCAAAATATGTTTGGGGTTTTTTTTTGCCATTTTTCAAATGGTCTTAAACTTTTGATCAGGACTGTAAAACCTAAAAATAACAGCAATTTGTTTTCCTCAGCGACATACGTCACAGTGGACCAACAAGTGCAGCCTGTGTTCAGGCAAGTTTTGAGCAATAAAAAAAGTAGCTTATATGTAACCTCCTTTATTTGTTGATGAAAACAAACAAACTGAAATTAAGTTAGCGTGATGTATTGGGATATTGAATTGTATCGTTGACATGAAAATTGCAATTGAATGCAAGTAGGGCTGGGTACCAAAACACGATACCTTTTTAGTACCGACTGAAAACATTCAGTAGGTATCGATACAGAAAAAAATAATATTTTTTGGAGCAAAATTTCTGTACTTTTCTAATTAAATCTCTGTTACTGAGCCTCACAGGTCCTTTTCTTCTGTGCGATTCATTTGCAGTCTGGATGCAGTGGGGTAAAAATCATCTGTTCCATCTTTGAGAGGCAATTATGAGAGGCAACAGCCTTAAAAAGTTCCAGTTTTGTATTAACTGTCCTGAGAGTTTGTTTGAGGACTGACCTCACATAGCTTTGAAGAGGTGTCAGAGTATTTAAACTGTTTAATGCTCCGATTCAGAATGGAGTAGGTGAACCATTCTTTTTTTTTTTTTTTTTTTTTTTTTTTTTCCCACAAAAAATTTAAGAAACAGCGCAACATCATATGACAAAATGCCCTAAAAATGTTGTGTCCTAATCAAAATGGTTTGACCTGACTGACAGATGTGAAAATATTTTAAACAGTTGAAAACTGACTCAAACTTTACTCCTCCTATATCTGGTGTACCTTCAGTCTTGAGGTGTTCAACAGTAGTAGTACATCTCTATGGTGCATTCTGCTCCACACTGATTGGGATCACCACCCTGAAAAACAGATTGCGTCATTAAACAGTATCTACAGAAATGATGTGTACGACTAAAGCAGAAGCCACCAGTGCAATGTGAGCCCAAATTATCTCCAGCATGCAAAACAAGCTTCCTTTAACTACAGTTTTATCTATTTATTTCCATAACCTAAAGGATTAACAACTTCAAAGGCATCTTGGTATAGCAGTAGTTTGAAACATGATGGATTTTGATTAAAAAAAAAAAAAGTACAACTTTTGAATATCTTACCATCACTAATGTCACAGTACATCTGATGAAGACTCAGCCGATTGCTCACCTGTTACACAACTCTGCCACAAATCAGAGTCTAACAAATATTTCAAAGTCTCTCTTAGAGGTACATAGTATGCAAACTGATCTGTTCTATTCTTACTTTGTTCTAAAAACATTTCCTTGGGCTCCACATAGTTCAACATGTGTATGAAGAACTTTGTTCTGGAGTATTTTGTCCTCACTGGCCCTTTATGACATGCAGAAAACAGCCTGGACCCCTTGACCGCCTCACAAAGCTTGGCAATACCCTTATCAGATAATGCTGTTTCAGTTTTTAGGAGTGTAGTGAGCTTATTCAGAGTATATGACTGACCCAACTCATGTATTTTTTTATATTTCCTCTACAATGGTAAGGATGGCAGAAGCAGGTCGCAATGAAATAATAACCCTAAATAAATCAAAAAGGAACATTGTCTTTAGCTGCTCCTGGTAAATTAAACTGGCTTTTGTTTCACAGTAAAGCTAGCTAAAATCTTCAACCTGCTGCATTAGCATGAACTTTCCAGAAAACTAAACAGGACTGAAGGCAAAGCCTGTGACAGAGGAACGCTTTCAACGCAACAAGAAAACTGCCCAAGCGAACTATGGTTATAGCTGATATGTTTCATGTCTAATGATATACTTACATTGAAATATAAGGTTGTTGGTTCAGTGCAGGGTGCTGCTGGCACTCCCTTGCTGAGCTGAGTAAGTCTGGATAGTGGTGGGCGGATCGATCCAAATATCGATAGTATAGGGTTAGGGGTAGATGTAGATGCAGTGAAGGTGAGTCCATCTCATCTGCAGCAGCATCGCAGACCAGGCCCGCCACAATAATAAAGCAGTTTTTATTTAATTATAAATAAATTATTTCTCCTAATTATGTCCTGGGTTTTAAGTAATTAATAATACAAAAGGAAAAATCACAAAAAACAATTAAGGTCATGAAAATTAATTGCGATTTAGCAATTCAATGAGGCATCTACCTTATTTATTGAAAGGTATCAGTATCTGCGATACTGGCCCGTATTTACTTGGTATCGGATCGATACCAAAATATGCAGTATCGCACACCACTAGAAGTGGTCCTATCTTCTTCTTCGTTGGTTTGGCGGACTACACGCCACCAAGGAGTATTGGTGCCCTCTTGCAGTACCTCACAGTCAGACTGCTATCTGTCTCGTCTAAGTTTTGTTTGTTTGTTTGTTTTTTTTTTGTTTTGTTTTTTTTTGTAATATAGAGGTAACGGTTTAGACACGTGATGCAATCTCTCCAAAACGTGCATATAAATGAGACTTTTTAAAGAAACTGATTGTTACAGCTTTTATAATACATTCTTTGACTGCAAGCTGACCTTGCAAGCTACACCAATTATTTTATTAACAATATTTCATTATTTTTTTTGGGGTATTTCATTTTTATCAATTTTAATTTCAGCAGGTGGTATCACACTCAAACAGATTGAACAGTGGTAAATCCATGATTTAAATCTCCTGTTCCACCACATCCCAAAGGTGCCCTTGGTTTGGGATCTGGTGAATGTGGAGGTTGATGGAGTTAAGTCATTGTGATGTTTAACATGATCACAGTTTCATGATATGGTGCATCATCCCTCTGGAAGTAGTCATCAGAAGATGGGTACACAGTGGTCATAAACGGATAGACATGAATGGTGGAAGTTCGAGGAGAGGAGTAAGCAATTAACTAATAAGAAAAATTATGTTTAATGATCAAACCAAGTTAACTGATGAATCCCTGAGATTCTAAATTTGAATGTAATTTTTTACAATGATATGGAAGGTTAAGATTTTAGGGTAATTGGTTCTCCAATAGAAAATGGCCTTTTGCCATTAATTATGCCACAAAATATTTTTTCATTGTAAATAGCTGTCTTATATACTTGGTGAGACTGGAGAACTTAAAGAAATAAGCATATTTTTTATTTTTAGTAATTGCTCGTATTTACTGTTAAGATATAATGTTTTATCAAACAGTCTGAGCTTGTTAATATTTTTTAAAAAATTCACTGTAATTTTCACAATAATTCTAACAATGTTTTGACATTTTGTTAAATTTAAAAGAACGGTATGTTTTGAGTAATTAATATACAGTTGTAAATTGTAAATTCAAATGAAAAAAGCAGGAAAGATTGTCATTCATACAGAATTATTATGTACATTTTAGAGTGATGAATCTGTAAAAATATCTACAATTAATCACTCTAAAATGTACATAATAATTCTGTATGAATGACAATGTGCCATATTACTGTAAATTTATATATTTTCAACGTATTAGCAGTGTAAAAATAAAAGCAAATCACCGTTTGTCAATATACAGAAATTTAATATAGATATTACAATCATTTACTCTTTTTGATTTAATGGTAATTTACCGTTGCCATTTTACAGTTATTTAGGGTAATTTTTACGTACATTTCTTACAGTGCAGTCTCAAGAGGACACCAACAGTGTGCATTTCAAAGTTGTGTTGTTAGTGATTTAAATTACAAGAGTAGGGCTTTAGGGCTAGTGTATGAATGATGTGATGTAGGTTATATTAATGCTGAAATTTAGAAAAAAAAAAGGTTACCTATTTATATTAATTCATATATGTTGTAAAGCTAAAAACCTTTCCAAGAAAATCAGGGTTCAGTTTAAAGACATTTGGTTCTGTTTCTCAGAAACTGCTTATCTTCTCACACAAGAAGCCGAAACTGTCATTTCTGTTTGAATAAAAGTAAATAGTCAAATTCATTTCACGTTCTGTGGCCCAAGCTACAAATGGTACATTGATCAGTGTAAATCTGTAGTGTAAAGTCACATTGATGTTAACCGCTTTTTCACAATGTGAAGTTCACATGGTAAAATGTAGGCGGTAGTGGTGTGCAATACTGCAAATTTCCATTGATCCCATACCAAGCATATAATATAGCCAGCATCACCGATATGAAAACCAGTGCTGATACTCATAACTTATAAAGGCAGGTTATATAGGGGAGAGATTTATGAGATGACTCTTCGTCAGTTTGCAAATTCTCAACACATTTTAATAACTACTAAATCACTGAATTTTATTGTGATTGATTTGTACTTTCAATAATAATTAGTTAACACGAGAAAACGCAGGTTTCAGCTTTTCATATACCGCATTTTTTTTGGATTATAAGTCACATAAAGCCAAACAAAACAGATAAGTCAAACTTTATTAAACTCATTCACAATAACTTCGCAGGTCATCTTCTTGCTTCCTCCATTTCCGTACCATTAATGTTGAATTCTCTCGCAGCTGCTCTATTCCCATGTTCTACTGATAGCCTTGAGTTTGAAATCCGCTTCGTAAGCATGTCTCTTAACAGGTGCCATTTTTGGGGTTCTTATACACACCCATAATATTATGTTGAAGCACAGTACGTATTACTCCACAATGCTCCTGACTACGGTAGCCATAATGCTCCGACAATCCGGCTTTGTAGCTTACCAAAGTATTACTAAAACATTTTGACAGATTTGAGCGCATACCAAAGAAAATTGGTTGGAGGCCAGTAAGCACAACCAGAATTAATAAATAGGGTGCACTGGATTATAAGGTGCACTGTTGATTTTTGAGAAAATTAAAGGAGAAAATTATGCTGCAGAAAATACGGTATTTGAAATAGATTTTCTTTCTTTTTTTCTTTTTTTAGAGACCTGGAGCATTAATGTGTTAATGTGTTTGTCTCTAAAGCACTTTGGGTCATTAAATAAACCTGACAGTAACACAAAGCATTTTTCATCATTCATGTTTCTGGTATATTTTTTCATGTTACTAACAACAATTCAGTGTTCTGAATATTTTTATTTTAATGTCTATATATAATCTATAATATATACTGAATATAGTACATATTCAGTCTGTGAGTCATAGATCAATAACACTTTTACAGGAGCAACGTACTGAATTTGGAGGATAGAAATAACTGAGGTGTTGATTCTACTGAGCTACTATTACAACACCAGTGTCGGTATCAGTATTGTCAATTTGGATCAATCTGCCCACCTCTATCTGTGTTCAGACAGCAGTACCTTGTGAAGGCTTTATGCCACCATGATACATTGAATATCCCCTTAAAGCTTGTCTTCTCTTCTCCTCGAAACCATTAGAATTTCGTCTCTAGCACAAATGGTAACACAGTTAAAAGGCACTTGTAAAAAAAAAAAAAAAAAAAAAAAAAAAAAACAGAGTTAAGTTTTGCAGTGCATGTCTCAAATAGTTTTGCCATATTCTCCTCATGAGTGGATTCAGTCTTAGAGCTGACAGGACAGATTCATAGTGTGCCTATGGCTTGCTATTCTGAGCAGGCAATGGGCAAGGCGGCCTTCAGCACTTACAGGTCCTGATGACATTATTTCAGCAGGCCCTCAATGGCGTGGAGAGTCATTGCAGTGGTCGAGAGCTAATGGGCCAGATGTAAGAGCCACCTGGCCTGCGCCAGGTCTCCGTATGCTGCAGTTGACAGAGCCAGTCATGCAGAGCAGAGGCTTGGCTGTCTGCCGCTCGCTGTTTCTCAGACACGAGGCTTAGTGCAGCTCATTTGTGAGAGCAACTGTGCTCATCGCAGTGACATTCTTTAGCAACTTTTCCTGTGCACTCAAGTGTGGAATCTGCGCTGGCATTTAAAGGTAATCCTTTTGGTAATTATAACTTAAAGCTGGTATTAATAATTTTTCTTATTATCATGACATTACCACAGCTTGACCTTTAAAAATAGAGGTCACAGTGTGCAGCTGTGAGACCAAAATCCATCACCTGGAACCCGCCGCAGGCAAAAGCGCCCTCCAAATTTCTTTCTATACATACCCAAGACCCGGACATGCTGCTATATCTGGTATGTGAAATGAGCAGCACTTTTGGCAGCCCGCCCATTTAATTCATTTAACATTGAAAAAAACAGAGCACCCCTGGCAAACAGGGCAGCGGAAAATAGAGCCGTGAATCTTGATTGTGGAGGTAACTGAACAGATAGGTCTGGAGGTGTGTCATCTGTCTGCGAGCAGAGATGCATTAGTGTGGATACACCCCGTCACTTCTGTGTCCCCAGTAACCTCACAGAGAAAATGGCATTAAGTGCACATGCAGGTGTGTCTTTTGGTTATGCTCTATATTGTCAGTACGCGGGGGGCAAAAATGTGCCTGGAATGTAGAGAAAATATAAATAAAAGCTGTCCAGCGTTGCAAGTCTTTAGACAAAAAGGTGTAATTCAGATACAACTGCAGGCAAGCAATGATATTGCAGACAAATGTATAGCAGTGTGGTATGTACACTTGTTTAAATATTCATGGAGAGAGCGCAGGAGTGGTGTGTGTTTTTGTGTGTGTGTGTGTGTGTGTGTGTGTGTGGCGAGAGCGTGATTTACACCAGCAATAAGTTTGTGTCAGCGCAGAGGTCGACAATACCCCCGAGCAAACTTACAGAGCCGTGAATAGGAGATGATAGCCACCCACCAGCGATGACCTCTTAAACTGTGCAGCGATTCAGAATTCTGTAACCAGAAAGTCAAAGCTTTAACCAAAATCACACAAGTTTATTAATATTCATGTGGGTAGAATATTCTACTCGTCTGGATCGATATCTATAGTCTGCAAAGCCAAGGGGGAATGGATGAACTTTTATGTGACAGCATCCTTTCTGCTTCTAGGGTCAAGAGGAAAATGCTATGTTCACAAATATCTGCTGTAATTTTTTATCAGATTAAATTTGCTGGATTGTAAACTCTGCAGTTCTTGTTTTATTCACAACATTGTGATCATTGATCACTCCTGTACTTAAATTTTATGTTTCCAAGGATAGTGACCTGTTGTGGTTGCTTGAATAATGACTGTTCTCTCCGAGGCTACAAGCCCAATCATCTTTATTGGCCAAGCCCCTGCAATATCTACCTGATAGGTTGTGGACTCTGATTTATCAGTTTGACTGTTGCTGTTCTGTTTGTTTTATAGCCGGGAGTTATATATTTGGATAAGTGCGGCGTGCAAAGTTATGAGCCATCACTAGGAGGCTTAGTTAGCGAGACGTAGCCATAGACTGTGAGGGAGAATCTTACAATCATACTTGCTAATCAGTACTAAGTAGCTTATAAATACGGTACTAGAATTTCACTCAGCATCATCTGTATTATTTATCAGATAATTCCATTCAAATACTCTAGAAAGCACAGAGATTAACCCTTAAAGACCTACCATAGAACCAAGTCCGCCAGAGCTTATATTATATTTTTACATGCTGTGGAGCCATTTTTGGGAGCATTTCAAGTTGCTATACATCAATACAACCATTATAGCCCAGATTTTAATAATATGTATTCATTAAGTGCATAGTAATTACATAAATTGCAAAAAAGTGCAATAAACTATAAAAAAATTAAATCGTTTTTGATTTTTTTAACATATATTTGTAGTTAGAGAAATTTAAGAGGCTTATCCCTCAAAACTGTAAATACAAAAAAGTTGCACAAAATAGTTTCCCACCACAGGAAATTTATTTTGAGTGTCTTCATAGTTTTATTTTTGAAATACACCAATTTTTATACACTGCAGGAAAAACGAAAATAAATATTATACTGCAAATTTGCAAAAAAGCAGCATATGCATCAAAATAAACTATTTCCAGCAGTGCAATATGAGTCCTAAGCATCCCAGAAACGACACAGAAAGTCATAAAGTCAAAGATAACTTTTAAAAAGAGCAGTATAGGCCCTGAGGCCCTGATCGCAAAAAAGACTACATTTCCGCGAAAATGACGTCACTTCCGGTTTCGGCCAGGTAATGGCGGAAATGCAAAAGTTCGCGCTGACGTCTATTCCAACGTAGGAAGTGTTTTGAACAGCTGATCGGACCGGCAAAGCGTGTTTCTGGAATATTATGTTTTTGTTCCTGCAAGCGCTTTTTATGCAGTTTTTGCAAAGCTTTATGTGGAAGGAAACCGTGACCTAGGACAAGCTGATGGCACAATATGTAAGTACAACTCCTCCGGTTTCATATGCAAAAAAAATTTTTGCGCTAGCTTACGTGGTTGCAGTGCTACCGGGATTTAAAAATAGTTACGCATAACAGAGCGTTCCCGCTCCGATCGGCTCTAAAGGGTTAAACACTTCACAGATCCAGCTCAGTGACTTGATTTAGCAGAGGTGAAACCTAGCAGGCAGCCTTTGCAATAGCCTTAATACAATTTAAAGCGATCAATTGTAAAACTGTACCTCCTATAAATGATCATAAAACGGGATATTGGGTTTCAAGACAAAAACTGTTTTATTTGAGAGATACTAAGTCAGACATATTTATTTCAGCTCTAAAGGTGGGAATTTTAACATAGCAGTCTAAATGCAGACTCACTTTTAGAGTACAACTCTAGTTTGAGGAACTTGTTTTTTTGGCACTTTATCATTAGCTATGCTTCCAGCCCTGGAGGTTGGAGTATTTTGGTCTCTATGCAGCGATCAACACTAGTGATGCACAGAGTGCAATTTTCTTGGCACTTAAGCAACTTTTAAAAAAGTGCTTTGCTACTTAACATCATTGTTTGTACTTTATAGATACTTATAGATATATGTACTTAATATAATTTTCCAGTATGTTCATAAATTGACCAGATAACAAAACATCCTAACGTCTCCATAGTGTTTCTCATGCCTACTTTGATCCTTTGCTCATACTGAGGCTTTCGGGTTTTTTTTAGTTTCTTTAGAAAGTTCAGCTGGGTGGAGGTGTTTTGGTTTTCAGATTAGGTTTTTTGTTATGAACGTTTCTGCTGTGGTCCCATTGCAGTTTACTTTGTAGTGATGGGTCGTTCGCGAACGAAATGGCTCTTAGAGCCGGTTCTTTGACGTGAACGACGCGAGCCGGCTCCTTATCGCGAGCCGTCACGTGTTTTTTTTTTTTTTTTTTTTCTCTTCTTCTTTCTCTCAGCCTCTCTCTCTTTCTCTCTGGTCGTGTCCAAATTCATGGGCTGCATCCTCCTGAGGACCCGGCCTTCGCGGTCTACGTGGGCCGGGTCCTCAGAAGGTCGGGTAGGCCGGAAGTAAACGGCCGTGAAATTGGACGGTCTAGCCTAGTGATGGGATTTCCGGCTCTTTTTAGAGATCCGGCTCTTTCGGCTCGGCTCACTAAAAAGAGCCGGCTCTTTCGGCTCCGAACCGGCTCTTCAGGTTGTTTTGTTGCTTTAATTAATTTATTATTCACAATAATATAAAATTATGCACAAAAGGAATTACTAACATAAAAAAGTGGTTTTATTTATATATGTTTATATATAAATATATGCGGTGGCCCCTAGAGACAAAACACGTACAAACTCCAAAACACATTTCTAGCATGAACTGAACTTCCAAAGCAGAGCTACTAGATCACTTAAATTACACAATTGAAAGCATGAAAGCATGTGTGTATTGTTTGTGTATTCATACACAGGCACTCAAATATATTCAAATAATTTAAAAAAAAGTTCATCTACCTGTTACTACCACACACCAAATCCGGTCGTTGGTACTTGCTAGATTGTGTAGCCACAAGATAACAAAAGCTCAACACTGCGCCCAACATCCTGGAGCACTTCTGTTGTCTTTTGTAAGTGTTTTGAGTTTTTATGTGCTTCTGAGTTTTTACGTGCTTCGGAGTTTGTACGTGTTTTTACGTGTTTTGGAGTTTTTACGTGTTTTGGAGTTTGTACGTGTTTTTACGTGTTTTGGAGTTTGTACATGCTTCAGAGTTCGTACGTGATTTGAAGTTTGTATGTGCTTTGTCTCTAGGGACCACCGTAAATATACTTTTATTTATTCACACCACATAAAATGTAATAAATAAATCATATAATACAAAAATCAACTATTCACATTTCAACTTTTAACTATTTAAATTTTCAGCTTTTTCCTTTTACAAATTTAAAGTGAAAACAACACAAAACACTGCAAAACACAATTAAATATAAATTATAATATGAAAACAAAAAGGACATGCACATTCTCTGTCATATGGGCCCGCATGAATCCGCACTTTCTGAATCCTTTATCATCTGCAACCGAAAATAGTTTTGGATGATTACTATACCTTTCTAATGTGACGTTGTTGTCCCTGGCTCTCTGTCTCTCTCTCTCCCTCTGGCTCTGTTGTTCCTGTGCTACTGAGTGTAACTACCGCCCCTCCCCCCTCTGCCCAGCGTAAAGCACAAGGCTCGCGTGCAGAGTGAAGCGGAAAAAAAGTGCGAGACAGAGGGTGAGAGAAAGAAAGAAAAAACCACGAGCCGTCACGGCTCGCGATAAGGAGCCGGCTCTCGTCGTTCACGTCAAAGAGCCGGCTCTAAGAGCCATTTCGTTCGCGAACGACCCATCACTAGTCTAGCCTTCTGATTAGCATCACCGCTGTCTCGGTGGAGTTTAATAAACTCAGCCGTCTGCTCCTTGCTATCTAAAATATAACGGGACACTGGCGTAAATTCTCGACTGTCTCATACTTCTGTTTAATCAGTTTTCTGTTTGACGTTTAGTCAGCTGTGTAAAAACCAAGGAGGAACCCACCCGGGGGATTAATAAAGTTTTATTTTATCTAATCTTATCTAATAACTTTAATCTCAGCCAAACCGATTTACTCACGAACAAACAAAACACTGAAAAAAGCCCAACAATAACATTTTTAGGTTGTCTAAGTGACTTATATATTACGTTTAACCCGAGCAGCGAAAGTCCGCGGTGATCTGAAAATGATGTGCCGGGAGTTGTGCCGGGAGTTGTGCCGTTCTCGGCCGCATCAGTAACCCTCGAGCTCCCGGCTAGCTATCGAGCTGGTGGGTAGCAGACGCCTCCGAAAACGTCGAAGCACTTTTGCAAATATGCGATATCTTGATAAACCGAGCAGATATTTGATGTTTACACAACTACTTCCTCGCCTGAAAATATGTTAAAAGTTTATTTTGTGACCCAGAAAGATTAGTATGAGTAATTTTAAAACTTAGTAGCGGCCGCCATTGTTGGAAACTGGAGTTTGGCTGGGCCGCGCTATGAATTCTGGGATATGGTAGGCCACGAAGGACACACCCGACCCATCCTTAAAATTCGGGGAAAAGGAGGACGCATTTGTAGGCTACATTCGGAGGAGTCTATGAATTTGGACAGCCTTCAGCGCGTCGCTGTGACGTAATCGGTCTACAAATGCGGCCTCAGGAGGATGCAGCCCATGAATTTGGACACGACATCTCTCTCTCCCTCTCTCACACTTTTTTTCTGCTTCACTCAGCATGCGAGCCTTGTGCTTTACGCTGGGCAGAGGGGGGAGGGGCGGTAGTTACACTAAGCAGCACAGGAACAGAGTGGGAGAGAGAAAGAGAGCCAGGGACAACAACGGCACATTAGAAAGGTATAGTAATCATCCACAACTATTTTCACTTGCAGATGATAAAGGATTCAGAAAGTTTATTCATGCAGGTCCATATGACAGAGAATGTGCATGTTCTTTTTGTTTTCATATTATAATTTATATTTAATTGTTTTGTGGTTTGCAGTGTTTTGTGTTGTTTCACTTTAAAATTGTGAAAGGAAAAAGCTGAAAATTTAAATAGTTAAAAGTTGAAATGTGAATAGTTGATTTTTGTATTATATGATTTATTTATTACATTTTATGTGGAGTGAATAAATAAAAGTATATTTACGGTGGCCCCTACAGACAAAGCACATACAAACTTCAAATCATGTAAAAACACGTACAAACTCCAAAAGCACGTACAAACTCCAAAAGCACGTACAAACTCCAAAAGCACGTACAAACTCCAAAAGCACGTACAAACTCCAAAAGCACGTACAAACTCCAAAAGCACGTACAAACTCAGAACACGTACAAAAGACAACATTTTTCGACACATTTAATCGACACTTTTTCTAATGCCTACGCTTTCTTGAACTCAAATTCAAATTTTATTTGTCACGTACACAGTCATACACAGTACGATATGTAGTGAAATGCTTGGACAACTGCTCGTGACCTAAAGAAAACAAAAAAGGAAAAGGCTATGAATAAGATAGGAAATAAATTAAAAAGGGTAAATTTAACTAGGAAGGAATAAAATATAAATTAAGGTTAAAAATGAAATAACTGTACAACACAAATTAGAATGAAGGGTAAATTTAATTGGGAAAGAAATAAGATAAACTAGAAAGCGAAAATTTCTGAAGAAATTTTAAGTGTGCCTATGCCGCCGCTAATCAATATAGTTTGCCATTCAAACGGCTACAGAGAGCAAAACTCAGCAGAGCAGCCATTCTCCACCATGAACTATGGTAAAACCAAACACCGCTCGCGCCTCACAGATGACAGCTTACAGTTTTGTGTAAAGATGAGGTGACTTCGTACAGCCCCAATTTGTAGACGCTGTGCGCAGAGGTTCATAAGCAGACCCGACAATGTTTGCATGAACACACTTTGAAGCATTACGTTATGGACCACTTTTCACACATAGTTGCTGTACCCACACAGCCGGCTGTAGCTTTTCATCTCACAGCCCGACACATACACACAAAAAAAAAAAAAAAAAAAAAAGCAGAGAGAGCACAGACTTTACACCTGAGAGGCGTGATTGCAGATGCCGCTGAGGTGGGTCCACCTCCCCTGCAGCGGCACTGCAGACCACGCCCTGCCACACACATCAAACACGTAAAATAAATATTTATGCACTTTTCATTCACTTTTTGTTATTTTTACACAGTGTTCTGAATGATTAACAATGGTCTACAGCCAATCTTGTGTATTATTATACAAACTTTGGTTGTAAGATTCAGATAACTATTTAATAAAAGCTAAATATTTTATATGAGAGTAAGAAAGAAAAGTATATCTTTGTCTCATACTCTCATCAGACAATACATGAACCTCTCAAACAAAATATATGCTCGGCTTAAATGACAAACCGCTATTTTACACAGTGGAACACTTATTTTTAAACAAAACCAATGCAGTTCGCCACTGACAGTGCTTACCTTTGCACATCACAGTAAACACTGAACCAAGATGGCGCCCACGCGAACGAGAAATCTGAACTACGGTGTCCTGCAGAGGACAAATGGTCAAAATTGCTAAAATTTACAACATATATGCAGCTCAACAGCGACACCTTGTGACTTATTCCAGTCACTACCTTACATATACATAACGTCTTACCTGACATTCAGTTCACCGGACACTCATACTGAATCACCAGCCCATATAAATGAAAAATAAGTCCAGCAGCCAACCAAGAGTCATCACGAAAGACTAGGGGTGACACGACAGCGTGAGCGGGCCTGGGTGTCAGCCAGCCCGACCTGGGTGGCAGCCAAGCCGCGCTAGCCAGCTAGCCGGCTAGCTGCCATGCGGCGGTGAAACGTGAGCGTGAGCCGGCCTGGGTATCAGTCAGCCCGGCCTAGGTGTCAGCCAACCCACCCTAGCCAGCTAGCTGCCATGCGGCGCTAGCAGTAACATCGTGAGAGATATGGGACTTCTTGATAAAATATGGGACTTCTTGATAAAACGAGCAGATATTTGAAGTTTACACCCCTACATTCTCGCCTGAAAATAGGGGAGGCTGTCATAAAGTTCAAAATCAGTAACTTAGCGCGCACAGCTGTATAGAAACTCCGTCGTGCTAGCTAGCACGCAGTACAGTTATTGTAACTGTCAGCACAACGAAAATAAACTACACCTAAACTCGGTTTATATCTGACCCAAATAGAGTGCAGTTAATAACGTCTTACCTGAAATTCAGTTCACCAGCCGCCTGCTTCTCCTGCATTGGGTTTCCCTTATCCACGATTGAGCTCCGCGTTAGCCACCACCGGTCGATCGGTGTTTCTTTCCCCGCATACGAGGGGAAGAGACATATACCGGTGGCTAACGCGGAGCTAGCTAGCCACCGGTATATGAACAACTCAGTTATTTTTTCCACATCGACCAGCATCATCGGCCCATATAAACGAAAAATAAGTCCAGCTAAGACAAAGACTGTTTGCGGAGCGATCGGGGGTGAAAGGAGTTAGAGACGCCTCACTGAAAGCCAAGCCTGGGTGCTTTTGAGCGAAGCGGCGCTAGCTAGCCAAGCTAGCTAGCCGGCCGGCCGAACTAGCTAGCCGGCTAGCAGCAACATCGTGAGAAATCTGTTGCTAATATGGGATGTTTTGACAAAACGAGCAGATATTTGACGTTTACACACCTACATTCTCACCTGAAAACCGGTCGATCGGCGGCCGCCTCACATGTTTCTTTCCCCACATATGAGGGGAAAGAGACACATACTGGTGGCTAGCTAGCTCCGCGTTAGCCACCACCAAACAACTCAGTTAGTTTTTCCTCATCGACCAGCATCATCGGCCCATATAAACGAAAAATAAGTCCAGCTAAGACAAAGACTGTTTGCGGAGCTATCGGGGATGAAAGGAGTTAGAGACGCCTCACTGAAAGCCAAGCCTGGGTGCTTTTGAGTGAAGCGGCGCTAGCCGTCTAGCTAGCCAACATCGTGAAAAATCTGTTGCCAATATGGGATGTTTTGACAAAACGAGCAGATATTTGACGTTTACACACCTACATTCTCACCTGAAAATATCTTAAAAGTTTACTTTGTGACCTAGAAACACAAATAAGAGGAATATATTAAACCAAGTGGCAGCCGCCATTGTTTGACTGGTAGAGGCGTGCTTTGAATTGTGGGATATGCAGTTTTCCACCAAGCATACACCCTTGCCGTTACCGTAACTATTCAATGCTTCGTGCAACCTTAAGAATTCCAATGGTTCCTGAAAGCACCGACGCTGTGCGCGCCGTTCATATTGTTGTCATTATGGTAATCCAAATACGGGGACATACCACTAGAGTGAGCCAACACACCACAAATTAAGTGAGTGAGCAAACACACCACAAAGTAAGTAAAGTTTCACTTTCGTTCGTTCCCATTCATTTGAATGGGCAAAAACTTGCATTAAAATATTCATATTTAAAAAACTATAGAAGTAATAAACACCAAAAGTCATAGCACACCATTCCTGATCCAGCCGCACAAAATGATATAACATATATGAAGCTTGTGTCAAAACTGTGGGATGAGTTACGCGCGGAAATTTCAGGCTGAAAAAGGAAAATAATAATAATAAGAACTAGAAAGCGAAAATTTCTGAAGAAATTTTAAGTGTGCCTATGCCGCCGCTAATCAGTATAGTTTGCCATTCAAACGGCTACAGAGAGCAAAACTCACCGGAGCAGCCATTCTCCACCATGAACTATGGTAAAACCAAACACCGCTCGCGCCTCACAGATGACAGCTTACAGTTTTGTGTAAAGATGAGGTGACTTCGTACAGCCCCAATTTGTAGACGCTGTGCGCAGAGGTTCATAAGCAGACCCGACAATGTTTGCATGAACACACTTTGAAGCATTACGTTATGGACCACTTTTCACACATAGTTGCTGTACCCACACAGCCGGCTGCAGCTTTTCATCTCATAGCCCGACACATACACACAAAAAAAAAAAAAAAAAAAAAAAAAAAGCAGAGAGAGCACAGACTTTACACCTGAGAGGCGTGATTGCAGATGCCGCTGAGGTGGGTCCACCTCCCCTGCAGCGGCACTGCAGACCACGCCCTGCCACACACATCAAACACGTAAAATAAATATTTATGCACTTTTCATTCACTTTTTGTTTTTTGTTATTTTTACACAGTGTTCTGAATGATTAACAATGGTCTACAGCCAATCTTGTGTATTATTATACAAACTTTGGTTGTAAGATTCAGATAACTATTTAATAAAAGATAAATATTTTATATGAGAGTAAGAAAGAAAAGTATATCTTTGTCTCATACTCTCATCAGACAATACATGAACCTCTCAATAAACAAAATATTTGCTCGGCTTAAATGACAAACCGCTATTTTACACAGTGGAACACTTATTTTTAAACAAAACCAATGCAGTTCGCCACTGACAGTGCTTACCTTTGCACATCACAGTAAACACTGAACCAAGATGGCGCCCACGCGAACGAGAAATCTGAACTACGGTGTCCTGCAGAGGACAAATGGTCAAAATTGCTAAAATTTACAACATATATGCAGCTCAACAGCGACACCTTGTGACTTATTCCAGTCACTACCTTAAATATACATAACGTCTTACCTGACATTCAGTTCACCGGACACTCATACCGAATCACCAGCCCATATAAATGAAAAATAAGTCCAGCAGTCAACCAAGAGTCATCACGAAAGACTAGGGGTGACACGAGAGCGTGAGCGGGCCTGGGTGTCAGCCAGCCCAGCCTGGGTGTCAGCCAGCCCGACCTGGGTGGCAGCCAAGCCGCGCTAGCCAGCTAGCCGGCTAGCTGCCATGCGGCGGTGAAACGAGAGCGTGAGCCGGCCTGGGTATCAGTCAGCCCGGCCTGGGTGTCAGCCAAGCCGCCCTAGCCAGCTAGCCGACTAGCTGCCATGCGGCGCTAGCAGTAACATCGTGAGAGATATGGGACTTCTTGATAAAATATGGGACTTCTTGATAAAACGAGCAGATATTTGAAGTTTACACCCCTACATTATCGCCTGAAAATAGGGGAGGCTGTCATAAAGTTCAACATCAGTAACTTAGCGCGCACAGCTGTATAGAAACTCCGTGGTGCTAGCTAGCACGCAGTACAGTTATTGTAACTGTCAGCACAACGAAAATAAACTACACCTAAACTCGGTTTATATCTGACCCAAATAGAGTGCAGTTAATAACGTCTTACCTGAAATTCAGTTCACCAGCCGCCTGCTTCTCCTGCATTGGGTTTCCCTTATCCACGATTGAGCTCCGCGTTAGCCACCACCGGTCGATCGGTGTTTCTTTCCCCGCATACGAGGGGAAGAGACATATACCGGTGGCTAACGCGGAGCTAGCTAGCCACCGGTATATGAACAACTCAGTTATTTTTTCCACATCGACCAGCATCATCGGCCCATATAAACGAAAAATAAGTCCAGCTAATACAAAGACTGTTTGCGGAGCGATCGGGGGTGAAAGGAGTTAGAGACGCCTCACTGAAAGCCAAGCCTGGGTGCTTTTGAGCGAAGCGGCGCTAGCTAGCCGGCTAGCCGGCCGGCCGAACTAGCTAGCCGGCTAGCAGCAACATCGTGAGAAATCTGTTGCTAATATGGGATGTTTTGACAAAACGAGCAGATATTTGACGTTTACACACCTACATTCTCACCTGAAAACCGGTCGATCGGCGGCCGCCTCGCATGTTTCTTTCCCCACATATGAGGGGAAAGAGACACATACCGGTGGCTAGCTAGCTCCGCGTTAGCCACCACCAAACAACTCAGTTAGTTTTTCCTCATCGACCAGCATCATCGGCCCATATAAACGAAAAATAAGTCCAGCTAAGACAAAGACTGTTTGCGGAGCTATCGGGGATGAAAGGAGTTAGAGACGCCTCACTGAAAGCCAAGCCTGGGTGCTTTTGAGTGAAGCGGCGCAACATCGTGAAAAATCTGTTGCCAATATGGGATGTTTTGACAAAACGAGCAGATATTTGACGTTTACACACCCACATTCTCACCTGAAAATATCTTAAAAGTTTACTTTGTGACCTACAAACACAAATAAGAGGAATATATTAAACCAAGTGGCAGCCGCCATTGTTTGACTGGTAGAGGCGTGCTTTGAATTGTGGGATATGCAGTTTTCCACCAAGCATACACCCTTGCCGTTACCGTAACTATTCAATGCTTCGTGCAACCTTAAGAATTCCAATGGTTCCTGAAAGCACCGACGCTGTGCGCGCCGTTGATATTGTCGTCATTATGGTAATCCAAATACGGGGACATACCACTAGAGTGAGCCAACACACCACAAATTAAGTGAGTGAGCAAACACACCACAAAGTAAGTTAAGTTTCACTTTCGTTCGTTCCCATTCATTCCAATGGGCAAAAACTTGCATTAAAATATTCATATTTAAAAAACTATAGAAGTAATAAACACCAAAAGGCATAGCAACTCATTCCTGATCCAGCCGCACAAAATGATATAACATATATGAAGCTTGTGTCAAAACTGTGGGATGAGTTACGGTCCAAAATTTCAGGCGGAAAAAGAATAATAATAATAATAAATCCGAGCAATAGTAATAAGTGTGCCTTCGCATAGGCACACTTAATAAGAATAATAAGAATAATAAATCGCAGTGTTTTGTGTTGTTTCACTTTAAAATTGTAAAAGGAAAAAGCTGAAAATATGATTTATTTATTACATTTTATGTGGAGCGAATAAATAAAAGTATATTTATGGTGGCCCCTAGAGACGAAGCACATATAAACTTCAAATCACGTACGAACTCTGAAGCATGTACAAACTCCAAAAGACGTAAAAACACGTACAAACTCCAAAACACGTACAAACTCCAAAACACGTAAAAACTCCAAAACACGTAAAAACTCATAAGCACGTAAAAACTTAGAAGCATATAAAAACTCAAAACACATACAAAAGACAACAGAAGTGCTCCAGGATGCTGGGCGCAGTGTTGAGCTTTTGTTATCTTGTGGCTACACAAGCCAGCAAGTACCAATGACCGGATTTGATGTGTGGTAGTAACAGGTAAATGAACTTTTTTTTAAATTATTTGAATATATATGAGTGCTTGTGTATGAATACACAAACAATACATACATGCTTTCAATTGTGTAATTTAAGTGATCTAGTAGCTTTGCTTTGGAAGTTCAGTTCATGCTAGAAATGTGTTTTGGAGTTTGTACGTGTTTTGTCTCTAGGTGCCACCGCATATAAACATATATAAATAAAACCACTTTTTGTACGTTAGTAATTCCTTTTGTGCATAATTTTATATTATTGTTAATAATAAATTAATTAAAGCAACAAAACAATCTGAAGAGCCGGTTCGGAGCCGAAAGAGCCGGCTCTTTTTAGTGAGCCGAACCAAAAGAGCCGGATCTCCAAAAAGAGCCGGAAATCCCATCACTAGTTGTGACGGCAGCCGACCTCACCGGCGCCATCTTAATCTTAGAAGTAGTTTCGTTACTCTGGGCCAGATTCGCTAAACAGGGCAAAATGGCACAACAACTCCAAAGGGTTAGTTTTAAAAAGTTTTTTTTTTTTTTAAACACAGACACAGGTTGTTTTTTTTTTTTCAATATCAAGCACAAAAATATAAAGTATAGGCTACAGTTCTTTGCCATTAAATATGAATCCATTTAGCAAATGTTCGTAAATGACTTTGGAAAGGGACTCCCATAAATAAAAAGCAGGGTCACCTCTTACACACAATTTGTCATTATTATCTCATGTAAACACTGACAGTACTTTAAAAAATGAAAAATTAAATTAGTTGACATAAATCAGTTTGCACTGGTAGAACTTGTTAGTAAATCTGGCCTTAAAATTTAACATTGGTGTGATCGGTCTGAAAACAGTTTTAATGTTTTAAGGTAAAGACTGGTAACCCCACAATCTGACTAGATTGTATGACTAACACTGAAATAAAAAACAGCGAAAGTGTGTCATAGTTGAAGGTAATGGCAACTTATTGATTAGATCAAAGCACTCATTACATAATCATTATTTCCGGATTTGTGGACTGTAAAGAAAAAAGTCCATCAGTGAAGGTGACACTAAAGGGAAATACTAGTAACATACTGACATTTTTAAAGTGTAAACAAGTGTGAAATACCACACTCTATGCTAATTTTATGAATTTATGAATAAATATGCTGCTTTGCATTAGCAGAACAAAGGCGGCTCTTTCATCACTTAGTCAGGGTATTTAAGGTTTTAGCTTCTCCGAGAGGAGACTTGAGGTCCAGCCTGAGAAGAGGTGCAGGGTAGATTCTGTTTATCTAACTCAGCAGGTGAAGATAGGTGCCCTCGTTAAATAATCATGACCTTTAGGACATGATTTAATATTAATTGCATTAAAAATGAATAGGCTTTGCCTGAAATCTGAAAATGTCTGCACTTTACAATCCATCTCTGAGTGAGGGGGGAAAAGGCTTTAAAGAAAGTCTGAAAGCGCCAATGCCCTTCTCACCCCAGGCCCTTAAAAGTGCCTCAGTCAAGAGAACAAACTGCTCTTCTGAGACGTAAACACCAAGGTACATCGGCCCTGTTTGCATCTGCGGCACTCCATCACCCATCACTGTCTGGGCCTTCCCTTCAGTCTTTAAATCTGGAGCGACAGGGTGTCACAGGAAAAACCCATTGAGCACGCTGCGGGATGATGGCTTCATGCCCTTCTCCATCACACCTTTGTTCCATCCTCTTCTTCGAGCCATGACAAGGTAGGGGACGAGTTATCACACCCGTCAGCTTTATGAGTCCCTGTCTGCCAGTGCCGCGGTAATAAAGTCAGTGTGCTGCTTCTTCAAAATGGGGTGAGTCAGAGCAAGTGATGGGAAATTGGTCAGCGGAGTGTCGTTGAGGGGCAAAAAAAAAAAGTACATTCTGTGCCATTGGCTTCTTTGGATGCATTGTTGGTTTGATTAATAATATGAGGGAAAAAAAACCATCATTCCTTCAGAGTATTTTCTACCTGAGAACCCAGCCATAAAAGGCCCAAAATAGCCCCGAACCGAAGCTCAATGAGAAGAGAATTTATACTTATTAAAGCAAAAACTGCTGCAGAAATCTAGTGTTTGCACCTGGATAATAACACATCAACAAACTCTACGTTTTACAGTGACTCTAAAATAGATCCACAAGCACGTACCTGTCAGTCATAGACCAAAATCTCCATGCTGGCTCGTCTAGGATCAAAGTTCACGGACGTTATTTTTCATTTTGACAGCTTAAAATGGCCCCAAAGAGAATCCCTTCATTTCAGCAGCACTTTTTTTTGCCTTCTTTTTTTGAGAGACATGTTAGACTCTACACGCCCGCTGTGCACCGCGAGGAGTAGTAATTGCGTGAGCAGTAATTGCGCTCTCTGCATCTGTTAGGGAGAATAAGGGCCATCCCTGGGTCGGATGCATTTAGCCAAGGAGAGCACACGTGAACACCAGGTTCAATGGATGTATACAACATATAGAGGGTATGAGAAACACAAAGCTGTCACGGTCTGGCTGGCAGACCGTGGGGAGATGGGGAAATAGGACCCAAACGCCGGACTCTTCAGTGCAACAGTGTTTATTTACAAGGTGGTGAAGTAAACAACAATAAATCCCCAGTTTCCCAGACTCCCGTGGAGTGTCTTCTTCCCAAAAGTCCCCGTGTAGTGCTCTCTGCCCCAGTGTCCCTGCACTCCCCGTGCTTACTGCTCCTTCTCGTCCCACACTCCTCCTGAGGGGAAAACAATAGAGGCAGCCGTTAACACTTATCCCAGCAGGCATACACTCACACTTGACTTGTTTGAAGACTGACGTGTAGTCAAACGCAATAATCCCGCGTCGGTGGAAGCTCCATCGCTCATCTAAATAGCTCCCCCGACGAGCCCAGATGAGGAGCAGGTGTGCGGCCAGGACTTCGGGTGTGGCCAGCCCTCAAGTTAGACCACGCCCCCAGGGCTGAAGGTGCCTGTAACTTGGCCA
Organism: Rhamphochromis sp. 'chilingali'; assembly: GCF_963969265.1. Taxonomy (NCBI): domain Eukaryota; kingdom Metazoa; phylum Chordata; class Actinopteri; order Cichliformes; family Cichlidae; genus Rhamphochromis; species Rhamphochromis sp. 'chilingali'. Next base: position 8,808,714 of record NC_137931.1, on the reverse strand, counting down.
CAGCAGAAAGGCAAAACACACACATACCTGCCTACATACAGATGTGCATAGGGGCAGTGCAGACAACACACCAAATAATAATAATAATAATAACAATAACAATTAAAGCTGCAAGCAGCGTTATGAGGGCCCTCGCACCCCCGGCACGTCGAGCCACTGCCAACAACTCAAACCGGCACGTCCGATGTGATGTCACATTGATGGATTTCATGCTTTTAATCACCAGCTAACATTTCATCTTATTCAACCAGGATTATAGTCATGCCACTAGGTGGCGCTCTAACCATTATTGACAAATAGCATAACAAACATTTCCAAGCTCGAGTCTCATCACACCTGCGACCTTTGGGAGAGATTGGACATTGTGTTTTTTAGTGACAGCAGATTACTGCTTTTTGCGAGTGATTGAAACTCTACGTGCCGCCATGACCACCCCGTTTCCCTGAACGGAAAAAGCTTCGCAATTTAACATCACAAAGGTCTTTAGATTCTACACACTGAAGAATGCTTCAATATGATGAAATCCCTTGGAGGAGTTCGTCAAAGTATGAGGCCTGAAAAGGGGGGAAAATGTCATCAAAATTACACATTAATTTTAAAATGGCTGACTTCCTGTTGGATTTGGGATATTGCTCCAAGAGACTTTTTTGTACATCTTGATATCTCCTATAAGCTTACCAGGTTTCAGAATCATACATAGAACACAGAGCAGGGGCTGTGGTTTTGAAATATTGTAGGGGGCGCTGTGGAGCCATTTTGCGCTATTCAAGGAAAATGGTTACATAACAACAATGCCTTCATCCATTTGGAGGTGTGTGCCAAATTTCAAGCCTCTATGAACTTTCCAAGCCCCTCAAAAGCCACTTCATCTTTCATGATGAACCGCGTTGCCACCAGGGTGCGCCGTTCAGTTTAAAGTCACAATTTTTGCACTGAAGCATCACGAGGGACTGATGGTGATATTCACCGCTTTTGAGGTGGCCACGATCAACCTGTGAAAATCAGTACAACAAAGTTAAAGCCATGACATTTCCTGTTGCCACTAGGTGGCGCTGTCCGTATTTCCGACAATGGGCACATCAATCTGTTCAGGGCGGGTCTGACATCATGCCTGTAAAGTCTGGTACTGATCAGACTGGATTTCATTGAGTTATACTAATTTGTTTCTTCATGGCGTGACATCAAAGTTCGCCATGCTGCTGGGGTCACACCCTTTTGCGAAAACTCATAGTTTTCACTGTAACCCAAGACCAACTCCTTAAGGCTTTCCTGGAGAAATTTGAGGCTGCAGATGTCACCCATCACTATACTGTACCCCAAAGTGTAAAACATGACATTTCCTGTTCCCACTAGGTGGCGCTGTCCTTGATGTCAAATATGGCAGTTGAAATATGTTCAGGGGTGGAGCCTTATCATATGTGTTCACTTTGGTCAAGGTCAGAAAATGTATGACAAAATGAGAGGCAATAAGATTTTGATGGCGAGTCATCGAAATTCGCCATGGCGCCACGGCCTCATAGTATTGTGAAAACTCAAAAGCTCCGCAATTTAACATGGCACAAGGGTGTAGTTGACACTGTCCAAATTTGAAGGTTATGAAATGAAACCCCAAGGAGGAGTTCGCAAAAGTTCGAGGCATGGAAATGGCAAAATTAGAGCCAAAATGTCACCTTCAATCCAAAATGGCGGACTTCCTGTTGGGTTTAGGACATTGCCATAATAGACTTTTTTGTTCGACTCTGAACGTTATATAAGTGTACCGACTTTCAAACATGTAGGTCATACCCATATCGGGGGCTCGCGTTTTTCATTTTTCTAGGTGGCGCTACTGAGCTAATTTTCCCTGGCCATGTCTGAGAACATTAAAATACGTAAATTTTCACCAGACCTGACGCGTGTGCAAAATTTCATGAGTTTTCGAGCATGTTTAGGCCCTCAAAAGGCCAATTCATTTGCCGGAATAATAATAATAATAATAATAATAATAATAATAATAATAATAATAATAATAATAATAAACAGAGCAATTACAATAGGGCCTTCGCACTGTCAGTGCTCGGGCCCTAATAATTAAAGCTGCAAGCAGCGTTATGAGGGCCCTCGCACCCCCGGTGCGTCGAGCCACGCCCAACACGTAAAACCAGCACATCCGATCTGATGTCACATTGATTGAATTCATGCATTTAACCACCAGCTAACATTTCATCTCATTGAACCATGATTATAGTCGTCCCACTAGGTGGAGCTCTAACCATTACTGACAAATGGCATAACAAACATTTCCTAGCTCGAGTCTCATCACACCTGAGACGTTTGGGAGAGATTGGACATTGTGTTTTTGAGTGACAGCAGATTACTGCTTTTTGGCGAGTGATTCAAACTCTAAGTGCCACCATAACCACCCCGTTTCACTGAACGTAAAAAGCTTCGCAATTTAACATCACAAAGGTCTTTAGATTCCACACACTGGAGATTGGTTCAATATGATGAAATCCCTTGGAGGAGTTCGTCAAAGAACGGTGCCTGGAAAGAGGGGAAAATGTTGCCAAAATTACACATTAATATTAAAATGGCTGACTTCCTGTTGGATTTGGGATATTGCACCAAGAGACTTTTTTGTACATCTTGATATCTCCTATAAGCTTACCAGGTTTCAGAATCATACATAGAACACAGAGCAGGGGCTGTGGTTTTGAAATTTTGTAGGGGGCGCTGTGGAGCAATTTCGCGCTATTCAATGAAAATGATCACATGCCAACAAAGCCTTCATCCATTTGGAAGTGTGTGCCAAATTTCAAGCCTCTATAAACTTGCCAAGACCCTCAAAAGCCACTTCATCTTTCATGTTGAACAGCGTTGCCACCAGGGTGCGCCGTTCAGTTTAAACTCACAATTTTTGCACTGAAGCATCACGAGGGACTGATGGTGATATTCACCGCTTTTGAGGTGGCCAAGATGAACCTGTGAAAATCAGTACAACAAAATTAAAGCCATGACATTTCCTGTTGCCACTAGGTGGCGCTGTCCGTATTTCCGACAATGGGCACAGCAATCTGTTCAGGGCGGGTCTGACATCATGCCTGTAAAGTCTGGTACTGATCAGACTGGATTTCATTGAGTTATACTAATTTGTTTCTTCATGGCGTGACATCAAAGTTCGCCATGCTGCTGGGGTCACACCCTTTCGCGAAAACTCACAGTTTTCACTGTAACCCAAGACCAACTCCTTAAGGCTTTCCTGGAGAAATTTGAGGCTGCAGATGTCACCCTTCACTATACTGTACCCCAAAGTGTAAAACATGACATTTCCTGTTCCCACTAGGTGGCGCTGTCCTTGAGGTCAAATATGGCAGTTGAAATATGTTCAGGGGTGGAGCCTTATCATATGTGTGCTCTTTGGTCCAGATTGGAACATGTATGACAGAATGAGAGGCAATAAGATTTTCATGGCGAGTCATTGAAATTCGCCATGGCGCCACGGCCTCATAGTATTGTGAAAACTCAAAAGCTCCGCAATTTAACATGGCACAAGGGTGTAGTTGACACTGTCCAAATTTGAAGCTTATACGACCAAATCCCAAGGAGGAGTTCGTTAAAGTACAAGGCATGGAAACGGTAAAATCAGAGCCAAAATGTCACCTTCAATCCAAAATGGCGGACTTCCTGTTGGGTTTGCGTCAATGGGCCCACAGACTTTTTTGTTCGTCTTGGCATGATACACATGTGTGCCAAATTTCATACATGTAGCTGAAACGATGTGGTCGTAGGGCTGCATTTAACAAGGCATAGGTGGCGCTCTAGAGCCATTTCCCAGTGCTCATATGTAAAACCATTAAAATACGTAAATTTTCACCAGACCTGACGCGTGCGCAAAATTTCCAGAGTTTTCGAGCATGTTTAGGCCCTCAAAAGGCCGATTCATTTGCCGGAATAATAATAATAATAATAATTAAAGCTGCAAGCAGCGTTATGAGGGCCCTCGCACCCCCGGCGCGTCGAGCCACGCCCAACACCTAAAACCAGCACGTCCGATCTGATGTCACATTGATGGAATTCATGCATTTAACCACCAGCTAACATTTCAACTCATTCATTCATGATTAGTTAGTCGTTCCACTAGGTGGCGCTCTAACCATTATGTACAAATGGCATAACAAACATTTCCGAGCTCGAGTCTCATCACACCTGAGACGTTTGGGAGAGATTGGACATTGTGTTTTTGAGTGACAGCAGATTACTGCTTTTTGGCGAGTGATTCAAACTCTAAGTGCCGCCATAACCAGCCCGTTTCCCTGGACGTAAAAAGCTTCGCAATTTAACATCACAAAGGTCTTTAGATTCCACACACTGGAGATTGGTTCAATATGATGAAATCCCTTGGAGGAGTTCGTCAAAGAACGGTGCCTGGAAAGAGGGGAAAATGTCACAAAAATTACACATTAATTTTAAAATGGCTGACTTCCTGTTAGATTTGGGATATTGCTCCAAGAGACTTTTTTGTACATCTTGATATCTCCTATAAGCTTACCAGGTTTCAGACTCATACATAAAACACAGAGCTGGGGCTGATGTTTTGAAATTTTGTAGGGGGCGCTGTGGAGCCATTTTGCGCTATTCAATGAAAATGATCACATAACAACAAAGCCTTAAGCACAATGGAGGTGTGCGCCAAATTTCAAGCCTCTATAAACTTTCCAAGCCCCTCAAAAGCCACTTCATTTTTCACGGTGAACAGCGTTGCCACCAGGGTGCGCCGTTCAGTTTAAAGTCACAATTTTTGCACTAAAGCATCATCAAGGACTGATGGTGATATTCACCGCTTTTGAGGTGGCCACTATGAACCTGTGAAAATCAGTACAACAAAGTGTAAGACATGACATTTCCTGTTCCCACTAGGTGGCGCTCTTCATATTCCTGACAATGGGCACATCAATCTGTTCAGGGCGGGTCTGACATCATGCCTGTAAAGTCTGGTACTAATCAGACTGGATTTCATGGAGTTATACTAATTTGTTTCTTCATGGCAAGATATCAAAGTTCGCCATGCTGCTGAGGTCACACCCTTTCGTGAAAAGCCACAGTTTTCACTGTAACCCAAGACCAACTCCTTAAGGCTTTCCTGGAGAAATTTGAGGCTGCAGATGTCACCCATCACTATACTGTACCCCAAAGTGTAAAACATGACATTTCCTGTTCCCACTAGGTGGCGCTGTCCTTGATGTCAAATATGGCAGTTGAAATATGTTCAGGGGTGGAGCCTTATCATATGTGTTCACTTTGGTCAAGGTCAGAAAATGTATGACAAAATGAGAGGCAATAAGATTTTCATGGCGAGTCATCGAAATTCGCCGTGGCGCCACGGCCTCATGGTATTGTGAAAACTCAAAAGCTCCGCAATTTAACATGGCACAAGGGTGTAGTTGGCACTGACCAAATATGAAGGTTATGAAATCAAACCCCAAGGAGGAGTTCGTTAAAGTTCGAGGCATGGAAACGGTAAAATCAGAGCCAAAATGTCACCTTCAATCCAAAATGGCGGACTTCCTGTTGGGTTTAGGACATTGCCATAATAGACTTTTTTGTTCGACTCTGAACGTTATATAGGTGTACCGACTTTCAAACGTGTAGGTCATACCCATACCGGGGGCTCGCGTTTTTCATTTTTCTAGGTGGCGCTACTGAGCTAATTTTCCCTGGCCATGTCTGGGAACATTAAAATACGTAAATTTTCACCAGACCTGACGCGTGTGCAAAATTTCATGAGTTTTCGAGCATGTTTAGGCCCTCAAACGGCCAATTCATTTGCCGAAATAATAATAATAATAATAATAATAATAATAAACAGAGCAATTACAATAGGGCCTTCGCACTGTCAGTGCTCGGGCCCTAATTAAAGCTGCAAGCAGCGTTATGAGGGCCCTCGCACCCCCGGCACGTCGAGCCACTGCCAACACCTCAAATTGGCACGTCCGATGTGATGTCACATTGATGGATTTCATGCTTTTAATCACCAGCTAACATTTCATCTTATTCAACCAGGATTATAGTCATGCCACTAGGTGGCGCTCTAACCATTATTGACAAATAGCATAACAAACATTTCCAAGCTCGAGTCTCATCACACCTGCGACCTTTGGGAGAGATTGGACATTGTGTTTTTTAGTGACAGCAGATTACTGCTTTTTGCGAGTGATTGAAACTCTACGTGCCGCCATGACCACCCCGTTTCCCTGAACGGAAAAAGCTTCGCAATTTAACATCACAAAGGTCTTTAGATTCTACACACTGAAGAATGCTTCAATATGATGAAATCCCTTGGAGGAGTTCGTCAAAGTATGAGGCCTGAAAAGGGGGGAAAATGTCATCAAAATTACACATTAATTTTAAAATGGCTGACTTCCTGTTGGATTTGGGATATTGCTCCAAGAGACTTTTTTGTACATCTTGATATCTTACACAAGCTTACCAAGTGTCAGACTCATAGATGAAACACAGAGCAGGGGCTGATGTTTTGAAATATTGTAGGGGGCGCTGTGGAGCCATTTTGCGCTATTCAAGGAAAATGGTTACATAACAACAATGCCTTCATGCATTTGGAGGTGTGTGCCAAATTTCAAGCCTCTATAAACTTTCCAAGCCCCTCAAAAGCCACTTCATCTTTCATGATGAACCGCGTTGCCACCAGGGTGCGCCATTCAGTTTAAAGTCACAATTTTTGCACTGAAGCATCACGAGGGACTGATGGTGATATTCACCGCTTTTGAGGTGGCCACGATCAACCTGTGAAAATCAGTACAACAAAGTTAAAGCCATGACATTTCCTGTTGCCACTAGGTGGCGCTGTCCGTATTTCCGACAATGGGCACATCAATCTGTTCAGGACGGGTCTGACATCATGCCTGTAAAGTCTGGTACTGATCAGACTGGATTTCATTGAGTTATACTAATTTGTTTCTTCATGGCGTGACATCAAAGTTCGCCATGCTGCTGGGGTCACACCCTTTCGCGAAAACTCACAGTTTTCACTGTAACCCAAGACCAACTCCTTAAGGCTTTCCTGGAGAAATTTGAGGCTGCAGATGTCACCCATCACTATACTGTACCCCAAAGTGTAAAACATGACATTTCCTGTTCCCACTAGGTGGCGCTGTCCTTGATGTCAAATATGGCAGTTGAAATATGTTCAGGGGTGGAGCCTTATCATATGTGTTCACTTTGGTCAAGGTCAGAAAATGTATGACAAAATGAGAGGCAATAAGATTTTCATGGCGAGTCATCGAAATTCGCCATGGCGCCACGGCCTCATAGTATTGTGAAAACTCAAAAGCTCCGCAATTTAACATGGCACAAGGGTGTAGTTGACACTGTCCAAATTTGAAGGTTATGAAATGAAACCCCAAGGAGGAGTTCGCAAAAGTTCGAGGCATGGAAATGGCAAAATTAGAGCCAAAATGTCACCTTCTCTTCCAAATGGCGGACTTCCTGTTGGGTTTGCGTCAATGGGCCCACAGACTTTTTTGTTCGTCTTGGCATGATACACATGTGTGCCAAATTTCATACATGTAGCTCAAACGATGTGGTCGTAGGGCTGCATTTAACAAGGCATAGGTGGCGCTCTAGAGCCATTTCCCAGTGCTCATATGTAAAACCATTAAAATACAAAATTTTTCACCAGACCTGGCATGTGTGCAAAATTTCATGAGTTTTTGAGCATGTTTAGGCCCTCAAAAAGGCCCTTGTTTGGGGTGAATAATAATAATAAAAAGAAACGGAGCAGATACAATAGGGCCTTCGCACTCTCGGTGCTCGGGCCCTAATAATAATAATAAGAAACGGAGCAGATACAATAGGGCCTTCGCACTCTCGGTGCTCGGGCCCTAATAATAAACAGAGCAATTACAATAGGGCCTTCGCACTGTCAGTGCTCGGGCCCTAATAATAATAATAATAATAATAATAATAATAATAATAAACAGAGCAATTACAATAGGGCCTTCGCACTGTCAGTGCTCGGGCCCTAATAAAGCTGCAAGCAGCGTTATGAGGGCCCTCGCACCCCCGGCGCGTCGAGCCACGCCCAACACCTAAAACCAGCACGTCCAATGTGATGTCACATTGATGGAATTCATGCATTTAACCACCAGCTAACATTTCATCTCATTGAACTATGATTATAGTCGTCCCAATAGGTGGCGCTCTAACTATTACCGACAAATGGCATACCAAACATTTCCAAGCTCGAGTCTCATCACACCTGCGACCTTTGGGAGAGATTGGACATTGTGTTTTTTAGTGACAGCAGATTACTGCTTTTTGCGAGTGATTGAAACTCTACGTGCCGCCATGACCACCCAGTTTCCCTGAACGGAAAAAGCTTCGCAATTTAACATCACAAAGGTCTTTAGATTCTACACACTGAAGAATGCTTCAATATGATGAAATCCCTTGGAGGAGTTCGTCAAAGTATGAGGCCTGAAAAGGGGGGAAAATGTCATCAAAATTACACATTAATTTTAAAATGGCTGACTTCCTGTTGGATTTGGGATATTGCTCCAAGAGACTTTTTTGTACATCTTGATATTTTCCATAAGCTTACCAGGTTTCAGACTCATAGATGAAACACAGAGCTGGGGCTGATGTTTTGAAATTTTGTAGGGGGCGCTGTGGAGCAATTTCGCGCTATTCAATGAAAATGATCACATGACAACAAAGCCTACATCCATTTGGAGGTGTGTGCCAAATTTCAAGCCTCTATAAACTTTCCAAGCCCCTCAAAAGCCACTTCATCTTTCATGGTGAACCGCGTTGCCACCAGGGTGCGCCGTTCAGTTTAAAGTCACAATTTTTGCACTGAAGCATCACGAGGGACTGATGGTGATATTCACCGCTTTTGAGGTGGCCAAGATGAATCTGTGAAAATCAGTACAACAAAATTAAAGCCATGACATTTCCTGTTGCCACTAGGTGGCGCTATCTGTATTTCCGACAATGGGCACATCAATCTGTTCAGGACGGGTCTGACATCATGCCTGTAAAGTCTGGTACTGATCAGACTGGATTTCATTGAGTTATACTAATTTGTTTCTTCATGGCGTGACATTAAAGTTCGCCACGCCGCTGGGGTCACACCCTTTTGCGAAAAGTCACAGTTTTCACTGTAACCCAAGACCAACTGCTTAAGGCTTTTCTGGAGAAATTTGAGGCTGCAGATGTCACCCATCACTATACTGTACCCCAAAGTGTAAAACATGACATTTCCTGTTCCCACTAGGTGGCGCTGTCCCTTATGTCAAATATGGCAGTTGAAATATGTTCAGGGGTGGAGCCTTATCATATGTGTGCTCTTTGGTCAAGGTCAGAAAATGTATGACAAAATGAGAGGCAATAAGATTTTCATGGCGAGTCATCGAAATTCGCCATGGCGCCACGGCCTCATAGTATTGTGAAAACTCAAAAGCTCCGCAATTTAACATGGCACAAGGGTGTAGTTGACACTGTCCAAATTTGAAGCTTATAGGACCAAATCCCAAGGAGGAGTTCGTTAAAGTTCGAGGCATGGAAACGGTAAAATCAGAGCCAAAATGTCACCTTCAATCCAAAATGGCGGACTTCCTGTTGGGTTTAGGACATTGCCATAATAGACTTTTTTGTTCGACTCTGAAAGTTATATAGGTGTACCGACTTTCAAACATGTAGGTCATACCCATACCGGGGGCTCGCGTTTTTCATTTTTCTAGGTGGCGCTACTGAGCTAATTTTCCCTGGCCATGTCTGAGAACATTAAAATACGTAAATTTTCACCAGACCTGACGCGTGTGCAAAATTTCATGAGTTTTCGAGCATGTTTAGGCCCTCAAACGGCCAATTCATTTGCCGAAATAATAATAATAATAATAATAATAATAAACAGAGCAATTACAATAGGGCCTTCGCACTGTCAGTGCTCGGGCCCTAATAAACAGAGCAATTACAATAGGGCCTTCGCACTGTCAGTGCTCGGGCCCTAATAATAATAATAATAAACAGAGCAATTACAATAGGGCCTTCGCACTGTCAGTGCTCGGGCCCTAATTAAAGCTGCAAGCAGCGTTATGAGGGCCCTCGCACCCCCGGCGTGTCGAGCCATGCCCAACACCTGAAACCAGCACGTCCGATCTGATGTCACATTGATGGAATTCATGCATTTAACCACCAGCTAACATTTCAACTCATTCATTCATGATTAGTTAGTCGTTCCACTAGGTGGCGCTCTAACCATTATGTACAAATGGCATAACAAACACTTCCAAGCTCGAGTCTCATCACACCTGAGACGTTTGGGAGAGATTGGACATTGTGTTTTTGAGTGACAGCAGATTACTGCTTTTTGGCCAGTGATTCAAACTCTAAGTGCCGCCATAACCACCCCGTTTCCCTGGACGTAAAAACCTTCGCAATTTAACATCACAAAGGTCTTTAGATTCCACAAACTGCAGATCGGTCCAATCTGATGAAATCCCTTGGAGAAGTTCGTCAAAGTACGGTGCCTGAAAAGATGGGAAAATGTTGCCAAAATTACACATTAACTTTAAAATGGCTGACTTCCTGTTGGATTTGGGATATTGCTCCAAGAGACTTTTTTGTACATCTTAAGATCTTCCATAAGCTTACCAACTTTCAGACTCATAGATAAAACACAGAGCAGGGGCTGATATTTTGGAATTTTGTAGGGGGCGCTGTGGAGCCATTTTGCGCTATTCAAGGAAAATGGTTACATAACAACAAAGCCTTCATCACATTGGAGGCGTGGGCCAAGTTTAAAGCCTCTATAAACTTTCCAAGCCCCTCAAAAGTAACTTCATCTTTCATGTTGAACAGCGTTGCCACCAGGGTGCGCCGTTCAGTTTAAAGTCACATTTTTTGCACTGAAGCATCACGAGGGACTGATGGTGATATTCACCGCTTTTGAGGTGGCCACGATGAACCTGTGAAAATCAGTACAACAAAATTAAAGCCATGACATTTCCTGTTGCCACTAGGTGGCGCTGTCCGTATTTCCGACAATGGGCACATCAATCTGTTCAGGGCGGGTCTGACATCACGCCTGTAAAGTCTGGTACTGATCAGACTGGATTTCATTGAGTTATACTAATTTGTTTCTTCATGGCGTGACATCAAAGTTCGCCATGCTGCTGGGGTCACACCCTTTCGCGAAAACTCACAGTTTTCACTGTAACCCAAGACCAACTCCTTAAGGCTTTCCTGGAGAAATTTGAGGCTGCAGATGTCACCCATCACTATACTGTACCCCAAAGTGTAAAACATGACATTTCCTGTTCCCACTAGGTGGCGCTGTCCTTGATGTCAAATATGGCAGTTGAAATATGTTCAGGGGTGGAGCCTTATCATATGTGTTCACTTTGGTCAAGGTCAGAAAATGTATGACAAAATGAGAGGCAATAAGATTTTCATGGCGAGTCATCGAAATTCGCCATGGCGCCACGGCCTCATGGTATTGTGAAAACTCAAAAGCTCCGCAATTTAACATGGCACAAGGGTGTAGTTGACACTGTCCAAATTTGAAGTTTATAGGACCAAATCCCAAGGAGGAGTTCGTTAAAGTTCGAGGCATGGAAATGGCAAAATTAGAGCCAAAATGTCACCTTCTCTTCCAAATGGCGGACTTCCTGTTGGGTTTGCGTCAATGGGCCCACAGACTTTTTTGTTCGTCTTGGAATGATACACATGTGTGCCAAATTTCATACATGTAGCTCAAACCATGTGGTCGTAGGGCTGCATTTAACAAGGCATAGGTGGCGCTCTAGAGCCATTTCCCAGTGCTCATAAGTAAAACCATTAAAATACAAAATTTTTCACCAGACCTGGCATGTGTGCAAAATTTCATGAGTTTTTGAGCATGTTTAGGCCCTCAAAAAGGCCCTTGTTTGGGGTGAATAATAATAATAATAATTAAAGCTGCAAGCAGCGTTATGAGGGCCCTCGCACCCCCGGCGTGTCGAGCCATGCCCAACACCTGAAACCAGCATGTCCGATCTGATGTCACATTGATGGAATTCATGCATTTAACCACCAGTTAACATTTCATTTGGTTCAACCATGAGTATAGTCGTCCCACTAGGTGGCTCTCTAACCATTATAGACAAAGGGCATAACAAACATTTCCGAGCTCGAGTCTCATCACGCCTGTGACCTTTGGGAGAGATTGGACTTTGTGTCTTTGAGTGACAGCATATTACTGCTTTTTGGCGAGTGATTGAAACTCCACGTGCCGCCATGACCACCCCGTTTCCTTGAACGTAAAAAGCTTCGCAATTTAACATCACAAAGGTCTTTAGATTCCACACACTGGAGAATGGTTCAATATGATGAAATCCCTTGGAGGAGTTCGTCAAAGTATGAAGCCTGAAAAGAGGGGAAAATGTTGCCAAAATTACACATTAATTTTAAAATGGCTGACTTCCTGTTGGATTTGGGATATTGCTCCAAGAGACTTTTTTGTACATCTTGATATCTCCTATAAGCCTACCAGGTTTCAGATTCATACATAAAACACAGAGCAGGGGCTGTGGTTTTGAAATTTTGTAGGGGGCGCTGTGGAGCAATTTCGCGCTATTCAATGAAAATGATCACATGCCAACAAAGCCTTCATCCATTTGGAGGTGTGTGCCAAATTTCAAGCCTCTATAAACTTGCCAAGACCCTCAAAAGCCACTTCATCTTTCATGTTGAACAGCGTTGCCACCAGGGTGCGCCGTTCAGTTTAAACTCACAATTTTTGCACTGAAGCATCACGAGGGACTGATGGTGATATTCACCGCTTTTGAGGTGGCCAAGATGAACCTGTGAAAATCAGTACAACAAAATTAAAGCCATGACATTTCCTGTTGCCACTAGGTGGCGCTGTCCGTATTTCCGACAATGGGCACATCAATCTGTTCAGGGCGGGTCTGACATCATGCCTGTAAAGTCTGGTACTGATCAGACTGGATTTCATTGAGTTATACTAATTTGTTTCTTCATGGCGTGACATCAAAGTTCGCCATGCTGCTGGGGTCACACCCTTTCGCGAAAACTCACAGTTTTCACTGTAACCCAAGACCAACTCCTTAAGGCTTTCCTGGAGAAATTTGAGGCTGCAGATGTCACCCTTCACTATACTGTACCCCAAAGTGTAAAACATGACATTTCCTGTTCCCACTAGGTGGCGCTGTCCTTGAGGTCAAATATGGCAGTTGAAATATGTTCAGGGGTGGAGCCTTATCATATGTGTGCTCTTTGGTCCAGATTGGAACATGTATGACAGAATGAGAGGCAATAAGATTTTCATGGCGAGTCATCGAAATTCGCCATGGCGCCACGGCCTCATAGTATTGTGAAAACTCAAAAGCTCCGCAATTTAACATGGCACAAGGGTGTAGTTGACACTGTCCAAATTTGAAGCTTATACGACCAAATCCCAAGGAGGAGTTCGTTAAAGTACAAGGCATGGAAACGGTAAAATCAGAGCCAAAATGTCACCTTCAATCCAAAATGGCGGACTTCCTGTTGGGTTTGCGTCAATGGGCCCACAGACTTTTTTGTTCGTCTTGGCATGATACACATGTGTGCCAAATTTCATACATGTAGCTGAAACGATGTGGTCGTAGGGCTGCATTTAACAAGGCATAGGTGGCGCTCTAGAGCCATTTCCCAGTGCTCATATGTAAAACCATTAAAATACGTAAATTTTCACCAGACCTGACGCGTGCGCAAAATTTCCAGAGTTTTCGAGCATGTTTAGGCCCTCAAAAGGCCGATTCATTTGCCGAAATAATAATAATAATAATAATTAAAGCTGCAAGCAGCGTTATGAGGGCCCTCGCACCCCCGGCGTGTCGAGCCATGCCCAACACCTAAAACCAGCACGTCCGATGTGATGTCACATTGATGGAATTCATGCATTTAACCACCAGCTAACATTTCAACTCATTCATTCATGATTTGTTAGTCGTTCCACTAGGTGGCGCTCTAACCCTTATGCACAAATGGCATAACAAACATTTCCGAGCTCGAGTCTCATCACGCCTGCGACCTTTGGGAGAGATTGGACTTTGTGTCTTTGAGTGACAGCATATTACTGCTTTTTGGCGAGTGATTGAAACTCCACGTGCCGCCATGACCACCCCGTTTCCTTGAACGTAAAAAGCTTCGCAATTTAACATCACAAAGGTCTTTAGATTCCACACACTGGAGAATGGTTCAATATGATGAAATCCCTTGGAGGAGTTCGTCAAAGTATGAAGCCTGAAAAGAGGGGAAAATGTCGCCAAAATTGCACATTAATTTTAAAATGGCTGACTTCCTGTTGGATTTGGGATATTGCTCCAAGAGACTTTTTTGTACATCTTGATATCTCCTATAAGCTTACCAGGTTTCAGACTCATACATAAAACACAGAGCTGGGGCTGTGGTTTTGAAATTTTGTAGGGGGCGCTGTGGAGCCATTTCACGCTATTCAATAAAAATGATCACATGACAACAAAGCCTTCATCCATTTGGAGGGGTGTGCTAAATTTAAAGCCTCTATATACTTTCCAAGCCCCTCAAAAGCCACTTCATCTTTCATGTTGAACAGCGTTGCCACCAGGGTGCGCCGTTCAGTTTAAAGTCACAATTTTTGCACTGAAGCATCACGAGGGACTGATGGTGATATTCACCGCTTTTGAGGTGGCCACGATCAACCTGTGAAAATCAGTACAACAAAATTAAAGCCATGACATTTCCTGTGGCCACTAGGTGGCGCTGTCCGTATTTCCGACAATGGGCACGTCAATCTGTTCAGGGCGGGTCTGACATCATGCCTGTAAAGTCTGGTACTGATCAGACTGGATTTCATTGAGTTATACTAATTTGTTTCTTCATGGCGTGACATCAAAGTTCGCCATGCTGCTGGGGTCACACCCTTTTGCGAAAAGTCACAGTTTTCACTGTAACCCAAGACCAACTCCTTAAGGCTTTCCTGGAGAAATTTGAGGCTGCAGGTGTCACCCATCACTATACTGTACCCCAAAGTGTAAAACATGACATTTCCTGTTCCCACTAGGTGGCGCTGTCCCTGGTGTCAAATATGGCAGTTGAAATATGTTCAGGGGTGGAGCCTTATCATATGTGTTCACTTTGGTCAAGGTCAGAAAATGTATGACAAAATGAGAGGCAATAAGATTTTCATGGCGAGTCATCGAAATTCGCCATGGCGCCACGGCCTCATAGTATTGTGAAAACTCAAAAGCTCCGCAATTTAACATGGCACAAGGGTGTAGTTGACACTGTCCAAATTTGAAGGTTATGAAATGAAACCCCAAGGAGGAGTTCGCAAAAGTTCGAGGCATGGAAATGGCAAAATTAGAGCCAAAATGTCACCTTCTCTTCCAAATGGCGGACTTCCTGTTGGGTTTGCGTCAATGGGCCCCCAGACTTTTTTGTTCGTCTTGGCATGATACACATGTGTGCCAAATTTCATACATGTAGCTCAAACGATGTGGTCGTAGGGCTGCATTTAACAAGGCATAGGTGGCGCTGTAGAGCCATTTCCCAGTGCTCATATGTAAAACCATTAAAATACAAAATTTTTCACCAGACCTGGCATGTGTGCAAAATTTCATGAGTTTTTGAGCATGTTTAGGCCCTCAAAAAGGCCCTTGTTTCGCCTGAATAATAATAATAATAATAATTAAAGCTGCAAGCAGCGTTATGAGGGCCCTCGCACCCCCGGCACGTCGAGCCACTGCCAACACCTCAAACCGGCACGTCCGATGTGATGTCACATTGATGGATTTCATGCTTTTAATCACCAGCTAACATTTCATCTTATTCAACCAGGATTATAGTCATGCCACTAGGTGGCGCTCTAACCATTATTGACAAATAGCATAACAAACATTTCCAAGCTCGAGTCTCATCACACCTGCGACCTTTGGGAGAGATTGGACATTGTGTTTTTTAGTGACAGCAGATTACTGCTTTTTGCGAGTGATTGAAACTCTACGTGCCGCCATGACCACCCCGTTTCCCTGAACGGAAAAAGCTTCGCAATTTAACATCACAAAGGTCTTTAGATTCTACACACTGAAGAATGCTTCAATATGATGAAATCCCTTGGAGGAGTTCGTCAAAGTATGAGGCCTGAAAAGGGGGGAAAATGTCATCAAAATTACACATTAATTTTAAAATGGCTGACTTCCTGTTGGATTTGGGATATTGCTCCAAGAGACTTTTTTGTACATCTTGATATCTTACACAAGCTTACCAAGTGTCAGACTCATAGATGAAACACAGAGCAGGGGCTGATGTTTTGAAATATTGTAGGGGGCGCTGTGGAGCCATTTCGCGCTATTCAATGAAAATGATCACATGCCAACAAAGCCTTCATCCATTTGGAGGTGTGTGCCAAATTTCAAGCCTCTATAAACTTTCCAAGCCCCTCAAAAGCCACTTCATCTTTCATGGTGAACCGCGTTACCACCAGGGTGCGCCGTTCAGTTTAAAGTCACAATTTTTGCACTGAAGCATCACGAGGGACTGATGTTGATATTCACCGCTTTTGAGGTGGCCACGATGAACCTGTGAAAATCAGTACAACAAAATTAAAGCCATGACATTTCCTGTTGCCACTAGGTGGCGCTGTCCGTATTTCCGACAATGGGCACATCAATCTGTTCAGGACGGGTCTGACATCATGCCTGTAAAGTCTGGTACTGATCAGACTGGATTTCATTGAGTTATACTAATTTGTTTCTTCATGGCGTGACATCAAAGTTCGCCATGCTGCTGGGGTCACACCCTTTCGTGAAAACTCACAGTTTTCACTGTAACCCAAGACCAACTCCTTAAGGCTTTCCTGGAGAAATTTGAGGCTGCAGATGTCACCCATCACAATACTGTACCCCAAAGTGTAAAACATGACATTTCCTGTTCTCACTAGGTGGCGCTGTACCTGGTGTCAAATATGGCAGTTGAAATATGTTCAGGGGTGGAGCCTTATCATATGTGTTCACTTTGGTCAAGGTCAGAAAATGTATGACAAAATGAGAGGCAATAAGATTTTCATGGCGAGTCATCGAAATTCGCCATGGCGCCACGGCCTCATAGTATTGTGAAAACTCAAAAGCTCCGCAATTTAACATGG
Organism: Rhamphochromis sp. 'chilingali'; assembly: GCF_963969265.1. Classification (NCBI taxonomy): domain Eukaryota; kingdom Metazoa; phylum Chordata; class Actinopteri; order Cichliformes; family Cichlidae; genus Rhamphochromis; species Rhamphochromis sp. 'chilingali'. The sequence continues at coordinate 8,791,550 of NC_137931.1, read as the reverse complement.
CACAAGGGTGTAGTTGACACTGACCAAATATGAAGGTTATGAAATCAAACCCCAAGGAGGAGTTCGCAAAAGTTCGAGGCATGGAAATGGCAAAATTTGAGCAAAAATGTCACCTTCTCTTCCAAATGGCGGACTTCCTGTTGGGTTTGCGTCAATGGGCCCACAGACTTTTTTGTTCGTCTTGGCATGATACATATGTGTGCCAAATTTCATACATGTAGCTGAAACGATGTGGTCGTAGGGCTGCATTTAACAAGGCATAGGTGGCGCTCTAGAGCCATTTCCCAGTGCTCATATGTAAAACCATTAAAATACAAAATTTTTCACCAGACCTGGCATGTGTGCAAAATTTCATGAGTTTTTGAGCATGTTTAGGCCCTCAAAAAGGCCCTTGTTTCGCCTGAATAATAATAATAATAATAATAATAATAATAATAATAATAATAATTAAAGCTGCAAGCAGCGTTATGAGGGCCCTCGCACCCCCGGCGTGTCGAGCCACGCCCAACACCTAAAACCAGCACATCCGATGTGATGTCACATTGATGGAATTCATGCATTTAACCACCAGCTAACATTTCAACTCATTCATTCATGATTTGTTAGTCGTTCCACTAGGTGGCGCTCTAACCCTTATGCACAAATGGCATAACAAACATTTCCGAGCTCGAGTCTCATCACGCCTGCGACCTTTGGGAGAGATTGGACTTTGTGTCTTTGAGTGACAGCAGATTACTGCTTTTTGGCGAGTGATTGAAACTCCACGTGCCGCCATGACCACCCCGTTTCCTTGAACGTAAAAAGCTTCGCAATTTAACATCACAAAGGTCTTTAGATTCCACACACTGGAGAATGGTTCAATATGATGAAATCCCTTGGAGGAGTTCGTCAAAGTATGAAGCCTGAAAAGAGGGGAAAATGTCGCCAAAATTGCACATTAATTTTAAAATGGCTGACTTCCTGTTGGATTTTGGATATTGCTCCAAGAGACTTTTTTGTACATCTTGATATCTCCTATAAGCTTACCAGGTTTCAGACTCATACATAAAACACAGAGCTGGGGCTGTGGTTTTGAAATTTTGTAGGGGGCGCTGTGGAGCCATTTCGCGCTATTCAATAAAAATGATCACATGACAACAAAGCCTTCATCCATTTGGAGGGGTGTGCTAAATTTAAAGCCTCTATATACTTTCCAAGCCCCTCAAAAGCCACTTCATCTTTCATGGTGGACCGCGTTGCCACCAGGGTGCGCCGTTCAGTTTAAAGTCACAATTTTTGCACTGAAGCATCACGAGGGACTGATGTTGATATTCACCGCTTTTGAGGTGGCCACGATGAACCTGTGAAAATCAGTACAACAAAATTAAAGCCATGACATTTCCTGTTGCCACTAGGTGGCGCTGTACGTATTCCCGACAATGGGCACATCAATCTGTTCAGGGCAGGTCTGACATCATGCCTGTAAAGTCTGGTACTGAACAGACTGGATTTCATTGAGTTATACTAATTTGTTTCTTCATGGCGTGACATTAAAGTTCGCCATGCTGCTGGGGTCACACCCTTTTGCGAAAAGTCACAGTTTTCACTGTAACCCAAGACCAACTCCTTAAGGCTTTCCTGGAGAAATTTGAGGCTGCAGGTGTCACCCATCACAATACTGTACCCCAAAGTGTAAAACATGACATTTCCTGTTCCCACTAGGTGGCGCTGTCCCTGGTGTCAAATATGGCAGTTGAAATATGTTCAGGGGTGGAGCCTTATCATATGTGTTCACTTTGGTCAAGGTCAGAAAATGTATGACAAAATGAGAGGCAATAAGATTTTCATGGCGAGTCATCGAAATTCGCCATGGCGCCACGGCCTCATAGTATTGTGAAAACTCAAAAGCTCCGCAATTTAACATGGCCCAGGTGTGTAGTTGACACTGACCAAAGATGAAGCTTATACAACCAAATCCCAAGGAGGAGTTCGCAAAAGTTCGAGGCATGGAAATGGCAAAATTAGAGCCAAAATGTCACCTTCTCTTCCAAATGGCGGACTTCCTGTTGGGTTTGCATCAATGGGCCCACAGACTTTTTTGTTCGACTCGGCATGATACACATGTGTGCCAAATTTCATACATGTAGCTGAAACGATGTGGTCGTAGGGCTGCATTTAACAAGGCATAGGTGGCGCTGTAGAGCCATTTCCCAGTGCTCATATGTAAAACCATTAAAATACAAAATTTTTCACCAGACCTGGCATGTGTGCAAAATTTCATGAGTTTTCGAGCATGTTTAGGCCCTCAAACGGCCAATTCATTTGCCGAAATAATAATAATAATAATAATTAAAGCTGCAAGCAGCGTTATGAGGGCCCTCGCACCCCCGGCGTGTCGAGCCACGCCCAACACCTAAAACCAGCACATCCGATGTGATGTCACATTGATGGAATTCATGCATTTAACCACCAGCTAACATTTCAACTCATTCATTCATGATTTGTTAGTCGTTCCACTAGGTGGCGCTCTAACCCTTATGCACAAATGGCATAACAAACATTTCCGAGCTCGAGTCTCATCACGCCTGCGACCTTTGGGAGAGATTGGACTTTGTGTCTTTGAGTGACAGCAGATTACTGCTTTTTGGCGAGTGATTGAAACTCCACGTGCCGCCATGACCACCCCGTTTCCTTGAACGTAAAAAGCTTCGCAATTTAACATCACAAAGGTCTTTAGATTCCACACACTGGAGAATGGTTCAATATGATGAAATCCCTTGGAGGAGTTCGTCAAAGTATGAAGCCTGAAAAGAGGGGAAAATGTCGCCAAAATTGCACATTAATTTTAAAATGGCTGACTTCCTGTTGGATTTTGGATATTGCTCCAAGAGACTTTTTTGTACATCTTGATATCTCCTATAAGCTTACCAGGTTTCAGACTCATACATAAAACACAGAGCTGGGGCTGTGGTTTTGAAATTTTGTAGGGGGCGCTGTGGAGCCATTTCGCGCTATTCAATAAAAATGATCACATGACAACAAAGCCTTCATCCATTTGGAGGGGTGTGCTAAATTTAAAGCCTCTATATACTTTCCAAGCCCCTCAAAAGCCACTTCATCTTTCATGGTGGACCGCGTTGCCACCAGGGTGCGCCGTTCAGTTTAAAGTCACAATTTTTGCACTGAAGCATCACGAGGGACTGATGTTGATATTCACCGCTTTTGAGGTGGCCACGATGAACCTGTGAAAATCAGTACAACAAAATTAAAGCCATGACATTTCCTGTTGCCACTAGGTGGCGCTGTACGTATTCCCGACAATGGGCACATCAATCTGTTCAGGGCAGGTCTGACATCATGCCTGTAAAGTCTGGTACTGAACAGACTGGATTTCATTGAGTTATACTAATTTGTTTCTTCATGGCGTGACATTAAAGTTCGCCATGCTGCTGGGGTCACACCCTTTTGCGAAAAGTCACAGTTTTCACTGTAACCCAAGACCAACTCCTTAAGGCTTTCCTGGAGAAATTTGAGGCTGCAGGTGTCACCCATCACAATACTGTACCCCAAAGTGTAAAACATGACATTTCCTGTTCCCACTAGGTGGCGCTGTCCCTGGTGTCAAATATGGCAGTTGAAATATGTTCAGGGGTGGAGCCTTATCATATGTGTTCACTTTGGTCAAGGTCAGAAAATGTATGACAAAATGAGAGGCAATAAGATTTTCATGGCGAGTCATCGAAATTCGCCATGGCGCCACGGCCTCATAGTATTGTGAAAACTCAAAAGCTCCGCAATTTAACATGGCCCAGGTGTGTAGTTGACACTGACCAAAGATGAAGCTTATACAACCAAATCCCAAGGAGGAGTTCGCAAAAGTTCGAGGCATGGAAATGGCAAAATTAGAGCCAAAATGTCACCTTCTCTTCCAAATGGCGGACTTCCTGTTGGGTTTGCATCAATGGGCCCACAGACTTTTTTGTTCGACTCGGCATGATACACATGTGTGCCAAATTTCATACATGTAGCTGAAACGATGTGGTCGTAGGGCTGCATTTAACAAGGCATAGGTGGCGCTGTAGAGCCATTTCCCAGTGCTCATATGTAAAACCATTAAAATACAAAATTTTTCACCAGACCTGGCATGTGTGCAAAATTTCATGAGTTTTCGAGCATGTTTAGGCCCTCAAACGGCCAATTCATTTGCCGAAATAATAATAATAATAATAATAAACAGAGCAATTACAATAGGGCCTTCGCACTGTCAGTGCTCGGGCCCTAATAAACAGAGCAATTACAATAGGGCCTTCGCACTGTCAGTGCTCGGGCCCTAATAATAATAATAATAATAATAAGAAACGGAGCAGATACAATAGGGCCTTCGCACAGTCAGTGCTCGGGCCCTAATAAACAGAGCAATTACAATAGGGCCTTCGCACTGTCAGTGCTCGGGCCCTAATTAAAGCTGCAAGCAGCGTTATGAGGGCCCTCGCACCCCCGGCGCGTCGAGCCACGCCCAACACCTAAAACCAGCACGTCCGATCTGATGTCACATTGATGGAATTCATGCATTTAACCACCAGCTAACATTTCAACTCATTCATCCGTGATTAATTAGTCATTCCACTAGGTGGCGCTGTAACCATTATGTACAAATGGCATAACAAACATTTCCGAGCTCGAGTCTCATCACGCCTATGAGCTTTGGGAGAGATTGGACATTGTGTTTTTGAGTGACAGCAGATTAGTGCTTTTTGGCGAGTGACTGAAACTCTACGTGCCGCCATGACCACCCCGTTTCCCTGAATGTAAAAAGCTTCGCAATTTAACATCACAAAGGTCTTTAGATTCCACACACTGGAGAATGGTTCAATATGATGAAATCCCTTGGAGGAGTTCGTCAAAGTATGAAGCCTGAAAAGAGGGGAAAATGTTGCCAAAATTGCACATTAATTTTAAAATGGCTGACTTCCTGTTGGATTTGGGATATTGCTCCAAGAGACTTTTTTGTACATCTTGATATCTCCTATAAGCCTACCAGGTTTCAGATTCATACATAAAACACAGAGCTGGGGCTGTGGTTTTGAAATTTTGTAGGGGGCGCTGTGGAGCCATTTTGGGATATTCAATGAAAATGATCACATGACAACAAAGCCTTCATCACATTGGAGGTGTGTGCCAAATTTCAAGCCTCTATAAACTTGCCAAGACCCTCAAAAGCCACTTCATCTTTCATGGTGAACAGCGTTGCCACCAGGGTGCGCCGTTCAGTTTAAAGTCACAATTTTTGCACTGAAACATCACGAGGGACTGATGTTGATATTCACCGCTTTTGAGGTGGCCACGATGAACCTGTGAAAATCAGTACAACAAAGTGTAAGACATGACATTTCCTGTTCCCACTAGGTGGCGCTCTTCATATTCCTGACAATGGGCACATCAATCTGTTCAGGGCGGGTCTGACATCACGCCTGTAAAGTCTGGTACTGATCAGACTGGATTTCATTGAGTTATACTAATTTGTTTCTTCATGGCGAGACATCAAAGTTCGCCATGCTGCTGGGGTCACACCCTTTTGCGAAAACTCACAGTTTTCACTGTAACCCAAGACCAACTCCTTAAGGCTTTTCTGGAGAAATTTGAGGCTGCAGATGTCACCCATCACTATACTGTACCCCAAAGTGTAAGACATGACATTTCCTGTTCCCACTAGGTGGCGCTGTCCTTGATGTCAAATATGGCAGTTGAAATATGTTCAGGGGTGGAGCCTTATCATATGTGTTCACTTTGGTCAAGGTCAGAAAAAGTATGACAAAATGAGAGGCAATAAGATTTTCATGGCGAGTCATCAAAATTCGCCATGGCGCCACGGCCTCATAGTATTGTGAAAACTCAAAAGCTCCGCAATTTAACATGGCACAAGGGTGTAGTTGACACTGTCCAAATTTGAAGTTTATAGGACCAAATCCCAAGGAGGAGTTCGTTAAAGTTCGAGGCATGGAAACGGTAAAATCAGACCCAAAATGTCACCTTCAATCCAAAATGGCGGACTTCCTGTTGGGTTTAGGACATTGCCATAATAGACTTTTTTGTTCGACTCTGAACGTTATATAGGTGTACCGACTTTCAAACTTATAGGTCATACCCATACCGGGGGCTCGCGTTTTTCATTTTTCTAGGTGGCGCTACTGAGCTAATTTTCCCTGGCCATGTCTGAGAACATTAAAATACGTAAATTTTCACCAGACCTGACGCGTGTGCAAAATTTCATGAGTTTTCGAGCATGTTTAGGCCCTCAAACGGCCAATTCATTTGCCGAAATAATAATAATAATAATAATAATTAAAGCTGCAAGCAGCGTTATGAGGGCCCTCGCACCCCCGGCGTGTCGAGCCATGCCCAACACCTGAAACCAGCACGTCCGATCTGATGTCACATTGATGGAATTCATGCATTTAACCACCAGTTAACATTTCATTTGGTTCAACCATGAGTATAGTCGTCCCACTAGGTGGCGCTCTAACCATTATAGACAAAGGGCATAACAAACATTTCCGAGCTCGAGTCTCATCACACCTGAGACGTTTGGGAGAGATTGGACATTGTGTTTTTGAGTGACAGCAGATTACTGCTTTTTGGAGAGTGATTCAAACTCTAAGTGCCGCCATAACCACCCCGTTTCCCTGAACGTAAAAAGCTTCGCAATTTAACATCACAAAGGTCTTTAGATTCCACAAGCTGCAGATCGGTCCAATCTGATGAAATCCCTTGGAGGAGTACGTCAAAGAACGGTGCCTGAAAAGATGGGAAAATGTTGCCAAAATTGCACATTAATTTTAAAATGGCTGACTTCCTGTTGGATTTGGGATATTGCACCAAGAGACTTTTTTGTACATCTTGATATCTCCTATAAGCTTACCAGGTTTCAGAATCATAGATAAAACACAGAGCAGGGGCTGATATTTTGGAATTTTGTAGGGGGCGCTGTGGAGCCATTTTGCGCTATTCAAGGAAAATGGTTACATAACAACAAAGCCTTCATCACATTGGAGGCGTGGGCCAAGTTTAAAGCCTCTATAAACTTCCCAAGCCCCTCAAAATCCACTTCATCTTTCATGGTGGACTGTGCTGCCACCAGGGTGCGCCATTCAGTTTAAAGTCACAATTTTTGCACTAAACCATCATGAAGGACTGATGGTGATATTCACCGCTTTTGAGGTGGCCACGATGAACCTGTGAAAATCAGTACAACAAAATTAAAGCCATGACATTTCCTGTTGCCACTAGGTGGCGCTGTACGTATTGCTGACAATGGGCACATCAATCTGGTCAGGGCGGGTCTGACATCATGCCTGTAAAGTCTGGTACTAATCAGACTGGATTTCATGGAGTTATACTAATTTGTTTCTTCATGGCGAGATATCAAAGTTCGCCATGCTGCTGAGGTCACACCCTTTCGTGAAAAGTCACAGTTTTCACTGTACCCCAAGACCAACTCCTTACGCCTTTCCTGGAGAAATTTGAGGCTGCAGATGTCACCCATCACTATACTGTACCCCAAAGTGTAAAACATGACATTTCCTGTTCCCACTAGGTGGCGCTGTACTTTATGTCAAATATGGCAGTTGAAATATGTTCAGGGGTGGAGCCTTATCATATGTGTTCACTTTGGTCAAGGTCAGAAAATGTATGACAAAATGAGAGGCAATAAGATTTTCATGGCGAGTCATCGAAATTCGCCATGGCGCCACGGCCTCACCGTATTGTGAAAACTCAAAAGCTCCGCAATTTAACATGGCACAAGGGTGTAGTTAACACTGACCAAATATGAAGGTTATGAAATCAAACCCCAAGGAGGAGTTCGCAAAAGTTCGAGGCATGGAAATGGCAAAATTAGAGCCAAAATGTCACATTCTCTTCCAAATGGCGGACTTCCTGTTGGGTTTGCGTCAATGGGCCCCCAGACTTTTTTGTTCGTCTTGGCATGATACATATGTGTGCCAAATTTCATACATGTAGCTCAAACGATGTGGTCGTAGGGCTGCATTTAACAAGGCATAGGTGGCGCTCTAGAGCCATTTCCCAGTGCTCATATGTAAAACCATTAAAATACAAAATTTTTCACCAGACCTGGCATGTGTGCAAAATTTCATGAGTTTTTGAGCATGTTTAGGCCCTCAAAATGGCCCTTGTTTTGCCTGAATAATAATAATAATAATAAGAAACGGAGCAGATACAATAGGGCCTTCGCACTCTCAGTGCTCGGGCCCTAATAAACAGAGCAATTACAATAGGGCCTTCGCACTGTCAGTGCTCGGGCCCTAATTAAAGCTGCAAGCAGCGTTATGAGGGCCCTCGCACCCCCGGCGCGTCGAGCCACACCCAACACCTAAAACCAGCACGTCCGATCTGATGTCACATTAATGGAATTCATGCATTTAACCACCAGCTAACATTTCAACTCATTCATTCATGATTAGTTAGTCGTTCCACTAGGTGGCGCTCTAACCATTATGTACAAATGGCATAACAAACACTTCCGAGCTCGAGTCTAATCACACCTGAGACGTTTGGGAGAGATTGGACTTTGTGTTTTTGAGTGACAGCAGATTACTGCTTTTTGGCGAGTGATTCAAACTCTAAGTGCCACCATAACCACCCCGTTTCCCTGGACGTAAAAAGCTTCGCAATTTAACATCACAAAGGTCTTTAGATTCCACACACTGGAGAATGGTTCAATATGATGAAATCCCTTGGAGGAGTTCGTCAAAGTATGAAGCCTGAAAAGAGGGGAAAATGTTGCCAAAATTGCACATTAATTTTAAAATGGCTGACTTCCTGTTGGATTTGGGATATTGCTCCAAGAGACTTTTTTGTACATCTTGATATCTCCTATAAGCCTACCAGGTTTCAGATTCATACATAAACCACAGAGCAGGGGCTGATATTTTGAAATATTGTAGGGGGCGCTGTGGAGCCATTTTGCGCTATTCAATGAAAGTGATGACATGACAACAAAGTCTTCATCACATTGGAGGCGTGGGCCAAATTTCAAGCCTCTATAAACTTTCCAAGCCCCTCAAAAGCCACTTCATCTTTCATGGTGGACCGCGTTGCCACCAGGGTGCGCCGTTCAGTTTAAAGTCACAATTTCTGCACTGAAGCATCATGAGGGACTGATGGTGATATTCACCGCTTTTGAGGTGGCCACGATCAACCTGTGAAAATCAGTACAACAAAATTAAAGCCATGACATTTCCTGTTGCCACTAGGTGGCGCTGTCCGTATTTCCGACAATGGGCACATCAATCTGTTCAGGGCGGGTCTGACATCATGCCTGTAAAGTCTGGTACTGATCAGACTGGATTTCATTGAGTTATACTAATTTGTTTCTTCATGGCGTGACATCAAAGTTCGCCACGCCACTGGGGTCACACCCTTTGGCGAAAAGTCACAGTTTTCACTGTAACCCAAGACCAACTCCTTAAGGCTTTCCTGGAGAAATTTGAGGCTGCAGATGTCACCCTTCACTATACTGTACCCCAAAGTGTAAAACATGACATTTCCTGTTCCCACTAGGTGGCGCTGTCCTTGATGTCAAATATGGCAGTTGAAATATGTTCAGGGGTGGAGCCTTATCATATGTGTGCTCTTTGGTCCAGATCGGAACATGTATGACAGAATGAGAGGCAATAAGATTTTCATGGCGAGTCATCGAAATTCGCCATGGCGCCACGGCCTCATAGTATTGTGAAAACTCAAAAGCTCCGCAATTTAACATGGCACAAGGGTGTAGTTGACACTGTCCAAATTTGAAGCTTATACGACCAAATCCCAAGGAGGAGTTCGTTAAAGTACAAGGCATGGAAACGGTAAAATCAGAGCCAAAATGTCACCTTCAATCCAAAATGGCGGACTTCCTGTTGGGTTTAGGACATTGCCATAATAGACTTTTTTGTTCGACTCTGAACGTTATATAGGTGTACCGACTTTCAAACATGTAGGTCATACCCATAACGGGGGCTCGCGTTTTTCATTTTTCTAGGTGGCGCTACTGAGCTAATTTTCCCTGGCCATGTCTGAGAACATTAAAATACGTAAATTTTCACCAGACCTGACGCGTGTGCAAAATTTCATGAGTTTTCGAGCATGTTTAGGCCCTCAAAAGGCCGATTCATTTGCCGGAATAATAATAATAATAATAATTAAAGCTGCAAGCAGCGTTATGAGGGCCCTCGCACCCCCAGCACGTCGAGCCACGCCCAACACCTAAAACCAGCACCTCCGATCTGATGTCACATTGATGGAATTCATGCATTTAACCACCAGCTAACAATTCATCTCATTCAATCATGATTATAGTTGTCCCACTAGGTGGCGCTCTAACTATTACCGACAAATGGCATAACAAACATTTCCTAGCTCGAGTCTCATCACGCCTGTGACCTTTGGGAGAGATTGAACATTTTGATTTTGAGTGACAGCAGATTACTGCTTTTTGGCGAGTGATTGAAACTCTACGTGCCGCCATGACCACCCCATTTCACTGAATGTAAAAAGCTTCGCAATTTAACATCACAAAGGTCTTTAGATTCCTCACACTGGAGATTGGTTCAATCTGATGAAATCCCTTGGAGGAGTTCGTCAAAGTATGAAGCCTGAAAAGAGGGGAAAATGTTGCCAAAATTGCACATTAATTTTAAAATGGCTGACTTCCTGTTGGATTTGGGATATTGCTCCAAGAGACTTTTTTGTACATCTTGATATCTCCTATAAGCTTACCAGGTTTCAGATTCATACATAAAACACAGAGCTGGGGCTGTGGTTTTGAAATTTTGTAGGGGGCGCTGTGGAGCCACTTCGCGCTATTCAATGAAAATGATCACATGCCAACAAAGCGTTCATCCATTTGGAGGTGTGTGCCAAATTTCAAGCCTCTATAAACTTGCCAAGACCCTCAAAAGCCACTTCATCTTTCATGTTGAACAGCGTTGCCACCAGGGTGCGCCGTTCAGTTTAAACTCACAATTTTTGCACTGAAGCATCACGAGGGACTAATGGTGATATTCACCGCTTTTGAGGTGGCCAAGATGAACCTGTGAAAATCAGTACAACAAAATTAAAGCCATGACATTTCCTGTTGCCACTAGGTGGCGCTGTCCGTATTTCCGACAATGGGCACATCAATCTGTTCAGGGCGGGTCTGACATCATGCGTGTAAAGTCTGGTACTGATCAGACTGGATTTCATTGAGTTATACTAATTTGTTTCTTCATGGCGTGACATCAAAGTTCGCCATGCTGCTGGGGTCACACCCTTTCACGAAAACTCACAGTTTTCACTGTAACCCAAGACCAACTCCTTAAGGCTTTCCTGGAGAAATTTGAGGCTGCAGATGTCACCCATCACTATACTGTACCCCAAAGTGTAAAACATGACATTTCCTGTTCCCACTAGGTGGCGCTGTCCTTGATGTCAAATATGGCAGTTGAAATATGTTCAGGGGTGGAGCCTTATAATATGTGTGCTCTTTGGTCCAGATCGGAACATGTATGACAGAATGAGAGGCAATAAGATTTTCATGGCGAGTCATCGAAATTCGCCATGGCGCCACGGCCTCATAGTATTGTGAAAACTCAAAAGCTCCGCAATTTAACATGGCACAAGGGTGTAGTTGACACTGTCCAAATATGAAGTTTATAGGACCAAATCCCAAGGAGGAGTTCGTTAAAGTACAAGGCATGGAAACGGTAAAATCAGAGCCAAAATGTCACCTTCAATCCAAAATGGCGGACTTCCTGTTGGGTTTAGGACATTGCCATAATAGACTTTTTTGTTCGACTCTGAACGTTATATAGGTGTACCGACTTTCAAACGTGTAGGTCATACCCATACCGGGGGCTCGCGTTTTTCATTTTTCTAGGTGGCGCTACTGAGCTAATTTTCCCTGGCCATGTCTGGGAACATTAAAATACGTAAATTTTCACCAGACCTGACGCGTGTGCAAAATTTCATGAGTTTTCGAGCATGTTTAGGCCCTCAAACGGCCAATTCATTTGCCGGAATAATAATAATAATAATAATTAAAGCTGCAAGCAGCGTTATGAGGGCCCTCGCACCCTGGCGTGTCGAGCCACGCCCAACACCTAAAACCAGCACGTCCAATGTGATGTCACATTGATGGAATTCATGCATTTAACCACCAGCTAACATTTCATCTCATTGAACCATGATTATAGTCGTCCCAATAGGTGGCGCTCTAACTATTACTGACAAATGGCATAACAAACATTTCCGAGCTCCAGTCTCATCACACCTGCGACGTTTGGGAGAGATTGGATATTGTGTTTTTGAGTGACAGCAGATTACTGCTTTTTGGCGAGTGATTGAAACTCTAAGTGCCGCCATGACCACCCCGTTTCCCTGAACGTAAAAAGCTTCGCAATTTAACATCACAAAGGTCTTTAGATTCCACAAACTTCAGATCGGTCCAATCTGATGAAATCCCTTGGAGGAGTTCGTCAAAGTATGAAGCCTGAAAAGAGGGGAAAATGTCGCCAAAATTACACATGAATTTTAAAATGGCTGACTTCCTGTTGGATTTGGGATATTGCTCCAAGAGACTTTTTTGTACATCTTAATATCTTCCATGAGCTTACCAAGTTTCAGACTCATAGATAAAACACAGAGCAGGGGCTGATATTTTGAAACTTTGTAGGGGGCGCTGTGGAGCAATTTCGCGCTATTCAATGAAAATGATAACATGACAACAAAGCCTTCATCCATTTGGGGGTGTGTGCCAAATTTCAAGCCTCTATAAACTTTCCAAGCCCCTCAAAAGCCACTGCATCTTTCATGTTGAACCGCGTTGCCACCAGGGTGCGCCGTTCAGTGTAAAGTCACAATTTTTGCACTGAAGCATCACGAGGGACTGATGGTGATATTCACCGCTTTTGAGGTGGCCACGATGAACCTGTGAAAATCAGTACAACAAAATTAAAGCCATGACATTTCCTGTGGCCACTAGGTGGCGCTGTCCGTATTTCCGACAATGGGCACGTCAATCTGTTCAGGGCGGGTCTGACATCATGCCTGTAAAGTCTGGTACTGATCAGACTGGATTTCATTGAGTTATACTAATTTGTTTCTTCATGGCGTGACATCAAAGTTCGCCATGCTGCTGGGGTCACACCCTTTTGCGAAAAGTCACAGTTTTCACTGTAACCCAAGACCAACTCCTTAAGGCTTTCCTGGAGAAATTTGAGGCTGCAGGTGTCACCCATCACTATACTGTACCCCAAAGTGTAAAACATGACATTTCCTGTTCCCACTAGGTGGCGCTGTCCCTGGTGTCAAATATGGCAGTTGAAATATGTTCAGGGGTGGAGCCTTATCATATGTGTGCTCTTTGGTCCAGATCGGAACATGTATGACAGAATGAGAGGCAATAAGATTTTCATGGCGAGTCATCGAAATTCGCCATGGCGCCACGGCCTCATAGTATTGTGAAAACTCAAAAGCTCCGCAATTTAACATGGCACAAGGGTGTAGTTGACACTGTCCAAATTTGAAGTTTATAGGACCAAATCCCAAGGAGGAGTTCGTTAAAGTATAAGGCATGGAAACGGTAAAATCAGACCCAAAATGTCACCTTCAATCCAAAATGGCGGACTTCCTGTTGGGTTTAGGACATTGCCATAATAGACTTTTTTGTTCGACTCTGAACGTTATATAGGTGTACCGACTTTCAAACGTGTAGGTCATACCCATACCGGGGGCTCGCGTTTTTCATTTTTCTAGGTGGCGCTACTGAGCTAATTTTCCCTGGCCATGTCTGGGAACATTAAAATACGTAAATTTTCACCAGACCTGACGCGTGTGCAAAATTTCATGAGTTTTCGAGCATGTTTAGGCCCTCAAACGGCCAATTCATTTGCCGAAATAATAATAATAATAATAATAATAATAAACAGAGCAATTACAATAGGGCCTTCGCACTGTCAGTGCTCGGGCCCTAATAATAATAATAATAATAAACAGAGCAATTACAATAGGGCCTTCGCACTGTCAGTGCTCGGGCCCTAATTAAAGCTGCAAGCAGCGTTATGAGGGCCCTCGCACCCCCGGCACGTCGAGCCACTGCCAACACCTCAAACCGGCACGTCCGATGTGATGTCACATTGATGGATTTCATGCTTTTAATCACCAGCTAACATTTCATCTTATTCAACCAGGATTATAGTCATGCCACTAGGTGGCGCTCTAACCATTATTGACAAATAGCATAACAAACATTTCCAAGCTCGAGTCTCATCACACCTGCGACCTTTGGGAGAGATTGGACATTGTGTTTTTTAGTGACAGCAGATTACTGCTTTTTGCGAGTGATTGAAACTCTACGTGCCGCCATGACCACCCCGTTTCCCTGAACGGAAAAAGCTTCGCAATTTAACATCACAAAGGTCTTTAGATTCTACACACTGAAGAATGCTTCAATATGATGAAATCCCTTGGAGGAGTTCGTCAAAGTATGAGGCCTGAAAAGGGGGGAAAATGTCATCAAAATTACACATTAATTTTAAAATGGCTGACTTCCTGTTGGATTTGGGATATTGCTCCAAGAGACTTTTTTGTACATCTTGATATCTTACACAAGCTTACCAAGTGTCAGACTCATAGATGAAACACAGAGCAGGGGCTGATGTTTTGAAATATTGTAGGGGGCGCTGTGGAGCCATTTTGCGCTATTCAAGGAAAATGGTTACATAACAACAATGCCTTCATCCATTTGGAGGTGTGTGCCAAATTTCAAGCCTCTATAAACTTTCCAAGCCCCTCAAAAGCCACTTCATCTTTCATGATGAACCGCGTTGCCACCAGGGTGCGCCGTTCAGTTTAAAGTCACAATTTTTGCACTGAAGCATCACGAGGGACTGATGGTGATATTCACCGCTTTTGAGGTGGCCACGATCAACCTGTGAAAATCAGTACAACAAAGTTAAAGCCATGACATTTCCTGTTGCCACTAGGTGGCGCTGTCCGTATTTCCGACAATGGGCACATCAATCTGTTCAGGGCGGGTCTGACATCATGCCTGTAAAGTCTGGTACTGATCAGACTGGATTTCATTGAGTTATACTAATTTGTTTCTTCATGGCGTGACATCAAAGTTCGCCATGCTGCTGGGGTCACACCCTTTTGCGAAAAGTCACAGTTTTCACTGTAACCCAAGACCAACTCCTTAAGGCTTTCCTGGAGAAATTTGAGGCTGCAGATGTCACCCATCACTATACTGTACCCCAAAGTGTAAAACATGACATTTCCTGTTCCCACTAGGTGGCGCTGTCCTTGATGTCAAATATGGCAGTTGAAATATGTTCAGGGGTGGAGCCTTATCATATGTGTTCACTTTGGTCAAGGTCAGAAAATGTATGACAAAATGAGAGGCAATAAGATTTTCATGGCGAGTCATCGAAATTCGCCATGGCGCCACGGCCTCATAGTATTGTGAAAACTCAAAAGCTCCGCAATTTAACATGGCACAAGGGTGTAGTTGACACTGTCCAAATTTGAAGTTTATAGGACCAAATCCCAAGGAGGAGTTCGTTAAAGTACAAGGCATGGAAACGGTAAAATCAGAGCCAAAATGTCACCTTCAATCCAAAATGGCGGACTTCCTGTTGGGTTTAGGACATTGCCATAATAGACTTTTTTGTTCGACTCTGAACGTTATAACGGTGTACCGACTTTCAAACTTGTAGGCCATACCCATACCGGGGGCTCGCGTTTTTCAATTTTCTAGGTGGCGCTACTGAGCTAATTTTCCCTGGCCATGTCTGACAACATTAAAATACGTAAATTTTCACCAGACCTGACGCGTGTGCAAAATTTCATGAGTTTTCGAGCATGTTTAGGCCCTCAAACGGCCAATTCATTTGCCGAAATAATAATAATAATAATAATAATAATAATAATAATAATAAACAGAGCAATTACAATAGGGCCTTCGCACTATCAGTGCTCGGGCCCTAATAACAGTCCCCACTGCCCACGGACCCCGAGTCCCCAGAGCCGGGTCCGTGACAAAAGCAGACTAAATCTTTCATACTGATATTAAGTCAGTAATTATCGGTGATAACTGGGGGTTTTTACGGCTCTGTAAGTTGCTTCTGACAGTGCTCCCAATGTATTGAATGGCCAATTTGGGTTTTTTGGGTTTTTTTTTGCCTTTTAGCCCACCTCTGCCAAGAGTTCATTGAGAGGGTAGTTTGTCAAAAGCATTGCATTAATTGTTAAACTTGCAGGGGGGTTGTGCACCTGGAAATGAGGTCATTTATATTACCCGTCATTCTACTTTTTGAAGAAAAAAAAGGAAAGATAAAGCTGGCTCGGAAATTACTGCAGTGCAGTGATATTACATCACATAGCAACAAGAGCTATTCCAGGTTTCATTTACTTTTCAAATTTCTCTTTTCACTTCAGTTTGGTTTTAGTTTCCAGACAGGGTTTGCTTATTTTTGTTTTAATTTAGTTTGTGTGGATTAAAAATGCTTAGTTTCTAACTTTTAATTACTTTCACTGCTTTGATAGCTAATAATATGGGTGATATTTTGAAGAGAAAGATTTAAGATGTTCAGAACAAATAATAAAATACAAACACTTACTTTGCACTCATAAAAACATCCCAGTGTCAGACCAATATGTATGCACAGATGCCATTTCATGCTTGTTTCTCACAGATCATAGGAGATAAAGTCAAAACATTAACCCAGTTTTTCTATTATCTTCCACTTCCATCAGAGACACTGGACAGGATGTTGTCTATCACAAGTCTGACACAGATGTCTTTGGACTGTGGGAGGAAGTCAAAGTACCTGGTGATAACTCAGGTAGACATGAGGAGAATACAAAATGGTTGGTGGATTCAAATCCAGGACCGTTTTAAGCTGACCACTGTGCTGCCCAGAGAACGCTATTTATTCAAGTCACTGAAGTGACTACCTTATTTGTGGGTGGGTGCTTTTCTTGTGTGATT
Source organism: Rhamphochromis sp. 'chilingali' (assembly GCF_963969265.1). Classification (NCBI taxonomy): domain Eukaryota; kingdom Metazoa; phylum Chordata; class Actinopteri; order Cichliformes; family Cichlidae; genus Rhamphochromis; species Rhamphochromis sp. 'chilingali'. Next base: position 8,774,536 of record NC_137931.1, on the reverse strand, counting down.
ATTGTATAGCAGCCTACCAATAACGTGTAGTTCCTGGCTGCCTGTGAAGTTGGTTGCTAAAGTCCTACTCATGGAAACCTAAAGAGCAGTCAGTGATCTGGCTAGCAACCACTGGTCACTTGGGAAAAACAATTGTCCTCCTCTACTATTTGGCAAGCAGGAGGCTGTGGCTCCTGGCAGTTTCTTGGTAAAACCGCTCGTAAAGACGTCCTTGCAGTTACTTTGGTACACTAGCATTTCCATTTTCGCCTACAGTTACTAATTACACTCTTTTGTGGACGCAGACAGTTTAAGGCATGACAGCTGAGTACTTATTCCTGTTATACTTCTTTGAAGTCAGTTCCCGGTGGTGCGTGCATTACTCTATTACAATTCTTTGCAGTTACAAGAAACTGGCAGTTTTGCAAGTGTCCACCAACTGCTCATTGAGAGGTAGTGAAACTGTGAAAAGTGTGATGCAAAAGAAAAGCATTCTCCCACTTGTCTGCAAACACTTGCCAAGTATTTGACAAGTTGGTGTCTCCTATGCAAACTGTAGGCAACCGAGCCAATCTGTTCTGACAAAAGCAATTGCAAGAAGACCTTTGGTGCAGCACCCTCATTGTGAAAGCTTTACCTCGTGACAACCAGCACACTCCAAGAACCAATCACTTACTCATTTCTGTCAAGGAGTTGCCAACTGGTTGCTAGGTCCTAACAAAGCTAACTAGAGTTAAAATTACCCAGAGAACAGCTTTGCACTCTACCCTCTTGTGCAGAAATTGTCATATTTTTGGCTCTAACTAAACCAAGATAGCTGGCACCAAAATGCTCTTCCACAAACCAACAGATTTTTTTGACTGGAAAAAGCAGATCTAAGATGTTACCTATAAATCTTGCTCATGTTTAGATTAAATGTGAGCAATTAATCGACAGATGAATGAATGATAAGAATAATAACCCCTTGCACCCTGAAACCACTAAATAAGAAGCCTGTTCTATCAAACTCTCCAAGCTTAAATAAAAATATGCTCTAAAACGTAATCTTTCTCCAGCTGCAAGACAGTTCAGTGTTTCTGACAGTTGAATCTCTCTCCCCAAAATAGAAGGCTCAAGTCTGTCATGCTGTCAAAATATCCATCCTGCCAGAGTGTTACTGACAGATTAGGACGCTGCATTTACATAACTGTCACCTTCTGTGTCCAGGAAAGAAGGGGGAAAAAAACCACAAATTCCTCACTCGCTGTTTCACTATGAGTTTCTAATTTATTCGATCGGGCAATTACATATATATAGTTTTTTAAGAAAAACAGAATCATTACGGCAAGCCACAATAATGGCACGCATATTGTCTTTGATATTGTTACAGTATAATTCATCTATTGTGAAAGGTGAATGGATTCCAAATGCCACGGGCAGTGCATGCTACATTTGAGGGAACTGGAACAGCATCTAACACAATGGACCCAGCTGACTGGATCGGTTAGTCCATATCAGTTTTTGATGAAGCGAGACTGAAAAGCCACTGGTGGTCATTTATGTTAGTTTGCTTTTGGAAGGGGGGGTTTAGTATTTGGAAGCAATCTTTTTTACTTCTTTCTTTCTTGTGCTGAGTTGAGATTGAAGAGACCACAGTTGGTTTCGGTATCGACTGCAGAATTTCAGTAGGATGTATATTTCAACCCGATTTGTCAAAGCAAGCAGACAGAGGTGCAGTTTGTACTTAAGTGACTTAATGTCAGTGCTTTGACATCTCTCCTTACTTTCTTCGAATCCTCTTTGCCTGTTCAAAGAAACTAAGGCTGCACGCTGAGCGGGAACCTGCTGGACTGATGCTCAAACTCTTCCACTATTTCCACTTCACAGTAAGATATCGTACATTAGTGATAACAGCCAACCGGGGCAGCTGTCCCTTCGATAGTAGCACCCCGGGGTAGCTTTGACGAGTGAGGGTGACCACTAAGGTCAATAGAAATGGCACATGTTGCTGGAAATGGTCCATGAAAGCTCTTTCTGACATGACAGGGTAGCCCTCCATTCTTGCCAACAGACGTTTTTTTGCTTTCATAGCGCTTCCCCGTGGTGCCTGTCACAGACGAGGTCAATACACTCCGCTTTAGTAAAAGCAGAACTCTAAAATGATACGCGATCTGGATAGGTTACAAAAATGCCATCTCCAATTTTGGCTTATCTTTTGACAAATCTAATCTGGAACTGCCTAACGCACAAGTAAAAACTGCTTTATAAAAAAGCAAAAGACACACACGCACAGAAAACCCAAACTTTAGGTTAATCGACTTCATTACAGACAATGTCCATATTTGGTGTTGCATTGGAAACAAGGCTACTGCGATCTGGCACGTCTCCATGCCCCTTCCTTGCACTCCTTCAAGGAGGAGTATAGCACATATGGCCCCCTGGGCGGTATGGATGGGTCGCTGCAATCAGAGTGGGAGGACATGAGCAAAAGAAGTATCCCATCTGTCATGATGTCCTCTCTCTAAAATGGATTAATAACGGTCGAGAGGAGAAAAGCGAGCAGAATAAAAGCATCAAAATTATCTCCCACTGAGTGCGGGAATTCACAGTGTGCATGATAGTTTCAGATATCCTTTTTTTTTTTTTTTTCATAGTGTGGCAGTCAGTGCTTCGTTTTGTAAAACTTGTTTGTAATCTTTTAAATGCATAACTAGGCATTAGTCAGCCAGGAGGGTCCGACAGGCCGCAGTGGGAAATGATTGTGAAATACAGTCTCGTACCGACACTGCAACACAGCACGATGATATCATTTGATGGCCTCGTGATGTGTGAAGCACACACCTGAGTCTTGTCCAAGTCATGCCAGGATGTTTTAAAGGCAGGAAGCCTTCACTGCAGATTCCCATCACTGTAAGTCCAGCCTTGTATGACAGCAGACATCATATTAGAATCTAATAACAAACTGCAGTATGTATGTATTAGTAAGTTTCCATTTACAGTTTAAAAATGTGTCAAATGCAGCTTTAATATTGTATCATGTGTAGTGAATGTTGTTGTTTTTTGGTTTTTATCTCATTTTGGTTTCAGGAAAAGTTTGTCGCTTGTCAAAAGATGGGTGCATATCAGACTTTTAGATGAGCTATCTAAAATTTATATGACTGCTGCAATTCAAACCTGCATCTGAGAAAAGATACCAGTGGCTTCAGAGCTGATGATACACAACTCTTAGATTTTCGTTTTAAAAACGTGCTATTGGACTCCAGCCCTAATTTGCATTTGAACATCTTATGCTCATCTCCAACACACCCCTGCAAACATGGAGCTTTCCAACAACTTTGGCCTCTTCCATCCATATTTGTTATGGCCAAAGCAAAGTTTCAACACACTAAGACAATGTATGCGTTATATTTTTCAATTTATGTTACATTACAGTATGTCAATCAAATTGTATGTTTGGGTGTTATGTAATCTTGCTGTATTATTAAGAAAAATGCTATTTTATCTTTGGGATTGTTGAATCAACTAAGGAAATGGGAGAAGTCGCTGAACTCAAATTGAGTGAAAAAGCAGCCAATGTCCAAAGAAAAGTTTTGAAGATGTTTCAGAAAGCCTGTAAAACAGTTGCTCAAGAGTATGGCTCCCTGAAAGCAAAAAATAAAGAAATCAGGGGTGGCTCAAGACTTATGCACACTGTACGAGGTTTAAATCATATTAATTTGATTTTTTTCTTAAAGTGAAAAGTAGGTTGGTGGCACAATTAAAGTTTATAAGAATAGAAAGAAGTAGAAACGTATGTTTAAAGCAGTTATAGTTATGCTGATAAGGACATTTTTTACAAAGTAATGAAAATGTGTAGTAAGAGATTGGAAAGAAAAACACTTAAGTGGAGCGCTAAAGCACTCACACAGCTCTTCAGGGATCTGCTGCTGTTGTTGTTGTTGTTGTCATGTACAAAAAAGTATCTCCAACAGTAAAAGCCATACAGAGAAAGTAAACCGGTGGCTCCAAAGTGCATGAAAAAATTAAATGAGTACAGAAATCTTGTACCTCCTTGACCTTTTGGAACTTTATAAAACTGGCCTGGCAAATAGTGCTGCAGAAGTGTAAAAGAAATATTTTCCATACCGAGCATTAAAATGAACTTGTGCATGCAACAGTTTCCAAAAAGAAAAAAGAAATGAAAGAGAGGACAAGGGCAACATGAGATTTAAAAGGTTGGGTAGTGCTCAAAGGAACATCTGGTAGAACAGCTTACAATTAGTTAGATTAGTCAGAAACATGATTGGATATAAAGAAGAGAATCCCAAAGAGTAAAAACATTTGGCACATTGTGAATTAAAAAGAAATACGACAAAGTAAGCTCAAAGCTGTTAAGCAGATGAAATTCTTGCCAAACAAAAATGAGAAAACTTTTTACACTTCACCAGCGGGTCTCGTCCTCATGCTCAGTGTTGGTAAAAGTGGTGATGCAACATGGTGGTGAACATCAATCCTCCGACTTGTTTGCAACTTGGCTCTGGAATTATTTCAAAATGAGCTTTTTTCTCTCTCTGAAAAGACAACAAAGTGTATCAGCTTTAACTTTTAATCAGTTGTTAAACCATATATTTTAAATGTTTTTAAAGGATCTGCATAACAGTAACCCCAAAATGCCTTTTTGGAATTGCGCTGTTGTGTTCAGGTGACTAATTCTGAGAATCTGAACAGGTGAGTCTGACGTCAAAAAGCAAACCTCAACAGCTACAGTTGGGTCGATAAGTTTTTGGATGATCACATCATTTTTGTGGTTTTGCCACAAAAATCGTTTAAACCAAACAATCAAGACTTTCACTTTTAATTCAAGGGGTTTCACAAAAGTATTGCATGAAGTGTTAACTGACTGAAATACCTTAGAGCCAGTTTTATACACAGTTCCCCCATTGCAGTCGCTCAAAAGTAACTGCACAAGCTACCATAATATCTAATATACTTACCCAAGTATCATACAGACCACCTGGAGTTATTTTGTAATTTTGGCTTTCAACTTACAAATGAAATCTTTTGGGAACCAACTGAATTTTCACTCTTGCCCTGAATGGTTTAGGAGTTACGGTAATGTGAAGGAGACATGGTAACATCTAGCAGAGCTGATTTTACTGTGTTCGGTTTGTTCACTGTACACCAACTAACCCAGTAAAGCTCTTCTTCTCTTTAAAACCATTTAAAATTTGTCTCTACCACAAACTGTAACTGAGTTCCGGTCATTGAAATGGCACTTGTATAATGGGTCCACCATCCAGGCTGATGGTTAAAAAGTAAAAGTTTTTTCTTCAGTAACTGAAAAGCATGCTCTGTTGGATAAAGATGACTGACTGACTTGGCCATTGAAAAGTCTGCCACTTCTTTGCCTTGAGAAACTCTTGGCTCTTTGCAGTATGCTTTGGATGATTATGCATTTGCACTGAATGCATTTGCACTAATGAAGGGCTGTTGGTTCGTCTGATCATGTTTGGGGCATTTGGCTATAACCCTGCATAGTTCAGTATTCATCCTGTTCTTTCTATCAGCAGTCACACCATCAATAAACCCTAGTGGCCCAGTTTAACCGGCAGCCATTTATGCCCATCCCCTGACATTGCTTCTGTCATGTTTGAATAATGATTGTGTGCTATGGTTCAGATCTGTTACTTTTTCATTTTGGTGTCATCCGTTCAGAGAACGTTTCTCCAGAACTGTGCAGGCTCTTTTGGATGTTTTCTGGAAAGCTCTGCAAAAGCCATCTTGTTCTGGAGTGTAACCAGTGGTTTGCGCCTTGCTTTAAATCCTTTGTAAATACATTCATGCATGATCTTTCTTTAACAATGATTTGCCTAACTCCTCTGGAGTGTTCTTGACTTGGTTAGATAATATGAAGGGATGTGTTAACTAGAGATGGACCGATCCGATATTACGTATCGGTATCGGTCTGATACTGACCTAAATTACTGGATCGGATATCGGAGAAAAATAAAAAATGTAATCCGATCCATTAAATATCACGAAAGCACCTCACAAAACTTGCAACACGCCTTAACTCACCTCAGAACGTTAGCACGTCAGAGCAGTATGCATCACGTGATAGAGCGGCTGTGGCATGGGGACCTGTCGGTGGTCTGGATAGCATTTGGAGCTTCGCTAGCAACCCAGCATTTCATCTCCGACAAAGTTATCCCGAGAGAAGTAAAGCAAGTGTGTAAGTCCATCTCTGAATGTAAAGCATTCCTGCGTTAAGCTTACCAAACGATATATGGAGCGACTGCCTCTCCTGCTGCTACTTCAATCATGAAACTGCTTAACGATCAGCTGATCGGCTTTTCTGTCGCGAGTCCGTCTCTCTAGTTTGTTTTTGGCCCACTTTGCACCAGAAAGAGTAAACCAGCGGCTGAACAACAGCAGCACGTTTAAGCTTGATCAGCTATTGTTAGAATGTATTTAATATTACTTTCTACTCCAGGATCTTTTTCTACGTAGCTGACGCTGGTAACTGTGCAGGGGCGGATCTAGCAAAGTTTAGCCAGGGGGGCCGATAGGGCATTAACAGGGAAAAGGGGGCACAAAGACATACTTTTCTTTCTTATTCTCATTTAAAATGTCTAGCTTTTAATAAATAATTATCTGACACCCAAAGTTTTAATTTGATGCAAAATGAATAGAAGTCCATTACTGTATATAGTAACTATTAAGTCTAATATATATACCCTAGTAAGCTATAGTACTTTTTCCCTTTGGGAAGGTACCATCTGTGCAGTCTGCAATTTTGTTGAAGAAAGATGTTGAATCTATTTAATATTTCTTGAAAAATAATTGATTTCTGTGCATTTTTTTTCACACTGCATCAAATTAAGGTTGATTACGTCGATTAAGCATCATGAGGTGGAGCGTGAGGGGTGGTTCCCTATTTTTTTATTTTTTTATTTTTGTTGTTGCTGGGAGTTGGAACCCTATTAGTTAGGTTGCTTAATATTTATGCTAAGTACTCTTTAAAATACCAGAATAGGGAGGATGGTGTAGGTTTAAGTTTATTAGATTGATCAGTATTGCTGAACTATGAAATATTTTTTTTTGCATACAGGTATAACAGAATAGCTTTAGTGTTGTTGTTGTTTTAAACTTGAGTATGAACTTATACAAAATGCAGCAAGATATTTAAAAAACAGTTTTGTTGATTAAAAAACACTATATCGGATTCATATCGGTATCGGCAGATATCCAAATTTATGATATCGGTATCGGTATCGGACATAAAAAAGTGGTATCGTGCCATCTCTAGTGTTAACTAGAAGAAGACCTCAGTGGGGGTTCAGATTACATTAAGTACATTTCAGGCAATTTGAAATATATGAACTGTAAAAAGACAGAGCTCTGTTTTCATTAATTAGCCAATAAATGCATTGATCTTCAATAGTTTTTATAATGAAGTGTATGCACATGTATTTATCTGAAGTAAGTAATCTGAATATTAACACTTTCCACAGAATGAGACTCAGAGTTAACTATCAGTGAAATCAAAGTGTGTTTGCTCACTTCATAGTTAAAACAAGAACTATTCAACATTTCTTGTTTTAACTATTATTGTCGGGGGGCGCTAGTGAGCAGCGGTAGGATGTAGACGTGCTTTTCGGAGCTCTCCACCAAAACTCAGATTTTTACTGAACACCACCATAAATTCTTACACAGGCGGATATTTTCTGCGGGTGAACGTGTCCAGGCTGATCTACGCTGTCCATTTTTGCGCAATGAGACCGAAAACGAACCCTCCGAGCAAGAATAAAACCATCGAGGGCTATGTTAGCAACACCGCTAGCGGGGCTAATGCTAGCACCAGTAGCCCTACCGAACCAGAGGCTGGCCCCCACGAGGACAGAACCTACACCCTATGCAAGGAGATGTGTCGAGAAATGGCCACTTCTATAATGGGGAAGATTGATGAGCGGTTTGATACTTTTGAGGCTAGATTTCAGTCGCTCCTTTCGGAGCAGAAAGAGATGAAAAGCCGCATGGAAAGTCAAGAACAAGCGACATGTGCCTTGGATGAACGCGTAGAAGTGCTAGAAGCCAAATGTTCGGACCTAACTCAGCACGCCAACCAACTCAAAAGCAAACTCCAGGACTTAGAGGCCCGCTCTCGCAGACACAATATCAAAATTGTCGGCATACCCAAGGACGAGGAAAAAGGTATGCCCACTGACTTTGTTTCTAGGCTTATCCCGGAGTTGCTGGGAAAGGAGCACTTTCCACATCCGATAAAAGTTGATCGTTCACACCGCGCACTACAAGCGAAACCACCTGCTGGTGCTAAACCACGCACTATCCTGGCCCGCATTCATCATTTTCAGGAGAAGGAGCTGATCCTGCGTCGCTGCAGGATGCAAAAAGGCTGCGAGTATAAAGGAAACAGGGTGATGATATTTCCGGACTACACCAACGAAGTGATGAACCAGCGTCGCGCTTTTAATGGTGTGATGCAAACCCTGATGGAATCAAGCACACACTACGTTACCCGGCAAGGCTCTATGTATACTGGCGTGATGGGCAAGCACCGTCAATCTTCAACGACGCAGATGAGGCGGCACATTGCATTAAAGGACACGGGTCGACTATGAGAAATTAAGGTCTCAGTGTAAGGTAACTGTAGTGGTTCTGACTGCAGGAATGCCTGAGCAATATTAAGACTTCTAACTTTAAAAGACACCATGCTGAGAACTGGCTTTGGACTTTCAAGTACAACATTATACCAACAACCTTAGATGAGACATGCTTACTGGTGTAACATTTTCTCAGTGAATGATGTTTGCTTTTTCTATTACATGGTGGTGGTAATTCACAGCACTTTTATGTTTTTATTCTGAGTGGTGGGCGTGAAGATATCTTGCCATTTGCCCGGCAGCTCCCTTCGAAGTGAAGAGGGGATGTTATGCGTCAGGTTCCGGGGGACGCGTTTTTTGGGGAGAGGGTGGGTTATGTTTTGATTTGTTCTTGTTCTACAGCTCAGGTGCACTAGTTTCATTACTGCCAGTTTACGACTTTCTGTCATTTTGTATGAACAATGTCACTCCTTATCATTTTTCTTTTTTTCATTTTTCCCCACTATAATGGCTAGATCACAGGCTAGTATACAAATGGGAAACAGGGATTTGCAGCTTGTATCATGGAATGTTAGAGGGCTTGGTTCAGTTGTCAAAAGGGGCAAAGTATTTAAACATTTGAAATCTCTTTGTGCAGATGTAATTTTTCTGCAAGAAACCCATATAAAATCTACAATGCGGCATGTTTTAAAATGTAACTGGATATCTCAAATATATCAGTCACCCTTTACATCACATGCCAAGGGGGTAGCTATACTATTTAAGAAAAATGTCCCATTTCAACTAAAATATGTAATCAACGATCCTCAGGGACGATGCATAATGGTTTCAGGGATGATGGCTTCTCTCCCGTTAACCCTACTAAATATTTACGGTCCAAATACAGATGAGCCTATGTTTTTCAGAAAGGTGTTTGACTTTCTACCGGATGATACTGACTCAAATATAGTAATAGCAGGAGATTGGAACTGCTATTTAGACCCTTACCTTGATCGGCTGTCAACTCGTCCTCCCCCAGAGATTGCCTCTGTGCGGCTTCTGAATAATCTTTCTAAAGCTAGAAATTTAGTGGACATTTGGAGACTTCAACATCCCACTGATAAAGATTACTCCTTTTACTCTGGCGTCCATAAATCCTACAGTCGAATTGATTATTTTTTGGTCAGTTCAAGCCTTATTTCTCAAATTTCGAATTCCAGATATCATAATATTTTGATTTCTGATCACAGTCCCACATCTATATCACTGAGTCTTAGTTTGCCTAAAGTGAACTATTCCTGGCGTTTCAATCCAACCCTTCTCAGTGACGAAAAGTTTATTAAATATATTGCACCCAAACTCAAGGACTTTCTTGACTCAAATGACAACAGAGAGGTCTCTGATTCAACACTGTCGGAAACATTAAAAGTCGTAATGCGTGGCGAAATTATTTCCTATAGCTCAGGCCTCAAAAAGGAGAAGATGAAGCGACTTTCTGAAATTAATAGTGCCATTCCTCGTCTAGAAAGGGCTTACCAGAATTCTAAATCACCTGAGGATTACAGAGAAATATTAAAACTCAAATACGAATACAATGCAATTATGAGTGACCAGGTTACCAATCTACTACTGAAGCTGAAACATAAACATTTTGAGATAGGAGACAAACCCAGTAAATTGCTAGCGCAACAACTAAAAGGAACACAAGCTTCAAGAGCAATTCACAAAATAAGATCTAAATCTGGTGCTTTTCTAACAAACCCTATAGAAATTAATAAGCGCTTCAGAGAGTTCTATCAGGAATTGTACTCTTCCCAGCTGAATGTAACACAGTCTGCCTTAAATGACTTTTTTGATTCTCTCAGTCTGCCTAGGCTAGATGAAGCTGCCAGAGATCAACTTGATTCGGACTTTACATTGCAAGAAGTGGTAGTTGCTATTAAGTCATTTGCATCTGGGAAGGCTTCAGGCCCTGATGGTTTTGGCATAGAATTTTATAAGAAATTTTGTGATGGTCTTGCTCCATTCTTGCTTAGGATGATGCGTGATTCTAAAAACAGGGGCGTACTACCCCAAACTCTGTATGAAGCAAATATTTCGTTAATCTTGAAGAAAGGCAGAGATGACTCAGATCCTGCTATCTTCAGGCCAATTGCTCTTCAAAATTTTGATCGAAAGGTGATAACCAAAATTTTAGCAACTAGACTGAACAAGTACTTGACCTCCATTATTCACCCCGATCAAACGGGATTTATCCCTGGCAGACTTTCTTTTTTCAATGTTAGACGTCTTCTCAACACCATTTATTCTGACCATGGTAGTTCGGGAGGAGCAGCAATTTTAGCTCTTGATGCACACAAAGCCTTTGATCCGGTTGAGTGGTTTTATATGTTCGAGTCATTACGGAAGTTTGGGTTTGGTGAAATATTTATATCTTGGATAAAATTAGTATACGCAAATCCAATCTGTTCAGTTCTCACAAACGGAGAGAGGTCGGCGCCATTTCTTTTGCAGCGCTCTGTTCAGCAGGGCTGCCCCCTGTCCCCTGCTCTATTTGCTCTGGCATTAGAGCCCCTTGCGATTAAGATAAGAGCACATCCAAAAATACAAGGGCTCTTGGTCGGAGGGGTTGAAACTGTTATTAGTTTGTACGCAGACGACGTACTGTTATACCTGCGTAATGCAGAAGACTCTGTACCATCCCTTCTTAATCTGGTCACCTCATTTGGCAAAATTTCAGGATATGCAATTAACTGGGTTAAAAGTGAACTTATGCCTTAATCTAAAACCGGTTCGTCGAGTTTTCTTTGTAACGTTCCATTCAAAATAGTTAACGACCATCTCACATACCTTGGATTAACTGTTCCTAAAGATCCCAAATTAATTTTTAGCTTGAACTTTGCTGAATTCTTGTCAACATTAAAGCATAACATCGAGTCATGGAAAATTCTTCCCCTATGGTTGGTCGTATAAATTCCATAAAAATGGTCTCTCTTCCTAGATTTCTGTATCTTTGCCAAAATCTTCCTATTTATCTCACTTCCTCTTTCTTTAAAGAGTTGGACTCAATTATTACTTCTTACATATGGAACAACAAGAATCTTAGGATTTCAAAACTACATCTACAAAAATCCAAATTGGACGGAGGTCTGAGTTTACCAATATTTAAACATTATTACTGGGCTGCAAATCTAAGAGTCTTGACCTTCTGGCAGCAGACATCCTCAGATCTTGGTGATTTCAACATCCCCCTTTGGGTTAAAATGGAGGCTGGCATTGTAAGGGACTCCTCTCTAGAGGCCCTGCTTCTCTCAAAAGTAGGGAGGGCTAAGAGTCTTAAGAAACTGGGGTTTGTTCCGAAACAATCTGTGCGGATTTTAAACTAAGTTAGAGGTTTTTTGAACTGCCAAACTCTGTGCAGGCACCAATATGTGATAACCATGCCTTTTTGCCTCCTTGGGATGATAGATCCTACTATGTTTGGAAGGAGAAGGGCTTACTCAAATTCAAAGATCTTTATATAGATGGAAAATTTGCATCATTTAATCAACTTAAGCAAAAATTTGATTTATCGCATTCACATTTTTACCGTTACCTACAAGTCAGATGTGAGTGAAGTTGGCCCCCCCACCTTCTTCAAATCCAACAAAAGTGGTATTAAACGTTTGTGCTACGTTTGTGCTGGTTTGTGCTTCTAAAATTTCCGTTTGTGCTGCTTCTGTTTTAAAGATATTAATGAAAATGTAAAGGTCAAAAGGTCAACTAGCCCCCCCACATTACCCAAATCAAACAAAATTGATGTCAAACGTTTGTGCTACGTTTGTGTTGGTTTGTGCTGCAAAAATTTGTTTGTGCTGCTATCATTTTAAAGATATTAATAAAAATTTCTAGAGGTCATCAGAGGTCAACCAGCCCCCCCACATTACCCAAATCCAACAAAAGTGGTATCAAACGTTTGTGCTACGTTTGTGCTGGTTTGTGCTGCAAAAATTTTCGTTTGTGCTGCTATCATTTTAAAGATATTAATAGAAATCTCTATAGGTCATCAAAGGTCAACCAGCCCCCCCTCCCCATATTAATGGAATCAAACAAAATCGGTGTCAATCAGTTGTGCTATGTTTGTGCTGGTTTGTGCTGCTAAAATTTTCGTTTGTGCTACTATCATTTTAAAGATATTAATAAAAATTTCTAGAGGTCATCAGAGGTCAACCAGCCCCCCCACATTACCCAAATCCAACAAAATTGGTGTCAATCAACTGTGCTATGTTTGTGCTGGTTTGTGCTGCTAAAATTTTCATTTGTGCTGCCTCTGTTTTAAAGATATTAATGAAAAGGTAAAGGTCAAAAGGTTAACCAGCCCCCCCCACATTACCCAAATCCAACAAAATTGATGTCAAACGTTTGTGCTACGTTTGTGCTGGTTTGTGCTGCAGAAATTTTTGTTTGTGCCGCTATTATTTTAAAGATATTAACAAAAATTTCTAGAGGTCAACCAGCCCCCCCATATTAATGGAATCAAACAAAATTGATGTCAAACGTTTGTGCTGGTTTGTGCTGCAAAAATGTTTGTTTGTGCTGCTAACATTTTAAAAATTTTAATAAAATAACGTCTTGATGTGTGCTTAATCATCCAGGTAAGTAAATCCCAAAATGTTGATTCTGTTCATCTGGACATTTTCAGTTGGAGAAACGTTTCGTCACTCATCCAAGTGACTTCTTCAGTCTCAGCTGACTGCAGGTTTCCCCAACCTTATAAACACACGTGAGTGAAGTTGCCCCCCCTACCTTCTTCAAATCGAACAAAATTGATGTCAAACATTTGTCCTGCAAATTATTTTGTTTGTGCAGGTTATGTTTCCCTAATTTTATAAACAGTACATGTACAGTGAGAGAGAGATGTTACATCTGTCTTCACTTGCATCCCAGTCATAGAAGCGTTGGAGGTCGTTCATAAGAGATTACAGGATCATCCCAACCTCAGCAACAGGACCACTCTCAGCACTGATCAGTTGTGTTTGCTTTTGGAACTGTGTCTTAATTCCACCTATTTTGCATAAGGGTCAGTACAGGCAGAAATCTAGGTGTGCCATGGGTTCCCACAGGCCCCTGGTCAAAGTCACCAAACCAGTTCGTAAGCAGGTACAGGTGTGGCCAGAAGGGTCCTCAGAGGCACTGCTTTTAAACAACAGGCTGCCACACACGACAACACCACAGACTTTCAGGAATATACAGAAACTGTCACTGCCTACATCCCAAAATGCATCGATGATGTCACAGAGACCAGAACTATCACTGTCCGGGCCAATCAGAAACCATGGCTCACAGGTCAGGTTTAAATGCTCCTAAGGTTGAAAAATGCAAGCCTTCAGAGCCGGGAATTAGGTGAGTCTAAGAACAGCAAGGGCAAACCTGTCACGTGGCATCAGCTATAGCAAAGCTTCAGCGACAGCAGAAATACTTGGAGGCAGTGGCAAGGAATACAAACCATCACAGACTACAAGCCCACTCTACAGACCGTGGTGACACAATCCCCAGACAGTGTGTGGAGATCCCTTGCCAAAATCAGTACACGCAAAGCTCCAGGTCCTGATAACATCCTTGGACAAGCACTGACGGACTATGCTGTGGAACTCACAAATGTCTTCACAGACATCTTTAACACATCACTAGGGTCAGGCCGTCGTTCCCACATGCCTCAAAGCCTCCACCATCATTACTGTACCCTAGAAGTCATCTACCTCCTGCTTTAAGGACTACCGTCCTGTCAAACTCACCTCCATCATTATTAAGTTAAGTGCTTTGAACGGTTAGTCATGCATCAAATCAAATTATCGCTTTCCCCCAACCTGGATCCATTTCAGTTCGCATACCGGTCAAAACGCTCAACCGATGATGGAATTTCAACTGCCCCTCACTCAGCCCTCACACATCTGAACACTAGAGACTCATCTGTCAGAGTGCTGTTCATAGACTTCAGTTCAGCATTCAACACCATCATTCCTCAGCAACTCATTCACAAACTGGATCTGCTGGGGATCAGCACCTTGCTGTATACAACCTGTCCCTGAATGTGGAGAAGACCATCGGCGACACTACTTCCTCTGCAAACTGAGAAGCACAAGAGATTCAACCCCCATTATGAGCACCTTTTACAGAGGCACAGTTGAGAGTATCCTCACCAGCTGCATCACTGTGTGGTATGACTCCTGCATTGGGTTCTGCAGGAAAAAATGACAATGGGTAGTGAGAGCAGCCGAGAGCATTGTGGGGACCTCTCTTGCCTCCCTCCCCAGGAGATCTACTGCACCTGCCTCATCTGGAAGGTCCTCTCCATTACAGGTGACTCCACTCATCCCTTCAACAGCGTCTTCAGTTTGCTGCCATCAGGAAGGATACTGAAGAGCCTTCGGGCCAGAACCAGTAGACTGAGAGACAGCTTCGTCCATTGGGCTGTCAGGATGCTGACCATCTCTGAATCGAGAAGGGGGGCCCAAGGGTACATCCTTTGCCATCTTACAATGCTGTGATTGTAGCCATTCCCCACTTTCTGTGAATGGTACTCATGGCCATTGATCAGTAGGCTTTGATTAGTTGTCATTGATCAATGGTCATAAGAATTTGCATACTAACAATCATGGAACTAACCCCCCAGCACATTGTTCTTTCAGTGGCACTAGTTTCCTTCACTATGCAAATGTACTGTTTATAAGGTTGGGGAAACCTGCAGTCAGCTGAGACTGAAGAAGTCACTTGGATGAGTGACTAAGCGTTTCTCCAACTGAAAATGTCCAGATGAACAGAATCAACATTTTTGGATTTACTTACCTGGATGATTAAGCACGCATCAAGACGTTATTTTATTAAAACAATTTTAAAATGTTAGCAGCACAAACAAACATTTTTGCAGCACAAACGTTTGACATCAATTTTGTTTGATTCCATTAATATGGGGGGGCTGGTTGACCTCTAGAAATTTTTGTTAATATCTTTAAAATAATAGCAGCACAAACAAAAATTTTTGCAGCACAAACCAGCACAAACGTAGCACAGTTGATTGACACCAATTTTGTTTGATTTGGGTAATGTGGGGGGGCTGGTTGACCTCTGATGACCTCGAAATTTTTATTAATATCTTTAAAATGATAGTAGCACAAACGAAAATTTTTGCAGCACAAACGTAGCACAAATGTTTGATACCACTTTTGTTGGATTTGAAGAAGGTGGGGGGGGCAACTTCACTCACATACAAGACAGGCATTTTATGCAATCCAATATGAAGAATTACCAAGATGTTCCACATGAACATAACCTTTTTAAGGTGTTCCTGAGCCCTCCTTACTCCAAACATTTGATTTCTACAATTGTACATTTGTTTGATGACAGCATTGAAGTGCAGACTACGAGGATGTCACGTTCCCCCCGAAGGGGTCTAGGCATGCGAGTGAGGGGTCCAGTAACAAATGAGTCCAGAACAGAATGAAAGGAAAACAGACTGGTGTTTTTAGTAAATAAAATAGTCTTTATAATAGACAATCATAACATAAGGAACCGGCAACGCCGTATTACCAATAACACGTCAAAGGGAAAAAAGGTCTCAACAACAAAGAACACAACAACCAAACAAAAACTCCACACCACAAGGAGGCACTTCCAGGGGCCCACAAGCTCACCCTGTCACTAACAGCAGCTGGCTTTACTGCTGCCAAGGCCCACAAGCCCACACTACTCACGTAAAGCAGCTATACTGTTTCCACAACTCCACACTTCAGGTAGGCTAACTACACACCAAGACCACAAAGCAGAAGACACCAGAGAAACACCCCACCCTGCTCACAGCTCATCCCCAGCTTATATGACCTCAGAGAGGTGATTGATGACTGGGCCCAGGTGGTAAATGAGTCCAATGAGCAGCAGCTGTGTCCTGGAGAGAGAGAAGAGCAAGAGAGAGACAGGGGTGGAGCAAGAGAGGAGGAGGCGGAGAAAAACACCACGCCCACACAAGGGCAGTATCAGGAGGCCCAGCTAGGGCCGTAACAGAGGATAAGAGACGCTTGGAGGGAGGAATTGGGCATAGAAATATCAGAATCAATGTCGGACAAATGCCTATCAAAAATTCATTCCTGCTCTGCAGCAGACATCAATTAATACAATTTAAAATTGTCCATCGGCTACATTATTCCAAGGTTCGACTACACAAAATTTATCCTTCAACTTCCCCCATATGTGACAGATGTAAAACATCAGAGAGCACATTGGCTCACGCTTTCTGGCATTGCCCCTCATTGACCAATTTTTGGTCCAAAATATTTGACTGGTACTCTAAAGCTTATGGGATTTCCATCCATCCATCCATCCATCTTCATCCGCTTTATCCACATCATCTGCAAAAATCAGAGATGAGGTGTTTTGTTTTTTTGTTTTTTTTGTTGTTTTTTTCATATATATATATATTTTAATTTACTTAGGAAAATTAAGAAAGGTTGATTGTATTTCGGTAACTGCAAGTACTGTTTTCTTTTTTCAATAAAAATATTTTCAAAAAAAAAAAAAAAAATCAGAGATGAGATTCTGAGGCCACCAAAGCGAAAGCCCTTCGCCACTTGGCTGCGCCTAGAAATCCTGTCCATAAAAATTATGAACAGAACCGGAGACAAAGGGCAGCCCTGGCGGAGCCCATCACCCACCGGGATACGAGTCCGACTTATTGCCGGCAATGCGAATCAAGCTCTTGCAACGGTTGTATAGACACCCCAGACACCCCATACTCCCGCAACACCTCCCACAGGACACCCCGAGGGACACGGTCGAATGCCTTCTCCAAGTCCACAAAACACATGTAGACTGGTTGGGCAAACTCCCATGCACCCTCAAGTATCCTCGAGAGGATAAAGGGCTGGTCCAGTGTTCTGCGACCAGGACGAAAACCGCATTGTTCCTCCTGTATCCGAGGTTCGACTAGCGGACGAACTCTCCTTTCCAGCACCCTGGCATAGACTTTCCCAGGGAGGCTGAGGAGTGTGATCCCCCTGTAGTTGGAACACACCCTCCGGTCCCCCTTCTTAAAGATGGGGACCACCACCCCGGTCTGCCAGTCCACAGGTACTGCCCCTGATCTCCACGCAACATTGCAGAGGCGTGTCAACCAGGACAGCCCTACAACGTCCAGAGCCTTCAGGAACTCGGGGCGGACCTCATCAACACCAGGGGCTCTGCCACCAAGGAGTTGTTTAACTGCCTCAGTGACCTCGCCCCCGGAAATTGGCGGGTCATTCCCCTCATCCCCAGACTCTGCTTCCTCCTCGGAAGATGTGTCAGTGGGATTAAGGAGGTCCTCGAAGTATTCCTTCCACCGCCTGACAATTTTCTGAGTCGACGTCAGCAGCGCTCCGCCAGCACTATACACAGTGCAGGTAGAGCACCGCTTTCCCCTCCTGAGACGCCTGACGGTTTGCCAGAATCTCTTCGAGGCAGTCCGAAAGTCTTTTTCCATGGCCTCTCTGAACTCCTCCCACACCCGAGTTTTTGCTTTAGCCACTGCCCGAGCCGCATTCCGGTTGGCCTGTCGATACCTGTCGGCTGCCTCCGGAGTCCCACAGGCTAACCAAGCCCGATAGGACTCCGTCTTCAGCCTTGTGGCTCCCTTCACCTCTGGTGTCCACCATTTGGTTCGGGGATTACCACCACGGCAGGCACCAACCACCTTGCGGCCGCAGCTCAATGCAGCAGCTTCGGCAATGTAGACGCTGAACATGGTCCATTCGGACTCAATGTCCCCAGTCTCCCTCGGAATGCTGGTGAAGCTCTGCCGGAGGTGTGCGTTGAAGATCTCACGGACTGGGGCCTCTGCTAGACGTTCCCAGCACACCCTCACTACACGTTTAGGTGCACCAGGTCTGTCCAGCGTCCTCCCCCGCCACCTGATCCAACTCACCACCAGGTGGTGATCAGTTGACAGCTCAGCCCCTCTCTTTACCCGAGTGTCCAGAACATATGGTCGCAGGTCTGGTGATACGATTACAAAATCGATCATCGACTTACGGCCTAGAGCGTCCTGGTGCCACATGGGATTTCCATCTCACCCAATCCATTTGATTTGTCTGTCTTGTCAACATATACTTTTGTTTTAAAAAGAAAAACAAAAAAAGATTTTAACTTTTACAAATGCAAACTTTTTTGCTAGTTTTTCTCTGTGGTGCTGCTAGCATACGTTGCTAACTTCCAGAAACTACTGCTCAACTCCATGGTACAGCAAACAAATAAAAAATAATAATTTGGTCTTACCAAAGGAAAGAATTCTGCGATCATCCACTTCAGATGTTGCCTTTGTTCTTTCAGGCCATCTGATGTTGCTGAGCTGGCTGTTGTCCAAATAAACAATTAGTAAAGTGTTTCCTTCCTCTCTGGTAGGTTTATTTTGGTTTTCAGCCTATTGACAGCCTCCTTCACTTAAACTTTCTTTGGACCTCATTCAATGAAACTCTCAATATATGTGCCACATGCCAGTTCAATACTTGGAACTCCAGATTTTTTATCTTCTTAAACTGTCATAGAATAACAAGGGATCAGGCCTCACTGTGCCCTAAAGCTATCTGTGAGTCAGATATCCATTTATTTTTGACTATCTAAAATTGTTCAAAAGTAATGCAATATTGCTAACATTTTTAACTTTTATTATTATTATTATAAAGTGCTTAATTTAAAGCTTAAAGTAGAGTTTGCATTTCAATCACATTTGATTTAAAATTTAACTGTCATGGTGTTCAGAGGCAAACTGCAAATATCTGTTATGTGCAGAAACCTATGAGCCTTCAAAAACAGCAAGCTTTATACTATTGTAATGGTCAGCATAGGTGAAAACCTACTGAGAGTGGTCTTAGGGCACACTAACCATAAACCAGGGAGCAGCTTTTACACTTTTCCAGCATCCGTGTCTGGGGTAGTAAACATTTTTTTTTTTGACATCACAAAGATGACACACTGCATTAGATACAGTGTGGGCATAATGTTTTTGCTCAGCAGTATACATGTTTGTCTTTTCAAAACTATGATGCCTCAGTAAAACAAATATAATCTCCGTTCCCGCAGGATTTTCTGTCCACTTTAGATGGCTAGATTGTGCCAGAAAACCATTTCACCCTCTACCTTTGATCAAACCCCTATCACTAACATTTTATTGCGTGGTTGTCCTTCCCGAGAGATCCCGCAGTTGTTATTTATGAGGGCTCATAGTTCTTTTTTCCCCTACGCCAATCCATTCAAGAGTGCACTTGCCTGTTGCATCAGCCTGATCAGGATCAGGAGTTTTAATATGCAGCTTCTCCTGGTAGAAGAGGTAAATAATCAAATGAATTTTCCTCCACAGCCGGAGCAGCAAAAAAGGAAGTGGCACTGAAAGCCATAGTGCCACCTTTCTACCTTTAATCATGAGATGAATATTTTTAGTAGCCAAGTTGGAGTCACAATAAAAGTATTAGAGCAGAGGGAAAATTCATATTCATTGAAGTCCCTGTTATTAAGCGAAAGCCATGTTAGAGGTGTGCTTGGAGACAGAAATAGCACAGTGTTTGAACAATAAAATTAAAACCAAAGAGGAGGGTGTTTCATTTTGGAAAAGTTTTTTTTTTTAATCACTGATAAATGGTGAGTTAAAGTGTTGCATTGAGGTATTGTAATTACTGCTTATTTAAGGAATAGTTTATATATAATTAAAATGCTGAAATAAGGTTTGCTTTATAAACAATCAACTGAAGCATAATAACCTTCCCTTATCAAGGTGAACACAAACCATGGGAGTCATGTAAATGGCATTTCAACATTTTCTTGACAAATTATTGTAACACTTGAGTAAAACGTGTGCTGCCCACACACCTTTCTGAGTAGTTTACATCAATTGTGCAGAATGTGCTAAAGGCAAAAGCAGACATATCAAATGTATTATAATTTTCAATTCTGAGAAAGCTGAATTTCGTACCTTCTCGGCATAGGAAGCTGCCCACGGATAGCGCACACTCTCTCACTCTCACTCACACACACACACACACACACACACACACACACACACACACACACACACACACATTGAGATGTGAGCTCTGCACTGCAGCAGTTCAGACTCACATAGATAGACTTGAATATAGGTGACTGGTAGAAGAATTAGAAAGACCTTTTTTTCCTCCACTCTTCATTACATGAGACTCGGAGCTTGAACTGTTATGATCATTAGTTTTACATTTGACTAACTAGGTTTAAGGCTTCAAGCACCTCGCATTCAAAAGGTTGAATTTTAAAACAGTCCTGCCACTGGACAGCTGATTAAGTTACTGCTCAGCTCCAAAGTTAGAGTGGACAGTCGCTGCTGATTGCTGGCTTCTTGTCTTCAGGGAATCAATTATTTTCATGGGTGACAAAGTGTAGGAAAACGATGTGCAGGAGCTCTCACAGATGAGCAGATCAAACCAAAAGTTAAGAGCAGCCTAAAAGATCCAATGTGTTGCTAGCGTGATGGATGTGGAATGTGCATCTGCTAAATGAAAATCTTCCAGAGATCAGAGGAAGGGAGAGTCATTTTGGCACTAAAATGAGCCATTCTCGAAGACACCATTTTCAGCTAGTTATGCAGGGGTATCGCATTTTGAGACGGATGTGACAAAACCCTGGGGTGGCACAGTGGTCTAGTTGGCTAGCACTCAGATTCAGAAGTTTTCATGTTTTTTTTAAAGATGTGCTTTGGACATGGGCTGCTTTTTCATTCATTTTCAGATAAACTATTTTTTGTTTGTTTAGCCACTGAACGATAACCTATGACTCATTAATGGATAAAAAAAAAGGCATTAAACTCAATGAACCAATGCTGTGTTTACACAGAACAGACATGTTACGGCCCTAGCAGGGCCTCCTCGTGAAGGTGCCTGTGTGGGCGTGTCCCACCACCTCTTCTGCCTGAGGTGCCACCTTTCCCTGTTACACAGCTGACTCACATCAGTAATTAAAAGTATTTAAGCCCAGGGAAAGGTGAGCTCTGGGCCAGAGTGCCAGTAGTGTGGTTACAACTAGTGAGCTGAGTGTTTGTTGTGTTTGCAGCTAGTGAGCTGTGTTTTGGTGGTTTTCAGTAGTGATGGGCAGATGAAGCTTCATGAAGCACTGAAGCTTTTCATCCAATTGGTTCACCCCAGCGCAAAGCTTCTTGAAGCTTCATTTGCTCCAGTAGGACACCTACTGGACATAAAAAATATTAGTTGGCATGAATTTGAAGAGTGTGGCCTTTTGCACACAGCCTGTAAATGTCAACAACAAAAGGAGTGTGTAAAACATGTATATTGTAGTGATGGCATTATACTGTGTATATTTATACTGGCAGTATGGGAAATGATTATTTGGAAATGCTTAAAATGGAAATGATCATTTACTGTGAGGTGTGGTTGGAGTGTGGACAGTGGTTGTGCTTTTGTAACGTTGAGGTATGGACAGCTACACACTGAGGCTTTGAGCCTCAGTCCTGCCTGTTCACATTTTATTCTGTAAAAACTAAATTTTCACTGCTTTTATGGCCTTTTTAGTGGGGAGAACATAGCTAGGATTTAATGATTTAACAAATCGTTTGAATCCTTTGTCCTCCACAATGCTAAATGGCTGGGAGTCCTCAATCACCATGCTAACCAGGTCTTCATCTATTTGAGATTGTCTTTATTGTCTTTCCTCAGGAGAACAAAGGACAAATATAAATATCACACACGTAACTTATTACAGTTGTATAATATTGTTATATCATTTAGTAACATTACTGTATGCTATATTATCATGGCATTTGATGGCTCACCTGGTCTTGCTCCACAATCGGTGTTCCCCCTATTCTCATGCAAAGCTCTGTAGTGCCTAAGCATGGATGAGGTGTTGTTGTTATATCCCAGCTCCCTGGCACATAGCAAACACTTCACCTTGTACAAAAGTAAAGACAGCTTAACATAAATTGTATTGCACCATCAGTATTATGAAAATACATCTTCTGTAGAAATTTACATACCTTGTTGGGAGGAATAAGATCAAAATTTTCCCACACAGGGGAGGACATCCTCCTCTTCTTAGCTGGCTCCATTCTCTCCTGACTTTCTCTCCTCACTCTCATAAACCTCCAAACTGTCTCCAAACTCTCACTAACAACTCTCCATCAAACACCCACATTTTTGAATGAAGTCTGAGGGGTTTATATCGCTGTCATAGCTCGCGGCAAAGTTCGAACCACTTCATGAACCAGTCACGTGGTACAGCCGGGCAGCGAGGCTTCGGACGTCATCATTTTCAGCTCCTCCCATAAATGAAGCAAGCCTCGATACGCGCATCGCGGAAACGCCCCCTCAATTACTCGACACAAGCTTCGAAGCCTCGATACAGAACGTCACATCACTAGTTTTCAGCTAGTGAGCTGCTCTTTCTTTTTGGCTTACGTTTTACTTTATTGACCAACGCCTGAGTTTTCTTTGTTTTTCTTAAATGGTGATAGCGGCTTGTCCGTCTCTTTTAGTTGAGCTACTTTAATAAAACTCTTTGATTTAACCCTTTTGCCTCCTTGACTCCTTTTTCTAACCTGGTCACTTTTTGTTACTCCCCCCTCACCGCCTAGACCCCTCAGGGGAACGTAACAAGTGGGGGCTCGTCCGGGATTGTTGAAAAGGGAGTTTTGAGTTGGAATTGGTTTTTGATTATCTTGCTTTGTTCACCTTTAGAGATTCAACTTCCCAGTTAAGTTAGGTGAGTGTCCAGCTGAGCTTAAGTTCTTCCTTCGGGCACTCTTTTGTTGTTTTGCCTTTATTATTTTCGGAGTAATCCTGGGCGGGGATTAGTTCCCTGTTGGGGGTAGGCAATTCAGGGCTCCGGTCGCTGAAGTTTCGCCTTTCAAGTCGCCTCGAGCCCAGCACGTTCCAGAAGAAAGGTAGGTAAAGTTTGTTGTGCTTAGGAACTGGGTAAGTTGTGTTTGTTTAATCTGTATACTGCAAGAGGTAAGTTGGTCAGTTAAAGTAAATTGTGTAGTTTTCTGTTAATTGTTCAGTAGTCGCGAGTGAGTTGGCAGACGGGTGTGGTAGTGTCCTAATTAGGGTGTGTTTGCTGAGCCTTCTCCACCCCCAAAATGGATGACACAGCTATTAGTGCACAGGTGTCTAGAGGCTCGTTTGTGAGCAATAACATTCACCTGGTTCCAGTCTTCTGTGAATCCAGTGTTCAAAGCTTTTTCAGTGTATTCGAACGCATAGCAACTGCACTGCAGTGGTCTCAAGATGTGTGGGGGGTGATGTTCCTGTGTAAGTTGACAGGTAAGGCTCAAGAAGCTTGTTCCAGTCTGCTTATGGATGACTGCTTAGCTTATGGAAAGATTAAAACTGCTGTCCTCCAAGCCTATGAACTTGTACCTGAGGCCTATAGGCAGCATTTTCGAGGTTTGGAGCCGGCACAGGGTCAGTCCTACCTTGACTTTGCTCGGGAGAAGGCAAAGCTTTTTGGTAGGTGGTGCTCTGCAAGCCAGGTTAACAATTTTGGGTCGTTACGTGAGCTCATGCTTGTGGAGGATTTTAAAAACTCTGTTCCTGAGTGTATTGCTCTTTATTTAAGCGAACAAAGGGTTTCCACGTTACAGCAGGCTGCCATACTGGCAGATGAGTTTACCCTAACTCATAAAACAAATGCTGTAGAATGTGACATCCCTTCTCGCTATAATACATCTTGGAGAGCTAGGAGGGAGCCAGCTAACGAAGCTGAAAAAGTTGTGGTTTCGAGACCCAAAACGACGCTTTGTTTCTGCTGCCACAAACCTGGACACCTTGTTGCTAACTGTTTGAGACTGAAACTCAAACAGAAAGCACACTCAAAGCAAAAATGGCCTGCTTTGAGAAAAGTCAGTCAGGGTTCTCAAACCGACAAGGTTGCCCGGCCTAGTAAAAGGCTACACTTGGAGCATAATTGCTCAATAGTGTCATGTAGTCAGTGTAAGAGGTCAACTAACCCTGAGCTGCCGCAGGTTGACCAATTCTCCGGTCCTCAAAATGACCTGCAGGGGGACAGACTGTGTATAAAACCACCAGTAACCCTTTTGCCTCCTTGACTCCTTTTTCTAACCCAGTCACTTTTTGTTACTCCCCCCTCACCGCCTAGACCCCTCAGGGGAACGTAACAGACAACTTAGCAAAGAACCAAACTGAAATTAGATCTTTAGTCACTTTTTACTAGCATCCTGTCACAAAGAAATATCATTTGTTCCCATTTCTTTAGTTGCCTGTATGAAAAATACCAAACACAGTTTGGCAGGCATTTAGCACCAGCAAGGTGATTTTCAAAGAGCTCTTAGCTGAAAACGTGACATATCTCAACAGGATGTGCAGTGTGTCCTTAAAAAATTGAGGAAACTGAAAAAGTGAAAGACAAAAGAACATGTGGCATATGGGGATAAAACAAACAAATAAACAAAAACATCTACAGCAGTTTAACAGTACCTCAAAGTCATGTCCTTAAGAAATTAGAAAAATCCAACAAAGACCTGACCCAGGACCTGAGAGATGTATCTGACATTTAAGCTGCTCCATCTACTGTTCACTGAAGCCTCATCAGAAATGGTCTCAGTGGAAGGGTGGCTGTCAAGAAGTCATTTTGAAGGTAGGGAAAAAGAGAGAATGGGCTGAACTATGCCAAATTATTCAAGGACTGGACTGAATCACTGGCCATAGGTCTTATGGAGTGAATATGAAAATTATGGCTCAGATCATTGTCAATATTTATGGAGGAGGTCATGAGAGAGGTACAGCAGTGAGAAGAATAGAATAGAGTAGCTACTTTATTGTCATACGGAACATACCCGAGTTAGAGCAAAATTTTGATGCACTGACCCCCCCCCCAATTGGACTAATACAATACAAAACATATAATAAAGAACTTAAGATAAAATATAAATGTAATATACAGTATCTATATACATATAACAATGTATTGCACAGCAAAAGCCAGTATAAAGCCCTAAAATAACCATTTAAAACACGAAGAGTTTCAGAGAGTGTTTTGTGCAAATATGGAGGTAGGAGAGGGGAGAGAGGTTGCCGTGAGTCACTGAGTTCGAGAGTCTGTATACAAACATGGGTAAGCCAGCATGGAGGCACTGAGGATGACTCTGATCTTGTGTCAAAGTGTAATGTACTGATGTCCCTGAGTGACAGTCCTGTGGTTCAGAGTGAGGACTCAGATGTTTGCTAACTGTACGTTTTTCCAGCCAGCAATGAGTATGAAGACACTGCTACCACCTGGACTAAATATCTGGCAGATACCAGAGCTAAAATTAATATCACAGCACCATATTATGGTTAGCTAACACACTTACCAATAGCAAAATGCTCATTCATTGATAGATTTCTGGTGTCTAGGTTTATTTATTCCTTAATCACAATGGCAATTTACTAAAACGAACGGACAAAACAAGGTTTATTGGTCACATACATAATCATGCAGAGTACAACATACAGTGAAATGTGTCGTGTCCAAGCTGCGGACAAAGCCGCGCCATTCCAGGGCTTGGTGTTTTGGCACGAGGGGCCTAGTACTTACTGGATACTGGGAGGGAATCGAACTTGCAACTTCAGCTCTGAGGGTGTGTGGTCTCACCACTACATTATCCAGCTGCAACAAAAGGAGGCTATGCCCTAACCCTACAACAAAGCTCTGAAGTAACTTAATGTGGCTTAATGTTCTATTTACTCAGTGGTTGTGAATTCTGCATTGCACACAGAGGACAGTGGGACGGGAGCATTTGGTCTTCTGCTTTATCATTGAGCAACCTATACGATCGTATAGGTTGATTATCATGTTTTTTGCATGATAATCTAGGTTTCAATGTTTTTCTATTTAGTGACAGTGTCTTTATTAAACAAAAAAAAGTCCAATGCGTAACCCTTGTGGACACTATGGATTCTCAACTCAGCTGTTGCAAATTCTTGTCTGTGCAGACCTGTCAGGAATGTTGGATTGGGACATAGGAGGGTAACTAGTTCTGCTCTTTAAAATTAAAGCAAAAGAGTTGTTTTCACCTCACCAGAAAGAGAAAAAATCTGGTATAAAAATGCACTTCAGCCTATACATCTATTTGATATTTTGTCTCCTTGCTAAGAATGTGGTAAATGTTACTGCTTTGGATGGAATTTCAGCATGAAGGAAATGTCATCTACTAAAGATCTCCATGACAATCTTATCACAGAAAACTTTTCACTTTTGATCTCTGGCCATTTCTGACTTAACGCTCATTTGCACAGAAAATATATGGCCTAAGGGGAAATTGCATGACAGGTGCTGTCAATTAAAGTTGATTTGAGATGTATAGATGAGCTGTGCAAGTTATAAATGGGATTCTTAGAACTTGCTTAAGCAAGTTTTTTTTTTTTCATGCTCAGCATCTTTTACAAATTGAATTCAAACACCCCACTGGGATTTCTTTTAATACTCGAATAAATTTTAACACCAGGTTAAGAAATGAATATCAAGAGATGGAGACATAAAGATGTAGGGGGTAAAAAATTGCTGTCACTAAAGGAATCACATTTGAGTTATAATGTCGAATTTAAAGATTTACATAGGCAAAATGTTTATGCTAATGTTACTCTTTTGAGTCCTATGCTTGAGAGAAATTTGTTCTATTCCCACACTGGATTATAATTCCCCAAATCAAATTCTGGACTCAGGTACAACATCTTGTTTAACCGTATTAAAGGAAATGAAATGATGGCAAAATCAATGAAAAAACATGATTCTCCCAAAGAGGAATGGACTCATTTTTTCCCCTTTCTCTCTGTGATTTAGAATATCAGCTGTAAAGGGTGGCATCAGCCTTATTTCCTCAGGTATATAATTCTCCTACCTCTGTCAAAAGAGTGAACCGCCATCTATTCATCACCAGGTCAATCCATCATTCACAAACTTGTTGTACATATTGTGATAACAGATACTACTTTGGTACTAATTAATAGACTAATTAACAAACACTTGAGTAAAACTAGGACAGCAACCTCCTTGCGACTAGGAAAAATGGCTGTTTGCCTGCATTGAATCTTTTCGCTTTCGGCAACCTATTAGAAGTAGTTTCAGTGCAGCAACCACTTTCAAATGCACACATGGTAAGATGCAACCTGTCTCCAATTGCAGTGCAACCACTATTAATCACATTCATATAGGTTAGTGAAGATTTGCAAATAACTGCCATGTAATTTAGAAATGCAGACAGATTGATAGCACGTTTCAGTCAAATCCAGTCTGAGTCAGTCTGTGCCAATGAGTGGAACTCATCTGCAATCTTTGCAATAGGGGGCTTGACTCAACTGGTTGAATTTTGGTTATTTTTCTATACAAGGGCAATAGCCTATGTCAGTGGGCCCCAACCCCCGGGCCACGCACTGGTGCCGGTCCATGCGTCGTTTGGTACCGGGCCACGAGAGTTGAGGCTTGGGTGTGAAATTGATGTTTTTCAGGCTTTTAATTGGTTTTTATCATTTTTTTTTTTTAATCGTTTTTATTGTTAACTCAGTTTCCCTGGGTCTTTTCCCATGTGTTATGAATAAATCTTCTTTTTTTTTGGTACTGGTTTTATTTTGCTGTATTTATCTGTGACACCTTAAAAGCCCGTCCGTGAAAATATTGTCGGACATAAACCGGTCAGTGGTGCAAAAAAGGTTGGGGACCGTTGGCCCATGTCATTTTGCAGCTAAATCGCTGTCCTGCAGCAACTATGTCACTATTTGTGGAGGAATTTCTGTTTCACATCTATGAAGTTACTGTTGTTACTGGAAGAAATTTAATGTTCACATATACGTTATTAATTTTCTTACTGAGTGGGGCTCGTTGTTATGATTACACTGAGCCACTGTTTCTGAGGTAAGTCACTTTCAATCTGTGCACAAAAGTTTAACAAAAAGAGAAAAGAGAGACACAAATTGTAGACATAATTCAGTGGGTTGGGTAAAATTTTGCAACAAAGATGATATGAGTAAAAATGTTTAATTTTTGATAACAGCCACTGTTATCTCTAATGTGAATGTAGCGTATGACTAGAATTTCAGTTAGCAAAACTAGAGCACAAACGTCATGGACTTCTTGTATTTCACAGCAGACCATATTATTATTATACCTCTTATTTTAATGCCCAAATAGGTGAGTTAAAATAAAAATTTAATCAATTTAAACAAATTGAATAAAAAAAACAAAACATGCCTTTTAACTCACCTATTTCACCTTGATTCATATCTTCACTTTCCACAAGGCATATTAGTGTTAGACCAGCTGGTAACACTGATTAGAAACCTAGTATTTAACAAGCCTGAAAGTTAATCATTGGTCAGGGTTATAGTTTGATGATTGCACACTGGCACTGAAATGCCACCAGGCATAATTCCAAAACCACAAAGCCAAAAGAAGAGATGATCGACTGAGAGGAGTACAAGCTGGATCTATTGATCAATCACATCCAGACTGTGCAAATATCACAAAGATCTGTGATATTTTTTGAGTTATCTGCAGACTTAATTTCACGTCCTGACATGATTGAATTCTGACTAAATGCAGCTTGTAGCTGACGTTTTCTTAGATCATTATCTATCAACAGTATTATTGTATTATTATACAGTATTATTATCAACAGTAACAAATGTAAGAAGCACAGTTTCTCAGTTTGACTCTTAGCTCTGGACTCTCAGGGTTGCCAGGTATGGTGCAGGAACAATGACAGCTGCTGTTTAGCTAATCTAAGTGCTTCTACTGCATTTACATGTCCTTGATTATCCCTGTCCACTGTGATGCGTACATCTTGTGATTACTGCACACCCACAGTCTGAGAGATCAGACAGATCTTTAGACTAAATTAGCAGCCCTCACTCTGTGGGAAGAGAGGAAGAGATTCAGCAGGTAACACATCTTAAGAAATAATGAGTAGGTCTTAAAAAGATAAAAAACATTTATATATATATATATATATATATATATATATATATATTTATATATATATATATATATATATATATATATATATATATATATATATATATATATATATATATAATGTGTGCTATTTCATTGAGTTTGCTCACTGTAATAAAAGCACGATAACTCATTAAACATTGAGCTTTAATCAGCAGCAGTGCTAAATTTCTCTTAAAAATGAATCTGGTGTAGTTTCATTCAATTATCATAATCATTTGTCAACAGCAGCACATTATTTTCTCCAGCATCCTTGCTTTTGACAATACCTCATTACCCAATTTCACCACCCCACGAACATAGCTGGTGACAGCTTGTAATTATTAATTGTATAAGGTTTTGGTGAAGGTTGGAGTCTGAGCAACTTAAAAAAGCTTACACCGTGTTCAAGGTCAGGACTATTGTTTATTTTACCATTGTGTTTGGAAAAGCTATTACCATTCTAGTTTGTCCAAACCTGAAAAAAAAAAAAAACATTCTTAATTTTCGGCGACATTTTGCTGAAATGGTCCTCAACAGCAGTTGGGAGAAAATGCATAAAAACAGGTGGTGACAGTTGGGGGGTCTTGTCTCTGAACGCGACTGTGAGGTGGTGACACCTGGCTGGCGCGCTTAGCTCAGCATGACCAGCCAGTTCAAAGACCTCCTCCTAGGTAAAGCATCTCATTATGAGGAATGCGGATTATGAGCACAAGAGACCAAGCATTTGCAAAACATACTCAAAAAATATAGTCACAGCTGAAAACGCTCTAAAAGAGTTTAAAAATAATATGAAAACATTGCGCTATAACTCAGCATTGAAGTAAGAAACTAAACTCAGCAGTTACACAGACCTTGGTATAAATTGGCAACACTGGGGAAAAATATGTATTCTTCAACCAGTTAATGAGTGGCTGCTGGAGGCTCGTGGCTATTGGTGAGATTGGTTCCAAAGATGGTGCTGAATCAGAAGGTTCCTTGTGATTGCTTTGGTTGCTAGCAGACTGCAGTGGTTATCTCTGATTTCCATGGAAGATGTCGACTTGTCGACAAACATTCAACAACTAACCACTGAGCAGTGATGAAACCTGTACTGGGAACAATGTTACTATCAAAGTAAAAGTTGCCCCTTTTGAAGCACGTTAATTTCAGCACCGAGGCACAATTTTACTTAGATGGTGAACAGCCATCCTTTGCATTTGTGTTACACTTTTTTGTTTAACATTGGCAAGTATGTGCAGACAAGTAGGCGTCATCTATGGAAACTGCAGGCAGGTGTGGCAACCAAAGGAATTGCAAGTAGGCTTTTGGTGAAGCACTGTATACCTCCTTTAATATGGACTTTTCCATAGTAACCAGTGGTTACCAAAAGGTCACCACCTGGACTCTAAGCCTGTGTAACTCGGACAACTGCTAGCAAACACTTGCAGCCAGTTGAGTTAACACTCATTTTTCCTAGCGACCGGTACTGTGGACTAGTCCACAAGGGTTTGAACCAGAGATTATTGTAGGGTATATCTTACAGTATGCAGCACCTTGAGGTGGCTGTTCTTGTGATTGGGCACAATAAAAATAACATTGAATAGAACTGATATCATTTTGCTGTGATGTAACAATGCTAACTACTGCGCCACTGTCTCACCCAAGATTAGAAAGCAAGTTGGATGATGGATGGCACGATCACACAATGCCTTTCCAGAATATGAGTTTGAGTCTTTTGAGACCATTTAGAAGATTTAATTAACTTTAATCACCTGAAGAAGACATTTAAATATGTTCTCACAGACTACCCTGCATATTGACAAACTCTGGCAAGTTGTTGCATGGTTTGGGAGTTGGAAAGATGATTATAGGAGTTGCAAACTATGATGCTTCCTTCACTATTCTTCCATGCAGTTTTAGTATTGGTATGTAGTGTCCTTTTTCTTCTAAACACATCGCAAATTTGACATAGTGTGGAGCATCCACCTTTTAGGATTACGTATTTAGATCTTATTTTGGTCTCTGCAGGACACCCACTACTGTGTAGACAGAATGTTGATTTGTGATTTGAACACACATTTAGATATGCTTTTGTATTCTGTTACAGGTTTGTACAGTTCCATAATGCTTCTTGAAGGTGCTGTGAAAGTTATTTTGATTAAATCAATACTTCCTTGAGAATTCATGCACCGCTACAGAGGTACTACAAAGTGGTATGCCAATGAAATTGGACAGCAAGCTTAGCAAATTTCAATATTTGTTATGACAGCAGATGGAATGATTGTTCTATTGAATTCTTGCTCAACTTCTGAGAGCAGCATCAGCCACACACAAAACTGTTGTTTTTCTGTCTTTCAAAAGAAGCAGTGTCACAGTGCGCGTTCACACCATTAATAAGCATTTGGATATTTTACTACTGTGTTAATTTGATAGATTTCCTCCGTTATTCATTGGTAGTTAATAACCAATAAATTAGACACAAATGTCTTTTTTTCCTCTTTACTTTTGTCCAACAGCAAATATTTGGACTTTTACAGAACTTTGACACCATGAGAGGAAATGTGGCAAATTAAAAGAATAAGAGATTAAAAAAATGCAATATGGCAGTGGCCTCTGAATTCCACAGCAATATCTCAGCTCACCTGGGACACTGGAGCACACAGATGATCTTACAACTTACCCCCTACACTCAGAAAACTGCTGCCCTGCGCTGCACATGCAGGTCCGATTTCTTGCCAACAATATCACCTCTTTGCGACAATCAGGTTCCACATTAAAGCATAAAAAACAGGTCCAAAAATGCATTTTTGCTAAATTTTGGGAAAACTGCAGTTAATTCTTAAGCACTGCCCCCTGGTGACCACATTGTGCAACTACACAAACCAATAAAATGAACATATTTAAGTGCACATGACATGCAGGTAACAATGTTATGGAGTAATTAAATTTTATTGCTTTTGCTATTCCCTTTGTTGACTTAACATACATACAAACAAAGAACATACACACAAAGAAACCAACATTTTAAGACCTCTTCTTTCACCTTAAACAGATATTTATTTAACTAAAGTTGAAAATATCATTATCAGTTTACCGGATGGTTACATATAAATATATAAGCATAATACATTAAATAATATATGTTCATATCAAGGTTGTTTATATATATAGATTGACTTCTTTGACCAGAAATAAGATTATTTAAATAATTTACATACAATGCCTGATTTCTTTTTTTCATTTTTGTCATACTTGAATGTTTCAGATCATTTAAAAAAATGAATATTAGACAAAGTTAACCTAAGTACAAGATGCGGTTTTTAAATGATTTCATTTATTAATCAAAAAACCTACATGCCCCTGTGTGGAAAAAGCAACTGCCCCCTAAACCAAATGATTGATTGTGCCACCCTTGACAAGAAAAACTTCAATCAACCATTTATAATAACTGACAATGAGGAATTTTTGTCCACTCTTCTTTGCAGAATTGTTTTCGTTCAGCCACACTGGATGGGTTTTGAACATTAATATTCTTTTTAAGGACTTTCTGCTGTAGGAAGTTTTTCTGGTAGAGAGCAGAATTCAGTTCCATCACTTACAGCAAGTCTTCTGTATAGCAGCAAAGTAGCCCCAGACATCACACTACCTCCACCTTGTTTGACTGTTGGTATGATGTTTTTTTTTGTTTTGTTTGTTTTTTAAAGAAATGCTGTGTTAGTTTACCACAGATGTCACAGGCCACGGAATATTTTACTAAAAGTCCTTGGGGATCATCAAGAAATTTTTTTTGTAAATGTGAAACAAGCCTTTGTATTCTTTTTATTCCTTTAACTCTCTCATGGATGCCATTTTTGCCCGCTCACTGAATCACTAACTCTGACCTTAATTGAGGCAGGTGAGGTTCTTTTGCGATTAGTTGTTGATGACAGCTTGGAGTCATTTTGTCGCGAAGCTTTAGAAATGGCCTTATAACCAGGCTAATAGACACCAATGATATAGCTTTCTCAGTCAGACTGGTTCTATTTAAGTGTTTCCTTGATTAATCAGGTGAAATGGAACTCAGCTTTCCGAATAATGGGGTTAATTACAGTTAATTCACAATTTAGCGTTTTCGCAGAAGGCCAGGTTTATTAACATTTGCTTGCTGATCTGAAACATAAGTAACTAATATAAAAGGAATATTTATATATATACTCTTTTCACAGCACTATATACTTTTTTTTTCATAATTTTTAGCGGCATGACACAAATCTTTTATTTGACATGCAAAACTGCTGATTGTAGTTGCGTAGAAAATGGCAAAAAATACTTTTCTCTATAACAAAGCGCAAAAGTTTAGTGAGTGAATGATGGTAATTCTTTTCAATCACAGTACAAACACAAACCCTTTTATGCACTGCTGTAAGTTTACATTTCATGAATGCAAATGACAGTATTAGTACTGCTCAAGTTATTCTTTATGCAAATACTTGAATTGATGGAATTCCTTAAAGCTCGCCTACAGTGAGCTGAAAGACAATAAGGGTTGACCTTTCAGTCAAAACTACTACTGTTCCTCCTCTCTGCTTATTCCATTTTATAGATTAAGACTGTGTAATCAGCCCAGAACAGCCCGTTGCTGATCCTTTGTCATTATGGATGCTGCTTACATTTTCAGTGGGCTGTCTACAAGCTCAGTGAAGTACAAAATAATTACCAGCACAAGTAATGTGCCACCTCTCTGTGTTGGGCGCTCCACATGGACTTGCGTGGGTAATTAAATCTGCAAGTTCGAGATAAGAGAAAATAGACAAAAGACACTCAAACACATGGACAACAAAATTATGGGGGACAAATTATATTAAACAATATATGTTGTAGTTGGAACTAATCTGTGTAAATTGTCACACCTTTCACTGCCCTGGTGAATACTCAAAGCCGAGTGTGAATGGGAATTTATGCTTGGGCAGCTCAAACACAGAAAACTAAAACTACATAAAAAAAGATCATTTAATGCACTTTAATGAATAAACTATCTACAGACTAACCAGTAATTTGTTGAAAGGTCCAACTTGGAAAGTCTGCTGTTGCATCTTTGATGGAAAAGTTGAAAGGTTGCACACATTCAGGCATAATGTAGAGGAGTTCATATCTCAAACAGCTTGTTCACCCCCCAAAACATCTTTTTGCAAAATAGCATGCATACCGTCTGGGAGAATCACCTACTCTTCATTCTTCATCAATGCTGACTTTTAGTATACACTATACATATATATTGCAACTCGGTAGCATTTTTTCTTAGTTTTTCTCTCTGCCGGTTTAATGGGTTTATCTTTTAAACTATATGTCCTGTAGTAGTAAAACACAGGACTGACTTATTCCATATTAAATCAGTCAAATCTGAGAGGTATACACCCAAGTGCCTTTGAATCAGCTGATTTGTATATATAACTTTAGTGTTCTTAATGAAGCCATGGAGAATTTTACCTTTCCCTTAAAGTTTGTGAGCCATTATAACTTAAGTACAAGCACTACAGAAAATTTAGAGAACTGTAAAATATATTGATGCTCTTTTTAAAACCACATCCTAATCAATTCTATACCTCCAGTATGCATCACAATCTAAATGCAATAACAAACTTGTTAAGCTTTTTTTTTCTTTCTTCTTTCCAATCACCAGATTTGAGCATTAATATCTTGGGGTACATCATACTTTCAGTAGCTGAAGTCCACCATTTTACTGTCATTGACAGGGTGGATCAGGGGTGGGGAACTCCAGGCCTGAAGGGCCGGTGTCCTGTAGGTTTTAGATATCACCCTGGGTCAACACACCTCAGTCAAAATGACTAGTTCATTGCCAGGCCACTGGAGAACTTTAAGACATGTTGAGGAGGTAATTAAGCCATTTGAATCAGCTGTGTTGGATCAAGGACACATTTATGGAAGAAATATAGTATCATCAGAATTCAAGTATTTTTAGACATTGAATTTATGACACTGAATTTTTATCCTCCAAATTTCCCTGCAAAAAAATTCACCTGCAAAAATTCACCTGCAAAAAATTCACCTGCAAAAATTCACCTGAAAAAAATTCACCTGCAAAAATTCAACTGCAAAAGTGATGAACTTTAATGACCCAAGCCAGAGCAATCAGCACCAGATCGAGTCGAGTGGCTCTCAGCCAATTAAATTACGCTGTTTGATCACATGACACCGTTAGCCAGCAGTGTGTCTCCTAAAAGAGAGCTGTTTAAAGGTGAGTGATTAAGTTTTTCTCCTAAATAGAGATCATTACAGAACGCCTAGTCCTACTTAAAATCCCTTTTTTTTTTAAATTTTTTTTTTTTATCATCTACTCGAACTAAGGAAAACGTTTGACTAACTCAAAGACAATTTCCACGCCTCCCATGCCTGTCTGCAGAAGCAGTTTTGAATTTAGGAGCGCCAAGATGGCAGCGGCAAACCCTGGCGGCTCTCCGGTGAGTATATATATTTTTTTATCTTCAAGTTTGTCTTTTGAAACCTTAATTTTATTTAAATCCGTTGCTCACGTATAAAGTACACAGACGGGGTCTTTGCTCAACTCGTCTGAGGCGTGTCTCACTAAGCGCTACATGCTAGCATCCTGCTAACCGAGCTACCCTTTACATGCTGTGCTTTAGAAAATGGGATACTCGTTAAAAAAAATACTCCGCAGATATTGATAGATAGACGAACACTGCAAATATAATGTTGGAAACGAGAACGGCCTTTGGTGAAGGGGTAAAATACACCATGAATAAAGCCATAGAGTGAATGGCTGCCATGGTTGCAGAACAGCCTGATTTAATGACAAGAATGGGGAAGAGTGAGGTGAAGTGAACCACAGCCACAAAACACGGTCAGACAAGGCGGCAAAAGGGCAGTGATCTGTCCGTCAGTATGAAGTTGGTGTGTGCTTTGGTGAACAAAAACTCCAGACTGGTAGTAGGAAGATGGGAGACTCGTGTTTCACTGGAATAGTGGTGAATTAAAACATCCTTTGTTGGGGACATTTCGGTGTAAATGCATCCATACAGGCAAGACAGAGGCAGACTAGACAGTGAAGAAAACAAGGCAAACATTAGAAATATAAAAACGGAAATATAGGATGAGTCGGGGATGAGTTCCTGCCCCAAGTGGAGGAGTTCAAGTATCTCGGGGTCTTGTTCGCGAGTGATGGGAGAAGGGAGCCGGAGATCGACAGACGGATTGGGGCTGCAGCTGCAGTAATGCGGACGCTGCACCGGTCCGTCGTGGTGAAGAGGGAGCTGAGTGTAAAAGCGAAGCTCTCAATTTACCGGTCGATCTACGTCCCTACTCTCACCTATGGCCACGAGCTGTGGGTAGTGACCGAAAGAATGAGGCGGAGCCAGATATTTGAAACACCCGGGGCTTAGCCCAAAGAGTAGTATGCATGTGGGATTTTTTTTTTTTTTTTTTTTTGGGGGGGGGGGGGGGGGTAGAAATGACTGAAAGATTAATAGGCTCTGTTCAAAAAAGAATGACTTCATATAGGGAAAAATCTATATCACATGTGCAGGACACCTTAAACTAGTTTTTTAATTAAGCAGCAAGGCAGAACAAGGTCGGGGCTGTATCAAGACACGAGGACTAAACCCCAATTCAACCAGACCCAGAACTGATCCAGAATTAAAACAGGACTACAACAGTTCAAAATCAGGACTACTGAGGACTTAACCAAGACAGAACCACAATCAGAACTAGATGATAGCACTAAAAATCATCATAGACCTGCACTACACTTGTTTTTTAATTCTACCAAAGTCCACTATTTAGATTGAGAAAAGTTTATATAATTATTTAGCCTTGTTGTGCGAACAAGCCTGCATAACTTAATAAATACAGAATTTGAAAAATAACAAACCTAAAAAGAAACACTAGGTACGAGATACATGAGTACCTATGATACGGTGATACTTTTGGTAAACAACCATTTGACTAACATGCGTGTCTCACCTGCTCTTGTTCATCTGTTCTGTCCTCGTTCTCCTCTCTCTCCCTCTTTGTGCTGACAATCATCAAATATACAGTTGAAACCAGATATTTACTCTTCAGATAAAAACACTTTTTTAATTGTAACATCAAATCAGACTAAATGTTTATTTTTTTAGATTGATAAATATAAAAACATATTTGTTAACTTTAAGAGTAAAGAGAGAAACTATCTGTATTTCTTAATAGCAAATGGCACCAAATTGTATTCAAATTGAGCCACACTTATGGAGCTCCACAGTTCTTTTTCTGGTGTTTTGGTTGACATCTCTTGATGTTCCCATGTCACAGAAACAGGCTCTGTGTTTTGCCTTATATGCATCCACAGCTGTGCCACCAGTTTACTCACATGGACTCTACTAACCTATCAGAAGCTTCTTCAGCTCAGAATGGAATCGTCTGGAGTTTTCTTATTAATTAACAATAAACTTAGTGTATATGTACTCCTTAATATGATGAAAGTGATAATAAATAGACAGCTCTGTCTCTCTTTATTCTGACATTTAACTAATTCAAAATATATTTCAATATTTATCTAAAACAAAAGTTTAATCTAAATTGATGTTGTACAGTAAAAATGTTTTATGTTTTCTCCCTAAAGTGTATGTAAATATCTGGTTACAAATGTGAATATCCTGCTGTGTACTGAAATCCCTCTTGTTTTGCATAGAAATATACTGAACAACATACAAAGCATAATATATAAAATAACATTTACCTGAGTTTTTTCTTTGAAAGAACCCTCTAATGTCCATTCTTATATTTCAGTACATAACTGAAACCGATTTAGTCGGGGAGGGTAAGAACTGAAAATATGAAATAAACACACGTAAGCTAAGACTCTCTAAAAAAAATAGCATTTGTTCGGCTTTTCATTTCGCCATTTGTTGATTCACTCGAAGAGCAAGTAACGTAATATTGGTCAAGTGATCAGTTTGATATCAATCTTTCGTGATGCACCGTCATATTTACATTATTTGTACGGTACGAATGATTTGCTTTGGTACCTGGTCAAACTTCAGCTCTCCTTAGTATGGCTGGCTCCGTTTCTCCAACAGCGCACTCACTGCTGGCAGCAGCTGCCCCGCCCCCTCGCTCAGTCGCTTAGTGCCTGAGCTCGGATCATACCAATATCAGGGGGGATTCACGCACAGTCGTAAATTCCCACAGTGTGCACTATGTGCTTCGAATATTGTGTGTACTTTTTGTTTTATACAGTTGTCAGCCAGGCATCTAACTATGAAAAATTACACTCCAAAAGACCCCGGGCTTCTGACAAAACAACCCGGGCTTAAGCCCAGTAAGCCACCCCCACGCTCCGCCCCTGATCGCGGATACAAGCGGCAGAAATGAGCTTCCTCCGAAGGGTGGCTGGCCTCTCCCTTAGAGATAGGGTGAGAAGTTCGGCCATCCGGGAGGGGCTCAGAGTAGAGCAGCTGCTGCTCCACATCGAAAGGAGCCAGCTGAGGTGGTTCGGGCATCTGACAAGGATGCCCCCTGGGCGCCTCCTGGGTGAGGTGTTCCAGGCATGTCCCACCGGGAGGAGGCCCCGGGGCAGACCCAGGACACGCTGGAGAGATTATATCTCTCGGCTGGCCTGGGAACGCCTTGGTATTCCCCCGGATAAACTGGAGGTCTGGGCCTCTTTGCTTAGGCTGCTGCCCCCGCGACCCGGCCTCGGATAAAGCGGATGAAGATGGATGGATGGAAATATAGGATTAATATAACATACAATTAGGGAAAATGTAAGGAACACAATGTAAATTATATTGTAAAGTCATTAAAACAGCATACTCTGATTAAAAGAAACACATAATTGGGTAGGATAATAATAATAATAATAATAATAATAATAATAATAATAAAAAAAACTAAAAAAAACCATGTACAAGATGGGTATGTATACTTGTAGCCAGAATTTAACAACTATAAAGTTGTAGCATGTCAGTACCTTACCCCATCCATTATATCCACACTTTCAGAAAAGGATATGGTCAATATCTTTACAAATACTATCTAAACTTAAACGGGATATTCCCTCTGCTTCTTCTGCTTCTCGTATACACCCTCAGGGTTTGTGATCAGCCAGCGGCTGATATGATCATTAATCCTGTAAA
Organism: Rhamphochromis sp. 'chilingali'; assembly: GCF_963969265.1. NCBI lineage: Eukaryota > Metazoa > Chordata > Actinopteri > Cichliformes > Cichlidae > Rhamphochromis > Rhamphochromis sp. 'chilingali'. Next base: position 8,734,917 of record NC_137931.1, on the reverse strand, counting down.
ATAATATTCTTTCGGTTTATGAATCTGTTTGCATGGATTTCTTAATCTGTTTCCACTGTTAGCAGAAGTTGTGGTGTGCTGCTCTCCAAGACTACAAGCTGCGTTAAAGTTGGAAGTAACTGGCCGATGTTCCACTGTTGAAGATCAGCTGTGCCCATTTGTTGCACATTGTGGGTATGGAGAAGTTGAGGCCCTTGCAGGCTACCCACAATTTCCCCAAACTGAGCGATTATACATCTTGCTTCCATATTTGTATCTTGTGTCACTAAAAATGCATTTTATTTTAATTTTATACATTGATTAATGACCTGCAGAATCTCCTTATCATATTAAGTGATTCATAATTGTCACTTTATGCTTTCTCCATCTTGAAAGTGATTACATCCTTGCATTACATCCTTTAGGTTCATTTTCTGCAGGCAGGTTTCTGACAGAACAGGCAGATTTAGAATATAACATACAGCGGTCTATAGATGGACACATAAAGAAATGAAAAATTACATGTATGTGCTTACTTTCTAAACACTGTTACATTAAGTAGATAAAACATTTGTCAGCCTTGGCTCATAGTTCATTTAAAGACAAGAACTTTGTGTGTGTTTCAGGTCCTGCACTCTCAAAGACTGAATGAACCAGCATTGCAGCCATGGGTCATTGTGAGCATCACAGGGAAGGTTGAAGCCGCCCACTCCAGCTGTAAGGCCGGAGTCACGGAGACCTGCACCCACGTCACTGCTCTTCTGTTTAATGTAGAAGCAACAGTGTTGATCTGTGGCACAAGGACTGTTACAGGTGAACCTGCATACTGGGTTTTGCTGGGTAATGTGACCAAGATAGACTTCTTCTCTTCAGCTGCCCAAAAAAGGCTCTTGATCAAAACATAAACAGACCATCTGTAGTGACAGGTAAAAGGAGCCGTCCTCAAAAAAGAAATCCCACCTGCTACTGTGGAGGAGTTGTCACTGCTATAATGCCATCATGTTTTATCTAGGGGTCTAGATTTATGCCTATAGTGCACTGCCATGTAAATAATTTGCGTTTACTGAATGAGTATCACTGTTCAAAAATTGAATAAAGAAACTAATTTTTGCCTTTTTTTATTAACATCACATCAGTTACAATGTAGAATCCATGTCACTGGAGCATTTTGATTCAATAAACAGTAAAAAGGTGAGCTGTGAAGACCAAGGACAAGTGCAGTTCACAGGTTTTCTATCCAAGGAATCCCAGAAGATTGCATGGTGTCATTGCCCAGCAGTTGTTCGCAGGACATATGGACTCAACCTCAACAATCCCTCACACTGAGCAGCATGAAGTGACAGTGCAGAGGAAAAACTCCCCTTTAACAAGAAGAAACCTCCAGCAGAACCAGAACCCGGTTCAGTACCAGCAGCCATCTGGGTTTGGAGGAGAGAGACAGAGACACAGAACTACCAAAAGTATATTTTTTTTTATGTGATTGACTGTTGTTGTAATTCAAGCCCTGAGTGTAGAGCAGGTAAGATAAAGTTGCATCCTAAATTCCATGCTCATGCAGAGTGTTTAGTTTATGACTTTTTCACCTGGTCATTGAACAGATGGTCTTTTAGGGTTGACCAAGCTGGTACCTTGACTCTGCTCTCTGCAAGATGTTGCAAAAAACAAAATCATATGGAGACAATATTGGACACAAATATATAACAATTTAGTTAAATGTAGCATTAACTCATAAGTCTTGCTAAAGTAAACCTTGTATTCTGATTCATCACAGCAGCAGTTCAGTTGGATGATGTCAGCAACTGCAGCAAGTGTCTTGCTGACTGAATAATTTCATCTTGCATAATCTGAAACAAACACAAAGACAGAAACAATTTATAAATTAACGTTCGATAAAATCTAAGAATTAATCATTTATTAGATACCAATATGAATATGTCTACCATAAAACTTGTGTGGAGCGAAGTTACATTCAATCAAGATAGTCTGGCATGCTACAACTTTATAGTATTCTGGCTACAAGTATACATACCCATCTTGTACATGTTTTTTTACATTATTATTGTTATTATCCTACCCAATTGTGTTTCTTTTAATCAGAGTATGCTGTTTTAATGACTTTACAATATCATTTACATTGTGTTCCTTACATTTTCCCTAATTGTATGTTATATTAATCCTATATTTCCATCCATCCATCTTCATCCGCTTTATCCGAGGCCGGGTCGCGGGGGCAGCAACCTAAGCAAAGAGGCCCAGACCTCCCTCTCCCCAGCCACCTCCTCCAGTTTATCCGGGGGAATACCAAGGCGTTCCCAGGCCAGCCGAGAGATATAATCTCTCCAGCGTGTCCTGGGTCTGCCCCGGGGCCTCCTCCCGGTGGGACATGCCTGGAACACCTCACCCAGGAGGCGCCCAGGGGGCATCCTTGTCAGATGCCCGAACCACCTCAGCTGGCTCCTTTCGATGTGGAGCAGCAGCTGCTCTACTCTGAGCCCCTCCCGGATGGCTGACCTTCTCACCCTATCTCTAAGGGAGAGGCCAGCCACCCTTCGGAGGAAGCTCATTTCTGCCGCTTGTATCCGCGATCTCATTCTTTCGGTCACTACCCACAGCTCGTGGCCATAGGTGAGGGTAGGGACGTAGATCGACCGGTAAATTGAGAGCTTCGCTTTTACACTCAGCTCCCTCTTCACCACGACGGACCGGTGCAGCGTCCGCATTACTGCAGCTGCAGCCCCAATCCGTCTGTCGATCTCCGGCTCCCTTCTCCCATCACTCGCGAACAAGACCCCGAGATACTTGAACTCCTCCACTTGGGGCAGGAACTCATCCCCGACTCATCCTATATTTCCGTTTTTATATTTCTAATGTTTGCCTTGTTTTCTTCACTGTCTAGTCTGCCTCTGTCTTGCCTGTATGGATGCATTTACACCGAAATGTCCCCAACAAAGGATGTTTTAATTCACCACTATTCCAGTGAAACACGAGTCTCCCATCTTCCTGCTACCAGTCTGGAGTTTTTGTTCACCAAAGCACACACCAACTTCATACTGACGGACAGATCACTGCCCTTTTGCCGCCTTGTCTGACCGTGTTTTGTGGCTGTGGTTCACTTCACCTCACTCTTCCCCATTCTTGTCATTAAATCAGGCTGTTCTGCAACCATGGCAGCCATTCACTCTATGGCTTTATTCATGGTGTATTTTACCCCTTCACCAAAGGCCGTTCTCGTTTCCAACATTATATTTGCAGTGTTCGTCTATCTATCAATATCTGCGGAGTATTTTTTTTAACGAGTATCCCATTTTCTAAAGCACAGCATGTAAAGGGTAGCTCGGTTAGCAGGATGCTAGCATGTAGCGCTTAGTGAGACACGCCTCAGACGAGTTGAGCAAAGACCCCGTCTGTGTACTTTATACGTGAGCAACGGATTTAAATAAAATTAAGGTTTCAAAAGACAAACTTGAAGATAAAAAAATATATATACTCACCGGAGAGCCGCCAGGGTTTGCCGCTGCCATCTTGGCGCTCCTAAATTCAAAACTGCTTCTGCAGACAGGCATGGGAGGCGTGGAAATTGTCTTTGAGTTAGTCAAACGTTTTCCTTAGTTCGAGTAGATGATAAAAAAAAAAAATTTAAAAAAAAGGGATTTTAAGTAGGACTAGGCGTTCTGTAATGATCTCTATTTAGGAGAAAAACTTAATCACTCACCTTTAAACAGCTCTCTTTTAGGAGACACACTGCTGGCTAACGGTGTCATGTGATCAAACAGCGTAATTTAATTGGCTGAGAGCCACTCGACTCGATCTGGTGCTGATTGCTCTGGCTTGGGTCATTAAAGTTCATCACTTTTGCAGTTGAATTTTTGCAGGTGAATTTTTTTCAGGTGAATTTTTGCAGGTGAATTTTTTTCAGGTGAATTTTTTGCAGGTGAATTTTTGCAGGTGAATTTTTTGCAGGTGAATTTTTTTCAGGTGAATTTTTTTTCAGGTGAATTTTTTGCAGGTGAATTTTTGCAGGTGAATTTTTTCAGGTGAATTTTTGCAGGTGAATTTTTTGCAGGTGAATTTTTGCAGGTGAATTTTTGCAGGTGAATATTTTTGCAGGGAAATTTGGAGGATAAAAATTCAGTGTCATAAATTCAATGTCTAAAAATACTTGAATTCTGATGATACTATATTTCTTCCATACACATTGGACACAATGCAGTGCATTTGTAGAAAAATGCACTGCATTGTTACTAAAGCCAATAATCGTGCAGCGCTAATCAATTGATGAAACAGATGTTGCTAGCATCATCATTAGACCGAATAACCTACATTTTAAAGGCTAAACAGCAGACCTTTGAGAACATATGGACACCCTTCATCACTTTTGTCAAGAATTTGGATATAATAAGTTGAGGGAGCGGTGAAGCTATAGCTTCAAAAGCTTCCTTTCTACCCTCATTTTAATACTTTGCTCATAGTTCAAATCATTCAAATTCTGCTTCAATGGTGTTCCGTTCTTCTGCTGACAGCCCATTTATCAGATTGTGAACAACAATGATAATGTGTAACCTTGGCATGCAACACCTGCCTGTTCTACAGGCAGAGAAAATTATTGAGCACATCCATTGGATGGATAGAACCACTAATCCCTACACAAGTGTTTTCACAGGCTATGCTGTAAATCCATAGATGTCGACTTTGCTATGACTTTACCAGGTCAGCAACCCCCTGGTAACTTCTGGTTGCTATGCAAAAATGTATTCTCTGACTTGTTGGAGTGGCTTCTGGAGGTTGCTGGCTGTCTTTGTCTTGAGTATTTTCTCATCACCTTCTGAGGGAGACTTTATCATTGTAACATGCTGATGCAGATATCTACCCGGCACCAGGCCATGAATGACCAGAGAGTGTAGAGCTGTTGAGACCTGGCTTGTATGGCCTTGTTGTTATGCCAAATAAAGGCCTAGTGCTCCACCTACCTGACTAGCCTTCGGTTAACTTCCAGGCTGCACACTCGCTAGACCTGCTAGCCCCTCCTCCCTCACCAGACCACCTTTCAAAATATAAAGCTGCAGAAAAGTCAGCATCTTTTCAGTGCAAAATACCACCAACTTTTGCAACCTGCTTGTGACCAAAACAATCACTAAGAGATTTTACTTTAGCGACTACCAACTACTTTTGCCAAATGGTTTCAGAATGCACACTTTTCCCTAGTGATCAATGGTTGTCAAACGGTCACTAACTGGTCTTTATGACCTCATGAATGGTGCTTTAGCAATTTCTCAGCAACTCTAAGCAACCACCAGTAGTCAATTGCAAATTTCTCAGAGAATACGCATTTTTTAATTTTTCCATTGTGACACTTGGTTGCCAGATGGCCGCCAGCAGGTCTGTTGGCCTGTGTGACCGAGGCCTTAGATGCTTTGATATACATTTTCCACCCGCAAGTACTCAAAGCACTCCTTTAGAAAACAATATGGACTTTCAATCCCATCAATGAAATCATGCAGGGTTAACTTTTAATGCCTTTGTTTTACTTAGTCCTCCCCCAGAAGGAAGGGGGGAAAAAACAACTTTTAATGCCTTAAACCTTTGCAGAGTACTTTTTTTTTTTAAACTGATTATAGGAGACAGATGGGGTTGGGTCTTTTAAAAGGGTGTTTGCTTGAAACAGAGAAGCAATGGTACAATATAATGAAATCATGCTGTATATAAAACATTAAAAATGCCAATGGGTCTGAAACGTAAAGCCAAAGATGAAAAGCTTTGAAGCTGCATTGTTTCCACTGAATAAGCAGTTGGCGACTCCTGGTTGCAAAAAGTCAGACAGTATAAAAGTCTGGAAAATGATCTTTAATCTCACTTGATATATAGCTCTCAGCTATATAGTGCTCTCAGCTGTTAGCTGTTATCTTAATATATTTCAACACAGCCTTAATTTTGTAAATTCTTGCTCCCCATCAGGTGGAGACTTCCTGTGGTGCTATGAAGCTTCCCTCTCACTATTCTGGGAATCTCCTGCATTCATAGATGCACAAACCAAAGCATCTCACAGAGCATGGAGCAGTTGTCATTTTGTACATTGTGATTGACAATTATGTACTCTATGCTGTAGCCTTTGTTTTTGGGTGACATTCATCCTTCACTTTTCACATTTGGTTTTAAATCCGTCTACAACCTGAAGGTTCAAGAAGATGTTTATTGTCATATGTAGAGTAAAAAAAAGTGCATCAGTTTAGACAATACAATGACATCCAAATTGGGACTTCACTAACCAGCTGCTGATGTTGGCCTTCTACAATTAAGTCATTAGTTTAAATTAGTTTGCTTCTTATTAGAATAAAAATGGCTTTACAAGCTTCTGTCTATGTGAAGGCATTCATTGACTTAACCTGAAGCTAACTAACCTCACCGATTCAGAATCAGACATTTCTTCAAATATCCTCACTCTCAAGATCTAAATCTCAAATTAATCTCCCCAAAATTTAATGAATATACAAACAAACACACACAGACGAACACATAATCTACACAGGTGTGTGTGCAGTGGTCTCATGGCAGATAAATTATCGATTACAGCTCTGGCTGGCCGTCATTTTGAAGAGTTCAGAAAAGAGGCGATACTGTTCCTACCCGCACAAATGTGCACACACACATGTCACATATATACTTTGAGATTAAGAATTATGAGACACTCCCCAGCAGAACCATATTTCCATAAACAGAAGGCAAATTTAAATTTCATAGAGTTTTTCCTGAATTACTGCTCATAAACCACTCCACCCTTACTCTGTAAAGAGGCACTCTCGGTAATAGCACAGGGGTAAATGATTGTGAATTAGGCTTTACTTGATAGTCACTCATCAGCTTGGTGTCAAGTTGAGCCAGTTCACCACCCAGACTCTTCTACTATGAAGCCATGCTGTTGTAATAGATGCAGTTTGAGTTTAGCATTGTGTTGCTGGAATACAACTTCTTCTTTGCATGCCGGAGCTTTAACCCCAAATTTGTGAACTCAGAGACAGTGATTTCCATTTCTGGAGGTGTTCCATGCACAATGCATTGATTTCCATGACAGAAACATGCCTGTTTTCAATTAAGTGCCGGGTGATGGTCTGAAGGTCGCAAACATGCAATATTGATTTTCAGCCTTTACTTTTTTTTTTAAATGCCTGAGATCACATTGCTTGCTAGCCTTAGTTCACTGTACAAAAAGATCAGATTTCTATGAAAGAGTCAGTGGCACCTTTAAACCAAGATGAACCTTGAAATGAAAACAGTGTCAGATGACTCTGTAGCTGTCTGCTCAAAACAGAAATTTGTTATAGCTTTTAAACGTTTAAGGCAAGTTCAGCTTAATTTCAGCTGCTGTGTCAGAAACAGATGGCACACTGCCAAACAGAAGTTTCACTTTGACTTTATCGAATCATCAAACTGGGAGAAGAAACTATTTACATGCAGGTTGTACATTTCTGAGGTCAGTACCAATGACTTGAAGAGAATATTTGAGCTTCAACAAGGCACTGAGTTCTTTATTGTTTGCCGTATCATTCTTGTTGGATGGCAATACTGATAAACTGTTTCAGTTACAGCGCCTGTATATTAATTATAGCTTTACATGTTTGGAAGCCGTGTCTGGTTCTCTTTCAGTTTTCCCACTGGACATTTTAAGGTAATGCTTTTTCCCGGTTGTATTTTTTTCTAATTATCTAGGCCACTAAATTACATGTAAAGTAGTCCAGTGACAAAACTCTCAAGTAGCGCCTAATGCCACTGATGCAGTCTGTCAAAAGCAGTTTCCAGGTGTTTTCTTGCAGATAAGAAATCTGCAATCTTGAGATTGGAGGACACCATGAAACATGGCTGCAGGGAGAGTTCAGGGTGTTTACTGAGTGCTTCATATGTGAACCACTCAGTAATACAACTCAGTTATGAATGATATTTAGTGCTGCGCTAGTATTTTTCTACCATCTTGATAACTGTGTTAATTAATTAAGAACCTTTCCAAAATAACACTGAGCAGAAGACTTAAAGGCTTACTGTGACACAGCTCTTCTATGCAGTCAGTGCCCATCTGAAAGCTGCAGGCAGGAGCAGTTTTAAAATGCAGGCTCCAGGGTGGACAGTTGCCATCTCGCCCCTGGCATTATCAGTGTTGGCATCTGACACTGACAGCAGTGCCGGAGCTCAACCCTCCATTGAAGACGAGGAGAGAGGGTCACATATTTCCACTTTGCCCTTGGACACTTCTAACAAAGACATTGTCTGGATGATAGCGGGGGGAGGGGATTGGAAAAAATACCCGCCCTTCACGGAGGTTGCTGGGATGGGGAAAAATCTATTAAAAGAGGGGAAAAAAAGAAAAAAACCTCTTGCTGTATTTTATACACAGTACGCTCACACTTGATTGCTCTTTTGCAGCTTGTCACAATCAATTGTGTCAGAAAAATGAATGTGATGATAAAATAAAGAAGTTAAGCGCGCTCATACATCATTGCATAAGCAGATGGAATGCATTTGGACACATTCATGGTATTATATTGAACTTTCCAAACTTCAAAGGACTCCTAAATGCTGTTTCCTACTAGTATGCTTATTTCATTTGTATTTGCTTACATTTTGCATGAGAAATGGCAGCTTGTGAATGCGTGTAGCTCACTTAAGGTATACTGAAACACCAAATCTTAGCACAAACCTAGTTTAGCTTGCTGTCAGTAAATGGCTGTATGAGTAGGACCCAAATATAGGATTCGAAAGGCAGCTTTTTTTCATACACCCTCTGCTCTATTAAAATATTGGGATTTAGGAGCTTGGCACATTAGATAGATACCCAAATCAACAACAAGAAAGGGGAAAAACTAATCACTTTCTTTTACAGGGCAAACTGTAAAACTTTACTTGATCCCCTACTCTAAAGAGAAGAAGGGAAGATGGGGGAAAATGTCAGATGTGGCTCGGGTGGAACAGCCCCCAGCTTGAGTGCGTCATGTGTTTTGAGAATTTGGTTAATCCCACCATAGTCCCAAGGATGCAAAAGAGCCACTTGAAAACCAAAAATCTCTTCTGAGTAGAAACTTGACCTACTGCAAAGGAGTGCTGGATCTGGACCACAGACGCAATGAAGGTTTGCATTGTGTAAAAGTGTCTGATACAGCTATGGAGGGATGCTATACGCTATTGGAGTGCCAGCACTCTTGTTAAAAAGCTGCTGGTGTCATGCTAGGTCCAGATGCTTCAAATTGGTCATTAATAGTGCTTTCATTCAACAGTCCAAACAGAAGATGACATAGAGGCTTTGTCTTCAAAGTAATAGCTGTTCTCTTTTAAATATGTTGGTTGCTGTGCTAAGGCGCGGCGTTTACCTTGAAGGCAAACTGTTTCTGTCTTTCATTGCACTTTCCGCTTTCAGCTCCTTTTGGCGTAGAGGAATGTTTGCAGACAACACCGTTAAATTCTTCCATGCACATTATAGCTGATCATGACAATCTTACGGTGGCCCCTAGAGACAAAGCATGTACAAACTCCAAAACACATACAAACTCCAAAAACCTCGCACAAACTGCATAGCACGTACAAACAGCAAAGCACGTGCAAACTCCGAAGCACGTACAAATTCCAAAGCACGTACAAGCTCCAAAACACAATGGAAGTGCTCCAGGATGCTAGGGGCAGTGTTGGGCTCGATTTGCAAAATAAACGGCAAGTTTGTTGCAAACACATGGAGTTGGATACCGGCGGAAAACACCTGCAAGGATAGAACAACCACACTCATTTAATCAAATAATAAAAAAAAAAAAGTTAATTTACCTGTTACTACCACAAACCAAATCCGGTTGTTGGTACTTCCTGGCTTGTGTAGCCACAAGGTAACAAAAGCTCAACACTGCCCCTAGCGTCCTGGAGCACTTCCATTGTGTTTTGGAGTTTTGTACGTGTTTTGGATTTTGTACGTGTTTTGGAGTTTGTACATGCTTTGTCTCTAGGGGCCACTGTACAATCTGCTAGTGACTAGAACCAGTGACCTAGACTGGTAGACCAATGACCTAGAGCCAGTTGGCGAATACTAATTCTTCCCTGATGACGGGTTGTTGCTAACTGGTCTGTAGGCCTATAATAACTTTATATTTATAAAAACTTTGCTTTAATATAATTTTTGCATGGATAGTTTGGTACCAATGCAAGGAAACATCTAAGTGCTTTCAGCCTGAAATGCTACAGATTAATATTTGAAAATTCCAGAACCTTAATGGTCTAGGTCGAAACTTGGTTGAAATTTCTTTGTTTTTTCTTTTGTCTTAAATCTCTTACCGAGGAAGTACTTGTGGATTGATTTGTGTCTGATTCTGATGCCATTTCTCATTGCATATTTTTCCCTGCATAAACTGTCAAAGCTGAATTTTATTTGTCCTAGTCAAAACGTATTCATAACAGCCACATATTTATCAGAAGGCACTTAAATGTGTCACAGAGTCACTTACTGAGGCATTCCATTGCAATTGGCTGTGTGTTTTGTAAGACCCACAGAAAGAACCGTCACCCAGATTCTTTTTTTAGCACAATTTAACAAAATTGTGACAACTCTGAGTCACATGGATATTTTGTAGTGTACAAACTGTCAGCAGCAGTGTAAATACATGAAGTAATATATCCTCAATAACAACCTAGATGGTGTCACCTGCCAGATAAGTGTGTCAAATCAAACTGCATGGAAAAAAGGGTGGTTTTTTTTTCTTTTCTTAAAACAAACACATCTACATAGAAAAAAATTACAAGTCTGGGTTCACGATATTTTTTGCTAGAGTTAGTATTTCTCTTCATTTATCATAGCTACAGTCAAGCTTCTGCCCTTAAATTAAAAGGGAAAACTCCAAATAATTACAGCAATAACTTGCAAAGTGCACAGCAGATTCTCCCTAATATTCTAACACACACTCATGCCTTGTTTTATCTGCCAGGTTTCATGTTGGCTCTCATCTTGCATCACAGGGGACATCATATGTTGATCATGGCTAAATGTGTTGAGGTTGTCTGTAAAGATGACAAGTGCTATGCGAGCAAGGTAAAAAAAATAAATCCTCATGCCTCGCACTTTGAAGTCAGCATCAAAGTGTTCCCACCTGTTGCCGAGTGTCACCCATGCATGAGTTACCAAGGATTGAGAAAGACTGCAGATGTTTGCTTCAATAACAACAATGTAGAAATTTCTTCCAATCAGCTTTTGGAATTTTAGTTCTGTATTAACAATAATTTACATCTAAATTTCAAAATTGTGAATATTTTATATGAAGGGACATGAATAAAAATATGGTAAGAAGACAAGACTTGTAGGTGGTGCAGATGCTACCAGTCTAAAGGATCATGTGTAAATCTACACAAAGCCGTGGGTATAACCGGAGATATCTGCTATTTAATCCATTTTATCTGTCTTTAGGTAGCAGTCCTCATTGTTACAAGAGCTCATTTCTGGGGATCGGTGTGATTATTTGGCTTCACTGGTGTTGTATAACATCAAAGAGCGAACATATTCTTTCACCACTTTGTACTTGGATTTTGTTTGAAAAGAAATTGGTTTTAACATGGGCTCAGGACTGGCCTTAAATTATAAAGGTGGACTTATAAAATGGTCACTCTCCCTGCATTGTGTATGTTGTGTTTTAGAGGTATAATATAGTAGGTTTGTAATTCAGTGCTCCTACATTCTCTGTCAGGATGAGCATCTCATTGATGTGTGGTATCCAGTTCATTTACGATTCAATCCTTCTTGTCTGTGGTCCCAGGTTATCAATTACTGTATTTGTTCTAGTCCATGAATTAGCTTCGATGTAACATGGGTCATAAATTGACTTTCTTCCATCAGATTAGACAGCATAGGTTGTTATTTAAAACCTTTGCTCAGTTCAGTGATCATTAAGTTTTGACATTTCTGCAGGTGGAGCAGTGTCTTTGTTTCTGTTAGAGCAGCTGTGGTTCAAAGGGTGCCACCGTCTTGGAACACTACAGAAACCCCGCACTTCAATGACCTTTCGTGCCCTGTGGACGGGAGTTTCATAGAGAAGGACACTGCCATCAGGACTGAAATGTTTCTTCATAGGATTAAGGTGTTCACTCAAAGCAAAATTGTATTGATTTTCAGTGACTTTTTCCTTTTAGGTGGACAAGTGTTCCCAAGCCACCCCAGCAAAATGCCCAACACAGCAGAACAAGGTCACAATAGTATCAAGTAATTGTAGGAACCAAGGGGTTTAGGTTTTTCGTCTGATTTGTCTGATGATCACAGGTGAATGGAAATGTAATTGCCAATCTTTCCAAAACAGTTGATCTATTATGTTTATTTTTCAAATAATCTTGGTAACGAACCTCTTTCAGTCTCAATCTAAGACAAAACTAAGTGGAGGCAGAATCGCACATTCAACTGATATCTAATACATTGTCTGTCACAAAGAACCATGGCACTGTCCACTAAATCATCCCACTCAGACTGGAGCCACTGTCTCCTTCATTTCAGTATCTTCAAAATTTATTATTTTTGGCTTACTCTCCTGCACCTGAGCAAATAAGTATAAAGAAAATGATCCATACAATGAGATGTAATCTCTTTTCTCAATATCCACTGAAAATACAAAACTGAAAGATTTTTTCCTGCTTTTTCAGTCAACTGCTTTATAATTACTTTTTCACATGAGACCATGAGAAAGGTTTAGGTAGTTCTTTTTTCCTTTTACAAATTAAGTCATCTTTAAAAAAAAAAAAAAACATTTTGTTTTTAGTCAGGTTATCTATATCGAATATTGAAAATTTTTTTAAATGATCTAAAATATAAATGTGAAAAATATGCAAAAGATGGAAATCCAATACTTTCTCACAGCTGTATATAAGAAAAACGTTCTTAGTTTTTCACAGGGCTGCACAGAAGCTGATGGGTATACGATGCATTTTGGCAAATGACTTCCATCTTCTGCTTCCCATAGGGACTGTTTACCTCTAGGGAACCAAAGTCTTCTCAAATGTGCTTGGCAAATAGAATTTGGACTAAAAGCGGGCTACAAATGAAAACCAGAAAACATCCAATATCTAAAATTGTATCCTTTAGTCATGTTTGACATACTTGTATGCCAATGGAAACACATTTTCTTTCACTTTGCATTTGACATGAATATTTAATTGTTTTTCTGCAGATACATGAGCACACAACGAATGCAAAGACAGCAGTTCAGAAAGTCAGTGGGCTTTTGGAGTTCTGGAAAATTAAGAATTTGAAACCGCAAAAATACACTTCTAAACCTCAGGGAAATCAATCTATCCACTTCTGAAACATTTAAACACTTTGGTGCAAATGATGGTGACAACAGGTGAACTTGAGAGGCAGCCATAAGACAACCCCAAAAAAAGAGAAGGATTTCACCTGCTTACCCACAGCAGGTGAAATGGATTCAACTGGACAGACAGTTTAACCGATGATGATGATTAAGTGTTCTCTTAATTTACTATGCTTGTGGGGACCAACAGCCCTGATGCGGACAAAATCCTGGTCCCCACGAGTTTGAAGGCATTTTTCAGACTCAAAATGTGGTTTTAGTGTCAGGGTTACAATTAGGTTACGGTTAGGTTTAGGCCAGGGGTGGGGAACTCCAGGCCTCAAAGGCTGGTGTCCTTCAGGTTTTAGATATCACCCTGGGTCAAAACACCTGAATCAAATGATTAGTTCACTGCCAGGCCTCTGGAAAATGTTAGAACATGTTGAGGAGGTCATTTAGCCATTTAAATCAGCTGTGTTGAATCAAGGATACATCTAAAACCTGCAGGACACCGGTTCTTGAAGTTTGGAGTTCCCCCACCCTAAGAATGAGTGGGTACAGAGGTATAAAATAATATTACTTATGGTTCTATATTGTATGTCTTGCCTGACATGGATAAATTAAGTTTATTTTGAAAGTGGAAATAGGTTAGAAAAGTTTCAAATGATAAATCATTAGAGAGCCGTCCCCCTGTGAACTCCCTGGCTGGTATTGCTTTGTAAGGAATCTTTGTTATCCGCAAATCCGGGACGATATCTGTGTACCTGTGCTGAGTTGGGAATTGTGTCAGCAAAATGACAATAAAGATAACAAAAGCTTCAGAAAGCTCTGTCCAAGAATCTGCTGAAAGTAAAATCAGTGGGCCGAACTTGGCCTCGTACCAAAACTGCGATTCTCTAAAGGCTTCCAAGGAATGTGGAATAATTTGCATTTGATCAATCTTCACTGAACCTAATAACATTTAAGATGTTATTTTGAGAAAGAAAGCTAATTAGAAGTCATATTAATAGCTTAAAAGTGTCCTCCTTGCAAAAAATTTTACAAGGCTATTTTTTACTCATCACATTACTGAACTGTCAACTCAAGAGACTTATTCACTTCTCTTTCTGTGCTGCACTGCCCATGTTACATTAAAGATTGGAGTCAGTGCCAAAGATTTAAGGTTATTATGAGGCACTTTTTGAAAAAAGTCTTTACATACATATATGTGTTTGTGTGTGCCATGAACATGTAGTAACTGAAATGTTAACATATCAAAAAAACAGGATCATGTGATTTTTTTTTTCTTTAATTTAATTTTGTTTTTTTGTTTGTTCTTGTGCAGCCTGAAGCGTTTTTGATTGTCGCCTGTTATTTAACCAATGCTTTAGCAGAAGTAATTATTCTGCTGTGCTTTAAAAAGCACAAGGCATTTACATGTGTCTGGTTTCACCAATAGAACATCATTTTTGATGGATTGCCAACTAAAAGCTTTTCTCAAAGGTTAAAAAGAGCTGCTGGAGGTACAATGGCCTTAAACACATTTGTCAAATCAGATGACGGGTTTAGTCACTTTAAAAGTCAGCACTGTGTGCCTATTCAGACATAATTTCTGTGGATACGGTTACACAAGAATATGACACAAAACTGTTTTTGAATAATGTGGGATACCCCTCTGAGTTTGGCCAGAACGATTTAGTCATTACTTTAAGCTGTTTGGAATGGGTAATCAGTAGACAGGCAGCCAGCAACATTTACAAGAAGCACTTTTATTTTATGGATGGTTGAAGAAAATGGTTTATTTATGGAACGTACAGATCAGCTTCTTTGATTTGGGTGTTATATGCAGAATGCACAGTTTGTCCCCTGTCAATTGGGCGAAAGAGAGCTGGTGATGGTAGGGGTTGAATCAAACTATATACAAGCAATCAAGTGGGGAACAAAGTTCACGTCAGACTCATCATTCCAAGTTTTAGGTAGACTTCTGACATTCATGACATTTTCCACTCAGACTTCACTCACTCAGGTTTAAAGGCCAGTCACTGACCTGTTGGCCACTTCTGTTCTCTAGGGGGAAAAAATCTACATTCCCTGACCAGTGGGCAATTAGTCAAGTGTTATCAGTCACAGAGATGCACCAGGTTCCTTTTGTCACCAGTAGATTGCCTGTAGTTTGTATGCAAGATGCCCATTTGTTTGCAACCACTCACCATCTACTTGCTAAGCCACTAAGTGATACTAAAACAGTGAATGTTTGCCTCCAAAGTAAAAGTTGTGACTTGCCACCGAACCAACACATTTCAAAATGCAGAATTTTTACCTTGAGGACGAAGTTTTTCTATTTTTTGTGGCTCTTTTTCAGATTTTACTGCTATTCAGCAAGTAGTTGGCGAGTGTTTACAGACAAGTCAACATTTTTCATATAAACTATAGGCAACCACAGCAATCTGCATGTGACCAAGCAAATGCAGGGTAGTTTTCATTGTAGCATCATATACCTCTTTGCAACCAGTTTTGCCTAGCAACAGTAAGCAATCTACCACAACCACTCAGGAACTAGCAGGGGAATATAATTTCTCCCTAGCAACCGCTGGTTACCAGGGAAATAATGACTCTGGGACCTGGGATTTAGCAGTCAATTGCACAGCAATTGCTTGCAACCTTCAGCAACCAGCTGGGGAACACTCTTTTCCCCCCATCAACTGGTTGTTAGCAAGTGACTGAGGTGTTAGTGAAAACTACATGTGTGATAAAACAAAAGTGTGATCTATTTGTGTACATGGACAGAAATTTAGCTTTTTCTTGTGACAGTCAGGTTTACCATAAAAATAAAGTTTTGACTGGAAGTTTTGTTTTGTTTTGTTTTTTTGATGTACAAGCACCACTTTGTTTTTTTCTTGGTTTGTAAGGGTGTGCCACCCAGGCAGGCCAGAGAAAGTTTTACTAGTTACTCACACCGTGAAGTTTTCCTGACAGGAGTAGCAATGAAAATGCAAGAAGTAGAGGTGGTGAAGATGGATGAGTTTAAATACCTGGGGTCAACCATCCAAAGCAACAGAAAGTGCATAAGAGAGGTGAAGAAGAGAGTGCAGGCAGGGTGGTGTGGGTGGAGCTGAATGTCAGGGGTGATTTGTGACAGAAGGATAGCAGCAAGACTAGAAAGAAGGTTTACAAGATGGTAGTGTGACCTGCTGTGATGTATAGTTGGAGACAAGAAAAGACAAGAGGCTAAGCTGGAGGTGGCAGTGTTGACAATGCTAAAATTTTCACTTGGAGAGACCAGAAGGGACAAGATTATAAATTAATAGAGGGGACAGCTCAGGTTGAGTGGTTTGGAGCCAAAGTTAAAGAGGCAAGGGTGAGATGGTTTGGACAGAGGCAGAGGAGGGATGGTGAATATACTGGACAAAAGATGATGAAGATGGAGCTGCCAGGCGTGAGGGAAATGCGAAGACCTCAGGAGTTTAATGGATGTAGTGAAGGAGGACATCCTAGGGATTGGGTGAGATGGAGGTAGATGATCCACTGTGGCGACCCCTAAAGGGGGAAGCTAAAAGGAGAAGATAAACGAGCATGGCTCTGTTCTGGGAAAGCATAGTTACCTGTATGTCTGTACAAAACAGAGCAAAATTGATGGAAATGTGAACGCAATGTACCATCAGATTTTGATCCACCATCCAATACCACCTGGAAAACAGCTTCATTTTTCAGCATGACAATGATCCCAAACACACTGCCAAGGCAGCAAAAGCGTACCTGGATAGAAAAACACACAATGGAACATTATCAGTCATGGACTCCCAAGAGCCCAGATTTCAACATTATTGAAGCAGTGTGGGATCATGTTGACAGAGAGCCAACATCTAAAGAAGAGTGTTGAGTGTCCTTCAAGAAGCCTTCAAGAAGCCTGCTTTCTAGTCATACTTAAAGAAATGACTAGAAAGCTGCCTAAGAGAGTTCAAACTGTGCTGAAGAATAAAAGTGGTCATACCAAACGTTGAGAAGTGTACAAACTCCAGTATTGAGTTTCCATGCATGCTTGCATGTTTTAATGAATCAAAACATTCATTCAAAATTCATTCAAAATATTCCACAACTGTCAAAATGTCAATGCTTATGAAAAAAGGGAGTTTCTTTGTAAGATAAAGAAAAATAATTGCAAGCCAGCATATTTTGCAAAGTGTTGCCCCTTTTGACATGGTTAGTACAAACTGTGCAAGTGGAAAGGACTTCTGTGTGGCGATGTAGCTTGTTAAGTCGGGTAAGAAACTCTGTAGAGACATCCAGTTAAATATTTCATCTAAGTTTGTGCCAGAGTCAGATGATATTCATGCAGTGCAAGCTGTATCTTTCAGCAGAAAATATGTTGTGATCAGGACCAGATAAAATGTGCCATTTCCCTCCCTGATCTTCTATATGGGAGCCCTTAGATTTTTTATCTATGAAAACTGAGATACTTGAAATGTGAGGATTTTGTGTTGGTAATTACAGCTGAGTGACCGACAAACAGTGGTTTCCATTAATAATAGAGTAGAAGTATATCTAAGAAAAACAAAGCACAAAAACATTACATTTAATTTTTACGCTCACGGTCTCATTGCTGTAGTTAATGGGAAATCATATAGAGATGAATGATGTAATGATGTATTTGTTCAAAGCAAACTAATCTACTAAGTTTTACTTTGCTGTAAAATGAAGTAAATAAATTGTTTGTTTACCAGATTTGTGTCCCTTAAAATGTAAATGAGTGATTCAGAAAAACATTTTCATCTGTCGACTATTTCATCCTTTTGTTTTTCTATTTGCTTTTTTAATTTATTTATTTTTTAATCAAAGGCTGGTCCCACAAATGCTGAAAGTCTGCTTCTTCAAACAGACACAACACAACCACAGTAAACACTTCAAACCATTCGCAGTGTTTCATCTGTCCCTCGGCCAGACAATCATCTTTGGAGCAAAAGGTCAGAATTGTGCTGGCTTTTATGACGACACCAACCGAAGCTTCTGTCAGCTGTAATGTTAAAAATTAAAGGGTGAGTCTTTGTCATGTTTTTAGAACGTGACATAGACGTTTTATGTAACCTGTAATCAGAGATTAGATTATTTCTGAATGTGTTGTAGACCTCTTAGTTTTTGAGCTTTTTTAGTTTTCATGATGTGGTGCAGGGAGAGGCTACCACTACCAAAGACTACAATCGATTTGAGTCATTGCTTTATCTGCAACAATGTTTAGGTGGGTGCTACTGATCATGGTCTTTTGTTCCCAACTGATAATTCAAACTTATTCTAAACCCAAGTGGTGAAACAACAAAGTTGTCACGGCTGGCGGAGGGAGCCGTGTGGTGTGGAGGAAAAGGAGGACCCAAGATGAAGCAAACTGATGATACGAGTGATGTTTTATTTACAAAGGTGGTGGTGACAAAAACAGGCAACGAGGTATGAGTAATTTACAAACGGAAACCTAAACTGGGAGAAACTAAATATCAAACCTGAGACCATACAAAGGGGGTGCAGGGCAGAGGGACGCAGAGACAGGACACCATGGAACGCAGATGAATGCAGAGATACACAGAAATACACGGATGAATGCAGACGAGCCGACAACCAACACAGACCGACACCCACTAAATATACACACACAAGGTAATCAGGTAATCACACACAGGAGGGAAGAACAGCTGAACCTAATACACATGAGGACCGGAGGAGACAAGCTGAACACAATGACAACAGACACAGACCTTCAGAACAGAACAGGAAATCCAGAACACGAGCCTTCAAAGTAAAACAGGAAACACAGACTGATTTACAACACAACACGGGGACCAAGGACAGACACAGGTTGGGCTGACAATACACCAAACTACAGGTTCAACCCTAAACTAATACAAATCAAAATAAACACAAAACGCTGGGTCAACGACACAGGACCATGACAAAAGTGAACAAAGTAAAAGTCCAAATGGGGTTTAAACCTGTGACTTAAGCTACAGCAACCTCTCCAAACTCATAACTTAGAAATTATAGGTCTCTAAAACCGGACTATTATCTGAACACTAACTTTTAGCCAATGTTGATTTAGCTAGTGAGCCAAGAATCACCTCAATAGGATACTTTCTGCGTTACACAGAGATGAAGACAGCGACTGATGAAATGGCTAACCTAGCCAAAATTAGCCAAACTCTTAATCTTGTAACACCAGATCAGTGAAAAACATGATTTCTTTTGGCTGGACCCACACTGATGAAAAATGTAAACCTGCACAGCAAAATCTCCAGTGTTAAATTAACACTGGAGAGTGTCTATATGGGTCCACACCTCTGAGTGTTAAATACAACACTGTTGAGTGTTAAATTAACACTTTTGACAGTGTTATATGTTTAAAAGTAACCTAGTCCTTCCCTCCCCATCTCCAGCTGCCTCCCTCTTCCCGCTCCTCCACAACCACCCACACATGCAGGGCCTTGGAGTGGGGGTATGTCACCAGGGTGCAGAGGAGGCTACCCCCCCCCCCCCCCCCCCCCCCCCCCGTCCCCTTCTGGCTGCCTCTGCCTCAATTTTATCCCACAACTTAGACATTCACATTATTCACACTCTCATTACACATACATATAGGATCTTGGGGGTGGGCACAATCACGGAGTCCAAATCACCATCAGGGTGTATACCTCACCCCTGACGTCGTTGCCCACCTCTCAATTTTAAATACACTTAGTCATTGAGGGCTAGCAGGAGGGACTATGCGCTTACCTGCTGCTCCTTGGCAGGTAGCTCCATGCCCTCCTGGGTTTTAATTGCACCTTAGAACACATATGCATCAACACTACAATGAGCGGGTGGAGGGAGGTTTGGAGTCTTCTCCCACCCCCATTCTCTGCGGCCTGCTGGAGCGGGAGGGCTAGTAGGAGGAGTTGGCCGTCCGACTGCGGTCTGGGGTGTGGGGCCTCCCTGCTGCTGCGGAGTCGGGGTGGTCTGCCTCTCCCCACCGCAGGGAAAAGGGTAACACCACCTGGGTCTGGGTGCAATTCCCCCCTCCAGGGGCAAGGGTACCTAGACCCGGTTTGTAGAGTACGCTTGGGGAGTGTGATTGTGTGTACAGCGTCTCTTTATGTCTGTCTCCACGTTGGTTGAGTGTGGAGTGAGTGCATATGAGAGCATGAGGGTGGGAATGGATGTTTGTGTCTGTGTGTGCCTGTATGTCTGTGTCTATATGTCAGGTTGGGTATCAGACGCCACCTCTCTGGGGACACCTCAGGCCCTCCAAGGTTTGGAGGCCTATCTCCACCCACCACCACTTCCCCTGCCGGTGGCGGACTCCCTCAGGTGTCGGTGTGTTGGTGGTTCTTTGTGTCTGGGGGTGGGCGTCCGGGTACACACCGGCTCACTCCTTGGCGGCCACTTGTCGGGGCCTGGGGCCTGGGGCTCGCTCGGGCCCCTTTGGAGGTGGGTTCTCCCGGCCTCTCGGCCTGAGGCTCGGTCACTCAGGCACAGCTGGGGGCCGGCGGAGCTCACGGGCGCGTCACTGCAACTCCCCCTGACTTCTGCTCCGCGGCTGCTGGGCGAGTCCTCATCTGGGACTCTCCTCAGCTCTTACTGGAACAGTGGCGCAGCTGCCCCTCTGTTGGTCTTCCATGGTCTCTTGTGTTCTGGGGGCCTCTGGATGTCTGGAGTTTTGATCTCCTCCATACCCGCTTCACACCCTGGAGGACAGGGCTGTGGCCCCCCCACACTCCCTAGCAGATCATTACATGGAGAAACCTTTGGAATGCAAGCATGCTGATCCACACAGGTATGCACACATGGGTATTCACAGACGCGGACTAAAGCTTTCTTGGCTGCTGCCTCAAAGCACACTGTGCGCTGTCTATCTTGCGTGCTGCACAATATCGTTTATTATTTAGTAAATATTGATATCTATGACTAGCTAGTTTATTGTGATGGTGCTTTGTTTTCTCTATTATTATGTTGCTCTTTGTTGTTTGCTGTCTCCTCTGTTTGTTTTTTTTGTTTGTTTGTTTTTTTTCTCCATACAGGTGACCCAGGAGTTCTTTTTTTTTTTTCTCTCTCTTCCCCCCCCTTCTCACCGTCTCTTCTCCCCTTTGGTTTTCTTTCTTTCTCTCCCCCTCTTTCTCTCATTCATTCCCCCTGTCCTATTTATTAAAAAAAAAAAAAAAAAAATGACAAAGGATGAACTGAAGCTCTGCCATCACGTAATGTCGCATACTGCTGTTTCTGATGTCATTTAGAAGAAAAAAAAAAAAAAAAAAAAAAAAAAAAGTAACCTAGTCAGTTTTGAAGATTAACAAAGACTAACACTGAGCAGTGCTGATTTTCTAACACTGGAAAATAACTCAAAATGTTAGAAATATTCCAGTGTTAGAAAACCAGCACTGCTCAGTGTTAGCCATTGTTAATCTTCAAAACTGACTAGGTTACTTTTAAACATATAACACTGTCAAAAGTGTTAATTTAACACTCAACCGTGTTGTATTTAACACTCAGAGGTGTGGACCCATATAGACACACTCTCCAGTGTTAATTTAACTCTGTAGATTTTGCTGTGTGTCTGCATTAGTAATGTGTTACACCTTACTTCTTACTTTTCTAAGTAAGTACAGTATGTTACTTACCAGAGAAAGTGATTTGTCAGACTGCATGTTAAATTACTTTCACGTCACTTTATGTAAAACGACCTGAAACACACTGTCACATAATTACCAGTCAACAACATAAACCTTGGACTAGAGTTCCACAGACCAACACAAAACCCTATCTTCATGCGAATGCACATGCAATCTTTCTTTTAATTTTATGTATGAACACAAAATTGACAACGAAAAGCAAAGTTGAAAACCAGATCAAAGAGACTTTAGAGCAATCGCCACAGTGATTCTACTGTTAAAACCTGAGCTGGTAGAGATGAAGGCTACAATGCTGGAAGCCTGACTGCTCATCACTGCCTTTGCTACCTGTTGAAGTTCAGGCTCTGGCTGCTGGGCTGGAGTTAGCATACACACAGCTTTAAGATCAGTCTGGATTTTTCGTTTTGCTAGCTTTACAACTTTCTGCACAGACGGTATGCTAATGCAAAGAGCCAAAGTTGTGTCAGCAGCCTAATGGTTTCCCCATTAAGCTCTTGTTCTTATGTGTAAGAAAGATAGAAGTAAAGTCCATATATCCAGTCCTCTTCCTCTTCCCACATAAAGTACAAACTGAAATTAGTTGGTTGTAGTGCAAGTATGACTGTAATGTAATAACTAAATTTAGCACAGTTTGTGCTAAATTTACAGTTTGACATATGTTACAACCAGTGTTACATTACGAAAACTGTGGATAAAATTCTCTGGATGTATTATTAATAACACTTACAAGCTACACAAGTAGCTCCTAGCGGCAAAATACTTGCTGCTATGACTGTTTCTAAAAATTTCCATTTAGAGTTCAGGCTAAATACCAAAAAAGAACAAACTTGTTCTCATCCCTTAAGACTGCACCTAAGGTGTGAAAGTGTTAGGACTTTTAAGAGGCCTAAAACAGTGGAGAAAATGGGACAAAGACAAAGAGGTAGAAGAAATATTCTCTAAACGCTAAATGATGGGACGTTAATGAAACGCTCCAGATTTCATTGTGCAGAGATAATCAGAATCAGAAACTTTATTGTCATTGTCATGAGAACAACGAAATTAAGAATGGTCCCCGATCATTGCATCATCCCTAGCAATATCAAAATATAAATAAAACAATAAAATTCAATAAATAAAATAGATAGAATACTTAAAATACTAATAAGATATAACAGTAAAACATTCACATACATTCCCACACACATGCTTCAGACCGTGCATAGATTAACACAAGAGTGGCGTGATGGACATTTTTTTGTAGTATTCAGATGTGTTATTGCAGTTGGATAACAGCTGTGTTTGAGTCTATTAGTCCTTGCTCTGATTGCCCTGTACCGTCTGCCTGAGGGCAACAGTTCGAACAGGGAGTGGCCAGGATGTGAGGTGTCTTTTATGATGTTTTGGGCCTTTTTAAAACAGTGGGCGTTGTGTAGAACTTCCAGTGTGGGGAGAGGGCAGCCAGTGATCTCTTGGGCGGTGTTAATGATCCCTTGGAGTGCTTTCCTCTGAGCCCCTGTGCAGCTAGTGTACCAGATGCATATGCAGTAAGTTAGAACACTCTCAATGGTGGCTCTGTAGAAGGACACCAGCAGTCTCTGTGTGATGTTATTCCTCCTGAGAATTCTCAGGAAGTACAGTCTCTGTTGGGCCTTTTTCAGCAGCTCGGAGGTGTTCACACTCCAGGAAAGGTTCTCCTCTATATTGACTCCCAGGAAGCGGAAGCTTGCCACCCTTTCTACACAGTCCCCATTTATGAATAGTGGTTGGATCTCTGCCTTTTTCCTTCTGAAGTCTATTATGAGTTCTTTGGTTTTTGAAGTGTTGAGGAGGAGGTTATTGGCCTTACACCATGACGTCAGCTGCTCCACCTCGTCTCTGTACGTAGACTCGTCTCCCTTGGAAATGAGCCCCACCACTGTGGTGTCATCTGCAAATTTCACAAAGATGTTGCTGTGGTGGCGAGGAGTGCAGTCGTGTGTGTAGAGAGAGTAGAGCAGTGGACTGAGCACACAGCCCTGGGGTGAGCCAGTGCTGAGACTCAGGGCTGAGGATGTGTGATGGCCAACTCTGACTCTCTGTCTACGGCCCGAGAGGAAGCTATTGATCCACATGCAGGTGCTGTATGGAAGCCCCAGGTCTTGTAGCTTGGCCACCAGTTTGTGTGGAAGGATGGTGTTAAAAGCTGAGCAGTAATCCACGAAGAGCATCCGCACATAGCTACCATGCTCTTCCAGGTGAGTTAATGCAGCATGGAGTGCTGTGGCTACAGCGTCTTCCGTGGATCGGTTTGCTCTGTAGGCAAACTGGTGTGGATCCAGGCTGCGGGGCAGGGCTGCTGTGATGTGTCTGCGGACCAGCTTCTCAAAGCATTTCATTACCACTGGGGTGAGTGCCACCGGTCTGTAGTCATTCAGGCCGGTGATGTGGGGCTTCTTAGGCAAGGGGACTATGGTGGAGGACTTCAGGCAGAGTGGGACAGTCGCCTGTGCGAGGGATTTGTTGAAAATCCTGGTGAAGATCCCAGCCAGCTGTCCTGCACAATCCCTCAATATTCGACCTGGCACACCATCAGGACCCGCCGCCTTCCTCGGGTTAACAGCCTGCAGCATGCGCCTCACCTCGTGCTCTTCCAGGGTGAGGGTGGTGCTGCTATGGGTGGCGTGTTGCTGCTGTGGCTCCAATACCTCCGGTACCCTGGTCTCAAAGCGGGAAAAGAAGATATTCAGCTCCTCTGCCAGCTCCAGGTCACCGTCCGCAGCTCCGAGATTGATCTTATAGTTGGTTAGGTGCTGGATGCCTTGCCACACCTGCCGGCTGGTATTACTAATGGTTGTGGCCGATCTCATTAGAGATGCCCTTATATTTTTCTACCCGACACAATAATGCGTTTTCAGTGATCACAATGCCAACATATCTGGAAACTTGGAAACATGCAACAATACAGCAGTGATGACTTCGTTTTGTCACGTCCTCATAGTCTGTGCCCCCATTAGTATCAAATGGCAATTAAACAATTAACATTACCCCCTTGATAAATAAATGCAAATAAGTACGTCTAAGTAAACTACGTTTAAAGTCTATCTTAATTCAAAAGAAATGTTAATTACTTAAGCAGGGCTCATAAATTCTGTCATTTTTCGACTGTATTCTTTGTCCATCCCTTCGCTCTTTGACAGTGCTCTTGTTTCCATAATTGTGGCAAGTAATTGGAGAATTAAAATTAGAGGAACCTAATGTCCCCTGCTGAATTTCCTGCCCATATTGCTCAAAAGAAAGTTCAGACAGAGAAACTATTGCTGTGACAGCAGTGGAAATACGAGATAATTACACAGTGCATACTAAAAATATGTCAGAAATCATCAACTTCCAATGGCTAATACCAGTTGAAACAAGAAAACCATTCATCTGGAAAAGGTTCAGCATTGATGGTGAACTGTGAATACTGACCTGTATGTACTGTATGTGCTGATTTACAAGATCCACAGGTTATCGCAGTTCTGTTACCTAATCTTCCTACAAATACCCTGATTTTTGTACCGCTTAAACTATAAAAGTCTATGCTAAAGAGTCTATGCTGAGATGACGGCATGAAAACAGGCGCTAAATTAAATGAATAACCTGGGAAAACTTTGGGTCCTGGCATTTACATGGATGTTACTTTGACAAGTACCGCTCGGCTTCACATTGCTATTGAAACAACACTCTCATCAGAACATCAGTGCGCCTCCAAACAAAAACTGCTCAGGACAGAATGTGACAAAAAGCCGGCCTGTAAATTTACCAGGTCACAGAGCGACAAAGCATCCGTGGGATGCGCTGGAACAAACCTGATCCATGGAGACCCCACCCCAAAGCATCGACTGCCAACATCCTATTCCCTTGGCAACCCAAGGGAAAAGGCACCCACACAAACCCTGTTTCCATGCTGCAAAATGTCAGAGATGTTTTGGCAGCAGGAAATGGACTGACACAGTCTTGGGCGCTTTGTACATGGTGTACATTCCACAGGATTCATTTCATTTAAAGGTACAACTTTTATAAGCAAAATTATGACCAGTGATAATTTACATACTTACGTTTGAAGGATCCATTTCATTGTAGGTAACCTCTGTGGTTGCCTACAATAAAATGGAAAGCAAGTGAAGACGTACACCTACAGTGATTTCTTTAAATGACAAACTGACAGCAAGGTGCATTTGAAGTTCAGTATTTATATTACTGCATGTTGCACACTTATAAAGTACAAAATCCGAGGTTAGAGAAGTCAATCACTCTTCCTCACAGACAGAGCCAGACTTAAGTGTTTTGCTTTTTTTTATTAGTGCCTCTTGGTTTGTCATGAGGAATAAGGTGAGCACTCTATCATTTTCTGGAGTTCTTTTACATTTTCTCCTTTTGTTGCACATGGCATATATTAAAAAGTAGAGCAGAAAGAGCTAAATAGCCAAGACTCGAGTAAAAATGTAAGCGTTCACACGAGGTTATAATGTGCTGTTGATTTTTCCTGAAACGTTAATTTGCTTTGAGCTGCTCAAACCGTTTTCTGATAAAAGCCAGGGCCCATTGAGATGCAGCGGCGGCGGCAGCTGATGTGACAGGATCAGGCAGGACCGAGCCACTTGCATCTTTGGCTAGTATACTGTACTTGTCTAATGATGTCACATTACATGGTCACCTAGGAAACCGACAAAAGACTTGAGGAGAAATGGTGAAGAAGGTGCAATTTCCCTGACTGACAGGGCTGTGTAATGCTGTGCAGCATGCATAATTAAAAACGTGGCACACACTCCTTCTGGCTTGTTGAGTCTGCTGTTGAGCTGAAGCAGTTTTTAATGTTGTTCTCGTGCCTTCAGTGTAGTGTACTCTGCACTGACGACTGTCCCCTGTGGATGTGTGGGAAAGAGGAGGGGATGAGGGGATGCGAGGAAACAAGTAGATGGCTGGCTTAATGCTTGTTCCCGTTTTAGTGGCTGATTTTAGATACAATCAAAATAAACACGGTACCTCAGAGGCACAAGGCTTCCTTCCAGTGGTGTTATTTTCTTTTTGTAATTTGCTCAGGGTTTTTTTGTTTTCTGTTTTTGTTGGTAGGCAGTGAGTCAAGTCCATCCCAAAAAAGCAGCTGGATAATAGAGTAGGAAGAAATGCAAAGTAAACATGGGCCGTGCCAATCAGCACTGGAAGCACCTGTTGTTCAACCTGATGTTTGTTTTATCGGTCAGAACTGGGAATTTGATGATAACTGTCAGTTGTAGCCAAAAAACAAGAACAATATCTCATCTCCAACTTTTGATTTTCCTAAAAAGAGCTCAAGTGTGATCCTTCAGTAACTTTTGGCAGGTTTAGGAGTCTCATGTGACTCAAACTAACAATTTCATCTCCAAGTCTTGGGGTTTACCTTCCTGAGATTGTTCTTTATCTAAAATGTTAAATTAGTCTGCAGAATGACATCATGCTCGGCGCACTTGTTAAATCCTTCTTCATTTCTGCTGCGGCTGAGATAATGCAATCGACCTTACAGAAAAAAAACTGGGATGCATTGTAAAATGTAAATGCAAATCTCAGAAGAATTTTTCATTCAGTTGGTAAAAAGTCTTGGACTCTCTTCCAACAAGGCCATGCTGTTGTAACAGATGCAGTGTCTAGTTATGTACAATATTCCCTATTAAAGGTGTATGAAACCTGAAAGGGTGCATATGTTGCTCTAAAACCTGGAAGGCAGTGAGTCAAATTGATCCAAAAGTCATATGTTCATCCAGGAGTTCTTTACATGATAGAGCTTTAACTTTTATTTGCTGATGACACATTAACTGTGTCTACCTGATCATTGAACCCTAATTTTCAGCCTTGATCCTTGCACACAGAGATTTCATTAATATTCCCAGAATATTTTGATGATATCGTGTAATGTAGGTGATGAGATATTCAAGGTTTTTACAATTTTACGTTGAGGAACATTATTTTGAAATTGTTGTTGACACACCTCATGTTAGTTAGTTTGAAAGTGTTCCCACGACTGTTTTTGCTTATTTGTCCTCGCAACTTTTTCAAGACGCGAACCAAAATTCTAACTTTGTTAATATTTTTCATTAATGTGAAATGTGCCATTTTAAACAGTTGATATGTTTTCCATAATCTTTGAAAAGAAACCTCAGCAAAACTGGGTTCAGCGGATGCCCACTCATTTATTTTATGTTTGTCTTCTTTTTCATTGATAGACTTGGAAATGGACTGACTTAGCACTTTTCAAGTCTAGTAATATAAGAGTAAATTAAATAAGTACTTCTTGTATTCAGTCAAATTCTGACTGATATTGCTCCTTAAAAGAACCTTTTTTCATTGAAAGAAATTGTTCAACTGTTTACCTTTTTAGTATTGAGGAGCCTGTTTTGCTTTTGAAAATGTACATGTAGTTAACACAATGTTTAGTAATTACCCTTAGGTCATTATTGTACCTACAAAAATGTACTTTTGTTGTACCCCTAATTCTGAGAGTGTGTGGTGCCTATTTTTCCCCACTCATTCACTTGTGGACAACCTCTAAGTCACCATTAACATTTGGAGAACAATACTAGAACTGAAGGTAGTTTCAACTGACTGCTTTGTTGTTCCAGTAATAGGCAGGTGCAGCAGAAAAGAAGTAAACATGGAAGTCCAGTCATTGATCCAGATCCTTTTGTCTTTCTTTGTACAATCTTGTGAAACATTCAAGTCTATGAAAGCATTTTCTCAGGAAAAAAGGACGAAAACTTGCATACTTTTAGGAGGGACACATCCAAACTCTGATTTATCTCTTTTATTTTTTCATTCTGTTCCGTACACGTTTAGCTTGGCACTCGCTCTTCTGCTTAGCCTCGCACCTCTATCCTGGGGGACAAACGTAGGGAGTCAAGAGTCGACACCAGGAAAGGGGAGTTGTCTGCAGAGAGATGGGAAGACGCAGTGATGTGACTCTGTGCCAAATGTTTACAGGCGAGCTGACATAGTTAGAAGATGGAGAGGGCTGAAATGAGCCTGTCTCTCTCTGCACTCTTAGAGGAGCGAGAGATAGGAAATCTAGGTCATCGCCACTGATGCATTGCAAAGCGAACTTCAAACAAACCTGGCCTTTAGCGCGATGGCTCTCCAAAGCTGTGCTACATGCCATCAGAGACTGATCACCATTTTCTGCCAAGAGCTGCCAAGACATGATAATATGTAAAATAAACACAATCTTTATCTGTCAATCTTTTGGTCTGTTTGTATATGAATCTGGCTTCATATACACAGAGAAGCCTTCTTGGATCAGGTTTTATAACCAATTAGTTGTCCTGTAGTTGGACCACATGCAAGGCTTCTATTTCTCATCTGCCCTTCACTTGGAATTGCCTGAGGGAAGTCTTATCCTTAATCATAGCCTTGGGAATTGTGTTAAAAAGCTTTCTTCCACCATACCATACTCGATCTTTCTATTTCAAGGGCAGCTGTTTAAAATGATAGTGCTGCGTAGGAAAGGGTTCCATTTCCTTTAAGAGGCAGCTCCCTCAAATTGCACCTTCTGACATATTTTTTTGACAGTTTAGAGGGGAAAAAAAAATCATTTGATCATTTATCACTTTAGTTTTTAACAGATTTTACTCATTCATGCTGATGAACAGTTAATGGAGACAGAAAAATGTAACGACTCCAAATAATGGCATTCAGGATGTATCGTTTCCCCTCAAAGACAGCTGCAAAGACAAAATTTGAGTCATGAGTGATTTCAGACCACACATCAGTAGTTTGGATAACTTTTCAACAGCCTTTGCCTGTGTGGGTCTATTCTGATTTGGCTGAGATGTTGCTAGAAACATAAAACGCTGCCATTAGAAATGCATGAGTTTAAAATCCAAATGAACCGAGAGCTGCATTAAAGGGAGAACAAAAACTGCCCCGCAGTTCAGAGGAGACACTGTTTTGTGCTCATCCTTGCAGAATAATTTTTGAATAATATTTAACCTCGTGGTGCATTATGTAAGCTATAATTAATGAATACAAGTCGCAGGATGTGAGTATACTTGTTGTGTATAGGACAAAGTGTTCAATAAATGGTCTTTGCGCATTGCTAACATGAAACACTCGAGTGAATGTGTCCGATGATTGTTTAAATGCTTTTTAAAAATTTTTTTTACATTGCAGCCCGAAAAACAGCTGCAAACAGCGAATTATATAATCTCCACTTTTAAATTCTATTGTGTCTCTTTGCTTAGCTGATTAATATTACATGTGCAAGGGGAGAAAAT
The DNA here is from genome assembly GCF_963969265.1 of Rhamphochromis sp. 'chilingali'. Lineage (NCBI taxonomy): Eukaryota > Metazoa > Chordata > Actinopteri > Cichliformes > Cichlidae > Rhamphochromis > Rhamphochromis sp. 'chilingali'. Next base: position 8,704,791 of record NC_137931.1, on the reverse strand, counting down.
CTAATTGTGAGGTGACAGCAGTGGGGTTAAATTGGGTTTCCTTTTTACTTCATTGTTATAGGAAACAATTATGAATAAATTCAGTCTGAAGTTCCCAAAGATATTTAATCCTTCCTCCAAAGAAAAGGAAAGATGATTGTTTTAAATATCTTTGTAGCCAATTTTCTAAAAGTGAGGTTAAATTTTCCTTAGCTTACAATACAATTTTGTTTATGAAAAGGGCGGAAATGTTAAAAAGCTGTATAGACTACTATCGAGTAAGCTAATACTTAAGTTATATTTTGAGCCAGAAAATTTCAAACATGGTCGTAAGTGTTCATTTTATCAGGTATTCAAAAATACCTGTTGGTAATTTTCCAGGGACTGATTTTAAAGCCTTTTACTTCTCAGTAATTGTTCCCCTTTGGTGACATAAAAAGAATACATGTCATTTCTATTATCAACTATGCTGATGACTTACAGCTTTATGTGTGTATTTCTCCTGGAAGTTGGGTGTTGATTATAATAGGGATTTTAATAGATGACATTGATAATTGCCACAGATTGGGACTAAAATACATGGATTGATATATTACTTCTTCCAAAAAAAATATTCCACACAATTAAATAATTTAAATAATAATAATTTCATTGTGTTTAATTTTTAACAGTTGAGCAGTATTACAAATTCTAACAAGTGATGGTAAAGGCAGCAGCTGCAGTGAGCTGCTGGTTGACAAGTTCAGGGAACAGGCTGTGCTTCTCCTGTTCCTCAGCAAGGAAACCTTTAGTGTGACGAGCTATTCTGTGGAAAACAAACCATGTGTAGCATAAAATTAAATAATGGATACTCTTGACATTTTGGAAAAGGCTTTTTTTCAGCATGGATTTGTTTGTCTACTCTGCAAGGTCTCAACTTTTTGCACTTGTGTTGTATTCATAACATAGCAGGTTTCTGCCAAAGCTGAGATTTTTTCTTTATTAATGCGCGGTCTTTATCTTACATTACAATATAAAGTGGCTTGAGGTGGGTGATATAGAAATAAAACTGAACTGTGTTAAACTGAGTTTAAATTTGAAGCCTTATAAATTTTTACTTTTTTAAAAAACAGATCAGGTTATGACCACATTACGTCCTCCTGTTCTTTGCATTTTTTCGTGGATACAGCATAACAAATTTATTAGACCACCAAAAATCATTTTCTGTAATGGTTGACCCACGTTTAGAAACTAAAATATAATTCTTCTTGTTATCTGTGAATTTTCAAATTGACTGTTTTACAATAACCAACAATACTGAAGCACTGAAGACGACAAATAACAGTTATTTACTTACATTCCTGAAGAGAAAAATGAGTTTTAGGAGTTTAATATTATCCTCGATTAATTTCTGACTCTTTAAAAATATTGATGTTTTCTTGTTTTTATGAAAAATGAATTTCTAATAAATGTGTTAAGCACTGCAAACTTTGTTAAACTGGTGTTGGACTGGTGGCACATTCATTTAGAAGGCTGTTGGTAGAGTAAGTCAAAGATAATTACAGCCAAACAAGCGCCTCACTTTAGGGCTTTCCTCACAATCCCAGAAAGTTCACTAACAACATCCTTATAGGCCGGCTGCTCTCTCTTTAATCATCACTAAAATTACTGGTATGTGTTAACAGCACTTTGGTGCAGGTATTAGCAGATTATTGTCTTTGAAAACAAACCATGGGACAGGAATCTAACATCATGGAAAATATTCACAGCAAAACAGTTTTGCATCAAAGGGTAGACAAAGTAAATGCTCCAACCTTCCCACTTTGCCAACTCAAACCAGCGGCTCTTACTCATCTCTGACAGTCTCAGCGGGGCCATATTTGCCTCGCATAATATCTTAAATTGGATAATCTCATACGTCACAGTCTTCGGATGAGAGCACGGGACTCCCCCATATTGAGTCCTGCTGAGCAGTAGCAAGTTGTGTGATAAAAACCAAGCTCTCCTGCCAGCTGTGTGGGAGGCAAGAAGTGTTTTATAGGAAACAGCAGCTGAATGGTCATTTATTAGTTACATGAGATGCTCACATGATTCCACTTCTATTCTAGTAGGGCTATTATTGGAGATGTTGCCTGACTATAGTGCCACCGAATTTTACTTTGAAGTGGATTAAAGACATCAACTTCAGCAGATTGAGGTGCAGATTTTAAATATGATCTAAGGTTTGACATCAGGCACGTGCGGACCACTTGGGTCTATTTCCATTCATTAAGAGAAGGGAAATATCCGTGTGAAGGCTGGGGGCTTTTTGTTTCAGGGTACTGAATATCTTGATTAGTGCTTGTGATGCATCATTCATAAATCAAAGTGCAAGGCCTGATTCGCCTGGTTATCACTACAAAGCCAAACAGAGCTCATTGGGAATTACTTATTATTCATTCACTCAATTACGTTCTAAACAAGATTTCAGGGAAACATGTAGGACATGGTGAGTAGATCAGACCTGGTGCATTCACATTCCACAGATGCCAGAATAGGCTGGCTTTGAGCAGCATGATCCATCTAACAGAAGCAATAACGTGTGTGTCCTTTGTCAAATCCTTTTAGCCCCATTCGGTCTTAAAATTGTACATTTCTGTGCTTTTCTTGGTTTTGTTTTCTATGAACACAGTGACTCTTATTGAAATAATGTGGCATAATGTCAAGGCTCAGTGCATAATAACCAGCACTGTACTTTCTCCCCAAGCATCCATATCACACACATCCTGAATTTTAATGCAGAGATAGACGATGCTTGATGAGCTGCAATTCAGAATGCAAAGCTGTACAGCAAAAGTTGATGGGCTGGAAGAATAACTAAAGTCTTTTTCATTTTAACTTAGAGAGACATCTCTGAAGAGTAATTTATATACTCCTGGTATTGCTCCTAGAGTAAAAGAAACCAAGAGTTCTTTCAAAATTAGATCATTACCTACAAACAAGTCAATAATCAAATTAACGTGAGTAAAAGTGAGCAGAATTCTCATCGTAACTCAGTTTGTAGACGTGACCAGACTGAGGCCGTTACTGAACTTGGGGTCTGTTTTGTTGGTCTGTCACTGCTCATTTGCTTCTCTGAAAATTAGACATGGACACATAAATTGCATCAAATAAGTAGCAATGTAGTCTTCAGAACAGTTACAAGTAGTCCGTTCCTCGTTGTTGACAAAGCTTATAATATAAGCGTACATATATACATGTACTAGATGTAACTCCAATTCTGAGTATGTACACTCAAGAAAAATGAAATTGGGTGGTTGTTACGTTTACAAGGTTCAAACTTGTAATTTGAACGTAATTAAATCATGTAGGATCTGCATAAAATTTACCCATAAGTGTGACTGTGAGTGCAAATGGTTGTCTGTCTCTCTGCGATAAACTGGCAACCTGTCCAGGGTGTACCCCACCTCTCACCCTATTCCATCTGGGATAGGCCCCTGCAACCCTGGTAAAGATACGAGGATGGAGTGGAAGTTGTTAGAAGTGCATTTAAATTTTATGTTAACCACACTTTAGCTTTTGTTGAACATTCCATGATTCTTTTATGTTTATTCAAAGAGTTATTTTTTTGAGCGTAAGATCCTTAATGCTCTTCAACATTGATAAATGAGGGCCGTTTGTGGCTCTGCCCCGGTAACAATAGAAAATAGTAGCGTTACTGCTTTTGCTCAGTAAATAGTTGCTGCTCAGATTATGTTGCTAGGAGTATGAATGGGTTATTTTTTTGCATAATAATTAATATCTAATATATTTTGATACATAAAGTATATAAAGTATGGATGCACAGTAGACTAGAACCAGACCGACAAAGGACTTTTAAGACTGATATCGATACCGATGTTTGGTCATTTTAAAAATCCGATATTTCAGTATATCAGCCAATCAGTTTTTTTTTCTTCTTTAGGAAACATAAAACATAAACAGATTTTTCTAACATTTGTTATGTGTATTTATTTATTAACTGGTTTATGCCAGTTAATCCGAGCCCTGCTCGGATCAGCTGGCTGTTGTGTTTATGGTGTTACAGACTAGCCTCTGTTGGAGGAAGTATGCAACATCACCACTCATAACATGATCGAAAGATGTTTCTCGTGCCTCTCCTTTGCTTTTCAAATTTGCATTTATGAGTTATTATGAATGCAGATAATTGGAATCGGCCAATAATGTCAGCCCGCTGATAAAGCCATCAGACACTACAGTGGACTGCTTCCTGAAGAGGAAGAACCATTAAAGAATGGCATCAAAGATGAAAAAAACATGGATAAAAAGCAACTCTGGTTGTACTGGACAGATTGTTTTTCTTTTTACAGCTGTTTCATTCACTAAGAGAACCTCTTTTTATATTATGACCTGTCTTCTCTAGACTAAACTTCAATGACCGAGAGCGCAAACACAAACAAGTAGGCCACATTACCAGTCGTCCTACATATTTTTGACAGTGTACAGCAACAACATGTAGATGTAGGTCTTTGAGCCATTACGCACAACGGCAGTGACTCAGTCATCATCTATTTCATTTTTCACACCAGCGTTTATTCACGAACCATAAAATTGTGCATATTTAAATGGCAGAATTTGGATTGGATTTGATTATGGAGTGCAGTCTCGTATAAATACTTAACCTGTTTTTGATTTGACGAACGCAGCACAGAAATTTGAGCTTCTCTCCTGGCTACATCTGTAGAGGATTAAACATTATGTCAAGCTGCACAAACTCTTTGAATAAGGATGTTAAGCGCACAACACTACTTGCCTCAGATATCATGCTTCTCATTCCCACTTCCCCAGTGGATACATATGCAGGGCCTAATTTTCTTCTTGAGCGGCATCATCATCAAAATATGATTGGCCTACAGAGGCCCTCAGACGTCTATGAATTCTGTTTACATGCAGCCTCTTTCTGTCTGTTTTGGAAGGTTGTAATTCATCAATACTGTAATGCTGCATGACTGTTCTTCTCAACACATACTGACATTCAATATGATTTTATTTACACGAGGTAATAAAAATGAATCAACCAATGAAAAAACACTATTATTTGTTAAAAGGGTGAAACAACATCTAGGAATGCAGATGACAAAGGCGCCGCTTTTCCCTGTAGTCTTCTTAAAGGTTAGCATTTGTCTCACCCTCCTTGTCCTCTTTACCTCATTCCTTCACTCTTAAGCTAGTACACATCGTTTGGAAGCATAAAAAAAACTATAGCGAGCTTCAAACACTTCCAGTCAAAGAAAATTCTTTCATCATTTCCCAGCAAAGCGCAGCACTTTCTCTCGACTGCTTCTAGACCTTTCATGCGATCATGCAGAGACTGGGGTTGAGGTGGGTGGGATATGGGTAGTGTTTGGGGGTCCAGCAGGGGTCTGCCAATGGTGCAGTTTGTTTTCTTTGGTTTGATCTGCGATGCCAGAGACTTATTTGTACTCATTTCTGTAATTGGTTTCATTAGAAAAGGGGCTAATTATAAGTTTACCACCGCCTATAAACTAAAGTTGCATCGGCGTTTGCGTAACAGCTTTGGAGCGTTAAGTGTAAAGCAAATTTGTTTTAAGTGTCCAGTCCATTTCTGTGACAAAACTTTGAAGAAATGGCCAAAGACGAGAATTACACAAGTCATCCATTTTTTTTTGCACTGCAACAGTTCCTCCTCCTTAAACTGCTCTTCGTTGTTTCACTGTCACCGATCAATTCACTGCTTTTGTTCGGTTTGCTCGGCCACGTCAGACGAGGCCACTCAGACGAGCTTTATAGTACACATGCATCACGAGTAAACAGTGGCTCCCTGAAAAGAATTACCATTTTGAGCTGTCAGATGTAGGCCAGGAGGACGATAAAAATACCTGCAAACCAGACTCAACGCAACGATTTATTTTTAGAACCTGGGTTCAGTTACTTTTTTTTTTCTTACTCGCATAAGGCTGGAAAGAAATCCGTTACAGGAACCAGGTCCAAGTGGTACTGTGCTATAGGTCACTAAAAATGTGTCTTTTAACGCTATTTTTAAGACGTTTTTGTGAACACGGCTCAACACTTTTGTTAGCGAGCCAGTGTTATACAAGCCCGAACAGTCGAACGGTGCCATGCAGTTTGGAAAAAATGGACTCCTGGGGCTGACATGACACGGAGATTTGACTGTCAGAGAACTCAACATGCGTGGTGCACAAATTGTCTGGTCCCTCTTTGTTTAGTTCAACGGGGGTTCATTGTGACTTTGCAACACCCGATGTGTTGCTTTCTCTCGCGTGCTGAAAGAGACGTACTCTTGCCTCTTTGTGCCTAAACAATACTTCAAGCTGATCTGTGTTCAACAGACTGCGAGGGAGCCAAGCTGCTGTCACAGCCGAGAACTCTGTCGACTTTGTAGGAATCACTCACCCATATTTGGCTGGTGGCCTTGGGGGGGGAAAAAGAAAAAGCATCTTATATTAATGTGCATTGTGCTTTACCAAAAAATAAAGCCTAAAAATAATTTCTTTAAACATTTTGGTATAGAAAATTAATGTAACTGCTCCCTTGCAAGCAGGAGCGCTGTGGATTCTGTTTATCACATTCAAACTTAACGTCAAGTCGTATCCCATTAAATCTCCTCTGGGGAGCTGGACTGAATTGGAGATGAGCGGTGAATTATGCATCGGCTGCATGGTGACATCATCTCCAAAAACACATGCCCATGCATCATCTCTGCATGAGATGAGAGAGGTTATGTCCTTTTTTTTGCTGCAAACTCTGCAACTGGAGAAAGGGAAGAATGCAACTTGCTCTTTGTGAAAGTTGCACATGAAACGAGCGGTCTGTGTCATTACTCAAGCATGGGAACAAATAAAAACGGCCACTATTTGCTCAATGGGAGGGGTCACGCTTTGTTAATCTGTGTGGTAGCTTATAATAACTTTGTCATGTTGAGATGTTCTCCGCTCTGTCCTTTTTAGCACTCTCCGTTTGGTAGGCAGTAATTGGAGAAGGGCTTCGAGGCTTCCTCCAGTGACCTCATTACCCCAATTAAATCTGTAGCCTTCTTTGAAAACAGTCCATCTCGCAAAGATTATCACTCCCAGTCCAAATGAGGTTGAAGCAGCTAAGGAAGCAGGGCTGGGACATATGGTCGGGCTTTTTTACATTTTCTTGCAGTGAGGTTCTTCCTTTTTTTCTGCTCATTTAGAAGGATATTCTTCTTACATTTGAAATAAAAAATTAGTTTAGGACGTTTGGAACGTCATCATTGTTCATCTAGAAGTGTTGCTTCAAAGTTTTTCCAGCGTTATTCTTCAGACCTGTACATTGGAAATGCCGGTCAAGGCCATTGCTACCAGTGTGTTTGTCATCTAACAAACTAGCTAAATTTGTCATATAACTCTAAACCTGATGAAAAATACTGACTGGGATCTGTATTTACAGTAAAGAAATTCACTATTTTATACTTGTAATGAGTGGAAGGGGGAATGATTCCGTCTTCATTTTTTTTAAAACAGTTTTCACCTTTATTTTCTTATGACTGTAATGAAACGCATCCGAGTAATTTTGAGTTTTATAGAAATTTCCAACACTCATCTGGGACTCTCCTCAGCTCTTTCTGGGACAGTGGCGCGGCTGCCCCTCTGTTAGTCTTCCTTGGTCTCTTGTGTTCTGGGGGCCTCTGGATGTCTGGAGTTTTGATCTCCTCCATACCTGCTTCATGCCCTGGAGGACGGGGCATTGGCCCCCCCACACCCTCTAGCAGATCATTACATGAAGGAACCTTTTAAAAAAACAAGTGCGTCCATGCTCACAGGTGTACAGACGGGTGATCACACACACAAACTACACCCTTTTTGGCTCCTACCTCAAAGCACACTGTGTTCTGTTGATCTTATGTGCTGCACAATAATGTTTAATATTTAGTATTTACTGTCATATTCCTCGTGATGTTGTTTATTCTATTACTCTTGTTTTCTTCTGCTTGTTTTCTTTTTTCTTTCTCAACAGGTGATCGATAGATGCATTTTTTTCTCTGCTTATTCTGTTGGTTTTTGTTTTTTGCCCTTCTCCCCCGTCCCCCTTCTCAGCTGTTTCTCTTTCCCTCTTTCTTTCTCCCCTTCTTTCCCCCAGTCAAGTCTGTCCCGTATTCAGCAAGTGAAAATAAAATAAACAATAAAAGGTGAATCAAATGGACCATTACGGCAAGGCTGGGATGGTCAATTTGGTAAAGTAAATCCGTTGGGCATCTTTCTTCGCCTTTAGACAATAATTCTGATGGCAAAAGAGCCAAACGGGACAGGCAATAAAAAATAAATAAATAAAAAAAAAGAAGTTTCCAGCACTCAGTACTCACTTGGGGCCACTTTTCATCGCTTCGACTGTTAATGCACAGTGTACACGTTGTCATTTTTCGAATATGCCAGGTAGAATTCCAGGATAGTATCTTCTTAGAATCATCTCCCATAAATCCTCTTCCAAGAATCACCTTCCCGGAAGACAAGAGATTGTGCAGAGAAACAATATTTATAGAACATCCTTTTACTTTTGTTTTTGACTGAGCTTTTAGCTGGAGTTTGAGCAAGTCTCAAGCTACACAGTGAGAGAAATGATGATGCTCTCAGTTAAAATAAACCCTTTTCTCTTTTAGAAAGCTTTTTCCTCTCATCAATAGTAGACTTATCTACGGAAGCTTGTTTCCAGCACTGAAAAAAAAAGTTACCATTCATATCTCAAGGCTAAAAGGGCAGGTGGCTAATGGCCAGTGTAGGGCGTCTAAAAATTTTGAGTTAACAGTTGAAATTTTCTCTGCCAGTCAGGAAGTACATACTTTCCTTGTTACCTGGAAGCAGAAGGCATCAGCTGTTCAACAGTTCAACATGAACGCAATTTATGATTCAAGGAAAGCACGTCTTTCGCAGAGCTTCCTGGATGGTAGAGCTAACTAGAAATTTTAAGTTATGGATGGTATTTTTTTTCTTCAGTGCCGGAAGCAAGCTTCCATACTTCTACATTTCAGTTGTTACTGAAGTGATAGCAGCAGAGAATGTTCGGCTACAGTCTCATGGCAACTCTTTCAGTTGTTTAGGGACTTCAGATGTCTGTCTGACTACTGATTGATCCTACGTGTGCCTTAGACTGTGTCAACCGGGGGTCTGCATAAAGGGAGATCGTCCAGAATTTCCAACAACTCTTACCTGGGAATAGGAACTACAGAAATCACTGCTCTTATGAACAATGGAAGGCAATCATCACAAGCAATTAATACATGCACAGGTTGGACCCCTTCAGAAACCCATAAGAGCTGCTGTAATTCTAGCATAGCATAGATTCAGTAAGGTGCTGAAAAAGTTTTTCAGATATTTTAGCCTATACTGATATGATAGAATCACACAGTGATGCTACAGATTGGGTGAATACAAATTTTATTCACTTAATCTATCACACACACACCACTAGATACATCAAGGGCACCAGAGTTCAGTATCTTGCTCAAGGACACTTCAGCACGTGGACTGGAGGAGCTAGGAATCGATCCCCAACCTTCTGATTGATAGACAACTGGCTGTATAGACCCATAGCCACCCACATACAGCACCTGGTATTCCCAATTAGTCTCCCAGCTAAGTATTAACACAGCCCAACTCTACTTGGCTTTCTAGATCAGACAAGATTAGAGATTCTCAGGGTGGTATGGCCATAATCCCGCACATTCCACCACATCCCAAATGTATGCTACTGGACTGAGATCTGGTAAATGCTAACATGACCAGTCTCAATGATATGTTCAGGACTTGTCAGACGAGACAATGTTTGTTGAATCCTCTTGTTGCCTCTGTGAATGGTAACCTTAGTTTCCTGTTCTTAGCTGTGGCCGGTGTGGTTTTCTGCTGCTGAAGCCCATCTGCTTCAAGGTTCAATATGTTATTGTCATGTTTGCTGTGTAGCAGGCAGGAGATTGGACCCAAATGCAGGACTCTCAGGACACAGAGGGATGAACTAAAGGAGGCAGCTTGTGCTGTGAAAAACTCGAATACAGGACACAAAAAACAAAGCATAATGGTAAAAATGGTAAATGGCCTGTATTTATATAGCGCTTTTCTAGTCCCTAAGGACCCCAAAGCGCTTTACATATCCAGTCATCCACCCATTCACACACTGGTGATGGTAAGCTACATTGTAGCCACAGCCACCCTGGCACTGACAGAGGCGAGGCTGCCGGACACTGGCGCCACCAGGCCCTCTGACCACCACCAGTAGGCAACAGGTGAAGTGTCTTGCCCAAGGACACAACGACCGAGACTGTCCAAGCTGGGGCTCGAACCGGCAACCTTCCGATTACAAGGCGAACTCCCAACTCTTGAGCCACGATAACTAGAAGCTAGCAAACTAAGGTCTAAGGAAACTATAAACTAGGAGCTATGGAAACTCGGAACACGGATCGAACACACAGCACTAAAGGAGGCACGACATGACAACTAGCATGGAAGACTGAGGACTAAAATACACGGGCAGTATAACGAGAGGATGGCGAACAGGTGGAAACACAGCTGGGACTAAACAGACATAAAGAGACAGGAGGAAGCAAAATTAGATGCCTTTACGTAGGATAAGGAGTATCAAAATAAAACAGGAAGCATGAGACATAAGCAGACTTGACACGAGACGTGGAAACATGACAGGCTCAGAACCAAGCACACAACACTAAGTGAGGAGAACGGGAAAACCAAACCTTCACTAGAGACAAGACACCAGGAATACAGGAGACAGTTATACACTCAGAGATGCTCTTCTGCAAACCTTGTTTGTAATGAGTGGCTATTTAAGTTACTGCTGCACTCCTATCAGCTCCAAGCAGCTTGACCGTTTGACCACTGGATATTTTCTCATTTTTGGACCAATTCCTATAAAGCCAGTGACATTAAAGATTGTACATGTGATCCTATAAGAAGAAACTGAACGTACTCCTTTTAAAGTATTCCGCTTCAAGATATGATTGAGATTTTGCTGCTTTTTATTTACTGGAAATATTTTACTTTGTTGAAAGGATTCACTAGTCTGAGAGTTTTTTTAATAAAGAATTTTGTTCAAAAATGCACAAAAAAACCTTCAGATTTTGACTTTAAACAAGTCTCTCAAAGTTTCGCAGCAGTTTCTGATTCCATGTTTTTGAAATAAAAGTTTTATAAACAGAGTTGTATTTTCATGTAGCTTATCATTTAATACAAACACCTGACAAGTATTTCCATCAGTAGATGTGTCATTGGAGCAGTTTAAAGCTTCATACCGATGCTATCAAGAGGAACTGTATTTTGAGAGACTTGGAAACCAGCTCTGCTTTGTGCTCTGTGAAGTTTTTGAGTTTGTGAACTGGGATTTGATCATTATCCTTAAAGCTATTTAACTTGTAGATGAGCAAAACTGAACATCCCAAACGTAGTAAGGAGAAATTTAACGAGTCTACATTACGACTCATAAGAGAGATGAAAAATATGTCCATTGAGTCTTTGGTTTATCTGCGAAATTATTGTATCACCAGTCCACTGATATTCCAGGCTCTCACCCAAATCCTCACATTGGCAGCAAACAATCAACCCTCTCTAGACACTAAGTCCTCAAAGTTGCACACTAACCGGTTGAGTTGAGGGCATTTGCGGACGCAAACCTCGAATAGAAGTTGGGTGAATCAATGCAGTGTTTGTCCACTTCTTCGCTCATTAAGGAGCCTCTATTCACATCAGGATCTGGATATGACAAAGAAAGCTCACAAGTGCACACTTTCAGTCCGAGAAGGGTGGTTTTTCTCCTCCTCAAAGCCCTCCCCTCATCGAAATTCGCCTCACAGAAGTGCAGTGCCAGAGGCCAAAGTCTTGACAGGGGTAGCCCAGTGAGGGGGAAATCAAACGAGTCCCTTTTTTTTCTGACTGCCTGGCCGACAGGGAGGCCTGCTTACCTACAAGTCCTTAATCTGAATCCCACCCTTGCAGTTCTGGAAGGATGGCGGGGTAGCTCTACTGTCTATTCATCATCTTTAGTGATTCAGGGTTTTGTCTGTTACCCGTTTGGATTGGAGTGAATCCTTGGTTATTCATAAATACCAGTAATACCTGAGCTGCACAGACGGAAATCCTTTCAGGCTTTTCAGCAGACTTGTCACATTCATCTCAGTTTACTGTTAATATTGAGCAGCAGAAAGATGGTGATAAATATTGATACAGTGGAATGAATACTGATGTCAGATGTAGATATATCACATTGTGATAAAAACTGAGACATCTCTTTATATATTTTGTTGTATTTAAAAGTGCGTTTTTAATAGTCAGTGTAATGAAAACTGGAAACATGATTGCCTACAGAAGTCTACCAGAAGCAGACCAGGAAAAAATAACTGGCTTGGTGGTAATAGGCACAGCATGTATAGCCCCTTCTGCTGGAAATGAAGATATGGTTTGTGTTAGGTCATGCGTAGCTACTCTGCATAATTATCCAAGATTTCGGCAAAGATTTCTGTCTTTAACCATTTTAAATTATTCTGCATTACCAGTCTTACAGTCGTGGATATAAATTCCCTAAAAAGGAAAAAAGAAGCAGAGGACTTTTACTTCTTCATCCTTTTGCAAAAACTGTAAAGTCAAAATCTACTTTTCAAAGTTTGAAATCATTTCCTCATGACAGGCTCTGATTTTCTGACATGCTTCTCTAAATTCACAGGAAATATACTCTCATTTTAGGTTGCAGAGAAATGAGCTGTGTTAATATTCTTTTTGCATTTTTTCTTAAATATTCATGTGGACATAATATTCACTAATTTTCCCCATATCATGGTGGTCATTTAATCAGCTACCAACGACCAATATTAGACACTAATATTACACATTTGCCCTTCAGTGACTTGCTAAAGACAGCATTTTTATAGTGCATTTCAGAGCTTTTCTGTTATTTCCATTGGGCGGCAGTGCGTCTATCCTCAAACTTGAGCTTCACTGCATTACCCGTCTGCCTGCGCACTCTACTCACAGCATAAGCCGGCGAAAAAAGTACTCTCTCCACATTTGTGTTTGTTTGTCGAAGCAGGCGCATAATGAGGATGATTATCCTCCCGTGCGTATTTTGGTGAGCTTCTGCCAGTGCGCCATGTGGAGGATGAGGACTCCAGAGGACCGCAGGTCTGAGAGAAAGCAAATGTCAAGGCAGACAAAATAAGAGAAAATAAGAGTTGTTCTTCAAAATAAAAGCAACTCTGGGGAAAGGGAAAGAGTGTCGAACTTGCTCTCGATCACAATAACGAGGAAAGAGGGGAAGAAATGGGCAGAGGGTGCAGTTCCACCGGATCTGTGCTACTTCTTATTAATGTAAATACACTGTGACACAGTGTATGGAGCTTTTAGCTACACCCCACAATTCTTACTTAGACCCACGTGGGTCATTCAGCCAGCCCTTCTTCTTTTTTTAACCGCCAGTGCGCGCTCGACTTTTATGTTGAAGGGAAATCTCGTCGTGTCCTGTGCTGCTTGGGTTCAATTGTCCTCACTTGACGCATCTGGTGTCGGTACAGCGGCACTGAGAGAGAGAGAGAGAGAGAGAGAGAGAGAGAGAGAGAGAGAGGAGGCTTCTGGTGTGCCTTTTTTCTGCACATCACTTTGGAAATTCGCTCTCGCGCAGTCGTGCTTAAAGCTGAAAGCTCACCTGCCGGGCTTCCGTGGCCGTGAGCCGCCGTGCAGCTGATTTAACAGGATAACCAGACTAATTGCCTCTCCCGATCTTGCCCTTGATTGATTTCCGTCGAACATTCTTCCAATCACTGTCATGATTTTCTTCTTTCCTGCTGTTTGAAAGCGACCGGCTGCAGGTGTTTTTTGTTTTTTCTTTTCTTTTTTTGGTTTTATTTTTGCGCTCCAATTTGCGCCAGCGAGGACTGGCAATATGTAATTTGGGGACAGACACTGCGTTTTTCTTTTTTTTCTTTTTGGAGAAGTGGACTATCTCTCTCCTGGAATTCCTTATTGTATTCTATTTTTTTTAAACCCTTTCTGCTTTACTCTGTCGACCGGAGCAGATTCGGATACACCGTGATGGTGTGGGGCTATTAGAACTAACCACAAAGTGTACGCCATCATTTGGAAACTGCTTGTTGGTAAGTTAAATGCAATTGTTTCTTTGGCCAAAGTTGGACCATGCTGCCCCCCGTGGATCTGTTTAAACCCACGATTCGTTTTTGTCACTGACATTTTCATGTTCTGTGCGCGCACACGATCCTCCTGACTATCTACCACCTTTAATAAACGGAATCCCAACACGCAGCGCTTAAATGCGCATTTTTGGATAGAACGCATTTGTCCCGCTGTTACGCGTAAATCCCAGAGGCTCCTTTTTTTATTTTATTTTTTTATCTTTAGAGCCTCCTCTGTTGTGTGGAGCTGTTCACGGCTGCAGTACGGCAGTAGAAGTGGACCGCTGAAAGTCTTCTTCTGTATCCTTCATTCAAAACGTAACTATCCGAGCGGATTAGTCCGTCAGCGCACACCAACTGTTCTTTTTACGCATTCTTCTTCTCTCTCTTTTCCCCTCCTCCTTCTCGACGTTAATTGTGTAACACTGTGCGCATTTGCACATCTCTCCGGTGCGTCAGCATGCGTGCGTGTTTTGTGTACGTGCGCCTGTGAAAGTAAGAGAGCACGATCGTGTGTTGGTGGAGGGGGGAAATAACGTGTGCCAGAGTGAGGAGGGATGGGAGTAGAACCCAGCCGTAGTTATATTTCACATTATTTCTGCTGAGTGGTTGCTTGGCAAGTCAGCTCTCTCTGTGCTTCTCCTCCTTTTGCCTGCTTCCCTCCTCTGGGTGGATGGATGATGGTTTATGGTTGTCCAGATGAATGTCTGAAGCTCCAGTCTGGCTCTGACCAGAGTGGAGCTGGTCGTGGTGGTTTGGCTTTTACCCACTGAACATATTTGAGAATCAGGAAAGTGATACTGATGTAAAAGTTAGAACAGATGCTGGCGTAAAAAAAGAAATGCATAAAATCCATACTCCCTCATCACTCCCTACACATGAGTGACAGAAGGCTCTGTAGCCTTACAAGCTGTATGTCACCATTTTTTTCCCATCAAGTAACAACTGCTGCAGCCATGCTTTTTTTTCTTTTTCTTTTTCTTTTTTTGCAAAACCATAGCACGCCATAGCCCGCAGGCAGTGAAATCCTTACTTCCAGACAGCTCCTCAGTCTTGCAAAGGCATTTTCTAATTCTGTTAACAGCATCATTGCTTGCTCCAAAACCTCCTTGCATCATGATTTGTTCATAATCTTTCCCCTTCAGTTTCTCCTAAACGCTCTGGCACATGTCTTCCTTTGCCTTGTGGTATTATTTTATTATTATTATTTTTAAATCCCGACATATCGGGTTAATCTTGACCACGAGCGCAACCGGTAGCACATGAATTAATAGGTAAGTGGCAGCAGCCACTTAACAGAAGCCCTGCAGCTACATATTGAGCTGAGTCAAGTGCTTTCACACCGAAATTGATTTAGACGGAGATTATGTCATCCAGCGTTAGCACTTTTTTCTCCTTTTTTAGAAAAAATGCTGGTCAAGTTTACCCAGCAGCACTGAACTCCTCTTCTGACGAATCAAGTGTAGCTTTAAAGGATATGGTAATGAAGTGATTGAAGATGTTGTTTTCATTACTTGGAATCCTTCATCAGGGCTGAATTACCAGGTCAACCGATTCAAGGTGCACAGACAACAGCGAACATGAGTTTTTCAGTACAAATAATTGGATTTACATCCCACTGATTCATAAAAATGAACCTTTAACATGTTTAATTATCTTATCTAACATTTTTAACCCTTATCCTGCAAGTACCACCCATCTAGCAATAAAACGAGGTAAAACGAGCCCCAACATGCATTTTGAAATGCCACCTGATCCCATTTAGCTTCCCCTTCTCTCTCTGCTCGACAGGAGAATCTGAAACCATTACAACTTTTTCCCCCCTCCCCTTCCAGTCTTGATTGATACTTTTAATTTTCAAGGAGCTGTCACCGAGGCCTATTGGCCTTGGCTTTGCAATCAAGAGGCAGACAGTCAAAGGCTTTCAAATGAAAGAGTTCATTAATGCGGTGGGAAATAAGAGTTGTCTCACTGTAGAGTATTGGCTCTGTGGTAAGACTGATTGGAGCAATTGATGAGGATTTGTGAGCAGGAATGCTGGTGTGGAAGCTGAGAGTGGGCCACCTCAATCATGGCTGCTAAATGACATTAATAGGACTCAAGGGGAAATGGAAATACTGAGAGGCGATCCAGCTTGCGTATTTATGCCCGCGTGCGACTGCGCGCATACGTTCAAATATCACAGCTGGAGCTCGAACAACCTTCCATTCCTGCTAAAGTTATTAGCTGCTGTGGAATCCAAGAAGATGTGGGCTACATGCATAACAGATGAGCCCTCGGTTAAATCTTTCTCAAAATCCAATTCCCCTCGAGATGAGATTCCTCTTTCCCCGCGCCTTGTTCCATTTTCCGTCGCAATCATTGGGCATCGATCTGATTCAGAGCTATTTATTTTTGTTGCTGCCGTCACGTCGTGAATTGACAAGTATGGTAGATCAGGTAGATAACAGAGTGTCTGGGCATGGTGCTTCGCCCATTTCAAGAAGAATCATGACTTGTGACTACAAGAGAAAATCTGCCTTTGAAGCAGTTAGATGTGGCTAATTTGGTTTGTGAACTTGAGGGACAGTAAAAACTGGTAGTATCTACTTTACATATAAAGGCCTTAAAGTATCTCTATATAATGTAATAACTCTATATGATGTCTCCTCTTTCCATAATGGAAATTATTTGGAGATACTTGATTTCCTTGTTTGGAAATTTTTTCTGAAACCATGGAGCTTTTTGCAGATTAATTCAACTAATGTGCTTAGAAAGAAATCAGCCACGACAGCTAGTATCTGTAATTTTATTGCAGTATCGAGGCCAAATATATTGGTTTCATGCACAACGGCTTGATTAATATGTTAGTTAATTAGTATATTCGTTAAACAGAGATAAAATTAGAGCATGCAGTGACAGTCACCGGTTCTCAGCGATGAAGGTTTGCAGTGCGAATGAGGTCATAGCAGCTTGGAGATGGACTGCGGCATCATCAGAACTCCCATTGACCTTATATTGTCTTTTTAGACCTTTTATACCCCAAATAGTTGTGATTTTGACTGTGTCTGTGCTTGATAAATACAGTCACTGGAAGCCTTAAGATTTGTTCATTGCTCGGTTCTACTTGTGGGTGGGCTTCAATCAAATAAACATCTTCCTTAGAATAACAGCAGAGTGACTGGTTGAGAAAAAAACTTTTTTTTTAACATGTTTTACTAATTTTGTAAATGGGAAGTTCATTAAAGGGGGCATATTATCGGTTTCCTTAACTTCTGTAATCTCAGCCAGAGGATCAGATTTCCGACTGCTCTAAATGCTCATTTTAAGACAGTTTTTAATACTCTTGGCTCTGTATGATGTCAGAGAGAGTGCATCTACCTAATACACTAATCTCAGGCGCACAATTTGGGCTGTTTAAACCCTAGAGACCGTTTTTGCACTGGTGGATGGCATTGCGCACCGAAAGTGGTGTTACATCTGGTGGTGAAGTCGAGCTAAGATGTCGTTTTAGATCATAGGTGTCAAACTCTGGCCCGCGGGCCAAATTTGGTCCGCAGCCTAATTACATTTGGCCCGCGAAGCCATACCAAATTACTATCAGAGCTGGCCTACTGGTATTATACAGCTAATATATATATTGTTTAGTATTAAGCTTTGCTTGTTCGATATTCAGTTTTTCAGCAAAACGTGTTTGAGTCCATAAGAAAAGATTCATTCTTATATCTGGAGGAATAAATATGTTTCAATAAATATTAACGTTAGCCCGCGACTTTGTTTCAGTTTTGAATTTTGGCCCACTGTGTATTTGAGTTTGACACCCCTGTTTTAGATGCTCTTACGTAGATTCAACCTTTGTAACATCATGTGTATAGTTGTGTCAGTTGTTACCGCCACTGCAATGATGTATCAGCGCAGAATCTTAAATTCAACTCAAAAGGAGACTTTCTGGCGAAAACCTCCACAACAAAAAAACCTCTTCAATTTCTTTTCTTCCAGTTTTGATGTCTTCTACTCTTGTACTTGGTGACTGACACCTATCATTTGGCAGAATACTGCAGTGAGCACGTGCTCAGCGCCACTATAAATGGCAGCATGGCTGTGCAACCACCATTAAAATGGTCCCTATAAGTGGTGAGGAGTGGGAGCTACAAAGGCCTGCTATAGACAGTTAGAACTGAGGGGTGGCATCAAGGCCCAGTATTAGAGAAAGATCTAATACTTTTAAATGTTATTCATGCAGACCTGCTTGAGTGCAACCCAAGAATGAAAAATAATGAGCTGGAAATGAGGATGACAGGTTTTGATGGGTTCCAGCTTATTATGTAGTGATGTAGTTTGGTGCCCTTGGTTTGGATCATAATAGTTGATGCTGGAAAATCAGTGAGCAGAATTTCTTGGTTTTATACTTGAAATCTGCAAATCCAAATCTTTTGATTTGTGAAATTTTACAGAGTAACTGTTTGCTACTTACTGTAATTTAAAAAAACCCAAAAACACTGTCCTACGACATAATATTTGTCATCACCTGGCTGGTGGATCGCAGTTCTGCTACATCTGTTCTGGAGCACAGCAGTCCATGGTTGGCATCATTTTATACGGTTGAGTAACCGTCATCATGTAGGTTACGCGAGGCCAGATCAAAGAGTTTGACAGAAGTAGTGTGCAGTGCTCTCGTTTTTGTCTCCAAATAGTTTTCATGCAAAGAAAATCACCCTTTGAGTCCACAGTCGCATGAGGATGGCAGACCAGGCTGTATGGAAAAATAAATGGTCTTCAGAATTGGGTCCCGCATTCACTTCATGGCAGTTGAGCCCTGGGCGCGCCCTTTCCTGCTGTTACTCAGCAGAGAGGTGTCATAAACAATGGACTTGCTTGCAAATCATTTTCATGGCCACCCATTTTTTTCTTTTTTAGACCTTTATCTGAATGCCTTCATGTGTGGATGTGAATTGAGCTGAGTGTCTGCCTCTGCCATGCTAGCTTTATTTACTTTCTGCATTTCGAACAGAAAAATGCCTCAATAAAAAGATGGTAATGGCATCATCTCTAGCTGTCTCTTTGCATTGCTCTTAAAAAAAATCCCACACATATACACATGAGGCTGTCCTGCATTTGTGTGCTTCTATCAATGGTGGTGGGGGCGGAATCAAAGAATAAAGCTGACCCGAATCAAATGAAATCTGAAAGTGTTTATTTCCCCATTTGTTACAGCAGAAAATAAAAGAACTTGGGGTCAGCCACAGTGTAGCATGCCCCCGAGCTAAAATGTTGTGCTGGTCAATTGTTACATGGGTAAAATGGAAAGGAGGCAGCGAAATAGTCGTGTTGCACTTTCTCTGATGAAACAGCCATCCGAGGCGTGATCAGTTACCTCAATATACGGTATTTTTCTTTGCTAGAGGCAACTGACGTCGAAAATGAATGTTTTTCCCCCCACTTTTTAATCAGCACTAGAATGAGAAGCCTATTGCTATAAGCAAGAGAACAGAATTATCATTTTCATCCTTTCTTTTCAGCCCCACTGTCATCGCGCCATGTCTGGAGGTGATCCTCTGAGACCCATCCAGCCTAGAAAGATGAAGTTGATGTGTTTTAGATAGCTTTTAGAGAGATGTGGATAGAGGATGGAAATTGCATGCCAAGGGAAGCAAAATGAGCAATTTTTCCTCCCATTTCCCTTCGTCTCTTCATAGGATCTGTGCTTACTCATTCATGAAGGCTTTGTTGTGACACTCCATACATTGGTGTGGCGATAAAAACAAAAAAGTCGTACAGGATGCCAGTTGGGAGGAGAAAAAAAGGAAGCCAGGCTGCATTATTTTGCAGGATAAATGCATACCAGAAGAGAAATGGCTCTTTAATGTTATCAAAACACTATCACAACTAGCAATCTGTATTCACATTTTGACCTGCACTCTAAGTGGCTGGTGTCGAGATATTCAGAGCATTTTTACAAACCAATTTAGGACGGTCTCAGCAACAGCAGCAACGAAAGAAAATACTCATGCTATAATATACAGCAGCTACTCGAGTGGGAGCCGTGGCCTATTTGCATACTCCGTGTAAATGCACACATGGCTACCCCTCGGTAGGAACGCTGAGAGTGTTTGCGCCAAATTCTCCCCTCTGAGCCAGGCGGGAGCTTAAATAGAACAGCTACGTCTAGGGATTAACAGTGAGTGAAATCAAGGAGCGCTTCATTAGCAGTTCTTCATTAGCCACTTCACATGAGACCCGGGGCAACATTGTATTTACAGCTAATTTTAAACCGATATGTCAAGCTGAGGGCAACACGTGCGCGGTGAACTTTCTTCGGATCAATTCGGGTGTTTTTAGCTTTGTGTTGAGGTTATTCATTTTTAAGTGTAAAATTCCAGCGCTACAATGTTGTTACATTAAACATCATGATGTGATATTACACCTGCCGCTGAGCTCACAACATGGCATTCATACTATTAATTAAACCACTGAGTGTTTGTTATATAAAAGTAATTAAAGGATCGGGTTAAACTGGGTCAAACCCACTGGAGCTGAGTTCCTGACATGCCAGAGATCAGCTCTGTTTCCTTCATTATTTTACCATTACAAAGCCACTCGTACCACAACAAACAAATACAGAATGTCACCTGATTTTTGGGGGGATTTCTTTTTTAAAACACCTCTAGTTACTCAGATGTGTGTGACTATCAATCCAGTGCTGTGCAAACGTCTTCATTTCTTTGTATTTTGCTAGGAAAATAGGAATCAGTGTTACTGTGTTGAGGCAAAAACACAGTTTTTGTAATTGTAATGAGCTTGAACGTCAATATTTGGTATGACCACCTTTATTCCATAACACAGGTTGAACTGAAAGAAGCTTTCTTGTCATTTCTTTAAGTAGTCTTCAGGAATAGTTTTTGGGTTTCAGTCCAGTTCTTGTGTAATTTGCAATACCTCAACCTGTCCCGTTTCCCATGTTTCAGAAATGCTTTTGAATTTTCATAAGGACCCATGTACTGTGAGCAGTAAATGGATCAACTGAAGGGCTAGATGCACATCCTTGGTCCTGTCTCAGGTCTTTGCTGGATTTTGTCCTGACGCTGTCAATCCGTGTTATCGTCTTTTGCATCGTTCATAGATTCAACTAAAGTAAATGGGAACATAAGATGTGTTTTTGCAACAGGCAACTAATAACAAAGTGCATAAAGATGATATTTAAATTTAATTCTGTGCTAAGTTGTCTGTCATGTGTAGACATATCAATGATTCATTGAGTTAAGTGTCTGTTTTATGCTTGAATGAATCATAGATCTAGGTTAAGTGGCTTAACAAACAACAAACATTCCTCTGAAAATGATCAGGCACAAAGACTGAGCTGAAAGTGAGTAGAAAAGCAGCTAATGGCCAAAGAAAAACTTTGAAAGACCTTCAGAAAGCCTGGAAAACCATTTTTAAGACCACCAAAAAAGACAAGACAGTTTGGCTTCTTGGAAGCAAAATATAAAGAAATCGGGGATGACTCAAGACTCTCGTACGTTACTGTACTTCAGATTGATTATTTAAATCATCAGACTTTGTGTTGGGATCTTACAGAATTTTATCTGTCTCGATGATGTTCTGCACAGCAAACAACTGAGCTGTTAGAAATTCATGTTTTCAGTGAAAACACTGGGAACAAAGCAGTCATGCTGACGACGAATCCTGCACCAGCAGGGCTGTTTTTTTTCTCCTTCCTTTTTTTCTGGTATATTAAGTGGGTTATTACAGGGAGTTTTCCTGTTATGCTGCTTAAATGCAATATTTGCAGTACTTTCATTACTGCGAGCACAGAACTCATCTAATCACTGAAGTGAATAAAAAAATAAAGCTACAGAAAATCTGTCTAATAATGAAAACACAATTAATTACACTGAACCCATAATTTGCTGCACTGATTCTTTGTTGGGTCAGTGCAAAGATTCATTTTCTTCTACTTATGTATGACAGTATTATCAGTGTTTCCCAAACCATCAATTGTATGTAGATGTTAATTAAAAAATACGACAAAAAAAGCAAATCACGAAATATAAATGAGTAGAAATGATTGGTTTATGTAGGTTGGCCTTTTTCCTTAAAAGTAATTAAGAATACACTTACACTCAAGTAAAATATATTATCATCTGATAATTTGGCACGTCTGACTCTGAGATTTTAACGCCGTGGAATTTGTTTCTTTGTAACTTGTAAATTGGTGTTTAGAGACTGTGTCTGAAACGGCGTCTTTGTTATTCTGGACAATGCACATCCACAGAACACAATGTGTGTAATTTTTAGTGGACCTACTTTCTTTTAAAGAATTAGCCCCCACTTTCACTGTGTGCAGTGGGTCCTTGAGCATCAAGCCCACTAGACTAGGGTTCCCCTTTCTCACAAATCCCAATGTAACCCCTGCTGAAAGGGTAATTTCACACACAGCCAGAGTTAATGTTCAGTCAAAAACTGCAGTGCGCGTGCGTGCGTGCGTGCGTGCGTGTGTGTGTGTGTGTCTTACACATACAGGTAAGAAGATGAAACTCAATCCATGAAATCCAGGTTTAGTATTATTTGAGGCTGAAGGCTTATCACATGGCTTACAGTATAAAGTGCTTTGTAACAAATGAAAGAGTTATTCAACTCTATTGTAGCTTCTATTTTTTGGCCTCCATAGTGTTATGTGTCCAGGTTCTCAGTTTCCATTCTCATGAATACTTTGGGGGAATTTCTTAACATTTTGCATGAATGTCCCCATGAAGCCAAGGATGAACTTAGACCACTATTAAATGATAAGGTTATAGTAACCTCCCATATCGCACATTCATATGTAAATACTGACAAAATGTGTCACATACATCTGTGACAAGAGCTGTCCAGAGAATCTTCTTCTTGTTGTGTCCACAGTGTAACCTTAGAGTGTCACCAATCATAGTAGGGACAGTTTCTTTTGTTTTCCTACAACAAACTATTCATAGCCATATGAAGTTTGATGGCCAATCTCAGAATACCTCCACGTGAGTTATTATATGCAGTGAGACTTATTGTATTTTTAAAATATTGTGCTTCTTGGTTTTGGTTGGATGTTTTGAGGGTTTTTTTTCTTAACCATTGAAAGAATTCTGCAATCTTCCAGGGTCTTTCAGGTCTTTTGGTCCTGCCTTATTTCTATGAATGCAACAGATGGTTGCATCGCTTTTTACCTCATACTGATTGCTCAAGGGAACATCTAACAGTTCAACACTTGAAACGAACTCCACATCCAGGCCTCACCGGGAGATGAAACTCGTCAGTCAGTTGTTCAGTTAATTTTGAGCTTCTCAAAACAGTGGACTGTGTATAGAAATGGTGCCAATTCCTAGTCAATGCTATAGTTTTGTTAAACCTCTTGAATGAAAGTTTGAAGTCTTTACTGAAATTGCGTATTGAATGCATGATTTTAAAATTCACTGTGACGGGCCCTAGAGGTAACATTAAAAAGGAAAAAAAAACCCCATCATTGTCTAAAAACTTATGAATCTGATTGTATAAAACTGGCAGAATTCTGATTACCTTAATTTAAGGTAATGACCTTATCTCCTTAGAATGAAAATATTTTTATTGCACACAATATGTAGCACTTAATGAAAGTTAAAGTGCTAATTAAGTCAGTTGAAATGTTGTGAGGGGGGTTTCACTTTTTTAACTGAACAAAAGTTATAGAACTGTGATTAAACCAAGTCACACAGCATGCATAATAATTTGAAGTTCTGCCAAATGCCCTTCACTATTGGTGCTACAAAATTAATGGACAAGAACAACAAGTTTATCCATCTATTTGCTTCCACATTCTTTTTCAGGGTCGGGGGGCGCTGGAGCCTATCCCAGCTGTCTTGGAGTGAGAGGCAGGGTACACCCTGGGCCGGACAGGTCGCCAGTCTGTCCCAGGGCAACAAATAAAAACTGATTTGGGATTATGCTCTATGTTACGATGTCTGTTTTTAAAATATTTCTCAGCATTTTGTGACATTAATAAAATATGTATTAGTATTGACCACTTTGCATGAAATAGCAATCGTACTATCCTCAGTTTGATTGCTATGCAAATATTACACATTTTCATGACACAATAACATACCTCCAATACATGTAGTACTTTCTGGCAAAAGATGAGCCAAGCGAAGCTGCAATGTTGCACAGCTCAGCACTTTCTCCTCTAATGTTGATGTCAGCAAGGCTTAAATAATAGTTGGTGCAAGGAAGGTATACTAAGCTAATTTTCAAGTTACCTCTTATGATTTTCTCAGTGTTCTTGCATGTACTACTGTATTATGTGAGGTCTGAAATTTAAAAACAATCATTAATTGGTATTTACAGTTAAACCCAATCCAGTTGTAGCTGTGGCTGGGCAGCATCATCTATATATCTGAACAAAACAATTGCAGTAATAATCTGGTCCCCAGGTTGGCTAATGATAGTCATAATTTTATGCTGCAAAGGCATCTGTTGCATTAAAGCTGTTTGGGGGGGGTGGATTACTGGAGCCAGAGCTGTGCTCTTTTTCCCGAATCCTGGACAAGACCCACAGAGACCAGCTCTCAACAGGGTTCTTGATTTATGGGCCACTTTGCAAGAAGGGCCTGGGGACGCAGCACTCCTTGTCCTCCGATATTGAATCTCGGCTGCCTAGCATGGAGATGTGGGTCGTCTGTTATGGTGTGAAAGCTTATTTGCATTGTGCCGCTCAGCTCTCAGTGGTAGCTACAGCATGTCTGCTCGCCTTAGCTCTTAAGTTTATTTTTGCTCTCGGGGCTGTTTGTTTCAGATGCGAGAGGGACATTTTTAGAGAAAGGTGCACTCAAGACAAATTGCTTTCACGTTTGGGTTTGTGTGGTTATATATGATACGAACTTATATGAAAATAAACATTTGCTGAGCACCAGTCCCCTAAGGTGTCTGCATTGCTATACATTTAACCATTAAAGCAGACATACTGTATACTGACTATTCTAATCAAATAATTTCAAAGCCACGTGCGGTGTATCTTCACATCAATTATTATCCTTTGCACGGTGCATCCGTCAACGATGAAAGTCAAAGTACTTTCAAGCAGTACACAGCCTCTATACACAGTCAGATCAATTGGCTGTACAATTTGAAACACATTCTTTGCTAGAAGAAAGACTTTGATTATTTGTTCAAAGGCTTTGTTTTGTTTTCTTGCTGTTGGCTGGATTGTGCTCTGCTTTTGGCTCAAGTTGATTCTTCCGACTGACTGATTTGATTTAAAAAAGCTGAAAGATAAATGTTTAGCAGCCTTAATGATTATAGTTGCTGTAGGGTAGGCATTTATTAACTTGTGTTAATAGTCTGACAATCCTCTTTCATTCCCCTTTAAATAAGCCTATGGTTCTGCTGCTTAGACGAGACAATTCCACTGAAGTGATTTGGCAAACTACAGAATCTGCCGAGGCATTAGTTGCCATTTTAGTTCTTCTTTTTTACATATGTATTGGTTAAGAACACTTACGTTAGGCATCTCATTGATTGCTATTAATATTTCTCTTTAATCTGTAAAACTCTGCTCCAAAGATGTGCTGTAGTAGAACTATGTAGTGGCATCGTTTTCATGATGTAAAATGTGCAGTACGTTTTCTTTTTTTCCTTTTAGCTTAAAGTCAGGGCAGCTTGAAGAACTAAGACTTTGATGCTTTCCAATGAATAGCATTAACATACTGTAGAGTTAGCTAGAGACTCATCGGTTCAGCAGCAGATCAGTCTCAGTGTCACAGATTTAAATTTAGGTGCTGAGTAAAAATGTGTGTTCAAGGTTGTGTGTGAGGGAGATAAAGAAGAAGCGTTTCAGCCTGCGAATATCTAATCGCTGCTATGGGAAGTTTCCACCTAAGCTTGAGGAATTTTCATGTTATTTAGCATTTCTCTGAAGTACACGTGTTTCTATAGTTAGACATGGCTAAAGTTAAACTTCAGATAACCCCGCAGCATAAGGTTTTCGCGGGTTGTTCGGAAGAAGCGACTGTCGCAAGCTGCCCTTTGAGGCGAATCTCAAATTTATAACTGGATTTTATTACACGTAATTCTGGCAACGAGCTAATCCAAGTCAATTGAAAGAGAGAATCTCACATAGCTGCTCTGAGGCTGGACTCACTTGTATGTTCTAGGCTTCGCTGCTCTCGTTTCTCATTCAATTTGAAAGGCAGTTTGTCAAGCATTGCCAGACTGAATTGCGGATCCGTTGCTTTGCTGTGCACTCTTTGTGATGAGGTGGCTAATGTTCCTTATCATGACATCAAAATGGAGAAGCTGAGAAGTGAATAATTACCTTGTTTTATATGAAGCTACCCAAACTCATGCTAGCTTGAGTAGCTGCATATATAAAACTATTGAAGCTAGCATGGATAGTTTTATATTTTAACTGAAGGTCCTTCAGCTTCTTTCGTGGCTCGGTTGTGAAGCCTTATCAAGTGATGAGTACAAGTTATTTGGTTGTTGCTCATTACTTTGTAGTTGGTAATTGTTTGCAGGGCTGTCAAAAGACTTGAATTTGAACTTGATATCTCTATCAGTGAAAATCCTCAGTAAAATAGGCTGCCACTGTTTGTCTCTAGTTGCTGGAATTTGAATGAAAAGAACTGGATTAATAGGAAAACAATGGATTTTGAACGAAAACAACAGAATTAGAATGACAACAACGGAATTTGAATGAAAACACAGGAATTTGAAGAAGAGCAACCGAATTTGAATGAGAAAAACAGAATTAGAATGACAACAACGGAATTTGAATGAAAAGAACTCGATTAGAAGGAAAACAACGGCTTTTGAACAAAAACAACAGAATTAGAATGACAACAACGGATTTTGAACTAAATTAACAGAATTAGACTGAAAATAACAAAATTTGAATGAAAAACCAGGATTAGAATGACAAGAATGGAATTTGAATGAAAACAACGGCTTTTGAACAAAAACAACAGAATTAGAATGACAACAACGGATTTTGAACTAAATTAACAGAATTAGAATGAAAATAACAAAATTTGAATGAAAAACCAGGATTAGAATGACAAGAATGGAATTTGAATGAAAACAACGGCTTTTGAATGAAAACAACGGAATTAGAATGACAACAACGGAATTTGAATGAAAACACAGGAATTTGAAGAAGAACAACTGAATTTGAATGAAAAAACAGGATTAGAATGACAACAACGGAATTTGAATGAAAAGAACTCGATTAGAAGGAAAACAACGGCTTTTGAACAAAAACAACAGAATTAGAATGAAACACAGAAATTTGAATGGAAACAACAGAATTAGAATGAAAACAACTTAACTAGAATGAAAACAACAAAATTTCAATGAAAAAACAGGATTAGAATGAAGAGAATGGAATTTGAATGAGAACAACAGAATTAGAATGCCAAGAACGGAATTTGAACTAAATTAACAGAATTAGAATGAAAATAACAACATTTGAATGAAAACAACAGGATTAGAATGACAAGAACGGAATTTGAATGAAAAGAACTGGATTAGTAGTAAAACAACGGCTTTCGAATGAAAACAACAGAATTAGAATGAAACAGAAATTTGAATGGAAACAACATAATTAGAATGAACACAACTGATTTAGAATGAAAAGAACGGAATTTGAATGAAAACACTGGAAGTTGAAAGAAATCAACAAAATTTGAATGAAAACAACAGAATTAGTGTCACAGGCTGGGTCTCCGACCCAGCACTCTGAGTTTTCTTTGTATTTTTTGATATGTTATTAGTTTGTGTTATTTCCTATTTGCCTTTAGTTTAGGCAGTTATTGTTCCTGGGTTTTCTATGTTTTGGGGTTTTCTATTTATTTCATCACGTATTAGGTCTGTTAAGTTGTGTTGTCATTTCCTGTTTTATTCTGACAATGTCATGTGTTCTTTGTTCATTGTATTTAGCTTTCCTCTCCTGGTCCTGTCATTAGGTTTATGTCTGTCAGCTGTTTTCCCCCATGTGTCGCCACTTCCCCTGATCACCTCATGTCTGTATTTAAGCCTTTTGTTTTCTTCATGCCATTGTCAGTTCGTCTGTTTATCTCACCAGAGTTACAGTCATAGTCATAGTCTTAGCCTGTTTATTTTCCACCTCAGTCATAGTTATAGTTTTTGGTCTTAGTACCTTTAGTGTTTTGTTTCTTAGTGTTTTGCCAGCTTAGTGTTTTGTTTCTTAGTGTTTTGCCTGTTTGCTTTGGTCTCTTGGTTCATTTCCTGCCGTCATCGCAATAAAGGTTCACTTTTCTGTTAATCATTACTATTCCTCGTCATCATCTGCTTTTGGGTCCTGTTTCCGCACACATCGGCGCACCCCGCCGTGACAATTAGAATGACTACAACGGATTTTGAACTAAATTAACAGAATTAGAATGAAAATAACAAAATTTGAATGAAAAAACAGGATTAGAATGACAAGAACGGAATTTGAATGAAAAGAACTGGATTAGTAGTAAAACAACGCCTTTCGAATGAAAACAACAGAATTAGAATGAAACACAGAAATTTGAATGGAAACAACATAATTAGAATGAACACAACTGATTTAGAATGAAAAGAACGGAATTTGAATGAAAACACTGGAAGTTGAAAGAAATCAACAAAATTTGAATGAAAACAACAGAATTAGAATGACAACAACGGATTTGAACTAAATTAACAGAATTAGAATGAAAATAACAAAATTTGAATGAAAAAACAGGATTAGAATGACAAGAACGGAATTTGAATGAAAGCACCGAAAACACTCTAGTCGATTTTTTCAGACTTTAAAATAAGCATAACCAATT
This sequence comes from Rhamphochromis sp. 'chilingali', assembly GCF_963969265.1. Lineage (NCBI taxonomy): Eukaryota > Metazoa > Chordata > Actinopteri > Cichliformes > Cichlidae > Rhamphochromis > Rhamphochromis sp. 'chilingali'. The sequence goes on along the minus strand of NC_137931.1, from coordinate 8,675,877 downwards.
CTAGACAAAACTATTGTGCTATCCTGTTAAATTAACACTGTCTATTAACATCACAGATGGGCAGGACTAATTGTCTTGCTGCCTAGCTCTCACATTCATATTACGGTTTAATTTTTAGCCTTAGCCGCTAGGAGCTAAGTTAATGATAACAAATGGCTAAAGCGGCTTTTGGAAAGTAGTTTCAGTTGCTCCCTTATTTCCCAAGGGGTCGTCACGTGTTTGGTTTGACGCAGACGTTACACCGGATACCCTTTCAGCCTGGTTCTGCTGGAGGTAAAAAGAAGTTTTTTTTTCTTCCCACTGTCACCAAGTGCTTGCTCATAGGAGGGTTGTCTGATTGTTGGGGTTTTCTTTGTATTGTTATAGAATCTTTTTCTTGCAATATAAAGTGCCTTGAGGTGACTATTACTGTGACTTGGCTCTATATAAATAAAATTGAATCGAATTGGCTGTGACCCTGCCTCTCTGTAGCAGTACTGTGTGAAGTTATGTGTAAGTTGGAGGAGGTGAAGATGACACTGTTTGTGCTGATACTAGTCCAGCTGTAACATTTGCTTTTGATTAATATCAGAGGATAAGTTTGATAAGTTCTAGCTGGTCGTGCCAAGTTCTAGTTTAAATAACCCTCTCACATACACTGTTCTATATCAATCAGCGGTATCCTTCCCACTTATAGTCACTCACCTCAGAGTTGGGTGAACTTAGGAGCAGCCCACTTCATGTTGCCAGTTGTCGTTACAAGTGACTTGATTTAATTGCCATTCCATGGTCTGTCACCGCATCCTTCTCTTCCTGGGGGGATGCTCATTAAGAATAAAGAATGAGCCAGATGCTAACTGGCAATTGTTCTAATAGTATAAAGGGGGCACTTTACCTTAAGCAATGTACCGCGGTAACATCTGGGAGTCCTTACAGCACGTTTACAAGAAAAGTCTGCTTTGAGGGTGGTAGCGTTGTTTCAAAGAGTGCTTAATGATCTGCAATGTAGCAAAAGAGAAGCATCATCAGTATTAATTTACCAGTCTGTGAATCATCACTGTAATATTTTGTTATAAATCAATATCCATCAGAGTTCATTTAAAACTTTTAGACAGCTTGAAAAGCAGCAACAAACAACTCTTTGACAGTCTGGACAGGTGTCTCTGTTTTGATAAATCAACATCTATTAACGCTGTAAAATTTAGTGGTGAGATGTTGTATAGAGAGTTATTGAGATAACTCAGTTAGACTGATGTTAATTACTTTCATAAACTAGGGATATTCTAAATATAAAGCAAGTGTTACCTGCCATTAACATCTCTGTTTACTGCTTGGCACCATCTCATGACGCCTCTCATGGTCGCCTTCCAAGAACCCTCAACCTCTCCTCTGCTTTCACGTCTTCTTCTCGGTAGCTCCCGAAGGATCTCGCTTTAGCCTTGCCCTGGAATATCCAAAGAGAGTTTCATTCATTTAATGTCATAGTTATTTCCTTGACAGCCAGGCGGGATAAAGAATCTAGTTAGCAGTCAGCTCAGGGACTGGGACTAAGACTTGGACATGACTGCAAAGACAGTTTGTATGTGTGCCTGTGTGTGTATGTTTGTGTGTGTCCTTAGATTCCCTTGCAACTGTTTTTCTACCTGATGGTTCACTAAAAACTCCTAAGACCAAAAACTGTATAGTGCATCAGTCACATTTGACCCATTTTGCAACCACAGCTATCCCCATCTTATACCCTTTAGATGGAATGCAGTTTTAAGGCACTTGAACTTTTCTGACCTAGAAGCTACATATACTGTCTATGCTAGGACCCTACTCATGCAGGCCTATAATCTGATCAGTGAACCTCTTGAACCTCTTGGCAACCACCAGTGGCTAGGAACAAATATGTGATATGTAAGAAATTGACAAGGGGTTGCTGGAGATTGAAAGCGCAAAATTGATTGCAACAAGCAATGACACTGTTAAAAGTACAATGCAAACTGTAAATATGGACTATAGTATTTGCCTTCAAAATAATTGTTGCACCTCTTGATATTTGAAGCTGTAAGGCAAAACCTTTAATTTGAAGGTGAACATTTTGCTGTTTGCGTTGCATTTTTGCAGGTTTCCCTACAGCTCAAGGATTAATAGTGATTGTTTGCTGACAAGTCAGTGTCTTCCACGTAAACTATGGATGACCACTGCAATTTGCTAGCAATCAAAGCAATCACAATGAAGATTTTGTGTATTTCCTGACCAATCACCAGTTGGTCGGGGAATGCAATACTTATAAAATGCTTATTGCTCTGTGGCAAAATCATGAGGTTGAAAAAGTGATAATTACAATGTGTTCCAGGAATCATAAAAGCAAATTATTCCCATCCTCAGTAATATTTCTGTAAATGTAGTCTGTCGTTTTCTACTTTAACATGGAGCCAGTAGTTCTCACGTTTTTTTGGAGTCATTTTGATATAATTTTAAGCAAAATGATGTTCCTAAAATTGTCAAAGGGGTGTTGAAACAACATGTGAACAATCCTGTAGCGAGTTAAACATTTGCATAAAATGTATTAATACTTCAATGAATCGTGCAGAGAGGTGAAATGAATGAATATGTGACAGACTTGTCCAAAATCTCTTGGGGATTGGGTATGTGCCAAGCTCTTTAAATAGGTTGCTGTGGTTTTGTCTGACTCAATGACCTCAGCATTTTTAAAATTCTCACAGCATGGCACCCTCATGAAAATAAAATGAGTTTGGCATCATATTGTAGCTAGATGGTTAACTAATAAAAAAATTCCCATTTCCCAAAGCACATAGCCAGTAGCCTCAATGTGTCACTTAGCATCCATTCAAATATGCAGTTTTAAAACTGCTTTATTCTTACCACAAATGGCAGCTAATGAAAACCGTTGCATACATTTTTGCTACTCAACCACTTTTTGCTGCTTGTTATTTATTCACATGTGTGCCCTTGATCATTAAAAGCCATTTTTCTTCTGGTTCCTGCACCAAACAATGACGTTTATGGTATTAAACATGTGAATTTGAAAAACAACCGCTTCTTTCTCTTTCACTTCCTGGGTACGGTACATATCAGGAACATGGAGGCTTGCAAGGCAAGGTTATTAGATAATCTAAAATGGAAAAATTCAGTGAAGAGAGCACAGACTGTGGGTGGGAGATTGTGGGTGTGTGTGCGTCAGCCAAGGGTGTAAGGGCCTGAAAAGTGTTTTTCACAAATAGAAATGTTAATAACTCACCAAGCAGAGTAGATATCAATTTATCGAGTGGAGGTAGGGGACAGAGGGGTAACGGCTAGAGGCAGTGAGGCTGTATGTCCATAATGAGTAAGCACATGTTATGTTTGGGAATTTTTTTTCTTTTTGGCATTATGTGAATCAAATCACCCGTAGTGACCTTGGTAAGAACAAAGTTAAAATTAGATCCTGCATTTTTTTTTTTTTTTACCTTTAAACGATTGTATTATTTGTAAAAATTTTTGAGAACTACAAGAAGCCTCGGAGAGCACATCCTCTGCCAAGACCAGTGCCTTATTTTCTGCTTCTTTTGGCTTCTCCCCGTAGAGGTCACCAAAGCGGATCATCTGTCTCCATCTCACCTTATGTCTAGAGGTATTCCCCTTTTCCTCCTGCCTGGCAACTCCATGCTTAAAATCCTTTGACCAGTTTACAAATTTTGTCATTTTAAAAGAAAGAATGCACACCAAGTTATAATGAAGTATGTCTTTGCCTGTGGTCTAAATCTGCACCACATTTCATGACTTTCACTTTGGCAGTTTTAAATAAACTACCAGACAGACTTTCACTTTAAAATTGCCAGTCAGCATTCCTGTGAAAAAGAGTAATGATTGTATAATTTTGACACACATGGCCGTCAGACTGAGCCAAGGTTTGAATCCAGGATGAAACGCTCAGCAATGGATGAACAAACACAGACAAAGAGTCCAAGTTTTACACTTCAGTTCAATCAAAGCTCCAGCCCACAGATCTGAAATCTTTACCCAATAACCGGGACAAGAATTTATGTCATCCGAATTTGTCCGTAATTGCTTCTTCCTGTTAGTTCCCATTGGTTTCCCGGGTAACAGAGAAACGAACGTCATCAAGAAACATCAGATATGGCTGAGGAAGAAGGAAAGGGGACCCTCAATGTGAACTCCCAAAAGTGTGTGACAGAGCAAGAGAGATATAAAATTAGAGATCCGTATAAATCATCATCTCAAAGTCCATCTGGCGAGCTGTACTAAAGCGTTAAAGTCTCGGTCATAGATTTGCGAAACTGTTTGCGCGTGACTCTGAGATGCATTCCTTGGGGCTAACTCTGAACCCCGAGAGTGTTGAGAGAGTGCCCCATCTCTCTTCCTGAACCCTCCTCAAAAATAATTGAATTTTGGATGGATCCACTGAGAAGGAAGCACTGTCAGGGTAAAGACGAAAGTGGAGGCTTGAGGAAAAAAACAATCAAGGAATGAGAGGCAGGTGACAGCACCTTTTGGATGAGCTTCTCTTTAAAGGATGATACACTGTGAAATGTTTGACAGGACAAGCTTTCACAGGGGGATTTTTGAGGGAGGATTAAAAAAAACCCAAAAAACAATTTCATATTTTTCTTGGACATCTAATATCCATTCATTTCTTGAAGGAGGATATCTCTTCTTTCCACTCTATTGTGTTTCTGACCATATTTCTGACAGTTCGACAGCTGCACTGAATCTTTCCCTTCTCAATGGCTCATAACCATGTGCCAAGAAGTAAGACGATAGCGACAATAATACATCGAAACGCGTTTCATGGTTACTGATAACAACTTGGGTGTTTGACCTCAATAAGCCCTTGAGTATGTGGCCATCTTCTTAAACATACTCCAGCAACATCAGACCCAGAGCATGAAAGTTAGACAACACAAGTCTAACTTAATTATATTTTTTCTTGGACTTGTCGGGTATGAGTGCAGTCAAACATTCCTGCTGGCTACAAGCCCTGTCTGCCACCAGCAATCAGATCACTTTCATTGGCTTTCATGCCAGTCTACTCAATACTCGAGTAATCAGTGCAATCAATTTTGAAACTATGGACTGCTTGAACTGTGGCAAATCTATGCTTTCTATTGGACAGACCGATAAAAAAGGAGTAACCACAGAGTGTTGTTATAATTAACCGATCATGCTGGGAGGAGGAAGATGATAGGATATTTAGGGTTAGAGAGATATCTTGTTAAACAAAAAAAGCAAGCTGTTCAAAGTCGACTGCAGCCATAAAAAAAGCTTCAAACACCAACCTCAGTGAGAAATGATGGATTGCAAACACAAGAAAACCTGGCTGCCAGATGAATGCATCAGCTTGTATGCCGAATTAATATATTTTGTGCTTTTTGCATGACGTTTCACAATTGTTCACAAAACGCTCAAAAGTTTCACCTGATGCTCAAATATGCCCGAAGTGAACGGAATTCTGTTTTTCATGTTGGCACAAAATAGCAACCACTTACTCCGCAAACATTTTTTTTACAAGCTCAACTAAGGGCTGCCTTCTGCAGTTGAATTCAGGACAACCACACCCACGATTGATGGGATTGACAGCCACAGGCCCACATCATACAGTCAGGTCCATGTGTTTTTGGACAGTGGCACAGCATTTGTAATTATTCCTCTGTATAACATTACAGTGGAGTTGAAATCATTGATGTGATTGAAGTGCAGACCTTCAGCTTCAATTCAAGGGGTTTCAGCAGTAACCAGAAAATTGATTGACATGCAGTTTTATGGGCTTGGATTTTTATTTTTATTTTTTTAAACTGGCAATATGTGGTCCAACGAATGAAAACTAAAGTGGGTGATCACAAATTCTTTCCTTGGTTAAGAAAATCTCCTTCACCACATCAAAGTAAGTCAAGTTAAGGCAAATTCAGTGTCTGCAATCAAGAGATATCTTCATGAATGTAGCCACAAAGGGTTTACAACAAGGTGCAAACCATTGACTACACTCACGAACAAGAATGACAAATAAGAGTTTGCCAGAAAACATCTGAAAGAGCCTGCACAGCTGTGAAAAGTATACTTTGGAGAGACCAAGACTAATTTGTACCAGACAGATGGGCAGAGAAAAGTATAGAGAGAGCTCATAAATCATATCGCATCATCGGTTAAACATGGTGGAGACAATGTTACAGCATGGGCCTGTGAAACTGGATCACTAGTGTTTATTGATGATGTGAATGCTGATTGAAGTAGCAGGATATATTCTGAAGTCTACAGGGCTGTACTCTGGATGGATAATAAGCCAAAGCATAGTGCAAAAGCAACCAAAGAGTTTTTCAAGACAAAGAAATGGGACATTCTTCGATGTCCTTAATCTGAACCCAATAGAGCACGCTTACTCTGAAGACAAAACTGAAGGCAGAAAGTCACAAACGTGTACCAACTTACGGTGGCTGCATTAAAGGCCCCACAGAGCATCTCAAGGGAGGAAACACAGTATTTACTCCATGGCTTCTAGAGTTCAAGGAGTCACTCATTCCAGAGGGTTTAAGAAAAGTACCTTATATTCCTATATTTAAATTTATGTTAGTCTTCCTATTTTCAGGGGCTAATCAGTAACTGGACACACTGTGTATAAAAATGGATGTAATATCTAAATTTCTATTTTAATACTTTTGTTAAACCCCTGGAAATAGAGCTGAAATTCTGTGCTTTAATCACATCTTGATTTTCTGACTTAAAATTCACTGTGGTAGTATACAAAAGGAAAATTACAAAGGATCTGCCATTATCCTAAATGTATGGCCCAAACTGTTAGTACAGTGTGCACAAGGTTTTTTCACAATTCAAAAACTTTGACTTGGAACAACATAAGCAAAGTTTTATCAGCACTGTATGGAGGATTCCTTACAAAACACTGGTGTTGCATCTATGTTCAGCACTGGGAAGACTCACTGCATACACAGAGCCCACAGAACAGGACATCATTTGGTCCAGACTGAGTCTGTTTACCCTGCTGCTCTTCTGGCAGGAGATGCAAGAGTCTGCTGACGGCGGGGCAGCTTCTTCTCTCAGACTGTAAGACTTTTCAACACCCCTTGAAGTTCACCATCAATAAAGGCTCAAATGTCAATAATCCAAACTAACTTTGCTCTATATAGTCCACATCACACCCTAAATAAATAAACTAGTTTTAAAATATATTTTAATGATAAAACACTGAATGCAGTGCTGAATTTATTTATTTAATTTTGGAGGATAAAGCTGGCATTGCATATCCTATTTTGTCTCTTCGCTTTTATCCATTTTTGTAATATCATACCACGATACCTTACTGTTGCATGTCTGTACACTTGGATCATATATTTCTCAAGTTCCTATGAAAAAATAGACCAGTATCTTCAACAACAGCTTTGTGAAACTTGAATTATGGAGCCAATTTCCTCCCACTACCTGATTCTTCTGTATATTTAAACCCATCATTTGTTCCTATTTTGGCAAAGCTATATTTACACCCCAAGAGAATAAGAGCATTACTGTATTTTCCTCATCAGTATAGTCAGTACCAACAAAATTAATTACAGCACATCACGAGTGCACTTTCTTAACCTTTTCAGTGGTGCTCTCTTTGATTTTTACAGTCTTGGATATCACTGTTAGCCGCAGGGACACAGAACAGAACTGGTGATTCAGTTACTTCCTCTGTGTTCAAACCAAAGAAAGGGGCCACAGGTTTTGTGCTAATGTTGCAGACTTGCACCCACCATGGAAAACTAATTAAAAAGATAAGATTTTTCTGTAGTGACGTGTAGCTTTTCTGAGGTGGCATTGGTTGCAGAAAGCAAGAGCCGATGACAATAAGCCTTTGACAAGAGGGAACGCAGCAATGTCGCCATATTTGGCTGCTGCCCAGTTTCGCATGCCTCCGAATTTCTCAAGAGTTATTGTGACTGTTCAGAGTTTCTCCAAAAAGGCTTTCTGATACAGCTTTTCAGGCTTCAATGTGAAGCATCTTTGTCCTGACTGAAATGCCATTTGAAGGACCCTTGTAGCCTATGGAGGAATTTTAGAACCAAGTGTATTGCTGAGGAATGTTTGTAGCTGCTGGCAAAGTCTGAATAAACACTATTAACTGCAGCGAACTTTGGGCCCATCTGTTTTATCTTAGATTAAATTGGCTTGAAGGTGTACTTTATCATCTCACTAATAAATCAAAGAATCCCTGTGTGTTCGTCAATCCATCATTTTCAGCATACTCCTGTGTATTGCAGGGGACCCGAGTAAGCGCAGAGATGGTTTGGGGCAGTCGTTGTCTTTAATGCAAAGATACATTTCTTTTCTTTATTAGGAAACAGACCTGTCTTGCATATTACATTAAAATATCCCATAATACATACATCATAATGACAGTTAATTGAGTGTTTAAGTTCATCATTCTAGCACACACATGGATTCAGGCAGGAATTCGTAATTGGAGTGTAATAGCTTTAAACCTACTGCGTTTGACTGGCATCGATTGAAATGCCATCTTATCCCCATTATCACCGCAATTAGTGTCACTACAAGCTACAATTTAAGGAGTTTTCAATATATTAAGCCAGATTCACTGTTATCCACTTCTCACAGAGCATTTCCGAACATTTGTGCTCACAGAGAGATACCCAGATCTGAGCAGGCGCCTGATTGTGTTATTTTGGTTGCAAGTAAAGGGGGATGAGTGTTGAAGGTAGTTGACAAAGCAGAAAAGCCTGGTTTGGCTTGATAGAGATGCGTCTTGACATTTCATTAACAGCATTGCCCTGATTATACAATAAGTACCTGAAGAGGTGCATAAATAAAGCAGAAGCAGATAAACAAAATTTGCACATAGAGATGCTGATTTTTTTCCAACTGACCTTAAGGCTGATAGAAACTCTGTAATTATTGGCTCAGGACCTTTTTCTTTTCTTTTTTTTTTTAAGGAAACATCTTCTGCCAAAATCATTGTCTTTTATTTTTCTTGGATGGTTTCAGCACATTCACAGCTTGCCTCAGTATGGAGTTATAACACATGCTTTTCTTTCTTTGTAGGACTGATAAAAAAAAAATGAAAGCTCCCATCCCTCTTCTGATCCTGCTTCATGCTGTTGTGGTCCACTGCCTGAAAGTTGTGTCGAAGAGAGGCTCAGGTAAGTCTCATCTCTGTACGGAGTATTGTGCAAAAGTCGTGAGCCACCTCACGCTTCCAAGGACCCAGGCTCATAATTTTAAAAAAGTGGCCTTGAACAATAGTTTGAGCTTTCTGAAGGTCTTTCAAAGTTGTTCTTTGGATGTTTGCTGCTTTTACACTAATTGTCAGTTTAGTCCTGACCATTTTCACAGGAATACAACACTGTATCTACACATAAATTGCAGTGTTGGGCACTTTCTGCCTGTCACAAAACGTATAATGTTTCCCAGTTCCTTTACCTGAATCTCTGCTAAATGCCAAACATACAGTAACATTATGGCAGACATAAAATAGTCTTTTTATTCAGCAAAGCCTGGTATAGGGCCGGAGAGGTCCTGCACTTTTGCAGAAGTCTCGTCAGAAATGGTCTCAGTGGAAGGGTGGCTGTCAAGAAGCCATTCTTAAGGGAAACTGGGAGAAAAGGTTGATTTATGGCAAATTACACAAGAACTGGACTGAAAGAGAGTCAACAGATCTCATGAAATCCAAATTTGACAACAGTTTAAAACAGAAATTTCAATGTGTACAGAGGAGGTCAGGAAAGAGAGACAGCCATCTGGGAAACACGGTGGAGGCACTGTCATGGTTTGGGTCTTCAGAAAGCCAGTGGTGTTGTGGGTGGATTGGCCTCCACAGAGCCTGGACCTCAACAGTAGTGGAAGATCATCTTGAACATCAGAAAACAGAGCAAAAGGCAGCCGAAATCTAAAGAGTTTTGAATGTCCTTCAAGAAGCCTGGAGAACTGCTTTAAGAAACGACTGGAAAGCTGCCTATTAGTGATGGGTCGTTCGCGAACGAAATGGCTCTTAGAGCCGGCTCTTTGACGTGAACGACGCGAGCCGGCTCCTTATCGCGAGCCGTCACGTGGGTTTTTTTTTTTTTTTCTTTCTCTCAGCCTCTCTCTCTCGCACTTTTTTTCCGTTTCACTCTGCACGCGAGCCTTGTGCTTTACGCTGGGCAGAGGGGGGAGGGGCGGTAGTTACACTCAGTATCACAGGAACAGAGCCAGAGAGAGAGAGAAAGAGAGGCAGGGACAACAACATTAGAAAGGTATAGTAATCATCCACAACTATTTTCGGTTGCAGATGATAAAGGATTGAGAAAGTTTATTCATGCAGGTCCATATGACAGAGAATATGCATGTTCTTTTAGTTTTCATATTATAATTTATATTTAATTGTGTTGTGGTTTGCAGTGTTTTGTGTTCTTTTCACTTTAAATTTGTGAAAGGAAAAAGCTGAAAATGTAAATAGTTAAAACTTGAAATGTGAATAGTTGATTTTTGTATTAGATGATTTATTTATTACATTTTATGTGGAGTGAATAAATAAAAGTATATTTACGGTGGCCCCTAGAGACAAAGCACATACAAACTTCAAATCACGTACGAACTCTGAAGCATGTACAAACTCCAAAACACGTAAAAACACGTAAAAACTCCAAAACGTAAAAACACGTACAAACTCCGAAGCACGTAAAAACTCAAGCATATAAAAACTCAGAAGCACATAAAAACTCAAAACACGTACAAAAGACAACAGAAGTGCTCCAGGATGCTGGGCGCAGTGTTGAGCCTTTGTTATCTTGTGGCTACACAAGCCAGCAAGTACCAATGACCGGATTTGGTGTGTGGTAATAACAGGTAAATGAACTTTTTTTTAAATTATTTGAATATACACATGAGTGCCTGTGTATAAATACACAAACAATACACACATGCTTTCAATTGTGTAATTTAAGTGATCTAGTAGCTCTGCTTTGGAAGTTCAGTTCATGCTAGAAATGTGTTTTGGAGTTTGTACGTGTTTTGTCTCTAGGGGCCACCGCATATATTTATATATAAACATATATAAATAAAACCACTTGTTTTTACGTTAGTAATTCCTTTTGTGCATAATTTTATATTATTGTTAATAATAAATTAATTAAAGCAACAAAACACCCTGAAGAGCCGGTTCGGAGCCGAAAGAGCCGGCTCTTTTTAGTGAGCCGAACCGAAAGAGCCGGATCTCTAAAAAGAGCCGGAAATCCCATCACTACTGCCTATGAGAGTTGTGCTGAAGAATAAAAGCGGTCATACCATATATCAACTATGATTTGAATTTGATTGCTCATTGGAATTCTCCAAACTCTGATTTTGTCTTATGTGTTGTATTTCCATTTATGCTTGCACGTTTCAAAAAGTCACTATACCTAATTCACGTTTTGCTAGTAAAATATAAAGAAATGATATTGGCTCAAGACTTTTGCACAATGCTGCATATGTAAATAGTTTTAACATTACTCCATATCCAACAGTACCTACAACAACCACATTAATTTGCAGATATTTCCTTGAACCTACCAAAACTTCACCAAGGCTCAGTGTTTGCTGTAATAGAGCGAAATCACATGGTCCCACACTATGGCATTTGGAGAGTAGTCATCATACTTTGTTACCAGCTGCAAACATGTGGTATGGCTAGCTGTGTGTGTTTGTACGTCTCAATTAGAAGTGAGCAATATAGCTTCAAAAATATATCATGGTATTTCAAGAAGTCATTACAGGAAAAAAAATACTGAACGTTTTATCGATCCTTGCAGGCTGCAAACAGCAGCATTTATAAGTAAATAAATGAGGGGCATTTTCCATCCCTCTTTTCCGATGTGTGACTGTCACTGATCTAATACTACCTAATTGGAATCTACTGAAACAAGGTGCAGGCAGCAGTTGCATTACACTGCAATAGTAGTGACACAGGATTATATCCAGCTACAACATAAACCAAATGTAGGCACAAAAGTAACCTAGGTAGTAAAAGTGTAACATAACTACTTAACTTCAATGATTCTTAAACAAAATTAACATAACCTTTCAACGCTTAAGGAGTATTTTCACATAATAAAACTGAAAAAAGTTTTCTACCTGTGATGTTGTAACTTGGCTTGCTTAAAGCCCTGCTTTTACCTGCTGCAACCACATCAGTAATTTCCATCTACCATTTGCTCTTCCTGTCATATGGAGCCCAACTAGCCAGTGCTAGTTTTGCATTTGTGTCTCAAATTACCAGCTACTTACTGTCTATGCCCTTGTAGCCTGGTTGTACTCTATGTTTTTCCTCAAATGGTGAAACAAGTTTGTTGTTTTCACCTTTGGTGGGAACAGCTATGTTGGAGATTGTTGAGGTAGCTCATTTTATAGGTAGTAAATCATCACTGGAGGTAGGGCTGTGCGATATGACCAAAATCTCATATCCCGATATAAGAATTCTATCGTCCGATAACGATATAAATCACAAAAATGTAACATTTTCTGTAAATTCTGTGAATCTCGGGCAGCTCGTCTTGCGGGAAGTGTTTCCAGCTGCGTGTCGTGTACTTGGAGTCGAGTGTTTTAACTAGAGATGGACCGATCCGATATTACGTATCGGTATCGGTCCGATACTGACCTAAATTACTGGATCGGATATCGGAGAAAAATAAAAAATGTAATCCGATCTATTAAATATCACGAAAGCACCTCACAAAACTTGCAACACGCCGTAACTCGCCTCAGAACGTCGGAGCAGTATGCATCACGTGATAGAGCAGCTGTGGCATGCGGGACCTGTCGGTGGTCTGGATAGCATTTGGAGCTTCGCTAGCAACCTGGCATTTCATCTCCGACAAAGTTATCCCCGAGAGAAGTAAAGCAAGTGTGTAAGTCCATCTCTGAATGTTTGTAAAGCATTCCCACGTTAAGCTTAACGAGCGACTGCCTCTCGCTCTCCGGCTGCTACTTCAATCGTGAAACTGCTAATGATCAGCTGATCGGCTTTTCTGTCGTGAGTCTCTCTTGTTTGTTTTTGGTCCACTTTGCGCCAGAAAGAGGAAACCAGCGGCTGAACAACAGCAGCACGTTTAAGCTTGATAAGCTGTTGTTACAATTTATTTAATATTACTTTCTACACCAGGATCTTTTTCTAGTAGCTGACGGCTGGTAACTGTGCAGGGGCGGATCTAGCAAAGTTTAGCCAGGGGGGCCGATAGGGCATTAACTGGGAAAAGGGGGCACAAAGACATACTTTTCTTTCTTATTCTCATTTAAAATGTCTAGCTTTTAATAAATAATTATCTGACACCCAAAGTTTTAATTTGATGTAAAATGAATAGAAGAAGAATTACTGTATATAGTGACTATTAAGTCTAATATATATACCCTAGTAAGCTATAGTACATTTTCCTTTGGGAAGGTACCATCTGTGCAGTCTGCAATTTTGTTGAAGAAAGATGTTGAATCTATTTAATATTTCTTGAAAAATAATTGATTTCTGTGCATTTTTTTTCACACTGCATCAAATTAAGGTTGATTACGTTGATTAAGCATCATGAGGTGGAGCGTGAGGGGTGGTTCCCTATTTTTTATTTATTTATTTTTGTTGTTGCTGGGAGTTGGACCCCTATTAGTTAGGTTGCTTAATATTTACGCTAAGTACTCTTTAAAATACCAGAATAGGGAGGATGGTGTAGGTCTAAGTTTATTAGATTGATCAGTATTGCTGAACTATGAAATATTTTTTTTGTATACAGGTATAACAGAATAGCTTTAGTGTAGTTGTTGTTTTAAACTTGAGTATGAACTTGCAGACTTGCAAAATGCAGCAAGATATTTTAAAAAACAGTTTTGTTGATTAAAAAACACTATATCGGATTCATATCGGTATCGGCAGATATCCAAATTTATGATATCGGTATCGGACATAAAAAAGTGGTATCGTGCCATCTCTAGTTTTAACCGATGCATGAAACGATACATTTTTAGACATAAGTTGTAACAGCCGCCGTTTTCTTTGTGAGTATTTATTACACGGCGTGCTGCGGGGAAAAGCCTGTTCTAACGTTTGAGTCTAAGGTTTATTTTTTAGCACCTGGCGGCTCTTTTTTACTTCTCATCCGTAAATAATCTGCTCTTTCATGTGATTCAGTTTATTTTGAAAGGTTTATGTGGAACATAAACAAGCGGACACGCGATGCTGTTACCGTCGTTGTTGCTAAAAACATAAAAACAGTCGCTTCTCCGTCCGTAGTGGGGTTATATAAAATATAAGAGAAAGAGAGAACTTTAAGAAATTAGTATAGCCACTACAGTGACCATCAAAACGATGAAAAAATATTGCCGTAAACAGTTTATTTTGCGACACCACGAAACAAACGATAGCGTAAAATGAAACGATAGACGTTTTTATATCGAACAGCCCTAATTGGAGGCTAACGCATGGCTCTTGCTCTCAGACATGCTTGGGCTTGTCTCGTTGTTGTGTGCAATAGAGAATGTAAATGCACTGTAGCAATGTTACAACAACAACATTCTTGTATCACATAAAAATTTATACCAGTATTATTAGGATAATATTGTGGCTGATGTAATACGGCACAGCCCTACTGTCAGCATGGCACAGTGTGCCTCTGGAAGCACATATTGTAACAGGAAATACCACCTAGGCTGGTTTTGAGATGTAGGGGGTGTTTATATATCTGTACTTTGTAGACAGATTCAGCCAGTGCAATTATTCAGTCACACATGTGTATTGGGTTCAGTAAAGGTGAACTTCAAAGATGGGTGTGGTGCAATCCATGAGTTATATAGTCAGGAAAAGCCAGAAGTAGTGCAGCCAAGGGGTCTCCTTTTTTCTCTAAATACTAAATAACCTTTAATCTTCTTTTGCTCAAAGCTGTCTTTATGATCCCTCTGTTTTGTTTTTAATAATCTAACCTAAAATCTTTACATCAAATCCCCTTTTTAACACTGCAGGCTGCAGTTTGCGTTCAGTGTGTCCTTCCGTTGCACAGCCAGTCAATGCAATGAACACTGCTTAGTTCAATAGTATGTGCTGGTGAGAGGAAGACACCCAATGTTCTTGGTTCTTTCTTTTTCTAGGCATGGGAAATGCACTATTGCTGCATCGAGCCTGTTAAAGTGATGACAGTTAACATTCCAGACAAACCCAGGATGATGACAAAATCAAGCGATGCATCATGCATCAGGTGGCATGCTGGTTACAGAGTTTTTATGTTGGCTAAATGACTGCCAGCATGTTTGATGGCAGTTTGGAAAATTACACGAACAAAGAAAATAAACCAAAAAAACTAAGGGAAACAATGTGGGCTATATACACACCAGGGAGACAGGAAACATGTTATATTATAATATTATATGAAAAGGAGTACATGCCTGAAAGTCCCACATATTAGCATTCTCACACTTAAAACAAGCCAGTTTAATAGTGAGTGAAACAATGATCGGTGAGTATTTTTTTCCTGATGGACTAATCATGGAGTTGTGGCCTTGTAGAAAATCAGATGTTTACATGAGCGTCTCATGTCTCCATCTCAAGAGTAATTAAAAATGTAGATGCAAGCTAGAAATATCAACACTGGCATATATAAGGCAGTGTACTGCCAGTCTTTTCTTTTTTTGCAACAGCTGCTTGCATCTAATATCTTTTTACCAATGCATATTGGACGCAGGTGCGGGGATGGCCCAAGGTTCATCAAAGGGCTTTCTGCTTTTCCAGCAGAAGTCCCCACGGGCCATCTCTTCGGATGCTTCACGAGCCATTGCCTGGGGCAAGGATTTGAAACGTGTCCACTGATAAATGAACACCCCGTTCGAGCCAGACCTCTGGCTTTTGTTCCTTTTCTTTTAGATTGCACAGCTTTATTAGAAGCCACACTGGTTGCAAGTTAAAGCTCCATTGTAAAAATGGGATTCTGGGCAATGAAAGCCAGTTTGAAATTGCATTGCTTTCATTTTTATGGAACAGAAAGAAGCAGCGGGAGTGGGCAGGTGAGTATCCCAGTGATGCAGGTGTTTTGTTTTTGTTTTTTTTAAATCGGTGTTTCTTTTGTTTCAGACAAATCTAGTGGAGGGTTTGTTTTTACATTTTTTTTGTTTGCTTTTTTATGTTGCATGTTTATTGCATAAAGTATCTGGGTTTATGTTCTCATTCAAGAGCCAAAACTTGAATCACAGCATGGCTTTTCTTTGATAGAAGTCCTGGCGTGTGGAGGACGTGTTATATACTGTCAAAATCCTGCAAACAATTCAAGTTTTGGTTGGCTTTTACAGCTGTAAAGCTTTTACTTGCCAAACGCTTTGGCTCAAATGTGGAAATACATCAATTTAAATGGCCTGGCCTGGTAAATGGTCGTTACTAGTCCCTAAGGACCCCAAAGCGCTTTACACATTCAGTCATCCACCCATTCACACACACATTCACACACTGGTGATGGCAAGCTACATTGTAGCCACAGCCACCCTGGGGCGCACTGACAGAGGCGAGGCTGCCGGACACTGGCGCCACCGGGCCCTCTGACCACCACCACCACATTTAGTGTAAACCAGAACAGTTAAAGGAAAAAGGAAAAATCAATAAGTCAAATTTTTGAATCTCTAGTAAGACAAATGCATGGGGCTTTACTGTATACTGTGAAAACTGTTTCAGCCCATTAAGTGAAATTCAACAACCTGACTGACTTCCTTAGGCACGAAGACTCCGTGATGTTGCACTTGCCTGCTGTTTTGCCGGGTCACACAATCACACAAAACCTGCAGAGCGCTGCACACGTGCACTGCTATCATCCGTACATTATTAAATTCCAAACACTCATCTCTGAGTAATGCTTTGTCTGCATTTGTACTCTGAGTGGAACGGTGCAAAAACATGCACCGCATATCTGCCATACTAATCCTCAGCATGCATAGGTAGCACAATGTATGCGTTTGTCCTCTGCTGTGGTTCCTCTTTGTTAGAATGCTGATATGGCCTGAATGGTTGGGCGAACAGAATAATTATGTGTATTTTTGCTTAATACAGCATATCAAGATAGATGTTGGAGTAAACCCCCAACCCTCCCAACTCCTGGATGCACTTCCACTGTTCGGTATTTTCAGGAGATGATGTTCAATCCATGGTGTAAACATTGAAGGTATTTTTTTGGAGTCAGGTTTCTTTAACTTGAAACATCTTGTACGGTTGTTTCTTGGAGGCTATTGTGTGTACGGACACCGGCACTAACAGGTGAAAATCACTTATTTGAGAATTGTTCATTCATTTCTCATTAAATAATGAACTATACCCAGAAGTCTTCATTTATTACTCTAGCTCTGAGAGCAATTGCTGACATTTAAAGGAGGAAAAATACAGAAACAAATTATTTAGGAGGCCTTTTGATAAATATTTGGCACAGACAGCAAAATTATGAGTTGGAAAGTCATTTTTGGACAATTTGTGTAATCAAAGTTTCTGATCTGTGCTTGGTCATTAAAAAAGTGCCTTCTAATAATGGGTTGTGTTGCTGTTATTGTTTTAAATGCACAATCAGCTCCCTTGTTGGCCACTTTTGCTGTACTATACAATAGCTGCTCAGCAGAGCTGTGTGATGAATCCCTGAAAGTGCAGGTTTTGTTACTCGTCGGTGAGCTGAATGGAGAAGAGTCCTCTTTCGATGCAGCGCACAGCCATTTTTGATTTGATATGAAATAGAAACTTGAAAGATCACATAAGGTCTCTCTTTAGCCTCTCTGAGGTAATAACTATGCATTTATTCTTCTTCTCACCTCTGAACATGGATTACAATCAGAGTGAAAAGGAGCTTCAGAGGTCCTGAATGCAGAGCAGAATAAAAGAGCATGCACCTGGGCACTGCAAATGGAGCTAAACAAGTTGAATGCATCCTAAATACAGTAAGAGATTTCTAAAATGTTTCACTGGCAACACCACTACTGTGTTACACTCTGGCTTTTGCTGGGTCCTTTTATCTTTCTGTTGGCCTATTTGCTTGTGTATCTGTTTGAGATATTTACTGCAATGCATCTCAGCTGTTTAACATGTCTGCAAATAAAACACTGGCTGCTTTGTGAACTGGACCTGCAATCAGGCCAACAAATACAGTCTTGCATGAGCTGTCTTTTATTTTTGAAGGGAAAAAAACCCATATTATATGGAAAAGACAGGCTTAACCAACACACTGTTAACTACTGATTTGTTACCAACTGAGGTTCTAGTTTTGCTAATAAAAAAAAATGGCTTAAAAAAATCATCACTGGAAAAAATGAACAGTCAACCCATTAAAGTAGCTTTTAATGCAACCAAAGCATCAAAACAGGGACAATTTGCGATGCTGTGGTAATCAAAGACCTCAGAAAGTGATATTTAGTGACTTCAATTAACAATAGCCCAAATCCTGCAGTCTTGAGCGACCCCTCATTTAACTGAATTTACTTCTACGGAGCCAGACTGTCATGTAATTATTAAAAGTGGTCTAGAGCAATAGTCCTTCCAATCCTTTTGAGCGTCTTTCAGAGTTTTTCCATGGAAATTGTCAGCTTTTCCACTCCTTTTCAGTCCAGTCCATGTATCTCATCATTTTAAGAAGAATGTTTTTCTTGTTTGGTTGTTTAAATCACTAAAACTGGAAAAGGAGAAGGCGAAACAGAAAGTGTCAGGCCTAAAAACAACATCAACATCAGATGAAAATCATGTCCTAAAGAAATAGGAAAAAATCCACTTGACAGAGAACCTGAAAGATGCTTTACTTTTTACTGAAGCCTCATCAGAAATGATCTCTGAAGGGTGGCTGTCAAGAAGCCTTTCTTAAAGAAGGAAAACTTGGAGAAAAGGCTGAGGTATGCCAAATTACACAAGAACTGGACTGAAAAATGTGGTTTTAGAGAGTGATGAATCCAAATTTGAAATTTTTGGTTCAAATATTCATCATTACAGAGGAGGTCCGGAGAGGTCAACAGTGAGTATCTACCATCCATAAAATAGCGTGTAGGCTTGGTCGTGGTTTGGGGCTGTATTTCAGTCAGTGTCATTGGAGCACCTTCTGGAAAGAATCTAATTGGCAACAGCTTCATTTTTCATCATGACAATGATACTAACACTAACATGTGTTAGTATCATTGTCATTGACATTGCCAATGTCTAGGTAGAAAAACACCCAACAAATGTTCATGGATTGTCCTCCCCAGAGCACAGACGTCAACATTACTGAAGCAGTGTGAGATCGTCTTGACAGAGAACAGAACAAAAGGCAGAAACATTCGAAGAAGAGCTTTAAATGTCTTTCAATTAGCCTCGAGAACTATTCCTGAAGACTCCTTAAAGACATGACAAGAAGGCTGCCTAACAGAGTTCAGGCTGTGATGAAGAATAGAGGCGATGATACCAAATATTGACTTTAAACCTCTTTAGAAGTGTACAAACTCTGTTTTTGCTTTATACGGTATTTCCATTTATGTTTGTACGTGTTTGTCATAGCAGAAAATAGAGAAATAAAGTATGGTTGAAGACTTTCATACAGGTTGCTAGGTAACCAGGTAGATGTCCTGCTTTGTCATCTATTTTATTCTAACTGGGACCATAATTTACAAAATGGACATCATGCTGTATGAAAAAAAAAGACTTAAAACTAGCATGACAGACCATAACATCATTAGGGAAATGCTTAAGTCATAAATCAAGTGAGATGCAGGGGTATTTTTTTCATAGACTTCTATATAGTCCGATTACTCTTTACCACCAGAGGAGTCACACACATCTTGCCATTACAAAACAAATAAAGGAAAAAAATGCCGTATATTTACCTCAGTTTTTTGTCTTTCATACACCGTCTTGACGGGGAATAAAGCTCAAGTGCGCTATTGATGCACAAACTGTTGGGAAGCATTTTAAAAACAGACTGTCAGACTTTTTATTGTTTGTGATTTATATCTTATGAGGCAGGAGATTAACACTGTCACTGTCATTTTCCAACCTGTTTTTCTCGCTGCTGATTGGTGGTGTCATCTATTAAAGTTTACTTGTTGCAGTGCTGGAAATATTTCAATTTCACATTCTAGTTTACAGACGTCGCCACCTTGACAAAAACTGTTAGTCCCCCCCCAATGGACGCTGGTGACAGCTGTACAGTCACCATAATATTTGTTGACATTGATTGAGATAAAGTTAGCCTCTCTCCTTCCCCCTGCTGCACAGACATTAGTCCCCATTTTTTCGCCAGACATTGATGAGTCCCCTGACGAATGATGCTTACCTTTCCACCGCCTCCCAGTAATTCCAGTAATATATTACCCATAACGCTTGGCTCACTGCGAATGCATCATGTAATGCGTCGTGCATATGTAAAAAGACGGCCTCCGACATGCGTTCGTATTTGGAAATTGAATACTGACACGCTCCTCCACTTCTGCTTTCTATTTTTTTATTATTATTAAGGATAGTCGAGTCCAGCGTGTCAGTCTGAAGAGTATCTGTAAATAAAACTCAGCACCTCAACAAGGCCTTGGTTCCCATTAGATGGCGGCCGCTCATAATCTGTCTCTCCCCTTGCTGTTTATGGCGGCAGATAAATACAAGTCCATGGCACGCATTTTTCTCTCACTTTGCTCGCTTTTTGGTTCCACGCTTGGAGCAGGAAGAATCAAGGACACCCTGACAGTCAATTAAATTTACAGTCTTCACGCCACGCGCCATGCAACTCTGAGAGGACGTCAACATTAATATGTCAGTTAAAGCAGTTAAAGGATAGACTCCCCCACCCTACATTAATGGGGCTACTCACAATTTGGCCAATAACAAGGCCTCTCTTAATTGGACAAGACAGTGATTCCTAACGGGATGTTGGCGCACAGTGCAAATTCAATCATGGCGGGCGCCTCGACTTTGTAATTCATACTGCGGGATGTTAAATATGGAAAAAAGGTGCCAGCAAGATTTTTGAGGGGCACGGGTGAAGTGACCTTTGCCGTCTGTGCCCACTGTGATAATTGGCGGGAAAGCAATACGACCGGCTTCATGAAAAGAAGTTTTAGCCAAGATTGAAAACTGGAAGTCAGAATTGAGGCTGTCAGCCTCTTTGTCTCTCTGTCGTAGCGCACGTACAGAGTCGCACGCGCGCATGCTGTTCATCTTCCCTTCGGTCAATACTGCACACCTGTCACAAATGCTGAATGACTCCCTCCACTGCAGCACCCGTTCATAACGAGGAGATTGATCGCACACATGCTATTAGAAATAAACTGGTTTGCCACATGGAGTTGTTTTCCCTCCCCCGCTGCCTAGAGACCGACGCTACTCAACAAGTGTGACAGATATAGGCCTCTTGACAGCTGGGGTTACTATGGATATGTTCCAGTTTTGGGGGGGGGGGGTTTGCTTTGGAAACACATGCCACAGCCTTCCCTGTGAGATGGATGAGAATCAGTCAGCTGATTTATAGGAGGAATAGTGTGTCCGTGGCCTGGTTTCTGACCTGTTACAACATCACAGCAGGGGGGGAAAAGCCAGAGAAGGGTGTAGCCTGCTGTAGCTTGGTGATGATGTGTGGCTGTAGGTTGAAGTCCTTAAAGCTGATGTGTGTGGATCAAAGATGTATCAGATTTATTTGATGAAGCCTCTGGTGTGATTGGATTCGGGTTTACCGAAAGCCAGCTTTGGGAAATGGGGCGGAAGTGTAGGTGGAGCTAATACAGTGAGACACCTGTCAGTCAGGCAGATAAAATTCACACTTTTCCTCTAAACTGTGGCACTTTTTTTTTATCCATCTAGTTTCCTTTGCTGTGAGTTGCCCAGTTTGGGATTGTAGACATGTCAGCCTCTCTTCAGAATGTAACGGAAGTAAATGTCACTCACCTTGTGCAGCACTAAGAAAATACATTTGAAAAAGTTAGCATCAGTCTCTCTTTCATAAACTAGAACCCAGTCACTCCAAAATAAATAGGTACATAAATAAATCAGCAAACTGCATCCTGAGCAGGTTCATGTCGTTGCTATTTTCTTCCTGCCAAACAAACCTGCCATCTGTACAGATAGAATCACATATCTACCCCTGCTCAGCCTCATGCTCATGGCAATGTGACTGGATGTAAAGACAAATAGTCTCCCGCTCTGCTGAGCTGTAATGATAGCAAGCTCCTTGGTTGGCAGATATAGTTTGCTAGAGTTCAGATAGTTCCTATGTAAAAAAAACAACAACGTTATAATACTGCAAAAAGTGTCTAAGTTATAGACTGTGAATAAATGATGGGTATTTGAAACTATGTCATCACCAACTGGCTTTGTTTTGGGGTTGTGTTTTTTGGGGGGGGATTTTAAGTCTCAAACTTGGTCTGCTAGCTGCTGCCAACAGGCTTTTAGATCAAAAGTAACCATATTTGGGTGAGATGTGGTTTGCCACCTATGGCTAACACCCTTGGTTAGCAAACTGCATCCATATCCCAGCATACCCTTTGTGACCATGTGGGGCCACACTGTGCAGACCCAAGCGGCCCTGGTGCTGGTTTGAAATATGGGCACCCTGTGGGCCCGCAGCATGCCTCACCCTAATGTGACCTATATTTCCCTCTGGTACTGGGACCCACAGTGGGTTGCCCTGGGACTCCATCTGGGCCACACATTTCACACTAGTAACAGTAAGGGAGCAAAAGAAAGAAGCAATTAAAAGAAAGAAATTTACTAAAACTGGAGCATTGCCATCTCTGAGTGGGATTTACCGCAGAGAAAACCATAATGGATATTTCCATTAAAATAAAACTGATAAAGTTGGGAAGTCCAGTTCATTGTTCAATTATTAAGGAAGGTAAGGCAACAACTGTGCGTGTCTGCACACCTGTCAATCATAACTCCACTCATAACTCTTAAGTCTTAACAAAATCCGAACCTGTGAGTCATGAAGTAAATTAGGTACATGCAATCAGAAAGCTGTCTAAATGATTGGTTTGGAAATCCTCAAATGAGTAAATGAAATGGTGAGGTTAAAAGTGAGGGATTAAAAATTTCAAATATACAATTTCCGTGTTTAACGCTTTCATTTTTCTTCCCACCTTTGTGTTGTACTTTCCTGTCTCTGTTCACTGACTTGGAACCTCAACTGTCTGCAGGCATTTGACATTAAATACAATATAATGCATTATCTTCATTTTAATATTTCTCTCTGAAAGATAATACATTCATTTCAGGCTCCCTTAGCAAATTATGCAGCCCACTTTAACAGCTGGGGCGTTTGGTACCAATTTGAGAGATTATATGTGTGGATGATAATGAGCTTTAGTCCAAAAGAGGATTTAAACATGGAGAAGGCTGGACACTACTTAATGTAAGAAAATCTGGCTTCCTGGTTTAGGAGAGAAGACTTTAGAGAAATAAAACTCCCCAAAGAAGAAAAAGAAAACAGTGAAAATAAAAAGTAAATAAAATATAGTTTGTAATCAGGTTAAGGCAATTTGGACATGAACAGCAATGGTCCCGGAAATTATATTAATTCCCCTTGACTGCTTGGCTCACACAAAGCTGTGCCACGGGGGGAAATGAAGCTGTAGTCTCTTATGCAAATGCCCCGAAGGCGGCGATGGGACGGTGCCCACAAATATCACACGCTTAACCTGGGGCTGCTCTGCATGATTAATCCATGTAGGTACTCCCCCTCACTTGGCGTCAGTCCTTTTCTGTATCTCTATCCGGTAATCTTAACAGAATTTCATTTTCTTTTTTTCATGTTTGTGCTCATAGGTGGTCACAATTAAAAGCAGTTCTTTAGTTTCTCTCCTTCACATCAGCTGTGCTGCTTTCACTTCAACCACCGTGCCATTATTTTGCAAAGCCGCCTTCTGCCACGTCTCGCCAACCTCTACAAAGTAATGACTGTTGCTGCATTTGATTGGCGACTATCTTGCCAGACTGCATCACCGGGGAGTCACATTACAATTAAACCAATACGCTGGTGTGTAATCCTGCAATCATCATTATAGTTTGTTAACTGGTTCAGCCCAAGTACGAAAGGCTGACCTGTTTTACTCATGCAAGATTATCTTACTGCAGCAGCAGCATCTCTGATTTCTTTTTGAAGGTCTAATTGGAAAGCAGTGCCTCCTACCAGGGACAAAATTCTGTGCTTCAACCTTAAATTACACGCCTGCTGTATTGGTTTCAGAAGTGAGTGGGACCACCCTGGGTAAAAAAAAAAAAATCTAATGGGTTTGTCAGATTTTTAGGCAAATCTGACAAACTACTACTTTGGCATCCACTTGTCGCAACCCTCGCAATCTTCGAGGCACTCAGTGCTTTTTCCTTCCACCGTCTTTAATTCAGTGTTGCGACACTTGGAGTGCATCTATTGATTATAGCGCTAAATTTGTTTTGGACTGATGCAACTCGCTTAAGTCAGACTTCTGAGGGGAGTTCACTGATTTGCATGGCAACACTGTCTCTTTTCATTTTCCAGCGTCAAACTTTACCTGCTGTTTTAACATTTTGTACAGTTGTTGTAGAGATTTAAACATTGATTTGAACATTGATTTGATGTTTTATTACAGAAGAAACCACATACACCTACAGATATCATATGCTTAATATTCTTCTTTTATATGTATAGAATGCATTACTTTTTGCAGTATCTTTCTGTTGGCATTCTCGGGAAATACTTGGTTTTGTTAAAGAAATGGGATGAAAGACAAGTAAATCAAGCGAAAGATTTATGGTGTGGGGGACTAAAGCTTTCCCATACACTCACTGAGACGTTGGATTATAGACCACTGTTCAGCAGAGTAATAGGTATTTGTTTCCACAATCAGTAAATGGAATTACTCTTGGAAGTGCTCATGCCTTTATTATGCAATTAAGTGTGCTGGCTCTATTTTCCTTGTGAGGATAACTTTACTTACATTACTCAGATAGCATATCGAGACCATGGGTCAATCTCTGAGGCTAAAAGAATTTGAGCTAATACAGGGCAAGGTTATCTTAAAAATTCCTTACTTACAAAAACTCTTCTGATCTCTAGAAGAGATTCCCACATTGTGACAGCTGTACTGGGTGTTGACTTTTCTCAATTAAAAAAAAATTAAATATCAATACTTAAGGCTTAATACAGCCAGACAGTTTAATAGCAAGCCAATAGGTTTAGCTGATCATAAGCAATTTGCCAATCTATTGGTATCGAATAAATTACGAATAAATTCTTTACAAAGGCTGTGGACAGGTGTCTTTTATACAGATGATGAGTTCAAACAGGTGCCATTCATACAGGTAACGAGTGGGGGACAGAAAAGCTTCTTACAGAAGACGTTACAGGTCTGTGAGAGCCAGAGATTTTCCTTGTTTGAGGTGACCAAATACTTATTTTCCACCCTAATTTACGAATAAATTCTTTACAAATCCTACCATGTGGATTCATGGATTTTTTTTTTCACATTCTGTCTCTCACAGTTGAAGTGTACCTCTGGTGCAAATTACTGACCTCTGTCATCATTTTAAGTGGGGGAACTTGCACAATCGGTGGCTGACTAAATACTTTTTTGCCCCACTGTAGTTAACCTAACCCCACTAACTGCATGTCTTTTGACTTTGGAAGGAAGCCGAAGTACCGTTTCTAACTTTAGCTTAATTTTTGAGTAAAAACCTGGGATAAGCAGAAAGACTGCCTGTCTCTGTACGAGGGCGTGACTGATTTTCTGTTCCCCTTTGACCTTGTAAACCAATTATTTCCTTGTTAGGACTATCCTTAAAAAATTCAGACGGAGGATAATGTCACACGATGGGAAGTTTGTGGCCTTTTCCTGCCTTCAGTGTCTCTCCATTGTGGAAGAAACTGCATGAATGGCAATTTTTAATTAGCCCTCGCCTGCACAATGAGGCCGCGGTCGCTCGAGAGGTGATGTTTTGTGAATGCAGGAAGTCTCCCAACAACGTTGCATTTGATGAGGCTGTCAAGCTCCCTCGCGTCAGCCAGGCACTCAGCGTGTGGCCCTTTTTCAATGATTCTTTATTGCAAAGTTTCAACACATCCTCTCTCACTGCGTTCAGTCCCCGCTCAGTCTACCCTTAGCTGTGACAGCTAAGAACAAAAACACTACTCTCTTGTTCTCTTTGTACACGTTCTCTCTTTTTTTTTCCCTGCAGTCTTTTTTTAGTCAAACTAGGATTGGTCAAAGCACAATCAACCCATTTCTGCAACAAGCAGAGGCACAGTGAATCCTTACAGGTCTCATGGGAGTCCTGCCAAGTTTGGGGCTTTCAGTTTCCCCCCTTTATATAGAAAGGAGAAAGGATGCAAGCTCACTCGCCGAGGAGCATGCCTTTGTTGGTTGCAGGAGACTGACGCACTGCAGGAGTTTTGGAAACAAACCAGGCTGACTCTATTCTCCAGGCCTTGGCTGCTTTTCTCACTACTGTTCTTTACTCTGAAGATACAAGCAGGTCCCATTCATTTCCTACTGCATAGCATTTTTATTCTAATTAGCAGGGAATTACCTGGTATTCCGCCCATAGGAAAGGATGGCTCTAAGTGTTTTAATCCCACACCTATTGTTTCCGCTACTCGAATTAAGATGTAGCAAATTTGCTTTCAAAAAAATCCACTCTGTTAAAAAAAATTGAGCTCAACTCTTGCCCGTAAACATGCCTTGTAATTTCATTTGGCACGATTTACAGAGGAGTTCAGTCGCAGATTTTCCTGTCGTGTTTACTGCTCACGTTTGACGTGGCACATGCTTGAAATATTAAAAGCTTTTTATTTATGATCCTCCGGGGCCCCGAAAAATGGTAGAAGATGATTTCCCCGTAGTGCAGTGATCAATAAATTCTACATATTAATTAAGTTCCACTGTCATTTCCAAGGCTTCTCTCAGGGATAAGCCTCTCCACTCTCTTGTCAGCCAATCGCAGCAAAGCGGGGGCGCCGCACAGCCTCCCCCATGTGCTCATGAAACAAACATGCGTACAGAGGTGCTGCATCGGAAAGGTGGCGGCAGGCGTCATCGTCTATAATTTACAAGAAGTGTTTTTCGTTTAAATCCTTTTATGTGACAGAAAGGGGTAGCTCTGTAAATGTGAGAAGATCTCAGCTGTGGATCAGAAAACCATGAAATGCTTTTACAGCCCCAGCGGCCTCCCAAAACGATTAGACTCCATTAATGTGTGAAACACAAATAAAAAGGGAACATGGGAAATTTCAGTTGTGGGAATGCACACAATTTGCTCCTAATCCCTGAACTGAGAAGTCAAAGAGACGAAAGACGCGTCGAGGGAGCCTCTTAAGCCAAAAACAATACGAGACTTCTGGTTGGAGACAGTTGCTGTGCCAAAGATTTAGCCTTTATTGTCACAGCACGCAGCCCGCAGTATCCAAAGATCTCTATTAGCGTCGTCTGCTAACCGAGAATTACTACAGATGTTAGTGGGCGTTGCATCTCCATCCTGGCAGTAGCCAAGCAACACGGCACGCCGTGACCTCACAGTCCCGAGTGTTGCTGCGCTCTCAGCAAATCCTTGCACTCGGTCTCGCTCTCCGACAACAAGATTAAAAAGAGATTCTCCTCAGCTCTCTGCCTGTTTCATGCATGTGATCTTGCCGCAGGGTAATAAAACAGTTCCCGCTTCATTCAGCCTCAGATGCAAGTTTCCCCCTGTATATCATTTGACATCAAAAACACTTAAAATAAATTGCTGTAGAAAAACACAATGTTGAGGAAGCCAATTAAGTTTGATTCTTGAAGTGTTACCCTCTGAGCGTGTGTAATGAGGCCCGTAGCTTAACTGTGAAGGCTGCTAGCTGCTGTTAGACAAAAGAGGGGGTTTTGGGGGGGAGGGGGTTCATTCACATAAGTACCAGAGATGCTGTTGTTTCCCATCAGCAAAACAGATGAGGAAAGGGGAATGGATGAAATAGCTTGCTGGATGATTAACACCCCCCCCTTTTAAACATGTATTAATTTTTTTTATTTGCAAGATCTTTCCGATTTCTCCACACCTGCCAAAACAATTCACTTAAAGGGACGGCGTTGGTCATTTTTAGGCAACCACTCAAGCGTCAAATTTGCTCCCAACCTGTCGTGTAATGAAAATGTAAATTAAACAAAAAAACAGCTGGGATTTTTGCGATTTTTGACAAGTCATCTGTGCCAGTTGCAGCCCCGATGCTCTGCACTTCAAAATATAAGTATCCCAACCCAATTCAAACACCTTTCACTTGCACCACATTGAAATTCAAATATGGTCTGATTATAATGTTTAATGTGGATGCCACCCTCAGCGGTTTTAAAAGCATGTGATATAGGCATGAAAAGAGCCCCTTTTTTCGCTGTTTGCATCGCTCTCTGAGGCTCTGTCGCTTTTTTTTGTTTGTTTTTTTTATTGTGCACAGAGTGCCTGGTCTTGAAAAAACACAAGGACAGCTAAGGATTATGTTTCTGCATGCATCTTGCATTGCCTTTAATATGCAAATAAAAGATTAGCTTTGAAAGGAAACTGTTTGGCATAGGAGTTATTTCTACCAGGGGGTGATACTAACCACCTTTTTTTTCCTAGTTTTTTTTTTTTTCCTCTTGTCAAGATCAGACTGAACCATTCCACCAGGAAACAGCATTCAGAGAGCTTTGCTGTGACAGTGAAGGAGCGCAGTTATGGATAGCATAAAGCTGTTACGTGCGGGGCAAAATTCCAGGCTTCAATAACATGACTCAGGAATACTAATTTAAGTCAAAGGCATGTGTCAGTGTTTCATTTCAGCCACATGGTATAAGTTAAATGACGACTCTCAGCATGGCTCTGGCACATCAAACAAAATAAGAAAAAACCCGACATGTCTGCAATTCATAGCGAAAGCCGAATGCAGCCGGGTAAATGACTTTGGTATTACACTGTCAGAAAAGCATTTCAAATGTGCCATGGGAAGCAATTCTAGCATTTCTTTTGATCTCCATTGCAGAGGGGAGGAGGAAGGATTAGGAAACATTTCATATCATGGAATTGTGATCCCGGCATTAGAGCTATACAATGCGTCTGCAATGTCAACATCTATAATTGAGTGATTTAAATGACCTAATTTTTGCGTATGGGCTACCCTTGCAGTTGCATAGGCATCAGAACATTTAACCCTTTAAAATCACACTGCGGGCTTAATAATGATGGATCCACTGAAAACAAGTACAAATAGCTGATTCTCAGCCTCTCTTACTGTAGCTAAGTGACCCTAAACGCTGTAAACCCATGAATCACCACTCATTTTCTTTTAAATATTTTGCTTCCAAGGATCCAGACTTTGGCTGGTTCTTCACTCTCTAAAATGTAAAAAAAAAAGACAGTCCTATTTAACATTGACCTATGAATCATTCAAGTATTAAAACAGCATCTAACTGAAGGGATGACCCAGTGTTGTGTTTATACATAACAGACAAAGAGCCATTTTTAAAGGCACGTTGTTATTAGCGGACTGTGGAAAAAAATGCGTAATTCGTTTTCAAATTTTAGCCAAATCTATGAAAAATGTCAATGATAACACATTTACACAAGTGTTACAAAATAGTATGTTTGAAACAACAAGGTGATTCCCAAAGAGAGATTAGCTGGAAACTTGGGATTTCTCAGGATGGTGTGCAGTGTGTCCTTAAAAAAATAGAGGAACCTGGCAGTGGCATGTCTAAACTATCTGCAACTTATGAACAGCATCAGAAAGTCAGGTAACCCAAGAGTGTTCAGGCTGTGTTGGAGACAAAAATTGGTTATACCAAATATTCACTTTCAAGCTCATTAGATCTGTTTTTGCCTTAGTGCCAATGCTTTAATAAACTGCTGCACCTGTTTCCCATTTTTCTAGACAAATACAAGAAAATTAGTTTTGCCTCTAGATTTTTGCACACTACATGCTAACATACACAGAGCCTATCCGGTTGTTAAGTCTGACGTCACTAGCCGTGTCTGGGCCTGAACTCCGCTGCAGGTCAAACGATCACTATGGCATTACTGAGAGTTGAAAAACTGTCTAAAGTCTTTCATCTTTAATAAAATGATCAGCGTTCTGCTCTACCAGGTGTAACAATTGAGTTTAACATCCAGGCATCCATGAAAACGGAATTTATGACATTTGACGGAGTTAGAAGTTAGCAGGGAGTTAGCTCGCTAGCTTCCATCTAAATACAATATAGCATGTCCTGACTGCGGGGTTTTGGAAACAAATTAAAACGTACAGCTCTGTTATTACGTCCAACATAAATGAAGACAGAAAACTAAACAGCAGTGACGTTTGTAGGGTTACTGAAGTTTGGCTAGCTGGTATATAATGATGTGCCACGTGACCGCTAGCGACACAGCTATGTTAGCATAATATAAACAAGCTAACTTTTTTCCCACTCGATAAAAGTTAACGTGAGTGTTCTCGGTGGTCAGGAACAAATGTAATCGCATGGCAGGATGCTGTAAAAGGACCAAACTTCAGCCAGGAGAACAACTGAGATAATCCATCCACAATACGAGGTTAGTCATTCATATACTGCTGCATGGGCTGGGCTGTAGTTACATCCTAAGGTTTTAAAAACTGAACTTAAATAAATGATTAGCAGTAATAAAAGCCGAGGGAGGTCAACAGTGATCACTGACTGTTTTAGGAGCTTTTTGAGATTAAATAGAAGAAAATACAAAACATTAAACATGTTAACAACACAAAAGCCATATTAAACGCAGACTACTTTAGGCCCGGAAGTAGGATTCGTCACGTCATCACTTAACGACCGGATTCTAAAATAAAATCAACTGTTTGTCTACTCTGAAGCAGAGTATATTTAATTTAGATCGACAGCTCGCCACACTTATTAAATCAGCATCCAAGATGGATAGGCCGCTGTTGTTTGGCATATCGACTCTGTGCGCGCGCGCACACACACACGCTGAGACAGTGAGGTGCAGATTATCCAATCAAACGTCCGTGCCGGCCGTGTACAATTGATCAGAGTGCATTTGCTCTGGGCTGACAACCCAGTGGGCGCTCACAGAGTTTTTGACTGGCTCAGAGGGGGGTTAAGGATTATTGACTGTTGGATAAAGAAAATAGAGAAATCTACAGAATAGAGAGTTGCCAAATAATTGGATTAAACAAACAAATTAGTGTGCTGAATGTATAATCAAAATGATGGAGCAGCCAAAACACTTGCTGGACTTGTTTGTGCTACTCGAGGACTGTTCGGAGGTTTTAAAGCTAATTTAAATTAAATTAAATGCTCCAGTGATGACCTTGAGTCGCTTTCAGGACTTTTTATGTTTTTTTTTTCTTGTGTCAACTTAAAAGCAAGAGATTCTGGATGCACATCTATGCACAATGACTGTAGCATAAAGGGTACTCTTGTCAAGAATACCCTTTATGCTAAAGTCTTGACTTTATTCTTGATTTTATTTCTATCAATGAATCCAAGTGTTACCAGGGTGTGTGATTTATATGTTCCTTGACCTCCTTCAGGCTCCGCAGAATGGAGTCAGTGTGTGCCTGAGTAGCCTAATTGAGGTTGACAGCGCAGTGCCATGCCTCTTGCTCACACACATGACATCTCTGACAGAGCGGCGTGCCTCCGCAGTCCTTTTGGCTGTTAAAGGTGCTAGCTCTTGAGCAAATGTTTAAACAAGCCACCACAGACAATGCAATGCTGGACCCCCCCCCCCCCCCCCCCCCCCCCGAACGCTTTTTGAGTGTTTGCATTTTTATTGTTGAGCTGTAAACACTTACCAACAAAACCAACAGCGGATGAAATGCGGCTCCGAGTTAGACTTTATGAATAGACTTTAATGGACACTCTAGGAATGTGTTTGCTAATTTTCTGTCAGACCGCGTGCGTGCGCTTTTAATGAAGCTGAATGAATTGCGCATCAGGTTGCCGGTGCGTGCGCTGAATAGGTCCTCTCAGTCGTGTGGTGCCGACAGTTTAAACGAGGCCTCGTAGGTGGGGGAAAAGGAGGAAGGGCAAAAGGGAGGAAGGAGCAAAGTGGAGAACACACGAGGCCGGGCTTCATGAATTCATTTCCCCTCTCTCCCGTGTCAGGGGAGGGGAGGACCTCGTCTGAACCTATTACAGTGGTAACAAGGTGACAGCGAGTGGTCTTGCAATGGGTTCTGGCCTCCGGAGCTGTCTGGCTGGCCGTCTATGTTAATTACAGGGGGGGGAGAATGAAAGTGTGAGGTGTGGGGACACTGTTAGACAAAAACGTTTTACTAGATAGCCTGAATAAGGCAGCGCTTCACTCTCTCTCTTTAAAGCAGGTTTGTAGCCTAAAGGCAGAACTAAAAGAACGGTGGTGCATTAAATCATATAGATAAGAGAGGTATACAAATCACACCCCAGGAAAATCAGCAGACCATGACTTACCGAGACCTATGGTCAGTTTAATTCAGTTTTTTTCATTTTTTATATTGTAAGCTAAAGACCCCTTTGATTCAACAATCTCCTGTGAGCAAACACTTGGAGATGGGGAGAAAGAATCCCCTTTACCAGGAGGGGACCCTCAGCTGAAACAGGCTCAGTGAGGAGAACTAGCCCGATTTCATTTCCCTTCTTTCCCTTTACACAGTATGAAAGACCTGGTCGCTGGTAATGTCCTCAGCGTTCGACAGAATACACGTGTGTAGCATGTCCGCTCCACTGTGGGAAAAGTGCCGTCATCTTTCTGCAAGGGAAGCGGCACAGGCGAAGTTCACTGGCGAGAGCATTTTTAGTGCAATGTAAGTGGGCGATCAGGAGATGTCATCAATTCCAATGCATGCCAGTTGCCACGGAAACAGAAGTGGAGAGGCTTTTCTCAAGGATCCTGTTAAACATTTAGAGTGTGCAGAGCTCAGAGGGAGAGAGGAGGAGAGAGAAGAAAGGGAGCGGAAGAGACGTGTCGTGGACAGTTGTCCGTCTTTCCATCTGGAGTTTTGTTTTTCTGCCTGTTTTTAAGCGATTAAAATTATGCAGTTCAAAAGCCTGCTGTTTACCTAAAGGCATTTGCTAATGCTGCCATTAATGCATTAACATTTAAAATAGAAGCGATGTACAGGTCTCGCTGTTTTAGGGCAGCCTGAAAGGGTTAGACACAGCGCAGCCTTTTCAGAAACACAATGCCCCGGCCTTCTTCTGTTTGGTGCTGTCTGTTTTTTCTCAGCAAAGGGCCTCAAGGACAGCTTGGCTTATTATTGATAGTGCAGAAGCTCAACGTGTTCTCTTGTCATCAGAATTATAAACTTCAGAGGTGTATGACCACAACCACTGTAGCTTGTATGCCCGTCTCCATTATATCAGGGGTTTCCAAAGTAAAAGCATCTTCCACAGCAGATGGATCTGCATATTTTTATGCTGGACACTCTTGCGGTTGCAAGTCACCTCCTGGTCTGAAATCACGGCTCTTTTGCATGTTAGGTGAATGTGCCTGTACTTTATAGTTTATATCTGGATCCTGAAAGAGTATTTCTGCAGTGTTGAATATTGAATGGTCACATCAATTATATTTGGATATACTGTACATTCCATTAGATATTTTTTATTTTAATTTTTGAAAAACAAAAATGTTAACTAACTTTTTTCTTTTTCCTTCTATACAAACTGCAAGGCACTGGAATTCATCCCACCACCCAACCTTGTTGTTTATCTGCACAAGTTAGCAAAGCTGTGACCGACTTTGGCACAAAAGCACAAGAGTTGTGTGGCACATCCTGATCGAGGAGCTCTTCTCCTGTGGTAATCTCCCAGCAGACAGGCCCTAAATGGGGAAAGGACTCTTGTGGTATAACGACATGGGCTCAGCAGATAGGGGCTCTGTGTAATTCCTGTTAATTACTGTCCAGGAGGAGATAAGACCTGGTTGGAGAGGCTAAGAGAAGAGATAAGGAGGATCAGGGATTCGCCTGAAGGATTTCCCACCCCTTGGGCAAAAACAGTCCAGTTGTCAAGAAATAGTCTTAAGTTTGAAGCTGCCCTGAAGTAGTTGTTGTTTTTGTTCTTTACCTACTGAACTAATGGAATAATAGTGCTTGTTTTAAGAGCAGTGGCAACAGGTGAACTGGAAGGCTTATCTATAATGACATCTGAAAAGGTTCCATCGCAAAAGAGACATGCTGACTAGTGGTCCTGTCAAAATGTTTACATTCAGTATTGGATTTTTTCAGGTAAATTTTTGAAAAGCCGCCAGAGTAAAATGCGAATTCAAGTGCTTTTACATGATCTGGGTATTGCTAAAAAGGTCTACCGAGATTCAGGCTAATAAAATAGCAAATCGACAACACACTAGTTGTTTCTAAGGCCCCCTGCCTGGTATTACAGTGGATTTTTTTTGCAGTTGGGATGTCATTTTGCACCCCTGACATGCCAACCGCATTGTCTCCCATGTCCTCTTATGGTGATATCTGACAAACAAAATACGCCTGAATCTGACAGTTCTTGACACCACATCTATCCATTCTTTTATCTAGCATAGGGCTGCAGTCTGGACAGATGTCTAGTCCATCACAGAGGTAATGTAGAGAGACAAACACATGCTAACATCAGAGTCCGGATGAAATGCATGCAGGAACAGGGAGAACATAGAAAGACCCCAGCTAACCAGGAGGCACTCACTCTGAACCTTCAAGCTGTGAGGAGACTGTGCTAAAATGTAATGGAATTAGTAGAATAATCATGAAATATCACTCTTTAAATATCAGTCTTTATTGCATCTACAACCTCAAGTGCAAGATAACTCAGTTGATCAAAAGTTGGCCATTTGTTGATTGCTCTTTTTAAGGCAAAGCACACACACTCAAAAAAATTACTAATACTAATTGCAAATTTCTTTCTAATTTCTGGGGCATTTCTTTCCAAAGTCAAGAAGCACATCAAAATAGGCATATGAGAACATTCTTACCCAGCACTTGAGTAAAACCATTGATGCCACTGCAAATATTCACAGCATGACTTGAGGGATTTTCTTTTAAGAATAGTTCAAAGGAATTCTCCCAAAAAAACAAACAAAAAAAAAAAACACCATCCCTATGAGACCTAATTCATTTCTTTGCCACATTCCAAGTCTCCATTAGGATGCACCAGGGATGGATCTCGCAAGTTGTCAGTCACCTCTGCTCTACCGTGAAATTCGACCAAATCCCAGTTTTGGCTGGTTTTTACAGAAGTACCTCTGACCTAATAACAAACAGCATGGTTCTTTTTGCACACAGAAAACTTGTGTACTAGTATGGAAAAATGGGATGCTGATGCAAGAAGACAATGTGTGGTTCTTTGAAGGAATTAAACACTGCATGGTAAACTGCAACTGCTCCCCGGGGCTTCGAGTACGTGGATATATGAGCTCATATTGGAGAAACGAGGCTAGTTGTCTAAATGCATTACTGTAATAAAACCTGGGAGGGGAAGCGGTGCTGTGTATCTGCCTGTTGACCTTGTTCGTATTAAGTTCCTGAATTGCTCTCCGGGGTGGCCATGCTGGCAAGAGGCACCGGTGGCAAATTCCTAATTTTTTACTTTTTGGTTTAATTCTTGTCTTTGTTCCTGCTTATTAACAGCTCAGCAGAGGAACTGTGTCTTCTTTACTCAGCAGCTCATCATTAGCAGCTGAAGCATATTTTGTACTTGTAATACACAGAACACCAAGATACTAATTACCTTTCAGTCACCAATATGGCCTGCTTTTACTCCCTTCTTCTCATTGAGCAGCCGCTGCTGTAAAGAAGCAGGCATTTGCGAAGCGTCTGTATAAGTCGCATGACAGCCATTCATCAGTTTGATAAATGATTATCAAAAAGAGGCAGAATATGTAAATTTCAGTGCTTAGAGATCAGTACTCGCTTTACTCATAGTGATTAGAGAACAAACAAACTTTCTCACAAGTAAGAGTGATTAGTTTTTGATTACACCAAGGGATTTTTGTTTCTTTTTTTAAATAAACTGAAAAAGTAGCAAAAGATTGGGTAAATTTGATTCTCCAGCTGGGATAGATGTAAATGCCTGTAATTTCCTCCTCCACTGTCTTAAATGGTTTCTCATTTCATCGTGTACTGTGATTAAATTAGTCAAATCTGTGTACTGTTCTTAATGGACCTTCCATTATTCTAGATATTAGTCGACACAGAAAGTCATTTAACACGTTTGTACAGTTAAATCATTTGAATGATGAGTCCGAGGACACTTAGACGAGTTCTTGCTTTAGTTTTGGCACACACACATAAACTTGTGATGTGTAAGGCTTCCTTAGACCTACAGTACAGAAAATGAACATCAGGTCTGGGGATGTTTTTTCATATTTTGAGCAAGGCCTCTTAGTTGCAGTGAACTTTTCAGCAAGTTCGAAAAATGAAGCTAACATAGAAGTGAACCTGCAGTTGCTACAATGGCCACTTGAGGTTTGTTTCATAAGGCAGTCAGCCTCTATAGATTGAAGAAATAAGTTTGATTACTTTGTGACAACATTGCAGTAAGTGGTTTTTCTTTAATTATTTCAAACCTGAAGTTGTGCGTTAAGTGTAGGGCCACTACACATAAAGGATAGGTGCTAACTGTTCTGCTACTAGTCACCTTAGCTAGCACCTGAAGTCTCATTTCCTGAACTAAAGTCAAGGGTGTAATATAAGAAAATACTTATTTATTCCCGATGTTGTGGCAGTTAGTTATTGTCAGCATATTAGATATGGGATCCTCCCATCTGTGGGTAGCTGACAATGAGCCGGCTAAACTACAAGAGCTGGTTATAAGCTAATGTTACGCCAGCTAACGTTAGGCTGGAGTGGTCTAAAAATCCCACTTTATTGCTAAAAAGTAGTTTGATTACCTTTTCACATGAGAGCTGTTCACTAATTGTTAAATTGATAAGGTTAGAATTACTTCAAAGAAAGTAACTCTGGCAAAAGTAGCAGTGCTCACCATCAGAAAAGCACAGGATGTCCTCATTAAATCACCTCAGCATCACTGTTATTGGTTAGAAGTGAGCTTTACTGACTCACAACTCGTATCAAACTCCTTTCAAAAAATTTTGCTCAAGAATAGATGTTGATGCAGTGCATGTGGCCATTATGTGATATAAAGGGTCAAATACAGTTATTTGACGAATAACATGGCTAGTTCTGTGCTTAATGGTACTAATTAACAATCCAACTAGTGTGGTTTACCACTGAGGAGGAGGTGGATTCAACTGGTTAACCATGCTTGCTAACATTAGTAGAAAACTCCAGCTTCTTGGCCAAGTATGGTGACTTTTGGCTCAAAG
The DNA here is from genome assembly GCF_963969265.1 of Rhamphochromis sp. 'chilingali'. Taxonomy (NCBI): domain Eukaryota; kingdom Metazoa; phylum Chordata; class Actinopteri; order Cichliformes; family Cichlidae; genus Rhamphochromis; species Rhamphochromis sp. 'chilingali'. Next base: position 8,638,697 of record NC_137931.1, on the reverse strand, counting down.
AAACCACGCTGACTGTTATGGTCCGTAAATTTATTGCATTTAACAATAACAATAAGTAGGAATGCCTTTTTTGACTGATCAAAATGGGACTTAAACACTGTGACATCATCATCATCTATGGCTCCAACTCGCTACACCAAAGTGACATTTCAGGTATAACTTACTAAGTTTCCCTGTGATATCTTCCCAAACCCTGCTGAATACCAATGGAGGACAAGTGATGGAGAAGGCGAAGGAGAAGATAAGGAGAAAGAGAGATGGTAGTAAGTCAGCAAGGAGGAGAGATTGAGGGATATGTGCAGAGACTGGGGCGGGAAGGTCGGCAGTAGGGGGGATGGGTACATTCTGGTTGGGAAAAGGACAGTGCGATTAGGGCGGTTCAGTAACTTTCTCATCTGTATGACCCAGTTCCAATGAAGCAGCAATAAAAATAAACCTGATGTGTTCTTTCTAAAGTCTAAAATGTGCCGGTTAAATGGTTGCAAACATATTAAACGGATGATTGGTGTAGTATTTTGGTGTTGTTTGTTTTGTTTTTTTCCTTTTGCGGTACAAGCATTCAGGTAAACACAACCAGACCTGTGGCGATGGATAACACAGCAGATGCCGATGCCTGGCGAGAAAATTCCTTGTTTTTACTCTTAACACATCCATGAATGTTTCATATTTGTAATCTGACAATAACACGGGCATCAGGCTCAGCAGGAATTAGTGATTTTAGAGTGCTATATAAAGCAAAAGAGTGTGTTGTGTGCTGTGTTGCTTGGCAAACCTCGGTCTTGATTAATTATGCACGCTGTTTATTTTTCTCTCATGAAATCAGTTTTTACTGTACAGTGAAAATGTACACATAATGTATATTTATTAAGTGTACGTCTTTCAATTACCTCAAGGCTTTCGTTTTACTAATTCAATGATTCTAAGTTAGCATTGTATGACAAATCAGGAGGAACTGTATGTCTGGTGACTGAAGATATTGGAACTATTCCCATATGGAAAAGATATATATAAATCTTATAAAGTTTGTATCTGTCTTGTGTGAAACTTGTATGAAAAGCATATAAGTGTGAAAACAGATATAAGATCCCTTGAAAAATTATATAATGAAACTTGTATGTTTTGGATACTTACTAAAACAATGTATGAAAGTAATGCGAAAGTGGCCACTTTCATGAGTAAATCATGTAAGCCTTATATGATTTACTCATGAAAGTGGCCACTTTCATGAGTAAATCACATATAAGTTTTTACTATTTCTTTTCCATATGGGTTGCCTTCATGGTCTGTGGATATCAAGGCAAACGTATATGAACCATCTGTAACAGAAAAATTAGGTACTAAGAAATATTCAAGTTATATTTACTGGGTTCTTTTAACATCCACAAAAAAAATCCTCAGAAATCTAAAAATGTTTATTAATTTTATGAATGTATTTCCAGTTTTGTTTTCTGTTCTATGCTTAGTGCTGTCCCCAAAAGCCATCTGGACTGGTCCATGAATGACTATATTTGTGTGCAGTTACTTACAATAGCCACTGTTGGCTGTAAAAGACAAGCCTCATTCAAGATTCATTCAGATGCAAACAATCGCTGGTTGCCGTTCCCATCAGCCCAGTATAGAAACGCCGTTTAATCTTTTTGGCATTTAAACAGCAGCGGTATGGGGGACCTTCCAACTGGCTTCAAAACAGAGAGGGGTTGCAAAACAATGCATGCAAGACGGAGGTGGTTAAAAAAACCAAAAAACCAAAACGTATTCTTTAACTTTCAGTGAAATAAAAAAACAAAAATTCCCTCAGAATTAGGCGGGTTTTCCTTTGTGGAGTTTTCAGTCATGCTTTCCACCTCTGCATGTCTAGACTGATGCATCACAAGTTGCAAGACAATAAATTACAAAAAGCATCATGATGACTTTGTTGTTGTCTTGTCATGCCACAAAAATGAGTGTATAATGGGCCTACACTGTTTACTCTGTAAATTTATCATAGTGACCTATAATTTTAATCAGCTTTTTAAAATGTCACGAGTTCTAGAACGGATAAAAATGTATCATTAGCGTTGTTAATAACAAGTTCTTTTCATTTAACAAGGGCTCCGTGTAACTGAAAGCAGGAAGGTTGTCGAAACTGCTTCAGTGTCACTTTAGCAAGTGTCTGATGCCAGTGTTAAGGGCTGATTATGTAGATAAGGCAGTGAGCAGGGACCTCTGTGCAGTCTGCGAGGAGATGGGTAATGGTGAGGAGTACTCATGGGTGTTTCAGACCTACTGTTGGTGATTATTTTTTTCTAACACCACCTTCTCCCAAATGAGTACCTGGTTCAATTTTTTAAATTAGAGCACAAACTTGGGAAGTGGAAGTGGGTCTGGCAGTCTACCACAGACTAAAAAAAATGCAAGGCAACTAGGACCCCTATAGTCAAAAGAAAATTGTCATTTCCATTTGCAGGAATTTATATTCAGCGCCCTTTTCTCCGAGACCTTTCGCCTCTCTTATGTATGCATCCATCAAAAGTTGAAGCAATGGAGAGCAGCAACAAGACCCTACATCGACCAGAGGAGACATTAATGACAACGCATATGAAACTGATTATGTCAGACACAGACTGAAAGGAGGAGCTGCGGAGCAGGCGGGTTGCAAAGCAGCTTATAGTTGTGCAGCAAAAGTAGACAGCTTAAATAGCATGCAATAAATGAGATTTGTGAGTTGGACATATAGAAGTGTGTGTGACGGCAGGTGAGATTGATTTCCTTTTAATTTCCAATTAATAATCCATCCATCGCTTTTCTTAACTGGTTATCAGCCTCTGGCAGCTGACATTAGATGGGAGGGAAAGTCTGAACTGGACAAGGACTAATAGTACAGTGTAGTCACACTAGGGCAAATTGTAGTTGGAGACCATAACAGCACTTATTGTGATTGTGTACATTGAACTTGTATTTCTGCAGGATTGCAATTTAACTGCAAACATAGGTACTTCACAAAATTGCCTTTATACAGAAATATATCTAGAATATAACCAGTTTGCATCTAGTTGAGTCAAATATCCTGTCATAAACAAACATATTGCAGTGCTCTTTCACAGATAGACTCCAATTGATTGTAACATGTTAACAATCTGTCTGCAATCAGTCTGCGATTGTTTGGAGACAGGTTGCCTCCTACAGACCCGTGCAGTGGAAAGTGGTTAACGTGACTGATGCTGTTGCACACTTAACTTCTGGATGACCATTTGGTCACCGCAACTACTTGCAATCAGTTGCCATATATGAACAATTTTAGAGGATTTAATGGGCAACCACCAATCTTTCCTCGTCACAAGAAGGCTGCCATCCTGTTTTCACTCTAGTGTGATTTAGCCACAACAGAGTGAAACAGACAACAGTCCTCTCACAGCAGTAAGCCAATTAAGCAACAGTGGTAACTACTGCACCGCCATCCTGTGTGAAGTCAAATTAAGATTTTAAATGATTGTGTAATTCTGTAGTGTCAATTGTCTGAGTGAGAGTTTTTAAGCCCTCTTATTACATTACACTTAAGAGAGCTCCCACTGATTTTATATTCCACTGAATTCCATATTCTCCTTTTAGCTCGTGTAAACCTTGGCTGGAGTCAATGAGTCAAGCAGGTTCATTTAACACAAGCTAGCGTACCTTTCCCTTTGTTCTATTTTTAATCAGTGATCACATTTAGCTAAATGGTGTAATTCTCACCTTTGTAAACAGTCAGACTCCAGGGTAGATTGTCAGGATGCCACTGACAGCTAAAGCCTGATGTGGCAAATGATCGGCGACAGGTCTGACTAAACCAGCTGAAAGGGGAGCCAGAGAATGCGTGTTTTTTAAAAACGACTTATTGCTAAACTTTGATGAGGAAAAAAACGGGGGAAAAATCACTGATGCTGGTTGCTTGACAGTGGTATTAAGGTGCAAATCCTAACAGCTTCTAAGAACGCAACAAATTATACTAGGGCTGTTCGATATAACGATTTATATCGGATCACGATATAAAAACGTCTATTGTTTCATTTTACGCTATTGTTTGTTTTGTGGTGTTGCAAAATAAACTGTTTACGGCAATATTTTTTCATCGTTTTGATGGTCACTGTAGTGGCTATATTAATTTCTTAAAGTTCTCTCTTTCTCTTATATTTAATATAACCACGGTAAAACCATCACGTGTCCGCTTGTTTATTTTCCACATAAACCTTTCACAATAAAGCTCAAGATCCTGTTGAGACTTTTCAAAATAAACTGAATCACGTGAAATAGTATGCAGAGTATTTACCAATGAGAAGCAAAAAAGAGCCGTCAGGTGCTAAAAAATAAACCTTAGACTCAAACGTTAAAACAGGCTTTTCCCTGCAGCACGCCGCAAAGAAAACGTTAAAACATATGTCTAAAAATGTGTAGTTTCATGCATCGGTAAAACACTCGACTCCAGATACACAATGCCCAGCTGGAAACGCTTCAGCTGCCCGAGATTCACAGAATTTACAGAAAATGTTAAATTTTTGTGATTCATATCGTTATCGGACGATAGATGTTTTATATCGGGATATGAGATTTTGGTCATATCGCACAGCCCTTATACTATGCAGGGTTGGCACAGCCGTGTTCTTGAAGATGTTAACTTTACATTTCTATAAGTGATAGTGTTTTTGTGTTGTTGTGTTTTGTGCCTCAGGGCTACTGTACTTTGCTTAAATGTGATCACCTGATGGTAGGAACTGTATAATGATTAGGGATGGGTACCGGTATCGGTTCTGACATAAACGGTAGTAACCAGACCGAAAGCAGCGCATATTTTGGTGCTTTATTTCGGTGCTTTTCTTCCTGAGATGTGATACACTTTAGATTCTGGCCAATCATTTTACGTTTCCAAGGATAGTAGGCGGGCCCAGGTACGTAAGTTCTTTTATAGCAGAGCTACAGATTAAAAATGCCCAAGGCGAGGCGGTCAAAGTCTGGCTGTACTTCACAGCAAAAGATGCAAACTCAGCAGCCTGCAACAAGTGCTTTAAGGCGATACTGTGCAAAGGAGGTAACACCTCGAATCTGATGAAACACCTGGCAACGTATAGCATTTTGTTAAAAGCCGAGAAATACACCGTATTTGATAGCTTGCTGCGAGACCTCACACTGTGCACATCTACTGCGGGTGGGTTGCCTGTTATCAGACACGGAGTTAGCAACATCCCCCAAAAACCCGAAGAGTAGAGTCCTGGCCCCCAGCCCTGCCAGTGTAGCAGGGTGACGGATGATGATGGCAGCAGCAGCCGTTATTCTCTGGGTCAATAGCTTAATGTTGTTCGTGTGTAATTTTCGTTGAGTAGGCTAACCACGTTATTACATTAATGCATGTAAGGTGAACTAGCAAACACCGTCGTAGTTACATGCAGCTGTCTTCTTGTTTGATGGCAGATACTCCCTTCACCCTGGCCAAAAAGGCTAAAATGACCAAAGAAAAAGTGGGAAACAGTTAAACATGAGAGGTTTTTGGACAAAGTTTGTGTTTTTTCCATTGATTAAGCACTGCTTCCAGCCAAGAGTGATACCATAAATCCCCTACAGCTGCAGAAAAGGCTAACATTGTTACCGTTTCAAAAGTACCAGTTTGGTACTGGTATCGGATAAAACCTAAACGATACCATCCCTAATAATGATACACTTATTTTTAAAAAAAGACAAAAAGTGGAAGTTTGCCTCCTCTAATTGAATAATGGGAATATATTCAACCATTTGCTCCATTGCTCTGGTGTTCACCTTTCTGCTCAGTTATTCATTTTTTTCCTCTCTTAAAAATATTCGGGGAATATTTTGAAGCTCTGCATTTGCATTACTGCAGTAAATACCCGTGAAAATAAGCTGTCATCAACTTCCTGCAGCACACAACTCAAAATGTGCCCCCCCTAAAAACAGGGCACTGTTTATATTCCCCCACGTAATGGGCGCCTCTGTTGACCGGCACCCCGAGGTGCCCTCTTATGCAAACGAGCGCATCTCGTTTCTATGATGCAAATAGCGGGGCAATAAAATAATGCAGAGAAAGACGGGGGAGAATAACTGTACACTCTGTGGCTCTCTTGCCCTAGAGTGCTCGGTGAATTATTTATGAAAGTGCTGACAGAAGAGGAGCAGGTTCAACAAGGCGCTTTTCTCTGGGGTGCAACAGCAGCCAACAGTCAGGTGGAGGCTTGGTTTGTCTTGCTGGCCCTGGATTTTAATGATGGTCCAGTGGGCTCGTTATGTGAGTCTACAGTGTAGCTTTTTCTCCTGTGTCAGCTGAAAAGAAGGGTTGCGTGCAAGTCTGTAATCTCTGCTGTGTCTTCTCTGTCCCCGTCCCCCGTTTTTTTTTTTCTTCACCTTTCGCTCGTCCCTTCGCTTCCTTTCTCCGTTTGGCCTCACAGAGCGCCTCTCTTTCTCACATCTCTACCTACCACTCTTTGTCGTTTCTCATCTTATTTTTATGCACTGCTCCGTCTGTTCCCAAGTTGCTCCTGTCCCCTCTGCCCCCCCCCCCCCTCGCGTCTCGTACATTTCCGTCTGTCTCCTTCCGCGCGCCCCTAACGCTATCGCTAATGATTGACGGCGCATTCCACAAAAACGTGAATCATTCCTCTGAGCTCGCATTAGCTAATTAGAAAGCTTTCTAATTTTGTCTTCGCAAGAAGAGTTTCAGGTTCAATCATAAAAGTAATCAGGTGTGGTTTGCTTTCACCGAATGCCACGTCTCCATACTGCGTGATTGGAGTGGTGCAGGAGTTTTCGGCGACAGCTTTGGTGCTGCAGTGGCACTTTTGGATAAGCGAGATTAGCCTGTGAACCCTAAGCAGCCACCCACTGGCTAGTACCAGCAGGCAATGGCTATGGCTGCTGCTGATAAAACATAAAAACACATCAATAAAACTTTTCATCCCTTTAGAACTCCCCCCCCCCACACACACACACACTGAAAAGTGCCAGGAATCCAAATAAGGTCAGTAGCAGGATCCAAAAACTTTGAAGCTCAGGAATGGGAATGAGTGATCAGTGAATTATTGATAATTTGTCTTGGAATTAGTGGTTCTGAATATCGTTTGCATTAATTATTTCTGCATCAAAGTGCTACAGTTTGTTGGTTCACAAAAGCAATTGTTTAATGGCAGTTTGTGTTCATGCTGCAAATTTCAAATGAATCACTAAAGCAAGCGCAGCTACTGTGCGCCCCAGGTCATGGTGCTGCTGACGTTTATATAACTGCAAATTCTTTACCCTTTTTTTAAGCTAGTACTTTATTATAGGCTTTACAGTATAGAGAGAGTCATGTTCAGTAACTGAAAGCTATCATTCCTGCTAACATCTTTAACTGAGAAAAGCAATCCTGTGCCCCTGTTGTGTTGTCACTGCCTGTCTCTGAGCATTATCATAATGTGAATCGCGTCTATCAAAACAGATTACAGTTCACATTTTGCAGCCCTTTGACACTAAACGGAGCCTTGCTCTTCCTAACTGTGACACACTTCTTAATTAAATTTTGCATCGACCTCACTGAACTGGTGCCACCGTGCTGACAGTCCTGTTAAAATTATTGCCCGGTGCACTTACCAGTACAGATTGAGGTATTGTAAAATTTTAGTGTTGTGATGACTCACTCTGTTTTTATCCTGCTTCTACCTTTCTCTCCCTCGTACCTTCTCCTGTTGTCCTTATGTGTCCTTGTTAAACACCCGTGTGTGTGTGTGTGTGTGTGCGCGTGTACAGTCTTGTTGTGAACTTTACTACCTAAAGACTTTCTAATTAGATCTTTAAAGGAAGTGCTTTTCCGCTATATTAGTTAATGGTGCCACATCATAAATGTAAAAGAGGAAAGGCTGGCTGATCCCAGCTCCTTCGATTTATTCCAAAGAAGCTCAAATGAAGGCCACTAGACTGAAATGTTAGCATGCTTTTGATATGAATGGGTGAGGTTCAACTTTGTGTATTCATTGCTGGAATCAAAAGTGTCCTTTTTAAAAGCAAATATCATTTTTACCTCAAAGCATTCCCTTTTTACATGTTAGGAAGGAACCAATGATCCATATGACCTATGAGATCTCTTTTGTTACTGAGCAGCTATCACAGAACACATACAGGCAAGCTCTTTTTAGAGCCCTCCTCCTCAGGGCAAGTGCATAATCTGACAGCACCTTCGCTTATAGGTCTTCTCACTGTCAGTCTCGCCTCTCGAGAGGATGGACACATCACAGGTGTCTCCAACAAGAGTCGTCGTCTCCCCCCTCCCCACCCCACCCCGCTACCACCGACTCCCCTGGGGCTCACTTGTCAACAGAAACAGCACCTCCAATGTTTGACCTCAGAGGAGCAGGAATAGGAGAAGGCAAACACATTACTCTGATAAGTGTGGATAGACACGTGGTGAAAGGAAAAAATTTTTAAGTAGAAACTTTTATACCATTTATTTTGATGATCTTTTTTATCAAAAGTGTCATGCTATACTTAAAAAAAAGTTACTATCACTCATACTATAGGTGGTATATTTAATAGGTTAGCATTTTAGTATGTATAATAGCTGCTGCAAAGGCATAACTATTCATTAATTGAATTTAATTATAATAGGCAAAGGACAGAATGTTTTTCTAAAACGTTTTTATGTAGCAAGTTAGCTAGCAAATTAATTAGCAGGCTAAGTTTAACTGCTTGAAGGAAACTCAAATTGACAGTCACGTTTGTATCTGTAAGCTCTAAAAAAAAACTAAATCAAGTTTGTATTATTTGTAGTTTGTTTGTCTATAATTTCAGCTAGCTAGCAGGTCATGTGCTCATTCAAAGCCAGCTCAAGCTCAGAGATTTAACAGGGCTTCATTAGTACATCGGTAACCATGGCCCTGCACAAACTTGGTTCAGGTATTGGTGGATATTTTCTCAAGCAGCCACTTTGATCTTTGAGGTACCCAAAGGGGTGTAGTTTGGGCCCCTTCCTGGTTTCACAATATATGCTGCCTCTTGGGTATAAATTAAAAATATTGCTTGTTACATGGTAATAACACTCAAATATAGCTATGCTTGAACCCAGCCACTGACTCCTCAGTCAGCTCCCTAAAATACTGCTTTGTTAAAATTAAAACTTAGCTTTTGCAAGCTTACCTCACTCCCAATTAGAATTAAACTGAAATCCTTATATTTAATGTCACTCAGCTCAGGCAGCTCAATTCATAAATGATTTTGACTCCCTGTCTTCATACTGTAACCCTCGTGTAAAGAACACTGGTACAGTTTTTTTCGACTCTGCTCTGAAATTATATTTTTAGTTGTCAAACTAGCTTTATGATTGTTTTTAATAAACACTCCAAGCAATTCTTTGGTACACTGGATTGGGTTGGTTGCTGTCATGACGATTGCAGTAATTCATATTTTATTGAAATTACGGGATACTATGTTTTAATATCCATCCATCCATTCGCTTCCGCTTATCCTTTTCAGGGTCGCGGGGGGCGCTGGAGCCTATCCCAGCTGTCATAGGGCGAAAGGCGGGGTACACCCTGGACAGGTCGCCAGTCTGTCGCAGGGCTAACACACAGGGACAGACAACCATTCACACTCACATTCACACCTAGTGACAATTTGGATTAATCAATTAACCTATCCCCACAAGCTGCATGTCTTTGGACGGTGGGAGGAAGCCGGAGTACCCGGAGAGAACCCATGTTTTAATATATTTAATTATATTCTTTCACTGTTTTGTAATGTTGTTTTCCTGTTTCTTTTTTAATGCTTGTGGTGCTGCTACTTTAGTCAGATTCTGTTGTGCTTAAATGTGCTATAAATAAACTTGACTGGACTTAGAGGCCTTTAAGGTTGCATGGTGCAGTTAATGATGACTCAGTTCTGTTAAGAGCCCCTGGAATCCACCTTGTTTAACCAGCATGAACAAAGGCAGGACTGCCTCTAAAGTGAAATGTAGGTATCTGCCATACTACAAATAAATCTCCTGTACAATCATGAAATTAAAACAAAAAAGATACACACTTTTAGCTGATGCTAATGTTGATCATGAATATAAACTATGGCTTGATTTAAAGAATTAATTCTTCATGCAGTGTTGGCCTGTGTAGATAGGCACTGACAAAACTGGCAAAAACTCACTATTCAACCTACACACACACGTGCAGGGTCATTAATTAACTATAGCCACTGAAGCCTGAATGCATCTATGGTAATAGGTTCGCCAGTCAGCCAGTAGCTTTGCTGATGTTGCCTCATGGAGTATTAGTCGAAAATTATAAATCTTGTGTACGCATACTGGACTAGAAGGCTCCCGGCACAGTTAATGGTAGCTTTACGTAGGATTTATTTAACCTATGAAAAGTGTACTCTTTGAGACTAAGAGGGAAATAAATATTTGAATGACTTAATAACTAACAAATGATATTAAATGAGATGAGAACAACAGATTGTGTTACTTCACTGTCCAAGTTCAAAAACAGCATTCCCTATCCTGTTTTTCTGCACTTTCTTCTATAAGAGTTGCTGTTTATGTGATTTTTTGCAGCATAATAGTGCCCCGCATTACACACTATGTGGCTGCGGTTGTGTTGGTTTTGTGCTTTTCTATGATTAATACTTGGAAGGCTCCACTAACGACAGCAGTTATGTATTCATATATGATAATCAGTAGTTTACACAGGCAACAAAAGGCTTGTCAACTGAGAAGAGATTTACTGTTGTTTTAGGCTCCGTGTAGCTGTAGTGATGAAGGTCTGCAAATATGTACTCACATTTGAATGCGGTTTATTTCGTGAAGGTATCCTTTTTTTTTATTTTTATCATAGGGCATTATTAATATATCCCATTTAGGGGCTCTCTCCCAGTACCCTTTTAAAAAAATTGTTTTTCTATGATTACATTTTAATTGACCTACTTTTTACTTACTTTTTTTTGCACTGTTCCTATTTTCACTGGTTATATCCCAGCGTTTTTCATTTTGAGGCTTATAGCGGTTGGCTTTGGTGTTGGGTAATTCTGGTGAACTAGCAAACTAGCTCTGGTGATAGCTTCTCGTACAGTTTTTCAAAAATAAACTTGTAATCCTTTAAAATTAGTTTACATCTGTCATTATCTGTTTACAGTATCCAATGTTTTTTTGTTTTTCTTTAAGGCCTGAAAGGCTAAAAGAAACATGGGGAAAAAGTGCAGAATCAACTGTATGCTAATTCCAAAGATAATTTGGGCAACTTGTAGCCATAAACATCATATGGTGAGGTGCCCTCTGATTCCACCCCCGTTGTCCAAGTGTAGCTTGGTTAGTGTTGTGTACTTGTGTCGTTCTGTGGATTTATTGCAGACTTTCTCAGCCTCTTCGGAGACTTAATGTGCCAGAGTGTTTTCCTTGGTTGGAGCTTAATGGGCTGTTTGTATTTTGTGCCCAGAAAACACATTCTCGAATCCAGCCTGACTTTCGCTCGCTGCCGTTTCTTATCTCCTGTGTTTGGTACAAGCTCTCATACAACCCTGTTTACATGGAAGCAAATCTCTCTCTGTTCATATCCCCGCGATATTCCGCTCTAAAACGTGCCACAAATTAAAGTCACGACTTTGGTGTGAACTGCTTCATTCAGCATTACAGCCCACGTCCCTAACTGATAACAAGGAATTGTTCTTCTGTATCACATTTCTACCATTGTGGCCAAATCTCACTCCCTGCAGTGCATTTTCACAGCATACATCTATTATTTCTGCACTGCGATCAGATATGGCGCAGCCTTCCCGAAAATCCCCAACTTTAACCTTGTGAAAAAGCTTGCAGATTGAACTATCTCAGCAGTTCCCAGCATGTCTAAGCTGACAGAATGTCTTCATAGCAGTTCAGGGCTCCTCGGTACCCATGGATCTGTGCGTCATCCGATAGTTTGACAGGCAAGTGTGCAGGCGCCCACACGTTTGCGCACTGACACACACACACACACACACACACACGAGTGCACTCTCTAGTGAGAAGCAGGGGGCCAATTATGGGGTACTGTGACAGGGAACGGCTGTGGGGAAGTCACTGTCCCCCCAGGCAGACCACAGTGCGCCCGACATTCTGCCAGCATGTCCACTGACGGTGATAGGAACCCTGTGATACCGCAGTATGGAAAAACAAAGGCACAATGGAAACCTTAAAGCTGTTGTGAAGGATATGTTGGCGGTGTTTTCTCAGCAGACACTATAATCAGATCATATTGAACTGTGCTGTGCTGTGTTTACTTGCCCACTCACTGTCTATATTGAGAAAAAAATTAGTCCATGTTTTCTCATGGGAACCTTATTTCTCAGGCTAAAATCAAAGCAAGGATGCATGAAGCATTTGTAACTTGTAGTAAAAAAAAAAAATCCAGGGATTCTTTTTCTTTTTAGGTTAAACTTTGTATAAAGAACATTTGTTTTGTCAGTGGTAAAAGAAGGCACACCCACACCCAAATGTCATGAAAAATGATCTGGTCCTTAATGTAAGACTTTCAAACTGATACCACGGGTGCTGAGAAAATCTAAATCTCATTGATCTCAACTTCAAGGTCAGAGATCAAGTTTTCTTAAAATGTTGTGAATTGATGATGCAATGTGATTTTCAGATTACCACAGATGTATGTGTGGTATGCTACCTACAATATATCTGCATCTACTAGGAGACTGAGGGGTAGCAATGGTGGTCGACAGTATTGTTTTTTTTAATTGTACTGACATTAACATTTATCAATTAACACACTAACTGAGGCCTGTAGAGTCTGACATGCAGCTCTGGGGGTTTTTTCTGCTTCTCTGAGCATTGTGCAATGTGACCTTGGAGTGAACTTGCTTGGTTGTCCAATCCTTAAATGTTTTCCACATAATATTTCCTACTGTAGAGGTTGCACTTTAAATGTCAGCTTAGTTATTACCAAAGTAATATCCAAGTAATAAGCAAATAATAAGTTGTGTCAATCTAGGTTATAGCTGAGCAGTATTAAACTGAAATGTATAAAATTGGGCATTAAGGGACCAGAAACTGGAGCTAATAATGTGAAAACAAAGATATGAGACTTTCATATCCTGCTTGGATTAAGATGCGTTTGATTAGCAGCACCTGGCTGCAACCTGTTCTCTTGTTGTGATACCTGCTATAGACCCAGTGATTTTCATTATGTAGCTTAGAAGTTAAAGACAATATACTTTCTATTCTCTACTATGATTGCATATTAATGCAGAATAAGACCATTATTTTACATTCGTCAGCAAAGGTCATCCACAGTCTTGCCATCGTTCATAGAATACATCATCAACTAGCTGGATTTGGAATTGCAATAAAACACATGTCACATTCATTTATTTGTCATGCTATGATTTATCCTGGTATTGCTATAAAAAAACATACTGGGACAAAATATTGTATGTTTTCTCTGCTATTATTTAAGTGAACTGCAAAGCGCTGCTAGAAGAAATTCTAGGCCAGTACTGATGCTTAAAGCAGGAATATGGCTCATGGGTTTGTTGGTTGTTCCCGTTTAGTACCTGAGAAAAAAAATTCTTCATAATAATAAAATTAGATAGTTAATTAAATTAAGTTTTTAGCTCTTCTCAAGGTTAGCTTTGAAGATTTTCCCAGCAAAAAATTGCTAATTTAACCAGCTGATAAACATCACTCACCGACACCTGTAAATGTCATCTTATCTACCATTAGATCAGTCAACAGAGTTGATATTGACCAGTCAGCAGATCAGATCTATCATTACCCAGTGGTAGTGAAGTGTGAATAATGGACAGTTACTGTAACTACAGCGGTTTCAAAACATGGTGTTGGAAATTAGCATAATAGGTCCCGTCTAATGTGCACAAATAGGAAAAAATTAACTGATATCTGACTAATTTCTGGCAAATAAAAATGCAAAATATCAACTTACCATCAAAGAAGAGTTTCCCTCAGTCCAGTTATACCCTACTGTTTATTGCTACTTATTATTGCAATAGGTACCATTTCATAGTTCATGGTTAACGGATATTTGCCGTGTTGTAGCGTTAACGTCATTTCAATGAGATTAACGCTGACAGCACTAGTGGGAACACAACGAATATGACTGCACATTTACGCCGACATCATCCTAGTGCAAAGACAAGTGGAAGCAGACAAAAACAACAAGCACGCATGCTACAAACTTTACCCGAGTCATTTAGACAGCCGTTAGCACATGATTCTCCTTATGGGGACCTGATATGTTTAATATGCTGCTGAGAATATAGCCCAGAAGAAGCGTATAGTATAGCTTTTATTTTGGAAAGAGACATTTCTCTGTAATAAACTCTCTCTAGATGAGTGATTTTTCGATCAAATCATATTACATTTAAAAACTGTACTTTTGAGTTAAAATATATATTTATAATTTTAATAAATGACAAATTAAAAAAGCATGAACATTTTTTGTATCGAAAAAATATCGAACCGTGACACCAAAGTATCGAACCGAACCAGACCGTGAATTTTGTGTATCGTTGCACCCCTAATAATTAGGTCTTCCTACATAAGCAGAAGGTGGTCTATTGGTTGAGCACATGTTTGTTGACTTAAAGTGTTGGGAAAGATGCCAAGACGTGAAGCAACCAATAAGTGAGCGCGTTCAAAATCCTGTCCACCCCCATGTTTAATTATCTTTACATGCCAGAGAAAATAAATTACCCTCCTCCTCAAGATTAATAATATTGCTTTGTGGGGGTTTTGGCCATAAGTTGTGGAATAATGAATTGTAAGAAGACGTGGTGGCTGGATTGATTGCATGAAATTTTGAGGAGCTACTGTAAGTTCTTCAAAGTTTTGATGAAACGATTTAATTCAGTGAACAAGAGAGCCAAATAGCTCTACTGTAACCAAGTAGCTGTTAGTGATGTGCAGTTCGTTCGTTGTGTTTCCAGTTATTTTGTATTTTTTTGCCTTTGTGTATATTTCTTCAGGTGTATAAGTTCCCAAACATAAAACCCAATATTATATTCAGACATTTCCACCACAGCTACAATAGAAGCGGCACAAAAGCCTCCAGCGTCGAATTGGAGTGCAGACGCTTCTTTCTTCTCAACATTTTGCACCAACATCCAGCAATCATTCAGTGGCAAAGATACCAATTTCTTTACCAACAGCCGTCTCAGAAAGCAGAGAATACAGCATAGCTGGCTCTAACCTCTTCTTCTGCAGATAAAAAAAAAAAAAAAAAACCTCCTCCACTTTTTTCTGCTGCTGCTGCTTTGTCCACCCACGCTTTAAGTATAACCCACAACCGAACACCAGAGATTAAAACCAAATCTCTAGGTGTAGGCCTGCGTCATCATAAGGGAAAGTTAGCGGTAGATGCAGGTGAAGTTGGAAAACGTAAGTTCTGAGCCAATGGTAAAATGTGTTACATAACTGATATCTCACCGTGTCAACTGTGTGCTAAAGATAGACAAAAAAAATATTTGAAATGCAGAAAAAAAACAGATATGCTTCAGCTGCAGGATCAGTAGAAAATGTGATGACATGCCTCAACATTTTTGCTAAAATCAGCATAGCACAGCTCATCATATTTGGGTCTTCAGAATATGGATATAAACTTGTAAGGATCGTTGTAAATGCGGGGCAAGTCAATAAACCGAATATTTGAATACCCTAAATTATGTAAGCATAACACTGTGCATAGATGTGACTCATTGCACGCACAACTCAAATAATCCCCTCACGGTGAAAGATAATATTTGACATTTTTCCCATAAAGAAATGCCAGTGAATCTGGAGACAAAGAGGGCAATATCGCCTTGACATCTGCCAGTAAAATAAACACTAGATTGAAAGGAAAAAGCTTTGCTTTAAAAAAAGAAACCCTTTTCAGAGCTCTAATATAGTGCTTTCTGTGTGTAGTTTGTAAAATTTAAAACCGCTTGTTGCGGCGACAAATAGGCCTTTCCCAACCACACAAAGAGCTGTATGTGTGGGTGTCGGGGTGCCTGACAACTCTAGCACCCCCTGCTCCCTCATCTGTTGCTGCTGGCATGGATGCTCCTGTCACCAGAGCCACACAGATCCCAAGGACAGGGCACACATTTGTTCATTTCTAAACCAATCGCAGCCAGGCATCATCCTTTGCCTCCCCGGTTTCTGCTCTGTCCTGTATATCTTTTGGGTTCCACACATATGCTTCTTGTCCAGCTTGCGCCATCTGGACTTGTCAGTGACTCCGTTCTTACTCTCGCTCGTACTTTTCCGTCTGACTGCGTCCCTCATCTCTCCCGTGTTCCTACAGCTTAAACATTAGAGACCACTGCGGTCATGTGCTTGCTGCCTGTTGTACATCATGCAGAGGTCTACTGTATGTTTGGCATTGCTGCACTGTGCAGACCTCTTTTGATTCAATATTCATTCCTGCTTCAGCGATTCCCCTCAAGTGTGCCCCGCTGGTCTCTCCAGTAATGGAAATGTTTCTTGAGTGGGCTTCCAAGGCCCACTGTGGATGGAGGCTTAAACTCACTGTGAATGTGCTTTCGATATGTCAGAAAATGAAGTAGGGTTGTCGACTTGCAGGCTGTCAACAACTGTTCTTTTTCTTTTTTTTATTCTATTTTGTTTTGAACCTCTTTTTGTTCTTTTTATCTGCACGAGATGACCACTGCATCAGTGTTGGTTTGTTTAGTTCTTTGAATCTGAAATATATAATTGCTTCTGAAAGACAACATCGATGTTTCAGTTTTTATGTAACCTTGTTAAGATCCACCAGGTCACCAACTACATTGTGATCTAGCTACATGCTAAACAAGCAATTATAAAAGCAGTAAATTTTTAAAATGAAGTCTCATATATCCATCTCTACCTTGCATTTTTGTCGTGAGCTTTTCCATGTTTAATATAATAGGCAAAAATGTTATTTAAATGATCCTAATGTAACCCTACCCCAAGGGTAGTGATTATATGGTGAATGGTAACAGGTTCACAGTTCTGGCGAACATACTTATGAAAAGTCAAGGAAATCCTGGGCCAACATCCACTAGTTGGAATATCCTATCTGACCGTTTCCAATTGCAGTGGTCAAACACCAAGTTATCTTTCAAACAGACTTGAAATTTGCATTGACGATCACGCCTTTCCCAACCACTTATCCCACTCACCTCTGATTTGCTCGTTATCACAAGGACATTGCCACGCAACCAGTCTTCCAGCTTTCAGTGTTGATATTTCTAACTTTGCACATAGATTTCCCGCTTAAGCATGAATCCCACTTAAAACTAACTCGCAGCTTATGACATGGCTAGAAACCCCTTTCAATAGTACGCCTTAACCACGCAACCTAACATATACCAGGGGCGGATCTACAGTGGTGGGATATGCCAGCCTAGAATAATCTCTTGCCACCCCTAAGGCCACCCTAGTTTTGCATGTGACAGTATTTGTTAAAATAACCTAGCATTAACACTTTGAGCCTAGCCACAATTAACACTGAATATAAATTCTAAAATTGAAAATATTGCATAATGTTGATTTTTGCCACCCCATCTGATTTCTATGCCACCCCAAGAAAATTTCTCTAGATCCGCCCCTGCGTATACCTCACTCGTCAGGTTGACACAGCCTGCAACAACTTGAATGCTGTGGAAGCTTGTGGTGTAGTGTTAAGAGGGGTTTCCGGTTATGTCGTAAGTTAGGATGTAGATTTCCCGTCTAAATCTAATTCACGCTTTACTTTCAAACACCACCTCTATGTTGGATCATTGTTTTCTAATGTTTCTTTTATTTGGTACTAATACTTACATTTTGTGTGAAGAAGTGGGAGCAGGGTGAGAGGTCTTATTGTACAAAACAAACAGGAAATAGAGGAATCCAATGGTAGGAGACATGGAATAGGGAAATTTACATAATTTAGCTTTTTTGAAATGTGATCATACATGGAGTGATCATTTAATTTTGGTTTGTAAAACTTAGTTGGTGACTTGCTGTATTACATTATTTGTTGTTATTATTTGTGTTAGTGTGTCCCCCTTTTATGTGTCTCGTAGCATGGGCTATCTTTATATGGTCTTATCTGTTAGGTTAGTTTGCCTCATTTTGACTTGGGTCCAGTTTAGTAGCTACTTTTCTCAATTCATTTATGCTATTTTGGGTTCTGTGGTTAAATTTTGTCAATTTTGTTTAATTGGAATCCAAAATGTACTACTCACACATACTGCCTGGTTCCTGACAGTCCTCTTCCTGACTCTTCCTGAAGGGTCATTGTCTAAATGCAATGGAGGTGATCCACTGCACGTGGTGCCAACTGCTCCAGAACAAGTGCTCTGGGTGTGGAGGAGTGTGAAGGTTGGTAAAACCAACTGGTAGCAAATGGCATGGTGACAGTAGTATGGTGTTTTTGGCTCCCCTGGGAGTAGTTGGAGGGGTTAATCATATTTTTCAACAGGAATTTTTTTAAAAAGAAAGTTGGCCATAGTGGATGTTTTTAGATATGACAGCTTTCTACAAAGTTCTTATTGGCAACTTGGCCTGACTGAGATAGCTGTTCATTGTCCCAACACGAGGCTGACTGATGAAGGTAACGTTTTTTTCCCCAAGTCTGAAAGGTAAATGTCATATAACATTCACTCATTATATTATATGCAATGTTATATTGCATATAATATTATGTGTAGATGCATGTTTTGTGCTACAGGAGCCATTAAAAGCTCATTTTAATTGAAAGTTTTCACATGATTATGGCAGCGGTTGTATTTAAATGTCAGTAAGAGTGTTCAGGTGTTAAGGGTTGTGCATTTAAATGTTAAGTGAAACTTCAACCGAATATTCTCCAGTTTTATTGCTTGGAAGTCTTCCATCTTTAAAGCATTAACCTCTTTGGATTAAGCCAAAGGGGTCAGTTGCTCATTTATCCTTGCTGTGATTGCTTCCAAAATGGCCTTAAGTCAGAAATGTTCATTTTCTTGAACATCTCACTTTCTTAACGGCAGCGTACAGCTGCAGGTGTCAGATAATAAAGTGTATAGATGTCAGATAAGACCAGAGTAGAGAAAACACAGGCTTGTTTTTGCTTGGAGCATCATGGAGGAAAAGTGTAACCTCTCCAAAACTGGCCACAATTGATTCAAAATCATAGATAGGCTCTCTTGGTTTCAATTGCTGTTTTTTGAGTGTGTATATCTATCTGTACTTGTGTGCCAATTTGTGTTGGTGCTTGGTACTCGTGTGCCAATAGATATATCTGTTTGTACATCTACATGTCCTTCTAAAAGCACATATTTGTAGTTATTTATAAGTGTGTGTCTCTCTAAGCTTTTGAGCTATCAAACAGACAGGGATCATTGCCTGTGGAAAACATTTTGCTTGAATATTTTTCTCTTTGCTTTGAGCTTTCTCATGGCTCTGCAGACATATTGGAGTGGGCGGCTGTGCAAACATCAGGACGCGGCAGGTCTCAGCTGTCCAAATGACAGTCACACATTCACTTTGCTGTGACAGTCACACGCTTAACGCATTCAGAATAACACTGATGCATCCATGCGCACAGACAGAACATGCGCAGTCACGCCGCTGCCAGTCTCACTTATCCATCTAGGCCTGATATGCTTGCACTACGCGTCTGCACTTAAGTCTCTATAGGCCACTTTACACAACCACACGGTCTTTAAACCACAACTAACCCACTTCTCTTAGTCAGGCTAACCTTTTTCACACACACATATTTCTTTAACCTCCAATTCCCAAAAAGAAGGTTGTAAGTTGGATTAACATCAGGAGAAACTGAAATTTGTCCCAAAAACATACGTGTAACCCCAGACTCCAGCTGCCCTCACAGGCTCAACATTTATTTGGCAATTCCAGAGTGAAAGCTATTGACGTGATTGTGTTTGCTGCTGTTTTCTTCTGGGAATAGTGTAATACTTTATATTTACTTACTTAAGGTGTTTTTACAAGCCAGTCAACGCAGCTATGACAGGCTAATGCGGTATGCAAAGGTCTGTTTTTATGCTGACTGACTTTATTTGTACTCTGGTCAAGCAGATCTGCAGCCTCTAATGAAATCTCTGATGTTGTAATCCATACCTTTAGGGTTTTTTGTTGTGCATGCAACATTTACACACACCCAAAAAATATCAAGTAATCCTATTGCTGTTTGAAGGACAGCCCTATATAACAGAGCAGGCATTCTGGGACTAAATAATTAAGAAACACCAGTAGTAGAGGAGGGTTGCAAAGCGGCTTGCAGTGATGCTCTGGACAGGGTAAACAAAAGGTTCTTTCAACTGCTCACTTATTCACAAGGGGTCAGTAGAGCAGATGGATACACCTGTTTAAGGTGGCAGATTCTGTTTTTACCCCTTCCTGATGTAACAGTCCCACAAATTTATGTTTGCTCTTGCTAACGTGCTAACAACTACACTGTAGGGCCACAGTAAACATTAAATGGTGTAAATGCGCAGAGATAGGTTAACTGGTAATTCTCAGTTGGCTGTAGGTGTGAATGTAAACATGTGAATGGTTGTCTGTCTCTGTGTATTAGATTGACAACCTGCCCAGGCTGAATCGGATAACCGGAATCAGTTGAACCATCAGCTGCTATATGGACTGAGATGAGCTGATTGTGGTTGAGCTAGCCTGACTGAACTAATGCTAAGCCTGATGATGTACATTTCCATACTTCAGCTCGTGTGTGTGTGTGTGTGTCTCGAGTTGCAGTTTCATAAATATGCTACATGAAGATGTCACAGGAAGTCAGCTGTGCAAGGTTGTCACATTAAATCACATGGGAAGGCATGGGAAGCGGAAATATGTTGTCTGTTAGTAACCTCTCTTTCCTTCATTTTATCGCCTGAGTAACTTTTGTTTTTAGTGGTAAATCTCAACTAATTTGCTGCTTCTTTTCTCACCGGATGAGCATTTTAGGTAGAAATGGCAACATCACCTTTTTTGTTTGCAATACTGCAACAAAGAATTTAAACCCGCCACAGAAACCTACAACATTAATTGTGAAAACACCTGTCTAAAGTTTGCTTCTGTGCCTCAGCAAGCTTTTAATTAAAGTAGGCCGGATCAGTTGATCCACCAACTCTACCTCTGAGAAATGCTTAAATAATTTCAACTCCAATCTGTCAAAAAAGTTTAGTTTCTCTCTGTTCACATGTTCATCCTTTGAGCGCCAGGCGTGCTGACAATCTGCAGTGCTGATTTAAAGTAACTCACTCTTCTTTCTCTACAAGAGATTTGTGCAGTATAGCTCAGCTGGGGAATCATTTTGTCGACGCAGCCAGCACATCCAGCTAACTCAGCATCTTGCAAACACATATACACAAAAATGTCCTTCCCGCTTCCATCTTCAGACTTATTATATTTATTTATTTAATTTTGGGTTTTTTAGGGGTTATTGTTCACTTTTTGATTTGATTGTTCTTTATAGCACCATCTTGTGTTCTCGAGTTTTTGACAGTTTCTTATCTGGCTCTGTCGCGTTTATGCTTGTTATCCTAAATTCTGTTTTTTGTTATTTGATACGAGAGATGTCTCTAAGCTGCTGACATATGCATCATACATCTATATTGGTCTCCCTTTCTTTTAGCCTTTTTATTTTTCCTTTTCAGCATTGTCTAAACTAAAGTGCATCCAAATTACTTGCTGATTTATTAAGGTATATGTCATGGCTGTGCTAAATTGTAATGGAAATGGAATGCAGGCTTCATCTCTTAATTCTTTAGAGGGAAATGGACAACAAGTAAAGTGAATTACTCAAATTAACCATGGCTTAACTGAAGGACAGGAGGCAAGCTTTCACTACAAGGCCTTTATGATGGCTTGTGCTACAAAAAGAGCAAGCAGAAAGAGGAAATTAATTTAGCAGGTTTGACTGAATAATGCAAATGTGATTCAGTTGTCATTTTGAACCCTAACCCTTGGTTCACATTGGTAACAATTAACCCTGGGTTTACTCGATTTTCAGACAATAATCCTGTAAAAATTGAGGCCAATGTTCCTCTTGAACAAAGCTGCTCAGGTTCGAATCAGGTTTAACCTGTCTTGGATGTCTTAAATGGTTTTTAACCCAGAGGTAAAAGCTACAGTGTGGGCAAAAAGAAAAACTAAACAGAGTAAAAAGGCCAGTTTTATTCAACAGCTGAGGCCATCTTGCAGTTCTAAGAACCTTTTTACTCTTAGTTGTTATTTTTAACAAAACTGAATGGACTTTTTACATTTTCATGATTAGATATATATAGTCATGTCTGCAGCAGGGTATTATGATCATATTTGCCTTGTGTATATACATTGTGTATTCCTCTCTTGCAAGGACACGCTATTGCAACAGCAGTATAGGAATGGAAGCACAAATAAAGGGTTGTTGAGCTGTTTGTGAGACAGAGATAGTCTGGTGCTGGCTTTGGGGAAGACTTCCTGCTTTGCAGATTGGTTCCAGTCTGCTAGAAAACCAATATGAAGTTTTAGGGCAGTGATAGCTAATGGAAAAGGAAGGCTATATGTGGTTAAAAGAGTTTTTAAATCCCCAAAGCGGGAGGGACATGCTGCACGTGAGACCTGAAAGCAACTCATAGAGCATGTTTACTTCTTAGTTCAATTATGCATCCTAACTGCTCTTGAGCGAGGCAGTTATCTTGGATACACCTATTATGAAATTCTTGGTTGATGCCCATGTTTAAAATAAGTTTGGCCTTTACCTGATGCTAGTACATTATTTTCCCTCAATTTTATTTTGTTGTTTTTACTCATTCCAGGCAAATACAGTACTGTGGAAAATTTTTAGTGCTCTTGAGCAATAGTTTCCAGGGTTTCTGAAGGTCTTTCAATGTGTTTCTTTGGACATTGACTGCTTTTTCCAGTGATTTTCAGTCCGGTTCTTGTACCTGACCGTTTTCTGAGGAATGTTTTTTGTTTGTTACGCCAATTAACACTGATCTATGAATCATTCAAGCACAAAAAGGGCACATAACGTAAGTGATAAATTGGTATTGTGTCTACTCATAACATATAGCTTAGCAAAGAACCAACGTTTTCTTTAGCCACTTACTAGCAGCATGTCACAAAGAAACATCTTTGTTCCCATTTCTGTAGTTAAATTCAAAAGATAACGCAGTGTAACAGACAGAAAATAATATTTGGCACCAAAGAGGTGATTCCCAAACAGCATGCTATGCAGTGTTTCCATAAAAAAATTGAGGAAACTAGACAGTGGAGGATAAAAGAAGTATCGAGGCTAAAAGAAATTTACAGCAGATGATCAGTAGCTGAAAGTCATGTCTTTATAAAATAAGAAAACATACAGCAAAGACCTGACACAGGGCCTGAGAGATGCATCTGGTCCTTCAATGGATCCATCTGTTCACTGAAGCCTCATCAGTAATGGACTCAGTGGAAGGCTGGCTGTCAAGAAGACATTGTTTATGGCAAAAAACAGTTAGCAAGGGCTGAGGTGTGCTAGATTACACAAGAACTGAACTGGAAATCAGTGACAACTGGTCTTATTTAGTAAGTAAACACACAGTGAACACAGACAGTCATGGATTGGCCTCCCCAGAGCCTGAACCTCAACATTAATGAAGCAGTGTGGGATCATCGAGACACAGAAAAGAACAAAAGGCAGCCAGCATCCAAAGAAGAACTTTGAATGTCCTTCAAGAAGACTGGAGAACTATTCCTGAAGTCTACTTAAAGAAATGACAAGAAATCTGTGTTCAGACTGTGTGAAAGAATAAAGGTATTCAAATACAAAATATTTGCTATAGTTACCTTATTGTATTTCCTATTATGTTTACGTGTTTCAGTAAATCGATGCACCTATTTTTCATTTTCTAGCAAAACGTGAGGTGTGGCATAAGGTTTTTAAACAGAATAAAAGGAATTTTATGCGGAGTAGGTGAAGTCTTTTAAAGACTTCCTGTTTTTAGCCTGCACTAAATTAATATCACACAACATATAAATATCTGCCATCTTATCTGATGACTTGAGGCAACAGGGAAATATCTGCCCATACAGATATTCAGCCAATATGTGGGTGCATCCCTATGATTAACACAATTGGCTGTGTAGGAAGGTTGTGGCTCAAGTTGCAAAAGTATATTCATGTGAGGAAAAATTACATAAATACCTCCAGGGTGAATAAATACCTTGAAAAATAAAACAAAACAACAAAAAAGTATCGGCAGCAGCCCAGAATTTCACAATTGGTGCATCCCGAGATGTTGCCTTGCTTCTTCCTCTCTCTGCAGAAACTCTGCCAGGCTGTCACTGTGGATGAAAGTGTGCTGTGAGTCAACCTGCCCGTCCAAATAAACTTTACATAATGATAGTGCACTGTCACTCTAATTTTCTTCCGTCTGAGTAGTTAGCTGTGCTAATGCATTTCTTGCTGGTAAGCTATTCTTTCCATGAATGAAAGGGGCAGCTCTCAGACAACATGGTCTATTACAATATGGTCTATTTTTTGGTGAGAAGATCTGCTGAAATGGGTTTAAAGAACTGCGACGATGACAAAGAGCTGCTTATGAATGTGTTTTTAACTCTTGTCCTTGTAATCTTTATGTGAACATAATTTCTGAGAGAGGAGAGATTTCGACAGAGAGCATTTAACAGTTATCAAGACAACTGCAGATGGAAAATAAAGACATAGTTCTAGATATTATTGATTATTGCCCACAAAAAATACTGGTGCATGGATCCTGAAATATTGATTATTGGCTGGGCCATATCTGTATTTTCATGCTTTAATACCAAGCATGAGGATTCCAAGAAACTAAATAAATAAATAAAAGCTGAGGTGCTTGTGCGAGAAGCCATGGAGCTAAGGGAGTAGTCAACTAAACCATTTAATACAGCTATTCGTGTTTTGCTCGAGAGAAATACTGGTTTGTCATTAATATCACTGCTGCATGATATTGGTTCACTGTTAGATTACGTAGCCACCGGTCACTACCAGCCTTGGCAGCCCCACTCCCCCTGTGTTAATGGACATAATGGATGCAGTAAACAAGCAGGGTGGAAAGTGGGACAGATGACATCTCATGTAATCAGTGCGGTTTGGCTGTATTTTGATGTAGAAAATAAATGGTTGTATAGACTGTGTAAGAATAAACAGACAAATAGCTATTCAGCCAAAGCAGTGTAAAAACACTTACTGCACAAGCATTGGGATGCTAACCTAAAGGAAAACAAGACTGCTGGTGCTAGCATTGCATGTATTATCCACACACCTAACGTTTTCTGACTTTTAGATTAGTGCACACATTGTGTTGCTCCCTTTAGCCATACTGTACATAGGCAAATAGTCCACGCAACTTCATCCATGTTAGCTGACTATTCAGTTAGCAGGAGTAAAATACCTAAATACTTCCTCTTATCATTTACCATTAATTAAGTATTATCAGTGTTATTTCTATTTTTAATATCTAAATCTGAAGTTCTCCTTTTATTGCTAGTGCTGTATAAGTCTTACTTTTTTAACCTTAATTTTGTCAGGAAGTAAAACTTCCTGTTAAAAGGGAGTTTTTCCTTACCACTGTCACCAAAGCGCCTACTCATAGGGTGTCATATGATTTTGGGGGTTTTTCTCTGTTTTCTTTGTAGAGTCTTTATCTTACAGTATAAAACGACTGTTGCTGTGATTTGGCGCTATATCAATAAAATTCAATTCAATTCAATTGAATACAGGCACATGCACTATCGTGTAGCACATAGCATGTACCTAACCCTCTGTAGAGCCACTTTATGAAAGATGTTAAATCTGTTAAATCTAACATCCTGAAGCTCATAGTGGTAATGAAAAAGGTTGCGGACTGCTCAGTAGTTCTCAGTAGTACTTAATGGAGAGACTGTTTGTCCAGATTTCATGATGTATGAATTTGAGAATCGAATGTCTTTTGGGGCAGATGGAACAGGGAAGAAATAGAAGTTAGAAGAGAGAATATGGAGACTATGAAATGAATCACCCTTGCTGGGTTTTCATAAAGGCTCATTGTTTTTTATAGTTTGTTTTTGAGTTCATGAAATAACTCAGTTGATGATTCATGTTGCAAATATTTAGCTCACATATCCTTTTTTTTTCCTGATGCATCTTTTTTAAGTCCTCTGATGGCCAAATAAAAAAGTTTGCGAACACTATCCTTTGGCTTGAATTATCACATTGCATCCCTGACACAGGGTTTAAGATTAGTCATTGTATTCTTTAAGGGACTGACTCATAAAATATGACATTTATATTCGTGTTTTCTAGACACTGTTTAGGGTTTCTGATAATTGCTCAATCACAGACTCTCATCCATCACATCCATCACTATGGTCAGACAACTTGGACCTATTAACAAAGTCATCTAGCTCAATATACCATCTAGTTTTCCCCATCTAGTACAACCATCAGTGTCTCAGACACTGCTTCCATCCATCCAACTTGCAACCTGTCAGTCCAAAGAAGCGGGTGAGACAGAAAGCCTCGAGACTCTTAGGCATAGCGCATTAGCTGTGTTTATACCATAGTAAGGGCACAAGTTGCAGAAGGTCAAGAAAGTAAGTGGCCTGATGAAAGTGTCACTCTGGGGAAATTTCAACGATGCGTTGGTGGAGGGTCAAAAATGTCGGCTGGCAAATTCATTCTGATAGCCCTAACTCAGAGAGATAATGTGCGAGAAGTCTGGGAGATAGGGGGAAGGAGAGTTGACTACAAATGCAGAGAATCATAAATCTTTCCTTTGATCACAGATAAAGATGTGGGTGGATTTGTTGTCTCCGCCAGCATGCCTTTGGAAGTGTGTCATATCATTTGCCGCATGCCTCCCTCCTCCTGACAATCACTTCTCGGGCGGTCTTGTCTCCTCGTATTGTTATCTTCTCCTTTATGAATAAAATGGATGAGACTGACTTTAAAAAGAGTGATGTCAAAACAACATTCTTTTTATGTTACTTTTGTAGTGTTGACCTTTTGATGAGTTCGCTATCCTTTTGTTGAGATCCCGGCCAGGCCTCCGCGTTGCTGGGTGTGCTTTCCATTTTATCCTTTCTATCTGAACTCCTTTTGCACTAAGGGTTGAAGTCAAAGGCTACTCTTGTGAGGAATTCATCACAGCTGCAGCTGGAAGTAAAGCAAACGGACACCAGCCTCCATGATAAATCCTGGCTGTGGGTGAAACTTGAGGCTTCACAGTGAGGCATGCTATAATGAGCAGAGAAGTCACATGGTTTTTCCTGTTTTTCCTGGTGCCGGAGCAATTTTTGCCATTTATTTGCAGCATAGACTTCACCGGAGGCTCATGGTTCTTACAGGCAGTCAGTTGTACCAATTATCAGGGGACAAATGGTCAAATGGTACCTTACTGCAGTTTAGAAATTAAATGATATTGTAAGAGCATGTTTTTTTCTCTCCCCATATCAATTTAAAATTAATTTTCATTTTACCACATACAATCTTTTTGAATCTGTTAAAAATACAGCAGTATGTTTAAAGGGCACTCTTATTAACTACATACCCTTCTTACATCTGGTAAGGCTACGTTCACACTGCAGGCGTAACCATATGCGACCCATATCCGATCATGGTATGACAGTTTCGAAGTCCAATATTTTCAAATCCGACCTAGGTCACTTTCGTATGTGGTGCGGAATCCGATACATGTCCGATGTTTAGAAAGCGACCGCTCTTTGAATGGTCATGTCGCATTAAATCTGTCTTTTACGTCACTGACACAAGACAGACGCCAATTTTCAGCGCCGGAGAAGACAAACAGGAAAGCATGGCGGCGGAAACTGGAGACAGGGCGAGTCAATGGACAGAAACTGAGCATATGGGGAGAAATTGATAGACTGCTGCAACATCACCTACTGGCTCTGTAGCCGCCATGTTTACTTCCGTAAACAGAGCGCGTTGTGTGTGATGTCTTCTTTTGCGCATGCGGGCCACTTTGAGGGCCGTGAACCGTTCACACTAGAGCGTGTTTGCTGTCACATTTTATTTGTAGTGTGAACAACTAGACCAAAAAAATCGGATTTGATCAAAAAATCGGAATTGAGCATTAAGACCTGCAGTGTGAACGTAGCCTAAAAGACTGATTCAGCTCTAGTGCCACAAAGATAGATACAGGAAATATTTCATTCCTCATGAAACTCCTCCTCTTATTATTAGATCAAACAATTAGCCACATTAGCCACAATCATTAAAATTTACTTCCCATGCCTCAGTATTATTTGTTGTGTGATTTTAGGCCATTGTTAGGGGATTGGTAGGCAACCTGATGATGTCAGCATATATTTTGTATAATTACATTTTGTGAATATAAATGAAATATTATTGTTTGAAATATGTTTGATGCCTTTTTGAGGTGTTGTAGACACCTGTAAACACTACAAATAAATTATTTCAGCCCATTCGTAGGTGTTTGCTAGGCAACATGATAACATTATAACATCTGATGTAGATCAGGTAACTTTAAGTACCAAGGTGTGCTTGTTTGCCAGTTTTGGTTCCTCAACTCTGGATGGTTCACTAGCAGTTTGCAGGCAAACAGAGATGAACAAAATACTAGAATTTCACTCACCAAAACTGAAGCAAAAGAGTGAAATTCTAGTTTTATTAGTCCATCCCACTGATATGTGTGTTTGGGAGTTGCACCTGTACAGTTTATCTAGCTAGCATTAGCAGGCAAACTTAAAAAAACAAACAAACTAGAAACATAGTGATTGCTAACATACTAAAGGCTAATTTTTCAGGAGTTTTAGCTGAACTAATTCCTGCCACAAACTTTGGAACATTAAGCAAAAAGGACGGCATTGAACAATCTGGTGCGTGTATTTTGAAACAGTGGCAATATGCTACTTTTACCTCCCACGAGGGGTTATAACAGTAGCACCTCAAGTTTTTATTTGGTAGAGGTTTTGCACACCAGATGCCCTTCCTGACACAACCCCAACGTAGATTTGTTTCTCCAGCTGGAAGCAAACCAGCAGCATTTTACTTACCAAGCATATGTTTAACCACTAGACCGTTCACAGCAACAGTAATAATATAACAAACCTGAATTGGATAAGTGGAAGAGAATGGATGGATGGATTTAATTTGTCTCTCTGTCACTTTTTAAAAGTAACCCCAACCAGTTACATCATGTTGGACTATTTATAAGATACAACTTAATGCCTTTGTTTTTTCCTCAAATATAGAAAATATGGTCTAAAACTGTACAGGACTAAGCTCAGCAGCCTGTTTCATGTTCATTTACCCCTTTAATTTGCATTCTTGTGAATACTTCCACTTTCACTGACATCATGTTCTTGTTTTGGCTCTTTGAGCCTTTAGAGCTGCACTGCAATAAAACTGGTATTTTAATCTTTGCTTCTTTTTCCAGTCTGTGATAATCGGGCAGACTTAATATATCTGTCTTGTTAGTGCGGCACTCAGTGTCACGCGTGTAAGTTGTTTTTTTTCTGTAAGAGAAAAGGACAAATGCGTGTAGTGCCATATGCTCGAGGATCACGCAGAGAAGCACAGTTATCATTTCGATCATATTAGATTCCATTATGGTTTGTCTGATGGGGCACTCGGGGCCAGAAGCCGCAATTAAACTCTAAATAAAATATTATTTTCTAGCCTCTCTGTGTGCAGTGGGAGGAATCTAAATTCTTTTAGTAATGCCTCATTTAGGAACCACAGTTTTCCCATTTGGACACTTGGACTCATTTAGGACTGCGACACCCATCCTGTAGCTGTAGTCTTTAGCAGAAAAACCTAGTGTGTCAGATCGCAGGCCTCATTTGAGATTGGACAATGGCTGGCACACATGGATGTGTGTTTGTGTGCACACATTATAGAACAGCTTATTACTTTGTAAAGCTACCTCCCTAGTTTTTATAGCAACGTTGTGTAGACAAACAGGTGTACTAAGCAAAGATACAGGTTTGTTTCGACAGATCCCTACAGCAGAGTGATCAGTGCTCTGTTTGATGAGATCTGACCTAAAGAGTTTATCACTCTGCCTGACCTTTCCCGCACTCTGCAAGTTCCACTCCTCGCCTGTTCATTCCCATCAGGCCTTCATTTTGTTACACCTGTCCACTGCAAATGGCTGCGGAAGAACATCGCTCAAATCCAGAGCTGCACGCCACCGTCGCTCCTTGCACAGCTCGTGAGAAACTAAATTAATTTAGTCTTTAATGTCGAATGGCTTTTGTCTCCCTGTCTTTCACAGTCTTCATAATCAAATTAATCATTACAAGTTTCCTTTTTTTGTTCAAGTCTGTTCATTTAAATATTTCTCATCATCTCTTTTGAATTTTTATCAGATATTTATCAACCACCCTCTTTGTTCCCTGATAACCCTGACATTTTGAAGTCCTGAATGTGTCTCTAACATACTCTGTCCCACACTGCTATCATTAACTTTGTCCATCTCTCATCTGCGTGTGGCTCCAACGCCATTATTTGCAATCAGCGCTTCAGCTGAACAGAAATGTCAAGAGCATCCCTTAAAGCTCAGCTCAGCTGGTGCTAGAACAAAGATTGCCCAGTGTCACAATCTGGAGTTTTCTTAGCAATTTGCTCTTAATGACCGCAATCACCAATGGAAGGTAAGATATAAATGTGTGGAAAGCGTTAAGAAACACATACCCTGGGAGCCACAGTGGCTGTGGTGGATTGGAGGCCTTTTCACACCTGTGAGTGGGCACTATCATTGCATTAGAAACAGAAAAAAAAAGTTTGACGCATATGTTCAGCTATGAACAAAAATAAATTAGTTTAAACCGGGAATAATAAAATCCCAGTGCAAGTCCCTGTAGTCCCTGTAGTGAGTATCTGATTATACCCAGCGTGATTGCTTAATTGTATTTTGCATTCAATAATAGCTTAATCCCTATAAGAAGAAATTTGCATATTAATATGCAGAATCTGTAGGCAAGCTTCTGGTTTGTGTTCGTAGTCTCAGCTCAACCAAGCAATCACATTTGACCAGGCTTTCCAGAAAAATAGTCCACACCTCAACCAAAGGCAATTTTGTAACCTTTAACTGTTGTGTTAGGACATTTTCACCTTTTATTGGTTTTTGTAAATTCATATGCATTCATAAACAGTGTTGGGTTAACAGAGCAGGAGGTTGCATGTCAATCAGATATCATGACTAAGCCATGAAAAATTGGGGAATGGAAAGGAGCTACACTTTACATCCAACATATGCCTAAGGTAAGTCTACTTACAGCATGTAGTGGAGCCTCAGCTGTACCTGAACTGTACCTCAGTAGAGTTGGAATACTGCTATGTTTTAATTAGTTTGTTTTTCACCTCCCTCTGCTGTAAAGATTTGCAAACAGTCTACTTTTAGTTGAGCACAACAACTGAGCTTTCAACACCTTCACAGGTTTCCATTTAAATTAAACGCTGGCGATATGAGCGTCGGGAAGTTCCAGGGTTCTATTTTCTGATTATTTGATGTTCACTTTCTTTCTTTAATACATATTACAATATCACATTATCCTACAGTAGCACTAAGGCAAACAGTGGTTGGAGAAGGTGGCACAGCCAAAATGATCTTATGTGGTTGGACTGGGTTTGCAAACCCTCACAGCCAGATGCCACCTTCAAAGCGACTTTGGTCGTCAAAAGAACAATGAGACTGTTGCCAATGTGAGGCAACAGTGCTAACCACCGTGCCACCGTGCTGCCATATACAGTAATTAATTGTATTACATCATAGAAAACTGAACATTTGTTATTGTGTCTTGCAAAGCTGTTGCTGTGTATAAAACAGAGACATTCATGTTACCTACTTATATTCAGAGTCCAGGCAGAACCTTGGTGATTTGACAAAAAAAAAATTCAAATCCCTCTACTTGTTGCTGGATGGAGATTTAACTTCAACTTGACATAGGTGCTTGCTCAGCAACCCTGCTTTCATACAGTATTATAACCAGAATGCAACCAGTTGCCAACCAGTTGGGTGAAGTTGTGAAGAGCCGCATTTGCACTCATCAGCAAAGTTGGAAGTCTGCCTTTATTATTTAGACAATTAACTTTTCCCAATGTGTTTCAGAGTGACTACAGTCAGTCCAAGTTGGACAACGATCGTTTTGAAACAGGTTGCTTCCCACCAGATTCGATGCAGTTACAGACTGACCACCAATTTTTTGAAATTACATGAAGGTTGGCTGTGCCGTGTTTGCTCTGCTGACAATGCCACTGGTTTGCAGAACGATCAGAGCGTGTGACAGAAGTTGCTTCTGGTTAGGTTAAAAACTAGAGCACTCGAAGAACACATGAATCCACACCAAAAATGTAATGAGCTCTTTCTCTGCTTGGAAGGTTTTAGTTAACAAGCCAAGAAAAAAGGGCAATGATGACATCCTTCAGCTATTGCTCTATGATCTATTTTGACAGGACATAAACCTTGCTTACCCTTATTTAAATTAAATGACCGACATACCCATTAATCACCCCGACTTTCTTCTTTCGCACTAGGTTTTATACTGAGTACACAGTGTGTCAGGTATTGGCACTTAATTATCCACTGCAAAATCATCCAATATGAATGATGTTCCAAGTGACTGTGTGTTGCCATTGTGTTAGATACTTTTTGTTTAAGCTGTATTGAAGGATGAGGCTCAAAATTATTCTTACATCCACAAAAGAAAATGTACTAATGACTCGCAGTCACTGGCAAATAAGGCGGTATAAGTAATCCGCCTGTCATGAGACAAATTTTGGTCCAATAAAATATCAAACCATGAAACTACCGTCATGAAACTTCAATAGATTATACATGAAATCAGAGGCAGGGTTGGGGAAGGGTGTGATCTATGTAATAACTTGTGGTATAGAACAATATTGTAATATTGTAAGCAATGATTACGTCCTCATAGGCTAGGATGTTAGGATGTCTGTGTTTTGATAGGCACAGAGGCTTCTGTTATCCCAAAGCAAAATCGTTTTTAGTGTGTCTTGTGCACACTCTTGGATCACAGTGACCTCAGTCCTTCATAGTGAATTACAATTTACAGTACATACCACCCCCAGACCCTCTCAACCCGCTCACCCACACAACCACAACAAGCACTCATTTCCTTTCTTTGTTGACTGCTCTCGCATTCAAATCGGTGTGTGGTCCGGGCTCACTCTTTTCATCGCCTGCCTCTCTCCTCTGCGCAGCGGCATCGCAGAGGTGAATCCTCTGCTGCCGGGAAACCGAGTAAAACAATGGAGTCAGTGAGACATAGCGAGGCTAATGGATTCACTGCCACCTCTTCCCCACCTTCGCTTTTCATGTGCAGAAGTATTCATCGAGTCTTGATGGCGCCGGCCATGCATGACACTGATTCATTTAAATGGCCCGGCAAAACCCCCTCCAAAAAACGACTCTTTCACACACCTGCAGAGTTAGCAGAAAACAATTCAGGAGGGCCGTATTGAATCAGCAGTTTTATCTCGAGATGGTGCAAACGTTTGTTTACCATTTAAATGTGTCCCTTTATTTCTTTGGTGGGGTGTTATATATATATTTGACAGTGATAAATATATACAGTTCCTTACTGTCACCCAAAGAGTCTCTCTTTTTTTTTTACTCTAGTAGCAGCTCTCAACTAGCAACGGCTGGCAGGTTGTTTATGGACCTAAGTCGTTTTGTTTACTCCACAAAACAGAATTTTAATGACCAAGCAGAACTTTATTCAGCATTTTCAAAAATAAGGGAGGAAAAAACACCACCCCCCTGTGCTGTGTACCAATAACGCAAGTTTATACCGAGTAAGTTGTGCTCTGCATCAGCTCTTGGTTAAATTATGGATCAGGGCCAAAATAAGTGCTGAAATACTAAACGTACTAAATGAGGAAACCAAACAGAGATTTAAGAACTGAATGCTCGTGGACTCGTGACTGACTTCATTGCTTTTTCTTTATTTACGTCTCTGTGCTGGCTTTCAGCCTCGCTTTTGGCCATTTTATTCCAGTCACTGTGTCAAAGAGTGCTATCTGTTTCAAAATAAAGGTAGTTCAGTGACTACCAGCTATATCTGAAGGGAAATTGCTTCATTGTGTTCAAGCACCAGGGGCTCGATGCCTAACCTAGAATATACATCTATTGTAGTGGAGAAGGCTGGGATGGTTGTACAGCTTTCAGAAAAAGGCCCAATGCATCAACATCCACTGTATTCAAAGAGAGTTGCTTTTATGCAGTGTGGATAAATTGCTTTTGCTTCCCTTGAGAAAAATATAAATGGACACATTATTCAATTTGCCTTTCTGTATAATATTAAGCGACTTAAAATACAGTGAGGCTGCCAAGGTAATTTGATAGCTTGCCACCTGTATCAAAACCTGATATGTTGAATATTCTATTTTGTGTAGTTAAGCAGCAAAATGTGCTTCACTGGGCTATTTTCAGCTCAGGTAGGATTGTGTGTAAATTGGTTTGATACAGATGCTGTGTGGCCTCTACGCTTCCTTGCCTTGCTTTGATGACACCTAAGATTAAATGGTTTCTGTTGGCTCAAATTAAAAGCTCTGCAGTTTTGGACTATGCAGTGCACACAGTACATTGTTTTTGCTTTTTGGCTAAAGTTCTTCTGGTTTTGTGCTCATATTATGAGACACTATCCACAGGAAAAATCAAGTGTTAGGACAGTGCTGCCATTATTTTGGTTATCTGTTCCAGATTGAATTC
Source organism: Rhamphochromis sp. 'chilingali' (assembly GCF_963969265.1). Lineage (NCBI taxonomy): Eukaryota > Metazoa > Chordata > Actinopteri > Cichliformes > Cichlidae > Rhamphochromis > Rhamphochromis sp. 'chilingali'. Next base: position 8,604,083 of record NC_137931.1, on the reverse strand, counting down.
GTAATGAAACAATGAAAATGAGGCGAAATAGCCCACTTAGTTTTTCTGTACTTTTCAAAACCTGAATGTGCAAAAAAGGAAACCTACGGCAAGTCTCTGTTGAGACTGGACCTGTCTTTGTGCATTGAAGTTGCAAGGTAAGAATTCAATGTTAAGTTTCAGTTACTAACCTGGTCACTTTCAGTAATTTTGTTTGATTGTAACAAAAAGGTGGTGTTCTTGTCACTATATTTGTGTCACATGCAAAGGAAGCGATGCATATTCTTGGGACGATTGTGTCAAGACAGCCACGGAGCTAACAGAAGAAGCTGTAAATAAACATTCGAGGACAGGGACAATACAATATACAAAATATGTCACTGCCACACAACTCAATGACTACATTGTGTAGAAGGCGAAAAGTGTGTTGTGCTTTGTTGTATGCATTATTGTGAAAACTAGTTTGATTTGGTAGTTCTGTCAGGACCGCTTAGTCAAAATAGGATTTTTATCCCAACTACTGTAATGTAATGACTCCACAGTGTGGTGGGTGCCTTATACGTGCAATTCTCGAACAGCGAAAGGGAGGCTGTTAAACTTTGTGAAAGGAGTTCAATATAAGTCGATGCGTTTGTGAAGCTCAGTTCTGTTTGATGACAGCGATACTAAGATGAGTTGTTGAGGATATCCTGAACTTTTCTCTTGGTAAACACTGCTGTTAGCCTCTGTTAGCTGCTGATAGCCTCTGTTAACTGTTGTTAGCTGTTGTAGCCTTGTTGAACTCTGACACTTGAAACTGTTCATGAAAGAGAAAGTGTGACTTTTAGGATACTCGATACGTTTAGGATACAAAGGTTTTTTCAGAGGAGATAGTTAAGTTGCTATTGTAAGCAAGAATCGCTCTTTTATATTACAAATGTTTTATATACAAATGTCAGGCAGCTGATGGCTGACAAACGGATTGGCTGGGCACACTTTCACAGCAGGCAGGATGAAAAAAGGGAGTCAAGAAGGATTAAATACAGTAGGCAATTGTGGTAATGGTAGGTTTAGAAAGAAAATAAAACCCCTTCCTTTTATGAACCTAATTTATTTGTAGTTTGAGTAATGATGAAAATGATGAAATTACTTGACTAATTATGCAAATATGAATGTTATTAAACTGTCATATGTTTTAAACTCCTTGTTTCATTACACTTGACCACAGTACTGGTGGTATGCTAGTCCAATTTCAAAAAAAGAAGGGATTGCTGTTTATTTAAATTAACTTCAATTTAAGAGTGTTAAAAAAAATCCCCTTGAGGTCTCCCACCAGTCGGACTGAAAAACCTCCACAGCATAGCCACCGGGACGGGCTCCAGATGTCCAGGCTCTAAGGGTGATTTTGGCTGCTTGTATCATAGACAGTATGTAAAAGACGGACAAAGCCACAATCTTGTTACCCATTTAAAGCCTTGATGTTAGCATTTTGGCGGACACCATAGTTTTTCTGGGTGTCAGAAATTTTGGGACGAGAGGATACAGCAGAAGTTATGAGCTAAGGCTGTAGAGAGCTTATTTAGCAGGATTCACAGTCATTGGCAGTTTTGGCATGACTGTCAATCAGATTTATTCCTTAACAAAATCCAAACAGATAGAGTTGTTATAAAGGGGTCAAATTAGCTATAAAGGCTAAATTATTTCAGTGCCTAGTTTTAAATAATTTCAATCACTTGAAACCAACCTCAAGTGGCCACAGGAGGAATTGCATTTTATTTTTGTATTTTTTGGGGGCATTAAAGCTCTTTCAGCAGCAGAGGTGGCAATTGGCTTTTATTTGCATACTAATTGTTTTGGTCACCATCCAAAGCTCATGGCTGTAGGTCATTTAAAAAAATTTCCCTGTTATCATCCCTTTTTTGTCTGTTACAATATTAATTCCTACAATTAATTCCTACAAACAAGTGCCAGAGCAGGAGCTAAAAAAGCAGGGAAATTATTGGTATAAAGAATAAACGGACAATTGATGATTTAAATGCGTCAGTGAGCAGTGTTAGTCCTGATATGCATTCATGCATATTGTATGTCTACATCTGTTAGAGTGCAGTAAGTTGAATCTGTGGGCCAAACCAGAGGATTACAGTATGCTTTCTGATTATCATCCCCCTGTGTGACAACCCTGCCTCTCTGGTGCACAAGAGTGGAAAAAATGGCACAGTTTTCTCAGTAATTCCAAATTAATGAGGCTCTCCTGCAAAGAAATGCAAATTTCCAAACACTTGATTGCTTCCTAAAACAGTACTGAGGGGAAGAGGAGCGAAAAAAAATCCTTTCAGCCATTTTAGAAACAGGCTTAACACGCCTCGCTCTGGTATTCCCCACTTAGAGAATGCATCCCCTTCATAATGCGAGCCTTATTGGCGTTGGGGCGTCAGAGTAGCGGGTTAGTATGTGGAAAATTTTGTTGTTTGTCGCAAGTTGCAGTGCAGTGAAGTTGCACAATCTCCTGTTTGTTAAATTTTGATATCATTACAAAGTTATGCAGGACATCTAGTCTAAAACGAGCTCCAAGAAGGTCAAATATGTTGAAGTGAAAAAAATCTGAACCACATGGACTGTGGGATAATTTAGTATTTGTACTACACACAGCATAATACTACTGATATTAGTCAGCTGAAAACACTCTAAAGTCTATTTACAGTCAACATAGCCTGTACATAAAGGATGAATGTGGGCTCTATGGTGTCACCCACTATTTTTGGGATTTTTATGTTTGTAAACTTCATCCATTTGGTCATTGCCAAAATGTATTTTGGAGTCAGAAGAGATGATGTTTGGACTGCTAGGTTATCAGCTAATGCTTGCACGTTTGATTAGGCTCAAAAAACAGACTCGCTAAGATGCAAAGTAAGAAGTTTCCCCGTGGAAGGTCCCTCGCCACCTCAGTTTGTTTTACACAGAATACCTTTCCAGAATCGAACCACAAAACCAAGCAGAAGCCCTTTGGTTGCTAGATGAATGTCATAACTACTACCCTAGTGACTTCCCCTTTTTAAACGGGCCCCAGCATTCATGACTTTGGGAATGCCTGCACTACACCATTGGAGATACAAATTGTTGCTAAGCAACAGACTAATAAACGTTTCCACTTGAGTGGCTTGAATTTGTGGAAGTGCCCATCATACAGTTGTTGCACACCTTTTTTGTTCCAGACTTAGTTTTTAATGCTGTTACATTATGATGGGCATTTAACGTGAGAGTCCAAAACTATGGCTCACCATTGTAGCCAGCCTCAAGTGGCCACTGCAGGAACTACAGCTGGATTAATGTCTTGTTTTTCAAACTTTCTACATTATCTTCATTTATCTTGATGGCCACATGTTCATATTTAATCCAAGAAAGGTGTGCTACATTTAATCTGAACTGTTTATGACAAGACAAGATTTTTAGGCACCGCTCCCTTGCCTCAGATCTCCTCCTGCACTGTAGCTTGTTGCTAGCTTAACTGAGACATCTTCCTCCCAAAAGAGAAGGAGGACAAAAGCAGAAGCAGATGACTTTGATGCTAAACTTTTTAGAGGCCGGCCAGCCAGCGGTTCATGCTTTCGTTTCCGATTTATTACTGCGAATACTGCTGCATCAGTGTGTTCCTGCATCTGTGAGGGATGACTCTGGTGTGCTATTGGAGCGCGAGCTGCTGTCGACTCCATGTCGGGCATCCAGATCTCAACGGGACTTGGCCTGTACACCAGCGATGCATGATGGGTGAGACAGAGATGTTTGATGTAAACTGTCATATCTCCCCACTGGTGTCTACCACCATTTGGGAAAGAAACAAGAGCAGCCCTCATTACAAGGGGAAAGCCACTTTTTCTTTCCTCGTGCACTGATTAACCTTGAGCTGTTGGCCCGTCGGGGCGGCGCAGAGGGCTTTGTTCACCTTTAAGTAATGATGAAGCCACCTTGGATGGAAACCCTTCCCCTGACATGAAGCCCAGCGTGTGTTTGTGTAGTTCAAAAGCACTGCACGAGGACATCGTCAGTCTGGCTGTTAAGCTGTGACCTTTTTTTTGTTTTGTGTGTTGTTGGTTTTTTTGGCGTGTTGAAATGAGCAGCAGCAGAAGCAGGAAAGGACACAGGCAGGAAGGCGACTGGAAAATGTGTCACTGGCATTTTTCCATTAGTCAACAAATCAGTGCACGGCACAGGATGGATCACTAATGCGGGATTTGTGGCCCTGCATGACACCGTGTAATCCGCCGGCACCACTGTTTTCCTCACCTGTTCAGCAGCAGAAGAGGAAGGAGGAGGAGGAGGCTCGTCGCATCGGTCTACACCTGCCTCTCGCTGCACACGTCACAGTCTCAGGCCTTCCTGACGATGATAGTCTGAGTAGTCCCGTAGTGTTTTTTGTTTTTTCCACTGTTTCTGCAGTGTTTGGCTGGTGCTCGTGCTAGCGGATTACAGCAGATTTACATACACACTGCAATAAGCAAGTCCTTCACCTCGGGACCTTTTTTAATCTTAATTAATTTCTGATAATTCCTCATTAACACTGCAGACTCAGGGGCTCCGTTGCTGACGAACAATCATGGCGGGCCACATTTGAAGCAACAGCAAGCCTTAACTCTACCCAAGAGACAGGAAAAGAAGAACCACGGACAGACAAATACTGAGAGGAGGTGGAGGATGTTGTTTTTGGGTGCGTTTTGTTGAGCTTGAATTGAAACGCTGATGCCTTGATGGGGACAAAGAAGGGGAGGAAAAATATGCAAAAATTGGTTGCCTGCTTTTCTTCTTTCCATCTTATGTGACTTGACCTCGCACGCGTTCATTAGGACCCAACCATCTTTGCAACAGCTAATCCCGGTGCGCGTCTCTACCTCGCAGCCCTGCATTGCCTAGCAGATAGTTGAGTAATGACTAATGCATTCACATGGCATTATGGGTTGTGGTTTATTTTTTTGTTTGTTTTTTTTACAGCTAGAAAGGAAGAGGGCGAAACGAGAAAGAGACACTCTGGTGGATTAATAATTCATGCTTTGCAGATGATCTGCGAATAGCAGTGGTAAACAGGCTTTTATGGCTTTTAAATCAGCTACATTACACGCCAGCAGAAAAAAAAACAACTGAAAATGACCAATGAGTCCATCATGGTGCAATTTCAATTCAACTCAACTCAAACAAAAAAGAAGAAGGAAAAAAAAGGAAAGAGAGCCCCCATGAATAAGAAGCCCAACTTTGTTATTTGCTCGGGACGGCTTTCATATCCGTCGAACGAGGGGAATATTGTAAGCGGTGCACCATTAGGCAGCCGAATCCTTTCCTAGTTCCACAATATCCACCCCACCTCCCCTCTCCTTTGATGACTGATAATGTGGAAATGGGGGCACGGCATGACAGGCATCAATTTAATGGTAATTGCATTGTTTTTTCATGAGGAAACTTCCATTTGAGAAGTAATATCAGGAAGAAATGAGTTTGCGCCGCGCAACGCAGTACACATTATGTAGATGAAGCGGTGGATATGAAAAGGAATTGTGTAGCACTTTGTCTCGCCTGTACTACATTTCAGAGGCGAGTGCGAGGCGCCAAGCTTGTTGTGCGCTCGTGGCACATGTAGTTGTGTTTGCCCCCTCAACCCACCCCCATCCCCTCTTTCGCCACAGTCTTTAGCTATTTTTAATTTGAGGTTCTAGCCCCCATCCCTCTCTTCTTCTTCTCTCCATAATAAGAACATGCAAAGTGTGAATTTTTTATTACGTTATATAAGAAGCCCCCTGCACCCCAAGAGACCCATGTCCTGGTTCTGGTGTGTTCAAAACAAGCACACGAGAGGGAGAGAGCAAAAAAAAAAGAGAGAGAGAAATGGGGTGGAGGGGGGATAAAAGTTAAGAGAGTATTCAGAGAGATGGAGAGCACTAGAGAAGCGAAGGATAAGAAAAGACAGGGAGGATTGCAGAAGGAGAGAGCGGAAGGAAAAGGGAAAAGCATGTCGGAGGGGAAAAATAAGAGGAGCAGGCGAGGGGAGAGGATTAAATGAAAGCAGGGGAGAATGCATGGGGTAGAGGAGCCTGTGGGGGGAGATCTTCCCATTAAGAGGCACAGTGCTTGGGCTCTCTGATCTCGGAGTTGTGTTGTGATGCCAGACAAGAATACTCTAGGGCGACAACCACTGCCACCAGAGTAACAGCTCCTCGGCGACTGATATGCAAATACCGTGTGCCGCTATAGCGAGGAGAGGAGGGAGGGACGCACGGGGAGTCAAAAGCGGAGAGGGATTGAAGGGGAAGGGAGTGAAAGAGGAAGAGGAGGAGAGGGGATGAGACTGGAGGCGATAAGCCAGTATCCCAGCATGCCTTTGTATGAAAAGCTCAAACTGTGACACAGAAACCTACCAAGCAGTACACAAACATTTTTCTCCCCCTTTCTTTCTTGTTTAAGATCTTTCACAGGTTGAACAAGGTAATATGCAAATGCAGCGTTTAATGTAACTCTGATTGTACGCACAGCAAGAACAGTGTGTGACGCAGGATGCATTGAGAATAGTTGGCGTATGAGACTTTGACTTTAGAGCGTTCAGGTTTAAGATCTGCTGTAGAGAAGTTTCCAGGCGAGGGATTTCGTGCTACTGTATACGCTCAAATCCCTCGCTGCTGCCGTTTACTGCGTATCCTGCTTATTCCTCTGTGCCACAGAGTTCTGTTGTTGTCCAACAGTGATTAAATGTACAACAGCATCATGACAGCAAACAGTTGCTATTGCTGTTAAATAGTGCAACAAATATGTTAAGTTGCTGTTTCGGTAATATCCTTTCCTGTCGCATGGGATTGTAAAGGTGAGTTAGGGGTGTGGCCACTTTGATTGACAAGGCAGAGATTGTTGTCTGATAAGTCACGTATGCACTGATCAGAGTCACTGAGCCGGACTTACACACTGATTTTGTGCTGTCGGTTGCTTTTGCAGCATTTTTAATAGGATAATGTGACTCGTATTATGGTTTGATGTGTGGTACCAAACATCAAAAAGTCTGTGCTTCAGCTTTGTTGAGGAAAATTCTAGTGTTTTATTAGTCTGGTACGAAATGCACTAATTAGCAGTCTTTCGTGGCCCTGTTTGCTTTACCTGCATTCATTACTTCCATCAAAATCCCCTCGTGTATAGTCTTGTCTGACCCCCATAGACCCATTATACCTGCTACTGTTGCAGTAGCAAAGAGATGCAAAGGTGACTTGTGTCGGTTTTTAACACCATTTCTGAATGATGCAGCAGTAAAGGAACTCAAAGACATCCAAATTGCACAGAAGGAGTTTGTGCAACATCTTCAAAAGATGTGAAAGCTCACTGATATTGCATTGCAACTTCTTTTGACTTTTTATACTTCTTATACTTGTTCTGAGTTTTTTGGGATTTTTTTCTGGAGAACGGAACAGCAAGTCTGGCATGCGTTAGTTTAAATGGCGGCTCGTGACACAAACAAAGTGGCGAACATAATGGGCCCTTCTGTCTTCACTCCATTTGTTGTCCCACCTGTTTCTTCCTTCTTCATTCCACTTTTGTTTGTACGAGCTCTTTGGACTCTTTTTATAAGGTTTCATCAGGTTGATTAGAAGTTGCTTTCTCCATGTTACACCCATCCTTCATATGTCTGTATGTCCAAAGCAAAGCACTGGAAATACCTGATGTAAAAATGTTCCAATGGAAGCAAATGTGTTAACATTGCCAGTATGCAAAAAAATGTATACAGTGTACAGGTATAGAGAGTGACAATATTGCATATGTACTCCCAAAGGAAATGAACAACATGGGAAAGATGGGAACCACAAAACATTATTTTTTTAAAATAATAATAGACACATGGTAACTATGGAAAATCAGAGTTTCCTGCCTCTTGTTCAATTTCTCATCGTGTTTTTGTATTTAAAAAAAAAACATTTTTCTTTTATTGTATTTTTTATTTTTGTTGTGGTCACCATGTTTTGGATTTTGTTGGATCAAAATGGAATAAAGGCAAGTGACGATAACAAATAAATTAAATACAATTGCATTTATGAAAAGCATAACAGGAAACAAAAAAAGTAAGTATAAAAATGTGCGACAAATTTAATAAAAGCCAAAGGTTTTAAAAACCACAAGCACAGTCTTGATTTGAGCAGAGGCTCTGCAACCCTGTTTGCTGTAAATTGTAGTGAAAAGCATCCTGTCACATTTAAATGTGTGTGAGTATAAAAGAAATGTGTACAAAAATACCACTTCTTAAGATTTCCAGACTGTGTTCTATTTTTGCCAGTCTTCAAGCTTCTCTGTCCTGCTATGCAAGTCTCCATATTGTTTTAATGTGATATTTCAGATACCATTAACGCTGTCTGAAGTGAGATATTGAATCTTCTCTGAGGATAGATGTGGGAAATATGCTCTCTCTTCTTAGAATACATCCGCTTTCATGACAGAAAGATTAAGCGTCTCTGACAGCTGGGCCCCATTAACCAATATTGAGTTTTGGGCAAGAACCAAAGGTAGATAAGTCATCTGAGGAGGTGTGACACAGAGCAGTTTGCCCTTTTTTAAGGTTTGCTTCTGCAATTGCCTATCTTCTCTGAGGAATATTCAATGCACAAAAGCAGTCTCCTTTTTCCTAAAACCATCCATCCATCCTATTAGTGAAATGTGAAAAGCATAAATTTATCACTATAATTGCAGGAAGTAAGCAAAATAAGGTTTGATACCTTGGTGATAGCTTTGAATTACGGATCAGCTTGCATTATCATGGTCATTATGGCCGTGCTCCCTTCATGATCCTTACGTGATTGTCGTATTCCAGCTAATGAACCTGCCTCCATGTGCCTTGAAAACCAGCAACCCTGCCAAAGCCCTGCCTCGGCTCGATCGCCTCTGGTCCAACTAATTTATTTGTTTATTTTCATTAACAGAAACATTAGGTGTCTTTTCGTACTGGATACGGCAAATCCGTTAATGAACATGCCAGTTAAAATGAAGATGAAAGAACTAGTTAATTATCTCCTCCAACATTCTGCGAGACAGATTAATTCCAATAAAAAAAAGAAAAGTCATTACCGCCAACTCGACTTGTCAATGTGTTGATCTGAGAAGCTGTTTACAAGGTTCATAGGATAAGAAATTAAATTGAAATGTACTGCAGGACCTCATTACAGTTATCATCCCCCTGTGGGAAACTTATTTGGGGAAAAAGGTATGGTGCTAAATTTAAATTCAATAAAATTATCATGTTTCACTAGAAATCTCCCCCAACAGAGTTTGGTCTGAAAATGTGTATCTTGACCACGGGAGGTGTAGGCGGTATGATAGTAATGTTGTATAGCAGTGGTTTCTATTTAAGCACCTGCTGCTGTGCACAGAGGTAACAAATGGATCCCTGCAGCCTGCTAGTAGCCTCAAAAAGGTCAACCCGACACAGGCACCTGGGCTTAAATTTTGACAACTGCTGATTAAATACCTCTCTTGTCACTGAGACCTTTCCTTTCAGCCAATAAATGAACCTTTACCCCCTGCTGTAACATGTTCGCTGCTCCAAAATATAGAACCAAACTCTAGCAAGTAATCGATTGTTGGGAGCTTTATTTATGTATTTATTTTTTTAAAGAAATGAAAAGGATCATTAGGTCATGGTCTTTCTTCATCTATATAATCCAGTTATGCTCTCAACACCTGTAAAAAACACAACTGAGCAGTGAAATCAACAACTTTGCATGGTGTTTTGGCAAAAAGTCATTATTCTTCATCCCAATCACAAGGTCTTGAAACAATCAGGCTCTGCATAAATCCATCCATCAGTTTGGAGCCTGTCCAAGATTGGGGTTGTACTCTCTAGACCTAACCTGTCTGTCACAGGCCTAAGGCCTGATTTAGACTTCTGCAGTCGATCTTTTTTAAGCCTACGATGTAATGTACACAAGTTTTCATTGTACATTCCCACATGTCAAGCCCGATACTTTCAGCAATCTCTCTCCAGGAATTGGCTGATATTTGTGAAGCTGACATTGTAGTGCTGTGATTATTATTTGTTATATTAAGAAGGTAATCTCTCACTGATACATTTTTTTTTAAAACTATGGAAAAATAATAACTGGAAATGCAAAGAAGAAGTCAATTAAACAGGCCACTGACAGCGGTTGTTGAATTGACTGACGTTTAGTTACATTTCTATAAGCACAGGAGGGTCATGGCAACTTGGGTTATGGCAATGTAGTATACTTGCCAAAACATGTGCCTTGCCAACAAGGAAATATTAGAGTGACCACTTGTGGACAAAATGTGCAACGTCAATACTCATAACACAGTTGAAAGGTGTTTCTTATGATACCTACAGATGGAGCAATCGCTGATGGCGACCGATAATTTGATCGAGATATTTACTCTGATGTTGTCACTAAAGCCATGATGTCAGTACTGCCATAATTTTTGTGTGATGGCAAAGAACTCCCTGTGAGAGCAGCTTTGAGGAAAACATCACTACCTCTGGAAATGAGCAATTGAGGAAAATTGGCACTATGGTAAAAATGAGATATGTTTCACATTTTAACCTGAATCGGGATCTTTTCTTAAACCTAACCAAGAAATGCTGGCGTCTCAGCCTAACCAGGTGAGTAAAAAGCAAAAGTAAATTGAAAGTGAAAGCAAACACAAAAGCAACACTTAGGGCATACTCACACCAGGCTATCAGTACTGTGCCTGAGTGCATTTGACACCAAAATTCCACTTTGTTCACAATGTGCTTCCCTGTTTGAAAAGGCGGAATTGGGCAGAAGTAGGCATTGTACTCTGATCCCTACCTGCAACCCAGCAGGGATCTGCAGTGGTTCCTGACTGACTATGGCCTCTGCAAAAAGACCCGAGTGAAGACTTGAAGAGTGGAGACAAACCAACTGTGTCTGGTGTGAGTACAATGTCAAACTCCAGGCTACTCCAGGGTACTGCTCACACATCAATATCATTAATGGATCCTCTCAGATGGTCTTTTGATTGGAATATTGTTGCAGGATCCCTGTGTAGCAAAGGAAAAGTTCTCCTGAGCCAGTATACAGGTATATATTGATACTGTGTAACTAGTTTGCCATGGGTTTTTTGTCATTTCCTGCATGATATTAACAAGATAAATAAGCCAAAAATTCACTTTGGCTTCTTTGATAAATGGTGCCATTTATCTGGGGATCTATTATTCCTGGTGGTTCCTTAAATAGTGGGTGGCAGATAAAGTGGGAGGAGGAAAGGCATTTAAAAAAGCCTACTGACAGTCTCTAATCTGCATGTTTACTGCCTTCATTAGGAGATCATCAAAGTGTGGCATCGATTGTGTAGTAGTTTCTCAGCAAGGAGCCGTATATTCAGACTCAGCAGGAAACTTTGGTTGTTAATCGAAAGGGAGTCGTGTGCCGGGGGATGTCTAAAGGAACTCTGCCGGTGTGTGTGTGTGTGTCAGAGTCATTGTGTAGCTGCAGCTTTTTTTATAGCAGCACTCCAATCACTGCATCTGGGTGTGAGTAGCTCAGCTTGGTGAGCAAGGTGCCTCCAAGTACATCTGTAACTGTGTTTCCCAAAGTCTCTTAGTAAACTCACAAAGAGGTCTGCCTGCCTGCCTCCCGTCGCCAGCAGTTTGTCCCCAGGATGCTTTACGACACACACCGTATGTGCTTCAATCTAACCTGCTAGCTCTGATGAGCGAGCACGACAAATGCTAATGTAATGTATTGGCCTAAAATAGTCCATTAATGACACAGCTTGTTTAATGGAGGTGTTTTGGTGGGGGGGCAGTGTCTTTAATCCCCTTCTCCCTTTCTGTCATCCCCACCCACTCTGCTGGGAAGAGCGAGAAAAGAGAGAGAAAGGCAAGAAACTCTGTCTTGTTACATCATCGCAACCCCGAGTGTTTTGTGCACGCTGTTCAGAATTTATACATTCAGCCCGCCCTCCCACTCTCGCAGAGAAAGAGGCGACTTGTTGTTTCGTTAGCGATCGCCAGTCGGATTGAGGCCGGCAGTTGCATGGGTGAGCGCGAGGGTGAATGTAGCTGATCGTACGCTACGGCTAGGCTGATGGAAGATGAGAGGAGGATGTCTCAGTAATCATTGGCCATCCTGTTTAGTCATGGTTCTAGTAATCTCTGGTGACCTTGGCTGCTGCCTGGCTGGATTTCCGCAGTGCTGCATTAATATGCACGTAGTTTAGGAGATGGGCTGTCTTTGAGCCTTTGTACTCATCTGTGTCTCTCTCTCACACACACACACATGCTCCACCCGTCGTCTCTACCTCTCTTTCCCCTCCTTAATACATTACTGGCAACCGTCTCCCTCTCATCCATTTAGCTCACCTCTTCCCATACTGTCTATAAAGGAATCACAGACTTCAGAATTTATGATGGCATCTCAATTGGGGCCTGTGTCAGAATTTGGCAGGCTGAAGGGTTTTTAAGGTTATTTTTATGGCATTTCTGCTTTATTAGATAATGCGCAGCCTGAGGAAGACGGCCCGAGACGGAGAGAGAGGGAGAAGAGGAGGAGGGGGAATGACAGAAATGGCAGGTCTTTTTTTTGATAAATAGCAAAACTCTGATATTTGCTTTACTTTTCCTCTTACACGACATGGATCGACGTTCCATATATCACAGCAATGAAGTTCTTGGTTTGCTTCCTTCCTTTTAGAGAGGTCAGCGGTCAGGGTTGACTACCAAGCATCAGCTATGTATCTTGATCAAGGACAGGCAAGGCAGAGGCTGGGAATGGTTAGGTTGAAATATAGTGGGGGGGGGGTTTCTTCTTTTTTTGCTCAGTTCTGCATTATGCAGCGGGAAAAGGGTGACTTTCAGACAGGTATGACAGCAGGTTTGAAAGTGTCTGGCACAGTGGAGGGAAGAAGAAGTCAGTACCTATTAAAATACCAGTGGTGCATTGCACATTGTAATTTTCTCTGCAGAACGAAAAAAGGGGAAATGACAACTTGTCTACCGCGTATCATTTGCACCGACGTAAAACTCAGACCGGGCGGGCAGAACTGACGGGAGGAAGGAACAATGAGGGTGCGACTGACACGTGAGGTAAACTTAAAGTTCAGGCCCATGCATAAAACCTGATTAGGTTTTTATCCCTTAAAGGTCCCAGAGTTCCTGAGAATCGTTCTCTCGGTTGCTTTATTTGTCGAGGCGTATTTAAGGCATGGAGGCCCTATCCAGACGCTCAACCACAGCGCAGCTTATGAGCTGATTGGTTTCTTTGTCTAACTTTGTCGTGAAAACCAAACAATGGCTGTCTCTTTTCATTACATTAGACCGTTTTAGCGTTCAAGAAAATCCAATTCATTTTCTTTACAACGACCTAATCATCTCAGGATGAATTAGAAGGGTTTTTTGGTTGTTTTTTTTCATAGCTGTTTTACAACCCAAAGTTTCTATTGTGTTTTTTTTTTCTCTTTAGTCCAACCAAGGGCACTGCCTCCTTGATTTTCTTTGATTACCTTTTCATGAGAAAGCCAAGGGAGGATAAATGAGACAGAAGCTGATTCAAATAAGGAAAAAAAAGAGACTCTTGATGTTTCCAGCGCTACTCCAAAAAAATAAGGAAATGTGCAGCTCGTGCAGGCATGCTATACTGTTGATGGCTGAGCAGCAGAGCTGGTTTGGTTTAATTGATGTTCCAGGGCACCAGTCTTAGGATCTGATCAATATCAGAGCCACTGCTTTTCATCCAGTGCTGCTGCCTCACAGGATGCACTGTAGCTGGAGTTGTTTCACTCTGACCTTCTGGACCTTTCCGCCGGTATCTGCTGAAGTAGCCTGGAGGGGGCGGGGGTAATAGGAGGGAGAGCTCCGGGCAGGTCTGTGCAGTAGTTTAGAATTTTTCTTTAATAGGCGCAGATGACATGTGTCTTTTTGTTTTCTTTCACTCCCACGTTGCTTTTGTAGATAGCTATGCTGCTTTGCTTAGCGAGGTCAGATGGTCGGATGTCGACGGAGCCTTTTAGTATATGGTTTTCAGTGCCAAACAGCCTTGTCATCATTGCTCGGTTTTAGCGTTTCAAAGATGTGGGAAATTTCTTCAAAAAGAAGAAAGGAAAGAAAAAAGATTGTCTGGAAAAAAAATACCTGAAGGCTTGAAATGTAACCTTTTTCAAAGTGAATGAAAAACTCCCCGCAGAGTGAAGGTAACCTTTTTTTTATTTTTTTATTTTATAGATAAACAGCTATGTGGCTAATAGTCATTTCAACATTTAATGTCATTGTGGAGTTTTGTAAAACATGGACTGAACTAAGAACTCATCAAAGTCTTTTAAAGAATAATCATATATGTATATAATATGGAAGATGTGATTAAACACCAAAACGTCAATCATTACAAAAGCTTTGTGATAAAGGGTGGTGGTCAGTGGTCAAAAAAATGTGATTTAAATGATTTTTTAAAAGCTATTTTTATTCATAATAGCTGTATCTGTTTCATATTGATTCCGTGCTCTCATCCCATTAATATCAGCTGTCCACTGACATCATATTTGAACTTACTGGGTAACTTACTTAACCAACAGCCTGTTGGTGGACCTCAGCAGACCACAGCAAAGTACACTACACACATGAGTGAGTACAAAATCTCCATCATCTCGGTCTACCGTGGTCAGTATCTTTCAAAAGTGATCCAAGGAAGGAACAGTGGTGAACCAGCCACAGGGTCATGGGCTGCCAAGGTTCACTGATGTATGTGGGGAGCGAAGGTTCTCCTGCATGGTTCAAATTATTGCTCATATTGCAGAAAAATCTAATGCTGGCTCTGTCAGAAAGGTGTCAGAATGCACATTGCATTACAGATTGTTGTTTATAGGGCTGCATTGCCGCAGACCAGTCAGGGTGTCCATGGTGACCACTGTCAACCGAAGAAAGCATTGGTATTGGAGCAATAGAAGAAGGTGTCCTGGTCTGATGAATCATTTTTTCTTTTATACCATGTCAATGGCCGGGTGTGTGTGCATCACTTACCTTACCTGTCACCAGGGTGCACCATGGGTAGAAGGCAACCAGCAGAGTGATGCTTTGGGCACTGATATGCTGGGAAACCTTGCGTCCTGGCGTCCATGTTGACTTTTTTTCTTTGTTGTAAATCATTTGAAGGCAGTCCATCATTTTGACAGAGTAGAACACCAGTGGCGATCTACTGTAATATTAAATAATTCACATGCAACACCTTCAACAACAGTGCTTTCGGTACTGATGGTCCGTTTTATTTAACATAACATTAAACACTATACATTTTAGAATCATCCATCATTGTCTAGATGGTCACAGGGGGGTACAGTTGTTTTTGGTACAGAATGAGTACATGCTGAAGGACTTGTTCTAGGTAAAGTAAGCACTTGCAGGATTGGGAACTTTCACTGTCAGAAGGTTTTGGAAGAAATTTTATACTGTTCTTGGAGACATGCTCCAGGGTAATAAAACCCAGAAATCTCAGAAAGAAACCGTAGAAATCTCCCTTCCAAAAGGGATGCAAACCATTGACTCTTGGCTGGCAAACCTGCAGCTTCTGCCACCACCAGCCCTCCAACAGTCCTATCGGGCCTTTATAGGACTCTAAAATGGGACTGATTCACGATGCCAGATAGCACTGCAACGTTTGAATCGCCCATGCCAAAGGACACCATGTACAGGCACAACAGGGATCTACACTATATTACTCCCTTGCGTTGAAATGCATTAGATTTGGCATGAGAAATGAATCACAGTAGGCGTCTACGGTCATGCCATAAATACATGCTGCATTTGTGTAACAGTTGTTAATGTAAAGGTTGTTGTTTGTTTGTTTTTTTTAATGAAATGATATTAAATGCCACATTTAAAATGGTCGGAATTATTTTGGCGGGCACAGTCGGGCAGTTGATAGCGAGAGCATTCCTGGTTTAAATGTACCGGCCGACTACAACCCCTTTTCGTGGTGTTTGCATGTTTTCTTCATCTTGCTCTTTCCCCACGTGATAGCTAGGATCGGTTCCAGTCCTCCTCTTAGTGAACTGGATACCCAGTTAGGGTTGATGTATTACTAAAGTGACAATGTATTGCAATTCTGTCTATCAAAATGGCAGATACATAGGAAGTCTAATCCCAATTGTGTTGAGTGACCTATTCTGCTTTCTTACTTATAGTTTCTAGGATATTCAAAATTGAATGGGAGGCAGAGCCGTCAGCTTTCAGGCCCTCTTCTGTGGATCAGATGACCCTGAATCATCCTTTAGATATGTTGCGGTAGGTCTAGACTGCTGAGGACTTCCCCGTGATGCACTAAGCATTTATTCTTCATTCACCTTGTTTTCGCATTTAATCTCTGGCTCTCCTCCACAGCGTTTCTTTTGTCCAGTCTCCCTCCCCTCACCACCAACAGGTCAGAGCAGATGGCTGCACCTCCCTGAGCCTTGAACCTGATGGATCTTTCTTCCTTAAAAGGGAGTTTTTTCTTCCCACTGTCACCAAGTGTTTGCTCAGACCGGGTTGTCTGATTGTCTGGGTTTTCGCTGTATTATTGTAAGGTCTTTAGTTTGCAGTATAAAGCTCCTCGAGGCGACTGTTGCTGTGATTTGGCACGATATAAATAAAACTGAATTGAACTGAACATGTAAAGAGGATTTAAATTACTCATCTGGCAAAACTGTTTTCCACTATCCTGGAAAACAGTGTTCAGTAATGAACTGAACACTGTGACGAGACGGGGTCCTGACTAAGCATCAGCATATGATAGGTTGAGGTGAGATCGCGTTGCTTGTCTTGATATTTGCTTGGAAAGCAAAATGCAATAATGAATTTTACATGTATTGTAGCATGCTAGGATGCGTCCTAGAGCCAAATACAAATCCCTATCCACAACGCTGTAAAAAGGTATGCAGCATTTGGAAGGAAGTATGAATAATAGTCCTTTTTTATTTCTTTTGGAAGCTGGTGACACCCTCAGTGGCCTCAATTCTCAGCGTGCCCATGTTGAGCAGCTACAGTGGGAGCACTTATAAAATGAGAGAGCCAGTCTGAACAGCCCAGGAACAATTGCATTAATTTAGTCGACTCAACCACCTCTGCAGGTAATTTGTTTACCCGTTGTTAGCTAGGCCGCGTCTCACTAACAAGCCCTACTCGTTTCCTGCGGGGGTGATGCATATTACTTTTGAGTTTTTCTTTGCCATTGTAATACTAACTGAGTTGGTGGTGCTAATTGGCAATCATCCCTTTAATTTATTGGGGTTTTTTTTTCGTTTTCTTTTAACATGAAATCCACATAATATGGCATGTATCTATAAAAAATACATTAAGTCAGCTCTTGTCTTCCCTTAAATAAGAATAATCTGTCCTTTAGCCTTCCTTCAGCTTCTCTGCTTTCAGTAGCTTCCTGGTTTGGTCATCCATCTACAGCAGTGAAGCCCGGTTTAATTAATTATGTGTATGCAAATGTGGCCTCATAGTGCCAGGATCTCCATTTTCATTTTCTTGGCTTTTTTCCCACCTGTGCTGCTTCTTCTTTTTTCTTTTTTCCCTGTCTTTCTGTGGCAGCTCCAGGTGGATTGATTGTAAATTCAATTTGCATTAAGGTTCTAATTTGCTGACACTGTGCACGCATACATTTTTTAAACTGTTATGCAGCTCGGCACAGACAATTGCGTGCCCCTCCCCCCCCATCTCTGCCTGAACCGTGGGTACATTTGGAGGGTGGGTGGAGGCGAAGATGTAGCACGCGGTAATGGAAATCCTATACTCAGCTTCTAATTGGAAAAACAGGATGGCTTATTTTGAATCAGGAAAATGAACCACTTTTTATCAGTGGGTTAGCTGAGTAGCTGAGGGATAAGGGACTTTCAGTTTGTGTGCTGAGAGCCTTGTTTCTTGTGTGTAATGAGTACAGTGTATAGCTCCATTTGTGTGCATCTGTATGTGGCTTAAAGTACGCCTGCATGATTATATAACTAAAAAAGAAAGTAGCTCAAAATGACCAGATTGGGTTTATGTTCATCTCTTATTTAATCACTTTCACAGTTGAAAGTATTTGTGACCCAAATACAAGTATTCCTTCCCGTTCACAGCATTTCAAAACGATTTGTGTAGAATTTGCATTATTCTGTATTTATTTATCTTAGGGGGCGAAAAACCACTAAAGCTGTTCGATACTGCCGGACTTTGGGATGGTCAAATGTTTTTTGGAGCATCTTACACCTAAACCAGCCTTTTAATAATTCAATATCTGAAGGCTTGCAGCTTGAGTGGTGCAATAAATGACTCACTTGCCTTTGAAGATTTACAGTATGAATAAGTTAATGTGTGATTTGCAGACCTGCTCTCTTCCACAGTCTTCGCTATAATTGGAGTTGTAATGTCAGGAGAATCTCCTCCCAGAGGTAAAATTGATTTAAAAAGGCTTGTTTGAGACTGTTAGTCATGTTCAAGCCACAGAGAAAACGGGAAATGGACACAGTGTGGTAGTATCTGCTGATGGCCAGCATTTTCTGTCCATTAGTGGGGTTTTTTCATTCTCCGTTATTACAGATTCATTAGTCACCTTTGTCAATCGTAGCTCAGTCTTAGCCTGAGTGTAAGTGGGAGAGACAGTGTTCCTCTCTTTCCTGACATTCTGGTCAGTTCCTTAATCTTAATTATACAGTTGTTGATCAATTTGCAAAATTAAGACTAAGGAACCCATTGTTCCTTCACTGCGCTGGTTTCAGTCATTGTGCAAATGTACTGTTTATAAGTTTGGGGAAACCTGCAGTCAGCTGAGACTGAAGAAGTCACTTGGATGAGTGACGAAACGTTTCTCCCACAAAACGCTACGTCCAGATGAACAGAATCACCTTTTGGAGATTTACTTTCCTGGATGATTGAGCATGCATCAAGACATTTGGGAGTTTTATTTTAACAGACTTGAATGGTTTTTTTTTTAAATGCCAAGGAGTCAAAATGATTATTTCTAGTAATAAATAAAATGAAAAATTCATTTTTTTTTTCAATTTTTTTGTTTGTTTTCCCACTGTTTTTTTCTTTACATGAGTAGTTCATTTGCATTTTTTTTTTTAAATGGTGTCATTTTTGGTCTTTTATAGGAAAAATGTAATTCACAGTAAAATGCCTGAAGAATGCTTTTACACTATTCAGCATCAGCAGGGAACCGTGCTTGGATTCAAGTAAAGTTACCTTAGCACTTTTGATTTTTTTGGAAAACTGTGTCTCAGTAATTTCAATAACTCTGAAATTATAAAACACAGGACAGAAAAGTTGAGTTTTAAAGTCCAAAGGTTGTAAAACTATTAGTGACTGTACCATTTAATGCCAAAACCTGATCCCATTCCAGCTTTTAATGTCAAGAAAAGCGAGAAATTTTAATGCCGGCTCTGCTAATGATATAAATTTACTCACCCCCTTGGGCTGTGAGATTGTGCTGTCCTTCCCCACAAAAGTCCAATGAAAACAGTGGATGTGCCAGTTAAACAGAGCCAAAAATACCACATCAAGCACAGAAATGTGAAAGAAGAAAAAAAGAAAAAGAAAGGCATCTGCATTTTCAGGAAACATCTCCACAGCTGTCATCACATCCCTATGTCACCGGCTGAACGCTGTCAAGGCGAATGATTGCAGTGCATCATATTATCCAGTTTGTAATTGAATTGTAGCGGGAGGTAGGTTGGTAATCAGTGTACAGCAGGTAGTTTTCGTTTCAGTATTTGACAGTAATGTCCTCTAATGGGAAGCTCTGGCTCTGCTCTTGTTCCAGGCCACTAGGTTCCCCTGGATCCCCGTCTGCCTGTGCCTGTGTGTGTGTCTGTGTGTTCTTTGCTGAATGTAAGTGTGCTATCATATTTGTGTGCCTAGAAAATGTGCAGGTTGTGCACGCCTGGCACAAATGGTTCATTTGGTGCTAACCTCTGAATTCCTCTCAATATTCCCAATTTTCTTTTTTGGGGGGGGCATACACTCGACCTTGAAGTCACATCTATCAGGAAATCGAGTGACCGTCCTCTGCTGCTGAATTATTGGCGATTGCCCCAAGTGATTTTCAGCACGGATGCCCTTACTGGTGTGGCTTTTGGGAACCTTACTGTCCTGGAGCTTGAATCATCTCTCAATCATAATTTTCTTCCCTTCTCTTTGAACTGCCAGCACAACCCTCCCCTCACCCTCCCACTCTTGTGTTGAAGAATTGAATAGCTCACAGATAGAGGAAGAGTAAAACAGCGAGACAGAGGGGGAGAGAGCGAGTACAAAAGGCATAAAAAAGAGAGAAAGTGATAATGCTCTGGTAGTTAACAAAAAAAAATAAGGTCAGAGTTGACATATGAGAGGTGACACCATCGCCCATCAGGACGGTACCCGCTCGCTTGCTTTTGTTACATATTCTTGCCATCTTATCATTTCACAGACGGCTGGCGCAAGAGGCTGATGTGACAAGGCTCTCTATCCATCTGGGCACGCTCTATTTTCACCAACGCTCATTTCGCGGTGGCACCGGAGCACAACGCCCAAATGGTGTGTCGGTGTCTGTAGTGGACCAGCGAGGGTCTGAGTCACCGGCTTAGCGCACCCACACTGCCATGATACAGCATAGAATAACATGGCGGAGGCAGTGTGGATTGTGTGGCCCGTTCTTTGTGTATTTGTGTGTGTGTGTGTGTTCACTCTGTGTATTTTGTACCTGTGTGGGTGGGTGAGAATGTTTAGGGAAAAAAAGTCTTATCCACACTCTTGTCCTATGTGCGCAGTCATGTCTGCAATGCAGCACTAGGATTTTTTTTTTTTTCAGGAGTCAGTATTGTTTATATTGTGTTGTCTCAACACCTCCCAAGGCTGTTTTGTTAGATGAGAGGATTACTGACGCCATGGGGAGCAGAAGGATGATTTTCTGATTATATAGTGCAGACACCCCAGCCATTGCAGGATCACTTTTACATCTGCTCCTTGTCAAATGTTCCCCTGAAATAGGCACAAACTGGGAGTAAACATATGGATACAAGTCAATTTTCACAGTTCGATCGCCCAAGAGAATCAAAATGCTGTACGGGAGACATAATCACCCCTGTGAGAGCCAAAGTCAACCCCCGATTCTCGTGCTGAGATGATCTGATGGGATGATAGGACACATTTAGATCTAGATGAGCTTTGGACAGTGATGTTTTGTTTCTCTTTCTCTCTCTCTCGCTCATAAACAGATGTTTGTACTATTAAGCATGAAAGGCAAAACAGGCATAATCACCTATATATGAGTGAAACGGGCTGATTTACATACTGCTTTGAAGAGTAATGTGCCCGTTTCTATGCAGCTTAGTGCAGTTCTACTTCTTAAGGAGTTAGTGTACTGTATCCTCCAAGTGCATTTAATGAAAGAAAAGTAGTGCAATATTTATAAGCAATTTTTTTGTCATTTCACATTTAGAGGATACTTGCTACTCTGTTAAGGGATTCAACGAGCAGCAACCTCTTGGGCTGGAAAGTGAAGACAAATAGACTCCCGTGCTAAAATTGGCCAATTTAAAGCAGAAATTGACAAGTTTTTATCCTGGTACAGAGAATCGCTTTTGATTTGTATTGCTAATTTCTCATTCCCTGACAGGTGCAGTCGTGGTAATGTGATCTAAAGTGGTTCAGTCACAGTAGAGTAAAAAATATCCTTGCGACTGGGAAAAATCAGTGGTTGTCCACAGATTGTGCTGAATTTTTTTGCCTTCAGCAACTGTTTGCAAGTAGTTACGACCAACTAGATGTCCAGAGGTTGAGTGCGGAACAACTGCAATCTCTGGGCGACCACTTTCAATCCAAAGTCACCATGGGGCGATTGTGGCTCAAGATTTTGGAGTTTGTGTGTGTGAATGGGTGGATGACTGAATGTAGTGTAAAACGCTTTGGGGTCCATAGGGACTAAGTAAAGCACTAAACAAATACAGGCCATTTACCATGTGGGAGGCAACCTGTCTCCAAACAGTCGCAGCCTGACTCAAACAGACTGCAATTAGTCTCAGATAGGTTGGCGAAGGATTGCAAATAATTGTTGTATATAAACAAAGATTGTCTCAGATTTACACACAACTCGTCACTAAGAGCATCTCTGTGGAACAGGAAACTCGGCTCGTCTGGTTGCCAGCTGTTTGTATTCTGGTTATACTCCTATATACAAGCTAGGATGCTTGTGTCATTTTTTAGATCATCACTGTCCTGCAGCAACTGTGTGACTGTTTGCATTATTTTTGAATTTCTGGTTCAAATTTATTTAAAACTTAAATAAACTTTAAAACTCTAAATGCAAGTAGTTGATGTGAATTTTTGTTTCATGTGAATTTCTATAAATGTAGACAGCAACAGCAATTTTTGCCAGTGTATCACAGTTAATTGGTGTATTATAACAAACAGTTTGTCTGTAATTGACATCTCGACCCCATTCAATCTCAGGCTGCTTTAAGAAATTCCAACTTTGATATGGTTTACATTTCTACTTGGACGGTTAGCTTAAACAGTAATGGTCACCGCTCCTTCAGGAGTGCTAACTTCTTCAGCTATGATTAATGAAATTGCATAAATTGTTTTGCAGAAAGAGCACCCCCCCCCCCCCCAAACCCACCCACCCCAAGATCTTCCTGTTAAAAAGGAGTTTTTCATTCCCATTGTTGCCAAGTGCTTTTGTGATATTGAACTGAATTGAATTGAAATCACCCTTAACTGCTTCAACCCATATGCAGAACTTTTCAGAGTTTAGTATCCGTTATCTCCATTTGAAACTGAAACTATTATTTATTTAACTTGCTCACAACCCGATGAGGCTCAGCCACGACGTCATGGTCCTTCTGTTACCTGGGAATGGACCCACGTTCTGTTGTGTTGCATGAGTGTGACATGCTGGAAGATAAGATCCAAAGCTATATATGGTACAGGTGAGGTCATATTTATTTCAGATATGAGAACCTGGATGATTTGTACCTGCTACGCTGGCTGCATAAACCATAACAGTAAGAAGGAACAGACTCTTCTCACCTACATATAAGTGTGTGTGTGTTTATTTTCCCCTGCACTCTTTCCTTATTCTCTTCACTGCAAGGGTCCGCCCTGGCAAAGTCTGCATTGCCCCGTTTCCCATCAGCTACCTCCGTGTGCTTCCTGTCCCCATCAGCGTTTAACCCGTGATTGGAGACAGCAGGCACTGCTCTCTCTGGAGGCCATGTCCAATCAGTAGAACTGAATCTGATACAGAAGGGAGAAAGCCAGGCAAGATCGTAGGCAATGTTTATTTTGTGATAGGAAGAAAAGCTTCTTTTTTTTAAAATCGCATATGAGTATTTGCATATAAATAACAGCCTGCTGGCTGTCAGGGAAGAGAGGGGTTTGAGAAGAGAGAGACAAATGAAGATGAAGTGTCAGGAGAGTAAAGTGCAGGCAAGATGGAGGGAGAGAGAACAGTTTTATCTGCTTGGGAGTAACGGGGGGAGGAGGATGGGAGGTAAATGTCACAGTAATCATTTAATAAGCTGGCCAGCTGGAGTCACCATGCAAAAATATCAATCTTTTCATCTTGATTAAATCTTATTTTTCTTGTATTTTACTAGAAAAAGTCAAAATGACATTATGTTGAATTCTGAAGGCAGACGAACTGTTTAACTTTCCGTGGATGCCATGGGAATCTTCAGGTCCTGTTTATAAAAGAGAAGCGTGGTTTTTCTTTGGAATCCACTGGACTGTCGTGGAGGTTTGATGTTACCTCAGAGTAAGAGAAGCTTACCAGAAATGTGGGATTTAGGCTGCCTCAGTTGCTTCTGTCTCCCCGTGTAATCCCGACTGACTCAGAGGTGTTAAGGTCGGGGTCCTGCGAGGCCAAACCACATGTTTGCTGAAGATGATTCTTAATTATTTTAAGCTCAGCGTTTGAGGTAAAGTTCCTGGAAAAACACCACCCAGCTTTATGCTGTAGGCTAATTGCACCCTAATTCTGTCTCCATATGTTTATCTTCAGTTTTTTGGGCCCAAATACAGGACACAATGTCAAACTGACTAAATTAGCAGGTATTAGGTAGTAAAATAGTAAAATTAAAGTATTTTAGTGATGATGTGAAGACGAAACATGCTATCAGGAATAAAATGTCAATAATACGAATATCTGGTAACAACCAAGGTAAGAACATATACTCTATAAAAGATGGAGGTTCACTGGTTTTAAACTCCCCATTTTGAAGCCATCAGCATTAATGTTTTGGCCACTGCCGTGTTATTTGTTTAGTTTTCTGACAGAAGTGACCACATCCATGTGCCTGCCTGTATTTTTTTGACCGCTACTTGAGCATTATACATTACACGTTACAATTGTCAACTCTGCATGTGCCCAGGCAGCAGACTTCAAAAAAGTATATCAGGAATGACGACTCTGCCATCGGGTCTCTAGCTGTCTGTGTTCCTGTGCACAACGGAGTGTATTCTAGCCTTACGGACAGCTGTAATGAGCACAGTTGACCTCAATCAGATGCAGAGTGTGGGAAGAAAACAAAGGGAGGAATTTTTTTTTTAAAAAAAGGGAATAACCTTCAAAATAAAACAGGAAGTAACAGGACAGAATAAACGCATAAAGACGAGCCAAACGACTCATATGAGAAAAAAGGGAAAAATAAAAATACAGTAACAAGGCCCATAAAAGTGTGATTACTATAGAAACTATGGCTTCAGTTAATGTATAAAACCAATCTTTTCTTGGGAATAAATTGAGTTTTCCTGTGTGACAAAATGTTAGACAATTCCTTGAACTGTCTTGCTCCCCTGCGTCTCTCTGTGTATTTACAGACCCCTCTTCACACCCGGGTGGTTGTAGATTCTCCTTATTGTTGCCATATGGCCCATAACTGTAGTCATTGTAGCTTTTGCAGGCCCTCATTGAAGCTGTGCCATTACCTGCAGTAGACACCCTTTTATTTCCCTTCTGCATTGTTGAATTCTCTTCTTTTCATACACTATTTCTGAGCCCTGCTCGCTGTTCTAGACATCCTACGGTGTGTCCATGCATATAGGTTACGTCTGAAAGGTCTCTTGCATGCAGAGGAGCAGAGCTGATTGCTTTATTGGCTGATGACTCATTCTCTTTTTTTCAACGTGCTGGAGGTACTTCAATCATGCAGGTAATCTCCCCCTGCACACTGGCAGCCGAGAGCTTACCTTTCCCACACATCAGAGCTATTTTCCTCTTAATTGAGACCCACTCTGCTGCGACAGCGTTTTCACAAGGTGGAAAATGGCAGGTCAAGATTTCAAGACATCTTTCTCCTCCACGCCTTCCTCTCTTGGCAAAAGTGGCTGTGAAGTTGATAAGTTCCTTCAGGGATCCTGGAGCCAGTACAGCTAAGACACTAGACTTCTTGAGGGCAAGTAAAGGTTTATGTCGCATCACCTCATAGATTGTATGCGCGTGTAGATTTGACTGCCGATCCTTGTGTGTTTATTCAATCAGCCCAGGCCTAATATATGCGCACTTTACTGATTGAATTACGCCAGGACTTTTATGGAGGAACATAGTCCCAAACCATCTCCTTGAGAGCTTATGAGAGAACAGACACTTCGCAGGAGTCTCTGTGGTGACCTGACTCAATCTGCATACGATTAACCCTCAGCAGACCTGTAACCCGCTTTATGAGCCCATCACCTCGTCTCCAGAAGGAGCACACTCTCACTCTCCTGTGACAGAAAACTGTGGAAGGAGCATGTGACATTTGTTTAGCTTTATTGTGTTGCCCTTTACGCAAGCTCATAGTTCTTTAATGCTTGTTTCATCTTCACATCTGTGCTAGATCTTTACAACACACAATTACGGACAAGATCTTCCATAAATATTTAGAGAGTTCATTTAGAATACATTTTCTGGTTTCTATAAAACTATTCCCACAAAAGTGGATGCTAATTCAGAAAAAGTAGTTTAGTGGAAAAATAGCTGTAGCTTGATTTGCAGCCCGATTGTTTTGAAGATGTGGGTAAAATTAAAAGAAGAATTTGTGTTTCAGTAAAAGGAAATACCTTAAATTGTGGCATGCACCGATTTAGTGCATTTATTTTAGTTTTTAAAGAAGTCTTTCTTTGACTTGAACTTGCTTTCAAACTTTACTATGCTCTTGTTTTGCCTTGAAAACTTTGCAGATGATATATCCAAGTAGAAGTGATTACCTTCAGCATCAAATTGCTTTCGAGCGAGCACCTTAATATCCACCTTAGTTCTTCATGGCATAGATTCATAAAGGTGCTGGAAACATTCCTCAGAGATTATGATAGCATCAAACATGATAGCAAGTTTGTTGGCTATACAACCATGAAACAAATCTCGTGTTCCACCACATCCCAAAGGAGCGCTATTGGATGGAGATCTGGTGACTGTAGAGGTCGTTTGAGTACAGTGAAGTCACTGTCATGGCTAAGAAACCAGTTTGACAAGATTTGTGCTTTGTGAGGAGGAACTTGGTGAACAATAATGCTCAGGTAGGCTGTTGAGTTGAACAGTTAAACTATTGAACTATGAAATTTGAGACTCGTAAGACCTTCTGTGGAGTTTTTTCATTTTTTTCCAATCTTCTAGTGTTTTGGTGAGCCTGTGTGACCTGTAGCCAGACTTTCCTGTTCTTACCTGACAGGAGCAGCAGTAAGTGTGGTCTTCTGCCACTGTCGCCCATTTGCTTGAAAATTTGAGGTGTTGTGCATTCAGAGATGCTTTTCTGCACACTCCAAAGCAGTTCAAAGCAATCTGGACATTCCCCTATGACCTTTGACCACTAAAAGGTATTTTTACCCAGACAACTCACTGGATATTTTCTCATTTCCCCAGACTATTCCATGCAAACCTCAGAGATGGTGATGTGGAAAAATCCCGGTGGATCATGCCATGCTATGTTCAAAATCCCTTAAATCACCTTTCTTCCTGATCCTGATGCTCGGTTTGCTCTTTAACATGTCATCTCAACCCACATTAAATTGCTGACCTATAATTGGCTGATTAGATATTTGCATCCACATGTACCTAACAAAGTAGTCAGTGCGGGTCTGTATCACCCTCCTGGTTTGGGTTTTGTCACAAGCATAAAGCATGAAGGGTAGCCTTTTTGTAAATGAGGCCTGTGTATTTTTGCACAGTTGGACAAATGAGACAAACATGGCTAACATAAAAACAAGGTGTGCTTGACAAATGGCCCTGTCTTTGCTTAATGGTGTGGTTAAGTCAGGAATGGAAGACCCTATTTCGATGTGTCATTGAATGCAGCTCTATAAAATCCTGATTTTGATGCAGAGTGAGGTTCAAACACTTGTTCTGTGATCATTTGGCAAAACGTGGCAGCTGACACTTAGCGGTGACCATTTGTCCAGCTGACAAGCAGGACCGTTGCAAGCTTGGACAGACTAAACACTCCCCCCACCCCTTTTCTTAAACGTATGCGTCATGGGAGTTTAAGGATGAGACACAGGCGCAGACATTGGTTACGAGTGTTCCAGACGCTGAAGTGCTGCTGGAGTTATTATCACTCAGCAGATTGGCCAATTCCCGCACCAATTGTGATCCAGCAGAATGGAAATCTGGTGAGCAGGGAAATGTTAATCGAGTTCAATTAGGCTTTGTACCATGTTTGTTTCCTGCCAACAGATCATGCAGAATCCCTACCCTGACTTGCCGAAATGAATGAAACTCTGTCAAAACTCTGAAACGGACAATTTGAGGATAGGTGGAAGATAAATGCAACAAGACCTTTAAAAAGCCGGGCTGTAGGTCAACTTTACAGAGAAATTAATGTTTTTCTCTTTACTTCTTTCTAGAGATATTTACAAAGCCATCCAGGTTGGTCAGAACATCTTTGATCTCACAGTAATTTCACGGTTGAAATGACCTCGTGTTACATCTTTAGTGCTGTATTTCAACTACTGGACCTTTTTATCAGACACCCACGAATATGTACACAATTATTTTTCAGTCTGACGATTGTCACTTTGATTACAAATACCTTTTCTTTCTATGCAACTAAAGAAGTTTAGTCTACTGCCTCTCTCATTCTCAGAGAAATTATTTTTCTTCAATAAAATGGAAAATATGCAGCTTTAAAGAAATGACTGGACTGAATGTTTGTTTGCAGTCCTGATGGGAAAGGCAGTGACAGAGCCAGGCTGGTGGATGTTTAACAGCAAAGCTATCTCTTTCTTTTCTGTCTGGGCTGCCAGAAAATGTTAGAGGGTGGAAAGACAAATTTATTGGTCAGTTAGCAGAGCTTAGAAGAGTAGTAGATTCCCCTTCATATTTCTAAGTAGTTCAGATCCCTCACTTAAAGACCCTATACAATACAGTTTCCCCATTTCATTTAAAAATAGCATTGATTTCCGTGGTATACAAAACAATTGCAACTAAGCCACATGAGGATTTCATTATAGTTAGAATTTGCCTTGGGTATATACTGGACAAATTTCTGAGAATCATCCCAAAGAAATCAAAACAATCCCTGTTTTAAAGTCCCCCCTCCTAGGTGGTCTTCAGGAGATCACCTGGTTTCCTGAAAAGCCTAGTTTTCGATTGCTCTGACCCACTTGCATTGTTAGGGTTAATGTAAGGGTTCTGTGTTGTGCAGAGCCCACTGTTACATTTAGACATTACGAACTCCTCTACTGATGACTGCTGTGTAGTCTCTAGGGGTGGGGAACTTCAGGCCTCAAGGGCTAGTGTCCTGCAGGTTTTAGATATCGCCCTGGGTCAACATACCTCAGTCAAATGATTCGTTCTTTAGCTGGCCTCTGGAGGACTTCAAGACATGTTGAGGAGGTATTTTAGCCATTTTAATCAGCTGTGTTGTATCAAGGACACATCTAAGACTTGTAGGACCCTTGAAGCCTAGAGTTCCCCCACCCCTGCTCTAGGTGGTGTTTTGGTGCAGTTCTCATCTGCAATGATCACCCTCCATTTAAAAGTTGGCTCAATTTAATACAAATGTTATACACCTTAGACAGATCATGACCTCAAGGGACTGATCCAAATTTAGCAGGAGTACTGGAACACTAGCATCACTTCACAAGTTGATATCCTTGAAAGGAGACGAGCATATATTTGTCGTGAAACTGTTAGAACGGGTCTTTGCATGAGTAGGAGTGACTCCTGTCGGAGACGTTCAGGGTCTCCAGAGCAATGAGTTGCAATGACTTTCCATTGACTCATTGGGTAAGAATGTGAGTTTATCCATATCTGTGTTTTGGTCCTAACACCTGAAAGGAACAGTAGAAGAAGCCTCACAGTATCTCTGTACCATCTGTGGATGTAAGTAAAAACCTAAGAGACGTATCAGAAACATAATCTGTTACTTTGTGCATGCTTTTGCTAAATTATTTCATCTTTGTTGGAGCTGCTGCCTGCTTGTCTAACCTTTTACACTCTCCTGATGTTTTTATTAGTTGTGAGATTAAAACACTTCAGAGTCTCAATTAGGACACATGATTAGAAGCGAAACCATCTTGGCTGTGGTTGTCTTACCTTAAGCCTTCAAGTTATTATCGTCCACAAACTAATTAGCAAGTTCTCGATAAGCGAGGCTAGACCCGTTGTTGCCATAGAAACTGTTAGACTTAATAACAGTGAAAAGGAT
The DNA here is from genome assembly GCF_963969265.1 of Rhamphochromis sp. 'chilingali'. Lineage (NCBI taxonomy): Eukaryota > Metazoa > Chordata > Actinopteri > Cichliformes > Cichlidae > Rhamphochromis > Rhamphochromis sp. 'chilingali'. The sequence goes on along the minus strand of NC_137931.1, from coordinate 8,574,530 downwards.
TGTGCTGTTGGGCAGCTCACGGAGCGCACCCTGCCCTCTCCATCATTTGAATTTGCTTAATTCTGTTTCTAGTTATATGCTCTTTGTACAATTTGAGGTTGTATTTTTCATTGTCTTGCTACCAGAGAGACACATTTAATTGAGGAAATCAGAGAAAGGTTTAGGGGGTCGCGTCAGAGCGTTGCATCTGAATGCGGGCTTCTCAGACTCGTTTAATGAAAGCAGCAACTTATTGTTGCTGATTTATGATCAAGTCAGATGAGGCAGATTTGGAACGGCTGCTGCCTGTAGGTGAAATGAACTGTCAGAGCTGCCTAACTGTGAAAAATAAAAGACTAATAACTGAAATTTAAAGGCATTGTTCAGCCCCAAGTTCTATAACGCTGCGTGTTGTAATTGAGCATTTTTGATTAGGTGAATTCCAGAGTTAGTTTTGTGTAAAAGTGCTTTCTTTCTTTCTTTCTTTCTTTCTTTCTTTCTTTCTTTCTTTCTTTCTTTCTTTCTTTCTTTCTCTTGTCTATACTTTTTTTTTAGCCTGTCGCATCTGCTTAACTGATTTCCTGTTTCCTGTCTTATTTTAACAACTTTAGTATGACATAGATGAAGTGAACTATTGCTGAACTGAATACCAATTAAGTGACGAACAGAAAAGAATCACCTATCATGCAAGCAAATTAAGCACGGACAAATTAAATTCCTAAAGTGCTCAGGGAAGAAATGACTATTTGGGCCTGCGTCACCCCCTCACTCCTAGGCACATAGATTGGATGTGCTAAAATAAGTGCAAATAGGAGACAAATTAAAGGAAAAAGATTTGAATCCTTGAAAAAAGTAGGAAAATAAAAACTTTTGAAGATGCAAATTGACTGATCTGAAATTGTCAGTTATGTTGTCATAACATACAGAACAATATCTAACCATGTAATTTAAAACAAAAAATGACTGAAAAACATGTATGACACAAATTTTATATAAAACACACCCAGCACGCCCCTGCGGGCGGTTTATCCTTCAAGCTCGGGTCCTCTACCAGAGGCCTGGGAGCTTGAGGGTCCTGCGCAGTATCTTAGCTGTTCCCAGGACTGCGCTCTTCTGGACAGAGATCTCCGATGTTGTTCCCGGGATCTGCTGGAGCCACTCGCCTAGCTTGGGAGTCACCGCACCTAGTGCTCCGATTACCACGGGGACCACCATTACCTTCACCCTCCACATCCTCTCGAGCTCTTCTCTGAGCCCTTGGTATTTCTCCAGCTTCTCGTGTTCCTTCTTCCTGATATTGCTGTCATTCGGAACCGCTACATCGATCACTACGGCCGTCTTCTTCTGTTTGTCTACCACCACTATGTCCGGTTGGTTAGCCACCACCATTTTGTCCGTCTGTATCTGGAAGTCCCACAGGATCTTAGCTCGGTCATTCTCCACCACCCTTGGGGGCATCTCCCATTTTGACCTCGGGACTTCCAGGTTATACTCGGCACAGATGTTCCTGTACACTATGCCGGCCACTTGGTTATGGCGTTCCATGTATGCCTTGCCTGCTAGCATCTTGCACCCTGCTGTTATGTGCTGGATTGTCTCTGGGGCATCTTTACACAGCCTGCACCTGGGGTCTTGCCTGGTGTGATAGACCCCAGCCTCTATGGATCTTGTACTCAGAGCTTGTTCTTGTGCTGCCATGATTAGTGCCTCTGTGCTGTCTTTCAGTCCAGCTTTGTCCAGCCACTGGTAGGATTTCTGGATATCAGCCACCTCCTCTATCTGCCGGTGGTACATACTGTGCAGGGGCCTGTCCTTCCATGATGGTTCCTCGTTTCCCTCCTCTTTCTTGGGTTTCTGCTGCCTGAGGTATTCACTGAGCACTCGGTCAGTTGGGGCCATCTTCCCAATGTATTCTTGGATGTTCGTTGTCTCATCCTGGACTGTGGTGCTGACACTCACCAGTCCCCGGCCCCCTTCCTTCCGCTTAGCGTACAGCCTCAGGGTGCTGGACTTGGGGTGAAACCCTCCATGCATGGTAAGGAGCTTTCTTGTCTTTATGTCAGTGGCTTCTATCTCCTCCTTTGGCCAGCCTATTACCCCAGCAGGGTACCTGATCACGGGCAGGGCGTACGTGTATATATATATATATATATATATATATATATATATATATATATAATGTTTTTGTCTCTTTGAACATGTGTGGATGGAATCTTAAATCCATGTCTTTCTATCACAGTTCCTTATGCCACATTACTGTGCAGAAGCCTTTAGCCAGCCCTAAATTAAAGATCGCCTACGAGGTCATTCCCAAAGAGTTATTAACATCAAACTTGGCATATCTTGTCAGGGTGTGTTGTATGTCTTTGAAAAACTATGAGGAAACTGGACATGTGGAAGACAAAAGAAAAAATGACAGACTAAAAAAGAAAAATTAAAAACTATCCACAACAGTATCTGAAAGTCATGTCCTTAGGAAGTCCAGCAAATACCTGACACATGACCTGAGAGATTCATCCATCCAATCCAAATTTCAAATCTTTGGTAAAATTATGCTGTCAATATGTGCAGAGAAGGTGAGAGGAGAGAGGTACAACAGTGAGCATCTATAACCATCTGTAAAACATGATGGAACCGCTGTGATGGTTTGGGGCTGAACTTCAACCAGCAGTGTTCTATCAATCAAAACTGATAGAAAACAGAAACGTACTGGCAGATTCTGATCTGCAATGTAATGCCATTGTATACTGTATAAAAGTATACCTTGACAGAAAAGCACACAATGCTACACAGTCAGTCATGGATTGGCCTCCCAAGAGCCCAAACCTCAAAGTTAATGTAGCAGGCAGCCAATATCCAAAGAAAGTTTTGAATGTCCTTCAAGAATTCTGGAGAAATATTTCTGAAGACTACTTAAAGTAATGACAAAGCTAGCTAAGAGAGTTCAGGCATGTCTGAAGAATAAAGGTGGTAATACCAAATATTTACTGTCAGGCTTGTTAGAATTGTACCAACTCCATTTTCCCCTTATATACTGTATTTCCATGTACATTTACATATGAAGAAATGAAGGGTGACTCAACACTTTTGCGTAATACTTTATATTAAAGGTTTTTCAGGTGGAAAAGTATATATTTCATGAGACTGTCATGAGACTGACAGCAAAGTCTTCCTCTTCAAAGTCTCTGTAATTGTGATGGACTTCCACAGGTTCAGATTCAGGTTACTATTTGTTCCCACTGCAGTCATGAGTCATCCATCGTCACATGCAAACTCTCAATACGACCATAACAGACAATTACTAACATAGGATTTGCACATAGTACAAAAAGTTTCAGAAACCTTTGCCTAGAAGGAAAAAAACTGCAACGGGTGTGAGTCGTAGAGAAAAATTCAGAAATTCTGCCAGCCAACCGCTGTGACTGCCTGGTGTACATGGATGCCAGGTTCAGCTGTTCCACTGCTGATATCCTGGGAACATCTCCGTGTGCCACGATCTTGACATCTTTTTTGTGTATTGTTCTCTTGAATTTCTTTCCCTTTTTTCTTGTTTTCTCCAACACATTAAGCACCCACAAGCACTGTTTTCTCCACGCTCAGCAGGACCCTTCCAGCCCCATACAGTACAGTACAATAACACAAATCAGCATGGTTAATGAATTCCCTGTTAACACCCCTCCCACATTTACCCCCAATAACCGCAGCACACAGCACACCTCGCTGATTGGCGGTTGAGTTGCTTATTTGGTAAATAAAACATTTGTAGAAGCTCAATTAGCGAGGCCTGTTGAGTATGAGACAGCTGTGCTCACCAGCTGCTTTTTTAAAAAAGAGCTTTGCTGCAAGGTGAAGTGAGGAGAAAAGAGAATGTCAGGAACAGGAAGGGAAAATAGTGAAGGTAAGGTGAAGTAGTGTGAAAGCTTGTTTTTCATCAGAGTGGCCTCTTTTTGTTTCAAACATGTAAAACTGTGGCACTGTGGCAGCACGGTGGCACGGTGGTTAGCACTGCTGCCGCACAGCAAGAAGGTCCTGAGTTCAATTCCACCATCAGGCTGGGGTCTTTCTGTGTGGAGTTTGCATGTTCTCCCCGTGTTTGCGTGGGTTCTCTCCGGGTACTCCGGCTTCCTCCCACCATCCAAAGACATGCAGCTTGTGGGGATAGGTTAATTGGATAATCCAAATTACCACTAGGTGTGAATGTGCGAGTGAATGTGAGTGTGAATGGTTGTCTGTCCCTGTGTGTTGGCCCTGCGACAGACTGGCGACCTGTCCAGGGTGTACCCTGCCTCTCGCCCTATGACAACTGGGATAGGCTCCAGCACCCCCCGCGACCCTGAAAAGGAGAAGCGGAAGCGAATGGATGGATGGATGACATGTCAAACTGTTTGTTCGTAGCTCACAAGCATAGGTCTTCATAAAGCTTTAGCTTTATTTAGAAAGTTGAAAACTGATCATTTTGTTGCAGCAGATTGCAGAAGAATTGGCAGTCTTGGTATGAACATGCAGTTTTTGCCAATGCACCAACAAAATAATGAGTAGCTGTTGTGTCAGATATAACTGGAACTATATAAACATGATTGTTTATTCCTGATATTGTCACAATTACATATTGTCAGTAGATTAGACATGTGACCCACCCGTCTTTGGACAGCTGACAGCAAACCGGCTACAACAACAACAGCTGGTTATAAGCTGTTACAGCAGCTAACGTTAGGCTCAGGTGTCCTAAAAATCACACTTTCTCTCTTGATAAGCAGTTTGCTTACATTCTCACATCGTATAAGTGTCAGAGTCCAACACTGATAGCCAATATTAGTGAATCTTTCATTGAACAGCTAACGGAAGCTAACAACAGCTAAACGCAGCAAGCTGTTGGCAAGCAGTTAGCAAAAGAAAAGTTTAGCATATCCTCAACAAGTCGCCTTAGTATCGTTGTCACTGGACAGACAGCCACTTCAGTGACTCATTAAGTTGTATCAGATTTCTTTCACATAGTTTTACAGCCTCTTCAGCTGGTATCCAATACACATGGGCACCAGCAGAGGTAAATAGCAGACTGACGGCCTGAACTCACTACAGATAAACAGTGGCCAGAGTTGTTTGTCCTACTGTTGCCACTGTAGCTAGGATTATGCACCTGAATCGAGAACTTAGTTGGCTGAAAACTACAATCTACTGACATCTAGTGGTTCGATTTTACACAGTGTGCCTTTAAGTCTGTTTGTTAGCAATCCTTGCCCTAATTTTGCATTTTGTTTTCAAAAACAGCTAAAGTAAATTAAAGTCCAGTTTTTAAAAAATACTATATACATGTTTTTTTTGTTTGCAGGAAAACTCTGAGCAAATGTATGAACTAGATACCTAATAGTCTGTATATGCTAAATGTCAGCTGTAGCACAAAGTACCACAAAGTTTTTTGGGGGAGTACTTTGGCAGGTCTGCGAACAGGCAAATAGAAATACCCGGTGTTGTCAACATGGTAGCAGAACAAGTATGAGAAATTCAGTACACGTGTCAAAATGAAGCCCCAGCTCGAAGACTGGTGTGGCTTTGAGAAGTCATCAGCATCGGTGTTGAGATTTTTCTCGCCAAATCCTTGGTTGTCACACTGATGAGTACTTACTGTACTTCTGTCTTTTTACATAACTCCCTGCATATTAAAATCTCAAATAGCAACTCTGCTGCTGCTTTTGTATATATATGTGTGTGTGTGTGTGTGTGTGTGTGTGTGTGTGTGTGTGTGTGTGTGTGTGTGTGTGTGTGTGTGTGTGTGTGTGTGTGAGAGAGAGAGAGAGAGAGAGTTTTCACTGGTATGCAAGAGCTTGGCAAGGATTAAGTATCAATTTGATATTTGGACTTTCTCATGAATCTCATATACACCTTAAGAAGGAAAATAAGTCTGGGAATCCAAAGCACCTCAATGCTCGCTCTGCATGAATAATGCTTTTCCTATTTAATCTTCATAACTTTTTTTTGACTGACAGTTGGTGGGCTTTGTTAGATGTCTTAACAGGAAGACCCCTATTGCTCAGCACTGGTATGCGATCCGGCACAATATGAGACAAGTTACTTTTTTCCCTTAAGAGGAAAGTCTGATAGCTTTCGGAAATGAATGCAGACATACAGCCGCTTCTAATTTTCTCAGGTCAAATGTAGTTTAGTGCCATCACTGCCATTTAAACATATATTGATGGTGGTTTATGCAGAGTTTATTGCTGGTAGAATCAATTCAATATGTGCGCTAGTGACACACAAGTTAAATATATAAATATGGAAATATCCGTAGGTGAAGGCAGGAACCGCTGATTGGAGCCGACAACTTGTGTTGAGGGTTATTTTTAACATTCAAAGGGGCACAGTGGAAATAAAACACTTTAATAGCACATGAATGCATTTTTTTTCAGGTTATAGGACACCTTGTGTCAAAGGCATGCATATATATCCACTTGTGTTCATATTACTGTGTACTTGAAAGGCAAAAAAGGGGCTACGATTTTGTGCTGCCTGGAGGAAACAAGCATCATGATTGATTGTAATACGAGGACTGCTTGCACATGGTCCACGAGAACAAATCCCCACTTCTGTGCTTGGTGATAATGCAAATTGGTACATAAAATATCCATGTTTCAATTTCCCTTTTTTTTCCTGTGCTTCTTTTTCAGTGGAAGGCTGCACAGACTGGTCGGTGGACTACCTGAAATACAAAGTGCTTCTGGGGGAACCTGTAAGGATTAAATGCGCTTTATTCTATGGATATATTCGGGCCAACTACACCCATGCACAGAGCACAGGACTTAGCCTTATGTGGTACAAAAGCGCAGGACACGGGGACTTTGAGGAACCCATTAGTTTCGATGGCACAAGGATGAGCAAAGAAGAGGACGCTATATGGTTCCGACCAGCAGAGTTGGACGATGTTGGATACTATTCCTGTGTCTTAAGGTACGTTTTTTTAAGCAAATTGGGGATTATTTTTTTTTACCTTCAAAATATGGCATTCAAAGAAAACCCTCCCTGCATTTCAGGATTATTTTTCCAGCAGTGTGTCAATAAATAATGGGGTAAATAACATTTTCTGGAGCCCTGTGGGCACAAGTAAAGCTGTGTGAAAGTCCCCCCCTGTTGATTTCTAATGGAGTCTATCATCTTTGGCCAAAGGAGCACTAGTCCTTGGTCCTCGGAGTGTCATCTCACAGTACGAAGTCCCTTTGCTTCACTTTATATGTTAAATTATTTCTTTATTCTCCTCTTGGGGACTTTAAGCTATTAGGGGCAATTGTTGAATGCATAACTCTTCGACCCTCACTAGTCTTTCTTTGAGCGAGGAGAACGAACAGAAATTCAGTGCGAGCGGAAAAAGCAGTGAAGATAAAAGAAAAGAAACGTAAGGGACTCTTGCTATCTTCGTTTTACACATGCCTGATGGTGGACGCAGACAGCTGTTTGATTTATGGGTTCCATAAAGTGGTAAAAATTTCTGGCTTCCTAGACGTTTTCATTAACATGAAGGTTGTTGGTGGTCAGTCAGAAAGACACCCGTAACCATTTCTTTCCTTTTTTTCCCCTACAGAACAAGGGAAACTTTGAAACATATCAAAGATAGGAGGGTAATCTTTTAGAAGTTAGTAGAATCCACAGAAACATTCATATTTTATGAATGACAGATAATGTGCTCTTGAGCAGTTGCATTCAGCACAGGTTTCCTTGTGTTTCTCAATTCTAAGAGTATCTAGCCATTACTATTCAGCACCATTAGCACTCTCCCCTTTGCTGTGGCAGCCGCCGTGAATAGAAACGGGCAGCACCAATCCAGCCATTCTCTATTCAGTGACGTTGGCAGCATTTTCAGGAGGTAGGCAATCAGTCAGCTCTGAGTTATTGTGTAATCACGCAGAAAGTAGAGCCATGAGATTTGATTTGGACGAGTACTGTTGCTTTGTCGCCAGTCTGCACCATTCAGAACCAAATTAAAGGGCAACACTTATTTGCCCATCATGGAGAGAACTAACAATAGTTCTGAATAGCGAGCACTTTTCCATCACAGAGGATTTCTCTCGGCGGGAATTTCTTTGGACTTTTGTTGGCCGTTTTTGCTTTCTGCGGATTATTACTGTTTTGTTGTCGAGTTGGGAAACAGTTCACTTTAATATGTAATACTTTCAGCTTTAAGTTTGGCCACAGAAATGGAATATTTATAGGCCAGCTTTGGTGCTACAAGCAGCTCTGAGATCAGGTCCAGTTGGGGGAATTCAAAATTATATTGATTAGCTCTGGCCCACTACAACTCTTTCTTAATACAACTATCCCATAGATTTAGTTGTATGTAAAGGCATGATTAAATAACATCAGCAGATAGCTTAGCTGATGCCTTTATATACATCAAATTATTAAATCTCATATGAAGTGTGATATTCATGCTTAAAGTACATCCTCGTAATTGCCAAGCCACTTGGCAACCCAGTTCCACCTGTCATTTCTGTGCTTAGGTCTTACTGCTGCTCTCCTTGACTCTGGCATTCAATGTATGATTATGAAAATGTTTGAAGGCAAATCTGAAAGTTTGATTTATTGATAGATTAACGTTACAGGGAGAAACACCCTTCAGCTATGTTGTGAAGGTTGATATTTGATAGTTTGTCCACCAGAGGGCACTCTGCAACTTCCCTGTTGCCAACACTCGTGTTTGAAATGCCACAAATGCAACAACCAGCCTGATCCAAGCGTTCAGGCAGAACGTAGGTGAGTATATAAACTACAGACAACTAATGTTATGGAAATCTGATTCATGTGTCTGAAAGATACAGAAAATATTGCCACATATTACTATATCAGATATTTGACTCAACACATATCGGTGTTACTCTTAAAAATCCTCTATAAGTTGGCCTCAAATCTAAATTACTACAGATGTCAGAGGCATCTGCTTTTGACTGTAATGACCTGAACTGCAATAAGGAAATACTGAAGTTTACTTTACAATGATGTAGCAAAGTAGCAAATCACCACATCAGATAAAGATTAGGATGAATTATTAGTCTGTTTGATAACTAATCATAATTCATGTTTTTATGTGGCATTTGTTTTCTGACGCCTCTGCAAAGAGCTTCACAACAAAGAATATAATCAACATTTAAATATAGTTCAGTTAAGTTTATGCGGTTGGTTATGGCTGGTTTACTCTGCTTACCAAATTATTCTCGTGTGGTCCAATGAAGTTGGAGACTTCTCACTGCCACGGATGACGTATATGACATGAACTTGACATGAGATTAGACTTTTTGCCAGGTGATAATTTCCATAACAAACTCACTGCTATTTGACCCTGTAGGCGAGATGATCTTAAAATGTTTCCCTTAGAAGGTTAGGAACGCTCTTCTGAGGTCACAGTATCAATGGTGGTGTGTTAACTTCCCTTTTGTGAAATGAATCAATAACTTTTCATTCAACTCCCCAAACATATAATACACAGAGCAACTTGTAATTTGTCACAAGGTGTTTACTGTCAGTTTTAGAACAGTCGGATTGAGGGAATAGACTGAATACTGTGCAGAGTTGCACATGCTTGATTATGTAATAATAACTTATTAACCTTGTAGGTAAAGGGCGTTTTCTCTTGACTGGCTCATTAGTCAGCTCTATACAGTGACATACGGTGGCTTTTAACTGGGGGAAGGGCCTGCTTTAAAAAGGCTTGGGAGGATTATGTTATTGGATACTGTGTGTGCTTCTTTGTGTGTGTGTGTGTGTGTATTTTGCATGTTGGGGTTCATGCAGTGTTCTGAGGCACATAGCAATACATCAAAATCGACCACATGGGACCATCAAATTAAGAAGATTTATAGTGTGGTGTTAGCATATGCTGTGAATTCTGGTGATTGGAGTCGCAATAATAAGCCCAGAGGACTGATAGTGGAGCAGTGGATTCTGTGGAAGAGGCTTTACATTGCTTCCTCATACTTGATTTAAACAGAGTCTGTGCAGTACATGGTAGAAAATATAGCTAATATAACAACTCAAAGATGAAGCTGATAATGTTGATTATCACATAAAAGTCTGGCACATGTATCAGCTGGATCTCATAGTTACTGCAATGGGAAACTGTACAGATGTGAGTGAGTTTGACAACAACCATATTGCTATGGCCTTGAAACTTGTGGACTGTGTTGCTAATTCCTTGCTGCCAGTTACCACAGGGCAACTTCATAGGTCTTCTAAAGTCCAGGTCTCAGCAGGTCAATTTCTTCGGGGCGGGGGGGCATCATGCTAAGGGCCCACAGGACTTGTTATGACACTGTGATTCATCAGCACACATATATCACACGGTGTGCTGCCTTCATGTCGTTTAGTGTCAGAGATTAAAGAAAGAAACCTCAAAGTGCTTCTACAGGGACAACACATGAGCAGGAACTGTTAAAGACTAAGCTGTTTACTCATAGAGCTCAACAGCCTGAGGTTTTAGCCATACTTGGTTTTGTCACATTCGCATCATTTTCCACTCAAAGTTTGAAATGTTAAAATTTGCAGACATACAGTCGATGTCAACAGCAAAGTGGAAATGCAGCATTTTGCAAAGTGCATGGATGTGCGAGCCAAAAGGAAATAGTTAGAGCACTTGCAGTAAACTAACTCAACCAAGTATCTAGTGTCTTCTTTAAGTCCATTGTTATGTATTTGTGGATAGTTTTGTCCTGGGAGGGAAAAGTGTATTTTTTTAAAGGGTAAATAGAAAAACATGCAAAAAAAAAACTGCATAGTCGATGCAGATGTTTTCATTACAGCCCTTCTTTCCTCAGATCGAGTGAAAGTTGGATGCTTGCTGTTCACACTGTGATGCCACAGTATAGCCAAAAAACACGTCCTCGTTACCGCATCACATTCCCGAAGCCAGGAGAGACACTTTAAAGTGGAGATACATTATTCAAGAGTAAATGTTGCAGCTTCGATGCAGATTGTGCTTATTTCTCCAAAATTATTAGGGAAAAACAGCCGTAGCCATATTATGTCTCGTATCACTGGAGCCTGAAATGTCTATAGGGATTTACAAGGTGCGGGAATTATTTGTTGGAGCTGATTCTGGAGCTGTCAAGATGAGCATCTCCTTTTATTAGCCTAGGAGGTTGTATGTATATAGCGTGTTTTCAGGGTTCAAAGGTATTTTATAATTTTATTTTAATATTGTGACATGCTGAAAGCATGTTTGAGAGTCATGTGATTGGCCTTGGTAAATATATAGCTGGAGTCATAGACCTGCTACCAGCGAGGTTGTTCCCAGCTCTTCCATAAAGTCAAAATGTTCTGTTTCTGAGCTATAATATATGAATCCTTAAAGGATACCTGAAACATGTTTTTCCTGTTGTTGTAAAGATATAGATTTATGAACCACGTCACAGCCTGTTGAGCTGTTCTGTCAGTGTGACTAATTTCAGTTCCCAATTACCACAGCTAAGCCAGGGGATCTGCTTCTGCTTTGTGTCAGGAGCGTGGGTCCTATAGATGATCGGCGCTTGCATATGTTTAACATATCACATTTGGTTTAGACACTTGGCAGTGTTTTTAGGTGACGTTCCTCACCGTTTGAAGCATGAGGGGTCCTAAGGAATTAGAGCACTCTGGTAGAACGAATGGATCTCAGCATAACAATAAATCATCTCTCACTGGATACAATTCATACTCGAGCACATTGCAACAATTGAATCCCCACTGCTACGGGCTCTCACTATGTTATTGTCTCAGAACAAGTATTGATAGAGACAAGTGTGTCCACGAATGATGTGCATTATTGTTCTAGAGGATCTCATGTAGACGGAATCAGAAATAATCTTTTTATGGGCTTATGTTTGCATTTAATTTATTTCTTATATGAGAATAAATGTGATTTAATGAGGTCAAGTCTACTTCAAATTAAAAATTGCTAATTTATTTAGATTTTTTTTAGATGTTTAAGTTTTTAATTGACATGAAAATTAATGAAAAGTTCGACTGATTATGAGTATCTATAATTGAAATGGCATATAGTTTAGTAAAAAAGAATGGCAATAAAATGGGTTACATGTATTGGAAAGTTAACAAGAAACGCAAACAGGAACATTCAACGATAAAAGTGCAGTTGCCTAAACGCCCACTTGTGGCGAGCTAAGAGAGCAAGTTTTTGAGTTTTATATTAAAAATGCTTTAAATTGAAGTTAGCATTTTTATAGGCTTCTACAATGCGAAGGTTTGGCCTTTATTGTTAAATAGAGGCTGATTTTTTTTCCATTTCTCACCTGTTTAAATTGCATATAGACTTGAAGTTGCATTATTAGCTGTGTGACTTCTTTTACAGGTCAACGCCTACCATGGGGGTGGCTGTAGCTCAGGTGGTAGAGCAGGTCACCTACTAATTGGAAGGTTGGTGGTTTGATCCAAGTATTGATGCCAAGTATTCTTTGACAAGATACTAACCCCATGTTGCCCTCCAATACATCCATCGAAGTAGGAAGAATGTAGAAACAGCGTAGAAAAAAGTGCTTGGGTGAATGTGCAAGTTGTGTTAAGCGCTTTGAGTGCTCAGAGTAGAAAAGCACTACATAGGAACCACTCCATTTACTCTTACTTAAACTTATGCCTCAGTCACTAGACTGAATCCATCTTACTGCTGTTAAATCGCTGTCTCCACACACCAAAGTTTATGAACTGGTCCCCGTTTTTAAAATAGCCAGTTCAAAGGCAACACAACCCAAGAACCAAATGTTCCTCTGTCTCCAGCCACTGTTTTCCCCAGCTGGATGTAGTGTTAGCCAGCTGGAGTTACTAAACTGGGTTCTTTTGGTTGTGTTTGTAGTGCTAGAACCTTTTTATGAACATTTTAATGTGATTATTTGCCAAATATTATGACTTAGTGTGTTGTTAATTGTACTAAAAAGACTGTCAAAGCAGTTCTATACATGACTCAGTTGTGTTAAGGGGAATTCTAATATTTTATTCATACATGGCACTAATTAGCAGGTATTTCTCTATTTTCATACAGTTTAAGAGTGTAGCTTCCTTGCCAAGTTTTGCCAAGCTCTTATTCTAATAAGGTTACTTCTGGCTCCTAAAAGCATTGGTTAAAAGGTGACAAACCTATACCGTGAAAATGGCAGTCAATCATTGGGTGATGTCTTAGTGCCTTTGGTAATTTTTGAGAAAAAATAAAGTGCAGCTGTGTAAAATTTTCAAAAAATGTTGTACTGATATAATTTTCATGTTGCTCAGTTCTACTAAGATGAGTGTGAAAGGCTGATATAGCTGTTAAGAGCACAGGATATTAGGAAGGATGCTTCTCAGTGTATTGCCCCTGTGAAAGAAATCCCAGGGAAGTCTTGCAGGAATATATTTCCGAGCAGCTTGGACACCATGTGGCATAATAGACACGTTGACAGAGACACATCTGTACTGGGTAAAAAAAACAAAAAAACAACCATGAACATCTTTATAAGTTTGTCAGTTTGTGAAGTTTTGAGTCTGAAAAGCAGCTGGAGAAAATGTGCTAGCAGGGTGTAGATAAACACAATTACTTCCAATCCAAATCATCAAGTTTCGACCGCGTTTTGAATCAAAGGCAGGTTGCTCACTAGTTTTGGGAAGTTTTTCATCTTCCTGTTTGTTCATGCTTTCAAGACTTGTGTGAATTCCACAAAGTGTCACAGCACAACAACTTGTCATTTGTTTGAAAAACTGGACTAAATGTTACATAAAATTGCCTGTAGGAAGGATGTTCTTGTGGCATTTTGGAGTTATTCATCATTTATTTCTTTCGTTCTCTATGGTGCGCTGGCGCACAAACACGCTCTTACAAATATGCTCTTTTCACCCTCATTTCATATGCTACACTATACCCTGTGACTTCTCATTGCTGGCCTTTCTGCATCTAGCGGCGGGCCTGCGCTCGTCACATTTCTGCGTATTTGCTCAGCTGCACTTAAGGGTGTCAGAGGGCATCATCATACACCAGTGCGCGCGCACACACACACACACACACACACGCACAAAAACAACATGTCACTCCTCCAATCCCCTGAGACAAGCTGCCACTGACAGGAACTTAAAATGCCTCCGATGCGTACGTGAAAGCAGGCCAACATCAACAGATGTGCTTGCTCATATATTCGAAGCATGTACGCCTGTCTCTTTCACTCTCTTGGATTCATACTTATGTGCGTGGACATACAAATATCTACACGCATTACAGGAAATATGATGAGGCATGCTCACAACGCATACAGTGCAGGAGTGGAGGGGAGCAGACGAGTGGAGCCGTGTGTGAAACCGAGGTCAGCACTCAGCTGTTCCAGACGTAACACCCCGAGGAACTCTGTGGTGTGCGGAGCAAAAACATCTGCAGCGGCAGGGCATGCTACTTACTGTACCATGACACAAAACACAAACTCACGCACACACAAATTCATGCACATGAGCCGTCCGGGAACTTGAAGGACACAGACTCCCCAGCAAGTGCTGCAAGTCTCTTTATAATAATAATAATAATAGATTGCATTTATATAGCGCTTTTCGGGGCCCTCAAAGCGCTGTACAATTCCACTATTCATTCACTCTCACATTCACACACTGGTGGAGGCAGCTACAGTTGTAGCCACAGCTGCCCTGGGGCAGACTGACAGAAGCGAGGCTGCCATATTGCGCCATCGGCCCCTCTGGCCATCACCAGTAGGCGGTAGGTGAAGTGTCTTGCCCAAGGACACAACGACCGAGACTGTACGAGCTGGGGCTTGAACCGGCAACCTTCTGGTTACAAGATGAACTGCCAACTCTTTGAGCCACGATCGCCCCTTTAAGACTATTAGCGTTTCAAAGTTTGCTAATTCCTTCTGTTTTGTGCTGCTCTGACAGCTGAGAAAGTAAAAGCTTTTGTGGCTAGCATGGTGGGAAGATAGAAAAACATAGGTTGAGATCATTAGTGAACCAATGTCTACTCTGTGTTTTAGCATCGAGTGAGATCATCACATTTATGACCTAGATTTCAGCACTGGATAGATATGTTTTCCAATGATAGCGCACCAAGATAGAAGTGCCAAAGGACGCCTTTTGTTCACTTAGACACACATCAGAAGAGCAGGCTGGTGACCCCAAACAGCTGTGGCAGATGGCTGCTTTTCCCTCAGTCTAGTTCTGCTGGACGTTTCTTCCTGTTAAAAGGGAGTTTTTCCTTCTCACTGTCGCCAAGTGCTTTCTCATAAGGGGCTGTCTAGATGTTGGGGGTTTTCTCTCTAACTGCTGGGTACCTCCCAATATAAAGCATCTTGAGGTGACTGTTGTGATTTGGCACTATATAAATAGAAATGAACTGTATTGGATTGGCCTGTTATGAAACAGTATTTTTTATGCTATACAAGAGGGTGTAAACAGAAGGAACAAGAGCAATAAAGCAACTTGAAAATGGCCAAGAAAGTCCAATAGAGATGTTTGCAGTTTCCAAATTCTTCTTCTTTTTCTTCTAGTTATACATAGGTCACTCTCCAGTATGATCAGTGGTTAAAGTAGGATTTGGCATTTGGTGGATTTGGGCCTTTTTGAATTTAGCTAACTGAGTTTGACACGATATAAGCAGATGTTAGAGCTGTTATGTCATATGGCTAATTTCCAAACCCTAGACACAATAAAGTTAGTATTAAAGGTAGAATTTGGTGAGTGAATCTAGTCAGCATAATCTCCTGAAATTTAAATTGACCTCACACTGACCATGAAGACAACCCTCTGCTCTGCAACAGTCCAACTCAGTGATGCACTGTGAACTTCACCACAGTACTCCAAACTAACCCACTTATCCTGCAGTGCATCAGTTTTTTCAGGAAACCCATTAATAACAGAAAACATTTACGTCAAGTTGTTTTGCAAGATAATTCACAAAAAAATAATTCATCATTGCTATATATCCAATATCTGTTTTAAAAACTCTCAAATTAATTGGGAGATTGAAAGTAAGCTGTAAATTCCCAGTTTGTCGAATTTCACTTGGTGGGCACACCGTAAAAACAAAATCCTAAAAAAACAGTAATATTCCGGCAGCTGGGGCGCCAAAATAATACCAGAAAATAACAGAAAATAACTTTCTCATGAAAATACGGTTATTTTCAGTAATGACAATACAGTTTGTTGCCCTAATTTTACATGGGATTTTGCCTTTTTCAAGTGCTTTTAAACATTAAATTAGGAACATTTTAATGCGATTAAACAATGACATTACCTATAAACAAGGTCAATGAATGCTGCAATATGAATAATAATACTTAAATGTACAGAAATATACAGTTAACAGTTGGTTTAAATAATAATGCATTGCATTCATATCGTGCTTTTTGAGACCCTCAAAGTGCTTTATAATTCCACTTTATAATTCCCCTCTGGCCATCACCAGTAGGTGGTAGGTGAAGTGTCTTGCCCAAGGACACAACGACCGAGTGTCCGAGCCGGGGCGCGAACCGGCAACTTTCTGATTACAAGGCGAACTGCCACGATCGCCCTAAATAACAATAATTATTATTATTATTTGATGTAAAAAAAAGTTTATACGAATCATTTTATATATTTTTCCATAGCATTACATTTGAATTTAACAGTTCAATCTTTCAAATAACGGACAAATATATGTGAAATTATGATGCATTTGTGAATGTATTTTAACAATATAAATATGCATATGTACAGACAAATACATGTAACAAACAAGAAAATTATGTTTTATTACATTTACAGTGATTTTACGTTAATTTACATTTGAAATGTAAAATCAGAGCCTATTTATGTGAATTTAATGATATTCTAGGAGAACAGTACAAAACTGTAAAATACTTTTATATTACAATTTTTTTTTACAGTGCAGTCCTTGCCTTTGAATATCTCCGGTCCTCCCTTTCTTACTTCTTTCTCCTTCTCTGAGTGTCATTACACCCACAATAACATATTTATTTTCCTCCCTGGAAAGTGCAGTAACTTTGCATTAGGTACCATGGCACAGTGTGCAACAAACCTGAAAGAATAAAGGCTTGTGTTGAAAAGAGGCTATTTGAAAAGATGCATTTGAAATTACCTCGTCACTTGAAAAACTTTACCGCTGAAGTACCGTAAATGCAATATTGACACTTGCACCGTGAATACATCACAGAGTCGACATGAAAAATGGATCGCTTTAAGGGTGTAAGCGGGAATATTGGTTGTCATTTTCTTATGACTGAGCAAGCATCACCAGCATTGACTGGAAGGAACAGGAGGATTAGGCACACCACAACAAAAATGAACTCTTTTATGTATTTACCTGCCTATCAGATTTAATTACTCGTCTAGAAAAGGTCCTGATATGTAATTCCAGATTGTTCCAGCCTACTTTAACCACTGGATATAACCCAAGATGCTATCTCATTCACTTTCAGGTATCATATCTTTTTCATGACATCAAAGAAGGAAGTAACTTCTTAAATGATGTGTGGTAGTGATTGTTCACATATAAAGTTTTATACTTTTTATTAATGTAGAGTTATTCAGTTGCAGTTTTGTTTCTGTTTGTTTTTCTTCACCGGGGCATATAGTGAGGCACAGAATGTAAAACCCTACATCTCAGTCTAAATGTTTTATTATTCAAATCAGTTTACTGGAAATATTCTTCAGTGAGTCATGAAAAATGGAGAGTCAGTAAATTATATAAATTCTAAATGATAGAAATTAAAATTATATTAATTGAATCAGTTATAATTAGAGACATTATTTAGACACATACATTCTTCATGATCATGACTGATATGGGTCAGGTGTCATTTACTCTTTTCTTGTTACCAAGTTTATAAGCCAGCAAATACATTAAGGTACAGCAGATACTTAAAAGAAGGCGGTCCGATGAAAATGGTTGTGTGGGTGTAGCCTCAATGTCAAAGAAATAGGATTAAGGTTTATTGGTTTTAAATCAACACATTAGACTTGAAGATCCAAAATTATGAATTGCACGTGTCAAAATGGACACATGCAATAGTTATAGGGTGTGAAGGTGCATTTCAGTCACAGAGTTTATATTAAAATTGGACTTGGCTTAAAGGTGTCCAAAGTGAAGCCAATCTGACTTAAACTTATGTTCATTTAGAGATAAAGTCTATCTTGCATCAAAGCCTCGGCTCAGTTTTAGAAGGTGGCCAGTGTTTCACCTTTCACCCTATCCTCCAGCTCTGGCACGCTGCCACTGTGTCTGGTTTATTAATGGGTTTCCTGCATGTCCTGCAGATCTTGGGCTGTATCCAGCTAAGGGCAAATGGAGGGGAAGATAATTCCATGTGCCTGTTTAAATCTAAATTGCACATGTGAGACACACACCTAGCAACTGTGTACCTACCAACACTGTGCACATTCAAAATCTTTTCCCAACTGTCCCAGGCTGCAGCCATGTTGGCTGTATTAGTATTCGTGGGCAGGAGTGGCTGGTGATCTCTCAGGGAAGTGACAGTCAGAATGGGCCGTCTGGAACACTCTGTCATTCAGCCCCAGTCAGGGCCTGTCCAATTGATCCAGCCCAGCTGTCAAAGCCAATGAGAGACGCTAGACTAAGAAGCAGCAGGGACGGTTTGTACTGCCAGGGGTTATGGGTGATGTATAATATAAGGATGGTGTTTGTGTTATAACCTACCTGGCAGGAGTCGATCAGTTAGCTTTGGCTCTGTAGAATATCTTTGCTGAGCCGTGAACACTGATGTCCCGATGAAGCGTTATTCTTGGAATTCAATTTGAGATGGCGTACTGTCGAATGAATATATGTTCCAATTAAATCTTGCTAAAACTGTTATCAAACACTGAAAAAATACAATAATTAATGATAATTAATACCTGCTTCACCCACGGGTTGTTAGATTCAGTTTTCAAAAGATGTGTAACGGCTCTAGATTTCATTTCACAACAGGTTTTACTTCATTGGGGTTTTTTTTTATTCAGTGGGAGCTATTTGTAGGTCAAAAATGAGAAGGTAGTGGAAAAAGCTGTTATTTTTATGATAACAAAGCTGATTTTTAATAGCTGATCATGGTTTTGCCAAAGTAGAAAAGTAGAATTAGCACACATTGTCCATTTATGAAAGCTGAACTGCCCGGTGATCACCTGTTGCTAGGAAAAAAAATTATTCCCTAATAGTTGCAAATGGTTGCTGGCTGTTCCTCTAAAATCAGTTGCTAAACACCTCGTCACACAGGCCTAGAAACCAGTGATTGATCTTCCCTGGTAATTGTATCTTGTTAGAAAAAAATGTTGTCTTCCCAGACTGGTTGGCGATTGTTTTGGTTGTTAACAGACTTCCACTGTCATCTGTATTTTGAATGGAAGATGGCGAATATTACAATGCTAAGAGCTAACATAGCACAAAACACAAAATGCTCTATGGAAAAGTAATGTGGTTTGCAGGTTTATTTAAACTGCAGATGGTGTTATATGAAAGATTGCCAAAGTCATATTCCTTCTCTAAGACTGAAATTTATAAAAAATCCCACCTTTAGTTGAGCTGTTTGGCAAACCATCAGACAGTTTCAGCTGCTAGCACAGTAAAAAATATATGAGAACAAGCTCTACGATAAACTTTATCAACAAATTATCCAAGAAATGCACAGTCACACCACAGCGGTGACTGATGGAAACAAACAAAAAAAAAGCATCTTCCAAACTACAACTTTGAGAGGTTATAAGAGAGTTGGCGCCAAAACTCTGGCAGCAGTTATTCTCAGCACCCAGGTGGAGTTTTAGTTAATTGTGTGATATGGATTGGCCAAGCTGCTTCATCCACCAGCCAGGGGTTATTGATGATGCTCCCCTATATTCACTATTTTGTACACCTGTATAGAGCGAGAGAGACCGCTCTGTCGACAGTGCTTGGACAGCCTTTTAGTTGGCTCTATGTGGTTTAGTTGAGGATATTTTCCAACAGCCATTGTCTGATGATGTATGGGCTGCTGTTTGGGCTCAGGCCACCTTTCACACTGTGCTTTATTCAGCCTTGATGTGGCTGTGTGAACTTTGCCAGGTATTCACTGAGGCTGTCTGGTGATACAATGGCAGTGTCAAAGAGGAGTGTGCACTTGAAACCATTTTGGGGCCAGGGCCTGGTTAGTAATAGACTTTCATGTATGGAGAAAAGGCATTCAAAATCCCAAAACTGTTTAAAAGTTTTCGGTGTATAATTTTTCATTGCAATGATCCCTATTCAGATTCTTGCTTTAGAGATTGTTTGTTAGTAATTTTTCAGCGAATGGTTTCATCAACCCATAGGAAGACTATAGAAAAAGGAATCTGATTCATATGTACACATTATCTGACTCCAGTGATTCCAATGGCTCCAATGGCTCGAGATCTTTCTGTAAGACTAGACTTTTTCAACATATCAGGCTATTTGCTGCTGCATGTATTTAAATGTTAGTATCTTAAAATTCCGCCTCAATCATTTTACACTCTGACACAGATACTCCCCTCAAAATGCCTCCACTTATCGTTACACTCGCAGTAGCACAAGATCAGAGCGGGAGGGAGAGAGAGAGAAAGAGAGCCAGGGACAACAACGTCACATTAGAAAGGTATAGTAACTATTTTCAGTTGCGGATGATAAAGAATTCAGAAAGTTTATTCATGCAGGCCCATATGACAGAGAATGTGCATGTTCTTTTTGTTTTCATATTTTAATTTATATTCAATTGTATTGTGGTTTGCAGTGTTTTGTGTTGTTTCACTTTAAATTTGTTTAAAAGGAAAAAACTAAAAATTTAAATAGTTAAAAGCTGAAATATAAATAGTTGGTTTTTATATTATATAATTTATTTATTACATTTTATGTGGAGTGAATAAATAAAAGTATATTTACGGTGGCCCCTAGAGACAAAGCACGTACAAACTTCAAAACACGTAAAAAGTCCAAAACACGTACAAAAGACAACAGAAGTGCTCCAGGATGCTAGGCGCAGTGTAGCGGCTACACAAGCCAGGAAGTACCAACGACCGGATTTGGTGTGTGGTAGTAACAGGTAAATGAACATTTTTTTTAAATTATTTGAATATATATGAGTGCTTGTGTATAAATACACAAACAATACACATATGCTTTCAATTGTGTAATTTAAGTGATCTAGGTAGTTCTGTTTTGGAAGTTCGGTTAACGCTAGAAATGTGTTTTGGAGTTTGCGCGTGCTTTGTCTCTAGGGGCCACCGCATATCTTTATATATAAACATATATAAATAAAACCACTTTTTTTTTTACATTAGTAATTCCTTTTGTGTATAATTTTATATTGTTGTTAATAATAAATAAATTAAAGCAACAAAACAACCTGAAGAGCCGGTTCGGAGCCGAAAGAGCCGGCTCTTTTTAGTGAGCCGAGCCGGAAATCCCATCACTACTCTCTTCCACAGCATGTCTTTTATCCTGTCTTCCTTCTCTCAGCCCAACAAATTGCAGATGGCCCCGCCCCTCCCTGAGCTTGGTTCTGCTGCAGGTTTCTTCCTGTTAAAAGGGAGTTTTTCTTTCCCACTGTCGCCAAAGTGCTTGTTCATAGGTGGTCATATGATTGTTGGGTTTTTCTCTGTATATATTATTGTAGGGTCTAACTTACAACATAAAGCACCTTGAGGTGACCGTTGTTGTAATTTGGTGATGTATAAATAAAATTGGATTGAATTCAATTGACAATTGGTCCATAATTTACATTATAGCATTGCATGCCTGCTGCAGATTTGCTCCATTATCCCTAAGTTTCTCTCTGGATTGATGTCTAGTGATTGTTACAGTGAACTCAATGTCCTGTGGTCCAAAAGGACATAGTCAGCAACAATACTCAAAAAATCTGCCAAGAAAACCTCTCCCACAGCATTACATCACTGCCAGCAGCCTGAACAATTGATACAAGTCAGGATGGATTCATGCTTTCATGAATCTGGTGAGGCCCATCTGCTTCAAGGTTTGATCTAGATTTGTGTGGGAAAATCCTAGTAGATCAACAGTTGAAATAGTCAGACCAGGCCATCTGGCACCAACAACCATGTCAAGTCACTAAAATCACCTTTCTTCTCCATTCTGATGCTCGGTTTGAACTTCAGCAGGTTGTCTTGACCATGTCTTCATGTCCAAGTTGATTTGCTGCCATGTGATTGGCTGACCAAATTTTGGGGTTATCAGTTGCATTAACAGTTGAATATTAATACCTGATGGAGTGGCTGGTAAATGGGGATTTGAGATGCCTCGTTTTTTTTCTTGATGAGTGTTTTTTTTCCTTATTTCGCTTAGCAATAAAGAAAAACTGGCGCTACATATATTTATTGGGTATGTTGAGTTTTTTTGTAAAAATTGGAATATCAGTTTAATTCACCATGTGCAAACATTTCAGTTCAAGTCAATTTCATTGCCTGCCCTTCACACGGCTTCTGATTGGACATTTGTCCCACACTCGATTGCATTTGATTAAGCTGAGCTCAAATGGCTCCTGGCTACAGAGAGCAAAACGAGAGGTTGACTGTTATATGGAAATTGTGCTGAAATAGCTTCAGAAATTATTATGCAGAATTATTACATAATCTAACCTACTACCATTTGTCTGGCAATATAGTGAGAGAAAATTGTCTTTACCGCCCTGCGTGTGAATCTCTTATTGATACACTCTCAAAGAGAGTTCCAGAGCTAAGTTTAGGAGAAAATTCTACCGTGAGAAAGTGCTACAATTTATAGAGATATGAGCAAAACAGTCAAGCTTCAAATATGCATACATCACCTTTGGTGGGTGTCTATTTTTTTAAGAGAGGGTTGAAGTTTGTGTGGTACTGTAATGGTGATGCAGCAGTGGCAGTGATTGCAGTGTTGGGTCTGGTGGTAAATGAGTTCAGTGAAGGCCAAGGAGTTCTGTTGGAGGAGGTTCCATAGTAGGAGGGCAGAGGAGACCTTTTTTTCCTTCCGGCTACAAAGGAATTCCAAATGGTGCTTTATGTGACAGACTTTTAAAGACGTCGAGAAGAAGCAGTGTGATAGGTGGGTATTCTCCTCCAGGATGCCACGTTATTGCCTCAAATACAAACATGGAGTCAAAATCATGTGAAGCACCTGACATAACCCATAAATATAAATTATTTAGGAGTTGCATAAACGTATAAATAAAATGGGAATGTCTTACAGTTACACAGGTGGTGATATTTTTATGTTGCTTTAAATCTGTGTTACTATTGGAAGGTACGGGTTCCCTGAGACCCCCTCCAGCAGGTACAGACCTCACTGTTCTGACAGCTAGCCTGTGTTTTACATTCAGAAAGAAGGCCGGGGTCACATCTGGTGTTACTTTCTGATTCCGAGGTTAATGGAGGTCTGAAGTGTTAAGCCTTGTGTGAAAGTCTGGTAATCAAAGGGCATTCTGGAGCTGGCTGTCTCCCTTTGGTTGTTGTTTTGCATGTTCAGTGCAGCTGGATTAATCCAGCACTGTGGTAAATTTGTTGTACAAGAGCTCTACATTCAGTTGTTGCGCTTCGCAGGACTGTTCAGGGCAATCTAGGAGGATGTATATAGTGAACTGCAAAACGTGTTCAACATACTGTTAGATGTTTTATTCATTCAACTGCAGTTGAGTTTTATTCCACACCAGAATTGTACCCAAGCATCACATTTTGGGGGATTTTATGTAGTTGCATCCTCCCAGTCTGCATGTCTCCCCGTGTGCCCAGCCTCTTGGCTGTTCTGGACCACACTGAGAGGAGGAAGTCATCAAACAACATGCCAAACCATCGCCATCTGATAGCAGGGACACTGACCTTCTCTTCCTCATATCTGATGGTGGTTTTTATCTGCCAGACAAATGTCAGAAATACCATTCCCCAAGCACAGTCGCTTTGGCACCGCCGCCAACTTTTCTTCCCCACTCCCTGCCTTCTCTCCCTCCCCAACCGACTGTGAAC
Organism: Rhamphochromis sp. 'chilingali'; assembly: GCF_963969265.1. NCBI lineage: Eukaryota > Metazoa > Chordata > Actinopteri > Cichliformes > Cichlidae > Rhamphochromis > Rhamphochromis sp. 'chilingali'. The sequence goes on along the minus strand of NC_137931.1, from coordinate 8,550,635 downwards.
AGCAGAGCTCCAAGCGAGACATCTGCAATACCACAGCTGTCAGTCAAACCGTGATATAGAAGAGAACTCGCACAGCTCAGCTGAATCCTAAGGGCGAGGGAATAATAGGAAAGTGGCTGGGACCTGGGACAGAAACTTCATTAAAATTTCATAAAACTGAAAGAGCTAATTGGAATTTTACTTATGCCACATATTGTGAGACATTCGACAAGATAGTATCGCAGTTGAACTGGCTTTTGTCGAAGATTCATTTATTTTTCAAAAGCAAATGTATTAATTTGGTAGGTCATGTATAGCACCAAAGGGAATATGAACTCTGCATTGACCTAAGCAACAAACTACATTAATCCTAGTAAAAGAACGTTACACCAACATTTCTGGTTTGTCTTTCCTGCTGAATATTCTTTTGATTAGTTCTAAATTTACCAGCTAACGGGCTGACTAACTAGCCATGTGTAATCCATTTTTAAATCGAATTTATTGATGTAGGATGTTGTGCTTTTTGTACAAAAAGTGGTATTTGTAGAAGAACTTCAAATTTGTTGAAGGATTGAATCGATCTGACTACAATACATGGAATCTGTGTGTTTGTTTCTTTGTCCGTGAACATTTTCTAGAATAACCAAACTTTGGGGGTCTAAAGTGTACCTGTGTGCAAACCTCCTGCAACTATGAAAAATCGTTGCATGGTAACCAACTATTGCAATTGCAAGTGATAGTGTCAACAATCAACAAGTCACCCAAAGGCTGAGGGTGTTACAATGGGCCAATATGACCCATTCTAAAAGTTTATGCACCTAGAACATTTGATACAAGCATTCTGGGATTTTAATTTCACAATAACGTCTCATTTAGATCCACAAATATATCGTGTATATATATATATATCGTGATGCCTTCACTAAGCTAAAATGGCCCAATTTTTTGCATTTAAACATCTACCCGCCCCTCTGTTTTAATATATATATTAATTTGCAAACAGCATAAAAAGAGCAAACAACACTATATGACGGAGATGTGCATATGGAAAGTAAGTCGTAATGTAGTCGATTACTTCTGCTGTTGCATAATTAGTAAAGCAATGTAATTACCAGCTTAAGGTAATGAGTAATTACTTAGTCCTCCGTTTTACTGCACAGAAAAAATTCCAGATCCAGTTGCATCTGGAGAGCTGTCTCACCGTGTGCCTTCCTTTGTTGCAAGTTGCAGAAAACATTTCTGGCTTACACCTCCCAAACAAAACTGCTTAGGTTGTTCAAAACCGTAATGACATTCAGCAGCTACACAGTACACACCGCTCCCTGGAAACACTAATTTGCATTTTCTCACCAATACAACCCATGCCCTCAGTAAAACAGGCCATTCTGGCAACAGCATTGCTGGTATGTGATGGTTAGTTTGCATTTGATATGCATAGCAGTATAGCTGCTCATACATTGCACCCAGAGGGTCTGGGGACCAATGAATAAGGTCATGACGGATTTAGAAGAAGAATACAACGGAGACAAATTGTTTATGCTTGTTATGAAATCAGGTTGCTAGCATAAAGATGAGTTGAGGGTGCTGTGGAATAGAAAATGAGCTCCCTAAAGGCATCGACTAGAAAATGACTGAGTAATGCGTTTGCACACAAGAAGTGCTATTGTCAGTTTAAGACACGCTTACTTAAGGAAAGGCTTGCAGGAATTCTCCGACTTGAGAAATAAGGTCTTTGGTGAATGTTGGTATCTGGGGTAAGGTGATTGTTTTTGCATGTAAATTTTTATCATATTTAGAGAATGAGTTATATTGGATGGAGCATGAAGTAGGGGAAGGAATCAGCAACCAGTTCCCCAAAATTATCAGGATCTATTGCCAACACTAGAAGCTCAAATACACAATGAAATTGAATAGATTAATTCTTCTTGATTAAATATCTTCAGTTCCTCTGACATTTTCTTCTTTTTTGAGTTAAAGTATTATTTTATTTTTAGATAACTTGAACTGGTAACAGTTATAAACATTGCTGCAGAGTGATTCTCTGTTTAGTGTGGAGGATTTTTTTTCTTTTTTCTTTGAGTGAACATTACTCTCAATGAAAGCAAAACAATAATAATGAGTCATTTTCCAATTTAGCTATCAGTAATAGCGATGTTTCAGAAGGTATAGCTGCATTTGTCTAAAGTAATCGAATTGCAGTGCTGCGTGGCTTTTGTGTAATTAACTGATTTTTCAAAAAGATATTCAGAAAGCAAAGCTTTTTTTATTTAACCACAATGAGTCAGTACACATACCATGTAATGAAAATATTTAAATTCTGAATATATACTTTACACTTCATTAACTTGAACAAACTCGAGCAAAAGTTGACTTGCGTTTTTCTTTTTGTTTGTTTTTAATTTCTAAATTTTCTGGATTTACAGGGCCCAATACCAAGAGCGTCACCATACGGTGAAAAATTAAACTACAATATATCACAAAATATTTGTAAATAAATAAATTAAAATACATTTAAAAAGTCCCTCCAATGGTCAGGATTTTTCCACTGTAAACAACACTCTTTGCTCCATTACATTTTTAATTGAATACATAAAATGCAAGGGAAAAAACCCACACTAGGGAGACAACAGCACGACCAAAATTAGAGTGACTTTGTGCAATCAACTTGCAATCTTGTTGCAGTTGAAATGGCAGCTTGAAGGCAGGAACCAGGTGTTGTCTATCATGTGGGACTTGGTCTGCTTTCAGTCTGCAATTAGTTTGTGATTGAATGGATTAGAGTTGACAATTACAATCTATTTGTGATAATACGGTAATACAACTGACGTAACTCAGTGGACGTTGCAAATCTACTTGCAATCAGTTTCCAAAATTCAGTATAATCAAAATTATATAACTTAACAATATAATTTAAAATTCAAAATAATCACTTAGTTCCAAGAAGTTTGCCTGAAAACATTCACGTGAAACTTTACTTATTAGTGGACCTTTTTTTTTTTCAATAAATCTACACTACATTATTTAATGTATTTTCTGTAGCCAAGTTAGTACAGCTTTACTGCTAAAGATATAGAGAAAAAAGGCATTAAAAATAAGGTATCACATTTCTACTGCATAATGAGCCACATAATGTAACTAAAGCTGTGTTGAACTTCAGTGGGGTCCCTTGTAGTTAGTCTTGTAAGCACTGCGTATTGCACAGTGCAGAGATACTGCTGCTCCATGTTTTTTGTGTTTTTGGATGTGCATGCTTGTGTATGTGTGTGTGTGTGGATGCAAATGTGTAGAGGGATGCAGGCGTGTGTTTTTCACAGCGTGGCTAAACTAAATTATCCGCAGAGGTGTGCATTCCACTCTGAGAAATTGTGTACTACAAGACAGGCGAGTAAAGGGCGGCTGGGCGGGTGGATGCAGAGACAGAGACAAACCACAAGCAGAGAGGAAGAGAGAGAGAGATAAAAGGTGGATGGTTGTTATTGAGGAAGGAGTCTGTTGTTCCAGTATGGCAGACAAGTGCCACACTCTTAGACAGGGGCTAAGTAGGAGCAAGTTGGCCCACAGTCAGATTTGGGTAGCCGCGGTGCTTAATCATCCTAGGCTTGGTGCTGGATTTGACAGGTGAGTTATGAGCAGACGCTACAGGTAGGAGCCCCAGTCTTCCCACCGCTCACTGTGACCTTCGCTCTGCCCATAAATAATACAGAGACCATAAAAACCTGATTTAGAGTAACTGGGCCGACTCCATCTTTGCCTGGGTTAATCTTGGCTAGGTGTGGACAGGGTAGGTAGTGCAATACACCTGGGGGCTGACACAGATGACAGTGTGTCATGGAAACTTTTGTGTCCCTGCTACAGTTTACACCTATATCCAGATTTACAATACCAACATCTGAGTACTGCTTGGTAGCAAGTTCACCTTCTGACCTTTACTTTTCACAGTTTTGTACCTGTTGCTTTGAATCGCTATTTGATGTTTATCGGCCTTTTTTGTAAAGCCATTGCTACCTATGGCACTTATAGTCTTCCTCGCCTCTGTTATAACTGCTTATAAGCATATAGACTGTTCAGAGAGTTAAGATGCTCTATATATCTGACATCATGAATTTGTAATGTTTAATGGCGAGAGGTTAAACATTATGGTGAGACTGTGGGTTGTCTCTGAAATTCAGTGACTCGTAGCAATGATAGGTGAATAATGGTTAGGGATACAGAATGGGAAAGTATCATAACTTTCAGGCAAAGAGCACTATTACCTGATTACATTAAAGCATGGTAAATGCATTAGATGGTTACCTATGCAACCACAGCCTGGATTCTCCTCTATGGTGACCAAACATAAACCTGTCACCATCTTAGCTTTTTAAAAATCAAATGTTCCTGACACACTGAGTCATAAAGTAACCACACTGCTTTACCCTATTTGTATCTAAAAATTCTCTCTTGGCTTCCAAACGTGACATCATGCTTCATTAAATAAGATGTGAAATGAGCAAATGAGCCCATTAACTCATCAGAAAAGTTTGACTGGGGACATGGGTCAGTGGAGCCTAGGGATTTTTTTTTTCTAGAGACTTATTTCCCACTTCTTTTTTACAACCATAGGAGTTACCCCTGTTGGCCACTAGAGCAGGGCAATATGACCAAAAATATTTATCATGATATACATTTGAAAATTTGCGATAACGATATAACTGACGATATAATTGACACTAGACAAAATACTTTACAACTCCTCAGCTTTATTGGTGCAAAAAAACCCAACAAAACCCATCAATGTATTTTCACTTAAACAAGCAGCTGTTTTTTATGTGCATTAAAGTTATATAAAAAATTAACAGTGAAAATGCAAATTCCTTGCTGACAGTTTAACCAAAAGGCATTTCCAGTGGAAATTGGCCGACATATCCTCAGCATAACCATGTATAATATCCACAACACTTAAAAAGCGGTTATGCACACACAATACGGTAATATTATGTTGAAGCACAGTACGTATCACTCCGCGAGGCGCCTGCCTACGATAGCTGTAATGCTCCGACAATCCATCCAGCGGTGTGGCTTCGTAGCTTAGCAAAGTCATACTAAAACATTTGACAGATTTTCGAGCGCCGTGTACATAAAATCATTTCGAGGTCAGTAAAGACAACCAGAATTCATACATAAGACACACGGGATCATAAGGGGCACTGTCGATTTTCAGAAAAATCAAAGGATTGATTTTTGTGCCGTATTTTCAAAAAAAGTAATAACGACGGCCTGCTAGCATGCGCTACCAAAAATAGTGCTTTGTTCCACACCACTGAAGTTGCAGCATTTTTACAAACCAATTCTGGTTCATCCGTTTCATTTAACGATGCGCTTTCTCTCTTCTCATTCTGCGTCGCCGCCATGTGCGCATGTAAACAAAAGCACTGTGCATGCGCGTTTTACCCATATTCTATCGCGATATTTCATTTTCCGATCGTTGCCCAACATTGCACCGGTATTACCGTGACCGGTATGATATAGCCCAGCCCTATTGGCCACTAGAAAGAAAGAACTGGTTTCCTTTATAATGGGAAGGAGATTTGACACAGAGACAGAAACACGACTGACTTGTGAGACAGAGGGAACAAGGAGACAAGATGAGAAACGTGGAACACGGGGAAGGCAAGAAAACGGGAACCTAAAGCCTAAGAACAAATAGTATAACATAAGAATATAACATAAACATAATAATGAGAATCAAAACCATGAATAACAATAATTAAGGAATATAAATTAATCCACAACCACAAAACCGTGACTCTCTTGACTCTTTTGACTACTAGTAACCACTGGTTGCAAGGGAATAGTGTGTATTTCTTGTCCAGTTGTCAAGTGGTTACAAGAGGTTGCTACAATTGGGTAACATAGGTTGCAAAGAGGTTTGTAGCGCTGTCACAACATTCTCCTTGCAATTGCTATGGTTGCTAGCAGATTGCCATGGTTGGCGGTAGTTTGCATGAAAGTAAGTAAGTGGTAGTGGAACAATGAAGTGCAATGCAAACTGGTAAAAGAAACTACTTGGCTTTAAAGTAAAAGTTGAACCTTTTGTTAGGTGCCGGCCGGTTGCAGCAGTAAAGCGCAACCTTTGCTTTGAAATCAGACATTCTCAGTTTGTTTTCAGTTTGTTTTGCACTTAGTCAAGTTGCACTTCTACATGGTGTTTGGTTGGCTGCTAGCAACCAACAGAAACATAAAAAGGTTTTCGATACGGGACCCTTTGTGGGACCAATTATATCTAGTTACAACCTGCAAACTATGTGGGAATTCTCATTTTTCCCAGTTAGTCAGAGTTGCCAACAAGGTTTATGGCTGTGTGACTGAGACCTTAGCTTCGTAGCCTTCTTGCCTCTCTCACCAATAACAAAAAAAAAAGTTTAAAAAAAAAAGCATGGACCCTAGATTTCTCATAACTTTAAGCTTCAAGTGGCAAGCAAAGCATGTAGCAAGGCTTGTTCCTGAATCTGGTATATGGCAATGGGGTCCTAAAAAGACGTGTCAAAAATGACCTTCAGTGTTTTGGTTTTTGCTCAGACTGCTCATGCTTAATTTTCACGCAGGAGCTAAACTATTCAAGGCTGTTTTCATCCGTATGAAAGATCGCATCCTCCAATCTCATTAGGACTCTTTAAAAGGATGGTTTTGTGTTGATTTGATCATCCTTTTTCCAATTCAGACTCCTGTTTAGGGTTTTTTATCAATTTTTCAGGACTCATTCATCAGGACCCAAGTAAATTCTAATAAATTACTTTTATTAGAATTTACTCGGTTGTAAATGGTAAATGGCCTGTATTTGTATAGCGCTTTTAGTAGTAGTAACAATCCCTCTGTACAATGCACGCAGACAAACTCTGTCCTGGTTGCTGTAAGAATTCCTTTTAAAACTATTTTAAAAGAAAGAAATACAAACTGCATCGATGAAGGACGCGCATCCATCACCCTGGATGTTGGATTTAATTTTCCTTTGGATGCTAATGAGATAGTTGGAAAACTTCCAATGACAATTTTTCTAAATAGGTTGTTGCTGTTAGATTCGTTTTTTTCAGCAGCTTTGAAGCTATTGCATTTTAAAATGACTGTAAGTAGTTTCAGAGTTGTTAAGAGGCAAAAATATGAAAAGAAACCCCACTATTTTTGTGCAGCGTGTTATTTTATTGCAGCATAAATTGTTACGTAAAACATCTGTACCAAGGTAAACCTCAGACATCTCTATTTAAATGCTAATAGCAGCCTAAGGTAAGACCCTAATGTTACTGTACAGCATATCAGCTGCCTGCATTAAATCTCTTAGGGTTAATACCTGCGGTGGGTTCATTTCACTGCCAGTAATGATATTGTCTCAAGGTAACCTTTAATCAACCTTTGGACTTTATTTCTTTTTTCTGCCTCGCGGTGTCTGCTTTACACCAGGCGATTCCCTAACAACCTTATTGTTACTCGAAAGTCAGCTGTAATAAATCGTCAATTATTTCATCATGCGATTTATATTGGAGAGGAGTTATTTTAATTAAGAGATTCATTAAGTTAGTTCATTAATTTCCCCACAGGTGCCCCGGATTCTCGGGAGAATTTTCAAATCAATTCTGAGCCCTATTATTTAATATCAGATGGAAGAGTTGCTGAGCAAAAAAAAGGGGGCAGGTTCAGTGTGGTTTAATCTTCAGGTGGGTTATTCTCAGTCAATAAAAGAAATTAAAAATATATGTATCAAAGTTTATATATAGTCAGCTTTTAATTATCCCCTTATTTCAGCCACTACCATATCCCCTGAGTATTTGCCAGTATGACAGCCATAATCTTTTCTCCAGGCTGCTTAACTCCGAACTGACCATTGCACATAATTTCACTGAATTTGCCGCATATTGCATCTCAAGTCCTCTGCCTGCCCTCCAGCTGTGTACCATAGCTGTCAGCCTTACTCTGCTCCGGGTTGATGTATGCAGGATGCTATCTATCATTGCCACGACATTGCATATCCTCTTCAGTCTGACACGTTTGACAGGCACTCGCGCCCATTAATGCCATGGTATCACCTAGCTTGTTATCACTGTATCCACAAGGAGTTTACATTGCATGGCGTACAGTCGAGTCCTCCACTGTGGTGCGGGAGGATAATTTCCCCTGCTCTATTCTCTGAGCGAGCTTCTTGAATATGACTGCACACATGCTGAGTGGATAGTCAAGAGATCGTCCAGCTTCTCCAGGCTCAAAAGGCGTCAGTGATGGATGTGAAATGCTGGAAAGACATCGTAGGACAGAGTGTTGGCCCGCACCATCGATCACTCATGCAGAGCAGATGACACAGTTCTCTCTCGCTCTCTATCTCTCGCTCTCTCTCGCTACCAGCCTGCGAGTTTATCAGCGCTGCCCAGAATATTTAACAGGGAAGAGAGCGCACCCGTGGGATCTCATTTGCACAGGTGTCCATCTGGTAGAAGTTGTCTGGGATAATCTCCACATCATGTCACATTTGCATCCGGGCTTCAGGAAAAATGGCACACTTTACAGTAAGAGGAGCGTGTGGAGCCGTCCAGTTCGAGTGTAGGGGGGTGGGGGGCGTGGGATTGTTTGCAGACACTGTGGTGAAGACCAGTGTGTTTTCGCGCTAATCCACGAGGCAGCTAATGCCTCGCAATTATGTAAGGATTTAACATGTTTGTAATTGTTTGTTGGTTCAGCTCAATTTGTGTAACCAGCTTTAGTTGGAAAATTAGCTGTGAGATTTTCCTAAACACTGCCAATTTGTTGGTCTTTTAACCAGGGGGGGGATTTGCTGCAGTAGGGCTGAAGAGTACTTGTCAATTGTGACAGTCTTATTAGGCGGTTTGGGCAAAGAAAAGGTGCCCCTATTGCATAAATTGATCATCAAGGACCTTTGCTTCTGTTCCCCCCCTCCTCCTTTAAATAGCACAACTTTCCCAGCGAATCAATGGCTTCATCGATTCCCCAAGTTGGGTTAAGAATTACTCGAGCAGCAGATCCGATCTCAAAATCGCTGTCACATTAATGACACAAAGAGGATTGCTGCTTGTGCTTAGCAGCTGGATCGCTTCTTCTCACGGGGCTGTCCGTGAAGCGACACCCACTCAGGCAGGCCTAGATCTCATCCAGGATACCTCGAGCTTGCCTGCATACGAGCGCTTGACTCACATTTAGACACACAAATCACTGAAGGTGCGCGCCGCAGTGCCGAGCAGTAAAATGAAATGTTTATTCCAGCGTGGATTAATACTCTGCCGTATCTGCGAAGCCAGGCGAGCATGGAGTCTCCAAACATCACGAGTAATCTCGCATTTTACGCCGTCTCTCCCTCGCGTTATAAATTCTCTTCTTTATGTGTATGACCTGAGCACTTACAGTACATCAGTTGTAGCAAGTCATTTTCTGCTAGCTCGCACTGTATCTGCGAAAACGCATGAAAACAAAAGGCAGTCTTCGAGTGCTGTTGACTGTAAGCGCTCTAGCTCTTCAATAACACCCATTGGTTTTTCATTAGGACACATGTACTGTATATATACAAATATATATATTCATATGCACAGATTAGCTGATTATGCATCATTGCTGTTCATTGTTGGAATCAGTAGTTATTCAGCATTAAAGGCAGGTTTTCCTTTAAAAGAAATCAAAGGTTTCTCTGTGTCTCCTTCTGTTGCGTTTAATGATTCACATTCAATCCCAGGAATTAGCCCAGGAATTTTTGATTGAGCGGCTCGGAGATGGACTGCTGACAGCTTCTCGGCTCAGCAGCTGGCAAGAGCTCAAAAAGTGACGCGGGTCCATTTGTTACACTGACCGATTTGTTAACGTTTTATCTTTTGCAGGAACTCCACGTATTGCATGAAGGTGTCCATGTCCCTCACGGTGGCGGAGAATGACACAGACCTCTGCTACAACTCCAAAATGAGGTTCTTTGAGAAGGCGGAGCTGAGCAAAAGCAAAGACATCATCTGCCCAGGCATTGAGGATTATGTACAGCAAGGAATGGAGCCTGAGATCGTGTGGTACAAGGTATGGTTAGAGTTTTTCATCAGCTATCACTCTATCAACAAAGGGTTAGGGTCGTGTTTTGGTTAAACTTAGCTTTAAATACCACATTTTCAAGCGGTCAAACAAAAAGAGAAAAATATTGCTTGTTGTGTGGAGAGTTGGGAGGCCCACAGTGGAACCGACCTGGCAGGCCTTCTGTGTCCAACAGGCCTCTTTGCCAGAGCTCGTAGGCGCAGCTCGGGGGCCAATTTATCAAATGTGAAAGTGTGCTTGATTAGGTGGCCACTTCCATTTCCCGCGGAATCAAATTAAAATAGCAGATAATGCCAGTGGGATCCACACCCTCCAGTTATTGGCTCTCACTTTGTTGGTGGGCTGATTCAATCCTGCAAGACGCTTCCCACAGTGCCCTAGTTTTTTTTGCCTCAGGTGGCCCAAAAGTTGAAAGGCTGTTTCTAAAAGTCCATGCCTACTTCATGATCGCCACCTACGTGGCTACATGGGCTGTGGAGATAGAAAATAAGACTCGTGTTGTACTTTAGGTTGTTTTCTGTGTGTACCTGGCTCCAGTGTAGTGTTTACCAGCTATTCACAGATTTTAACTGATCAGGTAAATTATCAGTGACTGAAACTAAAAGCTAGTCTCTTCATTACAAGCTGAACTCCATTTTTAACACATGTGCGCATAGGAAAAATGTCCTTTCAAATCCAAACAAATACTGAAAACACAGTTAGAAACCAATCCTACGATACACAGTATTTTGTCAGTGCAGTTATAGAGTAGCCAGGTCTGTCATTCTGTGTTGGAATCTGCTCCCTGCTGCTTGTTGGGCACACGGAGCCCGATTTTGATGTGAAAGGAAACAACCAGTACCCAGAATGATTTTCACATTCATCACATTCTGTACAAATTTGTTATCCGTGCTGATGTTGTCATCCTCACTTTTTGCTTATGTTTAGAACTCTTCACATGTGTCGCGATGAGAACGGAGGTTTCCTTAAAGCTCCAGAACCAACATTGTGTAGCAGAGTCACCTTAATTAACCTTAATGAAAATGTCTTGTGCAAAATATATATTATAAAATGCTTGGTTTCTCTGACACACAGGCCTACAGACTGTACTGGACCCACTGGTAACCACCGGTAACTACGGAAAAGTGCATATTGCCCAGGAAACCTTGTGGTTACTTGCTAACAGATTGTTATAGTTTCTGCAGAATAATATAATAACTTGGCTGCAAACACTTGCCGACTAGCAAACTCTGAAGAGTATGATGCTAACTGGAAATATAGACTGTTTACCTTTAGTGTACAAATTATTTCTTATCATATAAATCAGCACATTTAAGATAAGATAGGATAACCTTTATTAGTCCCACACGTGGGAAATTTGGTCTCTGTTTCTAATTTGCATCTCACTTTTAGAAGTTCAACTACTGTTTCATAGTTAGTTAGTAAATGCAAACTACAGGCGACTGTGACAGTGTGCTAGTAATCAAAGCAACTGCAAGGAGGTTTTGTCAGCCAGCCTCTAGCCTTGTGTGACTGAACCTTCATACGCTGGATAGAGGTGGGTGGGTGGGACCCACCATCTGTTCAAATTGTCTGATTTCGAGGGGCAGCAAATCAGTGGAAAACTGACTTATAAAAGAATAAATGAAGCTAAAAAAAAGAAGCTTATTTCAGAGACTGTTACAGTGTATAACAAATAGGAATTATTTTGAACTTGGAATCATGCAAAGCTACCCTAGTAAAGTCCAAGATAAAAATATGTAGATGAAAATGAACAGAATTAGCCCCCTTTAATGAACCCATTAAGTTAATAATAGTTTTCTAATTTAAGACCTGAAACTGCAGCCCATTAGGCCAATATAATGTAATGTTTCTTATTCACTCTGACTCAATATACTCTCACATAAAAAAAACATTTTTTATATGTGTATTAATATATATTATTAAACTGGTGCTTATTTTTTCCAATTATTCCAATATATAATTTGGCCTCGGTGTGTTATTTTGGGCTCTTACAGCTCCTGATGCTGAAATAATTTCCTGTTCACACTGATTGCCTCTGATTGGCTCCAGAGATGTTACCAAGCAACCGAGCAAATACTGATGATGCAACCCAATGAAGTAAATCCTAAAATCACTAAGAGTTTAGGAAGGAACTTACAGATAAACCCAGTAATGATTTTACAAATAGGTGGTGCAGCTTAATTTGGTGCTGCAGTCCTGCCTCAGAATGATAAATGCGCAGGCACCCGGTCTCATACATCACAGTTTAAAAGAGTATTTGTGTCGGGACAACAGGAGCTCACTAAACTAATGTCTGAAATCTGGCATCAAACAAAGTTTGTGTGCTGTGTGATATGATATGAGGTCTCTCTGCTATAAAGCTGCTGGAGTATTTTATGATACGGTGTTTAGTTATAGAGGTTCTCTACAGATTTAGTTGTTTTGTTTTTAAAATCTGATATACTTTGAAGCTGAGACTGAATCTGACAGGCATCGATGTGAAAGTACAGTAAATTCAGATATAATAATTAATACACAAAAAGCACTGAGAGCATTTGGTCATAAAACTGTGAACTGTGTTAAATTTAACACCACAAATCTAGTAGGCAAAGGAGATCAATAAATCCAAGCAATATATAGTACTGTGCAAAAATCTTGATACTTCCCTTTCATTTTGCTAAGAAAATGAGAAATATAAAAGCTGAAAACATACACGGGAATACAGTAAATAAGTCAAACAGAGCTTCCCTTTTATGCTGTTCTCTGTCAACATGATCCCACATGATTTTTGTCCACAATGAGTTCACAATAAACAAAAATATAATGAATAAAAAGTAAAATAATACATTCTGTCAATATAATTACAGTCTGCACAGTGATATACCAGAACTTTGCAAATATGTCATTTTGCACATTCATTTCTTATATGCGATTGGTTTCTAACTGTGTTTTCAGGATTTGTTTGGATTTGAAAGGCCAAACGTCGTGCTGACAGATGTCTTTCAGTTACTACAGCAGCACACTTCCTTTTCTTATATGAAATATCTGAAGGATTAAATGTGTAGTTAAAGTTCTTAACACTGTCTAGAGTTGTTCATTGGTTCGGCTCATGATGTCCAGAGTACAGATTATATGACATTTGAATGCAAGTTTGTCATCATACCACTTGATACTGTCCATCCATCCATTCGCTTCCGCTTATCCTTTTCAGGGTCGCGGGGGGCGCTGGAGCCTATCCCAGCTGTCATAGGGCGAGAGGCAGGGTACACCCTGGACAGGTCGCCAGTTTGTCGCAGGGCCAACACACAGGGACAGACAACCATTCACACTCACATTCACTCGCACATTCACACCTAGTGGCAATTTGGATTATCCAATTAACCTATCCCCACAAGTTGCATGTCTTTGGACGGTGGGAGGAAGCCGGAGTACCCGGAGAGAACCGGGTACTCTCCTAGTATCAAGTGAACTCCGTGGGTTCACTTGATACTGGAAATGTGAAAATTATTGTAGCCCCGCCCTCTTACTTTAAAGAAACCAGTGTTCATGCTTTACATTTACAAGTTGTATCTCCATCCTCTTGTTTTGTCTTTAAAAAAACAAAACAAAACAGGAGTGCAAGCCAAAGCAGTGGAGACAAACCATTGAAAGGAAGAAGGACATTCTCTCCATCAAGGAAGTACGGGAAGATGACATTGGGAATTACACGTGTGAAGTGCCGTTTGGGAACTTTGTGGTGCGAAGGACTACTGAGCTATCAGTCACAGGTAAGGAAGTATCCTGCCTTTCCTCATTTTTCTCCCTCCTGCTGCTTTTGTGAAGATTTTCACTGAAGTGAAGTAGAAACTCCAGCAAAAATAAGTGCCACGAACCGCACGCAGAAAGATCAATGGAAAATCCGTTGTCATTCAGTGAATTTCTAAACAAATGTACTTCCACAGAACATCCTTTTTGTTGCTAATGCTTCTGAGCGTACTGTCTGGTGATTATTTTCCACAGTTGCTTCGAGTCACTTAAAACCCCCCAAAATTAAGCTTTTTAAAGCTGATCACTGCACCTTTTGCCAAAGTGTCGCAGTCAATAGCGTCGCTGTGACTTCCAGGCTGCTTTAATTGCTTAGCAGTGGAATTCACCCAGAGCCACTTCAGCACTTTTTTTCTTAAGGCTGCTGAAATATTTAAGTCTGAACCTAAAGCAGGTGACAGATTTCTTGTCAGTGTCACAGCCAAGGTTGACAAGCCATGCACTATCCCACAATTTACAGCTTAATTATCTCTCTCTCTTTCTTTCCTTTTTTTTTTTTTAAAGGCATATAGTATGTGAAGGGAATCAGGCTGCAGAGTTTTCCTGAGTAAAGTGTGTGATCAATAAACAGAGTCATAATTTTTTTTATTGTTGCCTGCTTTATTTATTTGAATCTTATGCTAGAACTCCTACTAAAGTTTCCTCACTACCAAGCTTTAAACATAATCAATCTTCAGGGAAATAAGGTTGCTTGCTGGATATAAAACGGCCCTGCATGGCTGATCTGAACCAGTGGAAAATGCTAATGTAAAAGTGGAGCTCGTGTTCTTTTGACTGCCTTCATACGACCACAGCTTCTCCTCTCTGTGACTCATTTGGCTCGGCGCACCTTTCCTGTGCTAGCTCATGTCTGCAAGGATACAAACAAATGCCAGATGACGCACAGCTGGGAAGAATAAAAAAACAAACAAAAAGAAAACAGGAAGAAAAAGAGGAAGAGCAGAGGGAAGCAGTTTGGGACAGGCAGAGAAACTGTTAGGATTCAGCACAGCCGTCGTCATCATCACCTCCATTGCTGTGTGACGATCAGACGGAGCGATGGCTTTTAACTGCTACTGGATTGCACATTGTAGTGCCTTTTCTTTTCTTTTTTTTAAGAGACTCCAGCGAAGGCCGAGCAAAGTCATACATCATTTTCTCACCAGCCTCAAAATGTCATCCCAACAGTCTTAATCTCTCTATCTACAGTAGAGACATTCAGCATTTCAAAACAGGTAGCAAAAGATGATTGATGATTGGGCCGTGGCAGTAAAGCAGGCATTTATGACTTTTTCAAAAGAAATACACCCTTCAAGCAGTCTGCTAGAGGTGTGGATACTTTTTTTTTTGCTTTTCTTTGCGAGAGCCCTTAAATGGTCTGGAAAAATTAATAGATGAATAGAGGAATATGCGTCTCTCTTTTTGTTGAAGTGATTAGAATGACTTTTGTCTAATTCCACAGCAGCAGTAGGTCTCTGGCTGGAACTGTTAGGATATAAACTGAACAATTTTTACCCATTCTGACCTTTGCTGTAAGTTTTAAGATGCAATTGTGTGCCTCGAGGCAAAAAAGTGTGATACAAGTTCCCATTGTTATTTCTTGAAACTTGGAGTTCTTTTTATCTTTTGGAAAGCAACGCCAGTGTTCACTCTGCTTTTGGCTCAGTTGCTTTCCTTTTAGACAGAATTGCTTTCCTCAGAGTTTTGGATTTATTTATATATTTTCCAGTTTTGATTGAAGAAGTTTGGAGTTTTTGCACGGAGCGGTTTTCTTTTGTGCAGCGCTGCCATGGTGGCTATACCGATCATGCTAACTAGCCTGTAGTTTTGATGTGTCTCCTGGTTCTGTCTGCTGTCTGTGCTTCTGCACACATGAAACACATCGTGTCCTAAGGAAAAGGGTTTTGTTCTTGGAAAGAGCTCCTGTGCTTGGTGTTTAGATCAGCAATTGCACAAGCTTTCATATTCTGGCGGAATCACAGTAAATAAGCTTTGCAAAATTCCTAAAGAACGCTTAAAAATAAGCATCCACTGGCTTCATATTAAATTGGGTTTTTTTTGGGGTTTGTTTGTTTGGGCAAAACACCCAAGTTTGTCTAATTTTCTCAATTAATCATGTTAACAAGCGTTCTAGAGCTCAATTGTTTAGGAAATTGTCAGCCATTTATCCACATTATATTTCTATCTAAAAGGCCAATGTGAAAAATAAAGGATGAAATTCTACAAGTAACAAAACAGCATCGCAAACAAACTGTTCTTCCAAATTAATACATAAGAGTTTGTAACTAACTGTGCCTTGATTTTTGGGCTACAATTCAGTTCATACATCATTTTTTAACCATGTGGCACTGGATTAAAAGCAGGATGACCACCTCCACCAGGCAACCACTAACCAAGAATGAGTGGTTGCCTGGTGATTGCATTGAATTTTTTCAGTTTCAGTCATCAATTACAACCAGTTGCCATGACCAAACTGTCGCCCAGAAGTTGAGGGCATTAAATGTTCACCTTTCGATCGTAAAGAATGTGACTTGTCTACAGACTATTGCAGTTTGACTCCAACTGCATTGACTCAGACAGATTGTTGAAGGTTTGCAAATAATTGCTGTCTCATTTATAAATCCAGATAAATTACCAACATGCTGCCATCAGTCTGAATGAGTCTTTGTTAATGAACACAACTACATGAGACTCAGCTTATCTGGCTGCCAGCTGTTTGTATTCTGGATCTGTTTTTTTTATAAAAGCAACTTTGATAAGTGTCGATGTCATTCTGCAGTTTACTAATTTTACCTGATGCAGTTGCAAACTGATAGCAGACTTGACTGCGAGTGGTTGCAGACTTGGTCGCCGTCTTTGAAGAAACCAAGTCCATTGGTCACAATCACAGTAATTGTGGTTGCGCGTTGGTCTCCAAGCACCATTTTCAATTCAATTAAAAATGTATTTCTATAGCACCTTTAAAAGCAAGAGTTTTTTCGCAATTTGACTGTTGTATCATGGCGCCTTTCACCTAACTAGCATGAGTATATGCTTAATGAGTGTTTAGTTAGATACAGAAAATATAAGATATTTCTTGATAGACATACTATTTCACCACAAATCCTGGTTGACTTGCCAAGATTTGTGGTGAATTTGGCTAAGCAAGTAGCTTATTTACAATCATCACTATGTCCTTCCATTTTTCCACATGGCTGTCAAATTATCACAACACAGGAAGTTGGAAAAATCACCAAGTAACCATGGACTTTTGGATCATTGAGTCACTTTCAGAGTTACTGTTTGTGTTGGGAGTTTGTGTGGAGTTGTATACATAACCTGAAGGCTTGAGAAAAATGTGAAACATTTATATGCGTTGGGTTCCTCCTCGTGTTTCCAGTCAAGTTCAAGAACTGCAGCATCGTGGATACACGCCAGAGAGGGAGCAGTGGGAATAGCTGTTTTTTTTTAATGTGATGTTTGGTTAGGAAATCAAGTAACACTACAATGTACGAAGGACTCTTTCTACTGCCAAAGCTGCTTGACTTGTTTTTTTTGTCAGTTGGGGGTCCAGAATCACGCTGTTGTTGCTGCTGTGTGCTTTGCAATTCTGTATTTGTAGAATTTTAGTGTTTTGCACATATCCTCCTGGACTCCTTGGCTGTTCACCAACATGAGTACGTTTTGTCCCCAATTTCTGTCAAACATGAGAAATCTAGCGGGGCCTTTTATTTCCAATCATTCAATCTAACTCACTCTAAATGGCGTCGTCTCCCAAAATACTAATGAGAGCCTGGATATCTTTTTGGTAATCAATACAGACGACGCAGTAAAATATGGGTTAGTGCTGTGTTGGGTGTCGTCATTGTTGGCAACATCTACTTGACCAAATATAGCTCCTCTAAAGTGCAGCTCTTGAGTAATTCCGGGAACTTTCGTATAAGATGGTAAACAACATCGGATAATGGCAAGTCTTTACTGTTAATTGCATTCCTGCTTTGCAAAAGGGATTCAAGGACTCTAGATAGTTGTCCAGACCTGAACTTTACATCTGAATACTGTCACGGCGAGTGAGGTGAGCCGTGTGGAGGCAATGAAGGAGGATCCAAACGCAGGCAGTCGTGAAGGTGTGAAGGTGGTTTATTGAGCATGAAAGTAAATACAAACGGCAAAGGGAGCTATGACTAACTAGACTGGGAACAAACTAACTACAGAACACGAACCTGAACATGAGCAGAAACACTTAGCGGTTGACAGCAGGGAAACACACAGATGACGCAGGGTGGAATACACAGACGGACCAGCAACTACAATGACGGCAGACATGACTTAAATACACGGAGAATCACAGGGGAATTACACACAGGTGGTGGACACAGCTGGGAATGATCACAAGACGAGACAAAGGTAAAACTGAACACACTCACATGAGACGCAGACCATCACAATAAAACAGGAACAAGAAACCATCACACTAAGACACAAACTCGACAGAGAGACAGACAGACAATGGCACATGGAGCTAGACAAATACTAAGCAGACACAACCGAAGAACAAATCCTAAACACCACAGAAACATGAAACTCAAATAATAAACATCATCATCATCAACACTACAAGAGAACAAGAAAACAATCCCTGATGCAAACTAAAACATAATAAAACTCAAACTACTGGGTCCAACGGACCCAGAACCGTGACAGTACCCCCCCCCCTCAAAGGGCTGGCTCCCGACAGCCCCAAACAAAAAAGCACAAAGCACCAAGCCAGGGCGGGCGGAGGGGGTCCAGGAAGGAGGGTCTGAAACAAAAACAAGGAGCACAAGAGACCAGAATAAACCAAAAACAGGCCAACACAAAACAAGACCATACACGAGTCCACAGTAAAGTCCGGGGGCCGACAACACAAGAGCCGAAACAGTTCAGGGGGCCGACCCTGCACACAGCAACGGCGGCGACAGGCAAACAGTTCTGGAGGCCGACCGTGCGTGCAGCAACGGCGGCGAGGAAGCAGGTCCGGGGGCCGACCGTGCGGACGGAAACGGTGGCGCGAATACAGTTCTGGAGGCCGACCGCGCACACGGCAACGGCGGGCAAACAGTTCCGGAGGCCGACCACGTGGAAGGCAGTGGCGGCCACCGAGCAGGTCCGGAGGACGGCCGCGATGCCAGCGGCGGCGACGAACACCTTCCGGAGGCCGTCCCCGAAGGCCATGATGCCATCTCAGAGGCCCGGAAAACGGCCGGCAGAGGCGAGGCGGAACGGGTCGAGCTGGCACCGACGGCGGCGTGGCAACCACAGGACCAGACGAGGCGGGACCAGACGAGGACGAAGCAGAGGCAGGACCAGGCGAGGACGAAGCAGAGGCTGGACCAGGCGAGGACGAAGCAGAGGCTGGACCAGGCGAAGATGATGAAGACACGGAGGCTGGACCAGGCGAAGATGATGAAGACACGGAGGCTGGACCAGGCGAAGATGATGAAGACGGCAGCGGGACGGCTGCGGAACCTGACGGCAGCGGGACGGCTGCGGAACCTGATGGCAGCGGGACGGCTGCGGAACCTGACGGCGGTGATGCTACAGAAGGTGATGTGGAGATGTGCTGGCTGGGTCCTCCAGGACCACCAGCAGATGTGAGGATGTGCTGGGTGGGCTCCACGGGCCCTCCAGCAGACGAGGCTTGAGGCTGGCTGGGTTCTCCTAAACCCCCAGCAGACGACACTTGAGGCTGGCTGGGTTCTCCTAAACCCCCAGCAGACGACACTTGAGGCTGGCCGGGCTCCTCAGGCCCTCCAGCCGACGAGGCAGGACGCTGGCTGGGTTCTCCTAAACCCCCAGCAGACGACACTTGAGGCTGGCTGGGTTCTCCTAAACCCCCAGCAGACGACACTTGAGGCTGGCTGGGTTCTCCTAAACCCCCAGCAGACGACACTTGAGGCTGGCCGGGCTCCTCAGGCCCTCCAGCCGACGAGGCAGGATGCTGGCTGGGTTCTCCTAAACCCCCAGCAGACGACACTTGAGGCTGGCTGGGTTCTCCTAAACCCCCAGCAGACGACACTTGAGGCTGGCTGGGTTCTCCTAAACCCCCAGCAGACGACACTTGAGGCTGGCTGGGTTCTCCTAAACCCCCAGCAGACGACACTTGAGGCTGGACGGGCTCCTCAGGCCCTCCAGGGAAAGCAGTCTCTGAAGCAGCAGGTACGGAGACCTCTGCCAGTGTGGACACTGGCTGGGACTGAGCAGCACCGTGGCTAGACTCAGGCAGCAACAGTGGGATACAGTCCTCAGAGGGCTGGAAGTGTTCCCCAATACACTCAGCAGAGGACTGAGGCGGATGGGTGAACTCACTTGAGCTCTCAGGGGGTGCTGAGAGCCGAGACTGTTCAGGTGAGTTCTCCGGTGAGGCTGCTGGTGCTGGTGTCTTGACCTCTAGGGGTCCAGAGTTGGCTGGTGACTGACACCCAGCCTCTGGGGAGGCCCTAGAGGGAGCAACTGCCTCTGAGATGGCCAGCTTAAATGAACCAGCAAAAGTTTGTGTGGAGTGTGTTCCCTGCTTGTAATGAGGCTGTGAGGATAAAGGCTGGGTAAATGAGTGGACAGGCTGCTGAACTGGTGGCAACTGAGCTACAGGTAGCAAAGTAGTAACAGGTGGTGGAGTGGCTGGCTGAACTGATAAGGCTGATGACTCTCTTGCCAACTGAGCTATTGACTGGGCTATGGACTGTAACATGGTGTCTACTGGGTCTGACTGTGACTGTGATGGAGGTGATGAGTGAGTGGCTGACTGAGTTAGCGACTGCTGGGAAGCCAACCGAGCTACCGGCTGAGCAGCTGACTCAACATATGAACTGGTGAAACAGACAGAGCGTCTTTTCCACTCACCACAGCCGGCAGTTCTGAAGTCCTATTCTCCAGCTGTGGGGCGACGCGCCGACGGCGCGATCGTCGCTTCCTCCCGGGCAAAACCTCCGGCGGGCCGGGCAAAACCTCCGGCGTCCGGCTGGGTTGGGAAGCGATAGCGGCTGGTGGGTGTAGGTGAAGTTCGTGAAGGATGAAGTCTTGCGCGAGTGGGTGTAGTGAGTCCAATAGCCAGGGATAATCCGTGAGCAGCTGTTGCAGTCTGGCTTCCAGAACGTGGAGGAATGCTTCTCCCTCATGCTCTAGCCACAGGTTGATTATTTGTGAAGCGGAGTTCGTGATGAGGTCCCGAAGCTCCGTGGGTGGGGTGAATGCCGCTGGATCCATATCTGGCTGGTCCGTACTGTCACGGCGAGTGAGGTGAGCCGTGTGGAGGCAATGAAGGAGGATCCAAACGCAGGCAGTCGTGAAGGTGTGAAGGTGGTTTATTGAGCATGAAAGTAAATACAAACGGCAAAGGGAGCTATGACTAACTAGACTAGGAACAAACTAACTACAGAACACGAACCTGAACATGAGCAGAAACACTTAGCGGTTGACAGCAGGGAAACACACAGATGACGCAGGGTGGAATACACAGACGGACCAGCAACTACAATGACGGCAGACATGACTTAAATACACGGAGAATCACAGGGGAATTACACACAGGTGGTGGACACAGCTGGGAATGATCACAAGACGAGACAAAGGTAAAACTGAACACACTCACATGAGACGCAGACCATCACAATAAAACAGGAACAAGAAACCATCACACTAAGACACAAACTCGACAGAGAGACAGACAGACAATGGCACATGGAGCTAGACAAATACTAAGCAGACACAACCGAAGAACAAATCCTAAACACCACAGAAACATGAAACTCAAATAATAAACATCATCATCATCAACACTACAAGAGAACAAGAAAACAATCCCTGATGCAAACTAAAACATAATAAAACTCAAACTACTGGGTCCAACGGACCCAGAACCGTGACAA
Source organism: Rhamphochromis sp. 'chilingali' (assembly GCF_963969265.1). NCBI lineage: Eukaryota > Metazoa > Chordata > Actinopteri > Cichliformes > Cichlidae > Rhamphochromis > Rhamphochromis sp. 'chilingali'. The sequence goes on along the minus strand of NC_137931.1, from coordinate 8,528,958 downwards.
ATACTTTCTTTTCTAATCTGGAATAAGTATACATGAACCTTCATATAATATTATCTTCAACCTTGGACATAAAATTACAATTCACTATTAAAACCCTTGTCACTCCCCTCTTTATCAACAGCCTACAGCCGCTCTCAAAGCAGTGCAGTGGGACAAAAGGTCAGACTCCATTTGATTATAATGAGCACAGCTAAAATCATAATGAGCTCCCTCACCGGGTGATTGGAAGCGACATTCATTTTTAAATGAAATTTGTGGTTTTATGACTTCTTTGTAAGGTGCACTGTTTGATGTCTTAGATTAAACAGCACAGAACAAAGAAACAGTGATGAAACAGAGATACAGGAGAGCAGCAACTTTGGTGTGTAAAATAGACTGTCAGTGTGGCTAATGAGCTGGGACTGATGCTGTTAACCCGCTTTTCTTCTTCTTCTTTTTGCACCGCATTGCGATGAAGTGTATTTGGTTGTGTGCAGCGCCCGTAAATAACCAAAATGCTGGTTGAAAAACAATCATGAAAATATTTCTCAACATTAAGTGTTCCTGCCTTCTTCCTTGCACCGACTCATCCCTTTCACCCCATATTTTACATGTCTTTCAAGTCTGAACATTTTGAATTGACAGATCTGACACTATGGTAGCTTTGTGGCTTAAAGCAATTTTTGATGCAACACTTCTTTAACAGTCTTTCAGTCTGGCACTTTCAAAACCAATTTCTCTTGAGTGAACAATGCTTTCTTGCTGGGTAGTGTCGCGCTATTTCAGGGCCTTGCTTACTATTGAATATTATTGCATAGCAACATGACTGGCTAGAAATGGGAGGGGGTACAGGCATTATTTTGTTTCCTGGGCCAGACCACTGCTCTTGAGTGATGGAAACCTTTCCATGTGTGTTCTCTGTGATGCATTTATAAGCTTGGGGCTGTTTTCTGCAAATGTAGACTATGAGGTCTAACACAAGCGCAGTATAACTGTAGAACATGAATTTCAGGTGGAGATCATGACTGTTTATTGCTTTCTCCCTGAGATACTTTAGAATTACTAAAGTTCCTCATGTTTAACATTTATTTTCAGAAATCATAAAGACATTGCAACAGATGATTAGAGTTCTATTGTCGTTTTCTTGAGCATATGTGAAACATTGACTTTACGGTAGCAACGTGCTCTCTACAAGTGTATATCTTATCTGTATAATGTTTATCTTATCTGGACAAGATAAACTGCCCAACAATTCCAGAGCTGCATGCATTCAAAGGCACAGCAGGACTGTGATAAGATCTCAGCCAGCCGTAAATGCAGTTTGGCTGTATTCTTTTAACCCTCAGAGGTCTAAGTCATCTTCAGCGATGGCACAACCCCCCCAATCCTAACTGTTATTCCAGGCAGCGAATATGTAATTTTTGGTTTTTATTAAATTGTTTTTCCCATTTGTTTGCAGTCACTGAGCACAGAAAAATAATCAGACTATAATAATAAAGTTTATTTCCCTTTATCCTAAATATAGCATTTAAGTTAAGGTTACATCTGTGATGCATTAAGGCTTGATTATACTTTCCATGTCCACGAGCCCACTACATTCCACTCTGTGATCGTTAGACAGTGAGAGTCCAAGCAGACAGATGCATGCATGCCTGGTTTTTGTGCACCCCCGTCTACAAAGAACCCACACGGCAATACAACAACTACACCACAACATCTCCAGCTGTCTGCATGATTAGCATTAGACCTCAGACAAACGGTAAAAGGTCATCTAACTCAACCCCTTCCTTTTACATCAACCTGCCTGCCCAATAAGGTATTGCTGTTTAGGCACTTAACTCTAGAGGCTGCCACTCTCAAAGTTACAAGTCATAATGGCAGCTTCCACAAACCACCTATAGGTAAGGCACTCTTAGATTAGTTGTCTCTCGTAGTAGTGGTCCTTCAAGAGTATCTATTTGGTTGTTCAACAACGCCTCATACCTGGAAAGGGTAAGTTCAGATTAAATTGGGTGTTTCGGAGGACCGTTCATATTGTTTAAGAGTTTATATCAAATTAACGCAGGATTATTCAAACATTATTCTTTGTGAGCAGCTCTTGGTTTCTTCTACTTTAAATTTATTGTAGGCGAAGCTGTGGCTCAGGAGGTGGAGCAGGTAATTTACAAGGGTTGGTAGTTCAATCCCTGGTTGCTCCAGTCTGCTGAATTGCTCCTGGTGCTTTCATAAGAAGTTAGAAAGCATATAGGTTATATGCACCTATACCGGTATATGTGAATGAAACATGTTGAATGTCTATGTTAGATTGTCTATTCTTATTTAATTCACTTATTGTACAGAATTCACCTGCTTGCTGCATGCATGCTACTACTGCACACTCACCTAATGTATATATTATATATAATGTTCTTATAATGCTCTTGTCAAGTAACAAATGTACACACCAAACACATCGCTTCTTTGCAAATAATTCAGAAAACACACCGTGAAAAAAAAGGATGTTGATATGAAGCGATGATGAGCCAGATGCTCCTAAACAAGAAAAACTGGTAACGGCCATTAGGCTGCCTCCTCCTTCCTGTTTTTGTTCTGTCCCCCCCTCACCCCCAACCGGTCAGCGCAGATGGCTACTCCTCCATGAGCTACTGGAGGTTTCTTCCTGTTAAAAGGGAGTTTTTCCTCCCTGCTGTCACTAAGCGCTTGCTGATAGGTGGTTGTGTGATTATTGGGGTTTTCTCTGTATTACTGTAGAGTCTTTAGCTTAAAATATAAAGCATCTTGAGGTAACTGTTGTTGTTATTTGGTGCTATATAAAACAAATAGAGTTGAATTGAATTCTGGTAAGCTAGATAAAACAAACTGATGAAATACCATAGTGACAATATAGCAAAGGAGTCACAGAGTAACACAACTATAACGTTCAGCTGAAACATCTGTGGCTTTAGGGAAATCTTTTTTCTTTCTTTCTTTTTTGGGGGGTTGGCGGGCATTCTTGCCCGGCACATCTTGGATGTCATTACCTATAATGTATGCAATTCTGTCACCATGATGAATGCTACAGCTGAAACATATTGACTTTCTAATACTTCGGTCAGTCTATTGTTCTTCAGGAGGAGCCAGATGACTTTATTTTATCTGAGTAAAACTAAATGTGGCATTTGTTTTGGTGGTGGCGGTGAAAGGAACATAAACAGCTTGTGGCACAAGAACAGCAGCAGCAGTAACTTCATATATCCACTCAGCATTCAGTCATTTACAGTCTAAACTAATTTTGTGGACAGTAAAATGTTAACACGGCCTCTAACCCGCTCAAACTATTTACCTCCTCAGCCCAGTATGACACGCCTACCTCTTTTCTGTTCTACCAAGTAGAGCATTTGTCCTAACCGTGCCATTTGATGGCTATTACCCAAATCTCTCCCATCCCTTAGTTGACTCATTAACATATGAAGAAGGCTGAAATATAATATGTCCTTTTATTGATGGAAGATAATTAATTTAGTCAAAGTGCCAGTGAAGAAAAGACAGAGCTGAGTGGATTTAGAAAGTAATCCTTTTGTTCTGGTGAATTGGATACACCATGTAATCAGCAGGTGCTTGATGAGGTTTATTAATTGTTGTACCTTTCTTATGTCATTACCTTTTTATATTTTGTCATTTTATTAAAGAACATACTTATGAATACAAATGAAGCTTGTCCCTGTTTTGTGAGTCTTCTGTGAAATGAATTCATTGTCTCCCGCTGTGGTCGATGGTGCGTTAACACTCTTTGAAGCCTAAAGAGTCAGTTATTTATTGTATTGCACCATTATGCTGAGTTACAAAATTAAAGTGTGTCATGTTTTTTTGTGCTTGCATAGTCAAATTTAAGTTTTTAGACCTGTTTAAAAAATAGTAATAATAGAAACAGATGGTGAATCTCAGGACTTAGTTCATTATAGGTTTTTGACCTGTTTTATGTCATGTCCTTGGCAAGAAAATAATGATCTTCACACCCTAACGCCGCTCTGAAGCGGTGTGTGCTGTTCTCGGCACACATCACTTCACAGTAGGGATGCGGCGGATTAATTAAGATTGTCACTCAAACATCTGGTTGCTGTGGAAATGGGCTAAAAATGTATCCTTTTCCTAACTTCTGGCTTTTCCTTGGGTGCTTCGGTGCAAAGTTAATATAGCCTGGCGAATGGGTGCACAATCTGGATGTTACCTGCCCCTTGAATGACCATTATTAGTTTTTGTTAGTCATTCACATTGCCAATTATCCTTTTCCTCCACCTTCTAGGTGGTTCAGTAGCCTTTCATTATTTTTTGGAATCAATGATAAATAGTTTTTATTTATCTGGAAACTTCTATTGGTTGTGGGAAGACGTGTATTTAGCATCTTGGTGATAAATATGTTAATCTAGCTATAACATATTCTTTACAAGGTAAAAGGATGCATTTTGAAATCCTAACCATGACCTTTTTTTCCCTAAACCAAACCAAGTGTCTTTGATGCTTAACCTTAAGTGAAGGTAAAGAAAGTAATGGCTCCATCTGACTCCAACCATGGGATCTGTTTCTAATATAACATGTACACAGCACACTGCTTATTACTTCCATTCAGGTGGCCTGAATGACAATCAATTACAGTAACAAGTAGACATGATCAAGATGATGGCGTGGTTGTTGGTGTCAGTTATTTCAGAAACAGCGATCTCTAGGGTTTACAGAGAACGGTCTGAAAAAGAGAAAATATCCAGTGAGTTCTCTCGGTGACGCCAGAAGTCACAACGACAATGGCCAGATTGCTTTGAGCTGATAGGAAGGCAACCGAAATTCAAATAACCACTTGTTGCAACCGAGATATGCAGAAAAGCACCTCTGAACACGCAACACATGAAACCTTGAGGTGGACGAGCAGCAGAAGACCACAACAGGTGGCACTACTGTCAGCCAGGAACAGGAGGCTATGAGTTCCACCAGAATTAGACAATAGGCGATTAGAAGAAATGTTGCCCGGTCTGATGAGTCTCAATTTCTGCTGTGCCATTCAGAAGGTACAGTAAGGTCAGAATTTGGTGTAAACAGCACAAAAGCATGGATTCATCCTGCCTTGTAATAATAGCTCAGGCTGCTGCTGGTGTTGGTGAAACAGAGTGAGGGATATTTTCTTGGCACACTCTGGGCCTCTTAGTACCAACCGAGCTTTGTTTAAATGTCACAGCTTACCCCAGTATTGTCGATGGCCATGTCCATCTCTTTACAACGACAATGTACCGTGTTCTGATGGCTGCTTCTGGCATGATAACAATCGCAATGTTCCTAACAAAGTGTCCGATGACTGTATGGGAGAAATAACAGTATGGGACCGATTACAGCCATTTTAAAGTGCTAATAATATTTCAAATGTATGGAACGAGCAGACCCAATTAAGGGTGGGTGGTGAAACTGTTCTCAGTAATTTTCACAAAAATAACCCTTTCATTCTTACTGGCCATACTGCTAGCTGACAGCAGGTCACCCAGCTGTAAGCGCCCTGTAAGCACAGCAGTAAAATGAGGTCATCTTTGGCTTGTTTTGTTCATTGTTAGTGAAATGCAGACATTACAAATGAGTTTTATAACTCTAAAGTAATAAAGACACAGTCTCGAACGATACAGAACAGTAATTAGCAAGACAGAAAAGCTAAATTTTGATTTGAAACATATTTTTTCAGGTCTGGGTAAAAGAAGGCAGAAAACAGGGCTGTAAGATGACGTTAAAGGGTTGTTTATTAAATCACAAAGATTCTTGCTTGTTTCATTAAGGTTCCATATATTTAAATAATTATTAATACAGGGACACATGGGCGACCTAGATGGAAATGGGGAAAATGTTGGGATAGGTGGTTAATGTTGTCTCCAGGCAGATTCTCTGGGAGCAGGAAGGGAGCCATATACAGTTATGAAACGCACTTCAGGTGGAGAGAAGAGCTCTTAAAACATGATGGATGTCATTTTTATCAATTGAAATCTTTTTTTCATGGGCCCCACTGGTTATTTTCCTAACCCAACTACTAAAAGAGGATCTCCAGAGAATCTGAATGGGAGGGGAGGGTCGCATGCACATTTATGACGTTACGAAAAAATTTCAGGATGCTTGTATTTCTGAGAAGGCTCCGCAAAGATGTATCCAAGATGTATCCAAACAGCAGGGTAACTCTGAACAGAGCACCGAATCTGAGATGGCAGGCTTTTTTGTGTTATTATTGGTTTAGCATTATATGATTTACACCACCATATATATATATATATATATATATATATATATATATATATATATATATATATATTTTATCACCTTCATTTTCTGCCCCAGCTATTGTCCCACTATTTGTCACGTCCCACTGCTGCCATAATCTCATACCCCCGGTCAAACCTGAAATATCAATCAGAGGCGAAAGGCAGAACCAGAGGCTTTTCTTTGCTGCCTGTAATGGAAAAGTCTGGGGGGGGGGGGGGGGGGGGTTGTTTTTTTTGACAGTGGCTTTTTTCAGTTTTCTTTATCTTCTTCTTCAACTGACACCCACTAAATTGTGCAGTCAACTGCGGCACCAAATTGAGCGTCACGTTGCAAAAGGACACAGGTAACGATAACGCCATTCAGAAATCAGCGTGACGTTTTGCCCCCCGAGGTCTATCTTACGGTTCTACAGTAAACAAAATCCTGACTTACATCAGTGCAGCTTTGGAGGAAAATCTAAAACTTGAACATGGAAATATCATCAGTTTTAACCATTAAATGTGATGTTTTATGGACTAAATAGTGGATTAAAGTCTTCCATTAAAGTCTCTATCTCTGGATTTTGACCTCCTCTCACACATAGAAGTCAGGCATATAAATAAAAAAGGACTTTTACCTTGTAAGAACATTTGGAACAAGCAGTGTAAGAGATGGCGAAAGCCTTGGCGAGACATGCTGTGGGCAAATTTTGCTCGTCACTGAGCCTAAATGGCACCAAATGTTGCCTTTGAAAATGTTCAGATTCATTACCTCCAAGTCTCGCGATCAACATTTTAATTCCTTAATGACTGGAAAGGCTGGAGGTTAGGAACAAATTGTTTCCACGCTCACTCCTCTTCATCACTATTAACAAGGAAGTTTTAGATTTTGCTTGGCTTCAATTCATTACTGGCTGTGCCCCTCCGCTGACCATACCACATGTCAAAATTTAATTTGGGCTCATGACATAATTGGGTCTCATTTGTGACACAGAGTGAGCTATCTTCGCTGTTGCACTCCTTATTTGTGATTTAGGTTGATGAGATACTTTTTTTCCCTTCATCTTCCTCTTTCTTTCTCGTGCAGCTCTAATTTGCAGAAGGCATGTCAGCTGGAGAAATCTTTAACAAAATTGCTTTGAGGGCGATCAGTGAAATGTTGCCTTTCCCATGGCGGTTCATTAACTTTTGCCTTTTTGCTCAATTCACATGCAACATCATTTTTACAACATAATCACATAATAACAACATACTTAGCGACTGATTATTTTATTATGGACTGGCCTATATATCTTTCTTTTTTGCGATTGTTAGTAAACAGACGAGTGATTTATTTCGTTTTGTCTAACCAGCAGTATTGGCAGCAGGTAAAGGCAGAGTAAGGTTGAGATTAATTAGCAACAGCAGGTGCAGTCAAAAATATAATATGATGCAATATTATAGAGTGTAACGTATCCGTAATCCACGTCAACGGTGTTTTGTTGCATCTCCTGCGCTTGTTTTCTCAGTTTGCTTTTGTCCTCTCTGAGGGAGCTTGCAGGCCCACTATAGAAAAACATCATTTGAGAGGCTTGAATGAGAGCGTCATCATTTAGTATCTTTGGCTTGACAAATGACTTATGATGTAGCAGTTATGATAATGGTTGTCTTTTATTCTCCTGGTAATTGCCAGATTGATTAACTGACTTTGTTTCATTGCTATTCAGTACAATGCTTGTAGCCCCACTGAGTCATGTTCCTATTAAAGGAAGTTGATTTTTAAAGGGGCAGTTCATTCTGGAGTCAGATATACTGTTTTTCAACCATCCTGTGCAACCAGCTGACGTGTCAAAGTTGAGTTGCGCTCATCAGTGCAGACGGACTCGGATTGATTACGGACCAACGCAAACAGATTTGTTGGAAGTCTACGTTTATGCATTTCACAGAAATTATTTGCAGTCAGCTTGAGTCAGACTGCTATTGTTTGGAGGCAGGTTGCCACTCACCACGTGACCGTGTAGTCACTTCATGCAGTTGCACTGAATGTCACAATGGTTGCCTGGTGATTGCATGGGATTTTGCAGACCTCGATGTTAATGTTTTTCTTTTTGTCACTGTTCCACTCACTATATCACCATGCACATGGGTTAGCTTGCACCATGCACCATGGGCCTTAGCTTACATTACAGAATATCTAAATAGGGGAGCGCATGGGGTAGAAAGCAATCCTGGCAAATTCCCCTTTTTTATTTATATTTTTTATTAAAAGTTATTAAAGAACTTTAGTATTGTTCATTGTCAATACAAGATATTTCTATGTGGTACATTGAATTTGGCCTTTATTGTTAAGAAGAATCTGTAAATTAATGATTTTGCCACTTCATAGGCAACACAATGGTGCAGTGGTTAGGACGGGCGTCTCGAAGTTCCTGGGTTTGTTTCCTTCTGCCAAGCAAACATTATTCATAATTTGAAGTTTTCCGTAGGTGTCTCTTTTTCTGGGCCCTGTGCCGTCTCTCGCCTTATGACAGCTGAGATGGGCCCCGGCCCTACCGTGACCCTGAATTTGATAAGTGGAAGAAAACAGATGGATGTCCAAAAAGGACGGTCTTGAATTGCCATCTAGATGAATTCCAGCCTGTGTTGGTACAAAAGGATGTAAAGATGCTCAGATTTCGTCACATGCTAGTGACAAGAAAAACTAAATGGATAATCAACATCAAAACAGCATAGATGGATACATAGCACTACAGGCCATGGGAAGAACATGTATTTGGTTTGGAAATGTCCCTTTAAAAAGGAAACTATTTCTTTTGTACTCGTGCTCTATCCTGTGCATTTACAACATGCAACACCTCCCCCACTCGGTGCTGTGACTCTCCGCTGTGCCCAGCTGTTTGCCGTAGCTCCCTTGTTTTGAGCAATGCCCCATCCCCCTGTGGTTTGGCAGGCAGTTTGTTATGCGTTCCCCTGCCATCAGTACTCAACCCAGCAAGTCAACTCACCCCTGCGTTCTGATCAGTCCAGCAGTGTGTGTGTGTATACTGTAGTGCGCACTCAGCATCCCGGTGGGTTTCCACCTGCTGGTGCCACCAAAGGAGCAGCACACAGGAGATGTGATTGCAGAGCTTACAGCAAGGGAGGATGTGGGCGAAACAGGAGAGAAAATATCAGAGCGTGAAGCATGTGCAGAGCACGCTTCATGAGCATTCTCAGAGTGGAGTGGTTACTTGGTTACTGTATATGAGTACAGGCTTTAATTTAACTGAAATACTGCAAGTGTGTAGCTGCCTGTCGCTTTTAGGATTTGCAGGCAAAAGTGGTTTTATCCTTTGAATCCCAGAGATAAAACATTCATAGATACAGAGCTTGGGGAAATCTGTCTTGCTGCATTTGTATTCCTGTATATCCTTAGGTGATCTGCTGTTTGCATTGTTTGATTCTATGAAACACTGACAGGTAATTGGCAACGTGTTTTCTGGAAGCCTGTGGTTTTTGGCTCGTCCTGGCAGATCTGAGCCCCGTGAACAAACTGGCGAGGGAGAGCTCCAGGAATTAGTTTGACTTGGCAAGCTTTCCACAAGGTGAGATGACTTTGATCAGTGTCCCCTTGTTTGTTGAGGTGGCACTTTCTGGGCATGAGCTCTGTTTTAAGCAAACAAAAGACTATCTCTCTTGGCATTTTATCAATAGACACAGGGTTACCGAGGGTGGACTGAAGTTTTTAATACATTTTTCTTCTAAATATCTTGGTGACGTACAGCGCATAGTACTACCACGCATGACTAAATGCAGTATATTCATAGAAAGGAGTTTTGGATTGTTGACAAAAACAGATTTGATCTGAGAGTGTCGTTTCTTTCCACTGTTGTTATAGGTCGTGTTATCATTTCTTAAGATTAATCAAGTGTTGCCATTATGTTGAATAAACCTTGTTAGCCATACACACAGGTTCCATTTTCCTTGTGCAGTTCTAGCTGCATGCGTAGAAAGCTTGAGGCAGGGATAACAGTAGCAAGAACCCCTCGTATAAAACACAGCAGGCATCACTGACAACTCGCGTTCAGGAAGCCAGACAAACCATGAAAAAGAGTAGCCTCAGTGGAAATGGGTTGCAGAGTTGCTTGCAGATGCAGCAGCAGCTCAAACTATATACCCTGTGAATGTGATTGAAGGCATAGAAAGGTAACGGCTTCAGGGACCGGCATTGTTTCTAGGCAGAGCTTGCACAGAGCTCTGCTGACTTCCTCATGTTGTAGCTGTATGCTGTCACCGTGGGGCTGCTTTAATGGCATGCAGAACAACGTATCCAGTTGGGCTATTCTTGGAGCCCAACTGATGTAGGATTTTTAAAAAGGATACCAATGCAGATATTTGGTGATTTAAAAATCTGACATTTTCAGACACACAATCGACTGCATGAGATTGCAAGTGAGCAAACATTAGGGATTGAGTGTGTTGGCTAGTTTGTGATTCTCTACAGCATAAAGTTGCAAACCTGAACGATATACAGTAGGACCAATACTGATGTTTTGTGACGTTTTTTGAAATAAAATATTTCTGTTGTTTTTTTCATAAGTTACATAGCAGTATAAGCATTATAAAGTATTATAAATGTTTATACTTGTGGATCAGCAGATATTGACTGATAATATTTTCCTCCCCGATAATCCAGTCAGGCTTTAGCTATTCTTTGTGTTTGTTTTGTTGTTGTCTCGGTAGCTTAGCTGCTGCCAAGGAGAAGCAGTGCAAAGAACTACTCTACAGTGGAGGCTGGTGAAATGTCATCTTCCACTGTTTCTTCCTCTGTGGTCAACACCACTGTTCTACCTATGCGTAGCACCATCCCTGGGTTTACACATAAGCCAAAATCCTTCACTCTGTGTAGGCAAACAAAGACAAATGTGGTACCATGAGCACCACTTTAGCCATTGGCAGATAGGCAGAATTAGCACTATGTTGGATTCTTCTGGTTTATAAATGTCAGCAAAACCACTGGGGCACCTTTGATGTTACATCCATTTATGAAGACATTTTCATCTGCTGCTGCTTTTGTTACTTTAGCACATAGTTAGCTGTTAATTTTTACCCCATCGTAAACAGTTAGTGCAGATTTAAAAAGGGAGTAAGACAGTCATCTGACTGGCTGAGCAGTCTTAGCTATTTATATTCCACTCTCCTCCAACTCTTCTTCACTTGGTGCTGCTGGGCAGCCTAAATGGCAATTTAAATGGCAGGTGCACCTGTTCAGAAATTATTGTTTGTCTTCTTGGCTCACTCGTGCTGCTCTTTGTTAACGTGTGATTAAATCAGCCTCTATATTGAAATCTGAACCCAGAGCTGATTTGAGCGAATGTTTGCTGAAAGTTTGTTGCCCGAGAGACGAGGCCCAAGCGGAGCAGGTGAACCCGAGCAACAGATGCGATGCTGATTTGAACAGATGGCGAAAGAATGCATAAAAGGTCAGGTGATCTGTGCCTGTGCTGCTACTGCAGAACACTGATTGGGTTCTTTTTAAGAAGGAAGATAGAACAATAATCCCCCTGCATAAAAGGGGGATCAAGAGCTTATAGCCCCTAATTACTAATGGTGGGAAGCGATTTGACATATTCTTCATCTTTTGACAGGCATGATGATGCTTTACATGAACCTTGACTGAACAAGTAAGTTTAAAATAATAAATATTATCCAGCTGTTCCAACCTGCTCTCCACTACACCTATGTTTTCATTTCAATCCATCTTTGCGTCACAAATAAACATTTCTATGCAAATATTTAAACAAATGACACATGAGGGTGTGCAGTAAATGTACCCGTTGACTTAGGATCCCCTCCAAACCGACCTTCACCTTTTTCAGCGATCTTCTGTCATACATCTTGTCAATATCTATCAATTAGCTAACTGTGCTTACAAATGCTCCTCTGACACACCATACATCTGGGATTGCTAATTAAGATGATGTGTTACATAATTAATGCCTTCACTCAGCTAATTAGCGCTCACTTAGTGCTTTAGCTTTTGAGATGTGAAAATCAGCGCTAAACGAGTGTTAATGTGATTCGGCACCGCAGTGGCATGGAGCAAGAGATCAGAGCGGGAGATGCAGGGAACTAAAAGTTCCTTCCTCGAGAACCCTTAGACGCATCCGCCTCGCTTAACTGGTGAAACTCGCGGGGAGGTCTCGGGTTTTATGAGCGCTGGTGTAGGGTTGATTTTGAGTGACTTTAGATTTACGGGCCCTGCGCGAGTACATAACTCTCGAAGATCTTCTCTCCCTCTTTTGCTGCCTCCGCCATCACTGACAGTCTGCAGAAACGACCCATCAAGGACACTTCAGCAACGTGTCAATCCACCAACTCCAACCAGAGAGATAAGAAGGTGGAAAGGGACAGCGGATGGCACTCTTGCATAATTTATACTGAGCAAAAAATCAATTTTGGGGCATAAATTACTCCGATGTTAATTAGTTGCAGATTGGTCTTTTACAAAAGGTGCATTCTAAATCACCTCAGGGAGACTCACCACGCTGAGATGAGACCCGATTGTTCAGCTGCTGATAATTTCACATGATGTTATGATGGAAAATTAGACTTGTTACTTACTTGGAGCATGACCAAAATATTTTTAGAAGATGTAACAGTTTCTGTGAATACTGATTTTTTTTCTTCTCCCCCCTCCTGGTCCCTCTGCCGGTGAGAGAAGGAACTCCTGCAAAGAAAATGAGTCGGTGGAGTCAACTAAATACTCTCACGTTGCTACCGCCCCATCCTCGCTCTTTCACGCAGCGAGACACGCTCTTAATGCTGCACTTGCACACACATGCCGACACTGCTGCACAAACCACCCTCAGTCAGGGAGATTGCTTACCAGCGCTTAGTTCAGTGGCGATGCCCAGTTGGGCCTTGATGTAATGGAAATTGATTGCACTGCTCCCAGGCTACACTGTCATGACAAGTTATTTTAATGGCACTAAAGCAGGCTTATGTTGAAGTTTAAAAGGAGGGGGAGGGCTGAGTGTGGTTGGGTTGGGGGGTGACAGTGACTTGGGGCATATTTGCAGCATTGCAAGTCATTTTATTTATTTATGAGACTGCACAATAGTTCTCGAGACAGAGAGACAGCGAGACTCCGGGTTTTTCCGCGAGAGATTGAGAGGAAAATCACGGGTAAGCGGGTGGGTGACGGCTCTAGGTTAACCACCTCTAACATATAAGATCTAATTAAAGGTTTGATTTGTGACACCTGCTGTACATTCAGGTGTCAGTTCGAAGGCACAACAGTATATAGCGCACACAAGCCATTTATCCCAGTAGTAACCTGTCACGCAGAGAGGAAGGAAATTTTCAGCCAAGATGAAATCTGTAGTTTATTGGCCTCACACAGGTAATGGCTGCAGTATGAGAGCTGTGACAGGAAGAACTTTTCCATATTTTCTTTTTTTTTCTTTTCCACTTTTTTTGTTTCCTTCCCCCACATCTAGACTTGAAGTATAATAGAAATAATAAAGACTAACTCTCCAGCCTGCTGGCACTTCTTCAGTGAGGTCATTTCCTGTCAGCGCATTGCATTCAGGTAACTCTTGGCGGAGGTTGTGTGCGACTTGCTGACATGTGAGTTTGTGTTATTAGAGGAGACTCGGCCATTCCTCGCTATGGCCAAACTTGTGCAGACTTCTGCCGCCATCCCGCTATTTTTCTTCCTCCCCCCTGCACGCCTTTCATAGTAAGCGAAATCTTTTATACTAGAAGCAAAAGACACGCAGGCCTCAGAAATGAGCGCTTAAGAGCCTCGTAACACAATCAGTTTCTAATTTATTTTAAAGTTTAATGGCATTTTGAGTTTAATGGCATTTCAGATTGCAATGTCTCTGTAATAAATTATGATGGCTCATGCATGAGCACTTCAAGTAATGTGTTTTCCTCATGTTTTGTCCGCAGGCCAATTAAGGCTCGCTGCGTGACAGTCTGGCCGAATCAAAAGGTCCCCGCACTCCTTGACGGCTAGAGCAGCCAATTAAAATCCAGCGCCGGGGCCGAGCCTGCCATCGCCACCCACCGCGAGTGATCATTACCACATGTGTGGGTTGGACGGAGTCTTTGGCCGAAGTATTGATTGCGGTGTTGCAAAACGATCTTTGGCGCTTTGGCCCGAAGGAGCGGGGCCGTCGCGGTTAACGGGGAGGAAGGTGTCAAGTCGGATTTTGAGAGCAAGCAGCAAACACGATATACATATGCACACTCGCGCGCACGCACGCCCCACCGTGCTGATTGCCTGTGCCGGTGTTACTGTCCACAGTGCACAGCAGTAAGCCTCATCACACGGGTCAGCAGAGCCAAGACCTCGCTCGCATACTGCTTGATCATCTGAACAAGTCCGGAAATTAACTTTGATGTGGAATTTCTGTGGGTGAGCTGCTTAGGTCCACGACAGGGCGGGTGGGGGGTAGAGGTGGCTGGTCAGCTGCGTATGTGGGCGAAATGTGTTCGCCACATGCAGAGATATGAAAGAGAGCATGAGAGAGGAGGAGTGGGTGTGAGAGAGGTGGCAAGAAGCCTCCCCCATATATTCAACTAGGAGTCACTCATATACTTCAAATAGGCTTAATTCGTATTCAGCTCACATGAAGTTGTGGGCTTATAGAGCTAGATTGAATACATCTCAGCTCTCTGTGTGACAGACCTGGACCATGTCTAAATTAGATTGTAATTTCAATGAACTATCTCTTAGCATACATACAGTGACAGACCTGTGATCACTGCTAAGAGCCCTCCTCTGCAGCTTTGGAAAGAGCTTTGATTTGTCTGCCTTCTTGTGTTTGTGTATTCGTGGTGTCATTGAGTGGAGCGCCACCATTTTGCACAATTACAGTGACCCACAGTGGACATGATGGCAACTGACAGCTTTTTATTCCTGCCTTATATCAAGCAAACATCATGTCAACAAGAGCACAACAAAAAAAGGAAGAAAGTTTGTTTCTTTTGTTGTTGGGGTTTCTTTGAAAAGCAGTCATTTGCATGGTTAAAGGTGTCCCAGTCCATAGTTTTTGTATCAACAGTGGATCTGCTGAAAAAAAAACAACCTTTTTTTAAAAGCTCTAAGTCTTAAAACACCCTTCATTTCTTTAAATGTATATTTCATTATATTCTACTAGGAAAATGGGAAACGGGGGCAATGATTTATTGAAATATCTGCAAACCTACATGGACGTACCGTACCTGTTCTCGCTTTCTTGTCTTGTCTTTAAGTAGTCTTCAGGAATAGTTCTCCAGGCTTCTTGAAGGACATTCAAAGCTCTTCTTTGGATGTTTCTGCCTTTTCTTCTGTTCTCTGTCAGGATGATCGCGCACTGCTTCAAGAATGTTGAGGTCCGGACTCTGGTGAGGCTGATCCACGAATGATCGTGTTCTTATGTGTGTTGTATTGCCAGTGTGTTTGGGATCACTGTCATGCTGAATCAGGAGCTTTTCAGATGGTTTTGCATAGTGGATAAAAATCTGATTACACTTTTCTGCTTTCGAAATCCATCAATTTTGACAAGAGCTCCAACACTACTGGCTGAAATGTATCTGCAAAACATAACACAACCTCTACCCTGTTTTTCAACCCTTCTTTCACTATCATTCTAATTAGGTTTCATCTTTCCATATGACTCTGATTTTCAGACCTGCTTTTATGTAATTTGGCATACCTCACCCTTTTCTCCCTGTTTCCCCCCCTTAAGAATGGCGTCTTCAAAGCCACTCTGCAACTCCGACCATTTTTGATGAGACTTCAGTGGATCGGCTAAAGGGCCAGTTGTTTTCCCTAGGTTCTGTGTCTGGTATCTTTTCCCATTTTTTTAGGCTATGACTTTAAAATAGTGTTCATCAACTGCCACTTTTTTTAAAGATGCACTTTAAAAAAGGTGAAAAGATGTCCAATTTTACATCTTTGGGAATCACCATCTTGGTGCAAAAATACTATTTTATGCCTGTCAAAATCTGTTATGTTTGGGTTTTTTCATGGATTCCACGAAAGAAATGTGAACAACTTCTATGTTTTAGCAGCAGGCTACTAGTTCTTTGCTAAGTCTGTTCTGTGTGTAGACACACGAGTGATTCATCCATTGAGTTTTGTGTCTTTTTGATGCTTGAATCATCCATTCTTCACAAAAAATCTAAAACCGCAACAACCGCTGACGGATTTGTCCTGCTAACATACATTATACATTTCTGTGACTCGTTCTTGATGTAGCTTCTGGATTTGATTATACACACAGCAAGCGCCAAGATTTCCTAACAACAGACGAGCTCTTGTTAATGAGAAAATGTAAACAGCTACATTAATTCAACACAACTGCATATTAAAAAAACAAAAACAAAGAGGCAGTAGAAATAATACAAAAAGAATGTGAGAAATTCTCTTGAGGTATTTAACATGACAAAAAAAAACTTGCATAGAAAAGATTTTCATTTCTTCTTCTTCTAATCAGAAAAATGTGTCAAAATAACAAGAAAGGCTCCCATTATTGTGATGTTATTACGAGCAAAACACAGATTTTCCTTTTGTCCTCATAATGAATAAGAATTATTATGTACTAATTGGCCTGAAGAAGTTGTTTCATAATTCCCTACATACACTCCTCTCTTGAATTCCCTCAGAGGCTATCCCTTGGGTAGGGAAGTGAAGAAATAGAATTCTCTCTGTCTGCACAATATTCTGCTGTTATATGCCACAAACATGCAATTCTTCATTTGTATTTTAACCATCATGCAGCCTTTTTTAATTTGTTTCCACAAATCTGCCTAAGTGTGATGGCTTGTTTTGACAAATGGGTCAAAAAGGTCAAATGCAGTGGCCATCGATGTCACAATGAGTAACTGTTACTCTAATATGAGGAAATATATGCACGTGTCAGTGGACTGATCTTAAAAACACTTCAGTCAGGCTCCGGGACATCCCACTGCCCTTCCAAGTACATGTCACATGGGGAGACCAGCAACAACACCCGAGCGAGAACAGCCAAGGCATCAGAGAGAACCATTAGAGAGAACCTGGCAATGATCAAGACACACGCAGCATTAAAAGGAGGAGCTAGAGGGTAAGTGGCTTGCAGAGTAGCTTGCAGAGGCACGAGAACTGCAGGCAAAAAGCTTTTCTATGCTTCCTCCCACAGTCCAAAGACATGCAATTAGTGAGGTTAGGTTATTTTATGATTTTAAATTGGTAACTAATGTGAGGGCAAATGGTCATCTATCTCGCTGAGTTAGCCCTGCGTCATACTGTTGACCTGTCCCTGCCCTTCGCCCTATGGTAGCTGCGATAGGTTCCAACCCCTCTTGAACCCTGATAAGGATAAGCAGAAGACAATGGATAGAAGAATACTATAATTCTTCAGTCCAAACTAGGGTTGCCAACTCCCTGAAAAATAAATAAGGGACACCTCGTGGCCAGGGCCGGGCGACCCAGTTGTCTTCACCCTTCCCAGTGTGGTGAATTTTCTAGCTCTTTTTTTGTGTGTGAAATTATTTTTTTAACCATTTGACTTGAAGTTGATTTAAGCAGATGCATATTCTATTCTTTGTGATATGAACACATGTGAAACAAATGATCATTTAGCCATTTATTTTTAGCTCAAAATGACAACATTAACACAGTAAAACAGGTCTCTTTCTTAAACAGAAGCCTGTCATGCTTAACTTTTAAGAATATAAGTAAATCTTTCTTTAAAAGAACTTTGTCCTGCTTAACTTAAAATAATAGAAAACAATAGAAAGAAAAATATTCTTGTAACAGTGCACATTTAGTGCATTTAGTACAATTGGCTTCAGTTGAGGTATTATTTCAGCTTTTCTAATGCTAATCAGCTGCTCCTGTTTGTAAACCCGCTTGTTCCCATGATTACGCATCATAACTCATCATCATTATTCATCTATTAGTCTAGTCATCTATTCATCTATCTAGTATTAGTCATCTATTTGTTGTAATCATCTATTCTTGCAGTTGTTTATTACACAAAATAAATTATATTATCACACTTCTGGCCACATAGCGCTGATATTCACTGCACATGCCCATATTAACTTTTTCCAGCCAGGTGTTTTCCTTTTCCCATTCTTCCCTTTCTCTGAGGGGAACAAACATTGCTGCTCTAATGCTGGGCTCACACTGTGCGATTTTTGGCCCATTTTGAGACGATTTTTGAGTCGTGCGACCGTTTTGGTGATCGGACCGATTTTGGCCTTCATCGTGCGTCGTGTAGTATACGTGGGGTAACGAGAAGTGATTAACACCTCACGACCAGCTCCCGATCATCAATCGCTCGTGAGGGTGTCACCACAGCCGCTCACACTGCTCGCGCCCAAACACGTAAACGTCGGTGAAAAAGACGGAGCAGCACGGCTGTGCAGCGTGTGATCTGGACACAAGCGATGGAGGCACAACTTGTAGAACTTTGGAAAGCTCATCCGAGCCTTTTCGATGTGGCATCACAAAATTATCACGACCACAACAACCGTGAAAATAGTTGGATTTACACTGCTGCTCAATCACAGCTGCCTGATCATGTTTTTCATTAGCAATTTAGCAAAGTTGATGGTGGTGTGTCTGTGTGAGTGAAAGACAGAGAGAGCGAGCGACAGATTTTCTGTTATAACCTTCATTTTATGGACGCACAGGGTGAGCTCTCAGGTCGCATCAGAGCATCGGGCCGTATAGTGTGAGAGTACATCGTGACCTGCAAACTTCTAACCCCTGCGAGTCAATCGTGCAGTTTGAGCAGGAGCTGAATATCGCGACTGAAAAAATCGCCCAGTGTTTGCCCAGCTTTAGGTGTACTGTCGTCCGAGACTTGCACCGCAGTGTCGGCGTTTGTTTCCCTGTTGGCCATGCTTCTTGTTGTGGTCACCTGTTGTTTTCCGGTATTTTCTCCGCAAGCGACCTTTCCTCGACCAATGAGATGAGCGGTAATCTGAATTGTCATACTCGAATTGTCATAAGTGTGCTGTCAGCTCATTGGTCACAAAGCAGGAGAGGGGCTGGGAATTATGTTTTCAAACAAAGTGTTAATTCCATAAACATTTATAGACTACTTTTGATTCTCACTGTATTACGGGACAAAGTGCGTCCCTTATTAGCTCAATACGGGACGTGTACTTTTGTTTCGAAATACGGGACGATTCCGTATTTTAAGGGACTGTTGGCAACCCTAGTCCAAACATATATGACCTTTACTTTCACATTTATGAGGTGAAACAGACAGGGTTAAGTCTAGAACCTCGATGGGGGTATCAAATTAGTTTTAATTTGTTTTTGTTTTTTTTTATCACAAATCAAAAGAAAAAAGTTTTTGTCAAATTGTAGAGAGATTTCTTTTATACTCCTGAAGTAAATGGAACTGAAAGTCAGATAATTACAAGGTGCAGAAACGTGTCACTCCTACTCCTGACCCGTATTGTTCTGCCACGTCTCGAAAGATTAATAATGTGGCCTTCCAAACAAAAACAGAAATAAAAAAGAAATTGCTTACTTTCAATGAGTAGCACTCTTTGCAGAATCCATGTCTCAGTTTTCCAGAGGTTTCATTCTCGCATAAATTTCTGTCACTCTGTCCTTCATGTATGTACAGCACACCTCCGCTAAATTACTGCTGTGGAACAAAGAGGTGAAATCAATAGTTGTTCACGGCTTTCATCTACACCATTGTAGGATATGGGAAAATCAGCCTGGTTTAAATGTAACAGGGGGCCAGTACAGTTTGGCCCCGGTGGCTTCCTTGGAGACAACGGATTCAGAGGGGGGTTAGCACAAGCCAGTGATGTAGGGCACCACAATGGCAAATCTACCCCTGTTGGCTCCCGGCACCGACCGCTGACCTGTTTAAACAGCTGGAACGTTTGGCAATGCCTGCCTCCGGAGATTTGCAGGGCCACTGGCAAAGGGGTTGAGAGGAAGGAAGAGGGGGAGGTGTGTGAAGAAGGGATATGTGTGTGTGGGGGGGGGGGGGGGGGATTGCGGTGGAGCTGGGAGGAAGGATTCGTAGCTCGGCAATAGGGGACCACTGTGCGGCAATGGCACCAAGCACGAATTAAACAGGCCACTGGCAAGAAGCTAAGGAGGAGGAGGCTGGAACTGAGTTAAAGTCAAATAGGCACAGTATTTGATAGAAGGCTGGCTGGTTTGGGCACTCTCTTTGGTTGGCGAATGGATTGAGTGGTTGACCAAGACAAATAATAGCTTGACAAGCATCCGTGCCAACTTTTTTGTTTTCATTAAAAGGGGGAGGAAAAATAAGTCTGTGTGCTTTGGAGGGGTTGAGGCTGTGTGTTAAGGGCATGGGAGCTTACTGATTCACACAAAGGGAGCACTTAGAAGCTTGTGGCAAGGGTTTAACCGTTGGGGTGGAGATGGGAAGGGAGGTGTTTGGTAGGTATGCATGTTTTGGTTAAATGTTAACCGTCATCCATAGCTAAGAAAGCCCAGAGTGCACACTGAGCGGATAAACAATACAATAAAGAGCACTATAATGGATGTCCACAGTTGCTTACATTCTGACAGGATCAAGTTTTGTTCGGAAATGTTATGATGTAATGTCATATCCAGGTCTTTAAAAGCATTGCAGCAAGACAGCCTAATATTTTTTTTCTCCCTCTGATGATCTAAAGTATCATATTTAAATGTCAGGTGCGGTGTCAGTTTGAATCAAAGAGCAAATGCTTCTTTCTAGACTTGCATTTTGCTTTGATGCTCAGCAGTCACATCGTGGTAGAAAAGCCAGAGATACTGCGGTTTATTCTTAGCAGACCAGAATGTATCAGCACATGCAGATAGTATTAAAGGCTACAATCTGCAGTAATAAAGCATGTTTTTCTTTCTTTCAGACGTACAAAGCATAAACAGATTTCCCTAACATTTGCTATGTGTAAGCATTTACTCATTTAAGCCCTTCCCGACTCCAGCTCGGATCAGCTGGCTTTTGCAACTGTTGCATTCCAAATGTGCGTGTTGCCAACGGGGAAGTTCCAGAGTGCCCTCTGGTGGGCCAACTATGCAACATCAACATTCATAACATGGCTGAAGGGTGTTTCTTCTGTCGCTTCTTAGGATAACTTTGAAATTCATACCACAGGTGAGTCTACTAAAGTATCTCGGGTGAGTTTGACTCTCATCGACCTCAACCTCAAGGTCAAGGTCAGAGGTCAAGATTTCTAAGAATCAAAATATGCGATAACTCAAGAACAAGGCAACGAGGGGTTTTGAAATCTATGAACAGAGTGGTATCACTGTTCCTTTAACATGAATCTACAACTAATCTTTTCTTACCTAAAACAAGAGATCTGAGCAGGTGGTGCTAGTTATACATGGTCATAGCCTAACTTTGTGATGTTCTTGATCATACTGAAGTTCCTTTAGGTAAACCCTGCATGGCAGCCATCTTGGTAACTGTGGTAACTTGGTAACTGTGAACTGAATTAGCCAAAACTGCTGTTTCCATTAAAGCTTAAACATGGTTGTTTTAAGAAGCCTGTCTCCCTGCAGCTTCTACAGAACAATTTTTCATGACATGCCTGCTTCCTTTAAGCGCCATGTCTCAGATAGCTGGGTCATTGATAATTGGACGTCAGTGGTTTAATCCCCGCCCCCTCCAGTCCACATGTTTAAGTGTCCTTCGACAAGATACTCAGTGGCAAATTGGCCCTGATGCATCCATTGCAGTGTGTGCATGAGAGATAAAGTGCTTAAACCATAGTGATGTATGAAAGTGAGGAACTGTGGCTTACAGTGTAAAAGGCCTTTGAAAGGTATACACTACACCTTTACTATGATAATGAGCAGATACAGCTTCAGTTGTGGAGGATCTCCATCTTTGGTGTTACAGGAAGTGTTCTGTAAGTGGGAGGCCTCTTCTTTATAGCACATCTGTCATAACCGTGTGGCTGATGGGCCACAGTGTCATTTCCAACTTGCCATGATGGTGCAAGAAAATGTCAGTGACAGCCCGATTCATGTGTTGGTCTTGAGCCAGAGGGCTCCTTGAAGGTCAGATGTGCTAGTTTGTCATGAAGGAAGGGCTGAACTAGAGAAAGGGATAGCAGTAGTAGTGAGAGACTGTAAGACACTATCTGTATAAACATCACTGCATACTTCAAAATGAATCAATCGCTTTTACTTGTCATATTGTTTGACAATGAAGATTAAGGTGCAGCAGCTTTGGTTCAGTTTGCTTCTCACGCAGGCCTGAAAAACAAAGCTTTTATTATATCTGTTAGTGCAGCAGGTAGTCGCAGAGGCTCTGATTGCATTGTAGATGCCACCTCTGGAATATAAGTTTCTTCATTGCTTGTCTGGCCAAGAATTTCTCTTCGCACCCATCAAACACATTAAAGACACTCATATCCTTGTTTATGTGCATAAGCCTACTGGTTTAATTACTTCTTTCTCCAAAGGTACGCTGAAGGCAGCTTTGATAAATAATGCATGGGGAACGTGTTATATTCAATGTACATTCCAAAGGATGTTTGCGTGCCGAATATAGCGCCGCAAACATCGGCTGAAATCTTTTCAGGCCCCACAGTGGTTAAAGTCAAATGCCAATATTTGATCAACCCATTTTGTTTGACTGGAACACTGGGAGGAAAACATGTTTGTACAAGTCAAGTTTGGTGGTATTTGCTTAGACTGGGCTGTAGAGAAACAGAGATTGCTACAGATCTCTGTTCAAGCTATTAGAGCAATAACATTTATGTGCATCCTGAAACTGTTGCCATCACAGTTAAGCATGCCCCGAAGCACAGTATGGATTTTATGCAGTGATCACCGACACACAAGGGGTGGATAGTTTGCTGCAGTCAAAGTCTAAACTGTGCTACAACTTTTTTTTTTTTTTTTAGATACAATACTGTCTCAATCACACAATCTGACCTTCTTTAACAAGACTATAAAACTTTTCAAAAGGTTGTCGTCGAGGCAAGGTAAAAAAAATATCGATTGTATGTTGCATCGCAGTGTCAATCAGAAGCTTTCCAGATGGTATTTCAGGGATCTCCCTGCATTCATTCAATTCCATCCATTTTGACAAGATGAACGCCACTGGTTAAAATGTAGATGCTCACTGTTGCACCTCTCTGCTGAACCTCTTGTGCATGTTATTGACAATTTGAATCAAAAATGTCAAATTTGGAATCGTCACTCCATTAGCCCTGTTGCTGCTGATTTTCACTGTAGTTCTGGCTTCCACTGGACCCAGGACGAGGCTTCAGTGAACACTGATCATGTGATGGATCAGATGCATCTCCAGTCCTGTGTCAGAGCTTTGCTAAGATACTTTCCTATTTCACTCGACTTTCAGATAGTATTCGTCTGCTGTAGATACATTTTTAGGCTTGCTACTACTTTGTCCTCCACTTGTGTAGTTTCTTCAGTTTATTTTTAAGGACACACGGCACATATCTCTTTGGGAATCACCTCGTTTGTGCAAAAATACTGTTTTAATCCTGTCCAGCTGTGCTTTGATTGGTATCTTTGTCGATTTAACTAAAGAATAGGGATATGTGTTTCTGCACCAGGCTGCTTGTAACAAAGTGGCTAAAAGGGGTTCCTTGCTAAGTTCTCTGTGTTGTGTAGACACAACACTGGGCCGTTGCACGAACTGGATTTTTAATCCTGGATAATTCTTAAATCAGTGTCTTAACAAACAAACAAACAAAAACAATCACAAGAATGTTTGGCTCCCTAAAAAGGACTGGCTAAAGACTTTTGCACTGTATTATAGCTTCCTTTTTTCATTTCTTGGTAAATGTAATGGAAATAATTGGTTTTGCTGAAAATTGCGACCAATTTAAAGCTTCCTCCTCCCTCACTGGGCTACTGGTTTCTGATTAATAATAACACACCAGTGGACTAATCTAGTTTGGGGTCACCAGGGTTGGACACTCGTTTTCCTGGGTAAGATAATCCCAATTATCCCAGATTCTTATTACAGTAATGAACAAAATATTTAAAAAATTGCATCCCAGAAGAACACGAGCTGCCAACTAAGACTAACTTGTGTGACTTCTAATTACTCTGTTGTGATTTTTTTTTTCCAAGAGCACAATCAAACTATCATTACTCCTCATCACTTTGATTGAGCTGCGAATGAACGCAAAATTTGAGTTGGAAGTTGTTGATTAGTAATGCGTTTAGATATTTGGAATACAGTTCATTATGTTTCAAATCGGTATCGACATACTCGGTTAATTTGAAAATCAAGCTTGAGTCTCTAATCAAAGATGTGCGATTAAACCGGTAAAAACGTCACTGGAGCAATGTTCCAGTATCTGAGGCCGCCTCAATTTATCGTCGGTGTAATGTGAACTTCCTGCAGCACTAAACAAATAAAATTTAGCCCTTCCTGCAGATGAGATCTGCGAGATGAGTGATCTGCTAAGCTAAACAAAGATGTTATAATTTGTCCTTGGGAACTGCGCTGTAGCACTGAAAAAAAAAAGAAAGGAAAAAAACATTTTTTTGAGCTGCAGGAAGCAACTTGTAAAATCTTAATTAAAAGATTGTATCAGACATGGCTTTGCTTATGGAAAATAGGGAAATAATGGACTTAAAAGACACATTTTTACAGACGGCGCCGAGAAATAATTCACTACGCGAGGATAGCTGGAACGAGAGAGAACTTATTTGCCGCGGGGAGAGAATTGGCATTTTTAATATCCACAGCAATGAAATCTCAATATAGCTACTGGAAGGCTGCAGAGTGTCATTTGGCATAAGATCCTTCATCTTCGATATTTTCCTCTGCTGTTTGTCTCTTTTTAGTTGTCATTATGGGGAAAAAACAAAGTGTAATTAACACAATCATGATTAATTACAGCACACAGCCCTGGTTTACACATCTGCCTAATTGCAAGTTTCTTTCACTTTATTTCAAATGTTTAAGTTAGCAGAACTCGTCACATTAGCGGTGCTTCTTCTCTTTTCCCCTTCTCTCTCTGGTGTGTTCCTGCCCAGGCAGATGCTAGAAGTCAATTTTTTGCCCTTTTGTTCCTTTCAAGTTTTTACTCCAGCATTTTCTAAATAAAATCCCAGCTACGCAGCCCTTTGCTCAAACACTCGCCCACATACGTTACTCCCACTGTCCCCTAAACAGCAGCCGAGCCCTCCTATAGAACTGGAGATGGACGCTTTGGAGGATAAACATGGGCCAAAAAAGCGAGAAGTGTAGCACAGCCAAAGGCAACCTGCCAAGCTGATTCCCACTGCGATATATACATAGTAATACCCTTATTGATCGCTCTGAATATATTTATTGAGGGGAACCAGAAAGCAGACTGGGGGAAATAATGGGAAAATTTATGACAGGCAGTGCTCAAGATTAATTCACTTTTTAATTACAGGCAAGTACATAGGTATTGCCTGTCAAGTAGTTAGATTTAAAGCAAAGACAAACAGCGAGCAATGCTTGCTGAGAATGCAGTATATGGTAGAAAGTGTATGAATCAATAGTACATTTTTCCTCAAATATGCCTCGTGGAAATTGCTGTCATCCGTATTAGGCCCTTAAACCCATTCTGAGATCTGCGTTCCGCCTGTTGTTTAACTCCATTATTTCTTTCTTTGCCTTGCCTAAATTTGTCTTTTCAAGTGTCATGCTGACTTTACTGTACGTCAGCCACTTCCTTTCTCTGTGCATTTCTTTCTTGTTTTTTCATTTTGTAGAATAGCAAATCACCTGCAGGGAAGAAAAAAAGGTTAATGCGTTCAGGAGGCAGTGTAAGAGCAGAATCCAGCACTTTAATGCAGTTTAAGCTCCTGAGTGTCAACTGACTAACTCTTGAGTCCGTTGTTTCACACCAGAAATGCTCTAAATATGAGCTTTAGGGGTCTTTGAAAGGCTGAGATGGCAAAAAGAGAAGTTTCGAATTAGGGACAGTGTGTCACTATTCTGACAATCACATTTTCTTTCTTTGTCACTTCAAAGTGAAAATGGATTTTTCTCAGTGTGTCACGCGTGTGCAACTCGGCCCCTTTATCGCCAAATGTGATGTATGTCATGCGGAAATGTTGGATTTTATCTAAAAGACATTAATCATCTGGAATGTTTGATAACCTGCGTGTAAAGTTCAACATCACACCTGTGGCCTTGTCATCAACCGCGAAGGCCAGATGGCATTTACGCCTCAGTCAAAAGTCACATGTTCTCACAATTTACATCTGACGGTGTACAGCGCATCACTCAGCCAGGTGCGGTGTAATTGTATGCGATCGACGACCCCTGAAAGGACCCGAATCCATTTCTTATCTCTCAATCCCCCCCACCACCCCCAACCGGTGACACTCAGGTATGACACATAGGCATGTTTGGAGTAACGGTGAGCATCTGTTGCCATGCAACAATTCAAAGCCATGTGCACCACATGCAAATGCACAAGTAACCTCTAATTTGGGTTATTTAGGTCCTGGTCGTGGGGACAGCAGGCGTAGCAGATACACCGACACAACAGTTTTTCATAATACTTAGAAACAATTATTGGGCAAAATATTTTACACAAATGAAAAGACCAAGATCTTTAAGATAGAAGTATAAAATCATAGTGCTGATACTAATGGGAATGTAAAAGGTGAAGTAAAATCATCATTTTAGAAGATGTTTGATGGTTATTGCAATTATTTTAGTGAGATTTCTATAAAGACTAATCCAATCGAACCAGTATTGAGTGGGAAGTAAAAAACTTGTTTCCTGTTAAAAGGGCGTTTTTCCTTCCCACTGTCGCCAAGTGTTTGCTCATAGGGCGTCATTTGATTGTTGGGAGGGTTTCTCGATGTATTATTGTCAGGACTACCTTACAACATAAAGCGCCTTAAGGCGACTGTTGTTGTTATTTGGTGCTGTATAAATAAAATGAAATTGAGCTGAATTGAATTTAGCGCTACAGCAGCATTCCCATAACCATGCAGTGACAAAGCTCGACTTTGTGTGATTCACAAAAGACATTTCAGGTTGCACGGGTGAATTCATGCATGTATATGTTAGTTATAACCTGTTCATGGAGATTACAGTGGGAACACTAAGTAAGAGTAAGTATTATATTTAAACCTGGTATTCTTATACTGCACAGCCATTATCAGTTACAGTATGGTGATGTAAAAAAGTAGTTTAATGCCTGCAAGTATAGCCACCAGCACTTGACTCAGTGTGGTTTTTTTCTCCACACTGATAATTAATTAAGCAATATATTTTGCTAGTGTATAATTAATAGCTCTATGTAATTACTTTTTTTTTTTTTTTAATTCATATTTTTATTAAGGTTTCAAAAGCAGGCATTCACAATATGTACATCATGTAAGCATTCTTCATACTTAGGTTATCTGCCTTAAATACTGAAATAGTATTTTAATTTACATCCAAGTCATAAGGGAAGAATACTTACAACGATAGAAGTAATTGAAACCATCACATAATCCGAAAATCAAAAAACAAAAAACAAAACTAACAAGCCTAAGAAAAGAGAAAAAAAAAAAAAAAAGAAACAAAAAACAAAAAACAAAAAACAAAAAACAAAAACAAAAAAAAACACGGATGTGTTGGTATGGGGTGATCCTATAAATATATATACATACATCATAATTATTGGTTTGTAATAGTAAAATCTGGCCTATGAGGCGTGATATATTTAACCCAGTTTTCCCAATATGATGTAAATTTCTCCAGCTTGTGGTTAACAGAAGCTGTTATCTTTTCCATGTTATAAATTTCCATTGTGATTTCCATCCATGTACTTATGTTTGGGCTCTCTGGGGATAACCATTTTCTGGTGATATTCTTTTTACAGGCCACCAATAAAATATTTATTAAATGTTTATCATATTTAGGCCATTCCTGAGGTATATATCCAAAGAACATAGTCTTACTCTCGAGAGGTATTTCACGTTTAAAGATATCCTGTAAGGCATTATGTATTTCTCTCCAATAATCCCTCAAGATTGAGCAGTCCCAGAAAATATGGTAATGATTTGCACTTTGATTTCCACAGTTCCTCCAACAAGCAGGGGGGTTATCATCATAATGAGACTTCTGAGAAGGTGTTATAAAGTATCTAATTAGGCACTTCCAGCCAAATTCCCTCCACTTTTGTGAGCTGGTACACATCCACTGATATCTCCATATTGCCGTCCATTCTTCCTCTAATATTTTTATCCCTCCTTCCTTCTCCCATTTTGTTCTAATATATGAAGTCGAATGTGGTTTCAAATCCATTAGACCCTTATAGAGACATGATACAATTCTATCAATAGTTTCTGAGTTATAGCTTTTTATAAACAGTTCCATCAAGCGTGTGTTTATCATTGTTACGTTTCTCATCTTCGTGTCGGCATAGTGCCTTAACTGCAGATATCGATAGAAGTCTTCTTTTTCTAATGAAAATGTTTTTCTAAGCATGTCAAAGCTGAACAATTTTCCATCCTTCATTATACTGCACAGGGCTGTTATGCCCTTACCTGTCCAGTCCTTGAATCTAGAATCCAGTTCATTAGGTTTGAACTCTGAGTCGTAAGCACACCATTTAAGAACTGTAATATTGGTCTCGAGTTTATATTCCTTTATAATAGTTCTCCATGTTTTAAGGGTCCTTTTCACCCACATGTTATCAGTATTTTTTATATAGGTTTGTAAGTTATTGTCAGCTAGAGTTGCCTGAATAGGTATAGACAGCATTTGTTCCTCAATGGTTTTCCATTGGGCAGTGTATGATTGGTTACACCAGCATATTATTGCTCTCATCTGCGCTGCAAAATAATAATATCTGAGGTCAGGGAGGCCCCATCCTCCCTTTTGCTTAGCCAGCTGTAGTGTTTTAAGGCGAACCCTTGGTCTTTTACCTTGCCATATATATCTAGATAACATTTTATCCCACTCATTAAATTGACTTTGGTTAATCTCTATTGGTAGGGTTTGAAATAGATACAAAAATCTTGGCAATACATTCATTTTAATAGAATCAATTCTTGAATTAAAACTAAAGAAAGGAATTAAATTCCATCTTACTATATCTTCCTTTATTTTTTTGTATAAGGGTAGGTAGTTCTGTTCGAATAGTTTTGTAAGGTCTTTCGGTAAATTTATGCCTAAATATTTAAAACACTCCGTTTGCCATACCAGAGAGTAGCTACATTTTATTTCTTCTGGTGGGCTGTAGTTATATGAGAGTAGCTGGGTTTTACCTATATTAATTTTATAGCCTGATAATTGGCCGTATTGTTCAAATGACTGCATCAGCTTGGGTAAAGAATATGTTGGGTGTCCAAGGTAAATCAAAATGTCATCCGCGTAGCAAGCCAGTTTATATTGTGTCCCTTTGATAAAAATTCCCTTAATGTCCATATTTTGCCTGATGGATTGAGCTAGTGGTTCCAAGTATAGTGCAAAAAGTAACGGTGACCATGCACAGCCCTGTCTAGTGCCCCTTTTTAGGGTAAAACTGTTGGATAGGCATCCATTAATTTTGATCCTGGCTGTAGGATTATCATATAATGCTTGTATCGTTTTAATAATCATATCATGAAAGCCAAATTTATATAGTACCCTGTAGAGGAACTTCCAATTGACAGAGTCAAAGGCTTTTTCAGCGTCTACACTCATCACAATTGCTTTGATTTTGTGTTTTTGTATATGGTCCATAATGTGTAGTGTCTTTCGTATATTGTCCTGTGTTTGGCGTTGATGTATGAAACCTGTTTGATCATTACATATCAGTGTTGGTAGGAACTCTTCTAGCCATTTGGCCATGATAGATGTGAAAAGTTTATAGTCCACGTTAAGAACAGAGATTGGCCTGAAAGATCCACATTCCATTTTATCTTTGCCTTCTTTTGGTATAACTGAAATAATTGCCTCCTTCCAACTGGGGGGCATTTGTGCCTTTTTCAAAACCCAATTCAATGTAGGCAGTAAGACAGGTATCAGTTCCTTTTTAAATTCTTTATACCACTCTGCCGTGTAACCATCTGGTCCTGGTGATTTACTTAATTTAAGCCTATTAATTGCAGCTTTTAATTCTTCCTCAGTTATATTCATTGTCATTGCTTGATTTTGTTCTTCATCTAGAGTGGGTAAGTCTAGAGAGTTCAGAAAGCTATCCATCTGAGCTTCAGTCCCGCCCGGGGCTTCAGAGTATAGGGTTTTATAAAATCTTTCAAAGGCTTCCTGTATTTCATTTAATTTATTTTTTATCACTTTTGTACTTGGGTCCCTAATTTTATAAATTGTATTTTCCGCTATCTTTTTTTTCAATTTCCACGCCAATATTTTGGTAGAT
This sequence comes from Rhamphochromis sp. 'chilingali', assembly GCF_963969265.1. NCBI lineage: Eukaryota > Metazoa > Chordata > Actinopteri > Cichliformes > Cichlidae > Rhamphochromis > Rhamphochromis sp. 'chilingali'. The sequence goes on along the minus strand of NC_137931.1, from coordinate 8,498,470 downwards.
TTAATGCCACTTTCATATTGTCTCTGTTTCAAAAACATTAAATCTTTCTTGATTTCTTGTGTGGCTATATTGTTAATTTCGTTCCTAATGTTTTTGATGTCCCTTAATATATCCTGTGTTAAGTCCCTTTTATGTCTTCTTTCTAATTCCTTTAGTTTCTTACTCAACTCTTCTAATTTTCTATTCTTATCTTTTTTCCTAAATGAAGCTATTGCTATAATTTTCCCTCTTAGTACCGCCTTCAGAGTATCCCATAGTATGGGAGGTGGTACTTCTCCGGTATCATTGAACTCTAAAAAGAGACTAATTTCTGATTTAATTTGTGCCTTGAAAGGTGAATCATTCAATAGACTTGAGTTCAATTTCCATGTATTATTTTTTAACCGTAAGTTAAAATCAATGGATAAATATATTGGTGCATGGTCACTTATATCTATCGTTCCAATTCCACAAGTATATATTTTATCCTTATCTTTACCAAATGTTATAAAATAATCTATCCTTGTATAAAGAGAGTGTGTGGCAGAGTAGTAAGTATAGTCCTTTCTATTAGGAAAAAGGTCTCGCCATATGTCCATTAATCCTACCTCCTCAAAAAGTGCATTCACTTTGATATATGGAGATTTCATATCGTATGTTTTCTTGCTAGACGAGTCTAATTTTGGCTGCAGGTGTATATTTAAATCCCCTCCACAGATCAAAAGGCTGTTACCATAATATTAATAATCCTTTGGAAGAAGCTAATATCACTCTTTGGTGGGGCATAAACATTTAAGAGGGTGATCAAATTCCCATCTATTTTCCCTTTTACTAGAATAAATCTGCCCTCTTTATCACCCATTTCAGATACTTTTTCAAAGTTTAATTTGCTTGAAATAAGGATTGCAACTCCTCTCCTATGTCCTGATTTGTATGAAGAAAAAAACAGATTAGTAAAACCCATTCTCTATGTAATTACTTTTCAGTGACTAACCAATTACCATTTTCAGGTATTTTAAGCACAAAAATCTATTATAAATACAAAAACTTTTCAAAATCTTGTTTGTGTGTTATACATAACCCTTAGACTGACTATGTATAGTGCTGTGGAAAACTCTTGAGCCTCACCTTATTTATATGTATTTTGGTTCCAAGAAGCCGGACTGTGTTAGCATTTTTAATAGTTCTTTAGACTTTCTGACTGTTTTACATTCAGAACTTTTCTGAACTTTCTCAACTGCATTTCTGAACTTTTCATTGCTGCTTTTCTACTCATTTTCAGTCAAGCTTTTGTACCTGATCATTTCATTTTCTTTTGGCAAGTGGCAAAATGATAACAAAGTATTGGAAGCAAAATATAAATGCGGTGTGGCTCAAGGCCTGAGAGAAGTCAGGTCCTTAAAAAACACGAACAAAGTCAACCAAAGACCTGACACAGGACCTGAGAGGTTCAGTTGATCATCCACTGTTCACTGAAGCCTCATCAAAAATGGTCTCAGTCGAAGGGTGGCTGTCAAGAAGCCATTCTTGAAGGGAAACGGGGAGAAAAGGCTGAGGTATAAAAAATTACACAAGAACTTCACTGAAAATCATTGGCAAGTAATGAATCCAAATTTAAAAGTTTTGGCTCTTCGGTATATGCAGAAGAGGTCAGAAAAGGGTACAACAGTGAGTTACTACAGCCATCTGTAAAACACATGAATTGATTGATTGAAAAAAAGGCAAGAAAGTAATATTAGATTTTGATCCAACATGAAGTATCATCTGGAAGGTATCTGATTGGCAGCAGCTTCATTATTGACATTATTGAAGCAGTGTGGGATCATCTTGATTTGAGAACAGAACAAAAGGCAACAACATCCAAAGAAGAGCTTTGAATGTCCTGCAAGAAACCTGGAGAACTATTCCTGAAGACGGCATAAAGACAAGACAAGAAAGCTAAGAGAGTTCAGTCTGTGTTGAAGAATAAAGGTGGTCATACCCAATATATTGACTTTCCAGGTCATCAGAATTATACAAACTCTGTATTTCTAATTTTTTGAACAGAGTGTAAAGAAACAAGAGGTGGCTCAAGACTTTCGCACAGTACTGTATGTGTGTCATAACCAGTGTTGGTCAAGTTACTTGAAAAAAGTAATCAGTAACTAATTACTGATTACTTCCCCCAAAAAGTAATCCTGTTAATTTACTGATTACTTATTTTCAAAAGTAATTAACTACTTAGTTACTTAGTTACTTTTTAAAAACACGATTTACAACCTGAATAGGTGATAAAGCGATAGATCTTTCAGCCCAATTCTACTTTTTCTGCATAATCCATCATACAAAATGTAATCAAATGGAAAAGTATCTTTTTAAAACTTGTTTTATTAGTTTTAATCTTCTAACTTTATGCATCAAGCAAAAATGTAATTACATGCAACATTCTCTGACTGGAAGAAATTTGTTTAGTATTTAAACCTATTTTCTGCACATTCCAGCACATAAAATATATTTTTTGTGTGTGTTTACACTCAGTCTTTCAAATAGATGCAAGTAAAACACAGCAGAAAATAAATAAAGTCAAAGACTAGCGGTCCTGTTGCTCTATTTTCACCTGTAAAGCAGGAGTTGGGTAGGCGGAGGTTTACCCTGGTGCAGGTGTGCCGCAGCGGTCAGTGGAAGAATCCGCGAGTTTCTCTGTGAGTTTCCCATTATGTCGCACTCGGTGCTTGCTTGGAAGTTTAGGGGTTTTTCGCTGTAAAAAGAAGTTTTCTTCCCACACACAATGGACACTAATGTTTTTGTCACTTTTTATGGAATCAAACTTAAAGTAAGGTCAGTACTTCCACGCTTTAAACGCTGCACGCTCATACTCTCTCCCATACTCGATATATGATCCACTGTTGATCTGCACACAGCTGTTGTCACGACCGTCGCACTCACTTACGTCACTGTCATGAGACATTCTCGCAAAAAAATCTCGGTTTTAGTAACGCAGTAACGCAGCGTTCCTACGGGGTAATCTAATTACCGTTTTTGCAATAGTAATCCCTTACTTTACTCGTTACCTGAAAAAAGTAATCAGATTACAGTAACGCGGTACTGCCCATCTCTGGTCATAACTAGGGATGGGTACCGGTGTCCAACGGTAGTAACCAGACCGAAAAGCAGCGCACATTTCGGTGCTTTATTTCGGTGCTTTTTTTTCCTGAGCTGTGATACACTTTAGATTCTAGCCAATCATTTTACGTTTCCCAGGATAGTAGGCGGGGCCAGGTACGTACGTTCAGTTAGAGCAGAGCTACAGATTAAAAATGTCCAAGGCGAAGCGGTCAAAAGTCTGGTTGTACTTCACAGCAAAATATGCAAACTCAGCAGCAACAAGTGCTTTAAGCTGATACTGTGATACTGTCAAAGGAGGTAACACCTCGAATCCGATGAAACACCTGGCGACGCATAGCGTTTTTTTTTAAAAGCCGAGAAATGCGCCGTATTTGATAGCTTGCTGCGAGACCTCACACTGTGCACGTTGGGTGGGTTGCCAGTTATCGGACCCGGAGCAACATCCCCCAAAAACCCGAAGAATAGAGTCCTGGCCCCTAGCCCTGCCAGTGTAGCAGAAATGATGAGGATATTGATGCAGCAGCAGCCGTTCTTCTCTGCGTGAGTCGCTTAATGTTGTTCAGTGTAATTTACGTTGAGTAGGCTAACCACGTTATTACATTAATGCATGTAAGGTGAACTAGCAAACATCATCATAGCTACATGCGGCTGTCCTCTTGTTTGATGGCAGATACTCCCTTCACCCTGGACAAAAAGGCTAAAATGACCAAAGAAAAAGTGGGAAACAGTTAAACATGAGAGGTTTTTGGACAAAGTTTGTGTTTTTTTTCCATTGTTTAAGCACTGCTTCCAGCCAAGAGTGATACCATATATGCCCCATAGCTGCAGAAAAGGCTAACATTGTTATCTTTTTACAAAAAAAAAAAAAACCCAGCTGAACATGAGAGGTTTTTGGACAAAGTTTGTGTTCTCCATTCTTTAAGCACCGGTTCGAGCACCGTTTAAGCACCGGCACCGTTTCAAAAGTACCGATTTGGCACCGGTATTGGATAAAACCTAAACGATACCCATCCCTAGTCATAACAGCTCCAGACATACTGTATAATATTTTTACCTTGTTTGGCTTGACAAATCACAATGAACAGCATTGGAAGAGGCTCTTTCTGGTTTGCCAGTTGAATAGCTTTATAGTCTTATTACAGAACATCAGATTGTCTGATCCAGTGCTGCAGAATTATTTTCAGGAAATCATTTTAAAAGCATGAAACCTTGTAGATTCCTCACATTTATCTTATTGTATGCCCTGCTAGCTTCATGAACAGTGCTTCCCTGTATCAGTTCGGTTTTTAATAAAGAATAATCAGTGTTTTGTACAACTTTTCACTGCAAATATAAAATGTCTCCAAATATTTGTCAGAGTTTGGATTTGATATTGCAGAATCAAGCCAACTGCATCAAACTGACTGTAACTAGTTAACTGTCATCTCTACTCAACCTACTAAGACATTTTGAGATTTAGGGTAAGCGGGTTGATCAGCTATGAAGCTGTCAGCAAGCTAGACGCAGGTTCACATGTTAACCCCACCTGCCTTCCTCCATCAGCCTCCATCGCTAAGCATCTTCACCCAAAGTGCTCTCTGCACACAAACGCACGCCTCGCCGTTGGTGAAACAGCAAGGCGTCTTTGCATGCTTAGTTTGGATTTTTCTAGCTTTCTTCCAACTCTTGCTTTCCCACTACCACTTCTCCTTCCTCTCTGACTCACCTTCAACTCCTCCCCTCTGGGATATTTTAGGCCAGGTGGCCTGCAGCATCACCTCCTCCTGTCTTCCTTCCTCTCCCACCTCCCACTCTTATCCTTATCATCAAATGAATAACACATATCTGAAGCTGGTGGCCCCTGCTGAGGAAACAGGTGAGCGATGAGTACAGGCTTTGCTAATTAACAGTCAAATCTGTTTTTTAGTTTGCATGTGATCAGTCACACGTGATCTGTGTGCGCACAGTTTCTCATCTTCGGCATTGCAGATGTCTACCATCAGCCCGCATCAGATTCAAGCAGAGGTTTCATTATTGCAAAGCTCTCAGTGTGTAACATATATGGCCATTGTGAGTAATTATGTGGAGTGTCCTTCTTTTTCAGAGCGTTCACCGGAGAGTGAATTCACTCCAGCTATTCCCAATGCCTGCAGTTATGTGATTTATGTGATTTCCCCTGAATGTATTGTCCCATCCTGTGAGCCCTCTCATATTCAATTGTTTTGATGGATCTTCTAAAACAACACCTTTTTCAATAAGGAAATATACCCTTATTATATTCTGTTCCTGCAGGGTTGTTATATTGGTATTTTTCAACAAGTACCCTTGGAGAGTATGGCAGTGTCATTTCTTTAGAGCTCTTTTTTCTCCCCCCTCTCTCGAATGGTTTATTTTATTTTTCACTGCTTTCAGAGATCACCATTTCAGCTCGGGGACTCTCCCGGAGCATCTAGCTTATTTTTAACAAGCAGCATCTTCTTTCAGATAGGAGATTTATCTTCTGCACCTCAAAAATATCCATCATAACAAGTGGCTGCAACTCGACAAGGAACGCCGAGGTTCAGCTACTTTTCAAACTGCATATTAAGAATGAGCGAGTCACCATCTGATCTGCGCGATATGATTTGTCGGCGGCAGAAGTTGCGGGTGCACGACTGCCTGTGTGATGCTTTCCATCAATAAAACGTATAGGACTTTACTATGTGATATTAATGAACAAAGTCAGAGGCGAAAGCCGGACATGAAAACATGAAAGCACAGCGAGGGGGTGATGTGCTGAAGAACATCGATCGGCCGATAAGAACAGGAACACCTGTCAGCTAAGAACAGTAATTTGAAGCCACAGTGAGAACACCATCGCCACAATTTGATAGGTGAGGAGTCGAAAACACGGTGCTGAGGTGTATTTGTAATTGGACAGAGTAGCAACAAAACCATGGCTGCATCCTGCCTTGTTTACAGGCACATGTTAGGAGTGCAGTATTACTGAGAGGCTTCTATGTTAAAACTCCCAAATATATAGCACAAATAAACAGATTTGCAGAAGGGTGCAGTTAACAACAACTCAATGCCTACCTCAGTTCAGGTACTCACAGATACTGTTAGCTATTTTTATTGAGGCTTAGCGATTGTATTACAAGGGGCATTACTAACTATACAGACAGCTTTAGGTTGTCATTATCTGCTAAGCTTTGGAGTTAGAGTTAGACTAGACCCTGGCCAGTAGAGGTTAGGCTAACCCTAAGTCGAAACTAATTTAATTCGTCAAACTGGACCTCAATGTCATGGTTGTGGTCTTTGTACAATTATCTGATGCATAGCATGCCATTAATTATACTAAAAGCCCATTCAAGAACCAGTTTTGGCGCGTAATAGTCTGTTCCTTATAACTAATTCGCTGATATCCGTATCTGGATGGATGCATTGGGGCGGCTCAGGGTGTCTCGGTCAAGGACATTTCGACCTGCGGATTAGGCGAGCTGGGGATCAAGCCACCTACTTTCCAATTAGTAGCAATCCCACAACTACACTGGTCATTTAAATGATTACTGTAGAGAGCCGCAAAAGAGAGGTAGAATTTGGCATCATCGTGGTCTCAGTAGAAAACTGACTCCTTAAATTCTACCAACTCATGTTATTCAAAGATGTCTTTACTAATATATCCACTCCCTGCAATACTTTTTGTCATTTCTAATTTTGCAGTCCAGATCGATTTGTACAACTTGTCAGTCCTTGTCACTTTTTGTAAAGCTGATTGCGATAAAGTTCATTGTATTGTAGTTCAGAAATTGTCCACTTTTGCTCATCAATCTGTCAAATAGCCCGTCGTAAACAAAATAAAACGATTTTGAACCTACAAATTCATCCAGTTACTGCTTATCCACTTCAGGCCATTATGAGATAAACTGGATAAGCGTGCAGTGTGTCCTAGCTGCTATTGGCTGAGAGATGGGGCACACGCTGCACAGGTCTATCTAAAGGTTCCTGCTCTGTTATTGAAACTACAGTTTTTGATTGAAGACAGAAGCAGATATCTTTTGTTAGAAAGTCTCAATTCACAGTTTTGTAATTCTATAAAATAATGCCACTTAATTTTCATAAAGTTGCAAATTGTGGCTGTGAAGATCAATTGTTCTAATATATTAGTCACAGTTCGTTGTTTTCCTCTTGTTGCGGTTAAACATAATCGTCAGTAAGTGCATCCATCCTGACTCTGCTCTATTTAACCTGCAGCCCTGAGCCAGATGTTTCAGGGCAACAGCTGCTAAGTCCTCCCGTTAAAATAAAAAATCATTTTGCCTGAACTATATAATCTGACTCCCACACAACAACATCACAGGCAACGCACCGTCTTCACTCCCGCTGAGCACCGTACACTATATCTGACGAGTCACATTTTGTACTGTCAGCGCTTTTCGTGAAATCTCTGTGATGAAGGAAAATTGTAGCAGTTTTTTTTGTTCTTTTGTGTGGTGATGGAAACACCTTTCCTTCAGTTGAGCTCACAGTAAGAATTTACAGTAGCCTTTTCTAGTCTATTAACCTGTTTATTCATCCATGAAAATGAAAACTACACAATAAAACCTACCAAGTACTTGATGACAGCCAATGAAATTCCCACACGCTGGACACTTAATTAGATTCACCTTGTTAGTACTGGGTTGGTTTTGGTTATGCTTAAGAAACCAGTTAAATATTGGAGCTTCGTGACATGGTGTGTTGTCTTGCTGGAAGCAGCCATCAGAAGGTGGTCATAAAGGGACGGACATGGTCAGCAACAACACTTATGTAGTCTATGGGATTTAAATGAGTCCAAAGTGTGCCAAGGAAATATGCTCCACACCATTACACCACCAGCAGTAACTGGAACAGTTTTCATTTGTTGTTTATACCGAATTCTGACCCTACCCTCCTAACACCGCAAATGAAATCAACTCCTCAGACCAGTTAATGTTCTATTGTCTAACTTTGGTGAGCCCATGTGAATTATAGCGTTTATTTTCTGTTAATCTCTGGCTCTCTTTCACAGCATGTCTTTTATCCTGTCTTCCTTCTCTCACCCCAAAATGTTGCAGTAGATGGCTCCGCCCCTCCCTGAGCCCGGTTCTGCTGGAGGTTTCTTCCTGTTAAAAGGGAGTTTTCCCTTCCCACTGTCGCCAAAGGGCTTGCTCATAGGAGGTCATTAGATTTTGGGGTTTTTCCCTGTATGTATTATTCTAGGGTCTACTTTACAGTATAAAGCGCCTTGAGGTAACTGTTGTTGTGATTTGGTGCTGTATAAATAAAATTGATTGCCACCTGATGTGGCCATCTGCTGCTGTAGCCCACCTGCTTTAACATTCAATATTATTGTGCAATCACCTCAACTTCTACAGTTTGTTGTGACCAAGTCTACATCTCTAAGTGCGTTTAGTTGCTGCCATGTGATTGGCTGATTAGATATTTGCTTTGAGCAGTTCTACCTAGCAAGGTGGCCAATGTGCAATAAGTACTGTTTAAGTCCAGCAGTTTACAAGCAAATACTGTTTTCATGTTTGATATCATTTACTAGCATAAACAATTTTTGACAAAGTGACTTAGGGAGACTTCTCTCTCATGGTTGTCTAGAATCTCGCACCATGCATGCCATCTGCCCTGAGGTAGTCAGTTACCTTTTCAAAGCTTTAACAGCCGCTGACAACTGCTGACAAATTTATTCTCCTTCCCAGTGCTGCAGAGTTCCCTTCGGCTTCAGTCCAGTTTGAAGACGTTCTTGCCAACCTATCCAACACTTTAAATTCCATCAGTCTGCACTTTAATGACATATCTGCTAATGTATCAGTGTCAGCTGAGCTGGTTCACACATTGATTTTGAAATGTCAGATTCTGTTTAAAAAAAGGACATACTTTGACGCTCGGCCTGCTGCTGTCATCTTTTAATATAGCGATGATTTGGCAGTAAGTAAATCATTTAATGTCATTAATCTATTAAGTTATAAAAAGTCCTTCAATTTGATTTAGTAGTCAAATGGCCAATTTAGCATTTACGCAGCCGCTCTTATCATGGTAGCATCATAGTGTTGGCAGCTTGTCAAGTGGCGGGTTAAAAATAAAAACTGTCCAGCAACTTCTATCATTACCAAAAATGTGTGCAGGTAATAATAATTATTAAAACTCAGCATAATTCACAATAATTAAAATATCTTAATGCATAAATACATTAGCATTTCATTACCCTACTGTCTTTTGAAGTCAGCGATTGTTATTGACATTAAAAATGCCTCCATGCACCATCTTTGCATCAGTCTAGTTGTGTCTGATCTGAAGAAACCTGAGAGGAAACATGAGAGGCTTCGAGCTTACGATAAAGACTCCAAGATAGCGAAGCTTTTTTTCTTCTTCTTTTCTACATGTGTGACTAACAAGATTTTCCTCTCAAGTTGCTTTTTCATTTATTTTCTCATGTGGAACTCGCGCTGCATCTTTTCTTTAACGATCTCAAGCTAACAAACAAACACACACACAGATGCACACACATACACGCTTCTCCTCTTAATCTATGTCTGCTGAAGTGGTCTTTAATGAGGTGTGAACAGAGGACCACAACCCTCTCCCTTCCTCCCTCCTCCTCTCCCACTATTTCATCTTCCCTCTCTCTCATCACTGAGAGTGACTACAACAGACAGACAGAGCTACAAAGACATAGAGCGAGCGACGCATGGACGGGTGGAGGGAGAAAGGTGATGCTGGAGTTAATGGGAGAGAACGAGGTCTTTTTTTCTGTTTCATTACTTCATCCCTCCATCCATCATCATGTGATCATAGCGAGAGCAGATCACAAGGCCTCTGAGGCATTTTCTTTTTCTTTTTGGTAACCCAACATACCCTATAAATACATGATAATTTGTAGTATATTAGGTAATTACCGGTGGTAATAAGCAAGTAATATGTAGCTAAGTACATAGAATACTACTGGGTACTTTCTAGGAAAATAGGCAACCAATTCTTTAAAAAGAATTATGGATGGTTCTGTTATCCATCAAGCACAACTGTAGTTAACCAAGGTTGATGGCATTTGGCTTGTTCCACAACTCTTGAGGAGCCAAACAAACATATTTGTTTAAAAATCACCTCTTTAAGGTTTATTTTATGAATCTGCTGTGCAAAAGTCTAGTTCATTGGTGTCGAACTCCAGGCGTTGAGGGCCGGTGTCCTGCAGGTTTTAGATATTACCCTGGGTCATCAAATGATTAGTTTATTGCCAGGCCTCTAGAGAACTTCAAGATATGTTGAGGAGGTAATTTAGCCATTTGAATAAGCTGTGTTGGATCAAGGACACATCTAAAACCTGCAGGACACCGGCCCTCGAGGCCTGGAGTTCGACACGTGTGGTCTAGTGCTAACCCTCATTTTTTTTTTGTATTTTGCTAGGTAAATGAGTAATAAGCACAGAGATTTATTGAAGCAATTCTAAGGAGCTTGAAAGTCAATATTTGATGTGACCACCTTTATTCTTCAACACAGTCTAAACGCTCTTTGGCAAGTTTTCTTGTCATTTCTTTAAGTAGTCTTCAGAAATAGTTCTCCAGGTTTCTTGAAGGACATTCAAAGATCTTCTCTAGATGTTCGACTCCCTTTTCTTTTGTTCTCCATCAAGATGATCCCGCACTGCTTCAATAATGTTGAGGTCTGAGCTCTGGGGAGGCCGATCCATGACTGACAGTGTTCACTGTGTGGTTTTCATATGTTTTTACTACATTGTCATGCTGAAAAAGTTTTTACCTAAGATACACTTTGCATGGTGGATACCAATCTGTTGGTACCTTTCTGGGTTTATTATTAAATCAATTTTGACAGGATCTCCGACACCACTGGCTGAAATGGAGCCCAGAATCATAACAACCTGACCTCCTTTATACATATTGATCATGATTTTAACCAAACATCCATGAGACCTGTTGCTGCTGATTGTCAGTCCAGTGCTTGTGTAATTTGTCCTGAACTCTTTCTGCCTGATGTCCTCGCTTCTAATCAGACTATTTCTAATTAGATTTTGGTAAACAGTAGATGGATCAACTCAGATAAATTTCTCAGGTCCGTGTCAGTTCTTTGTTAGATTTTATTTTTTTTTTACTTCAGACAGAGATTTTTAGTCCTGTCATTTCATCTTTTATCCTCCATTTGTCCAGTTTCCTCTAATTATACAAGGACACTGTGTGCCATGCAGACATGTTTTCAAGTGATAGCTCTTTGGGAATCCAGTTGTTGGTGTGAAAATATTATTTTAAGTCTGTCAAACTGTGTTATTTTTGGTTTTTTTCATAGATTCATCTAAAGAAACAAGAAGATATGATGTGTTATGTGTAGATGGTTGTTCATTCCTTAAGTTAAGTTTATTTTTTATGCTTAAATAACCCATAAGTCAGTGTGCAGTTGTTTAACAAACAAACAAAAACATTTCTCTGGTTCTCTGGACCTTCAGAATGCCTGTTGCTCAAGACCACTTTTAAAATATGAAGTCTCCTCTTTGGCTTAAGACTTGCATAGTACTGTAATGTGAGACAGTTGGATAATATGCTCCAATAAATTACTTATTTTTGTGCAGTTTGTGGCCATATTCTCCCATAAAGGGTATTTCAGGTGTAGTTTTTCTGCACTCACCTGCTTTTTCTACCTCACAAAACACTATAATTTACTTTATATGAACGTGATAAGTCTTTGTATTTAGGGGACTGTAAAAGGAAGGGTTACCCATTTTCTCCTCAGCTAATGCCAGCATCAAGCTTTTTAGTGTCGATGTGTGCACGGATGGCTGTGTGCGACTGTGTGTAATGTGCTTATAATATATCTGTGTTTGTGTGCAGGGAAACAGGTCAGCCTGGATGTGTTTCTAGCCCCCCGGTGAAAAGCCTGCCCACTCCCACTCATAATAACCCACCACAGAATTATGGTTTTGTATTTGAAGACCAGCCAGCTTCACTAATGCATCTCAACTTTGTGTGTCTGTGTGTGAATGCGCGTTTGCATGCCTTCCAGCATGTTGGGATCCCACTGACGAACAGCATATCAGTAGCAGCGTGCCCTTGATTTCAGTGAAGGGCAGTATTTCTACTACAGTTAAAGAGCCTTCTCCTACTTTGTTAACTTTAGCTTCGAAATGGTTCCGCTTTTGCCAAGAATCAACCCCGTGTTCTCTGAGCTTGTTAAAAATTACATCGGCACTTTGATTGCCTTCCAGGTTTGGGATTTCACCTTGAACTCGTTCGGTGCAAACAGCAAATCAAAACTAGCCTTCACATTTGAATTTAAGCATGACTTTTCTGCGTTTAAAAAAAAAAGAAAAAAAGTCAAACCACTTAAGTGCAAGTTGAGTGAGTGAACAACGTGTCATGCCCCTTTAACTGAGACTGAGTGGACTAATCCTGTTTGCCCAGTAATCATGAAGTTCAAAGCTGCAAAGGTCAAAGGAAACTTCCTCGGCTAAAAAGTAGTGAAATGGTAAAATTACATACAAAATGAAAGTGTTAATAAGTCTGTAATCTGGCATATCTCGTTTCCCTTCCTTAAAAATGGCTTCTTGACAGCCACCCTTCCACTGAAACCATTTCCGATGAGGCTTCAGTGAACAGTAGATCAAATGAAGGTGTATCTCTCAGGTCCTGCGTCAGGTCTTTGCTGGATCTTATTTCTGAAGGATGTTACTTTCAGACACTGTTCATCTCTTGTAGATAATTTTATAGGCCTCTAACCTTTTGGGTTTTTTATTAAGGATATACTGCATGCTGTCAAAATGTGTTGTCTTTTGCATTTTTCATAGATTCAGATAAAGAAATGGAAAAAGTTGTATCTGTCGACACACGCTGGTTTATCTTTGAGTTAGGTACTGTTTGTATTCATGAATGATTCAGTGTTAAGTGACTTTGAAACCAAACAAAGAACAACAATATTCCTCTGAAAATGGTCAGGTGCAAGGAAGAGAAGCCAGTGTCCAAAAAAAGTTTCCTCGAGACCATCTGAATTCCTTGGAAACCAAATGTAAAGAAAAGAGTGGTGGCCAAGGTGCACAATACTGTACAGTAATATTCGAAGATTGATATGATCTTTCAAATAAAATCAAGTTTTGAGTTTGGTCCCTAGTTAGAAAACCCCAAGTCAGTATATACGCAGATATTTCCAGAAGTATGTAGACCTTGAGAATATTTGAACAAACATATTCAGAAGCTAATTGGCTGTAGAGAGCACATTTTCTTGACTTTAAAATAATGATTAGAAATTAATTCTCGCACTTTTTTTGCTGTGTACAGCTGTATGAACGCCACAGGGCAAACATTTTTGGTATTCCTGGTGCTGGTGCCAGCAGGACTCTTAAAGCTTTCAGATTTTTCCAACCCTGTGCTACATTTTCAATTTTCGCATCCTGGCAATCGATTGTGTAACTTCAGTAGCTATCATGGTTTCCTACCTCCAGGTGTTACTGGAGGCAGTAGCGAGGATTGCTTCTCCATAATGCAAAGCTCGGCCAATGAAATTTCCAGCAGCTGAAAAGAAGAAGTGCTTGCAATATTAATTTGACACAAAATTGCTCATGCAGCAGCGCAACAGAACAGGTCTTTGGGTTTGATTGGATCTTATAGATTTGAGTAATTATGACAAAGTATTGTTTTGGTTTTAATATACAAACTACAGTGTACAACTGAAGTTACACAACAAATGCACCTTACAGTAACAGCATATGCAGTGAGCTGTGGCTCCATGTTTGATGTTTGTATCCTCGGCTCAGTTCTCTTTTCATGTTTCTATAAATACATTCCTATGCACCATCTCCTCTCCTCAGAATCAGCATTGTCTTACAGAAGACAAACCATCGGAGTGGAAAAAACTCACTTCTCTTTTCATGTCATAATGAAACAAAATAATCTAAGCATATTTCATCAAGAAAAAGGTAATTAAGGTAATGAGGTTTTTTTAATTTTTTTATACAGCATTGAAATATGCCTGGCACAGGCATAATTTGCTGCGGACCTTTTTTTTTTTACAGTAATTAATGACCTCCGAGGCATTTTCCTGCTTTCATATTGCTACTCATTGCATGAGCGTTTCTTTTTTTTAAGGCCACAGTATGGTTTTGTCGGTCAGTTGTTGTGACATTGGAACTCTTATTCCTTTTTTTCCTTCTAAAATGATGCTTTCAAAATGTTTTTCTCCCGAGAGTCCAGCCATCCTCTTCAGATTAAATCGACTATATAAAAAATAAAATGAGTCAATCAAGTCATTTTTGCTTTTTCGTTGAAAGTGCACACTTTACTGGGCAAGAACATCTACTATCCTTGTAGATGCTTTTCTAAGTAGTGTATTTATTTTCTAGAGCTGAAAAACCTCTTAGGGAGGAGGCAGGGATGGATGAATAGGGCAACAAGTTATGAGGCTTCAGCACAGGAGACATTTTATAACCAACCCAACTTAACCCGATAAACTCGGTGAGGCGTCAGTCACTACAGGCTTAGAGGATCAGTTAGTGACCCACAATATCTGGTCACCAGGGGAAAATGTTTATTGCCAACCTTTCGGCAAGTGGTTACTGGAGCTTGCTAGTATTGGTTACGTGAAATCGATGAAAGATGGTGCTGCATCACAAACTGTGTTATGATTACTTAGGTCATGAGGAGATGGCTACAATCAATAATAGTTTGCATGGAAGACACTTGCCTCTGACACCTGAGCGGTAGTGAAATTTAAAAAAGAGCGGCAAACACTAGAGAATGTTTTCCTTCAAAAAGAAAAGTCGTCCTACCCTGAAAAGGGCAACTTTTGCTTTGAAGGCAAATTGTCTCGGTTTCCACTTCCTAACTAGTTGGCCAGTGTTGGCAGACAAGTTGGAGTCTTCTATACATACTGTGGCGACAGCGGCAATCTACTAGTGACCAAAGCAATAAGATATTTTTGCAGTATCTCATAATATTTTTCATCCAGCCACTGTCTGCAACCTCCAGCAACCACTCATCAACTTGTCAGGGAATACATATTTTTCCGTAACAGCTGCGGGGTCTCTGGGCCTGTGTTAGTAAGGCCTAAACAAACAAATCCATAGATGTGGCAGAACAGGAGGCAACATTTTGTAATTATTTGAGTGACCTTTGTAACTTTCACTGCAACTGTAAATCTGCATATTGTCTGCTGACATTTTATATTATTGTGCACATGTTCACTATTAGAAATAATGGCTTACGTAATAGCATGAATCATCACAGAACATTATCTCTTTTTTGGTCATTATAAGCCACTTATTCTATTCTGCTTCACCAAGCTACTACACTACACAGCCACCTAGAGTTTGGGGTCAATGACTTCCTAATTCCTTTTTATTGATGTAATAGTTTGAGACAAAAAAAAAAAAACAATCATTGTGCAGGTGCTGGACAGTGACCAATCCAAAATCTAAAACTTTAAATCCAGACTTTGGTCATGCAGACAGAAGCTATCCAAACTAGGTTAGCATGTGGTAGAAAATAAAACTGACAGAGTCTTTCATGAAGAAAAAATGGAAAAGAAATGGAAACTAGGAAGAGAAAAGAATCACTAGGACCACAAGAGATTGCTGTAAAGGTTAACATTAGGAGATTATAGATGATCTGGTAATAGTAAAGTCATTAACTGAACACATGTAGTAAATTAGAGGAAAAACAAACAAATGGAGAAAGTAGATGTGAGTGTTATAGAAAATGTCAAAATCATGACATTTGATAGTGTTAGCATATACAGCGAGGCTGCGTAGCACAGACCTGTTAATTAGTCCAAAGTAACAGAAATTAAGTAGTTAAACCTCACTCACCAAAACCAGAGTGCAGACTTATTCAAGGGTCAGTTTGTTCACATAAAATTCATGTTATTTGTCAGATTACACAGAAAAACACGTAGTGACGCAGACAGCTGCCAGCTACAGCCCCTGTGTCAGGGTCAATCTAACGTTAAGCCTTAATAAAATTAAAATCTGTTACTTAATAACAGAATAAGGCAGAAATTACAAATAAGTACTTCATAGTGACAGCCAAAGGAGGAATGCGCTACCACTGTGGATGCTAATTAGCAACAACTGTTGACCACAAGCTCCTTAAAATAAAGTGTAAGCACTATTTGTTACAAAGCTATAGATACTAATAAGAAACTTCCATGTACCAAGTGATATAAGTACCAGTTACATCACCTGCTAAAATGGGTGATGTAAAACTATCCTTTTCTTGAAAAACGAGCCAAATACTTCGACCAAAATAGTATAATTTTTATAATGTGTTTTACTGGCCTCGTCAAGACAGAATCTTGCCTGCAGCATCAGTGAGAAATCATTTTCAAAGGGTTTTGAGTTGCATCATAAAGCTCCCAGCTGCTATTTGCTGCTCTACACAGAGGCCAAATGAAGATCTGAGTGCCCACGAAGGATCGGTTGTTGGGATAACACATTTTATGATACCATCTCGCGTTGTGCTGAATTATATTACGTGGGATTTCAGCTCAGTTTAAATTTCCAAAAAACTCGCCTCCATCTTGTCGATCGACTCTCTAAACCCAGGCTCATTTTCCCCAGGTTCACCTCAACGATCGCTGCTGCAGTCAAACCGCAACTCATTTGTATGGAAAAAGAAAAAAAAGCCTCAACCCTCCGAGTATTTCCAAGCGTGCAAAGATAGAAAACCTCTCCGATGCCACTTTGAAGACTAGAACCAATTAGGGAATCATTATAATGAGGAGCCTCTAAGTGCACGCCTTTTGTTACTCAGCAGCTGTCTAATTGGAGTTGGTGCATTTCGAAGGGAGTTGGGACCGAAGGCTGTTCTCGTGTCAAATGTGATAGGCTTTTAAATCAGCAACGTGCTCGTGGCTGACATATTGATCATTTATATCTCATTGCTGGTCTCGGGCGGTTTTGTTTTTCTTAGGTTAATTTTAATATTACCGCTGTTGCTGTACTGTAAGCATTTGTGAAACTCCCGTGTTGCAGTCATTATGAGCTGTACACAGCTGAAAGGACAGCATCTCTTCCTGCAGCTCTCGACCTTCCCGTGCCCACTGCAGCTGCAAATGTTTTTGTTTTGTTTTTTTACCTGACATTACACTGTGTTTTTGGAAATGGTTGAGTAGCTGCACAGCCCCTGTATATACAAAACAGCTTGTAATGTATTCCGTGTTGGCACCGTATCGTGACTTACTCAAAGAATGAGTGGCATTAGTACTGAAGTAGCTTCTGCTTTGAAAGCATGCACACTGATATTTAAAGCTTTGACTGGGTAATTCATCCTTCTTCTCCTTCTTCTTCTGTCCACTATTTAAATATATATATTTCCATGTGTTTGCTCCCATTTAAAGGACGCTTTTATTGTGGTCTTTAATGAATAAATCATACTCCCACAGTCCACCGAGGAGAAAAGATGTGGAATTTAATGCGCTCTCTCTTTCTTTCTGTTTGTGTTTTCACAGCTCCCCTGACAGACAAGCCGCCAAAAATCCTTTTCCCTTCAGAGAGCCAAATGAGCATCATAGAAATGGCAATAGGTAAGAAATCTCGTTTCATTCCCTACAGTGATCGCTTGTTTTATGAGGATACAGTGTCGCACTAGCTTGCGCTACACAATGGCATTGCTTCAGATTTCTAGATTAACCAGTTGGCGCTTCAAAGTAGGTCCTGTTCTACTTTACTTTAGCTTTGGTTTTTTGGAGTGATGTGCTTATTTTGTCCATGTAGGATGAAAGTTTTAGAGTCAGATATTATTAGGTAACAACCCCAATGGTAGTTTCTTAATTTGTAGTGTAATACTTGGTAAATGTCGCCTTGCTGTTGCTGGGGATATTCTGCTCTTCCTCTATGAATATGCACCACATTGTTTCTCTTGGATACAATATTTTTTATTGAGGAGTTACTTCTACGTATTACCACTTTGCTTTTGCTCTGTTCTTTTTTCTTCAGTATCTATCAGGCAATTAATGTTAAATATAATTAGCTTTTTTCATGTTCTACATTAAGGTTTTGAGTTGGCAGTATGATCATAGCTGATAAAATAGTTGTTAAGTTTGTTGTTATTGACCGCCACTGTTTTTGTCTAGTTGCTCTTACAGACCATAACACATTTCTGCCTGTTAAATTAACGCTGTCCGTTATCATTTCAGATGGGCAGGACTGCCTAGCTCCAACAATAATGTTAACACTAGCCATAGCTGCTAGCCCCTATCCTGATCATGACTTGCCAGAGAGCTAATAGTTAAATGGTAATGTTAACACCAGCTTGGTCAATATTAATGATAACAGTTTCGTCGTTGCTGAAACAGGAGATTTACAGGCCCCTAGAAATTTCTCACAAAGACAGGGGTGTCGGTCTTTAAGTTGCTTTAGCAAGTTTGTTCTGCTGCTGTTCAAGAGTTCAGCTGCTGGTGGTGGGAGGGGCTAGGGATAAGAGGGACTGTGTGCCTGTCTGTCTGTAGCTGCTGTGTGAAGTCGTGTGTCTGCAGGAGGAGGAGGGAAAGATGTCATTGTTGGTATAAACAGCTTTGCAAATGAATATCTAATTTTTAGTACCAATTATTATTATCTTAGTAAAAATCCCACTCTGTATAATTGCCTCCTATATTACCCATGGTATCAGGAAAGTGCCCTCTTGTTTTCAGAATTGTGGTATAGAAAGCTACTGGAAATATCAGTTCTGGTGACATCCCTACCAAGCACTGTTCAATATGCAATATTTCAATTAGGTCTTTTTACTTTCCTGGCCCTTTTGTGAATGGACCTTGAGTTTTTATCAGGAAGGATAGAAGATAGAAAAGGATGAGTCATTTATCACATCTGTATATGAAAAAGAAAGTGATTCACTTGGTATAAAAGCCGTGTCCGCTGTGTTTCTTTCTCCTCCAATCCTATGCCTTTTCATTGTATTCACACTCATCACATCTATCTTGGTTATTTTGTGCAACACTGATGCAGCTTGTGTTTGTTCATCTTTAATGAGTCAGTACATAATCTCTCTTCGTATCATCTTCAGTGTATTATGTTAGCAGCACTCCAAGTGATTGCCTCCAATTCTGCCTCATGTGGCCGCCTCGGTACCTTTCGTTCGCCTTACCAGCTTTGGATGCAAGGGGGGCTCATGGGAAAATTCCCGCTTTGTGCCTTATTGGGCAAAAGCTCGGCTGTTGGTGGAAGAGAAAATGGGTCACGATGGAGGCTTCCTTTGAAGTAAATTTGTCATGGGCGATGAACAAAACGGTCTCGCAGAGGTAAAACGTGGCAATGGGAAAATAGGTGCAAGTCATTGTAGCCTTAAATTGATGATGGATAAAAGTCTCCCTGGTTTTCTTCATCTGATTAAGTTTTCTTAGTGGATAATGATGGTTTGCAAAATCCATTACCTGATAGCTTTGAGAACAGGCAATAAAGGTAGAAAAGATATGTTTTTACTAAACTGTACTTTTACTGTATTTTTCATCAAAAGAATATTTTGAGCCCTTCATTTTCACTGCTAATTGTACCAGGCTGCATTTAAAGGGCACCTATTATGCACATTTTTGAGCACATGCCTGTAATAAAGTAGCATTGCATTATTCAGAATTATCTATCTTTTTTATTATCTGTACAGCAATTCATGTTTAAGCTCCATGAACTATCCCTTTAAGGTAACTCTCTTCTGATTGGCTGCCCCTCATAAAAGATGGTTTGTGGGTGTGGCTTCCGTTCCGTGTCTGTGCCATATTAGGCATGTATGCGCTCAGTGATGTCATACAGAGCCAAAAGTGGAATAAACAGTATGAAATTTGAGCTTTTGGCTTATATAATAATAATAATAATAATAATAATGGATGCATTTATATAGCGCTTTTCGGGGCCCTCAAAGCGCTTTACAATTCCTCTCACATTCACACACTGGTGGAGGCAAGCTACAGTTTAGCCACATCGGCAACCTTCCGGTTACAAGACAAACTGCCAACTCTTTGAGCCATGATCGCCCCACATATATATTACTTATTCATACTCTGACTTCATGATTTGAATCTTTCCATGTTTCATATGAGAATCCTGCCACTGTAACAGCATGAAAGATCCCCTTTAAATTTTAACTGGTTAAGGATTAGCCAGAATTCTGTAGGGTTTTTTTAATGCTCCTCACCCACCTCTGCACCCTTTGATATTCTACACAGAGTCAGCAGCACTGTGTACATAATATATGAACACCTATTTGATTCTCTGCCAGTACAAGCTCCTATCACTTCTTCTCAGTGTTGGCCTAGTGCGCTTTTATCATCCACAGAGAGCCCAGTCAAACCCAGCATATCCTTTCAGGGTTTATGGCAGCTCGGGTGGAATTTTATTTATTTATTTTTATTCTTTCTTCCATAAAATATAGAAGAACAAATGGCTTCAGCTGACAGTTAATTAGGCAGGTGAGACGGGGAGAGCAACGAGAGTGTGAAAAGGCAAATGCGGAGATACACTTTTCAAGCGCTCGCTGCGGAACTCGAGGGAAGAACGGAGAGAGCAGAGGGATCTGTGGAGTGGGGGTCCCAATTAATCAGCATGCACTTTCCGTTCACTTCTCTGTCTCCTAATGGATGTGCTTCCTCAGTTATAACTGATTACATTTAAAATGCTTGATTAAAACATGTTGTGTAAATGCTCTTCTCATGCAGGCCCTCAGTGGGCATGTCTCTCCGCTGCTTTCTCTGTGGGACAGATCAGATACAGTTCGCGTCTGTAATTCAGTCTGACATGTCACTGCACACTGCTTTCACTCTGTCTTGTACACATAATCGACTGGAGTACAGCTAAGCAGACTTACTGCAGGACAAGTGTTTCTACTGTACTGCTAATCTGTACGCTTTGTAAATAGTTTAACAATTTAGGGTTGGGGGGAGGTTCGTTTCCTTTATGCATGAATATGTTTTTGGTAATCTTACTAAATTCGTTCGTTTTTCATCTATGTTCGTAAAGCGGACTCAACCATGGATTGAACCCTAACCAACCAGCTTTTTTGGGCCTTTATTCTGCTGCTGCGTCTTCCAGATTTGATTTGTTATAATCCTATTTTCTATGCAGAGCTAACATGTCACTCCCGGCCTACCTATCCTGACATTTTACTTCAGCTTAGATTGAATTTACGACCACTGTGGCACGCCGCCTGTGATGTTCATTCAGGGAAAACCCAGAAAGATCCCCTGTGATCTTGATTGGCTGTTGAAACTTCAATCCCTTCACCTCAATCCTCGGGATATCACACTTCATCCCCTGCCACTTGACATTATCGCTCGACAGCGAGTTTTCTGAAATTGCAGCAGAGGAAAAAAACCAAACTTTTTTATTTTCTTTTTTATTGAGCCTCCTGTTCAAATTCTACCTAATCTTTCAAGATTAAAAACAAGTGCTTCACTTTAAGAAGCTGTTCTACATCACCAGTCTCTAATATTTTGCAAATCTCAAGAGTTGTTTTCTGTTTCAGTGATTAAATTGATTATTTTGGTGTGTTCGCTTTTTCATCCCAAACTTCTTTGTTTTGGATTTTGTTTGTTTCCCAAAGTGTATTCTGGTAGTCTCTGGGCGGATGGAAGTGAATTTATGGTTTTCAGTTAACAATGTGGGGTAGCGCAACAACAAATTGTGAACACAGGAAAGGGTCAAAGGTCAAGAATACACCCTGGTAAAAGTAGATCCCTGTACTCCATTTAGGATGCTCCAGAAACCAGTTGATATGTCTGCAACATTTTGAATGGCTTTCTCTCTGTGTACAGGACATCTTTTTACACTCTCGGATTGCACTAAATTGTGGCCAAAGGAAGGTAGACGCAACTATTGAGTGGCTTTAGTCTTGGACTGTGTTTTCATTGTTTGGTTTGGCACCATTCATGTGCATTTGCTCAAACTAACATTTTGCAAAACAGGAGCAATTTGCATCTTTTCACGCCCACTTGTGTTTTTTTCCACTGACCTTACAAGCCATCATGCCACATCTAGCATTTGCTTCCCATTCTGTCTGAACACACTTTTACTTCCAATTAACAGTACACAAAGCCAGGTCTACAAAGAAATGTTTTCTCACTTTGCTGTGGAAGAACTTGACGAGTCTGCACAAAACACCCACAATGAGCAACCAAACATCACAGCATTGAATTGAAGTACCGATGCCAGGCGTAGGTTCCAGTATAATTAAACCTTCATGTGTGCTTATCTTTTCTTCAATGTAGCATCATTCCACTTTGTGTTTATAGATGTAGAATACGTATAGATGATGAGTGGTAGCCTATTGCAGGTTTTTATTGCTGGTACATGCCCATGCTATGGTGTTTTTTTTTGTCCTGTTTGTACTGACCAGCATTTTTCTGATGTAATATATATACAACTGGAAAAAAAATAGTCCTGGAAATCTATACTGATACAGACGTCAGTCGACGGAAATGAAAATTATCAACCTACAGAGGCCTGAATTCAGACACCCTGAAAATCACAGACGAAAAATGATGCAGCAGGCTAGTTTTTTTTGCCAAACTTTTATTGCAGCTACTCAAAATGGTACATCTAGGCCCCCATGTTCTTGTGTGCATGCCTGACATAAGGGCACGCTCCTTATGAGACAATGGATGGTGTCCTGGGGGATCTCCTCCCAGATCTAGACCAGGGCATCACTGGGCTCCTAGACAGTCAGAGGTGCAAACTGGTTTGGATGGACCAAAAACATAATGTGCCAGAGGTGTTCTGTTAGATGTATGTCAGGCCAGTGTGGGGCCAGTCAATGGTATCAATTCCTTCATCCTAACGGATCTTCCTGCACACTCAATGGGCATTATCAAGCACCAGGAGGGGCCCACTGCACCCGTGTAGGGTCTGGCAATGGATCTAAGGCAACTAACCAACTAATGGCAATCTAGGTCCTGTTGGCTAGCCTCTAGAGATCTGTGCCTCCTCAGACCCACCCCCAAACCAGCCATGCTGAACAGGGATACAGGCAGAATAACGTTCTCCACAGCTTCTCCAGACCAGTGTTGGTCAAGTTACTTGAAAAAAGTAATCAGTAACTAATTACTGATTACTTCCCCCTAAAAGTAATCCTGTTAATTTACTGATTACTTATTTTCAAAAGTAATTAATTACTTAGTTACTTTTTAAAAACACGATTTACAACCTGAATAGGTAATAAAGCGATAGATCTTTCAGCCCAATTCTACTTTTTCTGCATAATCCATCATATAAAATGTAATCAAATGGAAAAGTCTCTTTTTAAAACTTTTATAGTTTTATTAGTTTTAATCTTTTAACTTTATGCATCAAGCAAAAATTTAATTATATGCAACATTCTCTGACTGGAAGAAATGTGTTTAATATTTAAACCTATTTTCTACACATTCCAGCACATAAATTTTTTTTTGTGTGTGTTTACACTCACTCTTTCAAATAGATGCAAGTAAAACACAGCAGAAAATAAATAAAATCAAAGACTAGCGGTCCTTTTGCTCTATTTTCACCTGTAAAGCAGGAGTTGGGTAGGCGGAGGTATACCCTGGTGCAGGTGTGCCGCCACGGTCAGTGGAAGGATACGGCAGTTTCTCTGTGAGTTTCCCATTATGTCGCACTCGGTGCTTGCTTGGAAGTTTAGGGGGTTTTTTTTGCTTTAAAAAGAAGTTTTCTTCCCACACACAATGGACACTAATGTTTTTGTCACTTTTTATGGAATCAAACTTAAAGTAAGGTCAGTACTTCCATGCTTTAAACGCTGCACGCTCATACTCTCTCCCATACTCGATATATGATCCACTGTTGATCTGCACACAGCTGTTGTCACGACCGTTACTCTTACGTCACTGTCATGCGACATTCTCGCAAAAATATCACGGTTTTAGTAACGCAGTAACGCAGCGTTCCTGTGGGAAAGTAAAGGTAATCTAATTACCGTTTTTGCAATAGTAATCCCTTACTTTACTCGTTACTTGAAAAAAGTAATCTGATTACAGTAACGCGTTACAAGTAACGCGTTACTGCCCATCTCTGCTCCAGACCCTTTCTCATCTGTCACATGTGTTCAGGGAAAACCTGCTCCCATTTGTGAAAAGCAGAGGGTGCCAGTGGTGGACCTGCAGTTTCTGGTGTCCTATGGCAAATGCCAGTAAGGCTCCATAATGCTGCACAATGAGCACAGGGCCCACCAGAGGAGGTTAGAAGATCCATGCATTATTCAGAAATCTGATATCAAAAAGAAAGCGATAATCACCTGTTACAGCAAGTACAACCATCCATGTTCTGAATTTTATCGTTCTACAAAGAGTTTTGTTTATATGAGAAAACAATTTAATAGAAACCAGAAGATATGTAGCTAGGCTATACTTGAGGTCTCCACAATCCCAGGTATCACCTCACTACCAGTTATGACACTGACCATAGCTAAATACAAAACAGTCAGAAAAGATGATGAGAGAACAAATGTCAAAAAAAAAAAAGTAAAACCATTCCTGTTTTGGGGGGTCCACCTGTTGTTAATTTCATTAACATCAAAGCAACTGGAACCGATCAACAACCCCCTCTGCTATTTAACTGACAAGATCAATTTCCCAGCAGTTTAACTGACTTGACGCTATATTCTGATTGAAAAGTGTTCCTTTAATTTTTTGAGTAATAGATTTCTAACCACTAATGTGTGCACTGCAAAAGTTAAAACCTTATCACATCATCTCAGAAAGACTGATTGTGAAAATCCATTTGTTTTAGTCTCTATTGCAATCTGCGGGTCTGCACTGCTCTCAGAGGCTGAACTTTCTAATCTATTCATTGGTGTGTACATAATAACAACTTCAACTGGAAATTGGTCCTCAGTCACTCACAGGATGGAGTTACATAGTCCACTGACATAAACAGAGGGTACCTCAGTCAGAACAAAACCATTATTTTCCTGAATTAACTTTTAAGTCAGTAGCCACATCAAATTAGATTTTGTAATCATTTGGTAATGATGAGGTTGGGCTGTTATTCCTGTGCAGGTCAGGTTGCTGTGAGACTCCCATTTCCTCTAAGCTGACTTACCCTCGCATTAAATCTAAAATCTAAACTGAGAGATATAATGAATTTGTGGGTTGTTGCATCCTCTGTCAAAACAAAGCATCATTAGGAAGAAATGATTAACTGCACCTAGCAGCAGACAAAATGTCAACTTTCACCACGCTGGCAGAATGCAGTTGAAAGTCGGAGCTACAGCAGATGCTTTTGAAATGTAAAGTCGTTGCTCGACGATCAGTCTATGATCATGAGTCCTCATCCCATTATTCTAAAACAGGTTTCTTCCTTTAGTTGTATGGATTTGAAATCCTAATGGTGGGCTGTTGGAATCACCTCCCATTGATTAAGGTACCATTTTCAATATTTTAATGATTAGTATTGATGTCTTGGGTTTTCTACTGGTAGTCCACAGTGGAATGAAGGTAAACCATGCAACAGATAGAGAGACATGTGTAGTAGATCATTTTAAAGGTAAATACCAAAGGTCCTAGAGAACGGATGTGAATGCTGAAGGGTCAGGTAGATATAATGATCACCCCAATTTGAAATCTATAAATTATGCTGTGAAATTGACTTTTTTTTAAGACCAGGTTCTCTGAATGCAAAATTAATCTTTTAGGAAATGTGAAGCCTCCAATAAAGATGCATGTGTTATTCCAAAATCTGATATCAAAAAGAGTGCTAAGGACCTGTTACAGAAGGTACAACCATTCCTGTTCTGAATTTAATCCGTCCACAAAGAGTTTTGTTTATATGAACAAGAATTCCTTCCGAACAAGACGACATGTAGCTAGACTCTGCTTGAGGTCTCCCCAAAGGCTGAACAGAAGATGACAACCAGGAGACATTCATGTTATCATGCTCTAAAAAAAAGCAAGATGGCCTAAAGGAAAGGGCATGGGTGTCTGCTGGACCTACACAGAGCCTACAGGGGTCAGTGTCACGATTATGTGAATCAGCCTTAAACCAGCAATCTATCTGAAGGCCAGGAAACGGGTTTCTTTCTTGACCTTTGTAAAAACTTTCCTGGCAGGCTTATGGTCTCAGTTGCTCATCTTGGGTCTGTATTTATGAATCTTGGTCATACAATGCTTCAAAAATGAGGACTATCCCTGGTACGCTCATTGGCTAACGACTTACTAATCACAAGTCGTTTAGCAATGACTGTGATGTTTCTTTTTTTTCTTTTTTTTTTTTTTTGTCCCGTTTGGATCTTTAGCCATCAGAATTGTTGTCTTAAGGCCAAGAAAGATGCCAAGCGGATTTATTTTACCAAGTGGATCATCATGGCCTTGCCATATTGGTCCATTTGATTGACCTTTATTATAATTATGAATTTATTTTATTTTCAGTTCCTACAAACGGGACAGACATGACTGGGGGATTGGACAGGGAGAAAGAATGAAAGAAAGAGAGGGGGAGAAAGAAAACCAAAGGGGAGAAGAGACGGTGAGAAGGGGGGGGGGGGGGGAAGAAAGAAAAAAAAAACCAAACAACAAAAAAACCCCAAAACACCCAGGTCACCTGTATGGAGGAAAAAAAACAGAAGAGAAAGCAAACAACAAAGAGCAACATAATAAAAAAAACCGGCACCATCACAATAAACTAGCTAGCAGTAAATATCAGTAGATACTAAGTAATAAACGATATTGTGCAGCACGCAAGATAGACAGCGCACAATGTGCTTTGAGGCAGCAGCCAAGAAAGCTGTAGTCCGCGTCTGTGAACACCTGTGTGTACACCTGTGTGCACACCTGTGTGGATCAGCATGCTTGCATTCCAAAGGTTTCTCCATGTAACGATCTGCTAGGGAGTGTGGGGAGCCACAGCCCCGTCCTCCAGGGTATGAAGCAGGTATGGAGGAGATCAAAACTCCAGACATCCAGAGTGTGATGTTTCACATCCAGACCCACCCTTGCTGGTCACATCCGTGTTTTTTTTAAACCAAGATTGGGACGGAAATGCCCCGTCTCAAGGTCTCAAAAAGAGATTCGAGAAACCAATGGACGGTGTCAGAAGAGCCCATAGTAGTCCATGTTTGATACTGTCTATGGTCACAGCATGTAAAACAGCTGGGTCATTGGTTTCTTAGAGGACTGCAGAGAAGCATATAAGCTTTGAACGATTTTGGATATCCAGTCTGTCTGCTTAGCCAATTACGTACAAAAACTAACACATGAATTCTGTTAGTCCTTCTCAATTAATCTATCATCTCAGCAAACATTTTCCCTTCAAGATTATGGTTCCAAGAACTAGTTCCAAGTTTTATTTATCATAGCATGATGTTCATTTGGTGAATTATGGTCGAATTAAGAGTGAATTTTTTAAAAAGCATTATTTTATACGGTGGAGCAGCTCAGTGTTGTGTTCAGTACATTCTCAGGTGGGAAAACATCATCCTTGCACTTCTACCTTACACTAGGGTTATCATTTGAGGCAGGAAGTTCTCAACACACCACAAGACACATTTTTAGTTTCACAAAGAAAAAAAAAGTCTCTCTGGCTGTACAACACCTATTCCCAATATCACATACATTCACACTCACGTACACACCAGCCATCCCTCTAAATGTCACGGGCTCGGCAGAACGCTCCATCGATGCCAAAGGTTCAGAGGCCCTGGGATCAATATTACATCATTTCTCTCAATTAGGGCATATTTATTCCCCTCAAGTTATTGTACATCTGTGAGTGATCCTATCTGCATTCCTGGCAAGTCTCCAGATGAGTCGAGGGCCCGGGAGGAGAGGAAGACAGAGTGAGATAAAGATAAAGGGAGAGAGGAGGATAGAGAATGAGAGAGAAATGAAGGTAGGGGGAGTTTGGGCAAAGCATCAGAGGAAGGGGGGAAAAGTGAGCAGGTTCATTTAAGATTCACAGAGGGGATGAAATATGATGGTGTCTTACCTTGGGTTATTACAGATGAAAGTGGTTACAAAACGGCACACTGTCCCAAATGGTTAATATGCCCTGCAGTGTGGAGGTATAAATCTTTACTGTCATATTAGAAAGGGGTGGGGGTCACTGGTGGTGATTGGTAGGGATACTTGGCGGTGGGATGCTCCCATTAGTGTTTTACATAAGTACAGTAATGACAGGGACAGTCACGAGATGATAGGCTCTATCGACCAAAGATGGCTAATTTTCGTCAACAGATCCAGCGGAGCAGCAGTGAGTGCAGCACTGATACCAGCCATGTTTCAGATCATGGCTTGACCTTAGAAGACGAGCTATTTTACCACAGTGACCATGTGCTGCTCTGCTTCTCCTCCCACCCACAACATCATATCTGCCTCAGCAAACAGGAAAAATGGCTCAAGGCGTTTGTCCCCCTTAGCAGAAAATAGCATCACGAACTGGCCAGAGCACTTGAGTATTAAGATATACTGCCTCTTGCCTGTGCCAGCAATACTTTCCATCTCTGGGTAGACCTATTAATCATAAATTGAGCTTTAGCATCTATTTTCTAGACAGTCTGGTTTGATGATGTTTTCTATTTTTATGCTTAATGGCTTAAGTGTTCTTGCATTGCACCTGCATGTAGGTACTCACGAAGGTCAGAAAACCTCTACCTTTGTCAGGCTTGATTATATCAGCAGATAAGAGGCACTGACCCAATGGGACAATCACTGGGTCTCTCATTTCAAGCACATTTTAAAACACAATGTAAAGCAATGCAGGTAAGAAAAAAAAGTCTTGATGAATACTAGAATGTGGTCCTGTTTTAACTTATAACTAATCCGACAGTTGATTTGTTTATTTATGCCACCGTTGCTGCAGTAAATGCAGTTTTAATGACTTTCTTCTGATAGATGAAGGTAGCAAATGTAGATGACGACACACGTATGTGAAATTGATTAAAGATGAAAAGATTTTTCACCCACGGGGGGACGTTTAAGTGCTGTGTAATATCGATCAACAGACTTCAAATGCAGAGTTTCCTGACTTGTAATCAGAGGGGAAAAGTCATTGAATATAAATAGTGAGATTTCCTGTGCTGTTGCAGCATGTGTGATCCCATACGGAAAAGAAATAGTAAAAACTTATATGTGATTACTCATGAAAGTGGCCACTTTCATGAGTAAATCATATAAGGCTTACATGATTTACTCATGAAAGTGGCCACTTTCGCATTACTTTCATACATTGTTTTAGTAAGTATCCAAAACATACAAGTTTCATTATATAATTTTTCAAGGGATCTTATATCTGTTTTCACTCTTGTATGCTTTTCATACAAGTTTCACACAAGACAGATACAAACTTTATAAGATTTATATATATCTTTTCCATATGGGATTCTAGATGCTGCTCTGGAACGAGATGAGATGAATTAGGAAAAGATTTGGTGGAGCAGAACTGGGCTGCTGTTTTGGTGGTTCTGCAAATCCCAACTGATTTTCTATTTCTACTGCCAAAAGGGTTTTTTTATTGCTTTCTTTACTATATAGTAAGGATTGCATTCAGTTATACTCTCTGAATACATGAAAAAATAGGTCTTTTTTTCTCAACATGTTGGTACAAAGTGTCTTTAAGTTAGAAACATCCATGCGACCCGGAAAAATTGGTGGTTGCTCTGTGATTATACTGAATTTTTTTCAGTTTAGGTGACAGATGCAAGGAGTTGCGGCGACCACTGGAAATCTGTCTCCAGACTGTCACAAACTGACTTGGATTGACTGCACTCACTCTCAGGCAGGTTGATAAAGGTCTTCAAATAATTTCTATCTAATGAAATAAATGCAGACAGATTGCCAACACTTTGCAGTCTGAGATCTGTGATGTGTTTCTTTGCTGTAGGGGACTTAGGAATATAACCAGCATAGCCTACAACCATTCGTCAACCAGCTGTCAGAATGGTTGTTTTGCGCCAATGTCATTTTGCAGTTAAATTGCCATCCTGCAGCACTACTTTTGTTGTGGAGAAATTTCTGTTTCAAATCTATGAAGTTTTGGCTAGACTCTGAATATAAGTATTTTGTGTAGTTGGCAAGAGATTTGCAACAGACGGCAACAGATTTGCCTTTTCACTGATTTAGCACAGTTAATTGTCATATTATCACAAACAGATTGCGTATAATTGACCCTACTTAACTCTAAACTGATAGTAGCCTGACTCTAAAGTGAGGTGCAGAACAGGTCTACAACCGCTCGCACTCTAAAATGACTCTACAAAGAGTAGAGTCATTTTAGAAACAACCAGATTGCACGCAGTTGCAATAATTTTGGTCGTGATGTGGTCACCGAGTACTGTTTTCCTTAGTGTCACTTCAATATTAGCCTATTGCCTAAGCAACCACTACCATACCATACCATCATCATTCATTGGTAGGTATGTAACAGTGTGATGGCAAATGGTACATTTTTGCATGCGGTGTCAAGCCAGAAGTGGCATGAAATGATTAGTTATATATATCATGTCATTACTGATTATGTCATCATAAAGCTGATGGTGGAAGAAGATAGTACAGGTCCTGAAGGAGGTAATTTCTTAAACCATGGACAGTTGTGTGCCAGAGAAGTTAAGTTTAGCTAGCAACTTGCTGCTATGTTTGAGGCTACTGTGGTCATAAGAGGTGCCTGGTCAGTGCTGATATTTAGTATATGTGCAACACTCCCAAAACATACGTAGGATTTGATACTCATGGCTCCTTAGGACAAATTGAGATTTCACCCATAGACCAAAGAGGGATGTAGACACTGACTTCTGCCATTGGTTTCTGCTATCCTGAAGTGTGACTAAGAGCATTTTGGCTGCCATCATATAGGCTTTTTTCAAACCTAGCACTGATGAGAAGATGAAAGGGTATGGGCAAAGAGCACCGGTGTCAGATAATGTAGATAATTTTGGATCACATTAGATAAAATAAAATAAAAATTAAGCCTTCTTTTTGTACATTGAAATTATATGTGGTCTTCTAACTGGCGGACACAAAGCAATTCACAATTCGGTGAAGAACTGCAGTTTTTGGCACTTGATTTTTCAGTTCAAGTGGTTTCCCTTTGATCTCATCATAGATTCTGGGCACATTCACAGTGACATTAATCGCAAATCCTTACATTGGTGAATAAAAGTATTTCTTCATCCAATTTCTTTGAGTAGATGATTTCTACAGGAACACCATGATTTATAACCTCAAACCATGGATAAAATGTTCGGGGTTTTTTTTTAAACTGTATTTGTGTTGTTGTTTCATGAAGTAGCATTGATCAAGATCCTTCAAACACTTCTTGGCAAAAAGCTGCACAAAGGACTTAGAAGGTAAAATACTTAGTCAGCAGGTTTATAGGCAAGGTAGCACTGCGGTCATTGGATTAAACTATCAGTATCATGTAACAGCTGTGGTCTTGCTATTCTGGCAGGCATCTTGTTTTGGGGTTATCCCTGGATTTAGTTTTTAGTTAGTCTTCCTCTGACTCGTGTTTCCAGTTCCACAGAGCGTAGACTGACAAAGTGCCGTCGGTACAGTTACCGCCCAGCTGTTGTTCCATCAACAGCTGTGTTCTTCATATCCAAGCTAGAATTTAATTTTCAAAAGCTTCTCCTCCTCCTCTTCCTCCTCCTTGCTGCTGCCTTCTTCATTCTCCTTCCAGTACTATCATGTATCACTAGCTTCAATAGTCAGCCCCATTCAAGCACCAGCAGCGAGCGGCAAGACTCGCTCAGCAACTCGGTGCCCTTCTTATATTTAAACACACCTTTTAGTGTTGCAGTTAAGCGCAGTAATTTTTTTTTTTCTTTTAACAGCCATTAGATTAGCCCTCAGTTTAACCTCGGCACGGCAGCTCACTTTTCTCTCTTGTACTCTGCTATTCAAGAACTTCAATTGCTAG
The DNA here is from genome assembly GCF_963969265.1 of Rhamphochromis sp. 'chilingali'. Taxonomy (NCBI): domain Eukaryota; kingdom Metazoa; phylum Chordata; class Actinopteri; order Cichliformes; family Cichlidae; genus Rhamphochromis; species Rhamphochromis sp. 'chilingali'. The sequence continues at coordinate 8,466,585 of NC_137931.1, read as the reverse complement.
CAGTAGGAGGAGACATTAATTTTCTTTGGTGACTTGAAGAAAAGCGTTTTCCATTAAATTTCTTAGGTTGTTCGAAGCCATTTTTTCTGTAATATTTTACTTCATCCACAGTTTTTGTTGATCTATTTCCCCCCCTCTTTGTCAGCAAAGAAAACCAAAGCCAAAATGCTATCCATGCAAACTCTTCCCTCATCATCATTGCCTCGGCAGTGCATTTGTGTGTGTTGCCTGGTTGAACTAATTGGCCTTGCTGTATTTCCTGCCAAACAGGTGGCCGTATTGGTTTCCTTCTGGCTGCATTTATGTGGCTGTGTGTCCAGGTTGGACAGAGATGACAGCGTCTCCTCTCTGCCCGGAGCGTGACCTTGGTTGGGCGATGCTCTCGCTGCACTCTCTTTGGTCTCACATTGGCCTTTTGGGCCAACTTCTGATTGTGTGCGTGTGTGTGAGAGACAGATAGAAAAAGAGAGAGCATCCTCTGGTGACCAGCCAGAGAGCTACAGGGCCAGGATGGCAATGGCAGCAAACTTTACACAATATATGATGTCATGGCAAAACTGCTCTGAAGCACGTACGCACATGCAGGTGAAGCACAATATTCTTCAGAGCTAATGATGCACACATTCACGCTCACGCACGGAAAGGTCTCACGCTGTCACCTCCGGGGATTTGCATGTGCTAAGCAATCTGATATGGCCAGATTTGTCCTTCTCATACAGTATTCGCCTGCTTTGTGTTGCTCTATTACATCGACAAGTGTGGTCCTCTGTTTGGTCCGTGGGCGGCCCTGCTCTGGGGGAATAAGAATGTGTCAGATGAAATGTTGTGGATATTTGTCTCATAACTGCGATGAGTCAGGCAACACCTTGCTTCTGTACATTGGGTAAAGAAACAATATTTTTTCTTCAGCTGTAGGAGGGATTATGAGATGCTCAGATAGCCCCTGACCTCTGCGCAGACCAGAATAGAATAGAATAAAATAGAACAGAAATTTACACAACAGAGAGTTACTGTCCTCTTACCACAGCGTGTCTAAAGCTTCCCGATATGGAGCATAACAACATTTCTTGGGCGCTTTGTTTTATTAGCAAGTATTGTGTTTCTCCTTTAAAAAGCGTGGGGAATGTGTTGCTATATTTAACCCTGTCCTTATCACCTTTTAACCACATTTGTTTTCGATATCAATATACATTTCCTCATCTTATTAGAATGTTAGTTAAGCTTTTCAGTAGAAATTAATGTGGTTTCCTTTTTTTTCCCTCCCATCCTCCACTAGATTATTCTCTATGATGAGTCATAGCAGTGAGCTGGTAACAGTGTATAAAGGATAGATACACAGCGATTAGAAAAAACGGCCTTTAATTGGTTTTTCTGACAGGGAGAGATGCTTTAGCTAATGAGTTATGCTGTGTTTTGCTATAAAATCCTAATTTGTAGCAATTTTAGAAACAGAGTAGTTACATACTTGTTTTTATTTGCAAAATGTGGCGGGCCTGCCATTGTTGTCATCCATTATCAGAGCTGGTAGGTTTAAAGTTGGCATTTCCCCAAATTGAGTTGAAATGTTAAAACAGCTGTGATGTTACCCTTTAAAACATCTGCCCTTGCAATCCCACTCTGATTGTCATTCAATTTAAAAAAAGGATCTTTGGGGGAAGGATCATTTTAAATCAACCAGTAAAATCTTGTTGGGTTTTTTTGTGTTATGATGGTCAGTTTTGATATTTTTTTGCCATTTTGATTTCATATTATGTCTTATTTCAGACCAGTTGGTCTGCAGTACACATTTCTTGACTTATAAGTACATCTAATACTGTAATAAAAAAAACTATAAAATTGCCCTAATGTAAGTGACCAACCTGGTTACATGGTTAGTTACCTATTTAGTATATTATTAGTAAAACTTTAGATAGTTAATGCTGAATTTGAAAAGAACCGTAACATTAAAAAAACGACAAAACTTCAAAAACAAAAAAATAAGACACTGTTTATGTTGATGTTTCAGTCAATATTTCAGTTATGTTGATATGTCAGTTTCTGATATGCAGTGTTGCTTTGAAAGAGTAATTAATTATAGTTACTAGTTACTTCTTCAAAAAAGTAACCGAGTTAGTAACTGAGTTACAATATTCTAAAAGTAATTAATTACTTGAAAAGTAACTATTGCGTTACTTTAAAAAAAAAAACCCTGGGGTCCAGGGTATAATTGGCCATTTTTAACTACTTTTGATTTTCCCTCCACATTTCACCTTTAAAAACTATTTATTTGCCTTGTTTGGTATCATCCTTTTCAGCACAACCTCACGTGTCTGAATTTATAGTCATGTTCTTATTTTGACATACTGTATTAACACAATTGATCTAAAATCAGACAAAAAACATAAAATCTGAGTATAAAAAGTTATATTTTTTTACTATTTCAACCACAAACATGTTTAATGAATCATATTTCATAACTTTAAATGCAAATATAAATTGTCAATTTTAAAATCATATGCACAAGTTTTGCAAACAACAAAGTTATTTGCTTCCATTTACCTTTTACCTTGATTTTTTTAAATAACCATTTCAAATGATTTACAGAACAATCAGCTGCATTCAATAAGATGCCACACAAATTATTTGTGCCACTGCAAAAAAATAATTTCTGTCCACTATAAAGGAGAACATCACAACCTTATACCTGCAGGTCTGACAGCAGCAGGTGTATCACTCCTGTTTCTACCTGGAGACCGCAGTCGCCTCATTGTTCTGACACACAACACAAAACTATCCACAATACTACACACTAACTACACAAGACAACGCATTAACTAAACACTCCAAACACGCTAAACGTCACAAATCTCTCACATCTCAAAACTCGCTCTCTCTCTTTTTCTGCTGTCTTTCTCTCTCTCTCTCCCTCTCTCTCTCTCTCGCCGTCACTCCTAAAACTTCCCGTTTTTTAGTCATAAGCAGAGAGTGCACGCGTATATATTGTTTATCGTGAATCTGGTTTTATGTGGCCTATCAACACAATTTAAAAACTGGTATATATCACCTTGTTGCTTTGTCTTTAAGTGGTCGTGTGACTGGCTTACCACGACTACTTTACTCTTCCTCAGTCAAACAGCAGCACTCATGCGATTGTTTTGCCCCATTAGCTCCAGGTGTTGTGCTAGACAGTGATCGTGATTACCGTCCGCGGGAGCGCGCGCAGCTGCTTAAAGCTGTAGCGCGCAGATTACTTACGTAGTCAGCTACTTCCGTGCAACTGATATAAGATGCGGTAAACTGAACACAGCTTCAACCGTCTGTTTGCTGAAAAATAGTAACGGACCACATTTTCTTGTTAGTAACTGTAACGGCATTGTAACGATAGGAATAGTAATGGCCGTTAGTAACGCCGTTACTCCCATCACTGCTGATATGTCAGGGTTTTTTTTTTTACGTAATTCGTGATATACAGAAAAAAAGTTTAGTTTGAGCGTTTGAAGTCACAAAATCTGGGCAACCGATTAACACCGATACCAATATTTGGTGATTTTTAATCCAATATTCCAATACATTGACTGATATTTTTTGGCTTTTAAGCACAGAAAACATGAACAGATTTGCTTAATATTTGTTACATGTAGTTATTTATTTAGTTGCTTAAGCTATTCTTGGATCAGTTTGTTACTACAAGCATGCGTTGCCAACATGGGAGTTACAGACTGCCCTCTGGTGGACATACTGACATCAACACTTGCAGCATGGCTAAAGGGTGTTTCTCCTCTCTTTTCTTTAGTTTTTTTAGTTAGATCGGCCTGCCAATAAACCGGAAGGAGTCTGATCTGACCAGTAGAACAGAAGAAGCAGATATCCTTATGAAAATGGAAATATGGCCTTGATCTTGACTTTAAGTGCAGAACCATTAGAAAATTATTGTTTCTGACTCAAACTGTAGGAGTAGCAGAAATCCTTGTTAATAGCGGAGGATCCGGTGGAACAATGAGTGACAGACACCTCCCCATTGCATAAACTAATCTGTGTTTTGGCCGGCTGATATAAAATTTATTTGAAGTAAAAGTACATGTAGGCAGAGGAAATATATTCCATTTAGTTCAACACTGCAATTATTTTATTTTTCCAGTAGAAGTTTGGAAATGACAAGTCACTTACATTTTTGGCATCTCCTAGCTGGCAACAATTGATGTTATTTTTTTCCCCTCTGTGAATGCACAATCTCACCAGATCAGTTCATACAGTAGTGTACATTTGGGACATAGCTTTATGAGTGGGCAGTTACTTTCCCTAGTACTGTGGGTGAGAGCCACGAGCTGCTTCTGCCAGTGTAAAAATCCAGAATCGTTACTTCGCTGTTCAATGTCTTGCTTTTGGAATGTACCAAAATGTTCACAACAATAAAACCAAAGTGCCCAGAAAATGTTTTATTGTCAAAAGATTCCATTTCTTTTCTTGGATGCTAGTGAGAGAAACCACAGCCGATGTGCCAGCTGCCTTGGCAGCACTCGGGTATAATCTCTGAGACTCAGGCTAACCATAGCACACGGGCCTGTCTCTGTTCTTCAGCAGGCATACACACACCAGACTATTCACTCTCCCTGGCAACCGCAAGGCAGATACAAGATATTGAGCATCCTTCCGTGCAATGACATGGTATTGATATTGATTTCAATTATGACAGCCACGTCATTAGACAAAGTGTTTTTTAGAAGACTTGTGCTCCATCGAGTCCGTGGTCCATTAGTTGCCAGATGCTGGTTTAATGAGTTGAAAAGGCATCAGCAAAAGATTCTCTAGGATCTTCTTTTTAATTTATTTATTTTGAGCTTAATTGTCCCTAACTGGACTCATCTGGAGTTTTTCTTCTTCTTTTTTTTTAATAGCTACTGTAAAGTCATGAATTGTACAGAAGGAAGACAAAGACTAACCAATGAGAGTGGCCTTCTAAGCTCCCCTTAAGGCGGTATGGGTAAGATTAGGCAAATAAAACTACTCGCATAAGGTTAGGCAAAAAGGTCGTTGTCGTAGCAACGGTTCCATGGTAATGGCTCCATTTGATTTGCTTGAGTATTTGTTCCCCCTCATGGAGAAAGCTGCCAATGCTCCGTCATGATTGACTGCTTTAAACAGTGCGCCGTAAAGGATTCATTTACATTCCTTGCACCCTGTTTGGCACACTTTGCTGATCAGATCTGTGCTTTTTTATGGAAGGTTCACTTCCTTGCACACAGGCAAACAGAATAGCAATAACACGATACACAAGATAACCAAGGATAGGCATCCAAACAGATACAACTGGAAGACGTTCTGTCTCACTGATACCTCTCTCTTCACTGTTACTGGTTTTTGTTTCATTTTCAATAATCAGACAAATAAAAGACGAGGAGAACACTTCAATTTTTCAGAAATTATCAGTGAGATCCAGTCTGTTGGCTGTGTGCGGTTTTTTGGGGGGCTTGTTGTTTTTTTCTTGACTTGAAACATTTGTTTTTCTTGGTTCAGGTAAAAATATGCCGGTCTTTATCAGCATAAGCACAGATTAAGTATATTTTCTTTAACTGCGTATTTGGCTCCGTGTTCAGCTGTGGAGTATGATCCCTGTGCACCCTCAATTTGACAGATTAAAACTTTGATTTCTTTCAGACTGACAGTGGGGTGGAGTTTGGGTCTTGCTTCAAACTCAGTCCAAACCATGACTCACTGTGCTGCCAAACACAAAAAGCACACATAGGTTTCAGGAGTCTGTGTCTTCCTAACATTTTGTGTGTGGGGGTTTTTTGGGGGGCTTTTTTCTGTCCATCCAAAAAAGATTGCGGTGTTTGCTGTGTGGGGCTGTCAAAGTGCAAAAGTGTTCAGTGCAGTTTTACCAAAAACGCATGAAAGCTGGCGCTTAAACTCCCCAACAAACATCTTGAGTTTAGTTTATTTGGCAAGCAGAGACACAGCTTGGCCGGGCTGTCTTCTTGTGGTCTCGCTTTTGTACAGACAAACATATTATAATTTCAAAGTGGCATCAAATTATCATAAATAAATAAATTCTCCAGGAGAAGCATCACTGGCTGAGGCAAAATTGGGATTGTATTGATGCCGCTGGGGAAATTAATTTTTTTGCATGACATTTATACTTAAATGGAAAGGACCACTTCTAACGCCGAGTCTATTTGCCCAATTGATGATTTGACTGCAGTCACTCGTAGGTAGGGTAGATAAGTGAGGTTTTCCCAGGATAAACTTAATTAGCCCATTTCATGGTAGAAGCAGGTGGCACTGATATTCAGCAGACTATGTTTTTGGATGTGTGAAAGAAAAACAGCACTAACCTATCAACACCAGGCAGCTCCAGAGTCCCCAGGCTGTGGAGTGGGGTGCTGCCAAATTGCAACTGTGTGCGTGTGTCTGTGTGTGTACTTGGGAGAGTATTCTATGAGTTTGCGTAGGTGTGTCTCAGGTGCTCTGTTGTATAAGGTGTGTGTGACTGTGTGTGTGTTGAGAGTGGGGATTGTCCCATTTTAGAAGAGCCACGCTATGACTCATCAACTAATAACAGGGAGAAAGAGTCAGAGGGAACGAACCATGTCTGCTCGACTCTGTGTGTGTCTGTGCTTTCTGTAAGCGTGTGTGTGTGTGTGTGGTGTGTATTTAAAGAAGAATGAGCGGTTGTGAACCATGGGGGGTTTGTGTTAATGCTTTCACTACTGTATCTGATGCGCTTGCAGAAACCTACACTTCTTCTTAAGCTTCCTTTTTAATGCAGCCACTCGTGATTTCCTCTGTCACAGCTGTAAATTGAGTGCATGTGTCACACACTGGCAGGGAACCTGAACAGGGGAGTAATGCATCACTCGTGGCAGTGACGGTTAATGTCGCTGTTAAATTGTACTGTTTTTGAGATTTTCTCAACTGATACATTTTCAAGTTGTGCTTTTACTTCAGAGCTCTAAAACTGATCCATTTTCTGACACTTATCCTGGGGCATCTGACTAGGGTGCCTCCTAGATGCCTAGGAGGCTCTTGCTCGGACCCAGGACCGGCTGAGGAGAGTATATCACTTGGGTCAGGGGTCCCCAACCCCCGGGCCTTGGACCGGTACCGGTCCGTGAGTCGTTTGGTACCGGGCTGCGAGAGTTGAGGCTCAGGTGTGAAATGTATGGTTTTCAGGGTTTTTATCAGTTTTCAGCGTTATTTTGTTAGTGTTTTTATCGTTAACTCGGTTTTCCCGGGTCTTTTCACGTGTGTTATGAATAAATCTTCTTTTTTTCGGTACCGGTACTAGTTTTATTTTGTTGTATTTATCTGCGACACCTTAAAGGCCGGTCCGTGAAAATAATGTCGGGCATAAACTGGTCCGTGGCGCAAAAAAGGTTGGGGACCGCTGACTTAGGTGGCTTGGGAGCAATTCAGTGTCCCCACAGATGAGCTGGAAGAGGTGGCAGAGGTGAGGGAAGTGTTGGTTTCTTAGCTCAGACCCAAACCTGGATACCCAGTAGAAGATGGATATCAGTATAAGCAGAGACACCTTGGCTGCCACTTCCGACTTTTGGTGAGGGACACTGAGGCTTTCCCAAACCAGCCAAGATATCCAATCTCACCAGGGTTTCTCCCAGGTCTCTGCAGGACCTCCCTTTAGTATGACATGCCTGAACCCCCACACCACGGATGCAAAAACAGGAGGCATCTTTATCAAATGGCCAATGTGCAGGAGCAGTTGCACTAATCTGAGTCTGAGAGCCCAGACACCCTGTGGAGAAGCTCATTTCCTTGGCTTGTATCTCATTCTCTCGGTTGCTAACCCACAGCCCATTGCCATATATAAGTGTCAGATTGTAGATCAACTTGAAAATCAGCAGCTTCGCTTCCATGTCATGCTCTCGCTTCATCATGTAAGGCCTGTACAGCATCTGTCAATCTGTCCTCAGAGAATCCAAGATTCCTGAATCTTCCACTTGGAGGCAGTGACTTGATTCCAGCCCATCGTGGAGGCCAGCCCTTATCCTCAAGATCAACGTGGTCTTAAATCTTTTTACTTATTCAGTTTTTGCTTTTTATCTTAACTTTAGGGTTATATGCAGTGCCACAAAGTGCAAATGGACAAAAGAAAAAAGACATAGCTACTAAGATGGGGACTGGGAAGTTTAAAAACAAGCTTGCCACCACAAGAAACCATTTAACTATTCAAACCTGTGAACAGGAATCATGTGAGATCAGAAAAACAATGCTAATGGAGCCCTGCGTGTCTGCTGCTGCTACATCAACAGCTCCTGTTGGGCCACCTGCTAGTAATGTGGACATGACAATAACAGCAGTGAGGGTTTTGTTGGATTGGGCACAAAACAACTCATCTCTTGTGCAAGAGGATACAACAGCAGCATCCATGCAGTCCTCAAGGTCAAGACACCTGTGAGAGAAACAAAACAGCATTTAGACATTGCTACATTTGGTATTAAATGAGAAAAAAGGTGTTAGTTTGCTTTAAAAATGTGCAGCAACACTGTCTAATATGTAAAAGCCTACTTTCTACAGAACCTGACAGTTGGTTATGGCTTTTGCTGTATTGACTTTTTCTTGTCAGACAGGATGTCCACAAGACACATTCTGACGGCTTCTCATGATTGTTGCCATCTGGACTTGGCCTTTACCAGCGTGTGTTAGTGCTCATTTTCCAAAGGTGGGTAATAATGTCAGCTAAACGTCAGTCATGCTGAATAAAATGGCTGGCATTAAAGGAGGAAAGTTTTGCTGCAGTGAAGGCATGACTCTCAATAGCTCGCTGCACACACATCCTTGAAATTAAAACGCCAGACCTATCCGCGAGTGCTATAAAACCGCATGAAAAAAAGTTATCTCTGCAGCAGTTCAGTAGCTGTGAATCATCAGCCTCATGCAAATTTGACACAGGCACAGGATCTCCAATGTTTGGCCTTGGGTGACTGCTAGTTCCATTCATTAATACGATTCGGTTTTAAGCTGGACTTTGGGCACAGCTCAAGGCAGGTTGCATCACAATCAAGGTTACCGTAATATTAACATGCAACTGTAGGGAGGTGAAGTTTTTTAGCGGGTAAAACACCAACCGAGGAGAGATCAATGCAGATCAATGGCAACGCTCCCGCACATGCTCGAGATACGAGGCTATACGAGCCCAAAGGCACGTAGTGTAAACACTGCATCGGATTGGATCGGAGGGTTCTGCGTAATTGAGGCGGCTGCGTTCTAACGCGGTGTGATTGCGTCTTCATAGTTCCGTGTCGTTTTTCGCCGGGGAGCATAATGCAGTGCATCTACAATCATCAAACAGCTGTCAATCTGCCAGCTGGTCTGCTCTCATCCCATGTCTGGTGGAGAGTACCAGTGAATGTTATCCTCTTGGGGCGCTTTGTATCTGTGTGTGTGCACGTGTGTGCGCGCATGAGAAAACTGGGTTAGAGATTGAATCAGAGCACGCACATAGGCCACAAGAAGAGGCACGGGGTCTCCATTTATTGTATATCAGCCATGGGGGTTGGTCTCGTAGTATAATGTAATAGTATTGGTTCAACCCCGTTAACGAGACACATCATTTCCTACTTTTAAGTGCACTTCTCACATATGAGGGGACTGTTGAATTAATGACCAGCTCTTACTGTATATTGCTGTTGCCCCCAGCATCAGAGAAAAGAACTCTGTCTTTACCGGCTAAATGAATAAAGGTGTAGGGTAGGCGAGGTTAGAGCACAGCTCCGAAGGCAAAAGGGTTTCTCACAACGGCAACTTTGTGGCATTTCTGCTTTTCTCCAATCTTTCACTATATACAGTGTGTGCTATAGCTCCACTTTTTACATACATATTAATGAAAGTGCCCCATTTAGTAGACTTGATTTGCATCAGGAAAGTCCCTGTTTTTCATTTCCAGCCCTGCATAACTGAATTTGCATAGATTACCATTAAGATTTCAGCTCCCCTTTGTGTCCATCCTCAGGTAGATTATGACTCCTAAAGAGTGGATGGTGCTGTTTCGACTGACCATCTAGCATAGCTCCCAGGCCTGAGTGGTTTATTCTCCTTTGGGCTATTTTTGGGTCTCATATTTTGGAATGTAAGTTTTGCCTGTCCTACTTACTGCATTCCCCAAAGTGAACTCAAGGCCTTTTTCAGCCTGATCCAGATTTTCCCTCCCCTTCTCCCTCCCTCTCTATCTGCCTCACTCACTATCTCACTCTTTTCCAGTCTCTTCGCAGCCATCTGTTCATGCTTGTGGCATCTCTCTATCTGTCTTCCCTCACTTGCCATATTTCACTCCCTCTCATCTCGGCTCTCCCAACATTTTATCCATTCTCCCTCTATTGTGTAGCTTTCCTTTTGCTGCCGTGCCTGTGTTTGTATCACAGCATTGAAGGACTTTGTGGCTCCTTTCTCACAGGAATTCATAGTTTATATTTTACCCCTTGGTCACATTTCACCATCATTTCATTGACACCAAAAGGACCTGTAGTTCCCTTCGGTGTCACTGTCGCACTCGTAAGTCATTTTTGCCAAGTTAAAAGGATTTGTATGTGTAGTTAACGTCTTGACAGCACTATAAATTACTTGAACCAGCTTCAAGCGTATTTTACAAGAAATGCAAATAGAAAATGGCTTGCAATGATATTGACTATTTTTGAGCCTTATCAACCCCTCGGAGCACTTTACACTACAAGTCATTATTTTCACCCATACATCCACAGAGTGTTTTCTAGAATACCCACGCAGCAACTTCACCATCATCACGCTAGAAGTGGACTGGAGATGCTGCAGATCGAACTACGACCCTCTGATTAGTAGACGGGAAATCGTCAATGATAACAAGGCCAATTACCAGTCTGCGCAAACAACCTGAGGAAGCTGTTAGAGAACAACGTGTTCTATTGACATATTAAGCAAAAATCGACCGAAATTATAGAGCAACTAAAGTGAAGAGACAAACAACAGCTTCTGAACCCAAAGCATAGCACTTCTTGCTTGAGCATGTATGCCCACAAGTGGAACCAGCACAGTGGCACCTTTTAATGATTTCATGGCTGACTGAAGCAGCAGGATGAACGCAGGGCTGTGCCGGAACATGTGTGTGCTCAGAATTTGATCAGTTTACTGGGCAAACATGTACACGTGCCAGAACCAAAAACCTTTTTGCGGATGGAGGCATGAATTCACCTGACTGAGCATGACCAGGCTGAAAGCAGAGAGACTCTACAAGGAGTAAAATATGCTTTCACTGCTTTCTATGAATTGAACACTTCGGGTAGCCATTGATTGCCCCAGTTTCAAGTCAGTATGTGTTTTTAAGGGGTTATGGTTGAGTGCACTGAAGCACGGAGCTTGAACAGTGAACAATATGTGTGACTTCAAGTCTGGACTTCATATATTATGTGATAGTTTCAACAAATCACAAGTTTTTGATACTTAGTTAAACATTTGAGATGAATAATATGTTGGCTTAGTGTGAAATACTTAAATGTAAATTGTTGTTCATTGTGAAATTGAAGACTAAGAGAGTAGTCGCACAGACCCCGGCATAGGGGAGAGGATGCATCAGTAAAGCAGATATGACATTAAGTCAGGTAAAGCATGAAAGAAGGAGTTGTAGGGGGAGGTGGGTTACACAGCAGCTTGCACACAAGTTTTGGTCAGGCTAAAGCCTAAATGTCACAGGCATACATGACATATCGGATTCTTTTTCAATCGTTTTCCCCGCACACAGAGATTTCTCCAGATTCTCAGAATCTTTTGATTTTCTTTAGTTAGGTTCTGTAGATGATGAGAGTCATTGCAATAGTTGCAATTTTACATTGAGGAACATTAATCAAAAACTTTGAACTTTGTTTTTGGTAGACTGGAGAACGTCTGCCCAGCTTTCTTCTGAGAAACTCTGGGTATAAAAAAAAAAGTCATGTTACTGACCTGTTGCCAATTACCTTAATTTGAATTCATTAAATTACTTGCAAACATTTTCCTTCAGCTGTTTCTTAGTACCGTTTACTTTTCTACACTTTTGCTGCCCCCAACTTTTTACAACTGTTTGTCATCAACCCAGATGACAGGCAACATGGACATCCCACGTTTGTGAATGCTCGAAAACAAGGCGGTGTAGGATATTCACGTTGATATTTACTAAAAATCCAGACAAGTTCATATCTCAGTGACCTTGACCTCAAGGTCAGAGGTCGAGTTTTCTGAAAATCTCGTGAATGCGATAACTTGCGACGTAGGATTTCATCAAATTCAAAATGTAGCAGTAAAATGTCTCAGTTTAAGTGTCTGATATGTTTCTCTGTATTATTCGGACTAAAACATGGATTTCTGAGATTTTTTTCTTACACTAATAAGAAAGAATTTTTACATGTATTTGATCAAATGCCTTATCGGCATATTAATTTCTGAATGTGCCGAGTACAACTACACAGGGCTGATATCTCATTTTCAGCTGGACTTGTTTTTTTCTTTTTTCTCAAAGCTGGAAATTTTGACTGACAGGTAAAGGGGATATGCATCAGCGGGTACCTCTGATCAGTGGTGCTGGATGATGTCATCACACATATTAGAACCTACAAACTGCAAAAGCTGTTGCCATGGAGATCCTTTTCTTTCTTTCATTCTTTCTTTTTTTCCAGTAGTGAAACGCGGTCAACGCCTGGAGCAACAAAACGAGTGTGTCAACCTGCATAAAGGGAAAGAGCAGCACAGTACGCAGCTCAAGCATCTTTGGCTTCGTATAGTGTACTGCGCGTGCGTGTGCACTTTAGCTGTAATCGTGCATTCAACCCCTTTTTTTTTCATTAGCTGAGAATTCAGGAACCCAGTTGTGTAATTTCTGCTTTGTGACACAGTTTTAACCCCGAAGATTCTGAAGGCTGTGAAATTTGCCTGTCTGCCAGATGTGTTTGAGTCATGTGGGATCATTTGAGCATCATGTTCTGTAATCTCTGTGCGTTGTGTATGTTGATGCACATGTAGGCGTGTGCCTATATGCACGTGTGCTCATGCGTGCACCTGTGCAACCTAAATTGGGATGATTGACTTATGGATGGTCGTTGCAGTACTCCTCAGAAAGTGTCAGCGAGTGAAGGAGGAGAATCCTTCAGCAGCCGAGAGAGCTGTATCCTTTAAATAATAAAATTCATTCATTCACGGAGAACAAAACTTATCATTTTACTTGAATTCTAGCTTGGACCTTGCTTGCACTTAACCTTCCATTTGCTCCCTTTCCCTGGCTCTTTACCCGGCCTTGCACACTCTTACACTCCTTCTTCTTTTTCTTCCTCCTCCTTTGTTGTTGCCATCTGCAGCAACATTAAGTCTCTTTTGATCAGCAAGGGGTAATCATCAATTAAGTGCAAATGCACATGTGCATACAACTTAATGGACCACACGTCTTCTTTTTTTTTTTTTTTTGCTGCATTTAGACGTGTTGTCTTCTGAAAACGGTTGCTAGTAATTACAGCTCCATTTTGTCACACAGTGTGAAAGATAATGGGGCCCGGTGTTTGTCCTCAACTCTTTGCCGCAATTATAGCCCAATGTTAATCAATTTCACCGCAGAAGCAAACAATGGAGAACAAGCCTCTTATACAACCGAGGTCACCAAACAATAGAGCTGGAGATAAAAGAAACTTAGCCAGGAGTAGTTTGGCACTGCAGCGAGGGAAACACACGGAGCTTTCATGAATAGTTAAATGTACATTTTAACCAGGGTGTGTGTGTGTGTGTGTGTGTGCACTAAAAGGATCCTCTGTTCTGCTTAACAAATAGGCTAAAGCTAATTAACGCTCTGGTATTATTCAAAGATGCAGTGTTCCCACTTACATAACAGGCTGCAAAAGATGTGCCTTATATGTGTGAACATGGCCTCCCTCAGGTGTTTGGAGCCACTGCTTGACCCTGACGTGTCACCCGCACCGTACCCGAGGTCTCCATCACCTTAATGGGCTGTTAAGCATCATTACAGCCTCCATGACTTTAGCTTAAACACAGCCAAGGTTATCGATTCAAGGTGTTTCAGGCGGGTGCGTGCGTCACAGGACACAATGGCAACTGATATAGACAGTAATTGGGGGGGGTAACACATTAATCGAGAGGCAACACAGGATATTCCAGATTAAAGTTTTCCTTTGAAGTTGAATGAAGGCGGTGAATAAATGAGAGGACTTTAAGGAGGCTAATTATGTGTATTGATTCAGATCGATTTGGTCATCAGCGTTATTATGAAACTTACCAGGACCTCTTGGTACATATGCAGGATCTATTTCACGTTGCAAGGTCAAGATTTCCGCTGTCAGTTCCTGGTATGAATGGAAAATCAACCACCCACTTGGGATGAATAGCTCTAGCTATTCCTATATAAAGGAGAAAGAAACGTTCTCATGTTTCCACGCCATCGCACAAAGGCCATTTCGTCCTCTTTGCTTTCTTTGTTTTGTGTGTTTTGGGTTTTATTTTTCATAGATGCATCTGATGCACAGACTTCATCCTCTCTATACTTCGCCTCATGTCATGGCTCACTTGCTATAATGTACAGAACAAACACTCAGTGGCTGTTTCATTAAGATACACCGAGCTCTCCAAAACTGGTGGCAGTGAAAGATCAGCGCAATGATCTTGCTGTGAAACATAAACAGTGACAACCAGTTTACTTTGCAGTAAACTATTTAAGAGATATTGTCTTGGCACACTTTGAGCTCTTTTTGCATCAACTGAACATCATACCTGAGTATTGTTGGTAACTACGTCTGCTATGGTCACTGTGAATCTACGTTTAAATGGATGCTTTCAGTCGAATAGCCTACTCTGGCATAAAGCTCGCTTTACTCAGATGATCCTCAGTTCCAGCACCTTTGGCATGTAGTTGGATGGGAGACTGACATCATGAATCTGGGGCAACCACGAGATATTAGCATATCAACACAACCCGAAATATCATTTTCACACCATTGTTTAATGTCTGTCACAAACAAACTAATGCAGTTCTGAAGGCAGAAGATGGTCAGTCAGTGTCAATGTCAATTTTATTTCTGTAGCACGTTTAAAAGCAACAAAGTTGTCCAAAGTGCTTGACAAGCACAAAACAAAAAACCTGATGGTACTCAAACTGAGCTCAAATTAAAAGCCAACGTAAAGAAGTGAGTTTTTAGACGAGATTAAAAAGACTGTATAGACTCTGAAGTACGAATATCAAGTGGCAAGTTATTCCAGAGTCTAAGGGCTCTGGAATAACTGCAAAGGCCCGATCCCCTCTGTGCTTCAGGTGAGACCTTGGCTGTACTAAGAGCATCTGGCTAGACGATCTCAGTGCTCTTTTGGGGTTATATATGTTGAGGAGTTTGATTAGCGGTGAACAGTGATTTTAAACTACAAGGGGTACATTCAACAAAGACCTTGAAGAGTTGGAGAAAAGTGTCAGTTAACTCATACAGTAAGTCCTGTACACAGATGGCAAGTAATGTTGAAGCAAATACACTTAAAGGGCCGTTTATCAATATGGCAAAAGCTAAAGCTAGCCAGAGCTCAAAGCAATGGCCTCAGTATGAGCAGTGAGAGTTATTTCAGTGACAGAAGATCCTGTAACTTAGGAAGATTGGAATTGTTGAATATTCTTTATGGCTGTGAAAGTTTTGTTTGAATGTGATACAATTAGGCGATCATTTTCAGTCATTGTTAAGTGCAGTGGTCAGTTTCGAATAATTATCTTCTAATGTCTGTTATTATTAATATTTTCCAGGCAAATCAATTTTCATTGCTATAAATCTTGCATACATCAAAGTGCATATGTTAGCAAGACGAAATACTTGTTTCCTTCAATATTTTTTGCTGCTGGAAGGCAAAAAATGAGAAAATTACAATTTCTAAGGTTGTTACTACTGTCAAACTAGCAAACAAAAGTCAAATATTGATTGTTCAACAACTCAGGAATGAAATGTGACAGTGTTCAACATGCTAAATACCCTTTTGTTCTAACAACAGTTATAGAATGTGGCAAAAAAAACCCAACAACCTCTTAAATCATTTTCCCCTTGTTCCGTGTATTTGAATTGAAAGTAGAACTTTCTTTCCATCAAACCTCAACATGAGAAACACTGCTGCCTCTGTGTGGTTCAGAGGCAGCAGTTATGGTGGGCTGTGATAACTCTGTTGACTTATCCGTAGCCACAGGTAAAGAATTTGAAGGACTTTTCTGTCTGGCGTAGTACACCCAAGGACAGAAAACTCCTATTATCCCTGGGTTTAGCAGCAGGGTTATAATCTTGTAGCCCAGGGGGCTATGCTTCCTCCGTGGCTTCCCATTCTAATGCTGTCTACACTTTAGAGCAGCATTACAGTATAACAACACAGTAATTCATCGTGATAGGGGGCAGCCATGCCTGAGGTTGGATAGTGTGTAATTTGATCTTACACTCTGGGCTCTACTTGTGAAGTGAAAGTAAAGATTCCCTCAAATAAAGTCACATTTTGACACTTATCACATCACAAGTGCAATAAGCCAAAAAAATAAATAAATAAATATATTTTTTAACTATCCAGTTCCACCTGATAACTTCTCATTCACCAGTGTTTGTTCAGGTTTGGCAAATCGATGGCAAGACTCTGGTTCTTTCTGGTCCCTTGTATCACCAGCAGAAAGGACGGGACTGTTTCTTTTTGAAAGCTTTTCCTCTGTACTCTTATTATTTCTTATATCCCTTTGAATAGCAAGGCCAAACGTGTGTCATTGATTCTTGAGGCCAGCTTGTACCTGACCATTGAGCCTGTCCTTTCTTTAGCAACTTCTCGATTCACATTCATTGTGATACACTTTCACACCTCAGAGCTGACTTTTACAAGACTTCTACATTGTTTGCCACTGAAAACAGCTCCAATATAGCAGCTGAGGGACATGGCAGGCGGTTAAAAGACCCTGTGCTTGTGGTCCTAAGTGAATACAGTAGATGTTTCGGGCCATTATTATTTCTGAAATCTATACTATGAAAGGCCCAGTGTTTCCACAAGTTCCTTTGTTAAATATTGTATGGAATATCACACTGAATCTTTTGGCTCCTGAATTTGTTTTACTTTTGTCTCCTGGTTGAAGGTCCTCCTCTGTACATTTTTGATTTCCTCTCTCACTTTAAGATATGAAGTGTTTGAAGAAAATCCATATTGATGCGAGCACATTTGACCAAAGCTGTTCACTGTCGGGCACTGGCAAAAGAGAAACTTTAATATCCACCACTGTAGTTGGGGGGAAATGTTGTGAAGTTATGGTCTAAGTAGATTGTTAGTGCTTTAGAAATGTGAAACATCAAAGTGACCTAGTTACTCAGATACCCCCTGTGGTAGGACTCGACTTAAGCGGTCAAAGAAGTGCAGGAGACTGATGCTGTCCAGTGTAGCAAGTGATTTATTCACCATTCTGTGGCCCAAGAATATTTACAAAGAAACAAATAAGAAACTCAACTCTATAATAAACTCAATTCAAATAAACATAACTGAACTTAAATCAACGGAAATTAAGGTCAAACTGCACACAGCTACACTGACCTGAACCCTTCTTCTGAAACACCTGAGTTCGTCTGCTTAAATAGTCCCCTTAATCAAACACTTTCTCCTCTGGACTATTCCATTCAGTAGGTAGGTGAGATGAACATGATTATATTCATCCTCTACTACTCCTCTTGACTGGCAACATAAACTCTGGTGTAATCAATACATATCACAACATTAAATCTATTTCTTTATAAACCCTTTAAAATCAACTTTATTAAATTATAAGAATTCTTCCCCTCCTGCCCTTGGTCTCTTCCTGTGACCTCAGATGAACCCAGAAGGTATAAAGCAGGAAGTAGAACTACATTTCCTCCTTTTGCTTCTGGAAGACAGGTAGGTAAAGGTAAGTTCAAACAATACAAATTAACAGTTGAAATAAATAACATGTTAACTTAACAAACTTGCATGAATTGATTTAAACCAAGATGTTATATTATATAATCTGTAAAAGTGCAGAACATAAACAAACCCGGGATAGTAGATGTTTGCCTATTGCAGATTACATGTGAAATATGGTTAAATCAAAACAAGAATGTTAACTAAGAATGTAGACAAATGGTCTTCTCACCCACTTTGTCACACTCCCCCCCCCCCCCCCCCCCCCTTAAGACCGTTACTCCTCTGAGTCACGGGACAGGAAATCAGCAATGACATTCTTATGTCCAGGTCTATACTGGACCTGGAAACGAAAAGGCTGGAGAGATAAATACCATCTTGTTATCCTGGCATTAGTGTCTTTCTTATTATGAATCCATTGCAAAGCACGATGATCAGTCTCAAGAACAAACTCTTTCCCAACAAGATAATATCGCAAGGTGTCTAGAGCCCATTTAATCGCCAATGCCTCCTTTTCAATGGTCGAATACCTCATTTCCCTTGGAAAAAGTTTTCGACTGATGTACTGGACAGGCAACTGCTGCCCTTCCTCTCCTTGCAGTAAAACAGCTCCCAGACCCACCTCAGAGGCATCTGTTTGTACTGTGAATGGAAGGTTAAAATCTGGACACTGCAAAACAGGTTTCTGACACAAACAGTCTTTCAAATCATTAAATGCATCCTCAGCATCTTTCGTCCACCTGATCCTTGTAGGACTAGATTTTCTTGTCATGTCAGTCAATAAAGCTGCTCTTGAGGAAAAATTTGGAATTAGTCGACGATACCAACCTACTAATCCCAAAAATGATCTCAACCTTTTCTTTGTGTTTGGCAAGAGTGCTGCAGCAACTGCATCCACTTTTCCAACCTGAGGGCGAATGCCTCCACCCCCTATTACATAACCCAGGTACTGCACCTCGGGCTTGGCGATGTGACATTTCTTGGCATTTATGACAAGTCCAGCATTTGCGATACGTCGAAACACATCAGCAAGATGTTTCAGATGATCTTCCCATGTACCACTATAAACAACAATGTCATCAATGTAGGCAGCTGCATATTGTTCTGCACCCTTCACCTTTTCATGTCTTCTCTGTCTCTTGCTCTTTTTTGGTTTAGAACGAGTGCTAGACTCGTCCAATGGGGCATCCTCATTTGCAAAAGGTAATTCATCCCAACCCAAAGCATTAACCTGTAGCTCCTTAGCTTTTGACCTTGTGACCGCTAACAAACTTTCAACGGTTTCAGTCTGACAGGGATGCTTGGCTATTAGCTCTGTGAGTATTGGGAGATCACGGCCCAACACCACTTGATAAGGCAGCGTTTGCAGCACTCCCACTGAAAGAGTGTAACACTGGCCTTCTACTTCAATTGCAACTTCAGCAACTGGGTATGATACCTTATCACCATGAATACAGCACACATCCACTGTTGCTCCTGAAAAGATCACATCCCTGGGAAGACTGTCTTGTCTAACCAGAGAGCGATTACTTCCTGAATCTAACAGAGCTACACAGGGTTTGTCTTCAACAAATACCCCAATTGATGGCTCACGTTGCTGACATTCAATTTCATTTTTGTGATTCTCACTGACTTCAGTTTGTCTAGCAGAACACATGTAATTTTTACTAACAGACATCTTTGTACACTGAGCTTTAAGATGACCTATCTGACCACACAAATGATATGCTTTATTGGTTTTATTTTTTGTCTCAGATCTGGCAGGATCTGAGTTATACCAGTTCTGTCTTGTGTGCTTAACTTTCAAGTGAGGGCCACCACCTAACTTGTTGAATGGCACGTTGGAATTTGACTTAACTGGTGTGAAGTCTTTTGATGGTCGACGAGCTGCTAAGAAAGCTTCAGCCAGTTCTGCTGCTTCCTTGGAAGTCTTTGGGTTACGTTCCTTAACCCACGTCCGAAGATCAGGATTCAAAACCTTGAGAAACTGTTCCATGATGATGGCGTCTCCGATTTGATCCCTTGTCTTTGTTTCAGGATTCATCCACTTGATGTACAACTCCTTTAGGCGGACCTGCAGCTCCCTTGGTGTTTCCTCTGCTCCAAAGGTACTAGAACGAAACCTCATTCGATAGGTGTCAACACTTATTTCATATTTCTGCAAGACAGCACACTTTACTTTTGCATAGTCCATAGTGTCATCAATATCCATGGCTACATAAGCAGAACGTGCTTTGCCAGCTAGCAGTGGTGCTAGGTGAAGAGCCCACTCATCTCGCGGCCACTGGCAAGCATGAGCAATTCTTTCAAAGGTGATTAAATAATGTTCAATGTCCTCACCTTCATTGTAAGGTTGCATTTTTGGCCCCTTCCAGCCTGAATGTCTCACCAGTGTTGAAAGCTGTGCCTCACTGCGTTGATGTGCCGGCTCCAAGTCAAGCCTATTTGATTCTTGTGTGCTGGCAGATGGTTCTGGAGTAGGTGCTCTCGAAGAAGCCGATGTAGATGCTTGTACTTCAAGTAACTGATGCTCTAGATTGCCATGCTGCATCTGCTGTTGAAGCTGGGCAAACTGATGCCGGATTTGCCTCCATCTATCATCCTGGCGCTTGTGCTCTTGCTCCAGTTTAGCATCGCGTTCAGCCTGCTGTTGCATCAGAGTTTGCAAAAGTTTGGACAATTCAGCCACATTCTCTTGTCCAGAAATATGGCCACTTATTGCCCCTTGTTGGTCGCTGCCATCTTGTAAATCATCTGCTTCACATTCTGGAACATGCCCTCTCTTTGCTCGGGTAGACATCTTCTCCACTCCTTAATTGGCCTGGAATCCCACTGCTGCCACCAAATGTGGTAGGACTCGACTTAAGCGGTCAAAGAAGTGCAGGAGACTGATGCTGTCCAGTGTAGCAAGTGATTTATTCACCATTCTGTGGCCCAAGAATATTTACAAAGAAACAAATAAGAAACTCAACTCTATAATAAACTCAATTCAAATAAACATAACTGAACTTAAATCAACGGAAATTAAGGTCAAACTGCACACAGCTACACTGACCTGAACCCTTCTTCTGAAACACCTGAGTTCGTCTGCTTAAATAGTCCCCTTAATCAAACACTTTCTCCTCTGGACTATTCCATTCAGTAGGTAGGTGAGATGAACATGATTATATTCATCCTCTACTACTCCTCTTGACTGGCAACATAAACTCTGGTGTAATCAATACATATCACAACATTAAATCTATTTCTTTATAAACCCTTTAAAATCAACTTTATTAAATTATAAGAATTCTTCCCCTCCTGCCCTTGGTCTCTTCCTGTGACCTCAGATGAACCCAGAAGGTATAAAGCAGGAAGTAGAACTACATTTCCTCCTTTTGCTTCTGGAAGACAGGTAGGTAAAGGTAAGTTCAAACAATACAAATTAACAGTTGAAATAAATAACATGTTAACTTAACAAACTTGCATGAATTGATTTAAACCAAGATGTTATATTATATAATCTGTAAAAGTGCAGAACATAAACAAACCCGGGATAGTAGATGTTTGCCTATTGCAGATTACATGTGAAATATGGTTAAATCAAAACAAGAATGTTAACTAAGAATGTAGACAAATGGTCTTCTCACCCACTTTGTCACACCCCCATTTTTTGACTTCTTCATAAACGCTGCAGCAGCATAGTGGAATTGGACCAAAGTCCTTATTATGTGGCGCAGATAAAAAGAAAATGAATGTATCTGCACAGCAGCTGATTACAGAGTGCTTTCTCAAACAAAAAAGCTGTGCAAAGGGTTCACTGAGTTCCACCAGTTCAATAATTTAGCCTGCACTTGTTGTAATAACTCTCTTTGGAGATGGTGAGCAAACAAAAGCTTTTTCCAATTAACAGAAAATAGGTGTTGCTATAGTCTTGAGAAGGCACTTGTGAGGATAGGAGTTTGTTTGAAAACCTCATATGAGGACACACTGAGGACATTACTTCAGCTGTAAACACATAATGACAGACTACTGTAAACTATCAGCAAAAATGGACAAATTGGGAGACTGTAGTAGAATCGGGAGAACAAATATCCAAAGATATTTATTGCTTACGAGGAATAATTCTGTGCAAGTACGGGTCTCTTTCACTTTTACATATACACAATAAAAGATTCTTCACCCTCATAAACATGAAGCAATACTTTAGAGCAAAGTGCAACAGAAATATCTAAAATCATAGGTTTATTTATTTAAAGCTGCACTCAGTCATTTTTATTTACTAGAAAAAAGAATATTGTACTCAAATATACCTAGATTAGTGTGTAATTATGTCTTCCAACAAATTCATGCATTTTTATAAACTTATAATAAATCAGTTCTAAGTATATATGAGCAGGTTTGCAGTTTTGTTCCCCCACCATGTTTGACTATATCGGCTGGGAAGGACGTCTCCCTTTCGACTAATCGCATTTTAAGTAGGAACTCAGTTGCACTCTGCATTTTACTGGGGTGAAAATTTTACACACTCTATATTTCAAAAATGAATCATTAATGACAATATGCTTTGAAGAAATTTAGGCTTAAATACATAATTGGTACAATAAAGTCAAAGTTAGATGAATGCATTTAGCGGTTTGATAGCTCATGTTAGCTTAACTTACAGTAACTAGAACATTGTGTGGCTGAAACTTATGTATGTTGTTAAAGAAATAAGAGTTTCATATAGCCTTAGTCTAAGTCACTACATTAAAACTACATTTCCAATGTACTGCGAGATGTTAGCTACACCTGTTCAAATGCTTGTTAATGCAAATATTTAATCAGACAATCACATGGCAGCAATTGAGTGCATTTAGGCATGTGGACTGGTCAAGACCATGTCTGCATGGCCAAACTGAGCATCAGAATGGGAAGGAAAGTGAAAATGGTTGTTGGAGCCGTGAAGGCTGGAAAACTCAAGTCGGCACTGTTTAATACCAAGGAAGAACATCTTTGAATGGACACATCAAATGTTCAAGTAGATAAGCTACAGCAGCAGACGACCACACCGGGTGCAACTCCTGTCAGCTAAGAACAGGAAATTGAGGCTGCAAAGGGAAGGAATTCAGATTAAACACCATGAAAGCATGGATTCGTCCTGCCTTATGTCAATGGTTTGGGCTTCTGCTGGTGGTGTAACGGTGTAGAGGACAGCTTCTTGGCACATTCTGAGCCCCATCTACAGTTCAGCATGACTCAATCGTTATAATATAGAGGACTCCTCTGCCATCTGGAGAACAGGAGGACCTATGTAAAATATAGTGGGGATGCACTATGTGGATTACCGCTCAGCTTTCAACACCATAACCTTGGACATACTCACCACCTTCAGATCTCCCCTGCCACCTGCTCCTGGATCAAAGACTCCGTCACCAACCGGCAACAATCAGTCCAACTCGGCTTCCACCTCCTCCCCCACTGTCACTCAGCACCGGATCCCCAGAGGGCTGCATACTCAGCCCCCTACTGAACACCCTGTACACCTGTGACTGCTCACCCAGTGTATGCCAATGACACCAGTGTACAGGGTGTTGGTAGAGAACTTATCCCACTGATGCTCAGAAAATAGCTGAACATCTTTAAAACAAAAAACACTCGTAATGGTCTTCAATAAGTACTGGCAAGCCCACTCCCTCTCATTATAAATGGAGAACGGGTGGAATCTGTTTCTGGGCACCCACATCTCCGCTGATCTCACCTGGACCCACGACACAACCCCCCTGGTAAAGTAGACCCAGCCCTGGCTGCACTTCCTCTGTGTCCCGAGGAAGAATCACCTGGATAAGAAGCTGCAGCTGGCCTTCTGTTACTCCTCAGTGGAGAGCGTGCTCTCCTACTGCCTGGGTTTTTGGTACGCAGGGGCCGAAACTAAGAACAGGAAGGGTGTGCCTTAACCCCACCCCAATAACTCATTGGCTGCTCTCTGTCACCCCTGCAGGCCATTGGCAGCTCCTCCTGTCTCAGGAAAACCAGTGCAATCATCTTCTTGCACCCCGCTGACCCACTTCCCCCTGGTCAGCGCCTCAAGTCAGTCAGTTCCCTCACCTCCAGACTTACAAAGAGCTGGACCATTCGAACTGTTAACAAACACTATCCCCCCACACCTCACCACACCATCACTGCCCACCCACCACACCAATCTGAGCCATGGTAGAGTAACTCTCATTACTCTGGCACTTCACACATGGAAATCAGCATCTTATAAATGCCACAGCCTACCTGAAAATTGTGGCTGCACATAATTGTCCATCCATTTATGATCACAGCGGAGGCTGTCTGAGTACAGTGAGCTTATTCTCTCTGTACTCCACAGATCTGTAGCATGGTCATCTCAGGCACATAGTTCCGTTTGTGAGCACTCCACCCACCTGCTGTTCAAACCATCTAATTGCAAGGTACAGCCAGTCAAATGAAGGTTGGCTTAAAGGAAGGGAGAACTTGGTTAAAACAGCTTATTCCAGCAGTGGAAATGAAAGTTGAATCAAGCAAAGCTGCTCTAGTAGACTGGAAATGAGTATTTTAGATTTTTGATAAAGTAGGTAATCTTTCTAACTTTGCTAAGGGGCGAGGACTGAGGTGTGTTGAGTAGGAAAATATTGGATTTATTGCCGCAAACTCATGGTCCATCAGTTTTTTATGAGAACATATTCAGCCTGACTGTATTTCAGCAGCATTAAAAACTGATCAAGTTCTCATTTAGGGATGCTTTGTCTTGAATACCAACCTCAAGTTCTTCAGTCGAATGTTTATTGGCTGCTTAGGCCACAGCTATAACAGGACTTCTTTTCTTTTTAGAGAAGAGAATCTGAATAATCTTGTCAGCCTGTATGATAGAGCATTTTTGTTATTTTCTTCACAATTTAATACCAGCCTGCGACTTCAATGTCATTGCCAGTGCTTTGCCAGTGTATTCCTCTTTAGCTATGTTTCATTTGAAAATGAAAATCTCTATATCCCTGACTTTTTTTTTTTTTTTTTGCTTTAAGTACCATGAGCGGATACACAATTAAAGGTAACCATCAGCAAAACAAAAATTCACCCCATTGAGTACTAATTGTGTGTTTCTTTTTTTATTTGCCCCATGGCGAATTGAATGAATAGTGCCTGATGAGTGGAGAGGCAGGTGGTGAGGCAAAGGATAAACAAACATTAGTGATTATTGGAAAAATCCACATGAATTGAGAGGACAGGTAAATAGCAAACCATTGCACAGCAGGATGCAGGCCTGCGTCCACTGTTTAATCAGCGTGAACGCCACTGAAAGCTGTCTCGTGTGCTAAGTGAGATGGCAGCTTAGGCTTTTGGTCAGAACTGCTTGGATTTGAATGGACGCGTTACGGCAAATGGGAAACATGATTTTTTATTTTTAGAATTTTCCATTTTTTTCGTCCAAGCCTACTCTAGAGATTTTAACAGCTGCTCGTTGCTTCATTTGAAACATGATCAAATGTTCATGTCGCACTACTCAGCAAATGTTGCTTGGCAAGTGGGCTGCGAGACAAGTGTTTAACTGTTTACCAAAGAGTCGTGTGTTATGCATCCAGCTAAAATTGTTCTAAAGCCAGACATCATTAAATCCTTTAAACTCACCGTGAGCCTTTAAGCGCACTCGTCTGGAACTCTTAGGTCCACTTGTCTGGCTGATAAGACCTTTATGAGTCTATATTTCATGTTTTACCAGAGCACCGTTGAGTGTTAGGGGTAATGCAGGGTGGCATTGATATAGGAGTCTGGTTTACAGAGATTAAAACGCAGCCAAAAAAAATAAAGTTGCACATCAGAAAGCTGATCATTGTAATGCCAATGTTTGCTGGGAGATGTGAGGCAAAGCACAGCAGCAGGTCAGCAGTTACTATAAGGTGGAAGTACTGATGTGAGTGACCGTACTTAAATAAAAGGGCAAATATGGCATCTTAAACTCAGACAAATATAAAACTATTTTACTATTTGCACTGTTCAGGTTCTTAACAACCTTAACATCACCCCGATACAATAGTTAATGAACACTAAACTCGAGTAGATCTCTCTGGAATCAAAACCTGGGTGGCATCAGATAATTTACAGCGACAGCTTATGACAGTCACAGGCATAAAAATTTAGGATTGGGATTGTGGTATCTGTATCTCGTGACTTGTGAAAAAGGTGAAGCTTGGAGTAGTCTGTCTGTGCTTGTCATCAACCCCTTCTTTGATATTTACCCTTTTCCATTAATCTGACAGCATCAAAGGATTTTGGCTTTATAGTTGAATGACACCCAGGCCACTTTCCGTGAAAGATGAGAAAGCGGTTGTACTATGTAACATCTCTTTACATGTAAATATACTGTAACATGGTAAAAGTGGTGTTTAAACATAAAACTCAATTGGTACTAAGGGACCCAAAGTGTGCCAAGAAAATAGCTCTTCTGCTGCTGTAGCACATCTGCTGCAAGGTTTCAACACACCGTGCATTCAGGGACACTCTTCTGCATACCTTAGTTAGAATAAATGATTATTTGACTTACTATTTATTACCTTCCTATCAGGAAGGCATTTTCACCTAAAGAACTCCTAGTCAACGCTATTTTGGTCCATTCTCTGTTAACTCTGAACTAGACCAGAACGTCTGATACCAACAACCATGCCACATTCAGAGTCACTTTCTTCCCCGTTCTGATGCTCAGTTTGAACTTCAGCAGGTCATCTTGGCCATGTCTGCATGCTCCTAATCCTTAGAGTTCCTGCCATGTAATTAATTAATTAGAAATGTATTCTGACAACCAGTTGACTGGTGAATGTATGCTGAATTTAGTTTGGTGGTTAGTTTGGTTGTTCTCTGAATGACAGCTTCATAGTATTACAGAGTGAAATATTGTACAAAATACTTCCCAGTAAAGTCTTAACTGTAACCAAGAACCAAGGCAGTCTGTGACAGGTTAGGTTACCAAGACACACCATAAAAATCTAATTTCTTGAAAACTTGGCAACAGGAATTGAAGTTAGTTTGTTACCTCAAGCTATTTGTAGAAGTCTTTCTTCTTAGTTTTTGGAAATATTTCCATTACAGCTTATGAGATGTGGTCTGTATCCTGATAACTTTTAAAGAATTGTGACTCAAACACTAAGTCCAACACTTTATTTTCTTACTGTTTTCTTACTTGTCATACATTTTTTTAAAAAGGTCACACGGGTATATTTTCTGCTTGCCAGTGAAGCGTCTAGCAAATTTTACTTAAACAGAAGTGGAGAGTGCATATGTTCAGAGCTGTTTAGAGCTAAGACTTTTGTGAACAGCAGGACAGCATGTTTGACATTTTCACTGTAATGATGGGTTATGCTACCGAGTGCACAAAAGAGCGACTTGCTGATTTGTTTATGGCACAAAGACATTCAGCATTTTTCATTTTGGTCTTTGAATGTGAGAGCGCGACAAGGAAAAGACTGAATCCCCACAAGACTTATCTGTCGACCCTTTTAGTCAGGTTTTAAAAAGAGTTTCGTTTGCACGTTGGGACTCACTTGTAATGGACATTTTCCAGCTGCATCTGCAGCAGAAACCTGTGCAAGCGGAGACACTAGACAGAGCTACTAAATTACTCTTGAGATCATATATGTATAATTGTTGTCTATTTTGCATTAGAAATAAAAGGTAAGCATTGGCTCCCATGTGTTGTTATTGACACCTTGTGACACTCGTTAAAATACGTCTTTGGAAAGTGGGAGGATGAGGAGTTTAAGTTTATACTCATCAATCTATGACAGCTAATAAAGACATCATATACGTGCTCTTTGCAACTAAAGTGTGAGAACAGGGCAGGCATACTGTCATGCTGTTTGCTGTATTTATACCGTTTCACACCCACAAACAGCACCCAGCTCTCTGTTCTCCTCTCCTCCTTTTGAGGGAGGATGTGGGCTGAATCTTGACCTTTCGGTGCACACCCCTCCCACATAAACATTCACTCATGCACCAATATGCATGCGCAGCCCTAAGCTTTGGAGCCAGGGGACTCGGAGCAGGCTTTAGCCCTGACTCGATGCCCCCTACTTGAAAGTCAACCTGCGCCGGCCCCAGCGGTACCAGTGTGAGGGATACTCTCGCTGTCGAGAGGCAGATTCTTGTGTCAGCAAGAAGAAGGGACGAGCAATCGTTATCATGTCATTCAGAGAAGTTTTGTTTTCGTTTTTTCAAAAACCGCTGCGTTACATGCAAACTTGCTCGTTATTAGGCTTCCAGTAAAACTTTTTTTTTTTCTCTTTGCAATCACTCAAATCAAGGCACATTTTGCATAAATTGCTAGAACAGTATCATTAGCATGCAAATTATAGGAGAACAAATGTTTTCTGTGCCTTAAAAAGAGCTGTATATACTGTATTTCCTTTGCTGCTTTCCTTTCGGGAGCACTCTTACCTTTGCACTTAACAACTTCACCAGGGGAATACTATTAAGTATATTTTTCACACAACTGTTTTTCCCCAACAAGCTAAACAAATTATCCTTCAGATTTTTTTTTCTTGCCCAAACTTCCAGAGTCTAACTCTCCCTCATTAATTTGGGACTCACCACAGCTGAGAGCAATAATTGCTTTTTAGTATTCTTGGTGCAGTATGCTATGGGCTTCATTTTCCATAAGTAGATAAGACTAACCACTGTGATGGGATCTGCATTATTAATGTTAGTGCTCACTTGATGTTGTGTTCGGGGGTGTGAGCCTGTGCTCCTGTGGAATTCAGTTTATTAACGTTTAAAAATAGGCCACTTCAAATATGCACGCATGTGCAATCATGTATGTCACTTGAGAAAGAAAGGATTAAAAAAATAAAAGGGGGTGCCCGTGTTTGTGTATTTGTTGGTGCGTGTTTGTGTGTTTTGATGAATGGTGGGGTATGTCTTTGTATTTTCTGCTAGGTTGCCTGTTTTGCAGGTTGCTTTGCTCACACGAGGAGCGGCCACTTCACGGCAATGAAAAGCGACAGAGGAGAGAATACTGCTCTCGCCTGTGGCTATGCTTGGCTGGATCTGTGAGGCCCGCGCCTCCCCGCTGACAGAGTCCTTATTTCTGGGAAGATGGGCCCGTAATCGGACTCGTACACTTCACACCCTTTTTCGTGTAATTGGACTCTGGGTCAGAGAGTTAAAAAGAGCTGCCAATCACTGCACTAGGACAGGATGTGGACAGAAAAAAAGTGGGGAAATGGATGGGGGTCTCTTTTTGCTTTGACTGTGATACTGCCAGTCTGGAGATGCTGAATGTGAATAGTTCCTTTTTTTATCACTTTTGATTGCAGCATTAAAAGATTACCCTAGTAACCATGTAGATCAGTGCTTCCCAAACTTTTTCCAGCCACGTACCCCTTGAGACATGTCACCCTCAGCCGCATACCCCCTACTACGAACGACTCTTAATTAGTGTCTATAAATACATTGCAATATCGCATGCATAAAGATAAATACTGCACAGTCGATTATTTCTCACCACCAAATGAATTTATCAATATTTTTTAGTAATGACAGAGTTTTAATAACAAACTTTACTACTTAATACTAGCAGTGTATCAAAGGATTTATTAGAATTCACTTTTTTGTCGAGAGCATAAAGGCCATGAACTTTCATTAAACAGAACTTTATTTAATGTGATGGATGTGCTTGAGCAGAGGCACACAGCTCTTCAATGTTTGGCTCAATTTGGGAAAGGCTGAGTCTTAAATCGTTTTCCACACAAAGTCTTGCTCTGTATTTTGTTTTCATGTTTGTTAAAGCAGAAAATCCCTTTTCGCATAAGTATGTGGTGGCGAAAGGCATCAGAGTCTTGACAGCGCGCTTAGCCAGCGCGGGCTGTTCAGTGCGCAGCCCTATCCAGAAATCCGCCAGGTTCTTTTGAGCGTGTTCAACTTTTAGAGATCCATCTGTGGCGATTTCAATTAGGCTCTCCTGGTCAGACGGTGATAACGAAGTAGGCACGGCGGTGAACGGGTGACGTATCCAATCATTTGAGCCGTCCGTCTCTGGGAAGTATCGGCGTAACTGCACCGCCAGCTCCTCAAGGTGCACGTTACATTCGCGCTTTACACTTTTAGATAGTGTGAGATCATTAGAGCACAGAAAATCATGCAGCACAGGAAAGACTTCAGTGTTGTTTGTATCCAAGCAGTTCTTCCAAAGGTTTAACTTCTTTATCATGGCCTCAACTTTATCTTGAACATTGAATATAGTTGCAGAAACGCCTTGTAATCCGAGATTGAGCTCGTTCAGACGAGAAAATATATCACACAGATAAGCCAGGCAGGTAAGGTACTCTTCATCATGCAAATGTTCAGACAGCTCAAAGGGATGGTTACTGAAGAAAACTTTAAGTTCATCCCTCAACTCAAAGAAACGGGTCAGCACTTTCCCTCTAGATAGCCAGCGAACCTCTGTGTGGAGTAATAATGTCTCATGCTCGCTGCCCATCTCATTGCACAACGCAGTAAATAAGCGGGAGTTCAGCGGCCTGGCTTTCACAAAGTTAACCATTTTTACACTCGTGTCCAAAACATGTTTCAAACGGACAGGTATTCCCTTTGCAGCAAGAGCCTCTCGGTGGATGCTGCAGTGTACCCAGGAGGCATCTGGCGCGACTGCTTGCACACGCGAAACCACACCTCCGTGTCTCCCAGTCATGGCCCGTGCGCCATCAGTACAGATGCCAACACATCTGTCCCACACGAGTCCATGTGTGTTCATGAATGTGTCCAGCTTTTGAAAAATATCTGCGGCAGTTGTCCTTTGTTCCAGCGGTTTACAGAACAGCATGTCCTCCTTGATGGTTCCTTCATGAATGTAGCGCACATATACGAGAAGATGCGCCAGGCCAGCCACATCCGTGGACTCATCTAGCTGTATTGCATAACATTCACTGTGGCGTATGCGCAGAAGTAGCTGCTGTAAAACATTTTCTGACATTGCATTGATGCGCCGTAAGACAGTATTGTTTGATGATGGAATGGACTGTATCGTCTTTTTTGCCTTTTCCCCCAACATTGTCCCTACCATATCTAAAGCAGCAGGGAGAATGAGGTCCTCCACAATAGTGTGGGGTTTGTTGTTTTTAGCCACTCTGTAACTGACCATGTAAGATGCTTGTAGTCTGTTTTTATTCATAAGATCTGGCACCTGAATGCAGGTTTTACTTGTTGAAAGTGATTTTAGCTGTCGCTCAAAATATTCCCTTGGTTTATTTTTCAAATGGGGATGATTTGTCTCTAAATGTCTGCGCAAAAGTGAAGGTTTCATTGAGTTCTGAGACAATACTTTTGCACAAATAACACACTGTGGCCGGGGAAATCCACCAATATTTATACACGTAAACCCCAGCGAAATATAATTGTCATCATATTTGCGCTTCTTTGATGAGGTTGTGTTACAGTCCGTGCTGTCATGCTTTCTCCCACTTTGACGCTCCGCATCAGACACTTCATCACTTTCCACATGGCTGGCTCCAGCTATGCTAGCCACTTGGCTAGTAACCACAGATACATCCCTGCTAGCACTGCTAGCATCCAAATCTGACGAACACATTGTTGTTGAACAATCACCTGTGCGGTCACTGGAAAATGCATCTTCAGATATGAGCTTATTGGTTGTTGTGGCCGGTGTCTCTGTGGTAGGGCCTTTTTTTCTTGTTAACCACTTGTCCATTTTCGCGCTGCACTGAATGCTTGGAGGCAACTTCAACTGTTAGGTGTCAGTCATTTGGGCAAATCACGCCCATGTATTTTGTCAGAGCTATTTTTTTGCTGAACACCAGAGGGTGGTATATAGTCATGTATTTGACAGGCAAAAAAAACTGCATTAGCGCAAATTTCGGCTTTTAAAACTTTTGATCCCCACTCCAACCCCAACCCACGCGTACCCCCTACAGCCACTTGCGTACCCCCGAGGGTACGCGTACGGTAGTTTGGGAACTACTGATGTAGATCAAGCCAAAAACAGATGGGTTATGCCTGAAGCTGTATTTAGATTTGCAAATGTTCTGATAGCTGTTATGGAATATATAGCATAGAGACTTTGGGTGCATTTGTTTAATGTTTAAATTTAATTAAATTATTAAAATACCCCCAAATATGTTTTTCTCGCTTTTTCCACTCAATTAATCAAGAATAACTTTGCATTTTAATCGAATTCCAAATATCAAAAATTCACACTTCACTATTTCATTGACATTAAGGGCTGTGTAAAGACAATCTTACTACCAAAAAGGACAAATCCTTGATTTTGACAGTTTCAAATCTCACGTTTCAGTGACGTGACCCTTAACTTGATACGTTGTTCCACAGACAGAAAAACGAGGATCAATTGGCTTCTTTAATTAGGCTAATCTGAGCAAACTCTTTTACCTCTGCGGCTAATGAAAAATGAGCAGCAGCACGCAGCTGTTTGTGTATGCTAATTGTGGTTGTTGTATCAATGCAACGTTGAGTCTCCTTGCCTGCCTGCACGAGGCGGATGCCTCTGGAGTCCTGTGCAGGAGGGGATCAGCCATACGTTCTACTCTGTCTGGGTATCTAATCACCGTAGCGCAATGATTACAGTGCACTAATTACTGTGGCACATATTTGTTGTTTCAGGAATTAATAGCACTTTGAAATGGCCGCATGTGCAATGAAAGTGGACTGGAACTTAGACATTAGAAGTTTTTCAGCTACGTACAATATAATGCAGATGAAAGTTTTGTTTAATTTGAGACTGGAAGTGCTCTAACAAGTGTGACAGTGTTGGCATCCATGCACACTAATTATACAGAATATAAATAATCCCTGCTCTCCCTGGCATCGCCATAAACATACATATACAGAAAAAAAACCCAAAAAAAACAATTGCCACCCTGGGAAGCTTCAGCACATGAGCACAGTGTAAATTATCTGCCCAGATTGCTTTTCTGGAGTTAATCATCTCCTTTTATGTTATTCATTTGTCAGTGGTTATTGTTTGTCAAAGTAATGCAGTCGCCCCACGATATGAAGTGGATAGTAAATTTTGTTTGGGCAACTCATCTTTATGCACAAAAAGAGGGTGGCCACGCAGCAGGATTTACATTTACAATTACAGTCATGATACAATCATCTCTCATCATAATTCCTCTGCCCAGGATGTCAGCGCAGATAGAGAACAGGCTTTCCACGCTGCATACCAAACAGCTGTTTGGCAAGCCTGACACCATACTTCAAGCATCGTGATTTGCACCATGCAAAGCGTCTCTCCCCCCCCCCCCCCCCCCCCCCCCCCCTTCTCTCTGTTTCTGTCTTGTTCAGCTTCTGTATACATCTAATTCTTAACGTCTGCCCCTTTTAGTCTCCGCCACTGTTTTTGCTTTGCTTTTCTGAAACAAAAAGGCTGAAAAGGCTTTATAAAGGGGAATAGTTTGAGTCTCTGGTAACCTGCAGGATGTCAAAGGCTTGTGTAAACAATAAAGTTATCCTATTTTAGGACAAACAGAAATTTGCTGGATTTGAGAAACCTACACATGTCGACACCTATGAAAGCACACATATACAATGAACTACTTAAAAAAAAGTGGTTTAATTATTTTTAAATGCTTTAAACAGGAAATAAAAATATCATTTTTCAGTAGCAAACAGGCATAAGCCCTTATAGTTAGTTATATTATAATTAAATTAGGACGAGAGATGGACCAATCTGATATTACGTATCGCTATCGGTCCGATACTGAGGTAAATTACTGGATCGGATATCAGAGAGAAATAAAAAATGTAATCCGATCCATTAAATATCAAAAAAGCATCTCACAAAACTTGCAACACAGCATAACTCTGCTCATAACAGTAGCACGTAGGAGCAGTGTGCTCACGTGATAGAGCGGCTGTGTGTATTTGTAGCCTCGCTACCAAACCAGCATTTCATCTCCGATGAAGTGATCCCATAGAGAAGTAAAGCAAGTGTGTAAGTTCATCTCTGAATGTTTGTAAAGCATTCCCACGTTAAGCATAACAGCCGATATAAGGAGCGACTGCCTCTTCTCTCTCCCTCCCTCTCCTGCTGCCACTTCAATCATGAAACTGCTTAATGATCAGCTGATCGGCTTTTCTGTCGCGAGTCCGTCTCTCTTGTTTGTTTTTGGCCCACTTTGCACCAGAAAGAGGAAACCAGCGGCTGAACAACAGCAGCACGTTTAAGCTTGATAAGCTGTTGTTAGAATTTATTTAATATTACTTTCTACTCCAGGATCTTTTTCTCGCAGCTGACGGCTGGTAACTGCAGGGGCGGATCTAGCAAAGTTTAGCCAGGGGGGCCGATAGGGCATGAACAGGGAAAAGGGGGCACAAAGACATACTTTTCTTTCTTATTCTCATTTAAAATGTCTAGCTTTTAATAAATAATTATCTGAATCTTACACCCAAAGTTTTAATCTGATGTAAAATGTATAGAAGTCCATTACTGTATATAGTAACCGTTAAGTCTAATATACCCTAGTAAGCTATAGTACTTTTTCCTTTGGGAAGATATCATCTGTGCAGTCTGCAATTCTGTTGAGGAAAGATGTTGAATCTATTTAATTATTCTTGAAAAATAATTTATTTCTGTGCATTTATTTTCCAACACTGCATCAAATTAAAGTTGATTACGTCGATTAAGCATCATGAGGTGGAGGGTGGTTCCCGATTTTTTTTGCTGGGAGCTTGATATTTCTGCTAAGTACTCTCTAAAATACCAGAATAGGAAGGATGGAGTAGGTTTAAGTTTATTAGATTGATCAGTATTGCTGAACTATGAAATATTTTGGGTGCAGTGTATTTTTTACATACAGGTACAACAGAATAGCTTTAGTGTTGTTGTTTATTTAAACTTGAGTATGAACTTATACAAAATGCAGCAAGATATTAAAAAAAACTGTTTTATTGATTAAAAAACACACTATATTGGATTCATATCGGTATCGGCAGATATCCAAATTTATGCTATCGGTATCAGACATAAAAAAGTGGTATCGTGCCATCTCTAGTATAAACAGTTACAGGCTTATAGCTGCAGGTGCCGCTGTTCAGTCGATTAAAAAGAGCTCCATCATTGCTGTATTCAGTACATACAATTACAGATGAATCCTTCTATCAATAATGGGTTTTTTGTGATCTCTTTTACCTGCTTAATATGTGAAACCAGGTCACAACTTCATGGCCTGAAGAGTGAAGACCGCTTGATTTTCAGTGAACCGAGGTTATCTTTGTAACCAAACGTTTCTTCAATGGCCACCTGAAGTGTTCTTTAAAAACAAATCTATCTACATGACTCGCATGTCTCTTCTAAGTTCATTGCAACTACTTGGGGACTGGACTAGGTGGGCTGAGCCTTGACCTCATCCAACCAGAGCTTTTTATTTGTCGTGTAGTGTAAATACTATATTATGCAATGGCATTATAAGGCAATTGTCTGGAACACAACATAGATTGCTTTTAGGTTAAAGGCTTTTGTTTCGGTGAGTGAAATTCTTGCATTTTATATGGCACAAATTAGCATACGTGAGCAAATGAGCTTGTCTTGCTAATTTGTTTTGCTAGCATTAGCACATAACACTACAGAAGTGGGGCAAAACAAGTTGGCGGCGTCACAGTGGCTATGTCCATCTTTTTATATAGTCTGTTGTTCATTTGCACTAAAAGACACTGTAAGATCTTGGCTGTTCTCATTTTTGTTGAAAATTTTTGTTTTAATTCCCATTTTTGCAAGTCAAAAGAAGCATTTTCCTTAATATCGCAATGAATCATAGATGCTAGCCAGGCTAACTAGCCAGTGTGAGTGCTAGCTGAAAAACTAAGACGAAAATGGCCAAAATGAAGAACTCAAGACATGAAAATAGTAGTCCACAAAACAGTTGTTATTAGATTTGTCTTTTTTAAAGGGTTTATGATTGAATCAGTTGTCGCTCAGCTCTCTGTTGTTCATTTAATATAAGGGTAGAGAATGCATACATACCCTATAGCATTGTCTGCTCCATTGTAGCTAAATCTAACAAACAAAGTAATTTTATATCTACTTTGGTATCAGCTGGGGGGCTTTTCCATTACTGAAAGCTTGATAAAGGTGACATTTTAAAAATATGAAGGTTGTATCCAACAGAAATCTTTTACATGTGTTGGTAGACATCATGACCCTCCTGATATAGTGCTTAAGCATGCCTCAGGAAATCTCAAGTTTAAAGAAATATTTAACCAGTGTCTCTCACCACTTCAGCTAGAGCCTCAGGGCTTTAAATGAATAAGGTACTATTATTCTCCAATCAACCCAGGTTTATGAATTATTATGTTTGAACCCATCAATCAGGAAACCCATCCATAGTGTACCCTGACTCTTGACCCTTTGATAGCTGCAATGGAGGCATGGATGGAAGTTCAACTGCACCAGGACACGTCTGTGTTATTTACCCAGACATCTAACAGACTTCTGGGTAAATAACACAGATGCTTGTGTGTGAATTTGTGGATAATACATGGCAGGTAATCAACTGAAATGTTGTTCTATTTTTCAGATGCATTTCTCTTTATGAACTCAATTACCTACACCATAAAAGAAGCTTTGCAGGCAGCCACAGTGAGTAAAAATAAACTGTTCTCCGTGTGGCGTGGAAGCAGTAGGATGCGGCTCCACGTGAGCACCGAGTGTTTCAGAGCATACAAAACGGACACATAAACCTCTATGGGCTTCCCTGTGTCTTTCATTATTTTTATTCACCAGCTATCACTCGGGTTTAGCGAGAAGACACATGCCACAGCGTGCTTGTTAAATCGGAGAAATCTGACAGTTACATCTTTGATATCTTCTTCCCGATTTCCTGCTGATTTGCACTTTTCAACTGCGACCAGGGAATTGTTGGGCTTCGCTTTAAAATATATCATCAGAATAACTAGGAAAATACTCAAACTCAGCAGCTATCATGTAAAACATTCACACACCAAAAACCTGCGGATTATTAAAAAGTCTCTCACTGAGCATGACACAGAGTGATCTAACCGTTACTGGATGCAATATGTGAGGCTTTGTACCCCGGAGGATCGGTTGTGTGATGAGTCATGATTCTTGCGTTAGTCAACTTGTGCATTTGTGTTCATACTCCTGTGCCTCATTGCTTTGTGGGAAAGCTAGCGAGTGTTTTATTTTACCTCTCATAGCACAAAATCCTAGTAATCAGTCCTTCTATTCAAGATGTTTACATGGATTTTATGCCTAAAATTGTGTGTTCGAGGGGACCGGGTGTCTAGTCTCACTTTCATGTGGATTTGAAGTGCACTCACAGGCAATTTTTCTTTGTCAGTATTCAAGTGTTGCCTTGTCCTGTTGATCTTATCTGGGAAGCTAGAGCGCAAATCCAGCGAAAGCAGCTTTATTTTAATGTCACAGGTATTAGATTTGCTGAAGAGCGAATATTGAAATGGGCTTGAACTTGGCACTTTTAAGGGGCTCCGAATCCGTTCTGCTTGTGGTGCAGATCTGAGTTGTGGAAATGAGTTTTTCGTCGCTAGACCTGATGCTAGTCTAGCATTCTTTCCTTTTCACTTTTTTTTTTCCTTTTGGGAGGGGCGGGGGTGTTTCGCCGTCTCTTCCTCCAGTCTTACTTCTGCTGAGTCCCCCACGCTTTCTGACAAGAGTTTTATGCTAATGCAAGCAGTTTGGAAGGGTAGGGATGGAGGGGATGGGGGAAGGCAGTGACAAGGGACTGCGATTCGTCCAACAGACATCTTGTACTGGTAGCATGTAGAACAGAGCTCCTCACGTCATTTGAGCTTTAAGCTATTTCCTTTTATGTCCAATGCACTTCTCTTAATGCCTAATTATGCACGAGCTGCCAGAGACTAACTGTGTAACATACAAGCGGTTGAAGAAATTGTAAGAAATGTTCTCTCTGGTATCTTGGTGAAATTTACATAGATTAAGTGCAAAGGAGGGTCCAATTACCATAAGTACCAATTAATATAACAAATTAGTCAAGGCAGGTATGTTATTTAAACGGGATTTTTGAACAAAAGCAGCATCTCCTCTGAGGCCTACATGACAGGCATACCGGAAAAGAAGCATTCTGACATCCTTGTCTGTTTAATGTTGTATTTTTGTGAAGATGAATCATTATTTCTCTGCCGAGTTGATTATGCGTTTTTTCTCCTCCGTAGCCTTCTTGCTTCTAGAATGCGGGACGCATAGATCAGCTTTGAGGAAACCAAAAGAAAAAGTAATTAATTTCTTGCCCTAGTTCTGGTCCAAACCCCGCACCGTCATGAGGCCTGAAGGTTTGGACACGTTTTACAGGGAAATTATCTCAGCAGTTTTGCACAAGTATCAAGGGGGTGTCACGAGGAAGTGTTCCTGTGTAAACAAGGCATTTGTATCAAAGATCCCATGAGTGATTCATCAGGCCCTATTGTTAAGCTTGATTAATCCTTTCACCTAACGTTGTAGCTCTGAGACTGCTACCCCACCTTCCGAGGCGGGTTTAGAAAAATAAAAAAATTACATAAAGCTTCTGGGGCTATTCACGTGGGTCTGAGTGGGATGGCTTTAAGAGAACTCGGCGGATCACAAGGTCGAGTTCATTAAATGAGAGCAAACTCGTGGGAGAGGGTGCGTAAAAGTACACCCGGTGACAGTGTGAAAGAAAAGCCATCAGGTGACCCAATCTCTGCCCAGCAGCTGGCCACTCGCTCCCCGGCCAATTAGCCCGGAGAGTTGAGATGCTTTCACTCGGTGTGATAAGCCCCTGCCTCTTTCTCATCGTTCCCCTTTAATCAGCCTCTTCCTGAGCATCAGTCTTCAGATTAAGGCTCTATCAGCGCCGCGCAGAGGAAGGGCATGCTCACTCGCAGCGGTCCCGCCTCTTAACAGGAGAGGCAGCGGTGTGTGAGCGAGGGAGGCATGGGTCGACACAGATAAGATGCACCGAGTGTCAGTGAAGGAAGGATGAAGCAAAAGAGGGGAGGAGAGGCGGGGGACGGGAACAATCGAATGCGGTCTGTGGGTTGTAGGTGTGTGCAGCTTCTCTGTGCGCGCAGTGCTGATCGGTGTCTTGTTTGTTCATTGTAAATCAAAGACTACATCCGTTTTTCAGGCCTAAGCAAAAAAAAAGAATCTTTGTTCCATAGATGATTGCTCTTCAGTCTGAAAACATAATAGTGTTATATCCAGAGTGAACGCCTTCCAAATTAATCAGCTGCATCTATCTTTAAAAAGTGTATTTGGAGGACTTCCACATTCAAAGAGATTTGTAAAGGTACATCGCGTTTAATCCCGACATAGATTTGGTTGCCCTCTGAACAGTGGATATCCGAAAGGATATCTGTGTAATTCCTTTCCAAATGCAAGTCTATTCCTCTCGGTTCACTTCCCTCCATTCGGCAAACCTCTAACAAGAGCACTTCATGAGAGAGGGAGGGGACGTGAGAGTTGTTTAAGGTCCAACATAGTCTTGATATACCCTCTTGTTGTTACAAACAGAGGGATTATGGCCCATTGCCTTTTGAAAAAGCCTCTCGCTGTCCCCTTAGTAATGTTCCCATCATCAAGCTATTACACCAGCATGCACTTTCAACAGACTGACAGAGCACTTAGACCACTGTGGGTAGCATGAGAGAGAAGAAAGACGGGGGAGTTTGTGCTATCTGCAGAGACTTGTGTCCTTGTGTTTCACAGGATGTCAGCTTGATCCATCTGGGCCCTTCGGTGGCACAGAATCACAAGGCTCAAGGTCCCCTGCCGAGACATTGAAAGTATTTGATGAAGAACGGTTAGGAGAAAGCTGTTAAACATTTGCTTTTGTTCAGGGAGTGAAACTCTGAGTCGGCGGAGGGTTGTAGGTGAAACATACTGTCCTTTCTTTTTAGACGATATGATTTGGTCCAGATTTCTGTGACTTTTCCTGTATTGGACTTCAAAGTCACATTTTCATTATGCGGCAGCTGAGCACTGCCTGTTGGTTTAGTGGAACTGATTGTTTTTTGATGACAGTTGAGAAGGTGACTTACATATTTAGTTGATGCTTGATGGTGTAAAGTAAAGGGCACTGGAATGTTTTGGAGCGTGTGCACAAAATTACAATGCTGGACCCGAGCTGGCCCCTGAAAGCACCATAAGCGCTGAATGCTTATGAAGAGACGGCTTGGATTAAAAGTTCTTTCCTGTTCCCTCCGATAGTAACTATCTGTGATTTAAGTATAAGCTACCTTTCTTTGCATTTTTACTGCAAAAACATGTATATTGATAACATCACTTTCTGTAACACCAAGGGCAAATAATTTTATTCACTGTTTTGTTGTTTTGATAATTTCTTTGAACTGTCCTTTTTCCATAGTGGAGGATGTACAGTATACATCTTTAGAAATATCTTTGAATGTTTAATATATCTTTAAAAATGGCGATGTGCAAAGAGTCAAAGTATACCTACAGGCTCGAACATTTATACATATACCCCCCAGTAATATTTGGGTAAGTGCCCCTTAGCAGGTTGCACCTCAATTGCACCTCAATCAGACACTTTTGGTAACCAACAGCAAACGTCTGTTGGTTTGACACAAATCAAGTTTTTAAGTGTAGTCCACACATTTCAATACGTTTTGAGGTCTTGGCTTTCAGTAGGCTATTCCAGAAGCTTAATGTTAGGCTGCTTTATCCATTCTAAAGCCAGTTTTGATGTATGCTTGTGATCCTTGTCCTGCTGGACACTGATCCAATTGTGTCCAAGTTTCAGTCGGCTGGTGATTTCAAATCAAGTGGAGGAATTTGAAAGTAGTCCTCCTTTACTATTCCATCCAATGTGTGCAGTGTATCAGTACCACAGGCCACACAACAGCCACAGTGCATGATGCTTCCGTCACCATGCTTGACAGCTGGTACACTGTCATTATGTGCTCAATCTTTGTCTCGTCTAACCATAAAACTTTTCTCCAGAAGCTCAGGTTCGCCCGGAACATACAGCATCATTTTATTGTGTAATGCCATTGTTACCAGGGGAAAAAAAATTGGAAACTGCAACAGGGCCAAAATTACTGCGACTGTGTGGAATAAAGTTTTGATCTTGTTGCCTTTGAAATTGTTGCTTTGGTTCTGGTCTGCAAACACTTGCAGTTGCTGTCTTCCAAGGTACTTCGGTGCATCAGGATGGTCATAAAACAGTAATGAGTCAGTCTGTTATCTGTCTACCTGAATGGCGTCAGGTTTGCATTTGTCTGTGATAATAAAACAGTTAACTGTAAACTCTGTGAATCAGTGAATATTGCAAATCTGCTGCAGTCCAGATGCACAGAAATTCACCTTAATTACTTGCATTTAGAGTCCAGCCAAAAATTTCATAGATTTGAAAGCAAAAGTAGGCACTTTCTCCCAAAACAGTGATTTAGTTGCTGCAGGAAAGCAATTTAACTGCAAACTGACATGGGCACTCTGGAATATGGAATATAACGAGAATGCAACCAGGTGAGTTGATCCCCCTGTTGCACAGAGATGTGTTGCAGATGCCCATATTGGGGAGGACTGACTCTGATGATGTGCAACATGTTTTTGCAATAGTCTTTCTAGGTTTATGAAATTAGACAGAAATTATTTGTGAACCTTTGCTAATCTGTCTGAGAGTGGTTGCAGTCACTCAGAGTCTGGTTGCCTCCCACCTTGCAACCTGTGCAATCACCTTGCCATCAAAGTGGTCATTAAGAGGTCGATGGTTCACACTCAACATGTGGTTGCAAGCACTGAATGTGACTCAGTGTGACTGAGCCATAAGGTGATCTCATGTTGCATTTTGAAAATAAATATTTTAACTATATTATTTTCCACTTTTGCTCAGTTAAATGTTTTAAGCAACATCAGTCTGGAGTATAATTACTAAAAAATAATGGTTGTGGTTTATATATGTTACAGAGTATAGCATGGTGGAAAAGGATGGAGAGAATCCCCCACTAAGCTTTTGGGTTGGCATTACTTTAGATTTTGTTTTGTATTAATTGCATGCTTTGGTGTTTCTTTGTGTTTGATGTGAGGTGTGGGCCACACCCATGTGGGAGTGGAGATTCTACTCTAGTCCAGCTCCCAGCTATTTGGAGTTGAATACAGGGAGCAGCTGATTGGGGAGGATTGGAGCCCTTCTCTATAAAGGGGAGAGGAAACAGGAAGTAGGTGTTGTCGTTGTTTTTTTTAGTAGGACACTGGTGTAGCAGGGAAGCCTCGAAGATCCAGGATGACGTGTGCACATTTTAACGGAAAAGATTTTTAACCTGGCCTGGTTTTGCTTTTAAAATAATCTGAGGATGTTGGAGGGAGGACTCATTTTTATTGGGATGTGAGTGGATGTGCTGGGAGGCAGGAAAACAAACACTGGACTGG
The DNA here is from genome assembly GCF_963969265.1 of Rhamphochromis sp. 'chilingali'. Classification (NCBI taxonomy): domain Eukaryota; kingdom Metazoa; phylum Chordata; class Actinopteri; order Cichliformes; family Cichlidae; genus Rhamphochromis; species Rhamphochromis sp. 'chilingali'. The sequence goes on along the minus strand of NC_137931.1, from coordinate 8,424,377 downwards.
AGACTCTCTGTGCCCCTGACAAGGAAACTGGACCAGTTTTGGGGAAGTTCCAGCTCCCAGGATGTGATGTGGAGACCCAGCCTCGAACGAAGTCAGGCCTGAAAAGGTGGGTGGCAAGCCTTTTTGAGGAAGATGCAGGATTGATACGTTTTGGCTGCTTGTTCTTCCAAGTGACCACCTGGTTTGTAACCAGGCTAACAACCCTGACCGCGGTGGCTTTGGGCCTTGGATTCCTGGCCAGAGTTGTGTCTTCAGCCAGTAGTTTTACCCGGAGAAAGAACAAATAAATTTTGTGTAACCCATTGCAGTGTGCGTGTGGTGGTTCGTTACTGGTCAATATTAGAGCTACTACTTGCTTGTACGGAGGCCATTTTGGGCCTTACGTAACATATATATATATAAAAAATAGAGTCTTAAAAATATTCTACACAGTCAAGAACGTTAACAGAGCAAAATCTTTGTTTTGCATCCATAATCAGCACCGTTGCTCCTAGTGCGTTTTATTGTCTAAATGTATGTTTTCAGTAGATACCGTGGTAAAAATGGCATTTAAACACCATCACAAGCCTTGTTAAAAGTAAGCCTGCCCCTGCAGATAAAGCCAACTGTAGGCAGGCAGAACATCTGTCTTCAGAACTAAAGCGCCATTCATACCTGTGAGAAAATGTATGAAATGAGCAAGTTGAATTCGTGTAGAATTTGCCTTTCCAACCTAGTTTTATGTGGCCAAACCCCAGGGACCAGACCCAGGCTTGCAGACAAGAACAGCGACTTGGCAGAGTGGTTATCCATCATGCTTCAGCTTCATCTCCACAGGGGGAAACGGTCAGAGAAACACACACACACTCTCACTGTTTGTTTGCTACGATTACCACCTCTGAGAATATCCTTGCCAGTGACTAAATTGGCCGCAGGAAACATGTTTTGGAGGCAGTGCGAGGGTGCCCATTAGCAAGGAAACCAGGTGCGCTGTTTTTCCCAAATCCCAGGATTTATTCCGCGGTCATCAGGCCCAGAGGAATAGATGTTATTTGGCCTTGTTTTATTTTGAACAGAATAAATCATATGGGGATCGAGGAGGAGGGTTAAGCTAACTATGACTTTGCAAAGTCATCCCCTCTCAGTCATTTGTTTGTATCCACTGAGGTTTGAATCCTGACATAAAGAAGCCATTTGAGTGGAGGAGCTCATTTTTATTGAGTGTCAACATTTAGTTTACCATGCGTCTTCTCCGAGGGTGCGTACATCTACATTTCTCCGGGGTCGCCCTGAGCGGCCTGTCAACCGAATGAGGTGGTTATTAATGTAGACACTTGGCGGTGTGCTTACTGCTTCCATGTGGCTGTGACAGAAAGGCTTTTACGTGCGCCATGACAATGCACACATACAATGAATGGAGGAAAAGCACCAATTATGGACGCAATGCCCCGAAGTGGCTTTTAGAGAAGTTATCTTGAAACTGCCGCTGACACACATCCGCACACACCGCTGCATCTACATGCACAGTGTGTTTCCTTTTCAACTCTTTGATTACTTCGTGGATGCAGTGATTGTGAGGCCACCCTTGATTAGCTCAATTTATTCCCCAGCCATGCCAGAGGGCCATTTAGGGAAGTTTTTGCAGACTCTTTCCATTTATCAAGATGGGAGGCAGACATGATTGGAATCTTAAAATGTCATTGCAGCTTGGTACAAACAACTGCAAGGAGCCTAACTTTGTTTGGTCTATAAGATGAGAGCGAGAGCATGAAGTTTTCCTTGTAAGATGTTCAATGCATGCGCTTGGATCCTTGTGCTATAGATGTAAAATCGAATGCTCCTTGACTCCTACTCTGCGCAAGCCAGGGCTGGTAAATTTATGGTGATTCAGCGAGAGGAGCAGTGGGAAAGGTTATTCTTGGATAACACTTTATAAAATGCCGCTTACTAACCATTGCTGACTAACAAAAAATGATTCATGCAGCCATGACACTGTGTCAGATCACACCACACCTCAACCACCACTACAAACCAACAGGTGTCTACAATAACTGGGAAGAACTGCAGCGTAGATTTTGGGGGGGGGGGGGGTGTTCGATTTTCCTAAAAATTACTGCAGTAATTGTGGTTATCATATCAGTAAGGCAACTATAATCGAAAGATGATTCTTATTTCTGTCTGCACTCATTTATATTTGGCAGGATGGATCTTTAGCAAGCACCAAGAACGCCACAAGAAGTGAAAATTGTTAAGTGATTGAATGAGGTACATCATTGAAAGATGTGGTGGGGTTTAGGTGGGTTGCAAAGTGGTTTGCTGATGCCCCATGGAGACTTCCAGCAACTATTGAACTCTGTAGGAAAACTGCTTTCAGTCTTGACCTCTGTAAACACTTTTCTGCTGAGTTTAAAAGCTATGATACTGTGTTATCAAACCAGACGCACATTTGGCTAGTGACTATCAATCACAAGTCATTAGCCAAAGAGCTCTGTACTGACCAGCCCCTCCTTATCACATCACATCTTGTTGCAACCAAGGTGCTCATCTTGAGGCTTCAAAATGAGACCATTGGGTGAAATCACGGTAGTTAAGTCCATCTATTATAATTGCAAAGCATTGATCTGGCACATTTATTTACTGATGAATGAAGTAGAAATTTCCAACATTCTAACACGGTCCTGCCCCTTATCACCACTTGTCACTCATGTGGGCGACTGACCTGGGGAGTGCCTGTGTCTTGTTCGGTCAAGCTTTTGAGTTGTTTGGAATGCCCGAGTGGTTTTTGGACAAGACACTTGAACCCTAAGTTGCCTCTGGATGAGAGGCAGGCAGCTCTGACGCCACTGGTGTGTGTCTGAATGAGTAAATGAATGTAAACACATTAAAAAAATACTTTGTGGAAGTTCTTGAGGTTAAAAAGCAGAATGTTAGTGCAGACTAGTGTGTTTCATCCTGGTTTTTGCCTTTGCTTTTTGGGTGAAAAATTAGTTTGTGATTCTATATTATTATTTACAATAAACATGTTAACAATCTTCTGAAATTCTGCTAAATCAAGTATCCAAACTAAAGATGGAACTATATCATTATAAGCATTGCATGTCTTATTTTCGTACAGTCTCCATCTTTGACAGTGTAATTTTTTAATTTTTTTTATTTCAGTGATATGACAGTCGTGTTTATAGGAGCTTATTTGCTTTTAAATTAAGGCAGCTTTACAGTTATTAATTTCAAATTCACAGTATACTTACATATATTTAAATTCTAAAAGAAAAAACCTGATGGACATTTTTCTCTAAAGCTGAGGAGTGGTTCACGTTGGCGATGATGGCAAGGCTTATGGAAAGCATCAGTCAAACTGTGCAAGGTTGCCTTGGCAACAACCTTTTATAGCCCGGGTAATACCTTGCCAACAACTTTATAGCCAGGTATTGTAGGAAGTGTTTGGAGGAGGGGTTGGCTCGCGTGCTTTGTTTCAGCAGATCCTGGACCAGTTTATCCTCTCAAATCTTGTCATTATCTGAGGGATCAGCCTGAAACTGCTCCCCACAACCTGGTGTTGGACAACCAAATGGAGGTCAGGTAACAAACAACCAGTTGAGGATTTAAGGGGCTTTAAAAGGGTGAAACAGTAGATTATCTCTCGTTTTTCTGGTAGCCAAACCGAGGTTTAATAGCCTCTTTCCAGCTCGGGCGTGTGACGGCTATCCACTACTGTCTCCAGTAGGCATAATCAGTTTACACTGACGTCATTGGTTTGACAATGAAGGAAGAAGAAATGGATAGCGAGGTGGACATTAATTCTCTGTTAATGTCTTATTTATCTCTAGAGGCAGAAAAAAGCTTCCAAATTCATCTTAGTCACTTCTGGATTGATGCGAGGGGAATTCTTTAACCTGACGTGATGAGAGCTCACATCAGCTTCGTATGTTGTCCAATCACACTCTCCTTTATAGAGCTGCCTCCCGGGAAATCATGTGTATCTCAACAAATGTGATCAACTTAACCTGCATCTACCCAAATGTATTAACTCATGCAGCGTATACCTAATGTCAATCCTCTTTGCATCAATCCCCACACCCACCCTGGAAAAAAAAACAACCCTTTTGCAACTCTCTGCGCTTTTCAGTCCCAAAATAGCCGAATCACGGGAATGTGGCAGGATTGAATCTGTGCTGGCTGATTGCATTGTCTTTTGCTCCTTCTCAGGCTACATTAAGCGGCAGAAGCTTTGGACGTATAAAAAAGTGATGGATGCCTCCTTCTTATGTCTGAACCCGCCTGTAGCTGACCTCAGCAGAAGACAGGAAAGGCAACAAAAAAAAAAGAAAGACACGGTGATTTACTGACCAGGCCAGTGAAAGTAGAGGGGAGGATGAATGCCACTCGACTTTCACTGACAGTCAGAGATGTAAAAGGAGAGCTCTGACTGCTTCTGCTTCATCTTTTCTGATCTTCAGAAGGAGCATGTGGATTGGCAGAATTGCGGAGGGTAATTATCACTTGCTGGGAATCACACAATTTTGTGATTAGCTATCAAATCTATTTCGTTCCTCGTCTTCAGTTTACGGTTTACTCATTCTCTCCTCACTAATTAGTCTGCACGGTCAGAATGTTATCTGCTCCCCTCTCCCTTCAGCCATATTATTCAGTGCTGTCAGTCTCATTTCATCTCTCTAAGGGATTTAGCATTACAAGAACATCAAGATCAAGTGGTGCAGCGGTGTTTTTAGTACTAAGTGGGTGCATCTGCTGTGACCCTGCCATCCATCTGTCAGTAATAATTAGGCTGGTAGACAGATTTTCCTTTGTGTGCTAAGCAAACGATGGGTGAACCCAGGATTCTTTCACATACGTGGAAGTTTGTTCAGCTGTTTGGAAAGGCACAGATTACTCAGGCAAATGCCAGAGAGCCCATTATCCCACATACGGTAACACAAGTCAAGGTCAGTTCTGATAGATCGATATGTGCGGCAGGAACGGGCAGGACACGGAGTTCAAGGGTCATTCCTCACACTCAAATGATAGACACTCAGTGTAATATGAAAGTAGGCATTACAAGGGGAGAGAACAGAGAGGGAGAATGACAGATGGATTGGGGCGGCGGCTGCAGTGATGCGGACACTGCACCGGTACGTCGTGGTGGAGAGAGCTGAGACTAAATGCGAAGTTGTCGATTTACCGGTTGATTTACGTCCCCACCCTCGCCTACGGTCACGAGTTCTGGGGTAGTGACCGAAAGAGCGAGATTACAGATGCAAACAGTGGAAATGAGCTTTCTCTGAAGGGTGGCTGGCCTCTCCTTAGAGGTGAGGTAAAGAATTCAGTAATTCGAGAGGGGATCAGAGTAGAGGTGCTGCTCCCTAACGTTGAAAGGAGCCAGTTGAAGTGGTTCAGGTACCTGACTAGGATGGATCCCGGATGATGTGTCCTTCTGTCCTACCAGAATGATGCCTTGGAGCAAGCTCAGGACATGCTGGAAAGGTTATCTCTGTGTTCCCTTGGAAGTCTATACTTAAGTTGCTGCCCCCTTCACCTGACTCAAGATAAACTATAGAAAATGGGTAGATGGATCAATGAATGGATCGCATTCTGTGAAGTTGAATCCATTTATATAATTTCAACATCAATTATTTTATTGGCTATTTCCTCACAAACAATTCAATTAAGCCAATCTCAAACTGGGAACCCATCAGCTTTAGTCTGATGAGTTGGCCTTCTGTGATGCTGGACAATATTTTCAGGCTTCTGATACAGCCAGCAGATATCCATTTCCTATTCCATGTGTCACTGTTTACGAGTGTAGAACAAATTTGAGAAGTCTTCTCACTGTCAGGCAATAACCGATGGTTCCAAGATTGAATTTTGGCAAAAACTTGCTCTTTGGAGGCTGTTAACCAAAGCAAAGTTTGACAAACCCAGCCTATCTTTCAGTTAGGTGGCAAAAACTAACTAAAACTAAAACCGTGGTCAGAAACTATTCACTTGCACTGTCACACCCTCCTTCCACATAATATAATAACCAATCAAGCGCTGCCGCCTTCCATCAGGAGGGGCAGGTCACGTGGAGATATGAAGAGTATGAGAAATATTTATGTAACAGCAAATAGCAACAGCAACGGGGCTGTTAAGATTGCTCCGAACCCAGTGAGGGAATATGGTTAGTGCACTCTCGGTGGTGCCATTTATATTTATAAGTGACAGCTCCATAAACTTAAACTTTAAACTTGATCCACTTAATACTCGAGAAGTGCATTCAGCTTTGACACTGTGATATGATGACAGAGGAGTGGAAAGCGCTTTAGTTTGTGGCCAAATCAAAGAGAAAATAGTTTTCATGATAAAAGATTCTCTGTGATGTTCTAATATCTTCTTTTAGCTTCAATGCCAGCAGAATAACACAGACTTCAGCAAATCAGTAGCAGATTTTCTGCACAGATTCGCTTGATGGCTTTACTAATGTGTGGCTCAACAGGTCTGAATTTATCAGCTCCTGCAGCTCATAGTTAGCATCGTCAAGGAGTGTTGTCGGGGAATTACTGTCAGTGTGGTTACGGCTGATTTTTAAACTGATCATCCATCTATCCATCCATTTTCTTCCACTTATCTGGAGCCAGGTCATGGGGGGCAGCAACCTAAGCAAACAAACTCAGACCTCCCTCTCCCCAGCGGCTTCTTTATAGTGTAGTATATATAATGTCCCCATCGTATCCTGGTTATACCACCAATGCCTCCTTCTGGTAGGATATGCATAGGACACCTAACCCAGGGGCATCTTAGTCAGATTCCTCTCACAGCAAAAGGCCAGCCACCTTTTTTTTCAGTCGTGCAACCGTTTTGGGGATCGGCATGAGTTTCTCCTTAATCGTGTGTTGTGCATTGTGTCGTATACATGGGGCAACAAGAAGCGATTAACACCTCACGACCAGCTCCCGATCATCAATCGTATAGTCGCAAGAAAATCAAACCTGTCTGAAATCCTGTCGCCCCTCGTGAGGGTATCAACGAAGCCTCTCACACTGCGCACGCGCAAACACAGAAGTTGGCATGAAAAGGACGGAGTAACCTGGCAGTGCAGCGTGTGATCTGGACACAAGCGACAGAGGCCCAACTTGTAGAACTTTGGCAAGATCATCCTTTTCGATGTGGCCTCACAAAATTATCATGACCACAAAAACCGTGGAAAGAGTTGGATGCACATGCCTGGTCAATGTTTTTATTTAGCAATTTAGCAAAGTTGATGGTAGTGGTGTGTGTGTCTGTGCGAGTGAAAGACAGAGAGGGAGAGCGAGAGACAGATTTTGTGTTATAAGCTTCATGTTATGGACGCACAGTGTGAGCACTCAGGTCGCATCAGGGCATCGGGCCGTGTGAGAACATGCATTGTGACTTACAAACTTCTAACCCCTGCGATTCAGTCGTACAGTTTGAGCAGAAGCTGAATAATATAGACAAGATCCTGAGATATTTACTCCTTGACTTGGGGCAGCAACTTGTCCCCTGGCCATAGCACATAAACTGAACCAATGAGTATAACCTGCTCTGGATCAAGCTGTGGGTTTTAGTGAAGTTAGAAGTGCTCAACATGGCTTTCTAAACCTACAATTTTACTTTGCAGTACACCCAGGTGTCCTTACCCTAAAGTCATTGATTAGCTCAGGGTTGGGACTTGTGTTTGGGTTGCTTCTAGACATTAACTTCATAAGAACTCAAAAAATAGATAAAGGAATGTCTTCACTCCGACTCCCAAAAGAATCAGGCATTTGGAATCTCTTATGGATCGTCATTGGTAACCCATTCAGTGGACATATTTGTGCTTCATGTACTTCATAATAAGGCTATCCTGACTGGGGAAAATGAAGTGAAAGCCAGTGACCAATAGCAAATTGTGCAGCACTTAACGGCATCTTATTGCTTCATTTATCTTCACTTGTGCCACGAGGACCTCACAAAGAAAAAGACTAATGCGCAAATTATAAATAAAGACTCTGTCTCTCCTTTATTGTGTGGATGCCTTAATAGGCATCCACACTATTGAGATCCTGTTTCTCTTTCTTCTTTATTATTATTCCGGGTGTTTCCGTACACTTTTTGCCGTGGATCTACTTCCACAATTTTTGTGCTATTTTCACCGTTCAAACTCTAAACTGTTCTGCTCTTTCTGCTAATGCCGGCTATGACTTTTGGTGTTTATTACTATTATACTTTTTAAAATATTACACTTTTTTCCTTTAATTTGTCCCATTGAAATGAATGGGAAACTTCCACAATTCTGCTAAAACTTTCTTGTCTTTGAAACTTAACTACTGCCTCATACTTTCACCTAGAAACTTCATTCAAACTTTAAAATGTTCTCAAATGATTTGGCTATTCCTGTATGATTCAGCTTTTTCAGATTTTCTACCGTTTTAATCTTATCCCTCTTTGAGTTTTCAGTTGCAAAATTGTGATTTTTCAGAAAATACATGCGTTGCTATGGTTGCTATGCAATTAACTCAGAGGGGACAGTGAAACTGTTTGAATTTTCTCTTCATGTCCAAACAACTTCTTGCTACTCGCTCAATTTCCACTCAAGCCCCACAAATTATACACCAAAACGTAGGTATTTTTGCTGGCTTTCAGAAAATGTCACTATCATTGTTGTGGGACTCATAGATATTTTGCAAATCTCCTCAGAGTAACACAAAGTCAGAAAACTCCATATAAACTCAATGGAGAGTTTGTTCAAAATCACCGCTGGATTTCTCTAATGAGAGGCATTTTCAAATTGTCATATCTCCTTAACGAAGCAAAGTTAAGACATGAGGCTTGTCCCCGTATATGTTCAGACACTCCTGACGCTCACAATTCAAGAATTTCTTTCTCACCTATTACCGTTCTGAAATGAGTTGGACTTGTTTGAGGGTAGGAAATTTGTCCCTCGCTCAGATTTCATCAGATTTCAATCTCTGGAAATGAACCACTTTTTTCTCTCGTCATATCTTTTTGATGGATTTCCACAGAGCCCTGAAAATTTCCATGACTGTTCACCAAAGCCTGCTGTTTCTTACGGTGAAAGAATGATTTTGATGCTCCATATAGATTTAGAGTTACCAAAGGTTGTTTGAGCGCAAGTCAAGGCAGTTTTTGCTTCGCCTCTACTCAGTTACAGTGTATTACAAGTCATATATCTTTAAGAATTTATGTTTTATCTCTGAATTATGAAGACCTGAAGATTCCCCCATCTCTTCTGAATAAAACGATGCCTGAATGACCGTTCTAGCCTCTACGGTTAGGAAATTATGGCCATTTGTTCGAGGGGAATCCTGAATGTCAGAAATACACTGAAGAAAACTCACACCTCTCTCTGTGTCTGTGTGTGTAAGGGCTGACTACAGCAGGTGCAGCTAATTTAACTGACCTACATATACCAAGCCCAGACTCTCCACAGCTCCTGTTCCCTTTACTGTCTGTGTATGTGTGTCTGTGTATCAATATTTCTCCTATGTTTAGGTATTACTCCTCAATCATAGTATTTCTGCTAAAGCAAAGTACTTCTACTACATCTAAGTACTTTTGCCAAATCATAGTATTTCTGCTAAATCATAGTATTTCTGCCAATTCATAGTATTTTTGCAAAATCATGGTATTTGTGCAAAATCATGGTTTTGGGGCCAAATATTTCTGTTATTTTATAATATATGTGCTGAATATATTATATGTGCCAAATCATAGTATTTATGCCAAATTACAGTATTTCTGCTAAAACGCAGAAATAGTACCTTTTAGCAGGAATTTCTACCAAAAGATAGTACTTCTGCTAAATCAGAGTATTTCTGCTAAACCAGAGTATTCCTGCCAAATCATAGTATTTGTACTGAAACATGGTACTTCTGCCCAATCATAGTATTTATACCCAATCATAGTATTTCTGCTAAATCATAGCATTTGTGCCAAATCATGGTATTTGTGCAAAAACATAGTATGTCTGCAAAACCATAGTATATCTCTTATGTTATAGTATTACTACTAAGGCATAGTATTTCTGCCAAATCATAGTATGTGTGCCAAATCGCAGTATTTATACCAAATCACAGTATTTGTGGTAAAACATAGTATTTCTGCCATATTGTGGTATTTGTGCAAGAACATTGAACTGTTATGTTATAGTATTACTACTAAGTCATAGTATTTCTGCATTGTTATAGTATTTGTACTAAAACGTAGTATCTCTGCCAAGTCATAGAATTACTGCAATTTCATAGTTTTTTTTAGGAAATCTGTTATGTTATAGTATTACTACTAAGTCATAGTATTTCTGCCAAATCACAGTATTTGTGCCAAAGCATCGTATTTGTATGGAGTCATAGTATTTCTTCTAAATCATAGTATTTCAATCAAATCTCAGTAGTTGTTGTTAAAACGCAGTATTATTGCCAAATCATAGTATTTGTACCCAATCATAGTATTTCTGCTAAATCATAGCATTTGTGCCAAATCATGGTATTTGTGCAAAATCATAGTATGTCTGCAAAACCATAGTATATCTTTTATGTCATAGTATTACTACTAAGGCATAGTATTTCTGCCAAATCATAGTATTTGTACTAAATCATAGTACTTGTGCCAAATCATAGTATTTGTTGAACATCATAGTATTGGAACCAAAACATAGTATTTGTCCCAAAGCATCGTATTTGTATGGAGTAATAGTATTTCTTCTAAATCATAGTATTTCAATCAAATCTCAGTAGTTGTGTTAAAATGCAGTATTATTGCCAAATCATAGTATTTGTACCCAATCATAGTATTTTTGCCAAATCGTGGTATTTGTGCCCAATTAATAATTCTGTTATGTTATAGTATTACTACTAAGTCGTAGAATATCTGTTATGTTATAGTGTATCTGCGGAATATAGTATGTGTGCCAAATCGTAGTATTTACACCAAATCACAGTATTTTTGCTAAAACATAGTATTTCTGCCATATTGTGGTATTTGTGCAAGAACATTGAACTGTTATGTTATAGTATTACTACTAAGTCATAGTATTTCTGCGTTGTTATAGTATTTGTGCTAAAACGTAGTATCTCTGCCAAGTCATAGAATTAATGCAATTTCATAGTTTTTTTTTAGGAAATCTGTTATGTTATAGTATTACTACTAAGTCATAGTATTTCTGCCAAATCATAGTATTTGTACTAAATCATAGTACTTGTGCCAAATCATAGTATTTGTTGCACATCATAGTATTAGAACCAAAACATAGTATTTGTCCCAAAGTATCGTATTTGTATGGAGTAATAGTATTTCTTCTAAATCATAGTATTTCAATTAAATCTCAGTAGTTGTGTTAAAATGCAGTATTATTGCCAAATCATAGTATTTGTACCCAATCATAGTATTTTTGCCAAATCGTGGTATTTGTGCCCAAATAATAATTCTGTTATGTTATAGTATTACTACTAAGTTGTAGCATATCTGTTATGTTATAGTGTATCTGCGGAATATAGTATGTGTGCCAAATCATAGTATTTATACCAAATCACAGTATTTGTGCTAAAACATAGTATTTCTGCCATATTGTGGTATTTGTGCAAGAACATTGAACTGTTATGTTATAGTATTACTACTAAGTCATAGTATTTCTGCGTTGTTATAGTATTTGTGCTAAAACGTAGTATCTCTGCCAAGTCATAGAATTACTGCAATTTAATAGTTTTTTTAGGAAATCTGTTATGTTATAGTATTACTACTCAGTCATAGTATTTCTGCCAAATCATAGTATTCGTGTGAATTTGTATACTGTAATATCACTGTATTATGTAGTGGCTAAGTAGGGGCTGTTTACTAAGTGCATCAGTGTAAATAGGTCATCTCTTGTGTTGGAGTGCCCTCTTGTGGCGCCTTTTGGGTAGTGCCTTAGTAAACGGGAACCCTGTAAAAAGTGGCATCAGACTGATTTGTAGTGGAGGAATTTGTTACCAGTTTTCTTAATCTTTAATCTGTATGCATGTTGTAATGCATACCCTGTTCTTAATCATAGAAACCACACCATATCACCTCTCCACATCCTCCTACTGTATGCCATACCTCCCTGTACCATCCATCTGACCGCAATAAACTCCACCTGTGGTAATCTAATCCCTGGATGTCAGCCTCTCCTTCTGACCGAGGATAGTTATAGTATTTGAGCCAAATCATAGTATTTGTGCTAAAACATAGTATCTCTTCCAAATCATAGTATTTGTGCCAAAGTATAGTATTTCTTCCAAATCATAGTATAACTGCACAATAAAGGTTCTTGAGCCACATCAGTGTTTGTGCCAAATCTTAGTATTTCTTCTAAATCCTAGTAATTCTGCTCAATGATAGAATTTCTGCTATGCTTTAGTACTTTTTTCCTAGATTGTAGTACTTCTGCTAAGTCAAAGTATTTCATGTAAATCATAGTATTTCTACCAAGTCCCAATGTTTCTGCTAAATCATAAATAATGTTTTAGTACAAATTGTATGATTTGGTGGAACTTTCTGTGTTCCAGCACAAATGCTATGATTTGGCAGGAAAAAAATATTATTTAGTATAAATACTAAGTTTTAGCAGAAATGCTATGTTTAAACTTTAAAAAATTCTGCTATTTCTGCTGATGTGTGTTATGACTTTTGACCATTGAAATGAATGGAACACATTATCAATGTGGTCACTGATTTTGCATGATGGGCTGAGCTGTGCTTTACCTCAGTGAGATAAGCATCCGTTCTCAGACTGGGAGGCCTGGGTTCAAATCCAGCTTATGGCAACATTTCTTTCACTTAACAGTTAAACTTTTTTTAAACTCTTTTCAACACAAATTTCATTTTATTAACCCCTTTTCAGCAAAATTTTCAGTTTTTTTAACCCCTTTTCAGCACAAATCCAAACTTTATCAGCTCTGTTTCAGCAAAAACCTCTTTTCAGCAGAATTCTGCTCATTCAACTCTTTTCAGCAAAATTTTCAGTTTTTTCTGCTGTTTTCAGAAAAAAACTCTTTTCAGCAGAATTCTGCTCATTCACCTCTTTTCAGCAGAAATTCTGCTGATGGAACTCTTTTCAGCAGAATTTTCACCCCTTTTTTTTTGCACAAATTCTGCTAGCACAATTGTCAATCTCTCCACCTTTTCTTTGTGAGAAAGTGTTTGGCTCAGTGAGCTAAATAGCTGCCCTTTGATCAGGAGGGCCAGGTTCGAATCCTGCTCAGGGCATCTTTTTTTTTTTTTTTTTGTTTCAACTTTTTCAGCTTTTTTCAGCAGATATCTTCAGCCGTTAAGGCATCCACACTGCATTTTCGCAGGAAATGCAAATTTTTCTAGTTTGATTTGGTTTCTGCTGAAAGTTCTACGTAGTTCATGAGAACAGAGTCTAAAAATAAGTGGAAATTTTCACCTTAGGATCACTGGAGTTAATGGAAAAGGAAGGGAAATCACATATTATCTATTTATGTGAGAAGAGAGACTGAATCCATCAAATAAAATATATATTACATAAGAGATTGACTGGTAAGGAGGTGGCAAATGCATTATATCTATTTAAAGGCAGAAGCCCAAAAGGGAAACGTGGCGGAGGAAAACCTGGGTATTGTTTTTTAACATCATTTATCACTGCAGAAATGAAAATTGCATCTTCGTGTTACAGTTATTAAGCGTGTTTTATATATCTCATGACTTGCAGTTTAGTTTTTCATTACTTGCAATCAGCCTCCTGGCAAGTTCTCTGCAACGTCTTCACTTCTGCCCCATTTTTACAAAGAGTGTTTGCTGTTCCAGATATCTTTTTAGTTTTGCTCTGTCTGTCAGGACACGGTGGAAAATTCTCCGGCAGAATCACACTTGCTGACACAAAGGGAAATTTAAACTCTGTGTGCACAGAGATGAGATATAAAGTTCTTTTTTTGGGGGGGGGGGGGTTGTGAATTTAGTTTCATTGGGATGGTTAGAGACGGAGACACGGCCAACGTAAAGAAGAAACCTAACAGAATTGTTGCCAATTGAAACCTTTTATTTTACACTTTTAAATATTTATGCTCTTCAGCATCTCTTGAATCTGTGTACAGTCAAGTTAGGCTGTTTGATCCTCTCACTGATAGGCTCTATGAATGAGAATATTTCATGAGATTGCAGAATCAATACTCGCCGCAAGCAGAAGCATTTTTCTATAATATTCCTATTCTGCAAAATGTATGGATTAAATTTTGGGGGGGTAAATATACAAACATGAATGTTTGCTGCCACAATAAGGCTGCACAGTCTGAGAATGCACTGTCCTGTGCAGCACTATTCCCCCAACAGACATATATACCTGTAATAGAAGGAAAACATTAGCATGAGGAGCAGGTGGAGTATGAAGATATATGAGGTATCGGTCCGTTCGCTGGCCGGCTGCTGGCACTTCTGCCCCAGTTTTACAGCCTTTTGACTGTTTTATCAGCTCACTTCGGTGTAGGTGTGTGCGGGCGCAAGAAATATATTCAGTTTATGTGCGCATGTGTGTCTGCATGTATACACTAAAGAGAGCAAAGGCTTTTCAATTGCCTCATGGCCCACCAGGCTGCCCTGGCACAGCTGGGGAGGAGGCCAGAGACATTACTCAGCTATTAAACTGTTATTTGCAGGTGTCACCCTCAGCAGGGCTTGTGTTGATAGAGGTAGAAACGCCCTCAAGGTCCAAAGCTATACACACACACACATATCCTTCAGGCAGGGGTGTTCGAGGCCTAGCCTCGTGGCTGCGGCTCCCCGGCTTGATGGGGCGTAACAAGGGCTAGGAAGGGAACAGACTGGTGAGCCACATCGGGGTGGGAGGAGGGCAGCGGGACACCAGAGGACAGTGGGACTGGGCCAGTAGGGAGGGCCACCTGCTACTCCATTTCACTCGTGATGAATCGGTCTGTGTTTCTTTTGTTTTTGTGTGGGTTTTTTTTTTCCACTTTCTATGCTTTCTGTCCGGAACTCCAAGCTCGAATTTGACAGTTGTTGACAGCTGTTAGGAAGCAGAACCTTTACTTTGGAAAGTAAAGTGTCCACTGAACACACAGAAACAGTGTGTGTGTGTGTGTGTGTGTGTGTGTGTGTGTGTGTGTGTGTGTGTGTGTGTGTATTTGTATTGCTGTCTAAAAAGTGGTCATCTTTCTGGTGATTTTTTTTCCAGCACATAAGAATGAATAATATGATGTCTTCTGTGGCACTTCAGGGGCTTTTCTAAGTCTCACAAAACAACACTGGTGATAATCTAGAGGATGTTTTCACCATGTCAGAAGCAGTTGTTCATTCACATAATCTGTTCTTATAACTGGAAGTACTCCCTTTGGTTTGGCCAGTAGTGCTGCTTGAATTAAGTGTGTAGAAAAAAGTAGGAAGAACACAGTACTCACTATCTGTGAATGCATCCAACTATTATCTTAATGAATCTAGAGTTGTTTGTTATTAGCTATTTGCTGATATATCGATAATGACATGTATAGCAGCCAAAAAGCAAAGACCTTAGAAACACCCTTCAACCATGTTATAAATGTTGGTGTTGCAGAGTCTGTCCACCAGGGCACGCTACAGCTTACTTGTCGACACAAACATAGCAACTAGCTGATTGGAAAAGAGATGGGCAAAGCGAAAACAAGCAATACACATGACATTAAAACATTATTTTTTTAAACTACATTGGTACTAAATTATATATAATAAAATGTTCTTTATATCGTGCCAAATCACACTAACGGTTGCCTCCAGTGGCTTTGTATTGTAAGGTAAGACATTACACTTGGCAACAGTGGGAAGGAAAAACTCCCTTTTAACAGGAAGAAATCTCCAGCATGACCAGGCTCAGGAAGGAGAGGGACGCCATGTATCACAACCGATTGGGCAGTGAGGGGACACATAAAAAGTACACATTATAAATATTGTAGATGTGTTTGTTTCATGAATCTGAGAGAAAAAACATATCGGCCTATATATCGTATTTGTATTTTTACCAAATATCGGAATCAGTCTAAAAAATACGGAATGAAGATTTAACAAAAGTCGCTGTTAAGTTGAATTATGAAAAGTGTAGGATCAGCCATCCTAGGATAAGTCTAGAACTCCGCTCCTGGTTCATCTGTAAATCTGCCACTTACACGCCCGTCCAAATGTAAATAAAACGTAAAATAAATATTCAGTCATTAGTATTCAGTCATTATTGTCATCAAATCTCAAGAATTAAATCTGCTTAAATCTTGCTGAGGAGGAAGTCAACCGTCAGCGAACATGTATTAACCCAAGCGGCTAATAAGATCTTAATGGAGTGTAAGGAGGCACAACTCTTTCATTGAACATCACTGCAGCATCCTGAAAAGCTCTGTAAACCTGTAGGCCTCTATTAATCAAAGAGTTACTTTGGTCTTCTTTGATAATGAGTTGGACATTAACAGTTTCTGGTATTTTACGCCAACAACACCGGTGGGTTAGACGCGGCTTAGCTGATAAGTGACTCATTTGTTGTTGCAGTCCATTATGCTCCAGCTGTGCTAGCTGATGTTTTAGGAAGAGGCTTCATTCATTACCCGCTTCATTAATTCTGTACCTAAAGGTATACCACCTTTTTGCGATTTTCTATCTTTCCTCTGACGCTACATTTTCCGTGGCATTACTTTGACCATGGAAAGCCAGACAGACAGTTTTCTGTGTAATGGCTCTCAGGGACTTTAGCCCTGAATAAGAAATGCTATCCATTAGGAGGAGTGAACTACTGGATCCGCTTGACTGAGAGTCAAATATGTTTCCTTTATATAACTACAGACTTTTTTTTCTTTCCTGTTTTTTCTCTCGCAATTTTATCCCCTGCATCTATAGCTTGACTCAGAAATAACAGCAAAATTTATTTTATTCTAACAAATTCCTTGTCTGCAAAGGAAAAAGGAAAAAGTAGGATTCACTCACACAGTCGTGCATATTTCAGTCTGCTAGATTCCTGTTTGCTTTCTCTTATAATTCACAGTGTGCAGAAACAAATGTTTGTGAAACACACAAAAAAAAGCATCACAGTGGGAAACATTATCTCAGCAACTGCAGCCTGTTCACATTCAGTTGTTTACTTCTTTTCATGCAGTCACCATTTTCTTTCCTCTCACAGTAAAATGATCACAGAAAATCATATTCTAGCTATTCAATAATTGTTTCCAGTGACGCTTTGAAGATGGTTTTAGATAGCTGACATCTTGCCTTTGATTGTATTTACCCCCCATTGCTCCCTTAATTGGTTCCCTCTAATTTAGACAACTTGCTTGTTGAATGTTTTGTTCAGAGTGCCAAATATGTGAGGTTTGCACATATCTGGCACCCTAGGGAGAAGCAGAGATTCATAAAAACCCAGACTTGGGCGAGATGCATGCGAATGCAGCTCCACAGACACACATCACGAGGCGCTGGAAGGGTCCGCATGAACTCAGCCCAGAGCTGCTGCGCTAAGGCCTGAATGCCGTAGCTGCAGGACAATGTTGGGTGCCAGTTATGATTTTGGCACTTCAAGTTGACTCTATCACCAACTCACACATTGGGCTTGTTGCATTGTTATGTTGCCTCCTCCAAAAGCGCTAGTTTTGTGGTTCCACATCCACTGTTATGATAGTCAGAGCTCATTTAAACGTAATAAAAAATAGCATAAATGAGTGAAACACAGAATTGAAATGCTAATTTGGTGGAAAACAGTTTCAAAACAAAGACATTTTTTAAAGAAAAACTGAGCAAACAACTCCTGAAGATGTCTTATTGTGTAGCTGTAAAGATGTAGAAGTAGCCGGCCTGTTGGGCATTTTTAGACAACGTATGATCAAAAAGTTGTCTAAAAATCAACAACCTGATTTTAACTTTGGACGATCTCACATTCAGGTCATCTTCTCAGACGTGTCCCGACAGCTTCCACTGCTGCTGCTGTTTGTAGATTGCTCTCTGAAATTCCTGAAATTCCTTACACCATGCAAATTTTGGTATCAGTCAGAAACTTGAACTTAAAAAAGGACTTCCCTTTTGATAACATAAAGACGATCCGGCAGACATCATACAGACAAAGAGTACAAGGAAACACAACAGGACTTACACTTAGAGGACTTAGAGATAGAAATAGCTACCAAATTTAAATCATGTTTTTTTTTAATGATTTCAGAAACAGAAAACTTTAATGTCCATTGCAAAGCAGTGTAAATGTGTCTTAAAAGTAGCTCTCAGTGTAAACAACAGGAATAAAAGCATAAAAGCTCATCCACACATACATACATGCATATATCCCTACATGTAAACTTCATTGTGAACTGTTAATCATGTTAGCATCAGTTGAGATGAGTGATTTCTTGACAATATTATTTCTGACTGCAGGGACTCTATAGTGCCTGCCTGATGGGAGGAGTTTGAATGAGTTGGTTAAGGGGTCTGAGGAATTCACGAGTGATAGTCCTAGCTTTACATCCAACTGGCTGAATATAAAGATCTGATAGTGACGACTGTGTGGCGCTGGTTATTTTGTTTGCCTGTGTAATGACCCGTGACAGTTTGGATTTGTTTTTGACAGAAAGAAAGGCGTACCAGGATGTGACTGTTTAAGTAAGAACCAATTCAATGAGACTTTTTGCTTACGTTAAAACGTCCAAGTTTTCTCAGGAGAAAGAGAAGCTGCCTTTTTGGTAACATAGTCACAATGCAAGGAAAAGGATAGTGTTGTGTCTGTCTCAAGGCCCAGGTACCTAAAGGCATCTACCTGCTCCTCCACCTGCCCTTTGATCTCTAGTGGTTGAAACCACACGTGAGTCGCATCATCAGGTTATACTCTCTGATAGCAGCACAGCTCCTTGGTTTTTGAAACATTCTGCTCTAAGGAGGTCTGACCAATGAGAGTGATGAGTAAATTTACTTCCTGACAATATGATGCCAGGCTGTTAGAGTTCGTCCGAAACTCACCAAGACCACTTAGTCTGCGAAGTGTCATAATGTCCATATTACAGGTTGTATTATTTCTGTAAATAGAAGATAAAATGGGAGATATAACACAACCCTGTTTAGAACAAGGATTGGCTATTTATTGTCGTTGACTGTTGAGAAACCTCGGATCCATCTGTAGTTCAGCAAAATGTTTTTGTTGACAGTGTTGAAAGCCGAGTTAAAGTCCAGTCTTTCAGTGGTTGTTGTAAGTTTTTAAATCTGCTATATGTTTAACTGTTCAGCAAATTTGTAGAATCACCTCATTTGCTGAGCTCTCTAAACTTTTTGATCACACCACATAGTTGACCAAATTATCCAAAAACAGCCTCATATTGTAACAGTTGCGCATGTTTTGTAGCTTCCTGAACGTCCACGAAGAGAGAATACAAATACACGATTCACCTAAAAATGTCATCCTTATTGCTCATCGTTTTTCTCCCTTAACTTACTTACACAGACCAGCTGAGGATCAGAACCCAAAGCTGCTCTTGATTGAAATGCCGCAATGCTATAAGCTCCTCTTCCTCCCACCTTCACTCCCACTTGTCTTGGCACAGCTCCTGCACATTATCCTTCAAGTTCTGGCTGAGCCTTCGGTTTCCCTGCAGTGCTTCTCACAGTGTAGTTTCCCTTTGTAATAATACGAGGGGTGTCTTTTTTTGTAGAAAATGAAACGTTGTTGTTGTTTATCGGCTGGTCTAATGAGACTCAAGGATGTATGAGAAAGCTCCTTTTCTTCAGTGATGGCAGTCAGAACAAAGACTCCGCACATGCACTCCCTGCATTTGAATCTTTGCACGTAACTAATAATTCACTGCACTCGGTGTCTAATTTGCTTTGAATGAAACAAACTTGAATCCAAGTGCTCAGCAAGACACAATAGTAAGTAATTAAGATCCAGCGTGGTTCTCTATCTGAAACTATTGACTTTCCTACCAAGTACTGTTTTAACATATCAGCAGGTCCTAAATGTAATTTCTGAAACATTCATACCAGGATACCTAGATTCCAGTCTTCCATGCTTTTTTCTTTACCTGCATTTTGACCACAGTCCTTTGCAATTAGCTGGACCACTTCTCCATCGACCATATTCAGTTTGTCATCTTTTTATCTGTCACAGAGTCTCACACAGTCATAGTGTGAGAACAAGATACGCAATATGTGCTTACGTATATGTGCAGCCTGTTGCTATGGGGTGATCCTTGCAACTAGGTTAAAACAGTGGTTACCCAGAGTTTGATTGTGCAACATCCTCAATCTCTGGGCAACCACTCTTAATCAAGGTGATTTTCCAGGTTGCCTGGTGGGAGCCAATCTGCCTCCAAGCAATTGTGGTCCAATTCAGACTGTCTGCAATGGCTCTCAGACCAGTTGGAGACCATTTGCAAATATTATAGATTGCCAAAACATTCCAATCAATCAGTCGGCACCAATGTGGACAACTTATCTGTGACTCAACTCTTTGCGACAGTGGACATTAGACTCGACCCTGGCTGTATTCTGCTTATATGCAAGGTTGCAGTTAAATCACTGTCCTCAAGCAACTACGTCATTTTCTGTTTCTGAGTTTTTTTCAAATCTGTAAAGTTCTATCTGGACTGTGAATGCAGGTATAGTTATTTTGAGTTTCGGTTTATATGAATTTCTGAGTTATCAAAGTTAATCGCCATATTAACACAGATTACATGTCATTACTAACTTGAACCCATTCAATTGCAAATTGATAGCAAACTGATTGCAGACTGATATCACCTTGCTTTTAGGGCAGCAGCTGACAGAGTGGTCACAGACCTTGTCCTCACCTCTAACGCAGCCATATAAAAGGACACCACAAGTTAATTGCGCACAGTTGCAATAATTTTGGTTGTGCTATGGCCTCTAACCACTGTTTTCCCTAGTGTGGCTGTAGCATGAGGGAGAATGTGGGTGTTGTCGGTACAGATATGGGTTGAAACTACACACACATACACAGCAGCAGGGCAGCCTAGAAACAAAGAAGGGAGACTTTCTTTTGACCACACAAAACAAGTTAAAGATTTCACTCTGGTAATGTGCTCTTAAGAGAGACGCTTAACCCCAGTAGCCTTTGTTCATAACCCTTGACCCCTTTTTGAGGAGGCTAGGGAAATGAGTAACTGCTCTATGAGGGCAAGTACAGTATCGTATTGTATTGTATTGTATTATCTAACAAACGCATAGTGACATAAATTCTTTTCTCACTCTGCTGAGCGCTGAGATAAAGAGAGGGGGGTAAAAACACAAGCAAGACGTAGCCTGTCATATTAAAACAGCCAGTGGCAAATTGCACATCTAGGCTAATAAAAGCGACAGGGAAATTGCTGCCAGCAGATTTCCTCCAAATCTCCTCAGTAATTCCCCATGAGCCTTGGCATTACTGCCTCACTACCCAGGCTCAGATTAACCCCAAGCCAACCGCTCCCCATCCCCGGCCTTCATAACAATGCAGCTCGTGGCTTCATTATGCTACTTTCACGCCCTTTCATTTCATTTCTTATATGTATACATTGTCCTTTTGATCTCTGGAAACGTGCTTCCAATGTGATTTATTAGCTAGAGGCCACTATACAGGGCTGGTATAGTAACATGATGGGTGTTGGCTTTTCTTTGTTATCATGGTTAGCTTTGGGCAAATAATTCAAATTTTAGGACTTTTTAACACATTTGTGCTGCTTTATAGACAAAGTAATTCATCCAAAAAATGTATCCCCACATTTATTATTGATTTAAAAAAATGGTTGTGGCTCACAGTGTTATCAACCTCTGAAGACTACATGACTCATAATCTCTCTGGATGCTACACCGTTTCTAAGTTCTGCAGTACGCCTCTTAAAAAAAGCTCTACACACTTTTCTCCTCTGACTGTCTCCACTTCCCCCAGACTGCAGGTCAGTCAAACCTGCTGCGCCTCACCTCTTTAAGTATTTGACCTGGACCTGGTGTCCAGCCCCACACCAAGTCGATCAGCATTCAGGGCACCATTTTCTCCGGTCAGTACCCAGCGTCCATACCAATCTCCTGGTATCCCAGGTCACAGTGCAGGAAAAGACTGTGGGATTTCTGTATTAGACTGGTTAAGGAAGCCTAATCTGTGTTTTATGGATTCTCTTTCTTCTCTCACCTTCTGTCTCTATCGATCTTTTTTTTTTTACCTCACTCTCACCTGCACCATCCCTCTGTGCTTCACCTCTATTTTGGAATAACATTACAGCAAAGAGCAGAGGCTATATTTTAGCAACACTGGTCCCAGCGATGGAATTGCAGGTTGGTCGGTCAATAAGTCAGTCCCTCAGTCTCTTTGATTCAAACAAAAAATATCCCCTAAATTACTTGATGGAATTCCACAATCGCCTAACTTTTCATCTCCTGCCACCAGCAGATCAAAGTTTTTATCTAGCCAGAGAAATATTTCATCATTTACAAGATGGATTGGCTCCAATATTCATTTGTGGCTGAGAGAATCTTAGTCTTTCTTTTTCGCTTCCTCTCTTGCTTCTTCTTCCTCTATCCTACTCTCGCTTAAAGTTTTGATATATATTATCTCTGAGTCAATTTGTCTAAGTGATATAAGTGAGCTGTGCCAGTGGCACTAACAGCAGGGCTATAAAGCATATTCTCCTGCAGACTCAGTGAGACAGAAGGGTCGCTTTCAACAACATAAACATATACTGCGTCTGTTAACTTTACCAAAAGGACATTTTCTCTAGATTTAAAGCATTGTCTTTGATTTATTCAAATAAATTCATTATTTAATCATGCCTTAATTATTTGATATTCATCACCAGATAGCAGATGGCTGCCTCTCCCTGAGCCACGCACTCCCTGAGGTTTCTTCCTGTTAAAAGGGAGTTCTTCTTCCCTGCTAGTCATAGTATTTCTGTGCTCATAGATGGTATAATAAACTAATAACAACAACATGTACTGCCATGTTTCCTAAATTAACTTCAGTGTTTCATCTAGTTCAAATTAATATTCCCATAAAATCTCTATCAACTGAACACGCTATAATTTTTAATAAGTAACATTTTTATTTAATATAACACTTGTGTTGATGTTTCCAGACTCATAAAGTCAGATTAACTCAAGTCCCTGGTGAAAACTTCCAGTGTGTATTTAGGCAAATGAAGGTCTGCCAGGGGAATATGCAGGAGCATCTGATAGGTATCCTCTCATCAAAGCACGGCGCTCAGGCCATCAGAAATTCTACGCATCCCTCTGTGGAATAACTGGTTGTTTACCTGCAGAGAGAGTAAAGGCGGGGCAGCAGCCAAGACTGACTGAAAGTGAAGAGAAAGAAAGAGAGTAGGTTGTGTAATTTGATCTGCCCATGCTGGGAACTCATCAGTATGCTGCTCATATACACCCCCACCCGTGCTACGTGCACACAGACGAATATAAGCACGCAAGTATGGCAGTCAGGATAGACGATGATAAGACTAATGCAGTCATGTAAACACTGCATCACACTTACTGTGCCGCAGATTCATCATTTCCAGTCCATACAAAAACACGCATGTGCACTAACCTCAGTTCTGCTCGTGTCCCCTTGCTTTTTACTCATATTTAAGGGTATGTGGTTGCTGTTCACTTTTTTCTAAAACAATAGCTTTACTTATTTGTCGGTTAACCAGTTTTAGGTCTAAATGTAAAACCCTATTTAACATTTAAACATCATGTATTCAAAGAGTTGTGTATTAAGCACATTATTCAGGTATTTAAAAGTGAAATGCACCACATGAGGGCTAAGGGCTAGGCCTCTGTGACTGAGGCCTAAGCTCAATAAAACCATGCCTATTACATCAAAAAGGGAAATATCCAGATCTCATTACAAATGAACTGTATGAAAATATACAGGTAGAGTCGCTTTGATGTCCTACATTGGTCTACAGAC
Organism: Rhamphochromis sp. 'chilingali'; assembly: GCF_963969265.1. NCBI lineage: Eukaryota > Metazoa > Chordata > Actinopteri > Cichliformes > Cichlidae > Rhamphochromis > Rhamphochromis sp. 'chilingali'. Next base: position 8,400,535 of record NC_137931.1, on the reverse strand, counting down.
TACTGTTTTGGATCCTTGAGTTTGGCATTTTGGCTCGGCATCTTGGGTGTTTGAAGACATGAAAATAATTGGATTAGAAGGCAGACCAGGGGAGCCGTCAGCTGATGCTAGTTTAGCCCTCCGTAATATACCGACGATTTGTCACGTCCTGAGGCGTTCCACGGGAACGCGGAAGGTCACCTTTCGCGTCCCTATGCTACGCACCGGGTTGTGGATGAAATCCAGTAGAACGACTGTCCCGTGGTAATAGACATTCCAATGATGTATTCCAGCCCTAACCATAACCTTATCCCTAACCTTAACCACCACTTTAATGACGTTAGTGTTTTCCAAAGCGATTTAAGTCAAATAAACGTACATGTGTAGATTCATGCCAAACGGTTCTCATGTCTCCTCATCTTTCCGATCTCGTAATACAGGGATGTATTGGGTGCCCGGAAGCATAACATACCGACGATTTGTAAAATGTTACGCTTTGGGAGTGAGAACGTGTTGGATAGCTAGCTTGGTTAGCACAATCTTTCCAATGCTAAAAGCAATATTAACTTTTGCTAGTAAAAAAGAGGTTTAACAAAGAACCTAACAAAGATGTGAAAGCAGGATTCTGTTTACACGACAGTGCAGTAAAAACAGTAATTTCAAAATTAACGTATAACCTGACAAATAATTGTGTCTTTACCAGAATCGTGCAGCCCCATCCTGGGTTTTTATCAACGTCTGTGGATTAATGCTGCAAAAACCAATTGTCATGTCTTTAATATTTATATATAACCGCAGCAGAAAAGTGACTCTGGAAGTTAGTGATATCTATGTATATGATTTCTAAATTTACCTTGACATATAAAATAGTTATCTTCAGTCCCACTAGCAAAACCACTCACTCCTGAAACACAAATATCTGACATTCTTTCTATTTTGCTCTCTATGCCTCATCTGAACTGATTATTTGGGATTGAGCAGAGCTTGTCATGTGCTGTATTGCTTCTAATTTTATTGGAAATCCTGCTGATACAGTATTTGAGATATTTTGTGGATTATCAGTGATGACACGGTGGATTATACAAGCACTGCTTAGATCTTTACAGTACAGAAGCTACTAGTCTGATAGTGGATGAGGCGAATAAGCCCAAATGCGCCTGCTTGTTTACAGATTATAGCAGATGTTTGTCAGTATTTTTTTTTTTTTTTTTTTTGTGAAACTTGGTGGCTGCAAACGTTGATAAAGGCGTTTTTGGTGACAAGTCTGGATCACAAAACTGTGGTGTTGGATAAGACTGCCAAACAGAAATGCTTTTGCCATCTTTTGCACTGCAGGGGTAATATTCCTGTCACATCTGCATCTTTGTCATTATTCTGTACCATCACTGCATCAAGTAAAGGGTCAGCAGATGCTATGACTGTGAAATACGCCACTATTCCAGACCACACGTGTTGAGATGATTTTCTCATCCATCATACATGCAGATATTTGCATTTCTGTGGTATTTACAGCATGAAATATGCATCTATTTGAGGGTCACAGAGCAGACTGGCAGATCAGCACTCGCACCCTTAAATTTATGCACACATTATGATATCCCTCTTTAAAATGTTTTCCGACTTAAGGTCATAATTTACCTTGCTTCCACCTACTTCCTCTTCTCTCTCTCCCACATCTTGATAGGGTTGCTTGTAATTTATTGCATTGTTTTTAATTAAATGGATGGCAAGAAGCTTTAAGTGCCCGGCAGTTCCAAGATGTGCCATTTCTTATCTGAATTCTAAATTCTGGGCACACCTACTGTAAAGCGGGACTATAAAGCTGAATAGGTCCCAAACTGCGTCTTAGAGGGACTGAACAGTTAGACAAATGTCACCTTTAGAAGGGAAGAGCGGGGATAATAAAGCGACGCCTGGGTAGTGGTGAATACAAACTTCACAGACATCGGGACACCACAGATTCATGGTTTCAGCAGTCAGCCGGGAACCAGTCTGGCACAGAGGATCAGAGAGGAAACAGCTTTGGATTACAGAGATGCTTGCCTTGATAAAGAAGAAACTTAAATTAAATGGAGTCACAGCAAACTCCGTCCGACACTGCTTCTCTCAGCAAAGAAAATAGCACTTATCCGCATGTTCTGCGGTGTCCTATGAAGCAACATTGCAGTAAAATGAAAGGGAATTTAGGGTCATTTTGTTGAGTAAATTTGTTTTTAAATACATTTTTTTAATTAGTTCATTTAGCTGTTTTTTGTTTGGTTTTTTGTAGTCCACATCATAGCGCTGACCCGTATGTGCACTTCTCAAAGCAGTGACTCTGAATGAGTGCTACAAGTATTTTAGACTTCCTCTGCAGTAGCCATGGTTAGTATGGCCAGGTTAGCTAAAGTACATCAACTAACAATTATAGTTTCTCTTAAGATTCATGAGAAGCTGAAAAGGTTTGGACAGACAATACTAACTTAAAGCAGTGGTTCCCACACTTTTTTTGCTGGGCCCCCCTTTGTTTTAGAAGAAAAATGTTCCCCCCGCACAAACGCATCCTCCAACCACACACACCCATATTTTGTTTTCAAACTCCATTGCGGTTTATTTCACACCTCAAACATTTAGTAAACAAGTAAGCAAATACAAGTAATCTGCAATAAATTACAGGTAGTAATAAAATAAATTACTAACTCTTTTACGCTACGCACACCTGCACGGGTATTTTTGAAATCGCAGCTGTTTCTGTGCGTTTGGACCTTTTGGTATTTGATTTGACTTTTTAAAACTCCTTTTTTGCGTTTATGCATGGACGAGGAATACAGAGTTCGTCACGCAACGTCAATGGTATGTGCCTTTTTTCACGTCACGCTGTGCGCCACATTATTGTTTACATGAGATGAATTGCAGGATGGCAGATAGACAAAATACTGTTAATCTGACTATCTGCAGGTTTTACATGCTTACACACGCAGTTACTGTCCCTCCATTTACAAAGGCAGAGGCGTCATGGTGTGATTATTTTACTTGTAGTTTTATTTTTTCTCTGTGTAATAATATTCAACATTGCTATCAATACATTTTTCAAAAAATGCCTCTCTGTGCAAAATGGGTTTAAAAACAACGACGCAGGGAAAACCAATAATGCAGGGGAGACCTACCTCCGCACTTGTGCAGGTGAAGCCAAAGGGAAGATATGCTTCACCATATCTTCTAGTCTTTGGCTTAGAATGAAGTTGGTTTGGAAACATATTCAGCGATGCTTCATCTCCTGCTTTGCGTTTGTGTGGGCCCCCCATGCTAGCAGTGTCCAAGGATTCTTTTTTTTTTTTTTCCCCTTTTCATACCGATGGTTATTGGTGGTGGGCATTTATACAAGTAAAACTGAAAACCAACAAAGAAATCCAGTTTGAATTGAGTACAGACAGACACAGTTTCTCACTCTGACAGGTAATGTTTGAGCCCCACTGCCTTACAGTATAATACTAGCTAAAGCATGGTCATGTCTTTATAAAGAAAATATTCAGCAGCAAGAGTCCTGGGTGACAACAAGCAAGTCAATTTGACTATCCACCGTGGGAGCTCAGATGTGTGTCTGAATCACCAGCACTATGGACTGTATGAGGCTATTCTGTATGAATAGCATTAAAAGTTATTTTCCATGTAGACCAGGTCATTGGAGAGTGCTCCTCAAAGGTTATTTGTTTGAGCGATTCACAAGACTGATTTTATTCCAGTGGTGATCTGACATTCAGCAATCATGGCTAGATGACCTAGATGACCCTAAAACATTAGAATCCTTGATTTTGCAAATGCATCACTCAACCAGACGCACCAGCGCCCCCAGGGAGAACTTTCGTTGCCTTTTTTCATGGCACATTTGTACCATCGTACTGACATTTTGTCGTCCCCAGATGCTCGCGCCAATCTTTTGGAAATGCACACAGATGGATCCGCAGAGGCTTTTTAATACACATTATCAGCTTTACATTGTTTCAAGCATGACAGTTGTGGCCATGCAGCCCAGAATCCCAACATGCCCTTTTTGAACAAGGTGAACATGAATTTGTTTCCTTCCATATGTTCATGCAAATAGGGAGGATAGCAACATGGCAACATACAAGTAATACAAAATGTGCACAGAGCTCTTTTTTTGTGAACATGATGGACGGGGAGAAAACAGCAGGATGCTGTGTAGATGATGCCCGCTCTCAGCAGAGCTTTAACCTTTCCTTCAACATTCTTCCTGCAGAGTATATTAAGAAAATACTTTTTCTTGCTTATTTGCTGTGTATTTTGTTTTATGCATTTAATAACAGGCCAGTATATTAAAGGCCACCTTTGACTTATAAACTCTGTCATAGGTTATTAGATTGTTCTTCCTGCTCACTCAGTCAGTCATATTTTTCTCCTGATTCTTCACTCATGAGTGAAATGTGCTTATTTCTAAGACATACCACAAGATGCAAGAAAAAGAATAAAGGTCAGATGGTAGACAAAGGTGACTAAATGGTTAGGAAAAAAATAAAATTAAAAACCTCAAATCTTTTATCTGCTCAACTTTATGGGCTAACAGGGGAACAGGCGTCACGTAGGCGTGAGACTATTTTAGTCAGTCGTCCAATCCAGCTCTTCAGATCCCTTAAATTAAAGCTGAAAGTCTGCACTTTAATGACATATTGTTTGATTTCAGCAAGATTACTAAGTACAAATACAAGGCAATATCAAATTACTTAACGAGTTGACTCTATTATTTTCATTATTGCCGACATAACGATTTCATTGTTAACAATGAAATAGCGGGTGGCTGAAGTTTAATTAGCAATGCATTTCCAATTTATTAACAATGGCTTTTAAAACTTCTAAACATACGAGTAAATAAATTTCTGATAAATATTATTGTTAGTAATGATTTGCGCCGCTTTAATGAACTGTAAAAATATTCCTTTGAAATGAAGGCTTCTGGCGTGAAAGAAAACAAAATGTTCTCCTTTTGTCTAAGAATAGGTGATAAAACTGAAGAAAAGTGCACTGCAGTACCGACATCTCATTTCCACATGTATATTTGCTGGAACATCTCAGTACATGCATTCCTACCACTTTAACGCAACACTCCCACCGTGTAAACCCGCTCCTCTACTTTTCCCACCTCTCCCCTGAGAAGTGTGATGCAATGATTTCCAAACCCACCAACACTGTCTCCACCCCCCCACCCCCACCCCACCCTTACCTTTGCAGCTCGATTTAGGACGATAAGTTAACAGCTGCTTCCCCGTCTGATGATTTTTTTTTTTCTTTTTTAAAAATGTTCCACTCTTTCGCTTCACGTTGGCCCTTAGTTAAGTTGCTGCATGGACTTCCTTGCTCATTCAGCGCACGTGTGCTGCAGATATCCAATGCAGTTCATCCTGTAACACTAGGAAAATCACCTGCAGTCCCAACCACTCTGCTGTGTCCTGTTCTCATTACATGGACACCCAGGAGAGGGTATGGATATAGCTATGCTCCCTTGCTCTCCACTCACTACTCTTTCTCTCTCTCTGTCTCAGTCTCTCTCCTGCTCACTGAGCACAGTAAGCTGTCTTGATCTTGCTGGTGAGTTTGCTCCACTGGACCATTTAGGGACTAGATTCTTCTTTTTTTTACTGATGGTTTAGGAGACAAGGACTATGCTGCAATACGGTCTAACCAATAAATGCTTTGGTGAACCCCCAACATGCAGTAAAAAGGGCAAATTTTCCCTGGTTTTGATTTAGGAAAATCTTCATCCAGCACACAGTTACATACCATTCTTTGAATTACACAAGCTCATCCAAAATTTGTTAAATGAACTAGAAATCCAACTGCCAGCCAGGTCTTATCACCCAACACCAGTTCCTTCCCTCACTAATGCTCTTGTGGTTGGATGGGAACAAATCCCTGAAGCCTTGTTCCAAAATCTTGTTGAAAGCTTCCCCACAGGAGATGGACACTGTTACTGCAGTTAATACCCATCCTTTTTGGTCAAAGAAAAATTGTGGCTGGTGTATCTACTGCTGGAGTCAGTTTGTTGATCTGTCTGCTGAACGTCAACCTTAGAGATTTTTTAACATAGTATCTTAAAAATCATGTTAGAAAAAATGGTTGTAATTCATAAGTAGTTAATGCAAAAATATCTTTATTACAGTCACTGAATTAAAGCTCAGAGTCTGTGTTTCAGTTGCGTATTGATTCTGTTTCACTTCACGTCTGTTGTGGTGGCATGAAGAGCCAGAATTGTAACTATGATCTTAAACTTTATTTCCAAGATTATAAATGTCAGATGAGGATGGATGGACTAAACATGTTGTAACTCTAGTGATAACTCACTGTAAATTTAAAAAATAAAATAACAGCCCATGAAAACTAAGAAAACAGGCAACCTAAATAAGTTTCAAACTGCATTATAGTTGTGAATGTTATCCTTACGCTCTGTTGCTTAAGATTCAAGTTGAACCTTTCTAGCAGTGTAACAATCATCCTTCACATTGTCATGCCTGCTACTCATTTTCATATCATCTGGACATTTCTAGAGTGATACTGTTTATTCCGATTGCACCCCAGGAGCATGATATTGGCAGTGCTAAAGACGCCTGCAGCACAAGGAATGCAAGCTGAAGTTTGGAGGTTTATTTACATGGAGAGACTCCTTTCACTGGGAGTGTCACTGGCTTGTTTAAGAGTGTGTAGGTGTGAGTAACACCATGCTACACTGTAATTTGTCAGGAATGAGCCAGACCGGGGCTAGAAATAGTATTTGATAAATTCAGCAGCTCCTGAAAGTCAGCCATGCAACTGCCATGAGTCATAACATTTATTAACAAGCAAATTCAAGTGAACATAAGCAAGGCTGGATGGAGGCTGGCTGAGACTTTTTCAGCAGAGACCCTCTCTTCAGCAGGAGTAGATTTGGTTTGCAGTCAGGAAAGGCTCCATGCCGACTGCAGGCAGAGAACATACTGGGTGCCGGGGACAATAGTTAAGGAAAGAAAAGAAAATCATTGAAAGCACTGCTTTTGGTAAAAGTGGATTCAGCCTGAGCATCGAACCACGGGGAGCTCCACTGATGAAATGGGAATGCTTGGGGTATGGGCATGCTTGAAAGGTGACCCAGCAAGGTCTTGAGGAACATTCAGTTCAGTGCTATCACTCTATGTTCCATTGTGTATCTGTGTCTTTCACTTCCATCCCAACCACACTTTCTACTTTTTTTATTCCTCTCTTTAGCCATAAATACATGAAGCCACTGAGGGTTCCTCTAGATGTCCCTCTTTGGTCTGCGTAGCCCTGTACTAAACCCCAGTGACCATCCAGGTCCTGTTGTTATCCAGTCGCTGCTGTGTCACCATGAGATAAGCGTTTTTGTTTTTTGTTTTTAAATCTCAGGACTTCAAATTATCACCAGAACCAATTATGTTACGTTTCAATAACATCAATTCTAAAGTGCTATGATATTTCAGTAGATAGCTATCATACAAATGCACTGAGTAGGGCTGTCGGTAAAAGATGATCCTCAGATACAAAGTGACACAAAAAATTTCTATTACTCATTTGCAACAGCACTCATACGACGGTGCTGTTTCCCCCCTGACACAGCCCCTCCTCTCACTAGCAGCTGAACACCAAAACAATACCACAACTGCCTTAAAAGAAACTTGGACAACCCTGTTGCCAACACACTCGTATTTATTGTACGGGGTTAGGAAAGCTCCCGTTCAGACATTATTGAAGTATTATCAAACAGTTACAAATGTTAACATAGCTAGCACACAGGTTAACATTAGCGTCTGTTGAGTTATTACTAAGCCTGGATTATACACTCAACAAAAATATAAACGCAACACCTTTGTTACTGCTCCCATTCCCCATGGGATGGACGTAGAGACCTAAAATTCATTCCAGATACACAATATAACCATCCCTCCCAAACAGTGGTCACAAATCAGTCCAAATGTGTGGTAGTGGGCACATCTGCTATATTGAGATAATCCATCCCACCTCACAGGTGTGCCACATCAGGATGCTGATCTGACATCATGAGTAGTGCACAGGTGTACCTCAGACTGCCCACAACAAAAGGCCACCCTGGAATGTGCAGTTTTTTGCGCTATTGGAGGTCTGGGGACCCAGAACCGGTCAGTATCTGGTGTGACCACCATTTGCCTCATGCAGTGCAACACATCGTCGCATGGAGTCTATCAGATTGTCAATTGTGGCCTGTGGAATGTTGGTCCACTCCACTTCAATGGCTGTGCGAGGTTGTTGGATATTCGTGGGAACTGGTACACGCTGTCGTATACGCCGGTCAAGCACATCCCGAACATGCTCAATGGGTGACATGTCCGGTGAGTATGCTGGCCATGCAAGAACTGGGACATTCTCAGCTGCCATCTGCCCTGAACAATGTGAACCATGATTCATCCGTGAAGCGCACACCTCTCCAACGTGCCAGACGCCATTGAATGTGAGCATTTGCCCACACAAGTCTGTTACGGCGACGAGCTGGAGTCAGGTCAAGACCCCGATGAGGACGACGGGCATGCAGTTGAGCGTCCCTGAGACGGTTTCTGACAGTTTGTGCAGAAATTGTTTGGTTGTGCAAACCAATTGTTCCAGCAGCTGTCTGGGTGGCTGGTCTCAGACGATCTTGGAGGTGAACCTGCTGGATGTGGAGGTCCTGGGCTGGTGTGGTTACACGAGGTCTGCGGTTGTGAGGCCGGTTGGATGTGCTGCCATATTCTCTGAAACGCCTGTGGAGACGGCTTATGGTTGAGAAATGAACATTCAATGCACGGGCGACAGATCTGGTTGACATTCCTGCTGTCAGCATGCCAATTGCACGCTCCCTCATTGCTTGTGGCATCTGTGGCATTTTGCTGTGAGACAAAACTGCACATTCCAGGGTGGCCTTTTGTTGTGGGCAGTCTGAGGTACACCTGTGCACTACTCATGATGTCAGATCAGCATCCTGATGTGGCACACCTGTGAGGTGGGATGGATTATCTCAATATAGCAGATGTGCCCACTACCACACATTTGGACTGATTTGTGACCACTGTTTGGGAGGGATGGTTATATTGTGTATCTGGGATGAATTTTAGGTCTCTACGTCCATCCCATGGGGAATGGGAGCAGTAACAAAGGTGTTGCGTTTATATTTTTGTTGAGTGTATTTGTCATGTCTTCAAGTCCACTGGGGTCCACTCAGGCACAGGTGGCTTAAGTTTCTAACTGCGAAGAGTCATTGGTGAATAATTTACTTTATTGTGAAGCAATTACTATTAATATAACTATTAATTGCCAAGGACTTAAGGCAAACAAAGAAACATATAAGAAATGACTGCTCAGCTCGGGTCTCATGTTGTGTCCAAGTGTAATCTGGTCTTCAAGGTAGCAGCTACTGGCTATGGCAAATTACAAAATGATAAATGTAATGCTGGAGGAAAACAAAAGTATTTGTATTAAAAAGTGTTATTTTTCTCTTAAAATCCCAAAATGAAGCTGAAAAAAAGTCCACAAAAAGTTTTTTGGACCACCGAGAAAATATGGCGCCAAGTCACCAGAAACAAAGGAAATAAACAAAACGTATAGCTGAATACATTTGCACCAACCGGTAATTTTGTCATCTTAATTTTGAGAAATCTCTTCCTGTGAAAATGATATTGTACATTGAGCATTTACCCAAATGTTGGTACTGAGTTTGAAAATCTATTTTGACAACCAAAAATCATGATGGGCAAGAAGACGTGGGTTTTAACTAATGTTTCTGTGCTTTGTTTTGGTTTTTTTCTTTTGGATTAAAGAGATGTATTTGAGTCAGCAGCAAAGCGGGTGCATCCCAACTCAGAAACCTAAGTGGCGTTTAGGAAAGAAACAACAGCACTAACTGATGCAAAGCAAAGAAAAACCATTACGCCTCAAAGAAAACACTTCACAATGCCTCACATAACCATTAGCAAAAATAGCATCTGCTTCATAGTTGACATGGCAACTGCTGTCAACATCTGATGCTTTTCTAATTGTTGTAAAACCTCACTTCCTCCATTCAATATGGCATTTCTCTAATGTTTTGTGAAGTACCATTTAAGTGTTTCATTAATGTCTAATGAGCTTTTCATTAAGAGAATTCAACTGTGACTTCTCCACAAGATTATAAGTAACGCAGGGTTTAACGTTGGTAATGATTCTGCTGGACTGGGCGGCAATAATAGGTGCTGCTTTTGTGCTAAAGTACGTTGTATTATGAGAACATCAATGCAGAGAGTGGGTGTTGAACTTTGCAAATGTCATGCTGTGTTCCACAAGGCTTGAATTGGACTTGTTATTAACCCAACCCCCAGCCTGTTTGTTTCCCACTCCCCGGTAATATTCAGCCATATTACCTTATTTAATTTCCAGACACGGCTCGTCCCCGCCAAAAGTAACACCGATCCAAGAAAATTGTAATTTCACAACACATCACCGAGCATTTCCTATTACGATTGCCACATGTTAACATGCTTATAAAGTTCAGGAAAACAGCGCAAACATTGTATTATGTCTCTTGATATCTGCTTCACCTGCATTAATTAGTGGAAACGGCAGCGGCGGTTTGCCTGCTTAGTGATAATGAGGTGCAGTGCTAAGTATGAATAACAAGAGATTGACCATACGCGAGGGGGAACATAACTAAATGACTACTGAATAAAGCACAGTCAATGGCTGCCTTAAAATGCATGATTGGAGAGGCTTAGGCTGTAATAAGCAAAGCAAAGTGAATGCTGAACAGAGAGACAATTAAACCGCCACATCTGGCAACGCTGATGTGAGTGGGTACCCAGCCGCCGCAATTACAGGCCTCTGTCACTACTGTAACCCTTTACTGCCTGAACACAGCACTCGAGCAGATGATGAAGGCAATGCTTAAAGTTTTCAGAGCTTCTACTCCCGACTGGCCACAAATGGATGTTTGACCAGGACCACTTGGCGTCCTAATTTTAACACACTATGTCCCTTTCATGGTTTCCCCTCCACAACAAACCATTTTTTCGGTAGCCACATACTCAAGTCCTACCCAGTGTCATGGTATAGTGCTTCTATTGAAGTCAGACTAGCCTGGACCATAACGGGTACCCAGTGTGTTTAAAAAAATGATGCCGGGAACGCTAGAATGTGGAAGTTCGGTGAAAGATCATTCTCATGAACATAGGCCTGCTGAATCTGGGAAAACCCCATTAAACCATCAATTATCAGCTTATTCAATTTCTGGCCTTTTTCTCAGTCAAGATAACTGTCCTTCTATCCTTCTCCTCCGCGGGGCAATCTTCAAGTTATTTTATGTTGAGTTGCATTGAAGGTGAATTCATCAGAGCAGAGAGAACAAGTCAGCAACCAGAGAAACTGGGGAGAAAAGAAATTTCCACTAAAGTCAAAATAACACCCTGACATTTTGCAAAGATGTTGTTGGTGATGTTATGTGCTTCCAGTCATTTAGTGCTTTTCTAGTCTGTCTTAGGCTTAACTTCTGAGTCATATTTTACATTCGAGCAGCACTTTTGTGTTTTCACTTCAAGCACGTTTTTCTAACTCACGTCCATGGCCAGTTTAGAGTCAGCAGTTTGCCTAACATGCATGTCTTTGGACTGTGGGAGTGCCCACTCAGGCACAGAGGGCACATGTAAACTCTGCACAGGAAGGCCCCACTTTACGACCATCAACCTGCTGAGCACACTTTGCAAGAAGTTGTTGTTATTGTTGCCACTCAGAATTCATGAATTAGCTTCAAATCTTGAAGCAGTCTTTCCTACTGCAGCTGATTTCTGTTAACATAAATATTGCATTAAAGCAATTTTGCCAAGATCTAAAACCTGTGTGTATTAGCAGTAATTTGAAAATTTGCTGTTTATGTATAATGTTGTCTTAAATTGCAAGCTTCCAAATGGCTTTTCATCTCGCCACAAACATTAAACCTTCTGTATGCCGTACGCGTCTTCAGTGCTGTTCAGATCACGAGTACTGAAAAGCTTAGCCTCTTCCCTCTGAAGTATTTTACCGCTAGCTGCAATTTATTCAAGGCTGTTAAAAGCGAAGGAATAAAGAAAACAAAGGCTTCCCTACTCAAGAGCTTGATTGTTAGGATCTGAATGGGAAACGCTGGTAGATTAAGTCGACATGGATGGTGCACGCACTGCATGCAGATGTAGTGATGTGTAATCGTCAGCACACAAGGGCAGTACAATGCTCTATTCACTCAGTGTAGGAAGTCTTTCAGTTCTCCCATGTGTGGGATTCCTCTTTCAAACTTTTTCTAGCTGTCTTTTTTCCTCATATTTCCACTTTCTTTAATGTCAGAGATGTAGAAATGCATACATCCCCGCTCCTTTTCCCTGTATTCTTCTTTGGCGACTCACGCTTCCACAGCTTCAAGTCTGTCTCCTTTGCCACGGGAATCTTTGCTGACGTCTCCGTCCTGCAGCCACAGCGACTGAGAGAGATGCTCTGGAGGCTCAGAGAGATAAGAGAGGAGAGACAATCGCATTAAGACTCACTTTACCCCCCTGACCAAGACCAGAGGTTGGGATTTGAATGTTAAAATCAGTAAGCTTAAATCCCTGCATGGCCATTTGTGCATTTCCCAGACTGAGCACATTACTTCCTTCTCTGCAGCCTTTAGCTGCTCGCAACTACACCGGCACAAATTAGCACGGCATCGTTAAGGGAATAACACGCAGCCATATGCACGAGGAGCTCCCTTGGAGTGAGTCTTAGAGAATGACACTGTGACTGGTGTCTGCACAGCAGTCTAGCTGTCGACGCTACAACACAATATGCTGTTCGAATCTATGGGTGAAGCCTCTTGACATCAAAGGTGGCAAAAAAAAGAAAGAGAGGAACCGTGTTTCCTTTTACTGTTCTCTGCACCTGTCAAAATGGTGTGTTTAGGGTCTTTTTTTTCTTGTTTTTGTTGTTTTATTTGCTGCTACTGCACACACCAGCCCGCCTCCTTTGTAACACCACAGAGACCCCTAGTGGAATTGAGAAGTGTTGCAATGTGTCTGAAAGTGTGTGCGTGTGTGTGTCTGTGTGGTCCAGGACAGATCCCACCATCCCCAAAACTCATTTTCTCTGTCTCTTTCATTTTCGCACTCTCTCTCTCACACACGCACACACAAGCCTTATCTTTCAGCTGTAGACAACTTTTCTTTCTTTTTTTTTTTCTTTTTTTTGAGCCGTGAGACAAAATGCAAAACTGCCTCCTCCCAGCCTCCACACACGCACACACACACACCTCAAATTCAGGGCCTTTTCTGCATCAAGCCAGATTTTCCCTGTTAACGCTTTAGCTATCATCTCAGTGCACTAGACTGCACTAGAGGGCCAAATTAGAGCAGGCCTTGGTAAAATAAAATCCCTTTATCTTTGAACTAGCAAGTACCCAATTATACGCCACAGTTATCTCCCATCTCACAGACTTCTGAGTCCTCGCCACAGGCCAATGAGCACGGAGAGCTAATGAAGAGATGCTGAATCACCTTTTTGCCTTCCTGGACACACAACTGGTGGAGCCTCCTTGATCAGCTGCCACTTTTTTATGCATTAGAGTCATTCTCCAACTTTGATGAGGTGGTTCTTCCCCCCCCGGCAGCACAGGGCACTGATTCACGGATATGCCGTCGGTTGCGGCATACATATGATTAGCGTGAAAGAAGAGTGAGAGGTCTCTAATCCCGAGCAGAGAAGAGAAAACGGGTTTTAAAGTGGTTTATCTGCTTCCAGTCACAGAGGATGTAGAAAATGAAGCGATGCAGAGAGAGGAACTCCTGCTGATGTGAAAGACGAGGCTTGATATGGGTCTTCTGTGCGTGACCCTGATCATCCCAGGAAGTCGATCTGTATATCACGCTGCCTGTTTGTACAGAAAAATTACCTGAGGTGTTGGAAGCTTTTTCTCTTCCTGTTTTCAGCCTTGTTAAACTTTTACATGTGCTTCAATTTTTGTGCTTTCTACAGCTTTGGTTCTTATGGATATGGATTTATTTCATTTCCCAGTTGGTCAGCATTTTAAGATATTTAACTCCTTAAGCTCTAAGCCGTTATGTTAGAATACCCTTGTAAGAAAGAGGGTTTTTTTAATGTAGCACCAAATCACAAGAAGAGTATATTGTAATAAAAAGACCCTACAACAATAAGAAGGAAACCCCAACAATACAATGACCCCCTAAGATGACCCCCGCAGCACCCAGCTAATCAACACCACCAATGGTGGTCAGTGTTAACTCAGGCCTTCGTGACACAACCCTGCTCCATTTATCTTGCAACCAGCAGTAGGAGTGAAATGGCTTGTGGTCCTCTGTGGTCAAAAATACCCTTTTTATCGATAAGATTGCATACTGGAAAGAAGATGCTTAAGAGTACCCAATGCGTTTCAGTGTAATGACAAGGTGTCTCATCCAAGCATTCATATGGAGCTGGAAGTGAGGCAGGTTTCAGTGTTATCACCACTTCTTTGAGATGCCAGCAGCTTTGGCTAAGCATCTGATGCCCTTGGAATGACAGCGGGCTCACTGACAGCCCTCATAATGAGATTATTGTTCCTAGGTGATAAAAGTAAGGCCACTTCCACTTCATGCATTAATTTGTATGTAAAGCTTTATCTCTAAACTTATGTGCAGGCCCCTTTAAACATTCGTTCTGTCAGTCGGTGCTTTTGCTCTTTCAAAGTTGATTTTTGGCATCTTTTAAAGCACAAGTTTGTTTTTGTTTTTTTGACCATGGTATCTAACAGGGCCAACCTCTTCCAGTCTTGATAGGTTAGGTTGTCTGGCAGTAATTCACAGGTTTTCACTTCTTGGAAGTTGCTTGCACCCAAATGGTGATAATGGTTATGAAACAACCACCATTACCGTGCACTGCTGAGCACTTAAAAAGGAATTTGGGTGCAATCAAGCCACTGCGCTGTAGCACGGATTTTTGCCAGAGAGAATAAACACCTTTTATTTTCTGATTCACACCGAAAGCTGCATGTTAGTTGTATGAAGTATGAATGAAGGCTGACTTAGGCACAGTCTGCTTCCACAGACCCATAAGGGCATATCCTCTTATCGCAGCAATACAAGTATAATTGAGTCGATAATGTGCAATTTGAACTCCTGCTTAGGCTGTGCGGTTTGAATTGTGAGTTTTGCATTCATTACCAGCACAAGCCACCTCCTCCTTAACAGCCGTACCGCACTGTGGTGTTTAAACATTTCCAAAATACTTCCTGCAAAATACAGCGATGTAAATGTAAAAGTGGGATCTGACAGAGAAGGGAGCTTTGGAGGAGGGTAAAGAGCTTTTGTGAAGGTACAGTGGTGTTACAAAGTTGGCATGAAAGAGGGTTCAAGAGCGCGTTTATAAGTTTAAGAGGGTGTCGGGGAATTTAAAAACGGTTGAGTGTGGTTTAAGATGGCACCTCAGGAGAGTGAGGAACAGTTTAGGAACTGATGGGATAGCAAGGCTGTCGTGGAGTGTTTCGGAGGGTGAAAAGGAGAGAATAGGTTCTGTAAGTCAGGCATCAGATATCATATCTTGTGGCTATTTCTATCCACCATATTTGGAAAGGAACACTCTGATCTCTTATTTTTATTTATTTATGTACTTATTTACTTATTTAGAGGACACTGTCTAGGGCAGACCCTTCGACAGTCATCAGTATCTCAGGGCTAACATTTGTAACATTTTTATCAGGTGACTCCTTCTCTCGTCTCCCACAGGAAGTCCGGTTAACTTGACGTGCAGAGCGTTCTTTGGATACAGCGGAGACGTCAGTCCACTCATCTATTGGATGAAGGGGGAGAAGTTTATCGAAGACCTGGATGAGGAGAGGATTCAGGAGAGCGAAGTCAAGTAAGAACTTCAGAGCTTCAATTTTATGAATGGGGAATATTTTGGGAAATGAAGGTGTAAACTGTAAAATACAGATATTTATTATCTTATTATCTGTATATCCACTTCCATTTTATTTGTATATATTGTCAAATAACAACAGTCGCCTTAAGGGGCTTTATATTGTAAGTTAAAGACCCTACAATAATAATAGAGAAAAAGACAGCAACAATCAGACGACACCTTGGCAACAGTAGGGAGGAAAGACTTCCTTTAACAGGAGGAACCTACCAGAACAGGGAGGGGCAGCCATTTCCAGAGACAAGTTTATTGTAAGGGATTTTTCTTAACACTCCCTCCTACCTTTTCTCTCCCCACTCGACAGGTGAACACCATGAGGTTTTGCACTCTCTCACATACTAGACCAGGCAACAACTTCCAGGGCAGCTAAATGAAGCCAGAGTGGCCAAAATGACAGTTCATCTGTGGCCACTCAAGGCTGGTTTCAAAAGCGAGTCAGTTCCCAGACACTCTCACGTCAAAATACCCAACTATAGCCTTTAGATTAGCATGCGTACAGTCTTGTATGAATAACAGTTTTGGTTTCTATAGCTAATTTGCTGGTTGTATGGGGGTGGTTGTTTTTCACAATTCACCAGGCTGGACACTGTTAAAGCTTATATTTAAGGCTGTGGCTGCTTTAATAGACTCTGCTTGCTATCTCCAGCCTCCGTTCTGTTAATTCCCATCATAGAGCTCGACCTCTCAACTGTGTTTGTGCCTTTTTGGAACATCCATTCATTTTCATCTGCTTATCCAATTCACCATAGGATGGAGCCTATCCCGGCTAGGTCAAGAGGCAGGGTTCACCAGTCTGCCGCATGGCTAACACAGAGAGACTATAATTCACACTCATATGTACATCTGTGGTCACTTTAGAATCACCAGCTAACCTAACTCCGTGCATGTTTTTGGACTGTGGGAGTATCCAGGGAGAACCCATGAAGGCAGAACATGCAAACTCCACACAGAGGTGGATTCAAACCAGAACCTTCTTACTGTGAGGCAACAATTCTAGCCACCAGATGTGCTGCCAGCTGTTTGAAATATTCTTTTTTCAAACAGCTTTTGTTAAAATATTCTATTCTCCAGAATATTTTGCTCTCCAGTTTTTCATTTTTGTTTTAGTTTGGTAGTTGGCACTAAATAGCAGGTTTCTGTGTTTGCACTTGGCACCAGTGCAATTTATGGATGCAGTTTGCTAACCAAGCCTGCTAGCATTAGTTGATAAGCAGCCACTCTACCCTGTGGTACAGCAGCCAAAACAAAAATGTTAAGGTATAAAAATGTAGAGTCCGGAAACCAATTAGTGATCTCACATTGCCTACTTTCAGTCAGGCCATATTGAGACCTCTGCAAAGGCAAAATGGAAAACAGAAGACAGTTAGGTTATTGCACACCACCAAGCATGAGCCGGAGGCGTCCCCAAAACAGTGAGATCTCATGAAATTTGAGCTTTCCAATCCAAATAGCATATAATAAAAATTGTGTCCAGATTGGGCAAAAAAAGATACAAATCTAAGAAAAATATGCACATATGACCGTTATTAAACCGGTTATAGCGACAGAAATAATCTGCCGCTATCACTTAGTCAGAAGTGACTAATATATTCATGAGTCACTTCTGATCTCTTCAAAAGTAGCACAGGACCCCTCGGCTGAACTGGTAAACACCTATTTAAACTCAATTTGCCACAACTCTGTGACCACCCATCAACACACCAAACAATGAAGGGAACCGTTCACTACCAAGCTACCATCTAAATATTCATATTGAGCATTTGATATTCATGAATGCCTTATGTGGCTGTTTAATAATGCAGGTAGCTATGCATTCTTTATCAGCATGTACTGTATATGCGCAGTTCAGGAACTGCTCCATCAGTTAAACAAAAGTGCAGCAGCAGCAGCACAACAGATGGAAACTCTAACTGAATAGCCTCCTTTTCCATTTGAGTGACCACCATGTTTTTGGCTCATTAATGAAAACAGAAGTCTGTTTACTCTGATATCAGCATCAGCCGAGGCTGGTTGACCATCCAAAAATGAAGCCTAGACGCAACTCTTCTTCCTTTAGTTTTGACAAGTCATGTGAGGTAAACAATGGAGCTTTAGGAACTGTCGCACTTTTAAAGTTTCACCTTGCAGAAAATGAGATTTTCTTTTTATTATATGCCTATAATAAGTAGGCGTCTAATACTGTCAATCATAAATGTTCAGCCATGATTGACAGCAATGCAGTTATACAGGGAGAGAAAGAAAGGTTCACTGGGGGAAGCTGGATTTCCAGCATGTTTAAACGATGAACCTGGACCCATGGTGAAAAGTGTTGTTTTAGCTTGACGGCACTGACATATGGAACTCGTCCAGAATCATTTTTATTGATTCACTTTGGATCAGCCATAAAAAACAAAGCAGACATTTCGTGCCATTGCTAAAGTGTAGCTGATGGTATCGCTTCTGCTTTAGGCCTATTTTTCACCTGTGATTGGAAATTTGATAGATTTGCTGCTACATTTACAACATTACAGGAGTAAGATGGGATCCGTTTACTTTAGCTGCAGGGTCACTTTATTACATATACCTACACATACACATACACCTTGCTTTTGTTGAATAGAAACCCCTTTTCTAGCTTAATAACTGTCCTAATGCTGTAGATTTATGGGCAGCACTGCCATCATGCAAATCCGCTATTCTACTTATAGACTGTATATAAAAGATAGATTTAGGTAATATACCATCACATATAGGTTAAGGAAACCCCTTAAACTCAAAGCTATTTGGCCACCACCGTATTGGGTTTTTGGAGCTAGAAATGACCGTATTTAGATGCGCTTGCCCATTTCTTCATCACATCAACTTTGAGGACAGAATGTTCATTTGCTCCCTGATTTATTCCACCCACTAACAGGTGCCACAATGAAGAGATAATCAGTGTTATTGCCAGTGATCATAATGTTATGGCTGATCGGTGTACGATATGAGCTTTGTGAGATGGTATCCTTCTGAAAAGGGGATAGATATGGTCAACACTGATACACAGGAAGCTTTGGCATATTAATGCCTCACGGCTGGTACAAGGGTGCCCACAGGGTGCCTGGAAATACTGCTTTCTGTGCCAGCACCCTAAATTGCTACAGGACAGGATGGATCCATCTTGCTTCTAGGTTTGATATACTAAGATGCTCTTTTGTCATACCTTGCTGGTAAAGAGTTGACCTTTTTTTACTGATCTATTACCTCAAAACAAGTCTGACCACGCGTCTCTGCTCTCGCCCATCTGCAATTTATTTTGCTCCTAAATTTTCACTCAGTGGGTATTTTCTTTTTTGGCACTCTCCCTTTAAAACCTAGACATGAATGTTTTGAATGTCTTAGCAGATGAGCAGTTTCTACTCAAGCAGCCTGTCTGCCACTAACACATGTCACATTCAAAGTCACCAGTCAGCACACCCTCGTGACCATGTCTACATGCCTAAATATTTTTAGTTTGTGGCTCATGTTTGGCTAATTAGATATTTGCTTTAATGAGCAGTTGAACGAGTGTACATAATGAAGTGGCCAGTTAACCAGTGGGTTGATGTCGTGCAGTTAAATCAGTTTATAATTGGCACGTAAAATACTGTCAGCTGGGTGGATTACAGCCTCAGATGGCTCATATTGTCTGTGATGTTGCCAAAATTGCTGCATGGTTGATCTTTGCTTAATCACAGGCCTGAGAAAAGGTCACAGTTTCCTTGTTTGATGGACTAACAAGGGCAGAACATTACACCAATGCTGTACTTTTGTTCAAGATTATGCACTGATCTTCAAGCGGTGAAGGTCAATCGAAATCCAGAGCAAAGTGCTCACCCTTCTTAAATGAATAATCAATCCTCATCATCAATACACGGCCGCCGAGACTATTAAAAGATAACGTGTGAAACAGTGGAAACCATCAAGTTAGTAGAACGTAGTAGAACGTAGCAACAGTTTAATCCATCCAGAACAGTTAAATCCTTCCCAAATCAAAAACCCTGGATTAACGGAGATGTTCGCGCGGCACTGGCGGCACGGAGCACCGCCTTTGCCTCCGCGAACACATCGGACTACAAACACGCACATTACCAACTCCGGAAGACGATCAAAGCAGCCAAACGTGAGTACAGGGACAGGGTGGAGCAACAGTTTGACAACCCTCGGAGTATGTGGCAGGGACTAAACACGATCACAGACTTTAGAGGGAAAACCAGCACACCGCACACCACGGCCTCTCTGTGTGAGGATCTAAACGTATTCTACGCTAGATTCGACACAGCGAACACCATGAGACCGGACAGTGTGCGCACCGCGGATGACGTCAGTGCGCACACTGTGTCTGAGGAGGATGTGCGGAAGTGCTTCAGGAAGGTGAACGCACGCAAAGCTACTGGTCCGGACGGGATTCCCGGCCGCGTCCTCAAGTCATGCGCGGCTCAGCTGGCTGGAGTGTTCACGCACATCTTCAACCTTTCCCTCTCTCTGTCTGTAGTCCCAGCCTGCTTCAAAATGGCCACCGTCGTCCCTGTACCCAAATCCTCCACCATCTCCTCACTGAACGACTGGCGACCTGTAGCCCTGACCCCCATCGTAAGCAAATGCTTCGAGAAGCTGGTCAGGGACTTCATCTGCTCTGCACTACCCGACTCACTGGACCCTCTACAGTTCGCATACCGCCACAACAGGTCCACTGATGATGCCATAGCCCTGACACTACATACTGCCCTGTCACACCTGGAGAAGAGAGACACGTATATGAGAATGCTGTTTGTAGATTACAGCTCAGCATTCAATACCATCGTTCCCTCGAAGCTGGACAGGAAACTGCAGGATCTAGGACTGAGCAGCTCCCTCTGCAGCTGGATCCTTAGCTTCCTGTCTGACAGACGCCAAGTGGTCAGACTGGGCAGCATCACCTCATCCCCCATCACACTGAACACTGGTGCTCCACAGGGGTGTGTACTGAGCCCTCTCCTGTACTCACTCTACACCTACGACTGCACGGCCACTAACAACTCCAACACCATTGTGAAGTTTGCGGACGACACTACAGTGGTGGGTCTTATCACCAATGGTGATGAGACGGCTTACAGTGAGGAGGTCAGCGCCCTGACCCACTGGTGTCAAGACAACCATCTCACCCTCAACGTCGCAAAGACAAAGGAGTTGATAGTGGACTTCCGGAGGTGCAGAGAAGTACACACCCCCATCACCATCAACGGCGCTGCTGTGGAGAGAGTGAGCAGCTTCCGGTTCCTTGGTGTACATCTGGCTGAGGATCTTACGTGGTCAGTACACATAAACAAAACAGTGAAGAAGGCGCAGCAGCGCCTCTTCTTTCTCAGGAGACTGAAAAGATTCGGCATGAGCCCCCGCATCCTCAGGACCTTCTATCGCTGTGCCATTGAGAGCATCCTCACTGGATGCATCACCACCTGGTATGGCAACAGCACCGCCTACAACTGCAAAGCTCTCCAGCGAGTAGTGCGGTGCTCTGAACGGATAATTGGAGGTGAGCTTCCCTCCCTCCAAGACATCTACAGGAATGAGGAAAGCGGGGAGGATCATCAAGGACTCCAGTCACCCCAGCCATAAACTGTTCAGACTACTTCCATCAGGAAGGAGGTTCTGCAGCATCCGGTCCCGTACCAGCAGACTGAGAGACAGCTTTTTCCATCAGGCCATCAGACTGCTGAACACGTCATAGACACCTCAGCTTCACTACTGGAACTTTAACATTATGCACTCCACACTGTACAGTAATGCCACTGTTTTGCACATGTCTCAACTCTGTATATTTTATTTTATATATTTTATTTATTGTTTACTCTATTTAATTTGTAAAATATGTGTACACACACACACACACACACACACACACACACACACACACACACACACACACACGTAGAAAAATATTTAGTATACACATCCAGAAATGCATATACTATTATATATTGTACATATATTTATTAGTTTCAGATGTAGCCATTCTTGTATTTTGCTTGTTTACATTATTGTATTTTGCACAACTCTGTTGCTTGTGAAGCTCGCACACAAGAATTTCACTCACATGTGCTGTACCAATGTACCTGCACATGTGATGTGACAATAAAAGTGATTTGATTTGATTTGATTAAACATCTCAGATCAATATAAAGATAGAGCACGGGATATACAGTGCTGTGCAAAAGTCATGAGCCAACCTTTATTTCTTTATATTATGCTTCCAAGGAGCCAGACTTTCTTGTAATTTAAAAAAAAAATGGTCTTGTGCAATAGTTCTCCAGGCTTTCTTTGGACACTGGCTGCTTTTCCACTCACTTACAGTCCAGTCCTTATACCTGACCATTTTCAGAGGAATGTTTGTGTTGTTTCTTTGTTGCAACTTGACCTAGGAATCATTCAAGCTTGGCAAAGGAAGCTAACTCAGGAGCTAAACCAGTGGTTTGTCTACACACAACAGACAACTGCAGAACCAATTGTATCTTTAGGTACTTGCTAAACAGCCTGTCACAAAAACACATTAAAAACAATCCATTTCTTTAGTTGAACCCATGAAAAGTACCAAAGATAAAACAGTCTGAAGCAGTTTCACCAGCAAGGTGATTCCCAAAGAGCTATTACCTAAAAACCTGACATATCTCAGTACGGTGTGCAGTGTGTCCTTAAAAAAAAAAGGAAACTGCAGAAACCTGACACACAATCTGAAAGATGCATTTGATACTTCAGATGATCCATCCACTGCTCACTGAAACCTTATCAGAAACTGTATGAATGGAAAGGTTTCTGACAAGAAGTTCTCCCTTCTCTTAAGAAGGGAAACTGTGACAACAGTGCGAACGTTGTTCCTCTCACACGCTCCTGCACACCAAATCTGGAACTACTGTCCATCATGTGTCGTCCTTTTATCTACCTCGGGAATTTACATCGGTCATTGTAAGTGCCGTTTATATTCCACCACAAGCGGACACGGTCACCGCCTTATGCGAGCTGCATGAGGCACTCACACAGCACCAGACACAACACCGGGACGCTGCGCTTATTGTGACGGGGGACTTTAATAGCGCCAACCTCAAACGCGCAGCGCCGAACTTTTATCAACACATCACCTGCCCCACCAGGGGTGAAAGGACACTGGACCACTGCTACACTACGGTCAAGGACGGCTACAAGGCACAATCCCGCCCCCCGTTTGGCAAATCTGATCACGCCGCCATCTTCCTCATGCCAAAATACAAACAAAGGCTGAAACAGGAAGTTCCGGTTCAGAGGAAGGTCGCGCGCTGGACGGATCAATCGGTGGCCGCGTTACAGGACGCACTCGATGACGCAGACTGGGGCATGTTCAGAAACAGCTCCGACGATGACGTCAACGTGTTTACGGAAGCGGTTGTGGGATTCATCAGGAAACTAGCGGATGATACCGTGGAGACAAAGACTATCACAACATTTCCCAACCAGAAGCCGTGGGTGGATAAAACCATCCGCGACGCTCTGAGATCCCGCACCGCTGCCTACAACACGGGACTCATGACGGGGGACATGGACCCGTACAAAGCCGCATCATATAACGTGCGGAGGGCGGTGAAAGAGGCGAAGCAGCGCTACGGGAGGAAACTAGAGTCACAACTCCAACAGAGTGACTCTAGGAGCCTGTGGCGGGGACTAAGGACAATAACGGACTATAAAGCACCAACAACCGGTATGACGAACACGGCCGTGACTCTGGCAGACGAGCTGAACACTTTCTATGCTCGCTTCGAGGCTGCAGCTAAGGTCTCCAACAATGCTAGTGTTAGCGGCGCTAACGGCTGCAGACAGGAAGATACTGCCAGCACCGGAAACGTGCTCGTCATCTCCGAGCATGAAGTAAGGAGAGCCTTCAAGAGAGTGAACACCAGGAAAGCAGCAGGACCAGACGGCATCCCAGGTCGTATCCTAAGAGACTGCGCATACAAGCTAGCTCCTGTGTTCACTGAGATATTCAACATCTCTTTATCTCAGTCGGTGATCCCCACATGCTTCAAAGAGTCCATCATTGTTCCTGTCCCGAAGAAACCCCACCCTGCTTCTCTCAATGACTATCGCCCTGTAGCCCTCACCTCAGTAGTGATGAAGTGCTTTGAACGCCTGGTCAGAGACTTCATCATTTCTTCACTACCAGACACACTGGACCCACTACAGTTCGCTTACCGTCCAAATCGTTCCACAGACGATGCCATCTCTCATCTCCTCCACACATCACTCACTCACTTGGACACTAGAAGGGGGAATTATGTTAAAATGCTCTTCATAGACTACAGCTCTGCATTTAACACCATAATTCCCTCCACACTCACCACCAAGCTGGAGCATCTGGGACTCAGCTCATCTATGTGTCAGTGGATCTCCAACTTCCTAACTGGCAGACCACAGGCAGTAAGGATGGGCGGACATGTCTCAGCCTCCACCACTCTCAGCACTGGAGCCCCCCAGGGGTGTGTTCTGAGCCCCCTGCTGTACTCTTTGTACACATATGACTGTGTGGCCACTACCAGCTCCACCACCATCATCAAGTTTGCTGACGACACCGTCGTGGTGGGCCTGATCTCTGATAACAACGAGACGGCCTACCTGAAGGAGATTAGGAATCTGGAGAACTGGTGCCAGAGGAACAACCTCCTTCTAAACGTCAGTAAGACAAAGGAGCTGATAGTGGACTTCAGCACTAAGCAGGAGAGGAACTACCAGACCCCCGTCATCAACGAGTGCCCAGTGGAGAGAGTGGACAGCTTCAAATACCTCGGAGTTCACATCACGCAGGACCTGTCATGGTCCTGTCACATCAACACCGTGGTGAAAAAGGCCCGACAGCGTCTCTACCACCTCAGACGCTTGAGAGACTTCCAACTGCCCTCCAAGGTGCTCAGGAACTTTTACTCGTGCACCATAGAGAGCATCCTGGCGGGAAACATCTTAACCTGGTTCGGGAACAGCACCATGCAGGACAGACGAGCTCTACAGAGGGTTGTGCGGTCAGCTGAGCGCACCATCCGCTCCGAGCTCCCTGACCTGCACTCAATCTACAGCAGGCGGTGCTGGACCAAGGCCAGGAAGATCGTGAAGGACCTCAGCCATCCCAACAACAGACTGTTCTCTCTGTTGAGGTCAGGAAAGCGATTCCGCTCCCTGAAGACCAACACAGAGAGACTGAGGAGGAGCTTCTTCCCGCAGGCGATACGGTCTCTCAATCACACCACCACACAGTACTGACCCACACATATAGTTCTTACACACACACTGGACTTTCTGGACATTGTTTTTGCACAACACTGGTCACTATATTCTTCATTTCCAGTTAATACTTGTACAGCTGCTGTTATTGTGTATATATTTATTTATATTTAGATTTCTTCATACATTCTTATATAGTTCTATATTGTGTATTGTGTATTTTGTTGTACAGTTATTTTATTTTCAACTTTAATTTATATATTTATCTTTATCTTATTCTTCCCAGTTAAATTTACCCTTCATTCTAATTTGTGTTGTACAGTTATTTCATTTTTAACCTTAATTTATATTTTATTCCTTCCTAGTTAAATTTACCCTTTTTAATTTTTCATATTTATTTCCTATCTTATTCATAGCCTTTTCCTTTTTTGTTCTCTTTAGGTCACGAGCAGTTGTCCAAGCATTTCACTACATATCGTACTGTGTATGACTGTGTACGTGACAAATAAAATTTGAATTTGAATTTGAATTAAACTAGAAATTCATTGAAAATCAGTGTCAACTGATTGACATTAAAACAAACAATGGAACATTATCATTGATGTATTGGCCTCCTTAGAGCGCAGACCTAAACATTATTAAAGAACTGTGGGATCATCTTAACAGAGAACAGAGCAAAAGGCAGCCAACGCTTTGAATGTCCTTCAAGAAGCCTGGAGAACTATTCCTGAAGACTGCTTAAAGAAAGCGAGTTTAGACTGTGATGAAGAATAAAGGTGGCCATACCAAATATTGACTTTCAAGCTTGTACAATTGTAATAAGTAGTGATTGCAGCAAGAAATGAGGGATTACTCAAGACCGTACTACACCGATTTTGTGAAGAGGATTATAAAACCTTAAAAAAAATCAAATATACATAGTAAATATGTTGAAAGAAGAAAAGAGCTCTTCTAAGTTAATGCACGCTGAGTATAATGTATTTGTGCTGTGACTGTGGTCACAGTCGAGTGTGGTTAAAAAAATTGCAGGCAAGAAGTAATTGTAGCTGTGAAGAGGAAATGCTTAATCCTTAAGAATGGGTTTCTTTGCTTTGCTGTCATCACAGGGGAATTCAGATAAGGGTAACAAGAAGACACAGTATAAATACACTGAATTCCCTTAGCTGTAATTCAATTACAGATTGAAAACTAGTGTCAAAAACATGGATTGATTTAATTAAATGAATGGTTTTGAATCAATAAAAGCGAAGAGATAGTTCACTCTTTTTATTTGTCAAACTTATATTTGTCGTTCTTGCTCGTGTCTGTATTGCAAAAACCACATAGCATCTGTGTTTGGTATCCTGCCCCGATGCACCCCTTTCACGGACCACACGTATGACTAGAAAAATTCTTGTTGTCGACAAATGCTATGTAAAGAAAAGGTTAACCATAAGCAGCGTGACAAGGCTGGGAGGAGAGTTAGCGGCCCAGTCAGTGACCTGGCATTTCGAGATGTCTCTATTAGCCTGCTAGCATGCTCCGTCCAGCTCTCAGCACCACTCTCTGTCGTGAAGGACACCGGGCCAATTAGAGCCTACAGGATTTAAGGGGACTGTGGAGGTGGAGGGGGAGGGGGGTTGGCAGGTGGCGACACTGCGTAGGTGGTATAATAAAGATGAGAAGATGGAATAGTGAGTGGCTCACCGCATGCAGTTAGAAACCTGCTTTCATACGATAGTCAAATGAGGTAACAAGGCAAGAAATCAAAACCGTGACTGGAAGGTGTGTGTGTGTGTGTGTGTGCAGGCTCAGACGTGAGGAGTATACACGCATTCAAGTTTTTAAAAACACATATTTTTGTTGTGTGCCACTGTGAGATGCTGTCTCCCTCTGAGCGTTATTATTTATTTCATTTTTTTTGTTCCCATTTGAGTTTGCACCACTTCAAACCCACTCGCTGACATCATTCCATGAGCTTTTAGCTTTGAAATGGAAATTAATCACACAGGAGTATTCCCTTAAGGGCCGCCTGTAATACATAAAATGGAGCTTTTGGCACAATGTTTCACCACTGAGATTCAGGGTTGATTAAAAAAAAAATTGTGGCTGCAGAACATGACTTCATGGATTTGTGAGAAGACGCAGCACAGATTGCAGACTTAAAGACCGTGCTGCCGAAGTTTGAAACCAGAAGAAGTTTCAGTCCCCCGGTGTAAGGGCATACAGCACCCTTTTGAGTAGCAGTTCAAGTGTAAAATTTCATTTCATTTTCTAACTATAATTAACGTTCTTGGATATATCATGGGAAATCAGGGTACTTACACCGTCCAGGGTCTCTGCTTATTAGTGCTGCAAACTCAGCACTGCTCAGTGCATATGTGATTTAGTACTTTAATATATGTAGAATTATTAAATTCTCCATATGAAGGTTGAACTAGTTGCTTAGAAAGACCCAAAGTATAGTATGTGTTAGCTTAGCAAAAGCTAAACAGATGTCTTAGCTTTGCTAAGTTAATCAGTGAGTATAGTCAGGGTATTTACAATGTAGAGTGGCACTTGGTGTGGTCTTCAGCTGCTGTAGCCCCTCTGCTACAAGGTTCAGCATGTTGTGCATTCAGAGATGCTCTTCTTCATGCCCTGGTTTTAAAGAGTGGTTTTTTGAGGTACTTTCAGTACCGATCAGTACATCAGTATCAGCTCAAAGCAGGCTGGTCATTCTCCTTTGACCTCTGGCATCAACACAGCAATATCACCCAGAGAACTGCTGCTCACTGGATATTTTCTGTTTTCCAGCCCATTCTCTGTAACCTTAGAGATTGTTGTGTTGTGTGGGAAAATCCCAGTAAAACAACCTCTGACACCAACCACCATGCCAGGTTAAAAGTCCCCTAAATCACCTTTCTCCTCCATTCTGATATTTCTTTTAAACTTCAGTACGTCATTATGACCATGTCCACATGCCTGATTTGATATATTTGCATTAACAAATAGTTAATTGACTTGTTTAATGGGGAATTTAGGGTTGGAACCACCAGCTTAGCTTAACAGAAAGACAAGAATCACACATATGGTAGTTTACTTCTCCTGAGATAAGCTAGCCAAGTGCAGAAGAAATTATTTTCATCTAAGCACAATATAAAATTATTCCTTCCAAAAATACCCCATAAAACAGTACGGCAAAAACAAAATGATAGTTATTATAGTTATTATATGCTTGGTTCCCCGGCCAGATGTTGAGAGGAAGCGTGGAATTAAACATGTCTCTTGATTTACTGTAAAATCTGTTTCAACACCTGTGCACTTCTACCACCTACCAGTTGACCTTTACCTTGACAAACACAAATAATTCTCACCATGCTTGTCACTAAGCAACAGTATCGGTACAGCAGCCCTGATTTCCATCCGAAATTACTTCTCCAGCCTCTCTGGGAAATGTTCACGCGTTCAAAGAGAAAACAGGCAGACATATTCTCTCCAGTCTTTTCAGATACCAGGTAGGGTACATGGCTCGAGTTGTTTTAACTCTACTAGATATGCCGACGTCAGAAATCTTAGTTACAACTTTAAAACTGAACCATCTGGTCTTGTGTGGGCATGTCCTTTAGTGTTATGCACATTGTATGTGGATGGGGAAAGCTACATTGACAGAGAAGGGATGAAATGCAACAAATACACAAGGGTGGACTCAAACTTGCACAATCTACCAGCTGAGCTATCGGGGTGCCCTTAAACCAGTACATTGGTAGGGGATCCTTGGTATTCTGTAGGTTGCGTGGTGGTGGATCAGGTTTCTTCCAGCTTCTGGGGACTTTGGAGACCTTTTGGAGTCCTTGAGCCATTCCTGAACTCATAGTAGCTTCTTCTTGGGGGAGACCTTTCCCATCAATTTCGGGTATATTCTTAAAAAGTAACCTAATTTGTATCAAGGTTCTCAGATTTTGGTTAAATGAATTTTTAAACATCCATATGTACATTTTCAAGTGTGCACATCAATGTATATATTCCCAAATCTTGCTCTGCACATAAGAATATCCAGTCTCACAGCTGTGCAGAGTAGAAATAACAGTCCTTTGCCAACATTATCTGACAGTTTGAAAAGTGGAGCACTCCTACCGCTTACTGATGCAACAGCGCTGCACATGCATGCCAGCACAAATCGTATGCACATTGGATGATCTGTCATTGTATAAAATATTACATTTCAGATCAGCTCTGATCTACAGTAATTCAAATCAACCTTTCAGATGTAGTGTTTCAGGCTAATATGTGATGTTTACTCATATTTGAGATGAATAATGATGCAATATTTTGCCTCCCAGCCACCGTGGCGTGGGCTTTCACTTCTGCTGTAGTTTTCCATCACATAGGCCACAGACCCTTGCCCTTGTTTTCAGGCGAACTCGATTTACCGAAGTGTACCTGAGTTAGAAAACAGTTTGTGGTTTTTGTGGGGGTTTTATTTTTACTCCAAACATTTTACATTGAAACTGATGTCAGGTCTTTGGTAGATTTAAGTCACAAAACACCAAGATGTTTTTTTGACCCCGAGATATGTGCCAGGGACCTGGCAGATGTATGTGTGGGTGTGTTCACACTTCACGGTTCCTGTTTCCAGGAACTCACTTAGACCTCCACTTAAGACTTTCAGTAACAAGTATGATGGGTATGAGTGTTTTTTGTAAACAAAGATGAATTTTTTTCCTTTGCCAACGCCTTAAGTGTTTCAATCTGTGTCGAGTTACACATGGGTGCCGCCTCTTTAAAAAACCATCAGCATGGATCTATATCTCAGCCTTGTGATCCCCTGTCATATCTGCCCGACTGGCCTCTCAATGGAGAACGATGAGCTAACAGGCACTGTGAGAAAACCCTAAAAGAATTACCTTATATACTCACATAACCTTTACCCCAGGAGCTAACCTTTCTGCTATATTTGCTGGAGACCAGCATAAAAAGTAAAACTTCATTATTAGGTTTTATGAAGCTGCTATAAGTCCACGTAGCTGCAAAATGATTACTTCTAATAGTTCTTCTCTGTGCATGGTCAATAAAAGAAGTTTCACTGCAGAGTGATAATTTCTATGTGGGACACCAATTATTGGCAGCACTTTGTAAAGCTAATGTAAGATATTGCCATGGCAGCAGTGGGTGTATTATAGTTATTCTTTATCCTCCCAGCACTTCCCAGTCTGCTTTGTTTGGCTTGTTCATTGATCAACAAGAATTAGATGAGTTTTCATATTCAAATACCCTGCAGCAGGCAGCAGACAAATGCTCAAGTGGCACTCACACCTTTTTGTGCTATTAGCCCCATGCGTCATTAAACAGGGGCTAGAAATAGCTGTAATTTTGGTAACCTTAAAAAGATTATCTGCTCGTATATCATGCCTGTTTTTTCACAAGAGCACAGCAGGACAGATTTTGCTTTTTTAACGAGCATTGTTTTCTTGTTGTTTTTTCGTTTGTAACAGTTGTTCCGAAACAGGCTTTATAAGTAGACATTGATCTTTATTTTCCAATGTTTTGTTTAGTACCTGTTTTATGCTAATTCTGGTTAACTGTGAAATGGACTGACTGGAGGTCAGGTATCCTGCTATGGAAAACACTCATTTTTTATGTTCTCAATCCATTTGAATGGTTTTTATCATCTGTAATCACTTCCATAGATATTACCAGTAGGCATTCTTTTTACCTACTAGCCCCTGCCATCTCACATCATCATATCATACCTCATGTAGCTGAGGTTGTGCCTTCTTGGAGAACAGAAATAATGGGAAATAATGTCTCTGCTCTGTCTGGTTACAGCTAGGCTTGGTGTATGTTTTGCTTTTTATCTTCTGTATATAGTGAGATGTGATAAAGGTTAGATGAGATGTAAGAAATAGCTAAACACCAAAAAAATGACAATAAAAACATTGATTTTCTTTATATTTATATTCATTGTGTAAGACAAAGTAATCAGTTATGGGCACAATTAGTGTCACATTCTAGTCACCCTAAAGTGTCACTGCAGTAAAAATTGTTTGGCAAAATGTATTTGCGAACAATAACGTACACATAGCGCAGTGTCTCCCATCCTTTTGGAGCCACGGCACGTTTCACATTAGAAAAAGCCCTGTGTACCAGACATAGTGGAATTTGCCTGACTTGTCCCAAGTATACCTTTTTTTTGTCTTTCCTCTGACCACTGCTTATGCTAGGACCTTCATCTGGCTCGGAATTCTAGGACCAAGATCAGACTGAATACTTTTACTTTTTAAATATTTACCTATTACTATTGCGCGCTGCGTTGTCTCACTCGTAGCATGACTATGTAATTTCTTCTTCTGTTTTACTGGCAGTTGGCAACCCATTTAATTGGACCAAGAAGTGGTACTGCCCTCTAGTGTAAGAGAATGTAATTGTTCTGCCTGTTTCTCACGCCGGTCGCTTAGAGCAGCGGTCCCCAACCCCCGAGCCGCGAGAGTTGAGGCTCAGGTATGAAATGTATGGTTTTCAGGGTTTTTATCGGTTTTCAGCATTATTTTGTTTTCGTTTTTATCGTTTACTCGGTTTTCCTGGGTCTTTTCACGTGTGTTATGAATAAATCTTCTTTTTTCGGTACCGGTACTAGTTTTATTTTGTTGTATTTATCCGCGATACCTTAAAGGCCGGTCCGTGAAAATAATGTCGGGCATAAACCGGTCCGTGGCGCAAAAAAGGTTGGGGACCGCTGGCTTAGAGTACCAATCAGGTGAAACTAGATAATCTTCTATGGCACACCTGATCATTTCTCACGGCACACCTATGTGCCGCAACACAGTGGTTGGGAAGCACTGACATAGCGTACATGTAACATATTAACAGCATACCAGTACATGTAACATAGGCGTAATGTCGCCATAAATTACTATGCCTGATATATCCAACTTGTAAATGTTCACTGACATTAACAGAACAGACATACACGCACTGCTTTTCAGTTGCTTTTTTATGTCTATCACATTGAAAATATGCTTGATGACTGATGAGCTGTAGAATTTTTTTAATTCAACAGTTCTTAAACTTTAGAATCAATTAAACTTGATATTTTGATATTTCTTCTACCATTTCACTTTCGTTTTATTTCTTCTCCACCAACAAAGTGCCTCATTTATAACCATTTTGATGCATTAACACCAAAGAAATATACCAATAAATAAATAAACTGTTTAGCACTGGTTTACTATTAAAGTGCTGGTGCTCAAAGTGGGAACCTGACTTTAGTGGAATTGGAGAGGAAGGAATTTACCAGTGCCTGGGAGAGGCAGCCTAGCCTTTGTCCACCATGATTATCTGACGGTATTATTATCTCATACTGTGCTCGTACAAACTTTTTGAAATATGAGTTGGTCCTCAAAAAGCTCAAACGCTCTTCACCAATACCGGCACCATGTCCATGGTGGAGGTGGAATTTTTCCACTGACATAGTGAGATAGTGAGATGTTACGAAATGACTCTAGTGATCCGTGGAAGTCTCCTATGAGGCCGTCATGTGAGACTGTTTCTCTTGGTGACTGATGTTAAACTTTAGGTTATTTTTATTTTTCACCCTTAAATATAGACCCACGCATTAATAGTGTTATTTTCTTTCACTTTCTGAAGCTTTGAATTTTTCTGAGAAAAGCCACATGGTCTGATTTCTAAGCTGAAAAGGGATTTACCTCTTACCGGAGATTATTAAATAGGAGCCAGGCTCTTGTACAGAACAGCTTAGTTGGAAAAAGTGCTTACTTTGTTCAAATTTATGAGAATATACCTCGACACTTTGAGGGTTTTGGTGTCAACTCTTCTCATTGAAGCCACTTAGCTACAGTATGACACCATTCTTTCTCCTCTCTTAAACAAGGGAGACAATGATAATGAAGAGAAGGCTGTGAAAATCCATTTTATGCTAATGAACACAATATCCTGCCAAGAGAAAAAGAAAATAAGCTTTCAAGTATCAGAGTGTTTCTCCAGTACACCAACTGTGATCAAATAGTCGAAGCAATGGATTCTACTCTTTGCACACGCTGTTTGTAATGTGGGAGAGTATATAGATTTCTAGAAAAGGGAGTACTTTGTAACAGAAACATCATCTCGCTAAACCTTCTGGCAAAATGTGTGTGATAGGTCGGTGCTGTAGTGCATCGTGACAGTCACACTATTATCCCCATACCAATGTGTCACAAGCAATCAACGTCAAGAGCCTCAGCGAGTCAACAGAGCAGTAATTTTCATGGGGGAAATGTGTCATGACTCATATGGTGTTTGCTTATCGGCAGTCACGGACGGGCAGCTCCTACCTTCATGTAGTTTTGTTCCACTGATGCGCTAAAATGCTACCATCTAAAAAAGTTGCTAGCACATACTTTATGTCAGGAAAAAGTAGAGCTTGGAACTGAGCTGAGGTTGTGTCTATTGTAGATGCCTAGTCTTTAGAACTCGGGAAAAATAGTTGCAGATATGCACTGTATAGGTATAAAGTGCATAGTTTATCTCAGACAGTGTCTCAGAATTGCACTCTTCCCAGACAGAAGTAATTCCAAGGTCCAAGGTTGACTAAGGAACTGGTTGTGGACTTCGGGAGGTCCAGAGAAGGTCCACTGCCGGTTCAGATAGAGGGGGAGGAGGTGGAGGTGGTCAACAAGTACAAGTACCTCGGGCTGTGGGTGGACAATAAACTGGACTGGTCATGCAACACAGAGCACCTGTATAAAAAAGCCCAAAGCCGACTGTACTTCCTCAGGAGGCTGAGGTCTTTTAACATCTGCAGGAAGCTCCTGAGGATGTTTTACCAGTCAGTGGTTGCTGGAGTACTTTTCTATGCTGTGGTGTGCTGGGGGAGCAGCACAGCAAAGAGGGACTCATCCAGGCTGGAGAAACTGATCAGGAAGGCTAGCTCTGTGGTCGGCATGAAGCTGGACACTCTGGTGACAGTGGCAGAGAAAAGGACATTAAAGAAACTGATGGACATTATGAACAATGCTGGGCATCCTCTGCACACGGCCATAAACAATCAGAAGAGTCTGTTCAGTGACAGGTTGCTTCTCCCCAAGACAAGAACTAACAGACTTAAAAACTCCTTTGTCCCACACGCCATCAGACTGTTTAACTCCTCCCTGGAGGGGAGAGGGAGGGGAAACAGGAAACAGGAGGACAAAGGAGGGGGGAACAACTAAGCTGTAGTGCCTCTTCACCTCACTGTACAATACCTTGTGCAATACTTTTTGTAAATAGTCAACAGTGCAATAGACTCAATACTTGAAATGTGCAATTCACTTGTATTTTTATTTTTTATTCCTATTTATTCTATTTATCCCCTTTGTATATTTTATTTATATTTGTCTCTGTATTTATATATGTGTGTGTGTGTGTGTGTGTGTGTGTGTGTGTGTGTGTGTGTGTGTGTGTGTGTGTGTGTATATATATATATATATATATATATATATATATATATATATATATATATATATATATATATATATATATATATATAACAATTCTGTAACTGTAACTTCGGTCGTTGCTGTGCTTTTTGGAAGTCGAATTTCCCAGAGGAACCCACCCGAGGGATTAATAAAGTTCTATCTTATCTCTTATCTTATCGTATCTTATGATTTATGGATTTTAAGATGCACACTGTAGACAGAATTCAGATTTACTTGGGGTGAACCTTTTGGTAAGATATTTTATTAAAGAGTCAATATTCTCTCTTATGACTTTTTGACTTTAATTTTGTTTTGTTTTTTTCTGATCTAGCGTTTGTATTTGGAGTCTGTGTTTTCAGAGCTGCAAACACTGGAATAAGAACACGTGTACCCTTTCAGCCCTGCACGTTCTGAGTCAGAATTCTTTCTGTTCCTTTTGTTTCATTGTCTCAAACAAACTTGTTAAAAGCTTTCAGACGCTACTTTTATGTACACCTCAGTAATGAGGCAGCTAGAATCCCTGCTCAAAAGCGTGTTTGAAGTTATGATGTTGCCAAATTTTACCAAACAATCTGTATCTTAGCTTCATTTTACCAACCAAAAGTCCAAAAGCTTTTGACAGCAAAGCATTAGCCGATCTCTCCTGATTAATTGATAGAATCTGTCCACCATCAGACATTTCATGTTCAACACTTGCCTTTGGCTCAAACAGCAAATCAGCCTTTCATCATCACGATGGCACCTCAAAAGTCCAATGCTGTCTTATGTGTTTGGGTCCAAAGCAGAGAGGAGAGACTTTGGAGTGAGTTAGCTCCAAAAGTCTACAATATCTGCCTCGCCGCACCAGGCAAACACTTTTTGCAGCAGTTCCTTAAAATGTAAGAAAAATGAAGGAAGCAGGCAATTATTTATGACACTGCCACTTGGCCAAAGCTGGAGTCTGACTGTACCATCTGCTGCATTAGAATTCAAGCGTCATCAGACCCGGCTAAGTTTTTCCAAATTGTAGGCTCAGTTTCCTGTTCTTAGTTGACTGGGAATGAGATTCAATTCAATTCAATTCAATTTTATTTATATAGCGCCAAATCACAACATAAGTCGCCTCAAGGCGCTTCATAGATACAGAGAAAAACCCAACAATCATATGACCCCCTATGAGCAAGCACTTTGGCAACAGTGGGAAGGAAAAACTCCCTTTTAACAGGAAGAAACCTCCGGCAGAACCAGGCTCAGGGAGGGGCGGCCATCTGCTGCGACCGGTTGGGGTGAGAGAAGGAAGACAGGATAAAGACATGCTGTGGAAGAGAGACAGAGGTTAATAACAGATATGATTCAATGCAGAGAGGTCTATTAATACATAGTGGTCTTCTGCTGCTGTAGCCCATCTACATGAAAGCACAGAGATGCTCTTCTGCATATATTGGTTGTAATGCGTTGCTATTTGAGTTATTGAGCGTTCCCACCATCTTGAAGCAATCTGGTCTTGTTGAACTTTAACGGGCCGTCTTGACCATACCCACTCGGTTAAATGCACTGAGTTGCTGCCCTGTGATTGGTTGGTTGGTTAGATATTTGCATGAGCGAGCAGTTTTTGTACATAACAAAGTGGCTTTATCACTGGTCTAGTAAAAAAGTTGTTAGTAAGCCTTGAAGTTCTTTATTCTTTTTAGCTTTAGACAGACAAAACAGTAATTACACAAGTTAGAAGCTGACTTTTAAGGACACTTGAACATTAGGCAGCTACGCAGTCAAGTGTTTTCCTGCTAACATGTAGGAGTCAAACAAACAATAAAGACAGGACTTAATCATTATTGAACTCTCCCAGCTTTTTTCTTTTCAACGTGCTGCTGTCATCCAATTCAAAATGCAATTATATTTAATAAAATCATGAATTATTTTAATTTGAATGAATATTTCAATTTAAATCTTTTAATGAAGTTGTGCATGTGAACGGGGATTTTGCTGTTGATTATTGCTGCTGTTCTTTGTCTGCTGGATGAAGCATGCTGAGGTTAGGTCTCTTAACAGCTAATCTTACTCGTTATACAAAGAACCACCATGAACCAGCCAACTACACAGCTGAGGTTACAGCAACAAATTAATAAAGTTGATGAAAACAAACCTCGAAGCCATACTTCATCCGCACGTCTCTTCGCCAACATTTTCCCAGCGCATTTTTAACTTGTTATATTGTCTCCAAGAGACCAAGTAATTAAACAGTCCACATTTAAAGCTTCAATAACTGATGCTTTTGATCAGCTTGGGTCAGTGCAACATCTTATAACCCCATTGCAATACCAGTTTATGCATCTAGCATAGAGCAATGCTGCTAGTTGGGTTCTAGGACACTGCGTTGCTTCTGTTTTGGTCTGTACCACATCCTGCAGCGAAATACTCCAATAACACACTATTTTATGCCATTTTATTGCAGGCCAGAAAGAGCATAGCGGGTTTATTATTGCTTTTACAGAAGTAATGACTAAAGTGGAGTTGATAAGAGTGTTGAGAGTGAACCGAAATATTAAAGATATGGCCAATAAAAGCCAAAACAGGGAGTTATCTACATTTACTCAATAAAGCACCTAAATAAACTAACCAATTACTTTGACTGCTTTATAATCAAACCCTGCGTTTAGATGTTTTTTGTGGGAATAATTCAAGGACATTAAACAAATAGCGTCCTGCTCAGGTAATAAAGTGTCTGGTCTTCAGCAGAAGTCCCCATTAGCTAGCTTTTTGGGTCATTAAACTAATGACTATATTAACATTTGTTTACCTGGCCCCCGCCCTGCTCTGTTACTCACTGCGAAGCACGCTACCAGCCTAAGGAGATTCATTTTCACCAACTTGCACATGCTTATTGTTCATTTGCTCTTTGCTCCCCCCTGTAGGACAATCCGGGAGCACCTGGGAGAGCAGGAGGTTTCGATCTCTCTGACCATCGAGTCTCTGGAGGAGGCCGACCTGGGCAACTACTCCTGCTACGTGGAGAATGGCAACGGGCGGCGACAGGCCAACGTCCAACTCGTCAAGAAAGGTGAGCCAAGCTCACAGATTCACGTGCAAGCTGGAAAAAGACAAATCGGTATTTAAATCAGGAAGTGCATTTCAACATAAATCTAGCAGATGAATAGAGTAGCCTTTATATTTAATAATAGGATGTTACAGCTTTCCAGGACAAAAGCACCATTTAATACCACAGGCCTCCACTCTGACAGTGGAGAGAATCTCCTGCAGCAGTTCACCAAGTAATAAGAAGAACTACTGGCGGGATCCTGGGAGTTGACCAGTTGTTTCCTGCCTCGGGCGGGGAAAGAAAATAGGACAGTTTGGTGGATAGTGCATAAAGCCTATTCATCCACCTCAGCCTGAGGAAGCATTAGTTTGCGTGGGGGAGAGAGAGAAAGAGAAATTACTTACTGAGAGAGGCAGCCTTCGGTGTTGTGATGCCAGACAAGCTGTTTGAGTGTCTGGCAGTGACCTCTCCCAACACACAAATCCTCCTTTGATCGCTGAACTCTCACTCATTTTCTCATCTTTCATCACTGGCGACTGTCTCCTCCGCCCCTTCCCCACTTCCAGGGTTTTTATCCAAGCAAACTTTTTTTAAAATTTCCCTATGATTTCGCCTCACTGAGGATCGACTGTTTGAAAGTTGATTCCATGATGATTTTTTTAGAGAGATGCACATCTTCAGTGTGGTTATGTAAGTCTTTTTTTTTTCATATTTTTTTATTAGGCAAGGCCAGAGGAAGCGAGGGGGGGAGGTGTCTTTGCATCCTTAAAGTTGTCAGCATTGAATACATTAACATAGTAAGATATTTCTCTTCTCTTTTAAGCCTACTGCTTTGGATCCAGCTTTGATGCCAGCCCAGTTCCCCTCCATTTGCTATATTAAAGGGGCTTATGCTGCAAAGTCCAATCTCAGAATAAACAGGGGAAGATTAGCCCTGTCCTCTCACAGGATAGCGAGACCACGGGAAATTGACTCAATTCAGTGTTGTTTGGGTTTTTGTGCTGCGTCCGTAGAGCGCAGGTTCCATGCAGGACTAGTTAGTGTTAACACTGCTTTTCTAAAATGTGTCTCCTCACTTGTGTCGTGGAGCTGAAAACAGCACTCGGAATGACTTTACTCTTTCCCCTCGTTGTAGATAATCATTGCGTATCAGTCAGAATATGCATAGCATGAAGTCTTAGCATCCTTTTTTCCACTTCTTCTTCTTGCTATCGAGAAGTTGGAATTCTCCCAGCATTAACAACACCAGCAGCACTGACAGTAAATTGCTCCCAGCACTGGAAGTTCAGCGTAGATTCTCCATTTGTGAACGCGAAGAGCAGCAGGTTCAGGTTTCCAAATTTTATTTTACTACTGAATGAGTGCTTCGCCTTTTCATCATCCCTCTTTTCATCCACATCCCTAGACGATGAGAGATGCAGAAATGGGGGCAAGAGAACGAGATGATGAATTGCCCGATGCCATGTGGCTCCATCAAATCCAGCCTTCTAGTCGTCAGGAGCTAATTTGTCTTAATCTGTCCCTCTGCAGCGCTGCTACAATATGGATGCCAGGCAGAGAAGAATTGGCCTCCTCTGCTGTAATCTCTGCTGCTTGAGAAGCAGCTGGCTCGTTATTCTGTCCAGATATCTGAGCGGAGAAGCGGTGAGCGCTACGGCAGGACGGCAGAGTGAGAGGGTGGCGGGGGAAAGGACGGTAAAGAAGAAGCGAGGGATCCGGGTTCTCGTGGTGCTTGTTAGCTGAGGCACCTCTCTCAGAGAAAACTAAGTCGGGATGATACTTGGTGGCCAAAGTGACAGAAACTGAGGCAAAGCGAGAAAGTCTGAGGCTCAGTGGGGTAAAGCTGTGTTTATGCTTCCCTACGTTTGTTTTGAGTATTTTTTTTTTCCCGTTCGCGCATATGTTCGTCCGTGAGTTTGGCTGAAGGTCGACGCGGGACAGGCGTGATGAAGCGGCACGCGCCGTGCTCGTTAGCTCTCCAGAACATCATCCTTCATCACGCGAGCTGTCAGCCTGATGGCCGCTGCAGTGGGACGGGCATCGCGCAGTCCAGCGGGGTTAAACGTGCGTCCGTGATGGATGGTGATGCACACGAGGCCTCTCTGTCCGTGTTTATGTGTATGCGCAGCTTTGCAGTCAGTCCAGGTTTTTTACTGTTGTCCATTAGTCAGCCAATGAAGGGTGACCACCCAGATTTTGTGAGGCGTAGCCAAAAAGGAAACTGCAAAAGATGGACAGAAAACACTGTAACAAAGAAAAAGCCTTGAAAATGAGACAAGAGCACGAAAAGACAAAGCAAACGACCTGAATTTCAAGGCAACTTACTAGACCATGCAGCCTAATGGCTGAGTCCATTGTCCAGTAGTGTGACATATCACCTTCAATTTGCCCGAGGCAAACTCTGACTGAATAATGTCATTGTATGGACCTTTTTTAAGATACCATGAGTAGATAAACACTCTGTGCAATAGTTTTAAGGCTCATTTATTTACCCCCAAGGAGCCAGACTTCAGCAGTAGTTCTCCAGGCTTTCAGAAGCTCTTTCATTGTTTTTCTTTGAACATTAGCTGCTTTTTTCTTTGTAGTGCAGTCCTTGTACCTGACCATTTTTAGTTAGCTGAGCCACTTAGCACTGACATATAAGTCAAGGGATGAGCCGTGTTGTCTACACATGACAGACAATTTGCAAAGATCCAATTTTAAATAGTGTTTTTTATTTGTACTGGCATAAAATTGCATTTTTGCACCAACAGAGTGATTCCGAAAGAGTTATTTGTAGAAAACGTGCCATATCTCAACACGGTGTGCAGTGTGTCCTTAAAAAGTTTGAGGAAATTTGACAAGTAGAGGATAAAAGTGGCAGGCCTTAAAAACTACCTACAGCAAATACACAATGTCTGAGTCAAGTCAGGTTCTTAAGAAACAGGACAAAAAATCCAGTAAAGACCTGACACAGGACATGAGAGATGTATCTGACCTTTTAGTTGAGTCAAGTTTGCTGAAGCCTCAAAAATGGAAGTGTGGCTGTGAAGAAGGCATTTTTATGGAACGGAAACAGTGAAAAAGACTGAGGTATGCCATATTGCACAAGAACTGGACTGAAACAAGTGGAAACAAGTCTGATGAAGTGATGAAATGAAAAGTCTATGAGGAGGTACAACAGCGAGTGTCCATAGTCATCTGTGAAACACAGTGGAGGCTATGTCATGGTTTGAGGAGCACTTTAAACAGTGGTGTTGGAGATTCTATAAAAACTGATGGAGTCTGATTTTGGTTCACCATGAAATACCATCTGGAAATCATCCGATTGGTAACATCTTCATTTTTCAGCATGACCATAATACCAATTATGGATTGGCCTCCCCAGAGCTCGAACCTCAACATTACTGAAGCAGTGTGGGATCATCTTGTCAGAGAACAGAAGAAAAGGCAGCCAACATCCAAAGAAGAGCCCTGAATGTCCTTTAACAAGCCTGGGGAACTATTCCTGAAGATTAACTAAAGAAATGACGAGAAAGCTGCCTATGAATGTTCAGGCTGTGATAAAGAATAAACGGGTCACACCAAATATTCACTTTCAAGCTTGTTAGAATTGTATAACAAGTGTTTTTGCCTGTGTTTCCATGCATGTTCGTTCACATCACAGTAAATCACTGCACATATTTCTCATTTTCTTGGCAAAATATGAAGAAATGAGGCGTGACTCAAGACTTTTGCTCATCACTGTAAAACTGAATTATCACCAGTGAAGTTCCTAGAATTTAGCGTCCGCTGATCCTTCATGTTTTCATGAGATAATGGCGGGCTGCAGTGATGACAGATGGCAGGAAGCGCAGGCTGCTTCGATCTGTTTGTGTGCCGGGCAGTTCAGCTAACAGCCAGGAGCTTCACCTCTCAGCACCTCTCATGTAACTGATCTTCATAAGCGCGGTGCTCAGATCTGTCACATGCTATTGTTGCACTAGTTGCCTCAGTGTGAGTTTTCTTTTTTTTATTATTGTTATCCAGTCAAGCCAGGAGGCGTTTAATGACAGGTATAGAACTGGCTGTACTTTCATTCCGCTTTGAGTTATGTGTCATCTGGATCCGGTCCAGCCACAATAAGCGACACGCAAAAGATGGAGAGGAAAAGCGAGAAAAAGTGACACAAACACACGCTGAATGAATGCAGCCACGGGAGACTCATAAAGCCTTTTTTGCAAACAAATGTGGAGGTGCAACAAAGCCATTTCATTAATAATAAATAGCTTTTTTTTAACCATCGTGACCGCGTCACGCATTACTTCTTGATTGATTATTTACTGCTGTTCCGTTACTGGATACAAACCTGCTCCAGTGCACCACAGTGTAAAAGAAAAGAAATACAAGGGAATTAGAAAAGCAAAGGACTAAGAATTTGTGATAAAATAAAGGTAGTCTTGCAGAGTCAAATGTCTGCAGTAAAAAAGATTTTTTTTTTTGTTTTTTTTTAAGGGAAACAAAACCTCGAAATGACTATTGTGATTACAAAATCCTCAAATCTTAAAAACCTGTTTAACTTTTTTCTGAAAATTTCAAAAAGCTTGAAATCAGCCACAGATTATAAAAGGAGGAGGATGGTTAATTGATGGTTGGAAACAAGTCGGTCTAAGCAGTCGCTTTCTGGAGAAATAAGGGAAATTGATTGCACCGCGGATCAATTTGCAAAGGAGGGAAGGCATGAAAAATGCTAATGAGAAGCACCCATGTTATCCACATTTACTGGAAATCAGAGAAATTTTTCAGCTTGCAGGGTGTGATTTTTGGCACTTTTTGGAAGACTGGATATCCTGCTTGTTTTTTCCTCTCACTCCTCTCTGTTTTTTACCCCCCATCCCTACTCCACCCTATGTTTTGGCTTACTAGCGGAGCTGATGTACACTGTGGAGCTTGCCGGAGGTCTGGGAGCCATCCTGATGCTGCTCATCTGCCTCGTGACGCTGTACAAGTGCTACCGGATCGAGCTCATGCTCTTCTACAGGAACCACTTCGGCAGCGAGGATATAGATGGAGGTAAGATGTTGTTATTCATTTTAATAATATTTGGCGACGAGTCCTTTCCCTCAGTGTGAATCAAATCTCCAGACCTGAACCGATATCACCTAAGAAAACACCGGAGCCATTTTTCATATCTTAAAGCTGCACGTGGCACAGTTTTATGTAAATGTATGCATCTTTTCTAAGTATAAATAACACAGAGAGGAGCAAACAATAGTTTCTCATTCACAAATCTTTTCAATCCATATGCAGTAGACTGTCCCCGAAACAGCATCACCATCCTTGATGTGGCTCCTTTTCTTGTCGTCTTTGTTAACAAAAAAAAAAGGTTCACGCTGAGAGTGCTGTTTCCTTATATAACAAAGCACAACCTCTGGGTAACGGAGACTGGATTGTTCAAACAGTTTTCACTGGTTGCGTTTCAGAGCCTCCAACAGGCAAAGCTGCACAGTTTAGCTTTAAAGGGGACAGTGCGGCCTTGATCACTTAAGCGCTGTGAGCGCGGCGGCAGCAGCTGCTGCTGATGTGCTTTCTATTTTAGGGGACATTTAGTCACTGTGTGTATTTTTTTCCCATTATTATTCTGTTGCAGATGGGGTAACTAACACCCACTCACCCAGTAATGTGAACGCTTGTAGTTCACATATGCTGCTTTCACCATGTTACCCAACGTGTCACTGTCACTTTATTCAGAGCTGCTTATCTTGTAAACTTTTTTTTTGGTTATACTGAAGCAGCTGCTGTTTTGTGGGATTATACGGCATCGATCTATTCACAGTTCTCAACGGCTCACAAGAGTAAAATATAGAACAATAACCACTTTGTCACGAGGAATAAACAGCAGTTGATTGCACTGAATTTTTTCACCAATCACAAGTAGTTGCTGCTCAACCTCTGGGCGCCCACTTTCAACATTTAAACATTAAATGTAGACATTTTTGTGTTTCATAAAGCATATTAGCTCAGGTTGAACTTTTCATTTCATGACACTCCAGATGTTTTCAGTTGGTGAAAAGTCTGGACTGCAGACAGCCCATTTAAATCGTTGGAGTCTACTCTTATGCCATCACTGACGC
Source organism: Rhamphochromis sp. 'chilingali' (assembly GCF_963969265.1). Lineage (NCBI taxonomy): Eukaryota > Metazoa > Chordata > Actinopteri > Cichliformes > Cichlidae > Rhamphochromis > Rhamphochromis sp. 'chilingali'. The sequence continues at coordinate 8,356,889 of NC_137931.1, read as the reverse complement.
AGGCTTTCAAACTGAGCGTCGATGGTTCCTCTCTTCTTTAGTCTGAAAGATGTGGCGTCCATGTTTATCACAAAGACCTTCAAATTATGAATCATCTGATCAAAGAACAGTTTTCCACTTTGCCTCATTCCATTTTGAACAAGCTTCAGCTAAGAGAAGATGCTGTTATTTCTGGATTATGCTCATATGGGATTCCTGAGTCAATGCAGTGATTTCCACTGCTTTCATTGTAGTGCAGACTGACGGCTCAAAGATCACTGGCATCCAAAACAGATTTTTAGCCTTGTCTCTTGCACACAAAGATTTGTCCAGATTCTCTGAATTATTTGATTACATTATGATCTGTAGATGATGAGATATTCAAAGTCTTTGCATTGGGTTTTGTAAATGTCAGAAAAGGCAATGGAGTAAGGAACCTGACAAACTGACAACATCTAAGGAAAGCACACAGATAAATATATACAGAGATGTCACAATCATACAATAATGAAACTGAAAGAACAAAGTCAGAAAGTAAAAACCACAGCAAGCCAAACAAAGAAAATAAATACATGTCAAAATAAAGCAGCAAGAGGCCAGTTCTAGATCAGAAAATGAAGTCAATGAAAAGTGCAATTCCTTATGCGGCCACTTGAGGCCGCCTCTAAAATTAGTCAGTCCTCACAAACGCCCATGTTAAAATGCTCAACAAAGAAACTGTTTTGGTTCTATAGCAATTAAGAAGTTAAGTAGCTTTTCTTTCCAAGCTCCTTAGAATACCATGACCCTGATGACTGAGAACTTACACGCTTATAGCAAATTAATACATTTTTTAACAGCTAACTATAAGCTAGCTATAAACAGGCTAAATGTTCATTGAATCAACATTTGTGAACTATGTTAAGCCTCAAAGTTGAGCTTTACTAGGAGGGTGGTCACACCTAATTTAAGTCAATGAATTAAACCTCTCATACATCTTTATGACTTTTCTCCCTTTTGAAGCATTTTAAACTCAGTTAAGTGCCAAACAGTAGCTTACTAACCTAGCATTAGCATTAGCCAATGACATCCCGGCTAGCTTCAGAAATCCAATTCAATTCAACTATATTAATATTGAAGTGTCAAATCATAACAACAGTTATCTCAAGGTGCTTTATATTGTAAGGTAAAGACCCAACATGGGGTTGAACAAAATGCTAAAATCCAAATTTGAAAACCAGTGGAGAAAGTCATGGTGGCTGTATCTATTTAAAAGCTAGGTTTTGTTTTCCTGACATTCACAAAGGGATGACATGGAAGCCACAGGCAGAAGGTTAGAGTACAATAGAAACCCAGAGAAACTGCAAAGATCACAACAGCCTCTCTAACTGCAGCCACAGTAGCTTCAATCACAATAGAGAAGTCCATTACCTTTTGATTTTCTGGTGACAACAGTCTTATTTAACCGTCTAAAAGTTTATCAGACACACAGCAGCTTAAACGCAACAGGATTTTGCAGCCTGATTCTCACAACAGCAGCAATTTGTTCTTTCAGTAGATGACCAAGTGGGAAAAATAAACTTAGGCCACGTTTATTTTTTAATGCAATGCATTTTAGTCAGTTAGCCTTTCAGCCCAAGTGCAAATTGTTGCCGCAGTTTGATGATATTAGCACAACATGCATTTTTTTAATTTCTAAGGCAATAGAGTCTTGTGATTTCTGATGTCCATTTCTATTCCTCATGAATGCAAACCACATGTGAGAAAGCGTGTGAGCTAAAGGGTAATATATTCAGCCGCACATTCGCCATAAAGCGAATCAAAACACATCGCCCGGCGTGCCAGACAAAAACATAAACTCTGAGGCCCCATTACCAATAGTACACAGGGAAAAAAACAGGAAAAAAATCAGGCCTGGTAGATGAGTCTTGGCTTGAGAATGCATCAAACTGAGACAAGGAGCAAGTTTTAATTTGATTCCCCTGTAATGAGTCTCTGAAGTACCAGCCCGGCAATGAATTCAGGGAGAATGAGATTACTTCAGAGAGGCTGAGGGACTGCACGCGGTGGAAACAGAGTCAGCAAGAGACAGAGTTATGTGCGGTAAAGGTAAAAAAAGGAGGGATTCTGTAGCCCGCTGCTCTCCTCGTACCCTCCCGGCTCTGCTAAACTGTGATGGTTGCTACATCAGACGTTTCAATGAAAGCCATTACCTCTGGCTATGTCAGGCTTCCGGCCATGGATCTTTGCCGTAATGGATGGCCCAGAGGCGTTTGTGTTGGGGGGAGAAAAAAGCAAAAAACAAAAAAGAAAGGGTGGCGGGAGGGGAAAAAAAGGCGCGCCTTGAACTTAATGCCAAACAGCAATTGTCTCGTTTAATTGCGCCACCTGAGTGAATGCTGGGAGAGAGAAACAGATTTTCAATTTGCTCTTCACTAGAAGGGGATCAGGTTCAATAAGACACAGCACTCTGCCTCTGGAGCTCTCAGGAGACCCCCCCTCACCCCACCCCCGATACTTCCCAGCACGCCGCGGTCTATTAGATCTCTTCACCGCCACCTCTTGGCATTCAATCGCATCTGCATCTAACAAGGCACGTACGTAAAATAGGGGGTAAGGCATTAAACGGGCTGGAAATGAAGAAAAACAGTCAGAAGGTGGTTAACCGAGATCTCATCACTATGGTAACTGCTGCACTGACAGGGCGATATAGCTGCACTTTTCATCAATAAAGCGCTTAAGCCAGTGTCTCCAATGCACAGATAAATATTTATATATCTATTTTATGTTTCCCCCGGCGTAGCTGCACACGCTGCCAAGAACTTGTATGTGTTTCTCGGCGGCCACTCGAAGCACTAATTGAACGCCTGGCTCCCTCTTCTGCCAGATGCAAAATTGTAAGCTTTACGCAACAATAGGAGGGACCGTCGGCTATTTGTCAGCGGCGCAATTTAGTTAAAGACCATTCGCTTGTCACATTGTGTGGGTGTCAGTGGAATCAATAATAGGCTTCATGATGACAACAGCCGAGCGGGCTTGACAAAGAGGTGGGAGCTCATCAACACTCTGCCATAAATACCAATGTCAGCGTTGTCAGCGTGCCGCAGAATTATGAGTCTCCGTCTGCGTTCGGCGCGGTTTGGCGTTGCTGAATATCAGGGGTTTTTCCACAGGGGGCTGTAATGCATCCTGTTTGAAGTAGTGTGTCTAACAGAGGTCAGCATTAAGTAGCTCATCTGTGATGACAAAGTCAAGTAGAAATGAGAGAGCTTTGTAATAAATACTCTATGTATGAGGAGTTTGTGTTAAGAAATGGCAGTTTGTAATGCTTAAACAGTTACTATTGTTTCCTTCTTCTCAAAGAGGGAAATTGCGAGAAACTAAGAACAAACAGAACAGTCGGTAAGAGGATTTCCCCTTTGGCCTTCAAGGTGTCAATACTGATCCTCTGATTCAAAAGGAGCCCGTTAGGATGTTCGGGCATCTGTTTAGGATGCTTTGTGGGTCAGAAGGTGAGTTGGCTGCACCCCTCTCCCCTTCTCCACTCTGACGGAAGGCACTAAATATGAGGAAAGGGGGTGAAATGAGGATTTAAGGATGCACAAACCCATAAAATGGCTGGCTGGGTTAGAGGTGGAGGCCGTGGCAGGGGAGGAGGAGGTCTGGCCAGCTTCTGCTAAGACTGTAGCTCCTGTGAGCTGAAGTGGAAGAATGGATGGATTCATTTATTATTGCAATGTTAGATCTCCAACTATGAGACTTTTTTCATTACGTTTTTCTTTTCAAATAGAAAAATTTCCTGTGATTTTCAAATGACCCATAGTTCCCATTGTGGCAGTAAAGTTACGTACAGCTGTTGGTTGTAATTTGTTGATTTGACTTAAAACTTCAGATTTTTCTTTATTCAATAAACAGAAAAAAAATACATCTGACAGAGAGAGAGAGTTAATGCCAGCAGATGGCCAACAGTTAATTATCAAATGTAAGAGTTTCTCTGATTAGAGGCTTTTTTTTTGTGTGTCCACCGTTGTACATACATACATATATTGTACTGACTCACCTTATTATCTGAATGAGAGCAGACTCTGTACACTCTTAAGAAAAGGGAAGATTTCATAGGACCTATTATTCAGTACCTTGTAGAAGAGGCTTCATCATCAATTACTTGAGGTAATCATTTTCTGAATGACTGTATCAGTCTCTTATGCACAGCTCTCTTAAGGTCTCCCCACAGCATTTTAATTAAGTTGAGGTCTGGACTTCAGCTGGCCCATTGCAATGCCTTGATTTTTTTCTTTTATTCTATTTCCAGCCGTTCTGTTGTACATTTGCTCATCGGCCAAAACTTAGTGATACAAAAAGAACAAACTTTAGCTGTCAGATAGATGTCCACACATTTGACTCTAGAATACTTTGGTATTCAGAGGAGTTCAGGGTCGACTGCAAGGTGCCCAGGTCCTGTGACTGCAAAACAAGCCCAAATCATCACCCCACCACCACCGTGCTTCACAGTTAGTGTGAGATGTTTGTGCTGCATTTGGTTTTTATCAAACATTGTGCTGTGCATCATGGCCAAACATCTCTACTTTGGTCTCTTAAGTCCAAAGGAGATCAGATTGTTCAGATGCTGTTGTGAACTTTAACATACAAAATGCTAACCGAGACCATCAGAGTCTGAGATGTAGCTCTTGGGGTTTTTTTGCAGTGTGTTAGGGTTACATGGTCTCGTCACTGTGGAACGTCCACTCCTGGGAAGATTGTGACATTGTGTTAACACACACCCACACACTCCAAACCAGCAAACTACCAAAACTTTTATAGAGGCGCTCACAAGTGTTGACGCTTCTATTCATCAACTGCATTTGATTAGCAGGACTCCATAGAGTCTATTGAAACTCTATTTTTTATGTGACTACATGATAAAATGTGTGAGTATGATCAAGACCCAGAATATGGCAATGCATGCAAGCCAAACACCAAGGGCAAAGGCATATTTTTGAGAAAAATTGAATTGCAGTATTTCAGTGAATACTGAATTATGAAAAACAAAGCATTACTTAAAAACAAAGAGTCATCTTCTCATTAGCAGTCCAGGCCATGTGTCTCCTCAAGCACAGAGTTAAGTGTGTGTGTGTTACGTTCCAATCTACTCTCCATTAAATGTAATGGAGCCAAAAGATATCCCAGAGATTACGCCTCCAACTCTCTTGGCACTCTCCATGGCGAGTTCAAGAGTTCACTGTGAGCCCCCGTGCCCGTACGCACCCCCCCGACTCCACGCACACAGAGAGCACACGTGCCGAAGTTAGTCAGCATGTGGGACAAGGAAGCAAAGACTCGGATGCATTTTTTTGTTTGTTTGTTTGATGATATATATTTTAAAAATATGTTGCACACCTCAGATGAACAGCACTAGCCTCCTATAAGCGAGCTATCGAAACGCAAGCGAACAGGGGATCAGTGCACCTCCTAGATTCACCCCGTGCTTTCGTCCTTCCCCTGCTTTCTCTTTCTCACAACAGATGCATGAATCATCTCCACTAAAATAGCCCTTGATCTGCCTACACAGCTTTCATTTAAAAGCTACTAGAGAAAAACAAGCAGATTTATGTCTCTGTGAAGCAGAACATAAACCTCAGAGTTAGTTATACTGAGTGATTATGAGGTTACATTTCAATTATTTTTACATGTCCCTGACGCTGTGAAATGAATTGCATGTTATAAAAAAAAACAAAAAAAACAAGTTGGATTAATTACGAGGCGTCACCTAAGAGTTGTGCGCGCCAGCCCAAATATCGAGATTACCCGCTGGGATGCAAGTGAATCTTGTTGACAGTCTCTCAGTCCAGAGAGAAGCAGGAGTGTGGGATGGAGAGGATATTAAAGGATAAAAAAATGTGATGCTCTGCTGAGAATTGATCCCAAACTGCCTCCTCTTGAACCCTCTCGTTCTCTGCTCCTGTCTTCTCCAACACACTAAACATCATCGCCACATGGCTGCTACGCTGCAGGTGGCCACTATAAAGCAGAGGGAGCCGAGTCATAATTAAGACAGGAACTCGCAGTTCCAAAAACTCTGAGCCGCAGCGTGAACGCAGCCTTTGAGGTAAACTCATTAGAGATGCAAGCAGAGTGTCCCAGTTATGGTGCTTTCCTCCTATTGTGGTGCGGATGTGATGCTTTTTAGTGAATAAAAAAGCATATAGAATCTGATGATTTTATTTTCATAAGCCCAAAAATATGGCGTGCACTGGAGCTGATCTTTATCAGAGTAAACACCAAAGGTCACAAAAGTTCACCAGTCAAAACTTGTTGGGGGTCAGATTGTTTCTATTTTATACCCAGAGGATTTAAGAGAGGTGGAGTTGGGATAATATGAAGCGCACATAGGTGCTCAGACACCGGTACCTTGTGAATAGTTCAAAGGAACCCCGACTATTATGACAAGTTACTCTAAATATGTTACAAATGATCTCCACTACATAAAAACATGCTTGAGGAGTTTTCCGTTATTCATTAATTCATTTTTGGAGCCGTGGGAGCGGCCATGTTTTTGTGCACACAATGTATTCTGGGACGATGACGTGTATTGGTTGTCGGCAGTATAGGCGCTTTTGTTCAGCTAACCCGTTTTGTTTTCTATAGTGTAGCAGCCGTATTAATTAACTTGCCTATTAGTGACCTGGTTATGACTTGGTAGACCAGCACTATACCGGTCATGGAGGCTAACAAGGGCTGCCCAAAGAACATCTGGATTAAGACATATGGCTTAAAAGTTTTGGTGCACTGTGCTGCATGGAGAATCTGTAAAAATAACGATATTGTAATTTCACTGTATAATAAAAATTAGAATTCTATTAATGTTTTTATCATGCGGTTATGCAATACCATGGATAGCTGCTGCCATAAAATTGAGCTCTTTACAACAAAAGCTCTCAGTAGCCGCATAGACACCAGTAGTTTTCCCCCACTCTCGCGTCCTCGTGTGACCGATTGTTTTCATCTTCATGTAAACTAAGTACTGGAAAGGTTGAACAGAAGCCATTTCCAGTGCGTCGCTAACTGTGAACTCAATGCGATGCAACCGTATGACGTCACTACCCAGAGTGCATTGAGAAGAAAATAACAATGGCGGCCTACTGGTAAATCGCTTTTATATAAAATGTGCTTAAAAGGAAAACATTTGGCATATTTTAACACCACATATATATTATTGAAAGCACAGTGCATATTTTAGCGCAAACATGTCTAAAAAGCCGGGGTTCCTTTTAAATAAACCAAATATCCCAAACCCAACTTTAAAGTTTTACCCTGTGTCAAACAGTCATTTGGCATCATTTATTTCTGCTCTAAAGTTGGTCATTTTAATACGCGAGTCTATGAGGAGTGGTGCATTTTTGCACCCTCAAGTGGTCATTAGAGGAACTGCATTCTCTGATGTTTTCTCTTACGTTTTCGTCCCCAAAGGCTGTGGATAAAATGAGAAGGACTTTACTCCGACCTGCACAAAAACATTTAATTTCTACATTTGAACTGTGAAATTGTCTATTATAGATATAAATCTATTATAAAATGTTGGGAAGGAGACAGAGCGTGGTCTGTCTTGCACAAAACTCGGGTCGCTGAAGTTCTTCCATACCAAACAGGCTTTCATTTCCACGTGTAGCACAGTGGGAGTGGAAGCAAAAAAGATTATTGTCAAACCATTGCCACAAAGTTGCAAATATCAGTGTATCTCGGCTATGATTAAGTTCACCAGCTCAAACCGGCTCATGTGTTTTTGCTAACTGCAAAGTACATAAAAAGCTATTATGTTTTCATACTTAATGGTTAAAAACCTGTTGACCTCTTTTGAAATGACTGATCAGGTTCAGAGTAAAAAAGTGGCTGACATGTCCTTCATTCTCCTGACTCACCGTACAGTACTGCTCCTGTTTAAGAAGATTAAGCGTTAAGTCTTTCCTCTTCTCAGTCCTTTCAAATCCGTCATCAATCAGAGCTTTCATGTAGGTGATGGATCCGTGCCATGTGCCGGCCTAGCAGGCCGCGTCGGGCATTTAGCTCAGGCTGGAGTCTAATTTGTTTTGCCTGCAGTGGGCAAAGTAGCTATCAAGGCAACATTATTCGTCAGTGGGGACGGAGCAGTAATGAAAAGCACTCAGATGGGCAGAGGTGCCCAGAGGTCAGTGTAATGGAGGCGTCCTGTCTCGGTGAAGTCTCTCAGTGAATGAATAGCTCCCCTGCATACCAGTGTGAAAATAGATTTTGAGCATCTGGGGGTATAACAGCGCATAATTTTGCTGACCACAGTAGGAAACATTATGTTGAAATCATAAAATGTATACACATTTAATTGAAGCAAAGTGGTTTTGGGAGCTTTTTATTGCAAGTATTCATTGTGCTGAGACCGAGGCTTCATTTTTCTGTCTCTGCTTCTGCTTGATTGCAGGTTTTATTAAACTAAATGACAGGTTCTAGTTTAAAGGATCTGAAGGCAACGAATGCATCACTGATTAGCCAGGTGTAACACGAGCCGGCACGTTTCACCCATGTCAGTGTCTGCCCCCCCCCAAACCCCCTGCTCTACCTGCAGATAACAAGGACTACGACGCCTACTTGTCCTACACCAAAGTGGACCCGGACCAGTGGAGCCAGGAGACCCGAGAGGAGGAGCGCTTTGCCCTGGAGATCCTCCCCGACGTGCTGGAGAAGCATTATGGGTATAAACTCTTCATTCCAGACAGGGACTTGATCCCCACAGGAAGTAAGCTCTCTCTCTCACGGCGATGTCACGTTGTGTCGAATGTTTTCTTGTCGCTTGGTGTTGCTCGTGTTGCTGTTGTCGCTGCAGTGGTGATGCCTTGTTTGTTGTTATTTTCTGTTATGCGTTTGTGTTGTGGCATAACAAAGACTAGCGAGGCCGTCATTGCTTCATATGATCTTTATAAAGTTAGCTTTTATAACCAAAGGCTGAGCAAAAGTTGATGAGTATGCTAAAAGTGTTATAGCTTAGAGTTTGTTTAGTGTTATTTATTCATTTAATTTCAGTTTTAGTCTTTAGTTTCCTTTAAAGGCAACATTTATAAGAGAGAATATATGGCTAAGTATTAAATCATGGGACATAGCTAGCCCAACCTCACGTAAGCAAGAAACGAATTATGCTAGTACCAGTTCAGTTCTGAACAACCTCTTTAAGTATTATACTCCTAAAAGAAACCACTTCCTCGTGTAACGTCTAAGCACTACATGTAGTCAATAAAAGGGCACCAAAGATGGGGATATGAAATGGATTGCTAATGGAATAGATGGATAAAATAGTGAATCAAGATTGTGACATATGAAAATTAAGGGATAAAAGGTTGACTATTTAACTGCTTCTACCTGAAGGGAAACTCAACCAAACCCACTTTAAAAACCTGCTGGATCAAAATTTTATTACAAGAATTCTAAAATAATACTATTTTTTTTATTATTTATAAGGGGACCATGAATTAAGTTATCTTCAAAATATTTCGCTCATAGTCAGAAAATTGTGTTCCAGTATTAAAAGCTGTATCTAAGGCAGCGACCACTTGCACTATTTATAAAAAATAAAAAAGGCATTTAATTGTATCCATTAATCCTGTGTGCAGTAACTTTGGGTTGCATATATGATACAATATGAAAGGATGTGCAATATTTGATACGATGCGATGTGATTATTTTAGGGGGTGATCTTGGAAAGGCACCTTAGAACGAGGGTTCGACTTACGAGGATTTTTAAGCACAATTCCGTGAACCTTTTAAAGTTTGCCAGCAATGTTACAAGTGCCTCTGAAAAAACGACTGCAGTTTAGCTTGGCTAGCCTGAGGGGTCCACCCCTGTTAAACATTTTCATAACATTTTAATGAATCAAATACAAAAACTGATCAGTGAAAAACTGGTTGTACAGTTGTTGATTATTTAAACAGAAAAACGAATTCTTATTTATCTCAACTTTTATTTATTTATCGTAAACTTAACCTTTATTCCACATTTCAATCCAAAACAAGCTGTGTCTTCTGATAGGCTGCCCCTCGACTGGCTTCCGCAGTCAGTGCTTGTAAGCTCTGCCTTGTTATACAGACCTGTCTGTTACAACGGAACAAAGCAAGACCAAACCTTTGAAATCATGTGTTTAACGTTGTCTGAAGCCCGAGTTTTTGGCTCACATAAATTGTTTTGAGACACTTTGAGGCATAATTATTTGAAACTTTAGCCACTTTTAATGTGAGTATCCAACCAGTTGTCAACAGGATATATGAAAGTACATGTACTTTACTTCAATTTTATTCCACTTCATATTTCTACTTTATGTATATTCTTGATTTAATAAGTAGATTAAGGTACAGTATATAAATTATAACTTCAAGTAGGCAACATAAAACATTGAAATGCTAGGCAAGGGCTGTACATACTGGTTAATTATTTATCTGCTTTAGCATTTAAAGTGCATGATCTGCACCATTTTAAGCCTGTGGGAGGCATAATAACCTATATCACATATGCAACATAATTATCAGGAGGAGTCAACCCTGTTATTACGGTCCATGTTTCTAATCCAGCTCAATACAAAGTGTGCCTCTGCATGCTGCTATGTAACGATGTCAGCCGTACAATCAAAAATCTCTTTATGCATGGATATTAATGCATGTTTTACCACAGTATATTTCTAATGGAGCCTCTCACCGTGCCCTGTGCTTATCTTTGATTAACTGATCGCAAAGATGAGCTCGGTATCATGATGTTATTAGCATCCGTTTGAATACTTGCAACTGCCTGTCTTTCCTGCACATAGCACCATTACTAATTATGCTCCTCCTCAGTGGAATTGTACAAAGGTTGTAAACCAAATCCCTTGCTGTGATTACATGCTCCATACAGGGGGACTGTTGTAATATGGGAAAAATGGCATAAAAATGCAAGGATGGAGAGAAATCTGAAGTACATCTGCCACAGTTGCAGCTCGGTGGCACAGCTTGCTGGTTTATCATGTCTATGTATAAACATTTAGCTCCCATTGGGAATGTATTAGCATCTCAACAGCTGATATAATAAAGTGTAATCCACAGCTATAGATAAACACAGTTTGGCCATTTGGGACGTCAGCGTGTGTCAACAATCTTTCTCCTGAGCTGCTGATTGTAACATGTAATGCCACAGTATGCTGGGTGAACGTATTATACCACTGTTATACGTTTCTGACATACTCATCTAGTGCACACTGAGTATTTTTTTAACATATACCAGAAGTAACAAGTCTTGGCTGAACTATGTCCAAGTCCTTTGCTTTTTTATGCTACGTGTCCCATATTAAACTGGAATAAACTGATCAGCGTGCTTATCGTTTCACAATCGCTACCAGCGCATCAGTGGAGAAACACAGTTTATGCCAGAGCCATGTCCCCGCATTCACACAATTGTTTTTAATGTAAACAAATGTTCTGCGAATCTTTTAATCGACCTTTGAATGTAAATATCTATGTTTAGGTTTCACCAATGATCATTTCCAGGATGACACAAGACTACTTAGAGGTACTTCTTCCCCAGATCTTTAACGCTCGTGCCGACACACTCCGACAAAGACTTTCTGATCAGATCAGTAATGTAGAAAGTGATTGTGGCTGCACTTTGTATTAAAAGGCTTTGACATGATTGTTCTGACTGAAAAAAATGTTTGTTTTTAGATAAATCTTTGATCTTTGAGAGCATTTAAAAGTTATGTAGTAGCCATTGAGTGCAGCTTATACAGTCTTTGGTAACACTTTACAATAAAGGACATAAACATGAGGAATCAGTAGCCTGACATCTTGTTAATCATTAATTAGTATTTTTCAAAGTTTTTATAATCACTATGGTCCAGAATTTCACTATAGATAATAAGCATTGAGCTGAGAAATACTACATGTTAGCGCGTCATCTGTTGAGCTGACCAATTTATTAACAGGCCGATATTATTGGTTGATATTGGCTATCTTTCAGTCTATCAGTATCTGTGTTTATAGCGACTGGCAACAATTATAAAATGAAAGAAGATGTTAGAAACACCCTACATCCTTCTCAGGAGTGCTGACATTGCATAGTTTGTCCACCGCTCTGTAAATTTCCTGTAACTAATGTGTGTTTGTAATACCACAAACACAGCAGCCAACTAATCAGAGCCAAGTTGGGTATGAATGAGAAAATAAATAATCTGTTTATGTTATATGTGTCTCAGAGAGAAAAAAAAATCTTCCAATAGCAGCGTTTCAAATTTCTAAGTCATCAAATATCGGTAACGGCACCGTTCATATCCTTATTATTCCCTCTTACTTATTGTTTCATTTTTAAGTTCTGGATCAGTACTTATTCTGGAACAGCTGATAAACGTATTAGTAACTGTGTAAGTTACTGTGTCCATTAGTATAAAGCGTTACCAATGCATAAGAATAAACACAGCTCATTTCCTCTGCATGTTTCTTTATTGTGTTTTTTTAAATTAGATGGGCTGGACTGAGGTTGTCAGTCACAAAATGTTTTCAAAAATTGTATTCAAGCTCAAAATATCCGACTGCAGTAAAAAGAAGTGAAATTGAGGTGTAATTTTCTACAGAAATTGTGTATTTTGGTTAGGGGGCAGTGGGAGGGGCATCTGCTGCAAAACACTCAAAGTAGGAAGACATTTATTTCCCACATAGCTAATCTTATTGATCTGGGCTATTTGCACTTTAGACTTTTTTTTAACATTATTATTGTTTTCTTTCAGAGACAAACAATCGAGAGCAGAGCCACTGTGATTTCCTGCCCCGTGTAATTTAGGTTTTATGCAGATGTGAATCAATTATTGCTCATGCAACAGTTTGATTGTAAAGCTTGTAAAATCTCTGAAAGGGGGGATTTAATCTATAAAGCTATAAAGTTTTATCACGCCGCAACCCTCGAGAGGGCAGATTTACTTTCACTTTAATCAATTCAAAACATTAAAATGAATCTTCTACTCATTAGCTAATGATACTGTATCCATTTATTTATCCCTTCATGTTTGTTTTAGTCACGATAAGATGGAAAAACTTAGTTTAACCTAAACTGAATAAACCCAAAGTGAAGACTTTAAGCTTCAGGGACACATTGTGGCAAATTAGCCCATGAGGACCAATTACCAAACAGTAAAGAGACCAACTTGTTGTGTCGATGAAAAGAGCGACTTCAAATCTAAGTTTACTCTAATCAGATCGCTCTCATCGCAAAGCCTCGGGCAGAGCGACTTGAAAGAAGCAGCTCATTCTCATGTCTGCTGGTCTCTTAAAGACCAGCAGACATGCCGAGATACTCTCTCTCCCACACACACACACACACACACACACACACACACACACACACACACACACACACACACACACACACACACACACACACACACACACACAAACAAGGGTCATGGGCTTTGATTGGGAGGTAAAGCCCAGTTAATCCCGTCTAACTTCCAGTGAGGAGACACTTGGTCTTTGTCTCGGCCAAGAAAGGCTAAAAGGAAGCATTAGCTGCACACACATAGAGGACAGGTCTGTGGAAACACTTCTTCCCATTCATCACAACACAAGCAGCTGATTAAACACAATACTGTATTTACTGTATATGATAGATATGAGTCGAAGCTGACAGTGGTGTCTCGCTAAGCTCTGAATCTAAAGCCTCTTGTTACTACAAGTACATCTTCTTATTAAATGCGGCATAGACTATAGCTGTTTATTTAAGTGAGGATCTATAATCACAAATCTATTTTATCTTCACTTTATGCCTCAGTATCCTGATGCCAGATGGTGGAATAATTTAGCAGCGATACATTTTAGAATCTGTCAGATGTGTGATGTTTGTTTCACGTCCTCAGCTTTCGGTCTTTTTTGTTTTTCCCCCCTAAACGTCACACTTTTTCGTCTGGTAATTGGACTTGTTTGTTTGAAATTTTGATAAAAAGGAAGCTGTTGGGTAAGAAGCCGCTATGAGGCCAAGAGAGTTCTTCAAATAGCCTGTGTAATGTGTTTCAGCATATTTTCATCACATATTAGCTCTCTGTAGTTTCATGTACAATTACAGTTTGTTTCGATTGAACAAATGAGCACAATTAAAAATAGAAATGGATTTAATGTTTGGACTGTGTGTAAAAGATGGATGTAGCCACTGCTGGATAGCAAAAGCTGCAGTTGACCGCTTTGGGTGTCGCTGTGTTGTTATTTCAATCAAATCAAATCAATTAAATAAGAGCAGTGCCTGAGACCATAAAAATATGTTTATTTTATTATTGTATTGTGTCGACTTCGAAACAATCAGGGTTCTGCCCCCTGCAGGCTGTTTGAATTGACGAGTTTAATACATTTTTGCATTGATCTCGTTAAACAAAGGTCTACATAAATACACTGTTCAAAAAAATTAAAGGAATACTTTTTAAACAAAGTTTAGCGTCGAGTCAGCTAACCATAGTTGTTCCTGGTTGTTTCTTTGCTTTGGTGTTAATGAAATTAACAAGTGCGCTAGAGGAGCAACAATGAGACAACCCCCAAAACAGGAAGGGTTTTACAGGTGGAGGTCACTGACATTTTTTGCTCTCCTAACTTTCTCTGACTGTTTTTTTTCACTAGCTTTGCATTTGGTTAGGGTCATTGTCACTGGTGGTAGTATGAGGCAATAGCTGGACCCCACAGAGGTTACACAGGTAGTCCAACTCCTTTACCTCCCAATCAAAGGAGATGGAAAGTTACTCTAGGAGAGCTGAACAGGACCATAGAAGGTCATTAACCCATCAACAGGATCGGTATCGTCTCTTTTGTGCAAGGGAGAACAGGATGAGCACTGCCAGAGCCACTGGTGTGAATGTGTCTGGCCAAACAATCAGAAACAGACTTCATGAGGGCAGTCTGAGAGCCTGACATCTTCTAGTGGGCCGTGTGCTCACTGCCCACCATCATACCTGACTGGTATTTGCCACAGAATAGCAGAATTGGCAGGTCCATCATTGGCAATTTGTGCTTTTCACAGATGTCAGCAGGTTCACCCTGAGAAGATGTGAGAGACGTGAAAGGGTCTACAGAAGCCTTTGAGAATGTTATGCTGCCTGTAACATCATCCAGATAGACTGTTTTGGTAGTGGGTCAGTACTGCGTCATGCACTGACCTCTACAGGTGAGGTAACGGCACTCTGATTGCCATTAGTCAACGGGATGAAATCTTTGGATCCATTGTCAGACCCTACGCTGGTAGAGTGACTGTAGCTCAGGTGGTAGAGCAGGTTTGAGCACTCAGAGTAGAAAAGCGCGAAATAAGAACCAGTTCATTTACTGTTTACAGTGGGCCCTGGGTTCCTCCCAGTGCATGACAATGCCCGGACACATGTGGCAAGAGTAATAAGGCAGTTCCTGGAGTATGAAGGAATTGATTCCATTGACTGGTCTCCATGCTCACATCCAATAGCCGAAACCTCTGGCACATTATGGCTACGTTCACTCTGCAGGTCTTAATGCTCAATTCCGATTTTTTGATCAAATCCGATTCTTTTGTCTGCTTGTTCACACTACAAATAAAATGCGACAGCAAACGCGCTCTAGTGTGAACGCTCAAAGCGGCCCGCATGCGCAAAACAAGACGTCACACACAACAATATTGTTTGACTGATGGTCCTTAATATAAAGACTTCGGACTTTACGTTTCCCAATTTTTACTTTAAGTTATTTTGTTATTCACATAATAATGTAAATAACCTAATAATTATCCTTATTGCTGTTTTAGAGAGGAGCGGTGCTTCAAAGGATGATTGCAGACTTCTGTCAGAATCTGCAGATTATACAGTACAAATAAAATGTTCACGTTTCTCCAACGTTGTCTTCCCAACAGTTTCACTGACATCTACACTGGATGGCCAGGAAGCGTTCGCGATGTCTTATCGGGCGCTTCTCCGGAGCTGATAATTGGCGTCTGTCTTGTGTCGGTGACGTAAAAGACGGATTTAATGCGACCTGACCGTTCAAACAGCAGTCGCTTTCTGAAACATCGGATATGTATCAGATTCAGTACCAGATCGGATTTGAAAATATCGGATTTGTGCCGTTCACACTGTCATACCATGATCGGATATGGATCGCATAGGGTCAAAAAAGTTGGATTTGATGCACTTTCGCCTGCAGTGTGAACGTAGCCTATGTTTTGGTCCATCCCACGCTACTAGTTTGTACCTCAGACTGTCCAGGAGTTTAGTGATGCCCTGGTCCAGATCTGAGAGGAGATCCCCAGGACACTGTTTGGTCTCATTAGGGTGCATGCCCCAGTGTTGTCAGCCATGCATTCAAGCACATGGGTGTCATAAAAACTACTGAGTACAATTTTGTGTACTAGACTTAGGGATAATTTTTTCCCTTTCATTTTCAAGCTGTCTTTGAATTCTGCCCTCTGTAGGTTGACTGAGATCTAATTTGATTTCAAAATGTTCCTTAAACTGAACAGTGTATGAATGTATATAATCTGTAGGCAAGGAATGAGATTTTTAGTGTCAGAGGTATCCTCATTTCCAGTTGTCCACATGCAGGCCGCGTTCTATTGACCAATCATGTTTTAGCAAAGATTTGAGGTCTGTGTGGAAAATAGAACAGTTTTGTTGAGATGGAATCTAGAAATGAAAGGCTAGAATTTGAAAATAACTCAGGTCTTTAAATCATTTATATTTACTTGCATTTATAAATTATGCCTGTTGCATAAAGTAGAAGAATGAGCCATTATCTGCTACACTGTAAGCACCAAAAACCAAAAGCTCTAGACTAGCTGATGAGTTTGCAGATGACTTGTGCACAGGCTTCAGTTTTTAGAGCAGGAGGTTACATTCATCTTTTATATACAGTCTCTGGCTAACAGAAACAAATAATGTCTATATATGATCGTGCTGATTCATCAAAAGATATACTTTTCTGTCTCTCTGTCTGTGAATCCAGCCTACATCGAGGACGTAGCGCGCTGCGTGGACCAGAGCAAGCGGCTCATCATCGTCATGACCCCCAGCTATGTGGTGCGGAGGGGGTGGAGCATCTTTGAGCTGGAGACGCGGCTGCGCAACATGCTGGTGACCGGCGAGATCAAAGTAATCCTGATCGAGTGTGCCGAGCTGCGCGGCATCATGAACTACCAGGAAGTGGAGGCCCTCAAACACACCATCAAGATGCTCACGGTCATCAAGTGGCGCGGACCGTCCAGCAACAAGCTCACCTCCAAGTTCTGGAAGCAGCTGCTGTATGAAATGCCCTTCAAGCGCATGGAGCCCCTGAGCATCTCCCACGAGCAGGTGCTGGACGTCAGCGAGCAGGGCCCCTTCGGGGAGCTCCAGACCGTCTCGGCCATCTCCATGGCGGCGGCCACCTCCACCGCCATGGCGACGGCGCACCCGGACTTACGCTCGACCTTTCACAACTCTTGCCACACCCAGATGAGGCAGAAACACTATTACCGTAGCTACGACTACGACCTGCCACAAGGCGGCACGCTCCCGCCGCTGTCCTCACTAGGCAACCAGCACACCTACTGCAACATCCCCATGACGCTCATCAACGGACAGCGGCCGCAGTCCAAGTCACCCCGGCAGCAGAGCCTGGAGGAGGCCCACGGCAACAACGCCATGCTGCCGCTGCTTCCCAGAGAGACCAGTATATCTAGCGTTATATGGTGACAGCGCCGGGCGGGGTAGACTGTGGATCTTTATGATGTCTGTCACAGGGAGGACTAACCACTGGCACTCAGACCCTGAAAGGAGCCAGGTGAACCTAAATGGCACTAAGCTACTTGCTGCTGTTGAATTTTGCACCAGGAAACAACCGAAGGAGGGGAGGGGCTTCAAACTGCTGGAGAAGGTGGTGGCAATGTTTTCTTTTTTGTTTGTTTGTTTGTTTGTTTTTTGTCCAATTCGAGCTTTTATTGAAACTGAACATCAACAAAAAAAGAAGAAGAAGAAGCAAGGAGAACTTTTTTTGTATGCCTGTATAAACACTCACGTAACACAAGCCAACACCTATGATCATTTACCCCGAGAGTCGAGGAATACAGGGTCCTGTACATACGTTTTTCTAATTCTTTGTAGCAACAGTGTTTTGGGACTTGTTTCTTCTTTCTTTGGGACTCATTTTTATTATTTTATGTTTTTTATTCTTTTCTTTCAGTTTGTACAAAAAGTGAAGCAGTGAAGGCCTGTGAGACGTGTCGGTTAAACCGTTGTTACCTTTATTTTTTTCATTTGTTTTGCTGGTGTAGTTTCTAAAGTTTTTTGGGGGGGGGGGGGGGGGCGGTTAATTCTTTTTATTTTTAATGGGGTTGGGAATACAAGTCACAGCCTTCGGGAGACGAGTAAGATTTGGATTTGAGTTTCAGGGTTGAGAATCTGGCCTCAACCAGAATATGCAAAACTTGGAGTCCAGAAAACACATGGGGAGGGTGGGGGGTAGTGGGTTTCCCCTAATTCATCGAATGCTTTCGGAGGAGTCGTACCTGTGCAGGTGGGTGGGGGAGGGGGGGGGGGGGTTGAGGAATATGGTGCTAGGCTTCACATCTCTGTTTCTCTCACAATATTTACTTTTAAAACAGCCTTGCTATTTACCTTAACAAAAAGATTATATCACTGAGAAGTAATTATGTGTATTATTTTATGAAAAAAGAAAAGTCTATTTTTGTAACTGAGGGATATTTGCTTAGAGAAGTTATGACATTTCTGACAGAAGGAGTTGGGGAAATATCTAGTAAAAGAAAAAAAATAAGAAAAACGTTTACGTGGAACTGCATAGCTCACGAAAATCAATAGGTCGTTCACTAAATGTCTTACCCTT
Organism: Rhamphochromis sp. 'chilingali'; assembly: GCF_963969265.1. NCBI lineage: Eukaryota > Metazoa > Chordata > Actinopteri > Cichliformes > Cichlidae > Rhamphochromis > Rhamphochromis sp. 'chilingali'. Next base: position 8,338,085 of record NC_137931.1, on the reverse strand, counting down.
ATATTAAAAAACAGAAGACGTTTGTGTTTTCGTCGTTACAAAGGGGGGGAGAGGGGAGTTTCGGCATTTCAAACGCACCGCTCACAGCAGCGCGGCAGACTTGTTACGTTACATCTGTCGATCTCATCTCGGCGCTTCACAGTGGAAGTAGCTATCGATGATGTCAGCGCGGACGGAGGAGGCAAGCCATGACATCCACGGTCACCTGAAGCATTAAGTCCACCTGCTTTCCTCTGTAGGACCAAACAAGGCTGTCCAGGGCTAATCTCACTTATTCATTTGCTCTCAGATGACAGCTGTTATTCGTTTGCCGTCCACCATGTCAGTGGAAGTGAGTTGAGGCGCGCTCTCTGATAAATAAAAACAGGCCTTGCACATCTCACTCAGAGGGCAGCGGCGGTAAGCCTTTCATTTCAAAATGAGTCGGAAGATACCGTGCAGAAACGTGCTAACTTATGAGATGTGTAGTTCTTAGTATGAAAGTAACATTTAGAGGATTATATTTTTTGAGCTAATGACCAATAACCACCTGAAAACCAATAGCCTTTTAGAATCAATCCCTTCCAAACGATATAATTAATGCTTAACAGTGACAAGAATTTATTTTAAAAAATGCTAATTCAGTCTCAGTTTATATATAACTACAGTAGAGATGCTACATTAGATCAAAGCAAGCTAAAGCCTACCATTCTCAGTCACGAAACTGGTACAGTGTCATGCAGTTCAGATCTGTTCTCGCATAGTAAGATTTGAAATGTCGGTATTTTGATGTTGCGAACCTTTGCAAGTCAAGCCAGCGATGGATCTGAAACTGAGGAACGTGAACGCTCACACTGCCAGAGGTTTCTTCCTGTTAAAAGGGAGTTTTTCCTTCCCACCGTCACCGAGTGTGTGCTCACGAGAGGCGACAGGAAGCTTTCCATTTTCCGGGGGGTTTCTCCCAAATTTGGGTCTGCACCTCGCAGTAAAAAGCGCCTTGAGATGACTGTTGTTGTAATTTGGCACTTTTTCACCCACATTCCATTTAATCATCTTGACACAGCGATCGAGACCATAAAGGTTTCCTGAGAGTGCAGCTCATGCGACAGGTACGGTCATTTTTTCCTGAGTTCTTTTCACAGCCAGAGGAGTCGTCTCCACCTGGCCATTAGCAGGAATGCTTTTCTGCACTGGCACTTACGTTTGAGACGCAAAGGCTTTGTCCATCTTCTATATGCAGCCTGTGACTCAGACCCATGAAGGCAGCCTGTGCACTTACTCCTCCTGCAGCTGTGCCATAATATTTGATCTCTTTAAAAAAAAACACACGCACACACACAAACTAACCTCATACTAAAATACCTGCAGCATCTCATAGATGTTTAACTTAGTGCCATAAAATATGCAATGTTATGAATCTTTAAACAATAAATTACATTTGTGTTCTGCCCCCCCACCCCCGCCATCTATTTTCAAAAACTATATTTCAGATGATTCCTGGATTTTTTCTGTAAGCTGAGAATTTTGCATTTTGACTCTTTTTTTTTTCAGTCACCCTACAAATCATTGAGAGCCAGGCCTGCTTTTATCCACTCCACCTGTCCCTCCTGCCAAAAGTAACACGGATTAGAGTGTATTGTGCTCTTTGATGTGGCATTGTGTAAATATGATCAAGACAATAACACGATTAAGATGAAGACAATCTAGCCATATTCATGAAAACCGGTGGTCATTATTCACAACGCCTCTCAAAGTAGAAATGCTACGCGTCCAATCCAAGAGAGATTTCGACTGGAGTCCGATGCTCAGCGCTCCAGCTTTTGGGAAGCCGTGGGAATGCAAACTTTTTCTTAGCGGGGGGGGGTGATACGCACTATTGTTTCACAACGACGAATTGGGAGCTTTTCTGGTGGCTGGCGTGGTTTTGACGAGTGACACGGTGACAAACGGTGATGAATAACAACGACAATATATAGCACAGAATTATTCCAGGCACTTTCACGACTCGTGAGACGACGTCTTTCCTGTTTTCTGATTTATTTTCTATTATGTATCTGCAATGTTCATTAAAAGAGATACTGTTATTATTAATAAAACCACATTTATGGTAATGTTACTTCTCAGTTGTTGTGTATGCTGTGTGTGCAGAGTGGGTTTTGTTTGCTGAAAGAAGAAAGAAAGAGAAAAATGCCACCCAGCTCACTTTGTTTATGGAGCGCCGGCATAGTTTGCTGACGGCGCCCGGATCCCTTTTCTTGGCAGAGAGCCGATAACGGCCCCGACCGCCATAACTCTCGCGTCTGCCGTAAAACCTTGAAACAACAATCAATAAGTCTCCTTATTCCACTCAGAGACTGAATCAGAACCGGCCTCATTTTAGAATAAGACTAAATCAAGTCACTGCATTGAGGAACACTTTAATCCCCCCTCCACAGCCTGATTGTTGTTTGACCTTAATGCACTTTTGGCAGCAGACACGCAGAGCAGGAAATGGATTTGCTGCTCAAGTACTAGACGCATTTATCAAGCACCTTTTGAACACGTCTCAGGATTTTTGTTTCGACTCAAAGTGCGATTTTTGCAGCGAGAATAATATATGTCACTGTGTCAGGCTGTTTGTAGGAACGATTCAAAGGTGCAGCTTCATTTATGTAAGTGGATCTTTTTTTCCAGTGGGAATTAGTCAACTGGAAACTACAAGCAAGTTTGCTCAGTGAAACTGTCACATTTAATGTCTCTAAGAAAACTGGATGCTTTGTCTTTCGGCATGCTTCGAGGCAGGCAGACACTATTTTATTCTTCTTCTCCCACTCTCCTCTGCCTCAGAGCGTTGTGCCCGTAGTGCAGCCATTTACTTGTTTGCTGTGATCAAAGCAACAGCGGAGGAGAGAAGGAGAAAAACCCAAAAGCACATGGGGCGGGGGGAGAATCACGAAGATTCTGCCAGACAGCGTTACTCAGCCCCGGCTACTCGTCTTCAGTGAAAAGAAGCTGGTTCGGGTTGAGCAGTTGTAAGCCAAATGAAATAGAAAGACTTATGTTATAGTGAAGTTGAGCTGTTATTTATTAGGAATATCTCCAGTTTCTGTCGGAGTAGGAAGCTAGCACCTCTGGAGCACTCTAAAGCTGTTATAGCGCAAGTGGAGCATTTACTCCTCAGAGCATTATGTGAAGGAGGCGCAAATGTCAGGCTCATTCAGACAGGATATTTAACCAACCAGCTCTTTGGTGCAATTTACATTTCTTGTTAGGAAAACAGTGATTTGTTGAAATATCTGAAAATGTATATGGAAATACAGTGTATAAAAATAACTGTACAGATTTAATGAGCCTGAAAGTCAATATTTGGTATGATGACATTTATTCTCCAGCACAGTCACACTTGTCATGTCTTTAAGGAGTCTTCAGGAATAGTTCTCCAGACTTCCTGAAGGACATTCAAAGCTCTGCCTTTTCTTCTGTTCTCTGTCAACATGATCCCACACTGCTTCAGTAATGTTGAGGTCCGAGCTCTGCAGAGGCCAATCCATGACTGATAATGTAACACTAGGTGCTTTTCTACTCAGGTACCGTTTGCAATAATGCTGAAAAATGAAGCTGTTGAGGTGCTGTCCAGGTGGAATTGCATTGTGGGTCTCCAACACCACTGGCTGAAATGCAGCCACAAACCATGGCACAGCCTCCACCGTGTGTTACAGAGGGCTGCAGATACTCTATCCTGACCTGAACCACATTAGGGTTCATCACTCCACCAGACCTAATAAATTCACTCAATTTCTGGAATAATCTGGGATACCTCAGCCTTTTCTCCCTGTTTGCCTTCATTAAGAATGGATTTTTGACCCTTGCACTGAGAATATTTTTGATGAGACTTCAATGAACAGCAGATGTGAAAGGTTTTCAGTTAATAGCTCTTTGGGATTCATCTTAATAGTGCAAAAATACCATTTTATGTTTGTCAGACTGTTTTATCCTTGATATTTTTCATAAATTCAACTAAAGAAATTAGAACAAATAACGTGTTTTTGACAAGCTGCTAGAAGCAAAGTGTTCTTTGCTAAATTATCTGTTAAGTATAGACAACACTGGTTCATCCCTCGACTTAGGTGTTGTTGTTGTGTTTGAATGATTGATCAGTGAACCAAAACTTAAAACAAATCCCTCGAAAATGATGCAGTGAAACAAGTGAAAAAGCAGCCAATGTACAAAGCAAGCCTGGCAAAATATAAAGAATTAAGTGGTTGTTCAAATCTTTTGCACAGGACTGGAACCAGACTGTCTGCTGTTATGTTCAACATGCGAGAGAGAGAATGACAGACACTGGGGACCTAGAGGGTTGGGTTATGTCTCGTCCAATCGACTTCAGTGATTAAAGCAGATGCCCGAAATTGAACCACAGATGTTTTCAGATGGTGCTGCTGCACCTTGTGCTGTTTCGTGACACCACTCACCGTCTCCCGTGTCTCTAAAACGCAGGCGTCTTAGCTCTGCTGCTAAATCCCACCACAGTTCTGTGTGGAGGCGGAAACCTTTGTCTGACTTTAACCTAAAGCACAACATCACTTAACATTTTAAAAAAAACTGAAATGACATCAGTGTGCGCCTAAATCATCGAAACACATCAATCTCCAGCCTTAAACACAACCACTTTCAGGATTGATGGTTGAATCGAATCTTTTTCTCTGACAGATCGGCTGTGTGAACTTCTTTTTTTCCCAGAATGGAAAAGAAAAGCTGGAGAAGATGGAGAAGAAGAAGGTGAGAGTAGCTGGACTGGATGAGTCAGTGCCTTTTTCCCCCCCGTGTGGAGCCAGCTGCATCCTGCATCCTGCGTCATGCACTCACACACACAGACTCACACAGACACACGCACACGGAGCTGGTGCCAAACTAGAGAAATAATACGTTCCCCGTGGCCTTCACGTCTATAGCATTGAACCACACTCTAATCATCTGTGCATATGTGAACACCGAAAGGTGCCAGATGTTTTTATCCGAGCTGACATGTTGCCATATGGTGTGTGTCTGTGGGGAAAAAAGGGGGTGGGGGGGCCTCACACCCCCAAACACAAGCACAAATAAAATCATTTTCACTTCGTTACAGTGTCACAGCAATAACAGGATCCCTGAACAAAACATGGTCGGGATAGAGAGCAGATCATGTACATACTGTTCATGCACAGATGTTTTGTTTCCTCCTCTCCACACACACACACCCTGGTGAAGAGTATTACTCACTCTGGCAGGTATACCAACCCCCCCTCGTGTCCCACAGGGCCTTGTTACTCCGAGCTTGGTGCTCTGTGCCCTGTGTGACATACCTTCCACTCGAAGAACCGGGCCAATTGTCTGTGCGGAAAGGTGGCGGTGGAGGCTGTGTCTGTGTGTGTGTGTGTGTGTGTGTGTGTGTGTGTGTGTGTGTGTGTGTGTGTGTTTGAGAGAGAGAGACGGAGCTGAAAGCATTGGGAGAGTACATACAGGCAGCTGTTAACCCAGTTTTGGAGTCATACTGAACTCACCATGGTTCAGGATGGCACATGTGAGTGACTGTGTGTGTGTGTGTGTGTGTGTGTGTGTGTGTGTGTGTGTGTGTGTGTGTGTGTGTGTGTGTGTGTGTAGGATGCCAGTCATGGATCACTGATGGCTTCAGCTCACTGCTGCTTCCTGCAACAGTGGCTCTTTCTTTAATTATTTATTACTTTTGCAGCAGTGTGGATGTCTGCGCTGCGAGGTGAGTGCTGGGTATCAATCAGCTCTGGATGCGGCTGGCTTATCAAAGGAAGCTGTTGTTTTCATGTCTTAAAGGAAGGCAGCAGAAATAGTATGTGAAACCATGCCCACTTATAAGAATCATAAATATATATACATATATATATAAATACAAATGTTGCAATGATTTTGAGCCAATTTCTATCCATCTGTTTCACAATTAGCAGCTGCAGGCAGCAAAGCGGCCACCTTAGGACATTCAAAGTGAAACGCTGCCATCTGCTGGTGGTTTGTCGCTCTGCACCCTTAGCAGAGACCCATCCTCGCAAGGCATGCCGGGAGCAAAGGAACCAATTTGAGCCATTATGAGGGAAAAGTGGAGTGATGGGTTAGATCATTGAGTCATGATAAAAATCGCACACATCTTCAGTAAATTGCTCCAGCTGAAATCTTTTCGCCGTTTGGAAGCTATAATTGTGGTGAATGGAGGGCTGCACATTTCCCTGTGAGGCAGCGCGCTGCTGTTAGATAAACTACTGCGGTTACATGCGAGGGGGGGGGGGGGAAACGCCCTTTTAATTTGTCCCAAACGAGAAATGATTTTTATTATGGGGATGATCCGCATAACAGACCCGGCACCGGGTCAATTCATCACGAAGGATGGGCTGCGTCAGCTTTATTTGTGCTGCATCAAATTACCTGAATTAAAGCATGAATTAAGACAGATGATACTTTGTGAGCAAAGCTAAAATCAGATAATGTGACAGCATGGAAGTAGACCATACATATATTTAAATAAATAAAAAATTAAAATAATTACGTTTTTTTTTTTTTGGGGGGGGGGGGGGGTCATTGGATTTAAGAAAATATAATCTAAACAGGGAAGCACCTGAAAATGAACCAAATATTTTAGAAAAAAAAATACCAAACTAAAAATAAATAAATATGAAATAAATAAAACTACAAAAAACAACGTATAACTTTTTTATTATTATTTTTAATTTAAATCACGGTAGAAAGAAGCTAACAATCATTATGCTAATTATGCGCATTAAGCTCCGTTAAGCCTGTTAAAGACGAACTTACGTAATCAGGAGAAGAGCGTCAGGGTTGCTGTCTTCTATGAGCTGACAAATGGCGGATGGCAGCAGGTATTTGAGCTTCTAATATCTCTTTTTGTTTTTATTTGAAGTTAGTCGAAGTTTGGAAACGGAGAGCAGAGAGGCTGCTCTGCAGTTATGTAGCACTGTTATTCAGACTCAAAACCATATTTTGGCAAACAAATAAACTGAATTAACACAGCTGGTTATGTATAGTATTATCAGAAGGTTGCCGCTTTGCCAGTTTAACTTACACATATTTAAAAAACAAACAAAAAGAAACAGCAGTTTTTTTTAGTTTTTTCACTCTGACATTTAAATTATGGAAAGCACTGAGATGTATACACCCCCCCCGCCGTAAAGTTCTCTGCAGGAAACCAGTGAGAACAAACTGTGACAGCATAATAATTTTGGAAAAAAGCTTAAAAATGCAGAAGGTTACATAGTTGACAAACTGAATAGAAACATGATGCACATTGAAATATGCAAAACTCTAAGGATCTACTAAAGGACCACTACTGTCACCACAGTGAATCATCTGCAACCCTCTGCGTGTCCTCCTTCACTACATTCAGCATCCTTTTGTTCCTCTGCTACACATCACAGCCTCGCCTCTCTAACGTGCTTGCTCAACCTTAGCTGTGCCTCTGATGTACTCCTTTTGAGGGCGCACTGTAGTTCATCACTGAAAACGTTGGTGTGCCTAAGAAGAAGGACCTCTGTTGGAATCTAGATAATCAGCAGTTTGGACACATTCAGTGCGTCCATGTATCAGGCGAGCTTAGTCGGTGTTAGACTCGGTAGCTGAGAGGAGAAAAGGCTGTTGATGCAAATGCTTGGAACAATGTGGTGCTGATACTCAGGGCCAGGCTTAAAATGTCTATTGCTGCCTTGAAAGGATGTATCTGAAGGAAAGAAAAGACCCGGGAGAACACGCTCAGAAGCGCGTGCTCAGCATACGCTCATTGTCGTGGGAGCTGAAATGTGAAGTTGGTAGCTTGTAGACTTTGATACCTGACTCTTAATAATGCAGAGCCGGCAGCCTTGAAGATTGAAAAGCTTCTAGTCATGAACTCCCTGAAATGTCGAACGATCACTGTGGTCAAAATAAGGGGGAGTAGTTCAAGAGGCTCTTTAGTTTCATAAAGTGCAGATATACAGATCTGTTTTTCTAAGGACTGTCTGCATCTTGTGTAACTCAAACTGTATTCATTTAACCGCAAGAGCCTGGCTCTTACTTTTTTTGGAGTTGCCAATACCTGGACAAGGTCAAGCCAATATTTTGACATCTTGCTCTAACCAAAAAAAAGAAAAAGTTTTTAAAAGCCCCTTTCTGAAGTTTATCTCAAAACAGAATTTTCAGCTAGGGGTTGAATGATATATCACTATCAGCTAATATCAGGCTTACTGATCAGCGGATTACCAATCCCGTGGCCAATATTTATCTGCCCTTGGAGATTTGACAGTGTCGTGATGAAGAGCTTTGGTTTATAGGCCACAAAAATAGGAATAAATGCCAACAAAAATAAGCTTTAGAAAAATGTGCAAGTATCGGCATCGGCTATCAGTCAAGTTATCGTCCTAAACATCAAAGTTTTTTTTTCTTTGATCCCTGGATATGGTGACGAGTGGCTCTGACTGTGAGATGAATCCACAATGAAAATAACTGCTAGCTACAGCCCCAAAAATAGCCCATTAGGAAACTTCTATGCATCGTAGCCAGCTTAAGCTACCACATCAAGTTGGATCGATAACCTTCCCCCCCTCCAGTTTTACAATGTGACACGGTAGCCGGCTGGTTCAGTACAGATCATCGTGTCATAATCACACCCAGTCCTGGGATTTGAAATAACACAGAACTCATCTTCCAGCTGAGGCAAAAATGGGAATTAAGTGCGCACCGGGGGAGATGATTCAACAGGAAATGTTAATTCACATTATGAACACAGAGTGTGCAGTGCCTCAGGAGGGAGAATCTGCAGCATCATTATGTGCGCTTTAATTCCAGCTGGGTTTTTTCTCAGGTAGCAGCATCCCGTGACACCTGGGAGCAGGAGGGAGACGAGAAGCCGCTCGGCGCCGGTTCCTATTAATAAAAACGAGGCATCAAGCGGCTTCTCGCTGAGCGGAGACGTGTTTACCAAAGCTGTCGGAGGAGAGAGATGGAGCCCAAACCACCGGTGTGTTACTTTCTAAGCTGACAGCTGTTTTAATTGACACCCGTACCTTTTGTTGATGATGGGCCGCGTATGTGTGAATTCGGATATGATAAAAGGAGTTCATGAGTTTGGGAAAAACTCTGTAATTCTAATTATAGATACACTTTGGTTTACGTAGACAATCTTTAAATAGTGAAATATTTATGTCAGAAAGTCATGGGTGATTATTAGTGCTGTTCAATACTGTAAATGATGCTATAGGTCTGATACCAAGTAAATATAGGGCCAGTATTACTGATGCCGATACGAATACTACTAACTTATAAATGCAGCTTGTAGGGACGATCACGATTTATGACATGAATCGTCATCAATTGCAAACTCCAAACACATTTTAATAACTACTAAATCACTGTCATTTTTACTTTCCACAATAAAATGCACATTTCAGCTTTTATTTTGAAACTGGATGTGTTTTGGAGACCTGGAATATAAAAGCACTTCTGTTGTTTAAATGTGCTACAGGGCATTAAAAAATGGTGTGATGGTCGTGTATTTTTTAGAATTTTTTTTTTTTTCATTTAGTATAGTAGCATATTCAGTAGGGCCGTTCGATATAACGATATATATCGTTTCATTTTACGCTATCGTTTGTTTCGTGGTGTCGCAAAATAAACTGTTTACGGCAATATTTTTTTCATCGTTTTGATGGTCACTGTAGTGGCTATATTAATTTCTTAAAGTTCTCTCTTTCTCTTATATGTAATATAACCACAGACGGACAAGCGCCTGTTTTTATGTGTTGGGTTGTGGTTAGCAACAACGACGACGGTAACACCATCGCGCGTCCGCTTGTTTATGTTCCACATAAAACTTTCACAATAAAGCTCAAGATCCTGTTGAGACTTTTCAAAATAAACTGAATCACGTGAAAGAGCAGATTATTTACGGATGAGAACTAAAAAAAGAGCCGCCAGGTGTTAAAAAATAAACTTTAGACTCAAACGTTAGAACAGGCGTGTAATAAATACTCACAAAGAAAATGGCGGCCTTAACAACTTATGTCTAAAAATGTATAGTTTCATGCATCAGTTAAAACACTCGACTCCAGCTACATGACGCGCAGCTGGAAACACTTCCCGCAAGTCGAGCTGCCCGAGATTCATAGAATTTACAGAAAATGTTACATTTTTGTGATTTATATCGTTATCGGACGATAGATGTCTTATATCGGGATATGAGATTTTGGTCATATCGCACAGCCCTAATATTCAGTATTTTTTTTTTTCATTCCAAGAAAATAACTTAACACAATTCAGTGGGCTACATGCCAGACTTGGAGGATAGAAACATTGATCCTATCCTTTTGCTGTAACTTTGTGTCTGAAGCAGGGAGTGAAGCAGCTATATGTTCTAAAAACAGTTATGTGATTAGGCTGCCTCTTTTCAGTTACTCTAAAAAGTAGCTGTCGTTAGTTGTTTCTCTCTCTCGTTGGATCTGATTTTCATGAATGCTTTAATATCACTGATTTCAAGCCGCAGATGATTTTTAGGGTCTGACCTGGATGTTTTTGATGTGTATGTCAAGCTGAAGGTGGAGGGAAAAGCTTGACTGCAGTATGTTCTTACTGAGGGTGTCTGCTGTCTCATTGTGGAGTCTCTTTAGAACCATTAGGAGATTTGTTTGCTCCTGTCTGAATAATACTGCCTCCTAATGTAGCAAGCAAAAACAACGAGGAGATCCTAGAAGGTAATCACTGTCATTTATTAAGGTCACTGTATGTGCTGTTGTCCTCAGTGTCCACACACAAACATAAAAATCATGATGTGCAGCAGAGCAGTGCATTAGACGTTCTGACGGTGAAAGTGTAGCAGTCTATAACATGGTTGCATGAAATGCGTCTGTTATTCAGTCCCACTGTTTACCTCTCACAAAACATAGCAAGCACGTGTTCGTCGATGCTGCTAGTCCCAGTCAGCGGTCTCAGGAACAGTCCCGCCACCGCGTCCGGGTCCACGGCGCGCAGGGTGCTCAGGACCACGCGAAGCTTGCCGGACCGGCTCGCGTTCCCCCGGTTCCCCACGTGCTCATAAAGCGCGCGCTCAGCCTCCCTCTGAAGCGCGTGGATGTACTCCTGACACTCCAGCTCAGGCACTTTAACAAGGCGAACACAGACAGGGAGACATGTTGGGCTGTTTAAATAATCACTGTTCACCCACCCTGAACCCACAGCTGTATAAATGCGTTGGTGTGTGTGTGTGTGTGTGTGTGTGTGTGTGTGTGTGTGTGTGTGTGTGTGTGTGTGTGTGTGTGTGTGTGTGTGTGTCTTGTAGTAAGAGGAAGATTTAGGTCTAGTTCAACCCTGTATATTTATCAGAGCAGGGTTATGACACAAAGCCGTGTGGGTCACTCGTGCCTGAGTGCGGGTGTAATCTTACCCGGGGTGAACAGTATCGCTCCTTTCAGAAACGCGTGTTCTTTGACGGTGATAGTGAGTCCTCGGCACTTCACCAGAAACATCTGGATACTCTGCACATCACAGAGAGGCACCCCAGGGTGTTGAGCGGCGCCGGCAGTGCGCTCTCGTCGGCCCGCGTCGTGCGTCAGAATCTCGTGTAACAGACTGGGCTTCTGCGTCTCCACGGTGTCGAAGTCCACGGAGTCCTGCACCAAGCCCAAGAGCAGCAGGGGCGCCCAGCTGTTGCGCACGAGTCGGAGCTGGTCATCGGCTGGCAAACCCCGAAAACACGGCACGTTTTTCACGAACCTGAAAGTTTTGAGAAGCACCTCGCAGGCTGCTCTGATCACGGACTGTGGAGCCCGAATGGCCACCAGCTTCCTCATGGACGCGCAGGAGCAACACCGGTGCGCAGCGGTCGTGTCCTCGCGCGCCTGCGGGCACAGAGCGTCTCTGTTGAGGATGCTATAGAGGATGCTGCCCTGCCCCGTGTCCTGCGTGACTTTACACTCACAACACGACATGTCGCCCCACGCTGATTATGAGCTCTTCATGGCGAGTATCATCTTTTTTATAGACTTGGAGCACAACACCCCCCCCCCCCCCCCCCCCCCCCAAAAAAAAAACTATACCAAAAACATACTTCCGGTTAGCAGTTTTCAAATTAAAATGACGACAAAATGATAGCAGACAAATGAATAGCTACATCAACAGTAACGCTTACTTTAAAGAAAGAAAATAAACATTGGAATGGGGGAAATGGTTTCTCCTTATGCTTTTTGATTTTATAGGCTTCAGTCCCGAGTCTGTAATAATCTGCACATTATAATCTGCTAATAAATTGGACAGAATGGTGGGGTTTTTCAGGCATCATTTATGAGTCATTGCTAAAATAATGAGTGCAATTTAAAAATGATGATGTTCTATTGTCAGGCCAAGTGGTTTATAATCTTCCTGATGCTGGAAACAACAGCCAGCTGATTGGAGCAAAGACCTGTTGCCTACAGAGATGTTGCACAGTGCCCTCTGGTGGTAAAATGATGTAAAACACTCATGATATGGTTGAAGAGTGTTTCTCCAGTCACTGCTTTAAGTTTTCATTCATCAGCATATCAACAAGTGTATCAGCAAATGGCTAATGTTGTTTGGGCTCTAACCAATTCAAAAACGTTCTCAGATCTTGGAGGGAATAAAGACACGATGCAGAAAGATGGTTTATTCATAAAGAAATCAGGGATAAAATACATTAAGTTTTACTTTGCAGCATTTTCTTGGATGCTTTAGCTGAGTTTCCAAGTGACAGCTGAGGTTTTCATAATAATGTGAAATGATTCACACGTATGAACACTAAATAAGATAATTGAGCACAATTTTCTATTAGTGTTAATCAAAATAGACTCAGTTCAATAGTTTTATGCTGTAACAGGGGTTAGAATAGTTTTGTGTAAATCACCACATTCAGTTTAGTCTGACTGTGAAGATGTGTCATTTCCACATGTCATAAATGGCACTGATATGCAGTGGAGTTTATTTAATACAAGCAGAGTCTATTTATCTGAGGTTTAGGTTAAACCCTGGACCCTGGGGAAAAGAGTATGTACAGATAAACATGGTGTGAAGGTGACAGTTGACCCTTGGAGGAGGAAAATTAGAAAGGAGACAAGTGGTTAGTGACTGTTTTATGGTATGGATGGTTTGTTCTATCATGCACTGTACATTGTTGTTGTGTGGTCACTGCAGGATAAATATGTGTAAATATGATTTGTCATGAAATCAGACTGAAGAAAAACATTGCTTTGACAAACAGCAGGCCTCCCCAGAAAAAAAGGCTCAGGTACAAAAAGCATCGTCTGTCAGTGAAAACACGAAAGACGACATCACTTCTACACTTTTACTGTCACTGACACGAGAACGGACTTTGAAAACACGAGTTAAAACTAACTGCAGTTTTCCTTTTTGCTGCGTGTAGAAGATGCATGCAACTTTTAAAATGTTCAACAAATATAATAAAGCAACTTGGTAAACTTGGACACTCACGTGCCATTTTTATAATTTTAGTATTAGGAAAGCAGAAAAATGAAGCTTTTATTTTGAAAGCAAGTCCAAGTTTCAGCCTCACTGTGGCTGCATGTAGCTGGCTTGATGGAAGACTGAGTTGAAGCCCATTTGTAGGAGTGAAATGGGTTCACATAAAACACTAAGCAGGGGCCTCTGGCAGCAATTGATCTGAAGCTCACATGTGCTTATTTGTAACGGTCCAAACACGACGCTGTGTGTTGTGCATTCAGTGTTTTAAGGTTAACGTATTCTGCTCACTCTCTGAGGCTTAATTTGTTTTTGAATGAGTGTACCATGCTGCATATTAAGCTCCGTTTGTCTATGCAAAGACCTGCAGATGGCCTTAGAGGACAGAATACAGCAAAACCAAAACATGTAAATAACCACCTCGTACCACAGGGTGTACTCGATGTCTGCGCCGGGTCTGCTTTGTGGTTAGCTGTAAGATCTTGCTACAAATTCAGAAATACTACACACTTCTGATAAAGACAGGGAATTTGGCACATCTGAGCAAGTGACTGACTGAAATGAGTCAGAATCTGCGTCAGGCTCTTTGTGTTTGTCTTTCAGTTTGACTTGAGCTCTAAAATCAGTGATGATCTCTCGCTTGAAAGGTCCTGACATTTAGGACTTTGTGGTGGAATGTTCGGGAAAGTTTTCACCGCAGAAGGTGACAGAGTGCTGGCTGGCTTAATTCAGCTTGTTTACAATCTGCGGAGCAGACACGGAAGTGACGGACACGGCATAAGTGAAGGCTGTTTACTTAAACTTTTTTTTTTTTTTAAAGTTGTTTTATTTTTTGCTTTTACTTTGAAGAAAAATCTGCAAACCTTTCAAGCAGTTTTTATGAGATGAGCCGGCGATTCTGTACATGCAGTTTTTATATTATTAGAGAATTAATGCAGAAAAGGCTTAGAGTAAGTGTCCTGAGGCCTCTCACAGTAGCTGTCAGGTTGCCTGGTTTGCTTCTTGAAGGACGCGTGAAGTTTTATTCATAGCGAGACTGAAACGCATAAAGCCAAACAGCTAGTTCTTTGAGTCTGACAGTCTGCAGCCCTGCAGGTAATAAAAGAAATTCTGTACTCAACTTAAGCCAAAACAGAATAAATATGATGTTTTTGGAGTTTGTTTTGATGGAAGTCGTGCGGCTAAATTATCTGTCCATCACTGCGTGAAGGATGCTGCCGTTTTCCGAAGCTGAGTCTAATCTGATCAGGTGTTTTTGGGCGGAGGCGTGCAGCCATTAGAGTTTGATTCCATTTCCTCAGCTGTGAGGGTTTGAAGCAGCAGGCTGATGGAGGCATAAAAGGAAAGCTGCCCTCAGTGTGTAATTACCTGACAAGGCCAGACATTTCTCCTTGTGCGAGAATCTGTTTCTATAGTAACAAAGTGTAGCAGCAAACATACGTCTGAATTCAAACCAAGAACACAGTGTTGATTATACAAAGGTCATTGAGGGATGTTAAGTGGGATGAATATTATGCAGAATTCTGAAGGTCGCTGACGCCTTTCATCAAACTTGTTTCTAATGATCCTTTTTCTGTTTCTCAGGGTTGTTTGTGAAGAATTTCATTCATCATCAGGGCCTTACACAACTTTTCAGCATCGCACTTTAACAAGTTCCAATGTCGACAAGCCTTGAGTCAGAGAGCACGCAGTTCTCCCTTTGTTTCACTTTTGTCTTCGTGTGAGAAGACCCCCTGCAACATTAATGCTGCGCCTCTTTGTGAAACACCAGAACTGGTCGGTCTGTTCAGTTATTGTGTTACCAGCCAGAATTCGAGGTGCTGTAAACAGACGCTGTGGCGTTTCTTTTATTCAGAAGCAAATCATTGCATTGTGTTGCTCTGATGCTATCAGCCGAGAAACCGTACAAGGTGATTTAAAAAATTAGACATTTTGAAAAGTCTTTTGATTTCCTCTAATTATAAGAATTTGAAATACTTGATTTATTAGAGCAGTTGGAGCACCCTGATATTCATAATAATGTTAGTAACTGTAGTAATAATAATGGCAACAACAGCAAAAAAACCAAAAAACATGTTTTTGAGCAAAATGAAAATGATTTGATGGGTTTTATCTGCAGCTCGTCTACGTCGTGCCGAGAAATGTGATACCTGCTTCTGCTTTGTAAAGGTGCCTGAAAATATCTTAAATCTAAACTAGTGCCAGGTGGCAGCTGCTAACCTCATCATAGCACAGGATTTCCTGCGTTGTCGGCTCAAATCAGCTATTTCGTAAGCAAGCAAAAAATGCCATTGCAGTAAACGTTCTCTGTGGAGGAGAAAGAGCAGAGGAGGCAAATTCCCCCAGTCCATTTAGCACAAGTTCTTCCATCTGTGTGTCTGTGACTTAGGGGGGGAGAAATTCATCATCAGCTCAGTGTCTCACAGTACTGATAAAGGTCAGCCTTAGACTGAAGGCAGACAGACAGGCACAGTGTCACTCTTGTCGCTCTTTGACTTGTAACTTTGGGCTTTTCAGAAATCTGCAAAGAAATGGTCAGTATTTTAACTTCTTTTTAAACTGGCTGGATAAACCTAAGGCTTAGAGAAAGACTATTTCTGTGGTTCAAAGTTGGACAAAGATGGAGCTGCAATTTCTTTAATGTTTACTTGCAATTTTGGGGCGAACTGAGGCTATGATTGGTTTATTTTTCTGCAGCTTGTGGCGTTGCAGTGCTTTGACATGAGCTTTTGCTTCCTGTCCTGTTTTAACCACACTGTTGAAGCCTCCCTTGCTGCACAGTTCATATTTATGCACAATCTTCCATCTCGCGGTGGATTGAGGCTGTAGCCTGCAGGTAGACACTCAGCATGTCCTTCATGACCAAAGCTCCGTCGCTGCTTTGATATTCATTATCCTGAACTCGATGTGAACTCAGGAATTTTTTTTTTTTTTATCGCTGCGTGTGTGTGAAACTGAAATATTCTGATGGAGCAGCTGTTCAAAGAAGTTGAGCGCACAGTACTTTGAGAGGTTGTTTCTCAGTAGCACTGATAGATTAGAACATGTCATTTGTTCATATAACAAACACAATGGTAACACTGTAAGCCGCAATATGCTTAAGCTAACCACAACATGACATTTCTAGATCAGACATGATTTGAAACTAGAGCAGAGAACATTTTTATCTGATCTGCTGAAGCAGCTGAATCGGATGAAATGAGGTTTTAATGACCTCGCATGTTCAGTATCTGTTACATCTGTCACCTCTGAGGCCGTGCGGTCTGCTGTTATTGACCAGGCGTTTTTCTCCCCTTGAAAACTGAGCTGTTAATCAATACAGACGTGGAAAGATTCATTTTTAATAACTCTTTGGTTAATGTTATGCCCACAAGGAAAATATTATAAAGTGTAGATTTGTGTCTTTTAAAGCCTGAATATATTAATATGTCACTGAATGCATAAAAAATTACAATGTAACTTGCTGCATTTCTTAGATTTAGTGTGCATGTTATTTATTGATCCCATTTTCACTACAGTTCACTAGAATTTTTAGTTTTATTTTTTACTAACTTAATTTTTTATTTAATTAAAAATTTTGCACTACTTTGTTTTACGGCCTTCAGTGTGGGAGTGTGGTTCTTTTAAGTGTAATGATGCTATTTTCACTTTGAGTCTTTATGCTGCTGCTGTAACCGTAAATAACTGTCAACATGTGAATATCTCACATGAATTCTGTAAGTTATGTCATATTGATTTATTATTTTTAAGTTAATTTTTTTTTCTTTCCCTTTCACCGTATTTATTTTTGTCCCTTGAATGTCACCCAACCGAAGAAATGTAACAGAGCGTCGGCTCATCTCAGCCTCAGTCGAGCTGTAAATTATATTTAATGATTTACTATTTCATATGTGTGAGCAGGATTAGTGTAAGTTAGATTTTATTTCTTTTGGATTTTCATACATTTGATAATTTCACGTTTACAGCTCGGAATTGTTGAATTTTGTTGCTCATGAATTTCAGTCTAACACTTCCAATCTGAAAGCTTATTAACAAACTTTATTTTATGGCACTTCAAATGCAAACCCACTCATTTGCATAAAGAAGTAGTGAATAAATGTTTAAAAAATTGATGAGATAAAGAATATATAAAATATGACTTGAAAATAATAAAATGTAAGAAGAAAGCATATTAATAGTTATTTATATTGTACAACAAATGTAAATACAGAAAAAGCAAATTTGAGCCTACATTTTATTTTGAATATTTTTTTATTGGATATTAATTTGAGTAATTTTTTAAAAGCACTTTGGTCTATTATATATTTATCCTCTAATTATTTGTTTTGCTCTCCTTTAAAAAAAGTTAAGTTAAAAATTTTGATTAAAAAAACAAAATCTAAGTACACCCACACAGCAACCTGCACCCACGCTCACTTTCACATCTGAAATAAGACGCAAGACGCTGCGGTTTACTTTAAACACGTAAAAGGAAATATATTTTTTTTAAAAATGAAATAACAAAAAAGAACAACATTTCATACAGAAGAGCTGCTTTTCTCATTTGCAGAGGTAATTTACACAGGACTTGAAATGAAGACACTTTACTCAAAGTGGCACAACGGCAGCCAAACCACAGCTTGAAATATTGACTTTTTTTATTATTACTATTATATTATTATTGTTTTCCACTCCTCGAGCCTTCAACTGATGTGCCATACATGTGTGTGTTGTGCCACTTGTGGTAAAGCATGAGGTTATGTCACATACTGAGCTTCTTTTAAGGGTTAATATACACTGGCTCTTGGTAATTCACTCATGACGTACGCACCATTGAAACATTTACACACAAAATTTTAATCTTCTCTTCCCCCAGAAAAACAAGAATTCTCCTTTATTTTTTTAAATATTTTTGAAGACAACAGTTAACAGTTCCAAAAATGGTGGCTCTACGATTGGACCGATCCCACCTACGTGAAGCCCTGTCCTTCCACACAAACATTTCAACAAGCATGGCTCACTGAGTGTTAGGAGAGAAGAAATGGTTGTCGTGGCGCCGGTCTGCCTGGCAGAAAGCAGGGGTGTGCATAGGTGTTAGCCACTTCTTCCCCAAGGCTCTGATAAGGCAGTTTTTCCTTTTATTTTTTTTACCGTTGTTGTTTTTGCTTCCACTTCAGGAGCCGTGTTTAGTGGTGAATGTCAGTGCTTTTATTTCTTTATTTTTTTTCATAGCTGGTAATGTCTCAAAAACGAACTTCCAGGTCCACCGATTCGCATTTTGTGTACAAGGGAGCAGAGTAAAGACAGCCAGAGAAGAGTAGGCGAGACGTCGTGAAAACCGAGATGAGAGAATGCAGCACGCGTTTTCTTCATTGTCCATTTTGTGCAAACTGAGATGTAAACAAAGACCATCGAAGGCTGGGGAAGGAAGCATAGGACGTCAGGCTACAGCAACACGGGGAGAGACGACATAGAGGGGTGCAAGTGTGCTCGTTCAACAAACTGAAAGGCACAGAGGGCCGGTGAAATAAATAAGAGCTGAGGGAGAAAGAAAATGCCAAGTTTCCCGTGCTTTTCGTGTCACTCTAACTTGGACGTGGAGCTGAGGGAGTCGGTTGTCGCCACTATAGCAGCTTCTAATGTGCTTCAGAGTTCGGCCTGCTTGTCACAGGAGCCGAGGAGATTAGAGGGGAGAACGGAGTACCACAAGGAGTGCATTAAAAGGTCAACACGCACACAGGCAACCCCATAAGACTGCTTTATGGTCATGCTTGCTATTGTCTTTCCAATATTACCATCCATCATCAATTACAAAAGAAAAAGTACAAAATATCTACTACACTGCCCCACCACTCCCCACCATTCAACTATATTAGGACAGAACCATATTCACTTAGTTTTTTAGTCATTTATATATATATATGTATATATTTACACAACAATATGCCTTTCAGGCTGTTGAGAAAAGGGGCGAGGAGGAGGATGAAGAAGTCTCGGTAATGAGACATCAGTCATTAGTTTCTTCGTTTCTCTCTTCTTCAATAACAGTTTATCTACAGAAATGCGATTCTGATGAGAGATGTGATTCAGAGTTTAGATTCCACGTTGAATCGGAGATGGATCGTCGAGGGCAATGAGCGAGTTGCCGTTGAGTGTATGTCAGTAGACCCAGGAGACGGGAACCCACTGAGGAGTGGTGGACACCAGGTCCACGGCCTCCTCCAGTAGGCGGATGGTGTCGTCGATCTCGTTGTTGATGATGGTCTGGTCAAAGTAGTGAGCGTAGGTTTGCTGCAGCATCTCAGACTCCTTCTGTAGCCGCTGAAGAGATTCGTCCTGGTGGAGTGAGGGGGGGAGAGAGAGTGACATCAGTGCCCGGCTTTGGCTGAAGTACAGAGGTGATGTGCTTCGAAAACGCTGAACTCTGCACGTGTTCTTAAACTGACCGTCAAGGTTTTAGATAATGTTGCACCCACATTTTCTGCTTCAATTATTTAATGATGTGTTAATATTACACAAAGCAGGTAAGATAAGAGTCCCAGGATGTGGCTTTTGTAATAGTTTGAACTGGAAAAAGGAAGAACTGAGTCTGAATATATGACCCAATCATCTAATTAAAAGATGGCTCTTAAATAACTGCAGTATTTCTAGGAGTTAAATTGAACTAATTAGTTGTCTTTTAAATAAGTCTTATATATTAGGAAATGATGGAGTTAATATCTATAAGAATAAAGATGTAGCCTCATTTGTAATGGAGCTCAGCTCAGTGTTAGGGCTCAGGCCCTTGCCCTGTTCACTATAACTATATAACTATTTACCCCAGTAACAGTTCTGAATATGAGGAAGGGAAAATGGAAGAGAGAGGTGGAAGCCTGATGAAATAACAAGGCGTGAAGTTGCATCACAAATGAAAAGGCACCCAAACAAAGGGATTATTGGAGGGATTAGAGGAATTAGAAGGAATCAAAAGGTAGAGTAGTGAACGAAGCTAGACTGCTGCTATTTAAACAAACACAGAGGGGCACAGATGCTTTTCTACAGTCTCCAAACAACAAGTGAACTCGCACCATTTAATTTGTACTTACTGGCAGTTTCCTGCACCACTTTGGGACCTTGAGTGCACGTGAAAATAGGCATGCCAAAGGAAACACAAACATGCTTAAAGCAAACTGAGCACGTGCAGTGAGAGGAACGCACAGGACGACAGAAATGGAAATTAGGATGCTCTTTTAGGCTGGGCTGTCCAGTTTGAATTCAGTGTGTGGTCCTTTGACCCCTAACAGCAATTACGCTAAAGCAGCACCCTCTTGATTTACATTATGTAATGATGCTCTCATCTGTTTTCCTTCAACAACACACCATCGTAATTCAGACTAGAAAGCCAGCGTAACTGTGCCATTAGTATGAACTCGGTTAGTGCGTGCAGCGAAACATAACTGCCCAAGACGGGAAGAGCAAGTATAACAGAGAAGACCGTACCTCAGTCATGCCGGGGGTGATGGTGGGAGCCGCGATGAAGACGACGTATGGAGCAAACTCAGCTGTCCTGAGGATCTTTAGCGCCTGATGAGGAAAGAAAATCTTAAACTGTGTAGTTCACAAAGTGGCACATGAGACTGTTCTATCAGTGGAGAGGTTTTTTATACTGCCCAGACCTCCTATGTGAATTACTGCAAGTTCCAACATAAGGGTACTTTCACTTGAACTTATACTTGGCTTCTAGAGGAGATGGCTAATTTTGGGGGGCTTCTGGTTGTAGCAAGAAAATGTCCGAGCCGAGATGACTCGCCTGTGGCTCGACGTCTAGGATGGAGATCATGCCCTGGGCATGGATCTGCCTGATAGTCTCCAGCCTGGTTCCATACATGGCATCCTCGTGGCTGCCATACTCCAGGTAGTCGTTGTTGCTGATGTCCTGCATCATCTGCTCGTGAGAAACAAAGTAGTAGTTCTTTCCGTTCTCCTCGTCTTTCTTGGGAGGCCGAGTTGTGTCTGAGACAGAAGAGATGAATATAGAAGTTACACTCCCGATGATGACATTGTGGTGTTGCAACGGGTCAAACAGGAGAATCCACTTTGAAATTTAAATGTTTGAGTCATTCGTTTGCTGTCCAATCATAACAAGAGCTTGTTGTGGAAGTATTTAGATCTTGCTCTTACGAGGAATAGGGTAGGCAAAGCGGTCGGGATGTTTGGTGATCAGCGTGTTCTTGATGTGCCTCCGACCGACTCCGTGTGCACCTGAATCAAAGTAGAAAGAAGAAATTAAACGCATTAGTGCAGTAACTCCACACAGATCAATCAGTTAGCTTTAAGTCTACGTTTAGTAAGTTGCAGCGTGCTGACAGGAGTCCTCCTTGCCAGTCTACGCTATGATGAAGCGTTTATTCTCACGTCCTCCACAGCTGTTGTCTGGTGTCCAGTATTTGCAGAAAAAAACTAATGTATATGTTTCCGAATTGATCTTTATAGCTGGTGCTTCCATTTGCACTCCCTTGTAATTTTAGAAAATCAAAACTGATTATTAATCATGCAGCCCAGCACAGTAGCACCTGGTTTAATGTGATCAATGAGCACCATCAGTGTTCCCACTCCATTACTCTCTTGTAATTATGAGAGTTTTCTAATAATTACAAGATCCTGTAATTGCAGCTGGTAATGGCTGATTCAGAATAATACTTTCTGTATGTGCTCTTCACAGGCTGTCTGAATCACTGGGCTTTTTTCTGAATAGTTTTTGGTACATCTTAAGTACAAAACAAAGGCTAATTTTGGTTGTTTGGAATGGAAATAAACAAGCCAGACCGACAGGCTTACTTTGCAGTGTAGAGTTATTACACTAAGGTGGCAGCATCTCACCTGCCCACAAATATAACACTTGCTGATAAATGACGTCTCTGCTCCGAGTTTGTCTCTAGTTAACATTTAAAGAATATAAATGTGTATTTGTTTCCTGTTTTAAATGCACTGGAGATGTTACTTAGATGATCCTTTTTGATATTCAAGCATTAGCTTTGCCTTTTTAACTATGATGGTTAACTAAGCACACACACAAGTTGAAAACATAAATCAGAGCAACAAAAGTACATTTTTTTGTCACACCCGAATGATATTCAAGTACACGTGCAGACTTCAGGAAAGTGTAAGGAAGGCACTGCAGGTTTTCTAATCATTAGATGGTTTGATGTTCAGTCCCCAAGTGAAAGATGGATGTGCTTCAGTGCCCAAAAACACGATCTTCTGCCATTTATCTGGTTTTGAGGGCAGCGCCTCTTGCCCCCGGTCTACTCCCAATCAGAAACCCAAACACCTAACTGGCTCCTCTCAGGCAGCAGCAGTAGTTCTACTCTTAGTCCCTCCAAAATGACCTAACCTGCAGCCTTTGGTCAAAGGTTAGGATGGAGATGTAGCTGTAATTTGAGCTCTCTTCACCGCAACAGACCAGTGCAGCATCTGCATAACTGCAGACACTGCACTAATCCCACCGTCAGCCTCTAGCCCCTTTCTTGCCTCACTTGTGAACAAGTTAGCTATACTTAAACTCCTCCACCTGGGACACCAACTTACAGTGGATTTATACTCTGTTAAATCTACACCGTAGGCACGCTGTAACCACAAACCCCTCGGAAAGCCTTACGGCACAACCTGATGTGCAACTATCTTGAAAAGCAGAAGAGCTACTGAACGGGCCAGTCGTGCAGGCTGCACGGTTTGTAGTTGTAGTCATTTGCTTTTCTGTGTTTACTTACCAAGTAAAACCAGCGTTTTTCTCTTAAATGACGGCAGTTTAACCACCTCCTCATATGTCACCAGATCTAGTTGATCAAACACTGCATCAGAGAATAAACAGGATTAGCTATAAGTATGAAGAGGGCATGCGTTACATGCTAATTATAATGGACAGTATGAACTACTTAAACATGTTTTAGCGTATAAAATGAACTCCATAGATGAATTTTGAAGTGTGTGCTTAACAAATGAATGCCTTGTTCTCTCTGGTAGGCATGACAAAACACAGCAGCCCTCCAATAAATCCTGCTTCATCAAACCTCATGTTGCCACTGTACAAGGGTATGTTGTTGCTCCTAACTTTATATGAAGCAACACCTTTTGTAAAACTCCAGCCTTCATGAAGCAGAATGTATCACAGGGCTCTTTTCAGATCACTGTGCTGTCAGATGGGTGTGCCTAATAAGGTGTCTAAGGGAACACATGCAATGCTGATGCTAATGAGATTAACATTCATTCAAATGTTTTGTCCCTGTGGCATAAATCAAACCTGGGATTCTCAGTCAGGCGGGTTTGAATTATTCAAATGCCGCCATAATGTACACCAACTGCTCATTCAAACAGGCACACCCGATGAAGGTCGAATGCCTCGAGAAAGCATTAAAACCTACTTATTTGCACTAACCTTGGTAAAACAGAAAAACTGAATCAAGCTGACTAACATCTCTTTAATCTGAATTACAAACCAGAGCAGCTCATAACAAGTCTGACAAAGCCGCTGTCATTCAAAAGTCAAGGAGACATCAGGAAGAGGACGAGGCATGAAAGCAGAGAGAAGGAAGAAATACGTAGAAGCTGGATGCCAGCTCTCTGGAGTTACTTACATGCAGCCATGTCATTGGGTAAGAGACAGCATGAAATATGGACAAAGGGTGGGAGCGGAAGGGTTAATAAAAAGACACCATAAAAGAAGACAAATCAAACAAAAACCACCATAACAAAACTTGTTAACAGAGCTGTTAGTCACTGAAAATGAGGTCAAATTGAGACGGCAGCAGAAGAGGTCTGTCAGAGGGAAAAGGCAACAGACATGCAACAGTTACACATACAGGATCATCTACAGTCACTACAACAGGGGCAACAGTGCCGTTACAAGGTTAGCAATAGTCTTCATCACTTCAGTTGAAAGGACATGTGTCACAGCCCTTCCTTTTTATTGCCCAAACAAGATATTAAGATTGTGACTGCACATTTATTCATCTACTGCACATTATCAAGGAGATATAGGAAAACAGTTCAGACAATGTAGCTTAGTTATATAAATGAATGAATAAGAACAGGTACTTGAGTACAGCAATACTTGATAGCTATTAAACCTTTGCTTATGAATCAAAGATCTCAAAAAATATTCTTGTTTTAGTGAAAAGGCTTCACTGCCAGGCTGCCTGACAGGACTTGACAATATCTGGGACTAGTTCCTGTCACCATCACCACTGCAACCCCTACTTAGGGTCATATTACAGTTCTGCATTAGTGAGCGGTCAAGTTACCTGCTTACAGTGAGTGAGTGTTAGTGTGACTTGTTGGCTTACCTGCGTTGTGCTTGGCCAGGTATTTGTCTTTGTACTGTTTCTTCTTCTTGCCAAACCAGGTACAGCTGGCCTGCTGTTCCTGTTTGGTCTTCTCCATTGCTATACATGCCACACGCCTGAAAGCAACACATGCACTGTTGAATGGCCACATGTGACCAAAGGTAAATGTCAGTATGTGAGTGTAGAAGGAATTTAGCATTTTACAATAATGCAGAGGGGAATCATTCAAAATAACTTTTACCCTGCTTTACATTTATTTATGCACACTGACACAAGCACCAGCATTATGGTGGAGGGACTAATGTTGTGAAGCTACCTCCATCCCCCTCTAGGATACTGGTTAGTTCCAGGCTTGAATCCTGGCAGGGGTGCCTGGCTTCACAAAGACTTCATGGCCAACATAATAAGGTGTGTTTTAAAATAAAAAGCTTCAGTCACTGATATGCATTTTTATTTTAAACTACAAACTTGTATTTTGAGCTTTGTGATCGACAGCGTGCATATTTGTGAACTTGTGTGGTGACTGCCTACCGTGCCCTGGCTACTTGACAAGTGTGGTTCAGATGAACTCGGGCATGTAATGCCATCACTAACCACAGCAAACACAACAGGAAGCAAGACACTGAAATTTACTCAGGCCCAGGTTGTAAAATGTAGGTCAGTGGAAGAAGGACCAATCATTCTTATTGTTAGTACAATGTTAATACCACTCACAGCGCACATTTAACATATAAAGGCTGTCAGATTTACATTTTAATGTTCTCGTCAATGCAGTCTGGGATTCACACAAACACACTCCTTATTTTCAAAGGCTAATCGCTGCTAACCGGCCAGCCCGTCTCTTCCTGCCTGTTTTCCTTCTGTGTGGCCAGCTCACTGTGGCATTCTGCATCCACACAGGAGCGCAGAGGCCAGGCTGAATCCAGCAGGTGCAGAACTGGCTCATGTGCTGCTGCAGGGGAGTAGTAAACTAAGCTCTCTGTCCCCAGATAACAGGATTTCTGTTCCCGAGTTTGTCTTTAAATAACAAGAACATTACAAAGATAGAGTGCCTAGTTTTCCATAGTTGTACTACACAGCATGAGTACAGCAAGAACAGTAGTCTAAGTACATTTGTACTGTAAGCGCATCTGTGAGGTCATCCTTCAGAACCATGTTTCTTCTACACAATCACCAGCTGTCATGTTATTAGAGGTGCATCTGTAATCACTCAGGATAGTCTGGATATTTTTACTATTTAGCAGCCCTCCACTAACTTCATCAGAAAACTCCATAACAGCTAAGACTTGCTACAGTTTTAGCTTCAAACTGGCGTTGAATGTTTGCTGCACTCACCATTCCTGCAGTTCAGGTGAGGGGATGAGTCCGGCTGTGCCATTCTTGGTGTTCTCCAGCTTTCCTTGCCACCAGTTGTGGTCATCCTTGGAGATGATCTGAATGATGTCACCTACGCGGAAGCGGATGCCGGCTTCCTTGCATGGGATGAGGTCGTCTTTTGCCGGGTCGTACTCAAATTGAGCGCGTACATAAATCTGTAGGTGCAGAACAGTGAGAAAAGCCTACATTAGGTGAGGAGAGGACGACAAGGCAAGCTGCCCTTATGAAGAGACCGGCTGCTACACTGGCAAGTAGTCAGAAATAAGACAGCAGTACAAAAGCCAGAGCAGGAAAAAGCACAAACACTCAGACTGATGAACAGCGGGACTAACGTGATCGAACAAAGAGCTTTGCTGCGTCTCTGCCTGCGGCTGGATTCGTTGGCTTGTGCACATACATCCATATTCTCTCTACTGATGAATTATTATGAAGCCTAAGCTTTGACAGCAAACATGGGATCTAAGCACCATTACGATGAGGAACCAAACTTTGCGGGGCAGGGAGGGGAGGGCTGAGAGGAGTCTACTTCTACGCAGGGTCCACCAAGCTCCATCTTACCTTGATGGACAATTTGTCCTTGATAGCAGGTCTGCAGATCTATGGGGTTGAGAGCATCACACACACACATACAGTATATCATGCAGTAGAAAATGTCGGGGGGAGTCAAGAAAAAGGTTATGAGGAACCCATACAAAAATACAAAGTTTGTGCTGCATTTTATATACGTGTGTGTGTGTGATGATGGACTTTATCATGCAGAGGATATAAATGACAACTTTTGTTCTATAGTATGTGCTCTCTCTCTCGGATGGAGGCCCTACAGTGAAGACCAAGACTGTAATCAGAACAGGTGGAATGCGAAGGGGGGAAACACGAGTGATGTAGGTACATACATGCTGTGTAAGCACACCGTTGCATCGGGGGAGTGCACGTGTGGTGTAAACAGTTAGGAAATCTTACCTGACGGCCTTTAGGCTGAATAGTCGATGGCAGGTCCTATTTGGCAACACACAAAGAGACTTTTAGTATTTTAAGAGAACGATCTTAATCCAGATCCATTATCAAGACGATTTGTTGCTATGAGCTTTCACTTTTGGTCACCGTTACGCTGAACGTACCAGGATGGAGCTGGTCACACTAGCATGACCATTTGCAGGTGACTGTCGAGATAAATCCGGAGACTCTTTCTGCAACGGGATATAGAAACCTAAGGATTTAATTCCCCACAATGCACGTGAAACAAAATGTGTGCACTGATAGTTTTGTACCTCACAAGACATTGACTGGGATCGGTAACTGGGCACAATCTTGAAGGTGATGCTTCCCCTCATCTCTCTCTGTGGAGACGAAGAGCATTTTTTAAAAATCTTGAACCATTACAATAGTTCAATCACAGAGGGACCACTGTTGCTTTTATTCACCCCCTATTTCTAGTGTCCCCTAGTAGTTTTTTGGACATTAGAAGTAAACAGTTTTAAATGTTATTAATATTCAGGCACTAATAATGATGCTACTTGATGCCATCTTTTGGTACAATACATCACTAACATTACATCTTTAACGTGCTGAATAAATTCAAACAAATGCAGTGATATCAGCTGAAAAACTGCCTGCTCAGAGCTGGTGTGACCTACCAGCATCTTCTGGAGCTGTTCTACCGTCTGATTAGCAACGCTGATGCCATTAATCTCCCGGATCTCATCTCCTACATGCAGAGTCCCTGAAGTGCAGAAAGAATGAATTAATAAAGGTTACAAACGAGGCTCGTGGGTGTTGAGACATCAGTATTTCACAAAGCAGAGACTAGGAACACCCCAAGAGCCCAGCCAACGTAGAGTCGCGTTGTGTCGTGTCACATTACCAGAAGTCACTCCAATGTGAGAGTACAACATAAGAACTATCACACTTTGTTACTCACAACCCTTACTAGATGAATGAGAACATTTTAAATGTCATCACATATGACATGATTTACCTTGTCGATGGATCATCCCACCATGCATGATGCGGGCCACAATGCAGTGGTTGAGGTCGTTCATTTTCAGAGTAATGCCCTGGAACAGACACAGGGTCAGCGCATAACTATTCAGTTTTTTCAATTCAAGTTTATTTACATAGCACCAAATCGCAAGAACAGCTGACTCAAAGCACTTTATATTGTAAGGTAAAGACCTTACGATACTACAAAGAAAACCAACAATTATAGGAGGAAGTGCTTTGACGACAGTGGAAAGGAAAAACTCCCTTTTAACAGCAAGGAACCTCCAGGGCGGCTATCTGCCGCGGCCAGTTGGGGGTGAGGGGAAGAAGACAGGACAAAGACGCTGCTAATGTCCAGATGACAGCGTTTTCATTAGCCTCTGTGCCACACCCACCATTATACTCTTCTATTAGAAATAATGCTGAACCACATAATCACAGTAGCTGTAGCTAATTTAGTTCCACTGTTGTTGACATAAAAAAGGTTTTAACTGTAGGTTTCTGAAATGTGAGCTTCCTGCACACACCATGGGCTCATCTGTGTTCTTCTGAAACTGAACCAGCCGAACCCTGGTGACATTTTCCAAGTCCATGTCTCCGTTGGTGCTGTCTGGGGAGTCTCCGTTCAGGTACGGTGAAGTAGGCGGGGGAGTCACCCTCAACGCCTCGTCGCTGTACACCTCGTGTGCCACCACATCGTGGGTCTGCAGCAGAGCCTGGACACAAACACTCAGTGTTAAGACTTGCAGACGATGACAGCTCTTCCCTGTTTTGGATGGTGGTGTGTATTGGTCTGCCTTGTTTATTTGTATATTTTCTCTTTCACCCTGCAAGGGGGTTAACCGAGAGTGAAAATAAAGAGAAGCTTTATTTTCAGCAGCATGTTTTTGAGCTGTCTGCTCGCCTCGCTCTGTGAAAGTTTCATTTTCAGGTATTTTCTGTGAAACACTTTGGTACTCCTGTCTGCGACGGGCACTTTATAAATACATGTTGCTCATTTGTGTTCTTTATGACATCAAAACCTTTAAGGGAATTTCTACATGTGACAAATACTGAACTCAAGGATGAACTAATTACAGTAAGGTGGTTAAAAAAAAAAAAGGTCATTGTGGCCTCAACAAAAAGCTAACCTAAAAATATAACATTTGCAAATCATGACATTTTACAAATCTGTCTCATAGGTCAAAGATTAACTTCACTGCATCAGCGTGCCCTTTAAAAACATCACCTTAACTAAGAGGTGGAGAAGCTGACTCTCTGGTATCCACCTATTAAATTACTTCACAAATCTTTCATATATTAGATTCATCAAGACCACAGGTGTCAAACATGAGGCCCAGTAGCCAGAATTGGCCCAGCAGAGACTCTAATGCTGGACAGCAATGGAAAAAGTGAAGGAAGTCGTACATTTTGGACTTTTAACAGCTTTACCTTCACTCATAAAGATAAAGCCATTAATGCTACACCAGAGTAAAGGGCCAATGAAAATTCAAATGAAATGATGTAAAAGTTCCTGTTTTTAAACACGTTTGTTTCCATTTAAGATTCATGCTGACAGATTTCTTCCATTAACTACAGCATTTCTTTACCATGTTGAAAATCTGAGATAAAAATCGCACTTCTTTTTCTCATATTAAGACATCTCTGGGATTAAATGTGTAATTAAAGTTCCTTACACTGACAGGGGTTTCACTGGTCTGCCCACTTAGGCATCTGGCCCACGATATAAAATGAGTTTGATGTCCCTGATCTAGACAGACAAACTGAGACTGATGTGCAGAAGCACAACAACAAGACAGCAATTCTCCTTTTTCTTTAAAGGTGTGTGTGGGCCCTATAGATACGTGGCTAATAATGCCATGCTGTTTTAGGGTTATTCTTTCTGGGTGCAGTTTTTGTGTCAGTGCTGAGGCAGAAAATATTGGTTCAAGCTGGCCAACAAAACATGCTGCAAATCCCTGTCAAGAGAAGGTACGTGTGAGCACGCACAGTGTTTTTGTACGAGTGTGAAGAGAGTGTGGCTTACACTAATCCTCTGTGGGCACTAATCATGTCACTGACACACAGGGGGTTTTTTTTTTTTTTAAACATCCACCAGCCCAGCTTGCCAAATGATCACAGCTGCTCATCAGAGCGACAGCATGTACACTGATGATGCATGACAGTCAGGGAGCTTTGGAACAGCTGGCACTAAAGGCTTTTGACTTGCAGCAAAGAGAGCAGCTGAAAAGAACAACTAATAACAAAGACGTTAGTGCGCATTTACAGGACACGTCAACAATGGACTAAATGTTTGATGCCGAATCCCCCTGAATCCTCACCGCTTAAGTCCATAATTAAAGGGAACAAAACATGTCCTTCCATCACTACTTCATAACTGAAGTGATTACTAAAATCATACAGCTCAGAGGAAAAAACTCAAAGGCGTTTTCTGCCCCATGTGCTGCCACACTAAGCCCCTTCACACCATTTCTGCTAGCAGCACAGTTAAATGTCTGTGGCAGGATTAACCAGGCAGTCAGGTCAGGGTGCAGGACAGGCTAATTGGATTGAACCAAACTTAAAGCATGACAGCTGCAGTTAAGTGTCACATACCGATTCAGCAGAGAGACACACAAACAGCTCGGCTTCTTATGTTTCTAACCCAGATACAGAACAGCAGTACCATCCTACAGCTAGCTGCTGTGGATAGCAATACACACACACACACACGCACACACACACACGCACACACACACACACACACACACACACACACACACACACACACACACACACACACACACAGTAAAAACAACCCTATTCTGACTTAAATACTTTGTTTAATACAAAGCTACTCTCGACTAGAACCTCAGTACCTTTACATGAACGCCACCACTAACTTCTTCTAGCTCAGTTTCTATCTTCCAGGTCTTTCATCGGTATCCTCGGCATCCCTTCATCTCTGGTTTGTACTGGCCGCTAGAATCATCTGACGATAGTCTAGCTGATGCAAAGCCAAAGTATCGGCACTGCTTGCAGGTGGAAGCCCTTTAGTACATGCTCTCTTCAGCTCTGCTGTCTGTGCCTTTCCTGTGCGAGCGCTCACCAAAAGCTCAGGTGCTAAGCAGATTTGTAGTCCAGGGAGTTATGTGGGCTGACAAAAGGACCCAACTTCTGACACAGAAGGCTTTAATCCCAATTCCTAGATTAAGAATGTGTGTGCTGCCGTATATCCCACCATGAAGTGTGGCTGTGTGAGGATCCTCCTGAGCTCCTTGGCCTCCATATTCTCTGGGTAACAGGAGATGGTTTCCAGTACCTGCAGAGGAAAATAAACTTTTAGAGGCGAGCTCGTGAAGACGATCTATAAGCTACACTTCAGAGAATTTAGAAGACATTTTTATTTTTAGATTTCCTCACCTCTTTGGCTCTCTGCACTCCGTCACTTGGAGGATTTCTGATCTGAGGGGACGACCTGGTGTTGATTTTGTCATAAAGCTGAAATAACAGCAACAGCAAACAGCTCATGACATTCAGGAGATAATGCAAGCAAAGATGGAAAGCCCAAGGAGCCGTGTGGAGCATACATGTGGTTTACAGTGGTCCCTCGCTATAACGCGGTTCACATTTCACAGCCTCGCTATTTCATGGATTTTTTTTGTGCTTTTTTTTTTTTTTATTACAGCGCATTGTGTTCAGCATCCTGATTGGCTGTAGGCCATTGTCAATCAATCTCCTCCGTGCTGTGTCTCCCGTACAGTACAGAATGCGTTCAGCTTGTCAAATTTACATAAATCTTCGATCGCTAGCAGCGTGACTCTGAAATGCTGTACTGTATGTTTGTAAGTTTTCCCCAACAAACACAACAATGTCAATGAAACGTTTTGCAGCATCAAAAGCAATCGCTGGACTTATTCTTCTACGAAGGTTTGAACTTTGAGAGTGTTTAAACAAGAGAGAAAAGTGTCAAAATGCTCATGCCTCTCTGAGAAAAGTGTATAAAGTGTGTAGTGAGGGGTTTTACAGCCTTAAAACATCTATAATAGTTGGAAAAAAATAAAGCTGGCTACTTCGCAGATTTCACCTATCGCGGGTTATTTTTAGAACGTAATTTCTGCGATAAACGAGGGAACAATGTATTGTTGATTTGTCATGGCACCTACTGGATACTTTAGATACTGCAGACGAAGCGTTTACTCACATCTAACAGAGTGTGGAGGTGCTGGTCCTGGAAGACACTGTGCAGGAAGTCCATATCTTTCTCACTGCAGTCTGTCAATGCATGGATCTCCTCTAGACTGTCCAAAACCTGTGATACTGCCCCTGTACACACACACACACACACACACACACTTACGTTACACACTCCAAATATACACTCACTCATAATTACACAAACATTCACAAGTACACAAAGCAGTCTCTTCAACACTACACAAAATGCAAACACTGAACATGACACACTACCAGAAACAGGCAAAAACACAAACAAAATAAAAACAACAAATTCCACAAATAACCCAAAAAAAAAAAAGAAAGAAAGAAAAAAGAAAATCACAAACAGTACAAGTGAAAACACTGGAATACACACACACACACACACACACACACACACACACATACACACAAACACTCAGAACTATTGAACCCCAAGTACCTGCTGCATCGCCCACACATGCAGCAAAACCAGAGAAACAGCGGTACATGGCATCAATACATCAGAAGAAAGTCAGTTCAAAAAGTCACAGTGTGGATGACGAGGAGCAGCACTCCCAAGGAAAACAAAAAAAACAAAAACGCAGCAGGGAGAGTTAATTATTCAGACTTGCAGACTTGAGGCGGTTTACTATAAGTGAAGCTTTGTTTTAGAGGAGCTTGAGCCTGTTTTGCTCAGTTATGAAGGAAACCTACAAAAATAAGCCTAAAAAACTAAAGCTGAGCTGAAGAAAATACGCGAAAGACTTTGTTCTAAATATGTGCAATAACTGACGAACAGAGGGCTAATCGGGAGTTCTGTGATGTATGAAAGATCCAGCAGAGGAGAGTTTAAGCTGTTAAAAACTTCCTCTTTTTTAGCACATTTTAGTGAGAGCTCTTTCTTCAACTTGAAAGAGCTCTCACTATATTATATAAAAATAACCGGTGAGTCATAATGTTATAAAAGGCTAAAGATTTAAAGAAGAGAATACAACACTTCAAAACATGAGGCCTTTACACACCGGACGTGGTGGACTGGTGTGAATATCGCATGCGTTTTAAAAAGTTTTTTTTGGACTCGTATGTTCTCGTTGCAGCTGTTCACACTAATCGCACAATTATGCTCAACAATCTGCAGATCGAGTTCTTTTTTTTCCTGGTTTTTCAAATGTGAACAGACCGATCTGACCAAGCAGAACTTCGAATTTGAACTTTGATTCGAACTCAAATATCGATTGTTTCGATACCAAGTCGGTATCGGATTGATACCAACCGGGTGAGATCGATTCTTTACTTTAAGTTCCGCTCTTGTTTGCAGTGCTGTGGTTTTGGCAAAGACGAAACAGCCAGGTCGCCAGATTCGCCACTCCTGTGTGAGCGCAGAGCAGGCACCTGTTGCTGACTTAGACGCTTGTTAAGTTGTTTACATATTATTTATATTTTCACCAGTTGTTGTTTTTGTTGTTGAGAATTTTAATTGTCATTTTTGTATTATAGTTTCTCAACAGCACTTGTTTTAATTGGTTTACTGGTTTGCGAGCACTTTTTATTTAAGATTTTTCAAAAAATAAATAAATAAATAAAAAATTGATAATATTCATTTTCTATTTAATTATAAACTATGTCCTAATTATGTCCTGGGTTTAAACTATTTAATAATAAAAAAGGAAACATCACAAAAACACTTAAGGTCATGAAAATTAATTGAAATTTAGCGATTCAATGACGCATCCACCTTATTTATCGAAAAGTATCGCTATAGGCGACACTGGCCCATATTTACTTGTTGTCGGATCGATACCAAAATATTCAGTATCGCACACCACTACTTCCTTTCCTTGTTTAGAAACATCCATACAAGCTCATCACTGCTTGATGTGGATTTCTTTTCTTTCTTTTTTTTCCCACAAGCTCACGCATGCAAAAGAATTCTGAATTTCATGTTGTTTTTATCGAAACACGCTCGGTGCGTAAAGGCCTGTACACAGCAATTAAAGGCTGATTTATTAGTGCATGAAGACAATGATGTTTAGTTTACAAATGCAGCTAGAAGTAGTCAAAAATGCTATGATAGTGTAATGAGTAATCATTTAAATGGGAACTAGTTTATTCATTTCATATTTTTATTCTTGACCTCTATCAGAGCAGCATCTAAGTTCAAGAATGACCTTTGTGTAAAAAAGATAAATAAATCTGTCTATCTAGAGCACAATAAGTGCCCTTTAGTTACCAGCATAAATTTGGGAGACAAATTGGTTTACAGGAAGCTGTGAGCACCAGTAAAAAGCAGCTCGCTCTGAAAAGTGGAGATAAAAGATCTTATTGTTAGTCAGGACACTGAGGATGCAAGCATCTTATCGTCTTTACTTTTGTTTTTGCTCACTGTACTCATCAGCACGTCTTAATCTGGTTGTCAAAGCTTCACGTTGCCACAATAATGGAGATGCATGTGTTTCATCTTCACAAGTCAAAAGGAAGCAGTCAGAATAAACACACACCAGAGCAAAATAAGTTCTTTAAAGAGGGGACAGCAGAGGAGACAGAGGGGGCAGAGGCATGGAGGGTTAATACCCACATCATTCAACACATGGGAGAAATGCAACTACAGAGCAAGTGATGTCATGGTGATATCACATCCACAATCTATGAGTGTGGAGGGGGTAAGAGGAGGGGGTATACGTACTTTCAGCAGCTAGCAGTCCTAGAGACAGCACAGCAGAAGGAGAAAACAACACCAAAGAAAGAGAAGCTGAGATTAGAGGAGGTTTAAAAGCAACTACGGCTGCAGAGAAGAACAAAAAACAAAACGCAGCTACGGCAGACAGAGAGAATCAGCAAAAGCAGCTAAATCTGGACAAAGTCTGCCGAGCTGCTGCAGGGATCTACAACGCAACACGTCTAGTCGAGCAACATGTCTGAAGCAACACAGCTGCAAAAATAAAACAGTCACCAGGAAGCATGACTGCAGCAGACTGCCAGCCTCAGCACAACGGACATACGAGTCCACGCGGCTGCAGCAGCTGCTTTTACAGCACAAATTCGGGGAAAAAATAAATAATTAAATAAATGAATAAATAAACAAAACAGGTTAATTAGGCTGATCCCGCTGATTAGCTGACACTGAAACGCACTCTGTTTCTATCGTTTAGAACTGGGTCGGGTTTCGTTGTGTTGCTCAGCTCTGGCCGGCACGGCCTGCAGTCTTCTCAACAGCAGAAGTGAAAGTGTAACGCTGAGACAGGGAAGTGAGGCTGCTGTTGGGAAATGTGTTCATTAAACAGGGAAGCTGTGCACCGACAGCTGCTTTTCACAAAGACACCAGAATAGAAACCACGTGAGCACAAACAGAGCTAGAAAGCAATTGTGATCATCTTCTGTTGCGCAACATGCACACACTGAACACTTTTAAAGAGGGTTTCAATAATTTAATCCATCCATTAAAATAACCTTACTGTAATCAACACCATTTCGCTGTCCTTCAGGTTATATTTGAATTAATGCAGCATGCTTTTCACTTCTTTTAGGCTCTTTGTCATGCACACAAACAATCTAATACCTGCGTCTCCCTGTTGCAAACACATTTAGAGGAAAAAGTCTGCCTGACAGTTACCTGAGGAGGTGGGATCGTCTGAGAAATCATGGAGCTCCTCAGGGGGGTCACCATAGTAGGAATTAAACTTGTGGCTGGAAACAGCAGCCAGCACTGCACCCTGGGACAGAGAGTAGGGGGTAACATGGATATTAAGTGAAATATACGTATATAAATAGATGTTATATATAAGAGTTTAAAGTGTTTAAAAGGTTGAGATGAGAGTAAAAATTCTGCCAGCAGCTTAATCTGGGTCATTAGAAACATCTGCACAGAGGGGATGTGGAGAGACTTCCTCTCACACCGAAACCTTTCCTCTTGGAGTCTAATAACACTGCGCTAACCTTCAGCTTCCTCCTGGCGTTGAACTTTCTCAGCTGCTCAACTGTTTCGGGCAGGTGGATCTTGTAGGCATACCTGTCCCTCTCCTGCATTTATTGGGAATCACAGACATAAAGATGAAGGACATTAGCGCTCGCACAGAGACAGTGAACGGATGTGAAAGCAGAGCTGTGGTTCTGAGCAAAAGGAAGTGTGCTTGAGTTAACATCAGTCAGGCCAGTGGTGTAAAGGTGAATTTGAGCTTGCGAAAACATTTACAGCAGGCAACAAATATTCACACCCGTTTCTGGGTTTTTAAAATAGTAAAGACGATTATGAAAAAAAAAAGAGGAAATCAAACAACAATAACCTCCTACAGCTGCAGAGATGTGAAGTGAGTGTATTTTTATTTGCATTCAGTTAATTTGAATGTTAGCAGTATGTGCATGTGTGTGTGAGTGTGTGTCTTGTGATCTTGCCTTCAGCCAGGGGTGGTTGAGAGCCTCATAGACAGTGATTCTCTCAGCAGGGTCAAGCATCAGCATGCGCCTCACCAGGTCCTTGGCGCTCTCAGAGATGTGAGCCCACTGGCGGGGGTTCATCTGAAACCCAGAGAAATATTCAGAAACGCGTGAAGTAGCCAGGATGGCAGCCGAATCTGGCAGTAATTAAAGATCCAAGGACAAATTACACACCATTTAATGCTTCATAAATAAACCCACATCATTTTTCTCCCCACTGTTGTGCAAAATGTTTTACAGTTTGGTTTTTTTGGCAGCAGCTTGATGGAAGATAGCAACGGTGTTGTCCATCACTCTGCACACTGCGACTGCATCTGCTACAGATTAGTGCACCAAACAGGAAACTCATACTGTGCTGAAAGCAGATAATTCATCAGACCTTTATCTTAGTTTTTTTCTGCTGATACAGTCACTTTATTCATCACCTCTCACATTCTTGTTGTGTGAGAGGAAAAGCTGAAGACACCAGGGGGGGAGAGGAAAGGCAGGCCGCAATTTGAAGTTCTGAAGTGATGTGGTAAAAGCACTGCATTCAGTTCCTGTAATCCAAGACCTCAACTTTGTATCTAACATGCACAACAGCACGGTTCAGTCTGAGCCTCAGGGCCAAAGCACAGGCCGTTTTGGCATTTAGCGCCTACCTTGTATTTTCCTTTGATGATAGCCTCAAACAAGCGCTCCTTGGTGCCGTAGAAAGGCAGGCAGCCGGACAGCAGAATGAAGAGGATCACTCCACATCCCCACACATCTACCGGTTTGCCATAAGGCTCCCTTTTCACCACCTCTGGGGCCATGAAGTGGGGCGTGCCCACTCGACCTGAGGAAAGAGATAAATTTCATACACTACGCTGATACACTTTCATGATGAACTTTTTATTATTATTTAAAAAACACATTTAAACAAGCCCGTCCCGTGCTCTTTTTTTTAGAGCGCTGCTGCTTGGAGAATATCTCACAATCCAATATGAGAGAGTCAGCGAGGATAGCTCAGACAGTTACATGTTGTGATTCATCTAATGAGCATGTCTTTGGACTGTGGGAACAGACTAGGGCTGCTCGAGGAGACCCACATAGACCTGCTTACTCATATCCAAAATACTGCCTGGTCATTTCGCTCAATCCAGCCTAAACCACAACCAGTGAAAACCTGTTTCTAATAACGTGGCAGTTTTTATTAAGTAGGATATTTTTATTGAAACATTACAAAGAAACAAACAAATCTATTACATTTCATTATTATTAAGGTTGTGGACAGAATGTAAGCATGAGTGAGACGTACAGTAAGGGGGGAAAAACCTGACCTTTAAAAGAGACTATGGAGGTGACTGCATACGTAAGCATTAGTCTGCGTGAAGTCTGTTACCTCATTAACAAGTCGGTGCACTTTGCTGTCATTTCTGCATAATTGGTAACCACAGGTGTGGGGGAAGACCTACACTTGTTTTGTGGGCCACCTGTAATCACGGAATGCAAGAAAACCCTTGAAAAGTGTTTCACTGTACCTCCGGCTACTAAACCAGACTCTCCCAGCTGGATCGCCACTCCGAAGCCTCCGAGTTTCACTGGAGCAGAGTTCTCCTTTGAGGCCAGGAGCACACAGTGAGGCTGCACAGGAATGAAAGACACGCGTCAGCACAGTGCAAATGACGACAAGCTAATACTTGGTACAATTAGGGCCTGACTGATGCGGGACAGTCTGAGCAGACTTTAAAAATCACACTGACTTTTTTTAAAATAAAAGAGGCACAAGCACAGACACTGCAGAGCATTGCTTTGCTCTCTGTGCAAGAGTGCAAGATTCCATTATGTTCAAATGGTGGTTAGTGTACCCTGGTTTCACTTGAGCTTGCACAAATCTGACAGTGCGTTCAAAAGGAGATGCACATTTTTTGTCTCACACTTTGTGTGCTACAGAGCTCGGTGTTGACTGACTCCAGCAGTGAGCAATGGAGAACTCTGGAGGTAATTCACAAAGCTGAAGAGACCTTTTTTAACCCTCCAGTATGCTTTTTAGATTCTGGTTAATTCATTTATTTTAGAAACTTGGCAGGATACAGACAGACACGTACAGCAGGAATCAATAGCAAACATTAATATATATACAAAAACAACAGAAACACACACATTAGAGAACAAGTTGAAAAGTGCCTGGAAGTAGCACAAAGAAAGAGACTGTATGTACTTAGACTAGTGTGAAAAAGGTGACACCGAAGCTTCACCATGTAGTCACACAGGACTAGTACTGCAGGTCAGAGGCAGGTAAGAAAATATTTGCCAAGTGCCGTGATAGCTGCTGCTAAATTACAACGGCTAGTTTATTAAGGAGAAGGACATTAAGCCAACCGCGTTCACCGGTAGACTTGTAAAAACTGCTTAATCAAAATTGTTATGACATTTTACTTAATATCTAATTCACTGGACAAATAGTGCAGCGACTCGCCATGACCCAAAGCTTTCTGCGAGGAAAACTAATCAGATGATGTCAGCGGCTGATGAGCAGCGAGGACGGTGTTGCGTGGCATGTTTTCCATCACGGGTTCTGTGTCAGTGGTAATAAAACTGCTTCCCATCACAGTTTCACATATTTGTTCTTTTATAATAGTAAATCCAAGTTGCACACCTAATTTTTTTAAAAGACAACAAATGAAATGATGGGTTTCAGAGATGTGGATGCAAATTGGAAATAAAATTTGTTTAAAATGTTATCAAATGTTTGTTAAATGCAGTATTCCTCTCAGGTACATTCATCTTACTGTCCCTTTTTGTGACAGTAAGAAGACATGCACAACCATAGTGAGTGTGAAAAGTGGTGGGCTCACTTCCTGTCTTCTTATTCTTTGCAAATTTTGTAGGGGGGGTGGAGAGAGAGAGAGTACGAGAGAGACAGCGAGAGAGAGAGAGGGGGCCGAGTACGAGAGAGACAGCGAGAGAGAGACAGCGAGAGAGAGAGAGAGAGGGGGCCGTCTCACATCTATGAGAGAGGAGAGGCTATGAAAGAGCTTTCCAGTAAAGACTGAAGACAAGCTGAGCAGAGCAGAAGCGGTGACACAGACAAGCCTGCAGGATAAATTACTTCAGAGGTGAAAACGGCAAAAAGGCGGTGCTCAGCCAGGACTAGTTTCTTTTAACATAAAACAATTAAACTCACCTTTATTCATTTAACAAAAGCTTTAAGAGACTGATAATGGAGCAGCATTAGATGGACGGAGGAAAATACATGCAGGACTACTGTGAGCTCACACTCCTACACATTCACAGCTGTGTTGGATCTTCTATGGAAGGATTATTGATGGTGAGTGTTGCACCTTAATCCAAACATCTGTGTGTACGAGTCAGAGTGACTGTGAGCGCTTTTGCATCTGCAGCGTGCACCCCTTGGCTCCGCTCTAACACCGTGGGACTGGAATTTATGCGTTAAACAGGCATAAAACTTCTGATTAGTCATGACTCCTGCTCCCACCCGTGAAAGCTAAATCACAGTGGAACTTTGAAAAAGCTGCACAGTGTACAGAGCTTTAATTTTGTAAGGCGCCGCACCTTTTTTCAACACAAATTACTATAATTTCCACTTGATGGTGGAAAACTCACAGATCATTACTTGTGTGTGACCTTAATCTACAACCTACGTATTACTCACCTCACTGTGTATTACTCATAAAACACACAATTGCAGTTTCAGTCCGTGCACCTTGTTTTGCTGCACAGCAAGAGCTTCTTTGTATGTCTATTCAGTGAAAATAAGCTGATTTCCCCCCTTTTTTCCCCTTAGGTCCTGATGTTTAAAACTTCTGAGCCACAATGAATACGACTTTCAGGCCGGTACTCCCAACCTCTGCAGTGTTCGACACCTCTCTCCCTATATCCACGTCATCCCTCCCAGGCTACATGTCACCGTCTTCTCTTTCTCCTTTCTCCACCTCAAACTACACAGCTGTCACTTCAACCCCGATGCCTTGCTCATTTAATAATGAAAGCCTCCGTGTTCTGCAGGCGGTGGTCTATTCTCTTTTCTTCATCTTTGGACTCGTGGGTAACCTCTTTGCTTTGTGGGTCTTCCTGTTCCTGCATTCGGGCCGAAACTCAGTGCGGGTGTTCCTCATCAACTGTGCAGTGGCTGATCTGGTCTTCCTGGCATGCCTGCCCTTCAGGGTCTTCTTCCATATTAATGGAAACAAATGGGTACTGGGACCTGTGGCGTGCAAGATGGTGGGAAACCTATTTTACATGAACATGTACATGAGCATATTTCTACTCGGATTCATCAGCCTGGACAGGTACTTGAGGCTGAAGGGGAAGGGCAGAGCACGGAGAGGCCTAAGGCTGAGGCTGTGGGGGCAAAGCAAGCCGTGGAGCTGGGTGGCATGTGGAGTTCTGTGGATTGCATTCCTGGTGGGTACGATTCCCATGATTGCTGCACCAGAGGATAAGGAACACAGCGATAAGTGCTTCCAGTACAAATTGCGACAAAAAGCCTACTGGAAAGCCTACATCAACGCAGGGCTGGTGGTGATGTTCTGGTTCATCTTCATCATCCTCGTGGTTTCCTATGCCAAGATTGCCTCACGGCTGCAGCAGGTGTCACGGGACAAGCCGGACCTACCTAACGCACAGAGATACAGGAGAACCGCAAAGAAGTCCTTCTTTGTCCTCTTTCTCTTCACCATCTGCTTCGGGCCCTACCACGCCTTTCGCCCCTTCTACATCTCCTCCCAATTGAGCTCAAGCCTATCCTGTAATTACATGCAAATCATGGACTGGACCAATGAGGTGATGTTGTTATTCTCAGCCTTTAACAGTTGCTTGGATCCTGTCATGTACTTTCTATTATCGGGCTCGGTGCGCAAAGCTGCCCTCCAAGCACTCGGACGCAGACTCGGCCACCGGCTTCTCTTCCTGAATGACGTGACATCCAACAGCTCCACCATGGATTTCAGACGGCCGTCTGTCCCTGTGGTTGTACCCAACCTCGGTGTAAACACTCAGTCACTCACCCCCAGAACCAGTATGTGTGTCATCAACTCTAACCTCCGCTGCACAAGAGTGAC
The DNA here is from genome assembly GCF_963969265.1 of Rhamphochromis sp. 'chilingali'. Taxonomy (NCBI): domain Eukaryota; kingdom Metazoa; phylum Chordata; class Actinopteri; order Cichliformes; family Cichlidae; genus Rhamphochromis; species Rhamphochromis sp. 'chilingali'. The sequence goes on along the minus strand of NC_137931.1, from coordinate 8,296,342 downwards.
TACGCTTCCACCTACTGGCCAACAGTGATCACAGGAGGAAAAAAAAAAATCGGAGTAAAGCATTTCCATTGACAGCTTCGGTTCTAACAAATTATGCCCCCGTACATGAACCACTGTCAGAGATGGATTTTGAACCAATTTCCATTATTGGTTAAAGACAACAGATTTATGTCTGAAGACGTACTACAGCATCAGCCATGTCTTTAAAAATTTACATTTACAAGACTAATGATGATATGAAATGTGTGTGTGTGAGTGAATGTCAAGAATTTTCAGTATTAAAAAAAAAGTTTTATGGAGAAAAAATAAATTGCTGTAGACTTTAATAGAGAACTAACTTTTCTCTTTTCACACTCTTTCAGCACAGAGCACATTATATTGGCATACCTATACTGTTATAGTGGTGGATCCTCTAACAACAACCAGTGTTTCAAACAATGAGGTCAGAGTATGTAGGAGCTCAGGTTTCCTATTGCGTTAAATGCTTTGACTGTGGATCTTAACTCTGGATCCAGTGAAAGAAAAACTAATATAATTTTATTTATTAAGTGTGAATCATGCAGATTAATCGCAGTGAGTCTGCTCATGTAAGATAATCGTTTATTTACCCCAAATTTGTTTTAATTTTGAAGAAAAAAAAGTGGCTGGAATGGACAATAACCTATTTCGTCCTTTAAGCCTTTTGCTTTGCTTGAGCTCAATAGTCTGCTCTTACAAGAAGCAAACGAAAGCCAGCTTTGACCCACCATGATGATCAGCGCTTGCACTGGTTCTGCTGCTGACAGCTTTGAGCCCTGTGTGGTCAAATGGCTCAGATGGGATCAAGGGCCTGGTTCAGCACTGCTCCATATGGTCTAGTAGTGTCGGACACCTGTGTTTGAGGGTTAATCCTGTTGGAAATACTGGGGGATTCTGATTTTGCTCTAGGAATGCCTAATAAATCCACACAGTTGATTTATTTACAGCCGTAGATCCCCAAGTATTTACGTAAATATATTTCTAAAGGTGACATCTGGTCAAAACTTCATATTAATAGCACATTTAGAAATGTATTTACTCACAACTTTACTAAAATTGGTGTTCAATATTTATTTTACCGCTGTATGCTACAGCTAACACTGACGCTTGCTGAGGTGTTGGTTTGCCTAAAGGGAAAAAAAAAGAGACCTCATGGTGGTTTATTCTAAAAACCACAGAGTAACTAAACTTAATATTAAAAGCGGATATCAAGGGAAACTTTCGGGTAAAGCGTGGGTCGCTTTTAGCATTTGCCTTCCCACAAGCAGTGAAGACAGCGTCTTCACAGGAAGGCAGTAACACTGTGCAGTATACACTTCTGGTGTGATAAATATATTTAATAGGTTGTCCTTTGCGAGTCATGGAACATGTTCTGTGGTTTCACTAGCTTGACTGCACGAAAGCTCACCTTTACATCACGGTGAATCACATTGTTGTCATGGCAGTATCGAAGCGCCTCCAGAATCTGCCTCATGTAGTGGCTGGAGGGACAGAAAGCAGAAACAGAAGGGGGGGGGGGGGGGGGGGGCATCATTTAGAGCGTGCACAGAGATGTTGTGTATTTCAGGCTTTAATAATATTAGAAAATGTGAAGCCCACACTTCACAGACTGTGTCCCCTACCTGGCCACTGCTTCGCTGTACACAAACCCAGCATCAGCTCGCTTCACGATTTCAAAACACAGGTCTGCACCGTCCATACTAGAAAAAAGGAAGAAAGGTTTAGGGTGGGTATGAAATGATCTGTTTAGTAATGAGTCAGCTGAGAACTCTTTATTAGTATAGATTTAGATTTGGTTTAGATTCAGGCTACATTTGAATCATTTCAATAATCAGATATAAGACAAAAAAAATAACAGCCGATACAATAAATTATTTTTCCTTCAAACACTTCTCATGTATAGTGCTGTAAAAAGTATTTGCCTCCTCCCGGATTTCTTTTTTGCATATTTGTCACACTTGAATGTTTCAGCTCATCAAACAAATTTTAATATTAGCCAAAGATAACCCAAGTAAATCCAGAATGCAGTTGGCCCTGTGTGAGAAAGGAAAGGAATTTTGGCCCACTCTTCTTTATAGAAGTGTTTTAATTCAGCCACACTGAAGGGTTTTCAAGCATGAACAGGCTGTTTAAGGTCATGCCATCAGATTTAAGTCTGGACTTTGCCAAGGCCACTCCAAAACCTTTGTTTTTTATCTTCAAATAAGCTAATCAGAGGTGGACTAGCTGCTGTGTTTTGGATCCGTTTCATCATAATTAAAAGCGCTCGAGCTTCACGACATGAACTGATGGTCGTACGTTCTCCTTCAGGATTTTGCAGTAGAGAGCAGAATTCATGGTTCCATCAATCACAGCAGCAAAACAGCCCGAGAGCATCACACTACCACCACCATGTTTGCCTGTTGCTATGATGATCTTTTTATAAAATGTTGTTAGTTGTACATCAGATGTAACAGGACTCAAACCTTGTGTTTTTTAGATGTTATTCTGGGGTCTTTAGTGACCTCCTTGATGAGTGGTGCACTCTTGGAGTCATTCTGGTAGGCTAGCGTCTCATTCCATTTATGGATAATGGCTGTCATTGTGGTTCGCTGGAGGCCCAAAGCCTAAGAAGTGGCTTTTGTAACCCTTTCCAGATTGATAAATGTCAGTGACTTTGTGTCTCAGCCGTGTCTTTAGATCGTTGAATGATGCTTTTTGAGAGATTTTTTTAAACCCTACTTCATTTTGTCAGACAAGTTCTATTTAAGTGATTTCTGGCAGTAATCAGGTCTTGGTGTGAGTACTGAAACTGAATTACAAAAACATAGTTAATCACAGTTAATTCATGATTTAACAAGGAAGGAAATTACTTTTCCACAGGGGCCCAAGTAGGTTTACATAGCTTTTCTTCCCCCCCCCTTAAATTAAATTATTTGTTTGAAACATGCAAGTGTTAAAAGATGCAAAAATGTAAGAAATCAGGAACTGTACACTATTATACTTATGATTACATATTGCGCTGGCCTAGCGATATCTTCAAATATCACACTTTTTTTTTTCCTTTTTCTCGTCAAAGAGACCAAGAAGTCTGAAACCACAAAAACAAGGGGGTGTGAAATTACCAGTAACAGCCATCTGCCTAGTGCTGATAAAATTAGTTGGTAACTGTTTGCCTAGTGCGGTGTTGACGGTAGTTTATAAGAGAAAAGCTGCCATACATAAAACATACAAAATCCAAACCTAAAATTGGATGGGAATGTGAACTGTGTGCGCGACACACTTACAATTCAAAGACCATGTAGAGCATGCCATCGGAGCTGTAAGTCTCCAGCAGCTCCACGATGTGGGGGTGTTTCAGCATGTGGCAGATGCTCGCCTCTCGCTTCAGATCTGTGAGAAAGAAATTCAACATGGGCTATGGTGAGACACATCGAACACTTTGGATTTCATCCAGTCTAATTATACTTCCAGGTTGTGAGGTAAAGTGCTAATATTTAAATGTATGCCAAGAGTCGTGTTACTGCTTCGTAGACTTTAAAGTACACCTAAAATGCTTTTCCTTATTTTCTGACATCTATTTACAGCTCCAGTGCTGGATGTCTATACTTAAAATGGAAAAAGTTTCAAATGAAGCTGACAGCATATATGCAAGTGAGTCTTCAGACTGCTCTAAAAGGTCTTTTCCCCCCGGCTCTTAGCTCTAGGTGATGTCAGTGGGAGTGGATTGGATCCCCAATATCATCATCTCATGCACAAGGTTCAGCTTGTGAGCACGGCAGCCCGCCCACAGACCTTCTGTTTGTGAGACGCATCCAATTAAAGGGAGGAGAGGAAAGCTAAAAGAGCTAAAACAGGTTGACTGAGGAGCTGCAGGATAAAAGGAAAAAAAGTTTATTTTCAACTGAATCAGGCGAAGCTGCCCTGTTAAGAGCCCAACAATTTAAACACAGAGTTGGAAATGAGCATACAAAGTTTGCTTATACAAAAACTGAAGCTTTTCATTCAGGTATTGCAAACTTTCAATATCAGATTAGCTTTTATTGTGTCCTGGGAGAAATTTACCTTGGACAAGCGAGGGAAACACATCATGTAAGATAACAGACAGATGCAAACATTAGTTTACAATTTTACCAATTATGACACTAAATAAATTATACCTATTTCATTTACAATTTGGTATCCTGAACCTTTTTCATGAGGGCATTATAAAGCATGTGATTTTTGGTCCTAGTAACGTTCAAGTCCTGCTTTATCACTGATATCTGAAGGGAAGATGAGGGGAGTATCCCGACTACCTTTCCGCCTACTGATGGACTTTATGCACTCAGTACTAGGGCTGGGCCATATTATACCGTTCACGGTAATACCGGTATAATGTTAGGCAACGATAGGAAAATGAAATATCGCGATAGAATGGGAGTAAAACGCGCATGCGCAGTGCCTTTGTTTTCATACGCACATGGCCGATTGTTGAGTGAAACAGATGAACCAGAATTGGTTTGTAAAATTGGTGCAACTTCCGTGATGTGGAACTGGTTTGGTGTTTGTCCGTCAGATACACAACAAAGCACATTTTTTTGCAGAACATGCAAGCGGCCGTTGTTATTGTCGTATTTGTCGGACTAAGATGCTCTTAAATCTGGGAGTAATCTGGGTCCTAAACTCCGTATACTTCAGGTCAAACAACACTGCAGCATCACTTAAGAGTTAAAAACTGTCTAAATTCTTTCATCTTTAATAAAACGATCAGCATTGCTGCTTTACCAGGTGTAACTATAAAGTTTAACTTCCAGGCATCCATGAAAACAAAAGTTATTACATTTAACGGAGTTAGAAGTTAGCAGGAAGCTAGCGGAAGTTAGCTCGCTAGTTTCGCTAGTTACCTAAGCATGATATTGCATGTTCTGACTGAGAGATTTCTGAAAAAAATCAAACGTACACCTCTGCTATCACTTCCAACATAAATGAAGACAGGAAACTAAACAGCAGTGACGTTTGTAGGGTTACTGAAGTTGGGCTAGCTGGTATATAATGATGTGCTACGTGATCGCTAGCGACACAGCTATGTTAGCATAACATAAACAGTGAAGCTGGAGGACGAACACTAACACTTTTCCACTTATAAAAGTTAACGTGAAGGTTCTTCATGGTTAGAAACAAATGCAATCGCATGGCAGGATGCTGTAAACGGACCAAACTTCAGTCAGGAGAACAACTGAGATAATCCATCCACAATACGAGGTTAGTCATTAATATACTGCAACAACATGGGAATAGAGCAGCTGCCAGAGAATTCAACATTAATGAATCAATGGTACAAAAGTGGAGGAAGCAAGAAGAATGAGTTTAATAAAGTTTGATTTATCTGACTGCTTTGTTTCGCTTAATGTGCCTTATAATCCCGTGCACCTTATGGTCCGAAAAATGCGTACTGCACACTGCAGTTTAATGTTGCAAAGCACCTCTTTTTAACTTCAGTGGATATTATACATGGTTATGCTCAGGATATGTCAGCCCATTTCTACTGGAAATGCCTTTTGGTTAAACTTTCAGCAAGGAATTTGCATTTGCACTGTTACATTTTTATAAAGCTTTAATGTACATAAAAACCAGCTTCTTGTTTAAGTGAAAATAAATGGAAGGTTGTCTTTTTGCGCTAGTAATGTTGTGGAGTTGTATTTTGTCTCGCATCAATTATATCGTCGGTTATATCGTTATCGCAAATTTTCAAATATATATCGTGATAAATGTTTTTGGCCATATCGCCCTGCTCTACTCAGTACTATAGGATAAATTTTCCTTCAACCTAAAGGTTTGCATTGTGAAACACATCTCCCTCTATACTATACTCACCCTATAAAACATTTAGATCCTTTATGTTTAAATGCAGTAAACGACAGAGAAACAGAAATACCTGACTGCTCTTTTCATACCTCAGCAGACTGCCTGCCACATGACTAACTCAACACTAGGGGGAGCTGCAGAGCATTTAATTTGCCAGGCATCCTCTTCTTGATATATAGACTACAGACTAACTGATCAACAAGCTGGTCTCTACCAGAAAGAATGCACATCTGGATCACTGTCATCAACATCATGACTAATACAGATCTGCAGAAACAATTGCAACATGACTGTGGGGATTTCTTATGTTTTGACTGCCTGGATGGAAAACACGCCTACGATTAGAGGACAGACTTCTCTCTTGTGAGAAGAGCAAAGACACGTTGTCTAATAGACTGACAGACAACTGGCAGGACATGAGGTAACGACAGAGATGCAGACTGCTGAGGCGAGCTGACAGACATAATGTGCTGCTGTTGGGCTTCTCAGTCCATAAAAAGCTCATTTACACACTCCGCTCCCCATCTGTAAGTCTACTGATCTTTGTGTGTGTGAGTGTGTGCTCTCTTTGTGTCGTGACCACTATCATTATGCAATACAGAGAACCGACAGAGTCCCCACTACAGAGCCCCCTATTCTGCTCTCCCTTTGCTTCCATCATTTCCTCCTTCTCGCCCTTTTCACACCGATCTCTTGCCCGTCTCATCGAGTAGCAATTCTTGAACTTAACAATGCTGCCCACTGTCCAACGAGGAAACGGCTGATGGAGCCAGAGAGGCCTGGAACGCTCTGAATGAAGCTGATGCCGTCCACTGGGCCTTTTCCAAAGCAGGCCTCGCTTAGCCTTTGTCATGTCATGCTAATAAATTGCACTTTGAAGACTGCAGGACCATGTTGCCACACCATCTCCTGATATTCTAACTATCATATAAAACTAATGTACAGAAATCACACTAAGAAGTCATTTAGGCTTGCCCATTCGCCAAGTGTTACTTTGTCTTCACTTCTGATAAATGACTTTTTCAATATTTAACATGTCTAACAAATAATACTGCAAATTGAACTACTGTATTTCCCCCCCAACAATTCAATACCTGTAAGTTTTTATGGTCATTGCGAGCCATCTACATCTGTCTTTTACTCAATACTCCAGACTCTTAATTATCGTATTCATCTTTTATTCATTCCACCTCTCTCACGTGTTTCGCACAGAAATACATTTGTATAGAAATCCAAATATTTGTTACGTTAGCTCGAAGCTCAGCCCAGCCTGCAGCTCTGTCTCCTTTTCACTCGGATTTATGCTGACACGGAGTCTTTCTTAATAAGCTAAGGTATGTGGTCTCATGAAATCACTCTGGCTGCACTCCAGTTTTTCACATTGCCACTCCGAGTGGCCGACTTGCAGATTAAAAAAAGTTTTTAAAAAATGCTTAGGTTTACCAAATTTAAGGTGAAACTTTTACTGTGATCGACTCTTTGGGGGCTCACCTTAGCCTGACTGGTTTTCTTGTAGGGCGCTTGGTCCCATGATCCAAACAAATGTTTATGTAATTTGTTTTATATGGTAACCCACATAGACAAACAGGCAAATGTATAACCCTCATCCTCACACTGATAACAACTGATAATCACCAGGTCTGTAAAAGCCTGAACATTTATAGCAACGCAATGATCAATTAACTAATTAACTGAGTGACAAAATTACTCTGCAAAGCTTGAATAATGAATTAACAGTTCAAGTCTAATTAAGCAAAAACACCAGAAAACTCTGGAATTGTATAACATTTGACAGACTGCATGATTTAAAAAAAAAAAAAAAAAAAAAAAAAGTTAGTATGTGCGCCCATGAAAAACATCAAATCTTTTCTATCAGTGCTTTATACCTGATTCTGCTACTGTGTTGTTTGCTGCCATTTATTGCAAACAAGGTATGTTGGCATTTTAACAATTTCTTTATTTATTTTTATGCTGGTCCTCCGCTCACACACTGCTGTGGGACGCATACCATTCTCCAACAGTCAAACATCAGGACTGCAGGCAGGCCTTTCCATCCTCTCCACTCCCAAATCCCAAATCCTGGAAGCAATCTCTGATAAACCCCGCTCTGTGAGGGTGAGCGTTGTCATCTTAGAGGAAAGACCAGATTTGTTTTTTTCATGGGCGCAACCCACAAACTCAACTCTGCTGCTCAACCCACAAATGTGTTTTTCTTACAGATGCAGCACCATTTAAGGCCAAACAAACAGGCTTTCCAATGGTACGGCACCTTTTAACAGAATAAAAAAAGGACAATTATCACGCAGCCTTCTGAATGTGCTTTAAATGATTTTATACTCTGAAGCTGTTTTAAATTGTTATTGATACCGACGTCTATCTAACAGTATTAACCACCCACAGCCCTTAAAACCCTCCCCTCAATATCTGCTACGGATTCGATCTCTTGCTGCCTAGCACAGTAAATCCCCACATTTGTGAAATGAGCTGCTCTCTGTTTATCGCAATATGAAAAAGCATACAATGTAATATTGTTGGCATTCCTAGAAATGCATCATGTGACACGAGAGCCTCTGTAACAAGTCATGCGCCAAAGCCCCAACCTTTAACGTATTGGAAGAATTCGACATCCCTATCATCACATTTGGAAGTCTGTTCATTTTTGTGCCATTCCTGGTGAAAGCGACCACATGGTGAAGCATGTGTGAAGTGACTCAAGAGATTTAAAAAATAAAAAAGATGCTTTGAAATATTTCTGAGGTAAGAGAAACTCTTAAATGTGGGTGGTTTATGTTTTCAGATGAATACAATTAGCACAAAAATAACCTGGGTGTAAGTTCTGGTTTGGGAAACCTTGGTGTAACACTCCGATTTTTCCTCTGTCTCCTCCCTCGGGTCATTTCCTTTTCCTGCTGTTATTGGCTGCCAGAATAATCTCTGGCTGGGGCATCACAGATGGCCCATAGTGAATGCCAATACTACCACCAACACACACACACCTGTGATTTTTGTCTCAATCCCTCACTCCCCACCCTGACACACACACACACACACACACACACACACACACACACACACACACACACACAGCATGACAAAACCCAAACCCACATGGTGAGACAAGGCATGCATGGAGCATCTCACAAAATGTGAGCCTATCACACCCTAAACCAACACACGACACATGCAGTTCCAAGATATTACTCATCTGGGTGCAGTGTATGCAACATTATGGCCTGTTTATTTATGTGTGAGAGGCCATTATGCACTCTGTGAGTGCCACAGTGTTTGATGTGTGAGCCAACCTCCATTTGCAGTTTAATCCCAATATTTGTTTTAACCCACAAGAACATGGGGGGTCCCATAACACAGAACACAGCTCTTCTAGGTCTGTTAAAGAGTGCGGTTCCTTGAATAATCTCTATAGCGACGCTCTCTTGCCCTAGTTATGTTAACCCCTTCCATCTGGTGCCTTAAGTGAAAAACCAGCACACGTGACCTGCCAGCCCCAGATCAATCCAGGTCTGCTGTGCTTCTCACCTTCTGTGCTGAGGCCAGGGCTGGAGGTAAAGCTGGCCACATCAACAATCTTTACAGCAAACTGCTGGCCGGTGTCCCTGTTGATGCAGCGCCTCACCACGCTGAAGGGACCCCTGCAATACAAAAAGGTTTAAAGTTAGTCACAGATACCTACAGACACAAACACAAGCGTCTGCATGCGTTTCTTTCATTCACTTCATGACTCCTGAGTTCAGTGAGCGCCTGCCATAAACCTATGTACACATAATGATGGGCACACACTAGTCTTGGGCAGTGGGCAGACATAGTGTTGTTTCTGGGAATATTCTGGATTTACAGTGGGTGGTTAGCTACGTTTCGTAGTCTCCATGCTCGTGCCAGTGGGAATTACAGAGCGGTGTGGTGCAGCGCAGCTGTAAAAGCTAAAATAAAAGCTTTATTATAGAGACCTGTGCTAGGGAGACCTACCCTACACAGTTTATTTTGGGGGAAAGGAGGTGGCAGATATTGCAAATTTGTGTTTCCTCTTATAGCTGCTTTGGAGCTTGACATGTGCAGTAAGACAAGATTTCCTGATTTGAACAGCATTTCTTGAGATTTTCAATTTAATATGAAAAAAGCAGTCAAATAAATAAATAATATGCGGGGCAAAATTTAGATTTCAAATGACAAATTTGTTCACTCAACAATCTGCCTACATACGCGTTAAGCCTCTACAGAATTATCAGCAAACTAATGCTGAGAAATTCATATCCTGCATGACCTTTCTAGTGGTATGCGTGGTAGCACACAAGTTAAAGTGTACACCTGATAACTTCTCAGTCAAAAGTGCTCAAATTAATCAAGTACTGATATAGCGAGGACAAGAACGAGAAGGAGAAACAAAACACACTTTTTCAAGGGGTTTAAATAGCTTATTAAGAGGAACCTGTATAAAGAGCCTACTCTTCTTTCTCATGGTTTAATCACAATATAAAATAAATATAAGATTATAATGAACCAACAGTTTGAAAGAATTTGAAAATACATGCATGCCACATACAGCTGCCTCTAATAAGTAAGCATAACACAAGCAGCTCTCCAAATGCTGCAAGTTCTGCTCAAAGTGGCCTCTTCAGCAAGCAGCGGCTCTCAAAGAAACGACACTGCTAGCTCCTGCCACGCTGTGAAGTTTATTTGATGTTTAATTGAGAGTGGAAGAAGAGAAGGATCACTAAATGATATCCAAAACTATCCCAACAGCAGACCACCCTGACTAAAGGGAGACATGAGACAGGAACTTTCAAAGTAAAAGCACGTTAATTTACCAGTTGTGAAATGAATCACAGCATTGCTGGACGGAACAAACAAACTGCTCTATGTACTTGGCTGGCCAGGTTTTCTTTTTTGTTTTGTTTTTTAATAAGATGCTATGTAAACAACAAAACATAGATAATCTATTACTTTTGCAATCCAGATTACAACCTGTCTTAAGGAAAAGAAGAAAAAAAATCTTTGCTGTAGGAATGTACTCGAGATGTTGCAGTTCATTTCGAGATAAGCTACTTCACATTTATAGAAATTGTAAGGATTTGAATATTATAAAAATGATTCCCAAAGCTATACATATGCTGATAATCCTGGTACCCTAGGCAGCTTATATAGTAATTTCATCCACATTGATCAACACATGTAGGAGAAGTTGGGGAACAGATCATTATAATAATAGGTTTTAAAAAAAATAATTAAAAATTAAAACCTTAAGTATTTGAACAATTACATCATTTCTGTCATTTTGCTTCCACCATCACAACACACACTGCTTTTATAGTGTGTACACATTGGTGTAACCCTAGACACCTGTCGGCTTTCCTGATGAGATCATACGAGCAGCAGGTTACGTTCGTGTAGGAACTGGAACATTTTGTGTAAAAACAGACACTGAAAGTAAAGACATGCATATTTTCTGTCTCCGGGCCCACTGAGAGTTACAGACGCACACATACCCCCGCTGTGGTACAGCTGTCTCTACATCTTCCGGGTCTGCAATCCTCAGTGGTGGAAACAGTTCTGCTCACTCACACACTCTTACACACACATCCACAGCAACACCTATCTGATGAAGCCCTGATTGGTAGCTGTTACCAGGTACTGCTTTAGCTGAATCAGTGAATGAAGTTGCCCGATGATGCCCTTCCTGTGCAGAGCATGGCAGCTGCACCTGTATTTGCTCTCACGTTAGTTTGTAAAGACCAACCCGTACAAATGCAGGCAGCATGTGCACACTGTGAGCCAAGAGAACTCTTAAAACACTCTTCTCATCAGGGTGCGCAGGAATCCAGTTGATGATCTGACAGTCTCAGCGACCTTTGCCCTTGGGTTGATGTGCTGAAACAGCTGTGTTTACCCATTAGGAAGTGGGAGGTGTGGGTTGCTGCTTGAGTGCTTGATGGGACTTCTGACACCCCTGTTCCAACCCTGCAATCTTAACCAGCTGTGAAAGCGAGATGGGTATCGTTTTTACTTTGAGTGTCTGTCTGTCTGCTGCAGCAATTCTCTCTGTGATTATTCTCCATGAATGATCACATGATTGGCTCATTATTCATATCCAGCTTAGTCTTTAAAGCAAGCTTTCACCTGAAATTAATGTCAGACAATAGCCCCACATGACTAATGAGGATAAACAAGCAAGCCATACAAGCACATGGCTAATTAACATACTACAATAGCCATTTCTCAATACATTCAAACGCTTGCTGTTTACACCAGCACAAAAATCAGTTTTTATTTATATAGCGTCAAATAAAAACTTCCGTTGTCTCAAGGCGCTTTAAAGACCTGCAGTAACACAGAGAAAACAACAATCAGATGACTCATTATGAGTAGGCAATCGGCAACAGTGGGAAAGAAAACTCCCTGCACTTCCTGTATCCCCCATGTAGCCTTAATTTTTCAGATGCATAGGTTGGTATTTTAGTAAAAAAACTTGGCACTAAACGCATTGTCATTTGCTAAAAAGGACAATGCCCTTCCCAAAGCCCCAATCTCCACCCCATTGAAATGTATGCATGTAATTTATCTATGCTTATAAGCCAGGAATTCAACCAATTTAAATAAACTCTACTAACTCTGTCAAGAAGAGTGGTCAAATATCCAGCCAGAATTATGCTAGAAGTTTGTTGACTGTCACTGAAAGCATCTGTTCGATGTGTAACTTGTTAAGAGGCATTTAAGCAAATACTAGTGGGGGTTTCTGTATCCTGTATTTATACTTTTGACACTGGATTTTCTCTAATCCACACACAAAGTAAATTCTAACTTGTGCATCCAACTCTTGTGTTTTTGAAGTCATTAAAGATGTATGCTGAACAATCAATCAAGACTAGAAAAGGAACAGTTCAAAGAAATTACTATAAGCCCCAAATTACCACGACATTCATGCCCATGGCATGTGTTTTTAAACTTCTGACCACCATTGTAGCTTCAACCCACAGGGTAATTTTGTATTGAGTCACTACTTCATCAGGCACAACTCTTCATGGTTTAAGACTTTCTGTAGAAACAGCAGGCCGTAGAGTCTGCCTTTGTTGTGGTTTACGTGTTGTCTCTTTGACATTGTGTTAGAGAGGTGTTACCTAGAGCTGCTTGATTTAGGTAAACACCAAAGGGTTATTTTGCTCATTAACTGTAATCTTCATTGATTAATGCAATTATTCAAATTATTGTTAACAAATACATCATGCATTTGCCAGATTTATTGGTATGCCGGTCTTAATTTCATGCATGATATCAGTTTTACAACTGCCATTACACTGATGATAGATTGGCCAATGTGAAAAAAGCACTGCTGTGAAGAAAAAGGCGTGTGCTCTATTTATAACACACCAAATCTTCCTAAGAGAAATGACTGCAAACAAACTATTAATTTTTACCACACTAGCGTGATTCTGAAGCGTGGAAAAGTCAAAATTGTAATTAAAATCTGTTTAATCATCTAGGCCTCTTTAGTGATTTCGGAAACTGGTTGTATTTAAGATGCCATTCTTAGTATTAAGTTTCCTTCTGTTTGTAAATGGGATTGTGGAGACAGCTGTTCACACGGAAAACTCAGGGTTCAAGTTCCAACACCAGCAAACATGCCCAAACTTACCATGACATACATGCCCATGCCGTAGCACCCTTGAATTTAGCTACTATGGTGGAAAAAAATAAAAAAATCCCATTTTTTCTCCACAATGGTTGTAACCTAATCAGGTGGTCTCTGGTTCCAGATCTGCAACTGACTGATGAAGGTTTAGGCAACTTCAGTGAGAGACTATAACCACGGGGGCACAAATGATTCAGTGAGGGTAAGGCTATTTTGGCACTGGTCTAGTGTATTTCAATAACAGTCATTACCACCATTAAGCAATGATGTGGGATAGGGTGAATCGGCCCCATTTTATGCATCAACCTCATTTGTAATCTTGGCTTTAAATGCAAGAATCTGCATGGAGAATTAGCCCCTGAATTAGGCCATTTTTACATGTTGTGTGAGAGAGGGGGCTGGGACTGCCAATTAATTTGATAAATTAGAATGTAATTCATCTCATTTGGCATGAAGAAAAAATTAAATGACCATTCAACCATATTCATGAGCCATTACAGAGGCATTATAAGAGCCCAAGTAACTATAAAAGACATAAATTGCATATGTACTTATAAATTCATCTTTGTGAGGACCATTTCGAGTTTTAGATCTCCTCTGTGAGGACATTATGGCTGGTACCTGCTTTCCAACACACCAAAAAAGCTACTCAGAGGCTCAGATTTGACCTAACATTTAAGATCAGGATTAGATTCAAGGATAGAATTTGGTGGCGCTCAGTGTTACTGTGGGTTTACTCTGCGTCCTCACAAAGACAGAAACACAGACGTGTGTATGCTGGGAAGCGGTGAGGCCGCATGCCATACTGACATCACCGCAGCTGTGCTAAGTGGGCTCATACAAAACTCCCACACATGGCTCACATCCGACAGCAGCAGTCATCAAACATTAGCTCGAAGTGGCAGTCTTTGCAGACTGCTCTTTGGCTCATTTCAACTCTCTGCTTTGTGTAAATCCAAGAAACGATGTTAGGAGCATTTTTAACATTCATACTGGCCATGAGTGAAATATCTTCTCAGATGATTCTCTTTCCTCTCTCTAAAGCAGAGGCAGGACACATCTGTAAGCTGCAGACTCCACATGACCACTACTGCTTAGAACAGCATTTTGACTTTTTACCTGTGGTAAGAAGCTAGCATAAGTCTCAGTCTCAGAGTTTATCAGATGGGTGCTAACTGGTGCTGGACAGTGTTGACTTTTAACATAATAGACACTTAAACTTATCATCATCTGCTCTCGTCCTAGTAAACATTATTAGAGACACACAGCTTAGCCATTTTCTAAACATCCACTGCATGCATGGAATCTCACCATCACCCCATAACCTTCTTTAATGATTCACAATGGTTAGCTCAACAGTGATAGCAGAAACATAATTGGAAGCTCAAAAACGTGGAATCAAATACAAAATATATTGTGATTCTCTGCATTGACTCCTACGCATGCACAGAACTCTATTCATAATTTCTAAACAGATGTGCACTTGAAAGTGAGAAAACGCAAGTTCATTATAGTGATTCCACAAAACTAATTCTTCAACAACTATTTGCCCTACTGCCCAAACTGAGCTTAAATCCAAAGCTTTTAATTTAACAAGTTCAACAAAGTTCAGAGCTCTGTCAAGGATAGTCTGTGTACGTCTGAGGAGCAGTAATCCAGAGCTGCTTCTTTATGCAAATCAGGAAAACAACCCTTTGAATATGTGCAGGGAAATTAGCAACCCGGTTGCAAACTGAAATTCAGAGCGCACATACCCTCAGGAGGCTTGAAAGCTTTGGCAGAAAATCCTCTCTTTTACATAAGCCAGAAGAGGATCCAAGATTGTTTAAACCTCCCTGTAGAGTCTGGTCTTGTAGTCTGAAAGAAAGCTTCAACTTCGCACCATCCATTCACAACTATTGATCTGTGTGTGGGCATATACTACACATGGAAAGGAAAGTTGAGACCACAAGTGCCCTAGTGAATGAAAACAACATACTGTGTATAGTGTGGTAAAGTTTATGTGCCGTGCTACAATCTAGCAAAAATATCCCATTATGCAGATTGCAGAAAAGATTTTGTAATGGCAAACAAAAACAAACAAACAAACACACAAAAAAAAACTCTCTAGAAATGTTTCCTCCACAAAAGCAAGATGACGCTGTAATGTGATGCCTTATTGATCCCAGCAGGAACTGCAGCAAAGTCTTGCATAGGCCGCTGCAGTGCATGGTTGCCAGTGTCGGCACTTGAACCCTGAGTTTTCCATGTGAATAGGCAGTCTCCATTATCCCATTTACAAACAGAAGGAAACATAATATCAAGAATAGCATCTTAAATACAACCTAATTGTGCAGACAATGCTAACCAGTTTCCAAAAATCACTAGAAGCCTAGGTGATTAAACAGATATTAATTATAAGTCTGGCTTTTCAATGCCACAGAATCCAGATAGTGTGGTCAAAATTATTAGTTTGTTTGCAGTCATTTTTCTTTGGAAGATTTTCTGTGTTATAAATAGAGCACACACCTTTTCCTTTACAGCCAATCTATCATCAGTGTGATGGTAACTGAAATAAAACTGATATTATGCATGAAATTAAGACCGGCATACCAATAAATCAGGCAAATGTATGATGTATTTCTTAACAATAATTTTTATAATTGTGTTAAACAATGAAGATTACAGTTAATGAGCAAAGTAACACTTTGGTGTTTACCTAAATCAAGCAGCTCTAGGTAACACCTCTCTAAAGCTTCATTTCCATTACTACCTACTCATCTCACCAAGGCTCGACTCGGATCAAGCGGTTTTCCATTAAATTCATGTACCACCTACAGTTGGTGGGACACTCCGTCATCATAGCAACGCAGCAGAGTGTCCCATGGCATAATTAGTATGCGACACGACAATAATGGTGTACGTCGAGGCGATGATATACCTGCTGCTCTGTCTGTGGCTTTTCGTCAGACTCTGGGACCACGGTGTTTTTGTAGCCATTTCCCTCATTGCCCGGGTGTCAAAAATGACAGTTTTGATTTTCATGAATGAGATACTCTCATGACTCATTCAGTGATGCCACTGACCATATAATTGGTTAGCTGCAGTCTGGAACTCCGGCCAACAGGTACTAAAATAGTACCTGGTACCAGGTACCATGACCTAAGGGAAAACCTTTAAAACCGTGGTGAACCATGGCGAGTCGACCTGAGCAGGTAGTAATGGAAAAGGGGCTTAATATGAGTGTCAAAAAGACAAAACGTAGGGCGTGGGTTTAGCTCAGTGTGTTAAGCAGGCGACTACAGGCCATATAGCTGAGAGCGGCCGGCCCGGGTTCGTGTCTGACTCGTGGCCCTTTGATCACGTCTTCCCCTCTCTCTCACTGTATCTATGAAATAAGGCCAGAAAAGAAAAGAAAAGAAAGACAACACGTAATCCACAACAAAGACACGTTCTGCCAGTGCAACAGAAAGTCTTCAGACATGCATGGACCAGGTAGCGATCAACAAATGTCTGGAACATCTCCTCCTCCTTACATCTTTACTGAGTTTCTTGGCCTCTCTCAAAATCAGCCCAGTGCTGGCAAACAGATGCTGGCAAAGAGAAACTACTAGCTGTCATGATCATGATCACCAACAAGAAGTTAACAGGCCTTGGCCTTATCAATTTAAGATCTTGCACAACCTTCAGCACCACTTATTAAAAGACTTAAGCGTGTATATACATTTGAGCCTACATGTATATTTGTGACTGTGTGGATCAGAGAAGATCATTAAAGGTGTATGGTATTCAATTATTCCACAATAAAAAATGAAATCATTAAAAGTAGGGATTCTTTGGTTGATCACCTGCATGTCTTTAAACTTAAAAGCTAACTTTAATTCAATTTTCCCAGTTTCCCACTTCTTTGTGTGTTATTTGAGGTCTTGATTTCAGTATGTGTTTCACAGGAGATCTCTCAGTCATGTCCCTGAACAAAATCAGGGCACAGGCATCAAACAGTAGGGCAATAGCATGTTTTAGAATGACAGCTGCATGTCAGCCTCCAATGACAATTTAGTATCTAGGATCTACTTCAACAACTGAGCACAATGCTTAGCAGGAACAGTTTTCTTGCATATTGCAAACGGTGAAAACAACAAACTTGTTTCACCACAAAGAAACAGACTGTCAAGTATAACCAGGAGGAGTTAACACAGTGAACCAAAAGTTATCGAATGACTCAGCCAAGCATCGCTGGAGCTCTCGGTAGTTACACTGCATATAACAGGAAGAGCAAATGGTGGATGGAAATTGCTGATGCAGTTACACTGTGGTAAAGAAGGGCTTTAAATAGCCGTTTAGAAAACCTGAACCGAGGTACAAAACTGCCAGTAGAACATATTTTTGAGTTGCAATTTTAATGTTAATGTAACACTAAATATATAATGACTAATTTACACCAACTGACATATAATTAACTCTGAGTTATTGGTTCTGTTACTAGTTAGTTAAACTAAACGAATGTAAATCGATTGACAGCAACCAACCAACCAACCCGGTGGCATAACGTTCCCTACTGACACATGATGCTTTTAAAGAAAACGTAAGCACTTATTTCTTAAATTCTGCTACACAGACGGTGTTAAATCTACGTCAGTTTTAGAAAGCAGGGCTCAGTGGTGTAAATTAGCCATGTTCACTTTAAGATTAAATTCCGTATACTGCATTATACTTAATATACATACATTTGGCTTGTGCTGCGTCACTGCATATATAGATGAGTCATTACTTTTGCATAATATTGCTACTGCTGCTATCTTGTGGCAATAAAGTCACATTTCAAATCAGCAGTAGTCTGTCATCGGTGAACGGCAGCTCAATTGGCAACAACTTCGGAAAATTCCCTTCATTTTTGTTTGTTTTAATAAACAATGCAACTTGCAAGATGCAATCACAAATAAAACATTAGTGATTCCAATTTTTTTATTTTAACTCTATATGATCACAAGTGTCATTTTCACAAATTTCCTTGAACTGTCGAGATATAACTTTGAGGCTATCCGGTCTTTAAGTGATGACGTGCTGAATCCTGCTTCCAGGTCCAAACTACCCTGCGTTTAATAGGGCTATTGTGCTTTAAACGTGTTTTAATACTTTGTAACTTGTTCTATTTTCTCTCAACAAGCCCCTAAAAACAGTCAGTGATCACTGTCAGCCTCTCTCGGTTTTATTACCGCTAATAATTTTAAAGCTCAGTTTTTAAAACCTTAGGATGCAACTACAGCCCAGCCCATGCAGCAGTACATTAATGACCAACCTCGTATTGTGGATGGATTATCTTACTTGTTCTCCTGACTGACGTTTGGTCCATTTACAGCATCCTGCCATGTGATTACATTTGTTCCTAACCATCGGGAACCCTCACGTCCGCTTTTATCGAGTGGGAAAAAAGTTTGTTCGTCCTCCAGCTTCACTGTGCTGTTATGCTAACATAGCTGTGTCGCTAGCGATCATGTAGCACATATATATACACATATATATACACCAGCTAGTCCAACTTCAGTAACCCTACAAACGTCGCTGCTGTTTACGTTACTATCTTAATTTATGTTAGAAGTGATAGCAGAGCTGTACGTTTAATTTTTTTCAGAAATCTCTGTCAGAACATGGTATCTATCTATATATATAGATATATCTATATAAGATAAGATAAGATAACCTTTATTAGTCCCACACGTGGGAAATTTGTTTTGTCACAGCAGGAAGTGGACAGTGCAAAAGTTATGACGCAAAAATTAGAATACAATAAGAATAAATACAGTACACAGCTGTACAGAATAGAATAAAATAATATACTATATACAGTAGAATAAAATAGAATAAAAATATACAATAAGATAAAAATAGAATACGAATGCTTTATACAACTGAGTAAAAATACAACGATGCCAGAAAAGATTATTGCACTTAGTGTTATTGCACATGTGTGGATGTGTGTGTTTGTTCAGTTAAAGTCTTTGTTGTGGAGTCTGACAGCAGTGGGGAGGAAAGACCTGCGAAATCTCTCCGTCCCACACCGTGGGTGCCGCAGTCTCCCACTGAAGGAGCTGCTCAGTGCTGTCACAGTCTGCTGCATGGGGTGGGAGACGTTGTCCAACAGGGATGACAGCTTAGCCGCCATTCTCCTGTCACTCACCACCTCCACTGGGTCCAGAGGGCATCCTAGAACAGAGCTGGCCCTTCGGATCACCCTGTTCAGTCTCTTCCTGTCCCCAGCAGAGATGCTGCCGCCCCAGCAGACCACACCATAAAAGATAGCAGAAGCCACCACAGAGTCATAGAAGGTCTTCAGGAGTGGGCCCTCCTATATAGATAGATAGATAGATATCTATCTATCTATCTATCTATCTATCTATCTATCTATATATATATGGCGGCGCGCACGGGTGCAGCGGCTCTTAGCTCTCCAGTTTGGTGCTCGTTTAATGCAGATATTTTTGAATGTTTGCAACGCCGGACGCTGCAGTCGAGTTAGCAGGCCGCACGCTACACCAGCATGACAGAAACAGCAACTCAGGTAAAAGCAGAGGGGGGGGGCTATGTGTTTACGTGCATGTGCACGTACGTGGTGTTGTAACCGCAGGATCATTCACACACACTGTTCTCCTGATTTGGAGGTTCTGGCAGTCTCGTGCAGACCTTTTTACATCCCGAGGGAGTTTATAGTAGTTAATGTGATAGCTGTTTATATACCGCCGGATGCTAACGTTAGCACGGCTCTCAGCCTCTTGCTCAACACCATAAACAAACAACAGCTTGCCCACCCCGATGGGGTTTTTATTGTCGCCGGCGACTTTAACAAAGCGTGCCTAAAGACTGTGCTTCCTAAATTTGTCCAGTTTGTGGACTTTGCTACGAGAGGAGAACACACTTTGGACCATGTCTATTCAAAGATCAGGCATGCTTTCAGAGCGACACCCCTCTCCCACCTGGCTGGATCTGACCACCTCTGCATGTCCCTCACCCCCACCTACACCCCCCTGCTGAGAAAAACAAAGCCCCAGACAAAGAAAATAAAAACCTGGCCTGAAGGAGCCCTTTCTGAACTGCAGGACTGCTTCTCAACAACTGTATGGGATTTATTCTCCAGCCACAACCTCCAGGAGTACACGGACACTGTACTCTCGTACATCAGGAACTGTGTTGACGATGTCACCGTCAACAAAAGGGTCAGGGTGTTTCCAAATCAAAAACCCTGGATGAATAGCGAAGTGCAATCCCTCCTAAAAAGCCGCAACACTGCCTTCAAGTCAGGGGACAGGGCTGCGTATAGGGCGGCCAGGGCAGACCTGAGTAGAGGCATCAGGAAAGCTAAGGCTGCCTATAGGAGGAGGATTGAAGATCACTTTGCTGACAACGACCCCAGAAAAATGTGGCAGGGGATCAATCACATTACCAACTACAGAAGCAATAACCAGGCAACATCTAGGACTGATGCCTCGCTGGCTGAGGATCTAAACAGTTTCTTCGCCCGCTTTGAGACGACCAGGCCCTCAGCTGCCACACCACTTCCACCCGCCCCCAGCACTGGCACACTAACACTCAGGGAGCATCAAGTGAGGTGTGTTCCAAGGTCAGTGAATCCCAGGAAGGTGGCAGGTCCTGATGGAATACATGGAAAGGTTCTCAGAGCATGTGCTGACGAACTGACCGGAGTCTTCACTAAAATCTTCAACCTTTCCTTGTCATCAAACACCGTCCCGCCCTGCCTCAAAACCTCCACCATCATCCCCATCGCCAAGAAGACAGCTGTGGCCAGCCCAAATGACTAAAGGCCTGTTGCACTTACGCCTGTAGTGATGAAGTGCTTTGAGAGACTGGTCTGTCAGCACATCAGGGCCGGTCTGCCTCCCACTCTGGACCCCCACCAATTTGCCTACAAGACAAATCGTTCCACCGAGGACGCTATCACCATAGCGCTCCACACTGCGCTGAGTCACCTGGAGCACCGAGGAAGCTATGTGAGAATGCTCTTTCTGGACTTCAGCTCAGCATTCAATCATATCATCCCGGAGATCCTGGTCCAGAAACTGTCTCACCTGGGACTCTCCACCCCCATCTGCCTCTGGATCAAGGACTTCCTGACAAATAGACCACAGTCTGTCAGACTCGGCCCCCACCGGTCCAGCACCATCACACTCAGCACCGGGTCTCCACAAGGATGTGTTTTGAGTCCCCTCCTGTTTACGCTCTACACATCCGACTGCTCCCCTACCCATCTCTCAAACACCATCATAAAGTTCGCGGATGACACCACAGTGGTTGGACTCATCTCAAGGGGGGATGAGTCGGACTACAGAGATGAGGTCAACAGACTGACTGAGTGGTGTTCAGTTAACAACCTCCAACTGAACACCACGGAAACTAAAGAACTTATCTCGGACTTCAGGAAGGGCAGAGCAGACCCGGCCCCACTTTACATTCACGGGAACTGTGTGGAGAGGGTACACTCCATGAGGTTTCTGGGCGTGCAGATATCTGATGACCTCTCCTGGACTGCAAATACTACAGCGGTGGTTAAAAAGGCCCAGCAGCGTCTCCACTTTCTGAGAGTGCTCAGGAGGAACAACCTGGAGGAGAGGCTGCTGGTGACATTTTACAGAGCCACCATAGAGAGCATCCTAACGTACGGCATAACAACATGGTATGCAGGGTGCTCAGCTGCAGACAGGAAAGTACTGCAGAGGGTCATCAACACAGCCCAGAAGATCACTGGCTGCTCTCTGCCCAGCCTGGAGGTCACTGCAAACTCTCGGTACCTCAGCAGAGCTGGCAATATCATCAAGGACTACTCTCACCCCAGCAACCAACTGTTTGAACTATTACCGTCAGGCCGACGGTACAGGTCACATAAAACCAGGACAAACAGATTCAGGGATAGCTTCTTTCCCAGAGCTACCACCGTAGTAAATAAGCACAAAAACAATTGAACCTATTCCATACCGTCACTGTCATTATATTATGCTGCTATTCATACTGTCATTATATTAATGCTGCTATCCTGTATATATTGTACATACTATTGTTTGAGTACTTACGATTGTTTTTTTGTACTTTTTATATTTTACATTTATATTTATTATTGAAACTTGCACCAAGGGAGTGGCACTCCAATTTCGTTGTACTCTGTACGATGACAATAAAGGCTATTCTATTCTATATTATATTTAGATGGAAGCTAGCGAGCTAACACCCTGCTAACTTCTAACTCCATTAAATTTAATAAATTTAAATTTAATAAAATTCTGTTTTCATGGATGCCTGAATGTTAAACTTAATCGCTGCACCTGGTAAAGTAGCAACACTGCTCTTTTTCATTAAAGATGAAGGAATTTAGACAGTTTTTCAACTCCCAGTAATGCTTTAGTGATCGTTTGACTTTGGGACCTGCAGCGGAGTTTGGGCCCGGACGCAGCTAATGACCTCAGACTTAAAGACCGGATTATCACCCACTCTGTGCAAGAGCATTAGAAATTAACTGCAAAAACAACTTTCATGGTAAGTCATGTACACGTCCCAATTCTCAATAAATCTCCACCAAAACCTCATCATAAAGGCTGTAATTTACAATTTTTTTAGCATTTTGACAAAGACTGATTGAAACTAATATATATTCATGTTTTTGATTTTAGTTTTATTAGAGCACAAAATTAATTCAGTTGCTTTACTCTTCTTTTTTTTTTTTTTTGTGCAACTCAAAGTGCACGTTTATTATCACATCACTGCCAGCTTTGCTCGTAAATATAAATGTTGTTGCTGCACAAGTAGCAGCACTGGTGGTGGCTACTATATCATTTATATGGCTTTCTTATGCTTTAGTAGCCAGTTGTTATATCCATGTCTGCCTTACATTTTGTGCATGTTTTCCTACACGATTACTTGACTGCAGACAAATTTTAGACTTTTCTTAAAGTAGTCTGCTTGTTTTTATGGACAAATACCATTCAGAAAAATATGTACAAGCAATGTATATATTACAGCATATTATTTACACAACACAAGTGTACAAAGGCAAACAAAAAAGAACAATCACACGCTTATTTGCTATTATAATGTGCACATTATGACATAATACCAATATTTCACCTTTAAATATTGTCGTTATCATGACACCTAATGTACAGTCCCAAATGTTTTAAATTATTTTCTGATACGTCTTCTTGAGGGATGGACTGGTTAAAACACACACATTTGACACAAATGAGTTACAGTGATTTCTGATTGAAAGTGGATTAATGTTACCTGTGTCTGATCAGTTTTGTTAGTTAAACCTGACTGAAGCTATTAAACACTCACCCAGGTGACAGCCCATTTTACGTACTTCAAACCAAAGCAAATCCTAATAACGAAACAATTTGGCATTCCAGCAGCAAAGCATCTTGTCTAACATTTGTATGCCAAATGTTGCATCTATCTGGGGAGAAAGCAACATTACACCACAAAAAAATGATAAAACAATCAATGAAAATGGAAGATCTAAATGTCGCCCAAGCAATTTAATTATCTCACTCAGAATAAGCCAGAGGACTGATCACTTCATTGGTTCAGAGTGAGTCGCACATCCCAATATCCTTGGCCCTAATGAGCACCCCAGGGCTGAAATAAAGAGCACTGTGACTCCAATAGTGCTTCAACAACTTCAGTCCTATTCAAACAGAATCATTACAGACAGAAAGGGATTAAATTGCCTCAGTTCATTGCTGATGCTTCAGCTATGTGAAAAGCAGGCCTGCTGTTACTGCAATATGCTCATAGCATGTTTACTATGTAAATTACAAATAAAGAGCACATAAAAAGCAGGGTCGAACTGCCTGTGCCGGGTCAACACGCTGTGTCACCTTTCACTTAATGTAATCTGAAGTGCAGCTGACACCTGACCTGTCTGGCCTCGCTCTACTGAAATAAGGCTAGAACAACCACCGAGGAGGTGAATGAACACACATGCAGGAATTGTAAAAATCAATCATAGCTTCTCTTTATAGCAATTCTACACCAGCATATTCATCTCTTTTTTTTTGTTTCCATGCATCTACAAATCCGATAAATCAGGACTCTGGTTTGTTCAAATATTTTGAGTTCATGTGCTTTGGTTCGCAGTTTTAAACCCTTGTGAAGCTCTCAGTGTTGTAGAAAAGAAAAAGCACACCATTCCATCCAAAATAATGAGAAGCAGGAGGAAGGTAGAGCATTCCGGTGGAAAAGGAGTTTATTTTAGTAGTTTTGTGTGCAATCACACACGGCAACAACACACAAAAGTCCAGGTTACAACTTAGCCCAGCTACACTACCATCAGGAATATTATGATACAAGGTCAGCTGCTCGATTATGGAAAACATCACGATCGCAATCCTTTTTCATCAACTGTATTTAAAATTATTATTTATTGTTAGGTTAAAAATTATAATTTTTTCTGAAGTAATGGGTGTGGTGGGGGACACAGTGTTAGATCAGGAATTAGGCCCAGATTGGCCAATGATTTTCAATGTATAGCCCACACATGGACAAAATACAGCAAGAGGGCCAGAACTAGCCTAGGAAGAAGGGTTTTTTTTTTTTTGTGTGTGTCCACCCCTGCTATGGCCTTTCTTTCCCAAGGGCAAACACTGGTCCCTGCAGCTTCCACAGTGGTATGTCTGTTGTTGCAGACAGGGGCAACGAGAGGCCAAGGTGGCATCAGACTAGCACACTTCAGTGGGCCTGCAAAGAGAACGATGGCACTGAGCACAAAGGGGAGAGCGTAACACAAATCAAGCTGCAGTCAACTTTTAATTAACCTTCCATGGGTTGGAATACATAAACATTTTACGACTTCTACTTCTTTTGGATAGACTGTGCTGGCCAAAGGCTCTCTCTTTCTCTCCACCATCTTGCCTAGAGCGGAACTAAACTGTGGTTTGCAGGGAGGGGTGAAAACACCACTTTCTTTATAACGACACTAAATGAGAGCAGACTAAAAAAATTAATACAAAAGACTGACTGCTTTCTCCAGATTCTCTCATCTTTTCTGTTGCTAAAAGCCAAAAATTTGAAATTAAATTAAGATCTGATTAACAGCCCAGAATTTTTATCAACAACTTTACACAAAACCTTCCTCTCCGGGAACTAACCAACCGTCTTTCAGGAGAACTAACCTGCAACAAGACCTTACAATCTGAATTTAGAGGAGATTATTATAGAACGGTTAAGCTATCCCAGTGCTCCAAATGCTACCCATTCAAATTCTTTAAGATTTCAACAACAACGATATTAGTTTGAAAGGCGTCAGGCCAGATCTAAGGGTTTATCTACGTATCTTGAAAAGACATGTGTCTATACAGCACAGCAAATATCACTAAATGAGACAAATCACCATCCCAGCTCTTCTGTTACATGGCAGGAAGCAAAAGACAAACTAATTACTGATAATTCACTGGAAAATATTCCATTACTCCATCATTCCATCACAGTACTTTCCACTCGTGTGACCTGATGTGTTATTCCAAAGAACTTCGCCTACGATTGTCTCACTGATGAACAGATAAGTCGGACATCCACTCAAAGCAAAAATAGACTTCCTGGAATTTTAATCTGAGGTGAAAAAACAGGGGGGAAAAACAGAGGCTAGAGGAGTCCTTCACTGACAGGGTGCTGTCATTCTATTGAACCTAATGAAATGCCAACAAAAAGAAAAATGGATAGTGTGGAAAAGGCAAGTGACATGCATTGGGAATCAAACCCGGGACTTTCTGCGCAGGGCACTGGTTATGAGGTCACCTCGTTTTGTTATGACAGCTGTCTTTTTCAAAAACTGAAATTGTAATTAGCATCCTCGAGTCTTGGCCGTTTGCCACGTGCTCGGCTACCGATCGCAATGTGGGCAATAAAACATAAGGTTAAAAAAGAGAGTGGAAGAAGGCAGCGAGCTGCAATGTCTGCTGGCATTATTTATATCCTTAGCCTCAGGGCCATCACATTCCCAGCTCCACTCGTCTCCATTGATCAGCTTCAGCACCCCCCGCTCCCCCTTGCTCTAAGCTGAGGAAAAATGATTCCCCCCCCCCCCGCAACACATCCCAAGATGCCAGGACTCAACACACTTGATCTATCAACCGCAGTTTCACAAAAGAGCTCGCTGGATAAGTGGGATTTCATGGTCTTCTTGGTGCCAATACACTTTTTCCTCCTAAAGCTTAAAATATACCTTGACTATTGCTGCTCTTTGTATAAGCTGTCTGCGCTGTGTGACCATACCTGTACAACAGCTCGGCGCACTCCCTCAGTGTTTGCTTTTGGCTGCAGGGAGTCACACCCCAGTTATGAAGATAACGTGCACATATACATTTACCTCTGAAAATGAGGCACTCTGTGCAGGCTGTGCTGTAACTGTGACAGGTAGGTTGACAGCTGTAGTGTGAGGCAAGTCAGTAACAGTCTATAGAAGACACAAAATGATTGATCTAGGTCTGATCAAGTCAAGTTTTCTCAATTTCCCATATTTATTTCCCTCATCCATTCAAGTACATCAAATGCACTGTTCGCCACATTGTCCATTATTGAGCCTTAAAAGGCAGTAGTCCTGAAGCACCCACCAATTAGTGACCAAGGCAACAAGAACTTTCAGGATTAAAACCAAAGGCCTGAGGGTCTGTGCCTCCCCTCCCCTCAACAGCCGTAATGGACCCTCAGATCTCCACAGAGTGGAGGCCTGCAGGGGGGAGGGGACTGACTGGTAGGCAGGGCTGTCAATCCCGTCCCCACCCCCCAAACTTTTCACCACATTGTTTTTTTTAATGTGCCCCTTCCACTGAAAACTGAACATGACAAATTCTTAAAGTGTCCGGCCAATCAGTCTATGAGCTCACATTCCAGGTGTGGCGATCATCCAATTAGGAATTCCCAATCCCCAGCCAGCTGGAATAAATGCATTAGTGCACGCACAGAGCAAAAACACCGAGCACATTCCCAGCCATACTGTTAACAGCTGCGACCAGTATCACTTTAGTTTATTCACTTCTATTAGGACTTTAACAAAACTGTATGTCAAGCTTGTATGGCTCTACACATAGAAGACTAACTCTCCCACCCCCTTCTCTCAGTGGACTGCCACCTTAAAAATGTGCGGGTCAGCATATAAAAACAGACCCCAGCCAAATTACTGCAGCTGCGTTGTACCTGTGTGGGTAAATGAGAGGCCAGTGCGCGAGGTACTTACTTGCCAATCACCTCGCACAACTCGTACACATCCTCGAACAGCACGTCGTCGTCCGCCATGGTCATTCAGGTAAACGAGGATGCTCTCCTCAAGATATCCCACCCACACCACGGGCTCCAAAGGGATCAATGACAACGTAATTTCTTGCTGAACGGGCTTACACCTGTGCCAGTCCACACACACACTTTGTATTCTTTAAACCCCACAAACACGCACACACGGGCACAATGTGATAAACGGGGGAAAACGAACGTGTGCCTAACTTAGCCGGCTAGCCACATTAGCTGGCGTCCAAGGCTGTCACTCCGCGGCCCCACCTTCTCCTGAGCTACTCTCCTGTAGAAGGGCTAGCCAGCGAGCTAGCTAAACAGTAGCCACTGAGCAGACCCTGGGGCGTGGAGATTTCCTCGCTCGTGTGCAGAAAAACATCCCTCTTTGCATGCCTCAGGTTTGTATCTTTACTGGTGCTTGTCGCCGGGGCACAGGAGTCCCCCCTCAGCAGCATCCGACGGATACCTCCCCTTATCCACCAAGATGCTCCCCTTCGCCGCAAGCTAACGAGACTCTCGGGGGAAAAAAAGAACGGTTTGCTAGCTGGGTTTAAATGTGAGCTTAGTCGTCGCTGAAATCACAGGTTGGCTCCCTCCGTTATTGCGCTGTGCACGCCCAGTGGTATCACAGACAGCTTATCCCAGCGAGGAAGGGGGGGGGAAAAAAACCGTAACGTGAGCGGGATACAATACGCTTCAGCTTCCCGAGCCCAAATGGAAGACCTTCACATTCATGTCCACGACTGCTCCTGCTGCTACACGCGCCGTCTGTGCTCGAGGGTGTTCAATTAATGTAGTCTTCCAGCACAGCCGAGCCGACGTCCGCCGCTGCTCCAGTTCTTTCGCTGGATCAGATGCAGGCTGGCTGGCTTTGACTGGTTGTTTCTCCGACTTCCAGAAATGCCCGGCTCCTCCCTCCCTGTCTATCGCCCGGGAAACTGTTCCGACCGGAGCCGAAATGGCCAGGGAAAGCGGGCCCCGGATTCCCGTCTTTTTCCTTGCGTCGCTCGAGCCAAGATGGCGTTTTGTGGGGTCCGATTTAGGCGCAGTTTCCTTAATCTCTTCTCCAACCGTTGCATTCAGTGTATCCCGCGCAGGCGTCGACCGTCCAAACCTCATCACCTTACGTCAGCCCCCCTCCCTTTTCCCCTTCTTCTTCTCTCCATCATTTCGAACAGTTTATTTCTCCATAAATCTCATCTGCCACTAAGGACTCACGCCCCACACCCTGGCTGCCAGCGACGGGATTAAAACCGTATACTTCACAATCGCTGTCTAAGCGTGGGTGACTGCTGTCCTCAGTGTTTCCCAAATTCCCATGGGTCTTTCGGGAGGTTTCTCAGCAAAACTGATGGACAGCATAGCGTTTGCATTATCTCATTAATCTGACAGTGACCGCTAGATTGTGCCACTGATGTGTACTCTAATTCTCCTCTGTGGAATTTAGATAACTAGCGAAAATAAAGGCTTTTTTCAGTTCAAATGGGCATCCTCAGCACTGTAGTTCAAGTATTAACGCGTAATTATCTACTTTCGCGTAAGCTTTTTGCAGGTGCGGGTTCCCCCGGTGCAGACACGCAGGTAAGGTCTCCTCAGGTGTGGAAAGACGGGCGGAGAAGCCCCCTAGAGGTGATGGTAAAAGGCCTGTCTCCCACTGCTCCATTTTGAATACCCTAAATAGACATCGTTCCAAGGAGAAAATGAGGGGGAAAGTGGAATAAATTAATAAATAATTGACAAAATCCAATTTCACTTTTATTGTAAAACAAATCAAAGATGCAAAAAAGGCATCAAATCCCGTTTATTAAAGACGTCCATCTTAATTCACCCTATTTGCACTGGATTTTATATGACGTAGAGAACTGCAAAAATCTTGAATCATTTGGAAAATGTATGCAGTCATTTACTACATGTGTAAGTATATGAGGCAAAGTTAGTACAATAGTAACGAGCTTGTCTATGACGCCTTTTTGCCATTTCCTTTGTTCTCCACTAGTCCAGTTTCCAAAAAAGCAAACAAAAAAACAGGGACACAGCTGAGATGTGGCAAGTTTTCAGCTAAGAGCCTTTTGGAAACCTCCAGATTGCAAAAACACTATTATTAAGAGGCATGTGCTATTTCTCATACATTCAACTGAAGAAATTGGAACAAACTGCTTATCAAACCAACAAACAAAAGACATTCCTGTGAAAATAGTCCGGTACAGGGACTAGACTGAAAATGAGTGCAATGGCAGACAAGGTCCAAAAGAAAAAGCCTGGAGAACTATTATTTAAGACCATTTTTAAAGTCTGGCTCCTTGGAAATGTAAAGAAATTTTATATTTAACTTTATCTTTAAAACATATATCTGAGAGAGATGTCTTTTTTTTTTTTTTTTTAATATATTGCAGAGCTATGTTTTCCAATTACAAATTACCTTTGCATGAAAGTGGTTACAACTGAGGGTTGAAAAGAAAAAAATAAAAGCGTTTGGGTGAGGTACTTCACTAAAGCAAAATAATGAACTCAGACGGCCAGCCCCCCTCTAGAGGGCGCTGTTCTCACAGGGCACCCTCTGCGGTTTCCATGCCGCTGCATCCTTTCTCCTCGAGCATCACCTGCCAGCTTCCCCCATTGGCTTAAGCCCACCAGCAGCTACCGATAATCCGATTGGCTGCTGATGTGGTCATCATACTGTCTGCTTCTGAACAACCCTCCATTTGATGCACACACACACACACACAGCTCGGGGAAAAAAGTGAGACTGGAAGGAAAGTATGCAATGAAAGGAGAGAGATGAATAGGAAAATGATAAAGGAAAGGGAAAACGGCACACATGACAAAAAGACAAGAGCTCTGTTTCCATAGTAACAAGGAAGGGGATATTTTTTTTTATGGTGGTTGCATGTGAAACTGGCAGTTCATGAAAAATGCACATACGCTTATACACTATACATCTGGTTGCACTGACATGCATGAATTCCCTGAAACCATCACTACATACGCAGAGAGACAGCCCTGCACTTAATAGCTTTGACAGAAAAATAACCTTCACCTTTAAATTTCATGTGTACCTGGCACACATTATTTTCAGTCCTGCTGGTTAAACCGTTTTGACTAGCTGTGCTTTTCAGAGAACCTTTTGTTTCTCTCCAGGCTGACATAGATTTATCATCAATAATTTAGACCAAATCAGCTGTATAACATTGTATTACAATCCTGCTCGGTCCTCATGGCATAGAGGTGTAATGTAGAGAATAACGTGCCAAAAAAGATACGAAGGAGGATGCTTCAGCGCAGAAAAAGTGGGACATCAGTCAGCTGAATTAGTGCAAGGGGAAACAGGGAAAACAAGGTTTGGACTGCTTAGACTGCTACATGCTTCCAGCTCCATATTCTTCCCTAGGGAGCAATAACCAGCAAAAGGAGAGGAGTCACTTCAACACAAAGTGCCTTAGAAGTGTTTCCTCCTATAACAGAAACTCAATGGGAAAAGTATAAGAATTCAGGTTTTTCAACTAAGTAAGCTGATATATTTAAAAATATTAATAACAGAATATTTTTCAACATTGCAAAATTACCAGTTTGGCAGAAATTGACATTATAAAGTCACAATATTTCTTCTGTCTTTTCACCTCCTGGTTTTATTTGATCATATTGTGATTCTGAGCTAAATTTCAATGTATTTCCAGATTGTTATCTAATAAATAATTAGATTAGGCCATAAACTGCAAATTCACTGAATCAATATGGCTGCTTCATGAAAACAATACAAAACAAAATGAAAAAAAATGTATATATATATAGTTTTTCCACTGCAGCAAAATTTTTTAATCTCAAAGAATATATTTTTTCATGTTTTATGTATGTATATATGTATGTATTATATGAATTTAAAATATGTTATGTCTAATATTTTTCTCATCAATATTCAAATAAAAAAAATTGGCTTTTTCCTCAAAGACTGTAAAAATAGCTTTTTTCCCCCTCAGAATATCAGTCACAGCAAGTATTTCGGTAATAAGCCATCAAAGGCTAAATGTAAAAATAAAAAATATACAATTAAAATAATAATAAAATATATAAATATATAAATTATATGTGTGTGTGTGTAAATTAAATAAAGTAAAAAAATTTAAACGTTTTAGATTTCGATAAATTGTGAAAGGGGGAAAAAAACTACAAAT
Source organism: Rhamphochromis sp. 'chilingali' (assembly GCF_963969265.1). NCBI lineage: Eukaryota > Metazoa > Chordata > Actinopteri > Cichliformes > Cichlidae > Rhamphochromis > Rhamphochromis sp. 'chilingali'. The sequence goes on along the minus strand of NC_137931.1, from coordinate 8,264,425 downwards.
CCCACTTCTTGTTTGGGTAGATGTGATTGGCTGAGTCTGACCGCGCAGGCTCCTGTGAAAGCGCGATGTTCAAATTTGTTTCCGGTTTTACTTTTAGCCTTTGTCGCTAAGCCAGAGACATGGAGCGACCTCAAAACAGGTAGAAATTTTACCTTTGTCGTTATTACACTATACAAATGTTATTTTCTACAAAGCATTTGCTTTTGCGGCAAGGAAAAATGGCAACAATGTGTCCAACGACGCATTTTGGTTAATTTAACGGCATTTTCCGTCGTTGTCCGTACAACGGAGACCCCACCACCATTCAACATTCAGCAATTAGGTGGTTTAATGTTGTTTTGCATTTAATGAAATGCACGGGCTTGATACAACGTTAAACTTGTCATTTTAGGATTTTTTCACCTCTACTTTTCAGTTCGGCTTCTCTCCTACACATCAAAGAACTGGAATAAATCAAATTTTTACGTTTTGCAGTCGTAGCTCCTTTTTTCATCCTTCAAAATGAAACAAGTGGCAGGGAGTGGGCACTGAAGCTTTTGTGTGTTTAGTTAAGCGCAGTCTGTGTAATGTTTAACTTTAAATGTCACTCCATGGTTTCTAAAAACATGAATGGATTGCCCAAACAGGATCGGGACGATAGTTTGCCTTTTTTTTAATGCTAGCATTAGCCCGCTGGCTCTGCCTCGGTCTTTTTTGACATGTTGCTGCTGTTTTAAAATAGGGGAGCATCTGACCTTTAAAATAAGTCCACATCCGTACAGTCTGTTGAGTATAAATACGTTGTTGACACAGTGGCTATAATGCGTCTATAGTATATTTAGAAATGGTGTTTGTGTATGAAATGAATGGTAATTTGTTTTATGAGTCCAATAAATTGGGTATTTAAGCACATGAGAAGTGCAGGTTTTGCAAAAGCCTTACTTGTGTTCCTAGTTCAAAGCACAAGTTTAACTGGAGATTGTTGCTTTATGTTTGATTTATTTTTTTAAATTCATGTATTGATTGACTAATTTTTCTTTTCAGTGTGGTGAGGACTCCCATCGAAAGCATTGTGGCTCAGAGGAGGAGCAAAAATAAAAGCTACAGACAGTCATACCGCAGCTGCCTAGGCGCTGCTTCAAGGCTCGGCCACACCCCAGGATGGACAGCGCGGAGGCTCAACACCAGCAGAAGAACAAAGTCACACAATATCACTGTGAGTCAATGCAAGTTTCTCTTCTAAATATATTAATTATCTGGAGAACAGAACATGGAATCGCCATCCTTTGCATTCTGCTCTTTCCCTGGTAAAGGAGAAGGTGAATCCAGAGGATCTGGCCTTACTGGTGAAGACAGAGTGGCAGCTATCGTACGTTACACCGCTCTACCAGTTCAGACACACCCAGCTCAGGAGCTACTCGAGGCAGCTTTCGGCATTTATTACTGCAGAGAAGCAGCAGGGTTTGGCAGTGGAGGTTGAGGGAGCGCAGACCAGCTTCAGAGTTTCCTTCTCTGTGGTGCAGGGGCTGGGAGAGACGGACGATGATGCTGAGACGGTCCTCGTACAGGTAAGCACAGGAGTTTGTAGAGGCAGGGAGAAGGTTTTCAGGCACAGTATGAGCTGGCTTTACTCTGTCTTCTTTCCCGTCACAGATCCATTCAAAGCCAGTGTTTGCAGGGAAGGATGAGGCGCAGAAGTTGGTGTGGAGCGGCTGGCTGACCTGCATCAATGGCAATCCTGAATATCTTCACTCGCTTCCGAAGGACTTCACCTGTCTGCCGCTCTTTGGCAGCCGTGGGGCTGAGAATCTCACCTCGTTGGTCAAATCCTGGTTTCAGCAGACCTTTGACTGCTGCTTTGGCCCTCTGGAAATCAACCAGACCTTCCTGCAGTGGCTAACGGCATTATGGACTAACTGCCACATAGAGTCCAGCATCCAGCATCTCAAAATGATTTGGACTCTTCCGGTTGAGCCACCGTTGCAGATCACCTACACAGTTAACCCTCAAGATGCGTGGGAGCTGTGGAACAGTGTGAGGACCCCTTCACTGGAGAGCAGGGAGGAGGAGGAGACGGCGAGAAGCATTGACATCGAGGAGGTGACGAGGTTCATGCAGGGCCTAATGAGCCACTTCTACAGGCATTTCAGATTGGACCTGTCAGCAGGACGCCTGAGTCAGGTCTCATCTGCACTGGGATCAGCCAAGTTCAGCGGCAGGGTCAAGGTACTGCCCTCAGAGCTTTATTTATTTTATTCTTTTAATGAAAGAAGAACCTGCTAATAATATTGGTTTACTTTTGTTTCAGATGTCCAACAGCAGATATGTCCTCACAACCCTATCACTGCTGACAGAGTGTGCCCTTCTCAAAATGCCCATCTGAGCACAAAATAATGACTTTGCAGCAAGAGGAAATGCAAATTCTGCAATATCAGTTTGCAAAACCTGTTATGGAATAACAAATATGGCTTTTATTCTTTTCTTTTTTTTTTTTTCTTTTATGAGCAAAAACAAACAGTGTAGCCTCTTTACATGAATTCACCACAGGCTAGTGGCTTCTGGCTTTTTTATATTAATTTTTTTCCCCCTTTTCATACTACAGATCTGGGACGTTACAGGAGCTCAGCACAGGGAGGATTGTGCTTGTAATTATGAAAAATTGAGGATAAAATCTGAATGTTTCTTGTCCGCTCACTCAGCTCTTCTTGTAAATACATTGTATGTTTATTCATGTTCATTCACCTCTTTGTATATTTTTGTCATTTATAGTTATAAATAAAAACCAAACAAGTGATATTAAAAAAAAGAGGAAGCAAATTGTCACAACGGAACTAAGCAGATGTTAGATTTCTGTGTGACTGAGAGCTTTGGCTTTTATTGTTAGTAAAGTAACTTTAGGTCAGGGGCTTTGATGTAGCCCCTGACCTAAAGGAGTCAAACTTTAGGTCAGGGGCTTTGATGTAGCCCCTGACCTAAAGGAGTCAACGCCATTGTCCTGCCCTTTAATCCAACTTAAATCTGCTTGGCTGCTCTTTATAACAAAGTTTAAACACCAGGTGGGTGGGGCTTCAGTGCTCACCCGTGATCGTTTTTTAGGAGTTTAAAGTGAAACAAATGTATGAAACTAAATGTAGGAGCAAACAGAGACCTCATTATTTTAAAATGACCATATTTTATCTAAGGACATCATTATTATCCATCTCTGCAGTGCACATATTACACATGCAGGTAAATTAGATATGGCAGAATCTGGCTCCTTTAGAAGGTTAATGAATTTCTTATCAATTATCTTATTTAGTTTAACACCATCAACAATTGCAGTGGGGTGGAGGTGTATTGCGAAGTAGGATTTTATGTAAGTTCTCATGTTTGAACAACTACAAGTGGCACATGGTGAGCAGGACCTTAATAACACCACTGAATAACGCTACAGTCTGCATGCTTGGTCTTAACTAGCTGCCATGTCTGATTTACTCTGCTAATGTTGCTTTATAAAATAATAAAGATTTATCTATATGTTGGCTGTTAATCACCAAGAATATTCAATCTCTAAATTATTTCGCTTTGATATGCCTCTTTCATTCACAGAACCACTGAGAGTACAAAGTGCTAAAATAAATATATTAATGGTAAATTCATAACATTGTTGCAGCATTCATTACCAGTTCTGATCATCTCTCTTACTGAAGTAGGAAGGTAACAATTTGATGCAAGGCTACAGCAGAGAGCCCGGGTGATAGTGAAAACCACCAACTTGATAAATGCAGTCAAATCTGAGGTTTAAGATTTTATCAATCCAGCTACTGCAAAGACAGAAAGCCAGACTGTTGAGATTGCTTAAAAACAACAAAGGCTAAATGAAAAGCATCCTTTTTTTAATGTTACTATCATTTAAAACAGCATAGGGCAACTTTACTTCAAAGGAGACATAAAACCAGGAAATAAGAGTTATCAAAATCATATTAAATACAAACACAAGCATACAAAATACCAGCTGGATGCAAAAACAAAAAACCAGCTAAAACATTACAGTATATTGCACCAGTAGAAAGGGCAAAAAAAACCAAAACACAATAAGCAACGTGTGATAACTGGACTCCCCTATAGCTGATTAACATGATGAAGCACAACACAGCAGCATCGCTGTTTGTTAATGCTACACACACCATCAAATGCATGACGACAATAGCGGGGGCGTAGGAGTCAAAATTGCAGCTCCATTATGCTATGTAACCACTGGACCAGTGTCTCTTTGGGCATATGGCTTGTGATGGTGGTAATTAGGGCACAGCAGATGCTCAAACCTTCATTTAAGGGCATTGTGGAGCTGGGAATTAGGGAACAAACTGTGGGGGTGGGGGGGTTAATACTTCACAAATTAAACTTACTAATGACGTGTTCTTTATCAGCATGGACTCCAGTTCAGAGTGGAAAATTACCTTTTTACTTTACCCCCCCAGTCAGTGTGACCAACATAACTGGGTTTGCCAGCATGCTTTGAAAGGCATGCGACCCCGACAAACTGTACAGCTATACTAATAATAATAAAAAAAAACCAACAACTAGGCACCAGACTGGGGGCTGGTGTTACCTTCCCACTCTGCCGCCTTCCATACTGTTTATATAATATTTACTTGTGTGTATGTGCTTGTGTGCGTTCCTGTTTACAGCTCTGAAAAAGGGGCTTGGCTATATATTTACAATGGCGCCCACATATGCCACAGAATCCACCTGGCAAATACTTGGGACAGTCTCATTTGCACGAGCAAACACAAAAGACACTCCAAGTTTTGTTTGTAGCAGCTTGATGCTTTCGGAAGCATTGTTCACAGTACAATCCGACGGCCCACGATCCTCTTACCAACCCACCACCTCACACACATCCTCTGAAATGAGCACTCGAATGATAATAGCAAGCTAGGATTGATTCAGAACAGGTGGTTTAGTGTTCAACATAATTCCCCATGATCACTTTTGATCAAAACACACATGGAGCAGAGAGGTAAGCGAAGGAAAGTGATGATTCACAGTAAATGGAGATTGTAGTGTGTGCGGCGGCCTTTAGGAGGCCAATCCCAAAAAGAAGCCGCCGACAAACCCGCTGGACAGGACGATGTTCCTCTTTATGAAATCTGTCGCCTGCAGAGGAGAGACGAGGGAAAAGTCAAATCAGAACTAACAAACAAAACAGACCCCAGCACCTCGAAACATCTGATTTGGTTTGCCTTGAGCCTGCAGTGTCACAGCTACTTGGTGTAGTAGCTCGACAAGTACACTAGAGGGCACTGCTGGCTTGGGAATGGACCCCAATACATGCCCCCCCCCAATATTGAAATAATACAAATTAAAGGAAGATTGCATTTAGCTTGAGCAGAAAAACAAGCAAGAAATAAAGAAAGAGCAAGCTTTGTTCCAGGTACCTTTACCTCCTCAATGAATGTGTTGATTTCTGGGGCTGCTTTGTTTGCCTTCTTCTTCAGATGCTTCTTTGCTTTGTTCACATCCTTCTCCACCTTCTTCCAGTCCACCTGCACGTAGCCACTGTGATTGGCAATCTGCAGAAACAGACAACAAAACAAAACTGATGAGCGTTACTTTGTCCTTCTTCATATTTGCCTCAGCTCTGCACTCTGAAGGACAGAATCCCTTTCTGGAAGCATGTGTCCACAGTAGGCCTCTGATATCATCTTAAAAAATTATTTTGTGTTCAGCCTGATAATCAAGTCATCTGGGTGTCTAACTTTACGGGTGTTTAATCTACTTGCAAAATGAAGAATGCTTTTAAGCGACAAAATAATGCTACTGACTGAGCTGAAGCACCCTGTAAGTGTCCAGATGGCCTGTGTCCATTTAGTGCCAGCTGACACACAATGCTCGCCTTTCTGTGGTGGAGAGGGGGGACCAGCTGAGTGTCATGTCGTACAGCTGGCGTCTTCACTTGTCAATGGAGTTATGTTAATCTTACAAAGCACGTACTTCTCTATGACTCTTGATGGAGAATTGCTAAATATTTAACGACTAAGCCTAAACAATCACAGCATTACGGTGCTCTTACCTGTAAAAGAAGGAACCCGCCACCAATAGCAGTAGCTGCTATCTTCCCAACTCTCTGGAAGACATAACCTGCACACCTGTAAGTGTTAAGAGAAAGGGTGGGTTACTTCCTTTAAAATATTTAAAGGGGAATCAATTATGTCAGTTTTCCCTGGGCCTGATTCATACTTGAAAACAGTCATTATGTGTCTTTTCCTCATAGTAGCCATCCCTCAATACTTTCTCCATTTAAAGGAATGCATTATCAGGGACTGCAACATCTAGTCCTTTTACTGAATCATTACTAAGGCTTTGCAGTTCATCTATTGCCTATTTAAGCTTTTCACCCTTCATTTAAATCGAGCTACTTTTGACTGGCTACCCCATGTAAACAAAAAGGCGGCCGGGGCTCCTGTTCTCACAGATGACCATTGTTATTATTATTCGGGATGTCTGCTGTCACCAGTGGGCTTAAACTAGTAGTTGGAGGCTGGAACTTTTGGCTCACAGGCACTGCTTATACAACGACCTCATTATCTCATTATGAATCTTTAACCGCAATTATTCTTCTGCCACAGCGGATCAACTCTCTCCATCTCACCCTATCCCAAGCATCCTCGTTTGTCACACTAACCTTCTGCATGTCCTCCTTCACTACATCCATGAATCTCATTGTTCATGATCCACATGATCTAACTTGACAACCCAGCTCTTGGGAGCACATTGGCTTGTGGCTCCCACCACTCTTCAGTGTGAAAAAAGGGATACTGGACTTCTTAAGGCTTGTTATAATGTTTCACCACTCATCAAGTTCGAAAAACAAACTGTGGAGAGTCCCGGGTGTTTATGGTGCGTTCCAGGAACCTGAATTCAAGATGGTGCATCCCAGCGTGGGGGGGGAAAACAAAACAGATACACGATTACACAACGGGGCAGCACAGATTAAAAGTTTTATTACTCTTCAGTTCGGTGCTTCCATCTTGGATTGTTAACTCGGGTTTGGTGCGGCTGCTCTGAGTTCAGGGGGCGTCCCAGGTGAAAATGCCAACTAGGAACTTGGAAATCCCAACTTCCGGCTTAATCTGGAACGCTCCATTAAACCCCAGTGGGGGGTTGTCCCCTTTGGAGGTGGACATTAAGGTCGTTGCCCCACTATCGATCACACGAGTTATCAATTGTGGATCAACGACATCCGACTCCAGCCAAAGTGTAAAAAAAAAGGCACAGGTCAGTACAATGAAGGGTGAAACCACTATGAGACCTCATGTGGGGTCAAATACCCAGCTCTTTCCACCATTTGCCTTCTTATTTCCAAGCTCTAGAAAACTATGGCAAAGACGATTAAGAATCTACACAGTACCTGCCACTCTAACAGCATAAGTACATATTGTTTGGAGGTAAAGGCATACAGAGTTTCCTTTAATGTATATGGTAAATGGTAAATGGACTAGTTCTTATATAGCGCTTTTCCACTCTTCTGAGCACTCAAAGCGCTTTACACAACTTGTGCATTCACCCATTCACACCCATTCACACAAGCACAACTGACATTCACACACATTCATAGTCCGATGAATGCATCGGAGAGCAATTTCGGGTTAGTATCTTGCCCAAGGATATTTGGCATGCAGACTAGGGGAAGCCGGGAATCGAACCACCAACCTTCCGATCAGTAGATGACCTGCTCTACCACCTGAGCTACAGCCACCCACCCACACTGAATCATTTTATTGGTTTAGCAATGGCAGCTCTACAAGTAAGCGGTGTGTTCTCACATTAATTATTTCTCTGCATATTAATGTCCCAAGTTCAAAATAGCCCAACATTTGCTACTGTGTTAAACACCAATTGGATCCACATATGTCCCAGTGAGAACACAGACCCTGAGTCCTTACCATCCAGTCACTCCTCCCATCATGAGCTGAGTGGCCACGGAGTACTTCTCAGCAATGGGGCCGGAATTGTTCCCAAACACTCTACTCCACCACTGGTGCCTCCGGGCATACTCAGTCAGGTCCACAACCTCATAAACCTCATCTTCGCTCTCTGGGTCGTCCTGGCCCGCTATGAAATTGGAGTGAAATACAAAGTTAAAGGGCTACAATGTGCATATGCTACACCTCGCTTACATTCGGGGTGTATTTTCTAACAGCTCAGGAACTGTTTGCACCCTGTGTGGTCCTATTAACAAAGCTTAATCTTCAAGTCCTCCTAACTGCAAAAGCACTCCAGCCTCCACAGGCTCCGAGGGTGCTTATTCTATGTAAATGAGTTTGGAAGCTAACATTAGCTGGCTAGCGTCAAATGGCTTCCAGCCTGGACGCGAAGGTTCTGCTACCGGAGACCAAAAAGCACGTATGAGCCACGATAAAGCCCTTGTACCTTTTCGATTATTGCTCATGGAGGAAAAAATAAACGAATTTAAATGCGAATTGTGATCGCACAACGGTAATTTCTAACAAACAAAACACCAACCTTCTCTCTCATCCGCCGTCGCCATTTTGGAGAAACTAGTTATGTCATCAGGATGTTGACAAAGATAAACCACGCCCACATTATGATGCCGCTGCCACGTCAGTTGAAATGCTTTCATTTTGCTTGATTGGGCTTCAAGCAGTTTAACAACTTTATTTGATAAAATGCAGCAACTCTGCAAGTCTGACTGTGAAGACGTCATAAAAATAAAGGTTGGGTGCATAAAGAGTCGCGTGGTTTGACAGGATTGGAAAAAGTTATGCTTCGCAGTCACTTTTTGAATAATCTATGAGCGAAAACTGACACCCATGTGTCAATATGTATTACTGAATATGCGATGATGTCTTAGCGTGTGAAAATTAGAGCATTTGTCGGGAAAATAGTGCTATGGTTCATGCACAAGAGAACCACGTAAAAAAATATGTATTTATTTTTTTAAAATATTTTATCAGGGAGGATTTTTTTTTTTTTTAAATTAGTGGTTTTGCAGAGCGAACACGAATATTTCAGATAAAAGAATAGTATAGCAGGGAAGTCATATGGTGGTATACACGCGCTCCCATTGGCTGGAGAGGGGCGGAGAGGGCGTGGCCAGAGCGGCGCGTGGGTTCGCTTGGGTGACACAATTATAACAACTTTATCTTCGCGGCCGAAACGCGTTTTATTTGTCAAATACTCACATCTTGGATATTGTACTCAGTTATTTGCATTCAAATAGCTGCACGATACCACTTTGTGATGAAAAATGTGACGTTTGAGGAGCTACCCGGAGAGCGCTTCTGTCCCCCCCGAAAGGATTTACTACATCGAATCGCATCTTTTCATCCCGGAGAAAAGTTTTTGATCGTTTCGCTCCCTTCAGTTTTCCTTCTTTGATTTGGCGGAGCGATCCGTTCGTCCCCGCGTCGCGATTTTCCATGCAATCGTGCGGTGTGTCTCTCGCCGCTGCTGCCTGCGCTGCTGCTCGGAGTCTCGGCTCGGCTTCTTCTAGTGGTGATGAGGGAAAGAAAATGGCGGCGGGAAAAGCGAGTGAAACAGAGGAGGACTTTCCGACACTGACAGCCGAGGAGAGGGATAGTTTGGCTGGGATCGACAGGTCGGAACAGTAAACCCATGCACTCACACGAACGCACACTTTGAAAATTGATTGTTTTATTTTGCCTTGCATGTCGATATTGTCCTCGAGCCGCTCTGCAAGTGATACTGAGCTGCCTGTGTTGTCTTCTGCTTGCAGCTCACTGTTTGGATTTCAGAAGCTTCATGAAGATGGCGCCAGAACGAAGGCCCTGTTGATGAAGGTAGTGAATCTAACTGGATGTATTTTGCAACCGAGCAGCACCCGGGTTTACGGGACTCTCTTGAATCTGTCATTAGTCGTGCATGGCGGTGAATTTGCTTTCAAGTGGCAAGCCAGTCTGAGTGGCCCTCTCGCTACGGAGACCAAGGCCAGCTAGCCGCAGCCCCTCTTAGCCAGGCAGCTAGCTCGCTAGTTAGCTACCCTCTTCCGATGAACAGCGACCCTGCACCTGCGGCTAACGCCGTCTCGCTGGCCCGCCCGTGTATCCGGCTAGCTACTGCTCCCTTCATTTGCCCGTAAAGTTAGCATATGTTAATGTTTTCCTTTTTCTTTTTTTTTTTCGGAAACCGCCCTTCCCCTTTAGCTGAATAGCTATCCCATACAGCCCCGTGTACTTGTACCACTACCAAGACAACGTCGTCACGGATTTGTGTAACACATACTGGAAACGGTGCTGCACTATAATGAGTAAAGTTTTGTCACATTGAAATTGTGTAATTGTAGCTGCTAAGATATCCCTCCCACCCAACCTCAAACACATTGGTACTCGTATGTCGCGAAAACATCGGTGGGAGTAACGGAAAGGCTGTAGCTTTCTTCGGGGTGCACCACTGACGTTATTTGGTAAGGTTAGCTGGTGCCCGTAGCAATTGCATTTCGTCTCGTCTTTGGCACAGTCTGGAGTGTTTTATGGCATTACGTTGGCCCATTTAAAACACTTTCGGGGGGCCTGCTGCGCTCATTTGTGTGTGTTTGGTGTCCGCGTGAACGAGTTGACAAACGTTACAAGTAACGTTAATGGCTGGCTTGCCTGTCCAAGATGGCGGGACATGGCGGAGTGACACTGGTAGCTATATAACCTATTTGCCGTGAATATTTTTCGGACCCGTTCGTGTGCTCGCTAAAGCGTGGCTCGGGTTTTCTCACGGGTCTCGGCCCTCCGTAAAAACGTGTCCCTCTCGCTGACCTAGGTGGTGTCACGGTCCTTTGTTTACAGTTTCCATTGGCCCTGGCTTGGACTCTGCATGTGCTCTCGAAGCTGCGTGTTGAACAGGCACAGTCTACCTGTGTGCCTAACATGTCGCTTGGCTAACAAAGAGCAAAGCCCTCTCTTCTGAATGCATCGCAGAACTGTGGAAGATGGGGAGAAAGACAGTGCTGCTGACAGCTCGTGATATATTTTTTTGTTGTTTTTTTTTGTTTTTTTTAGGGGTGGGTGGGGGATCCGTGAATCTTGTTCACTAGGTGGTGTGGGATGCCTGGGAAGTGTTCCTTTCGCGTTAGCAGCAGAACGCAAGAGAAGTCTGCCCTGCTTCCAAGCTGAAGGCAATTAATGCACAATGCTTGAACTCTCTTTCTTTGTAGTGCTGACAGACTGCCCTGTATCCATAGGCAGCTTCCCAGTCCAGCTAACTTAAAGTGTTAGCTGTGTCTTTGTTGCTGTCTACAACCAACAGACATGATTCAGAAACATTTTATATAAGCTAGAAGGGACCCTTAATGCAGGGTCCTTTCTAGCATACTGTTAGTTTCCAGTACTTGTGGATCTGTTAACCTTTCCCATGTGGATTTAAGGTTTGACAGCACTGCATTTGATTTAAGCCGGTTTATAGCTGTAATGCACAGCAAATTTTTACCAGATTGAGAGTTTCATGTGGGATACCGTTGTTGTCCATGCAGAAAATATGTACAAGTTTTGGGGTTACCTTATAGTTCTCTCAACTCCCCTCAAAAATAATCATCAAACAAACACATATGTGGTGGGCTCACGAGCCACTCACTTTAGCAATGTTCACTCATTTTGTTGCTTTCTGCGTTGAATACATGCGAATGATTTGGTGGGTTTCACATCTCCATTCCCACTTGCAGCTTATTAGTTCAGAACAGTAGCCCTGTCTGGCACTTTGTACTGGTCGTGTCGCTCGCGCTGTTGGTAGGTCTACTTGTGGATGGGAGTGGGTTTAACGTTGCTTGACAGAACTAGGTCATTGTATCACAACCCGTTATCGGACAGCAATGACGTAAATTTAGACTAACTAGGTGGAAGAGAAACTTTCAGCTTTGGTGTGTGCTTTTTTTTTTCTGTGTCTTAAGTGCGACGGTTGGCAAGATGCTTACAGCAAGGAGGGTCTTCGAGTGGGGTGTGGCTGATGGCTTTTTGGGTGGAGTTCATGTGCTCTCCTCAGTCCACACACACTCACGTGAAAGCTAGATATTTGGACGCTTCTTCTGTTGCGTCTGAGGCGCTGGCTGTGCTGCGGCTCTGAAATGGTTAAGGTCATTTACAGAGGACAGCTCTTTCCCACAGGGATTAACTTAAATAATGCTAGTTGCAGACATTTAACATGCTGTTTGACTGTTACATACTGGTTGAGTCATTAGCATGGACGCAGGATAGAAAGCAGCCACCATTCATGCTACACTTGGAAGCTGAATCCCACACTTCTGCCACTAAGTCTTTGTAGGACATTTGTTTAGATAACTGTAGACCTGAACTGAGATATTGGCCATGGAAGCTCATTGTTGCCTCGCATTAAGGTTGCTCTAGCGTCAAATCACTCAGTACCCACAGCTACTAAAAAGACCATGCGTTATCAGTCAGTAATTCCAGTCCCATCTTTCACAGCCATGTAATCAGTGATTGTCTCTATTAGAGCTTTTTGTATTTCCACTGAGTGAGTAAAAATGTGTCCACAAACTACTTGGTCTTATGATGAATAATGCCAAAAGTGGGTCTGTTATGCTCATTCCAGTTCCATATGTTTGTTCTTGGGCTGTAAGAGGTAGCTTTGCCTATATCGCAGGTCATGATCGTCCTTATTTATCTTATCTTGAGAATTGTTTAGTCTGAAACAAGTAATAGTACCTCCAACCTAACCCTCCCTTTAAGGGAACTTTCTTCTGACTGGCTTGCAGAATGTTAGAACAACAGGTTTGGCTATGATAGCCATATTAAGGAATATCCCCCGTTCTGACACATCGGCAGCAGCAAGACTGTGACAAAAATCTTTAAAATTGAGCATGTAGAACGGTCCGAAGCCTGAGCTCTAGGATCACTTTCATAAAGGCTGGTGATATTATTTAAAACAGAATATAAATGACAGAAATATTGTATTGCTGTATTGTAAAAACCATTCAAGAATTTTTCTTCCCGCCCTCCCTCCAGTAAATTAAATGTACTGCAAGTACAGGTACTTCACAAGAATGTCCGAATGCTATAAAAATGTTAATAATATTAACATATTAATACTGTTTTGAGCAACTGCAGGTCAGTTCAGTTGTTGGCAAGGTTGTGTGCAATGATGTCATACGCCCCTGCATGAATGAGGTACTCTAAATACCATGGTATTAAGAGTATGCCAATATCTTGACAATAGAGAAGTGGCCAACTTGTGGCTATCTGTGCAGGGCGGAGCCACACTCCATAGTCCTTAACATGTTCAGGTTCTTCCATAGTACTGCTTTGGTAGGTTATCTGGGTATTTGACCATAGGGCTGTTCGATATAACGATATATATTGTTTGACGATATAAAAACGTCTATCATTTCATTTTACACTATCGTTTGTTTCGTGGTGTCGCAAAATAAACTGTTTACGGCAATATTTTTTCATCGTTTTGATGGTCACTGTAGTGGCTATATTAATTTTTTAAGTTCTCTCTTTCTCTTATATTTTATATAACAACAATACGGACGGACAAGCGCCTGTTTTTATGCGTTGTTGTTAGCAACAATGACGGTAACAGCATCGCGTGTCCGCTTGTTTATGTTCCACATAAACCTTTCACAATAAAGCTCAATATCCTGTTGAGACTTTTCAAAATAAACTGAATCACATGAAAGAACAGATTATTTACGGATGAGAATTAAAAAAGAGCCGCCAGGTGCTAAAAAATAAACCTTAGACTCAAACGTTAGAACAGGCTTTTCCCCGCAGCACCATGTGTAATAAATACTCACAAAGAAAACGGCGGCCTTTACAACTTATGTCTAAAAATGTATAGTTTCATGCATCGGTTAAAACACTCGACTCCAGCTACATGACGCGCAGCTGGAAACACTTCCCGCAAGACGAGCTGCCCGAGATTCACAGAATTTACAGAAAATGTTACATTTTTGTGATTTATATCATTATTGGGACGATAGAATTCTTATATCGGGATATGAGATTTTGATCATATCGCACAGCCCTATTTGACCAAGTTCTCACATTATATTAAGTCGTGCACTAGCTGAAAATAGAAGTTTGTTTTGGATATTTTTGTATGTGATGGCTTGGCGCTTATTTCAAGCTGATGGCACATTTAGTGCAGATTAAAATACAGCTGTGTTTATTCAATTCAATTCAATTTTTATTTATATAGCGCCAAATCACAACATAAGTCGCCTCAAGGCGCTTCATAGATACAGAGAAAAACCCAACAATCATATGACCCCCTATGAGCAAGCACTTTGGCAACAGTGGGAAGGAAAAACTCCCTTTTAACAGGAAGAAACCTCCGGCAGAACCAGGCTCAGGGAGGGGCGGCCATCTGCTGCGACCGGTTGGGGTGAGAGAAGGAAGACAGGATAAAAGACATGCTGTGGAAGTGAGACAGAGGTTAATAACAGATAAATAACAGATTTATCTGTGCACATGTTTTATGGAATCAAGCTGCATTAGTCTGAGCTGACGGAGGTGTTCAGTTAAAGACCATGTCTGTGTTGTGAGTTCAACTACATATGTAGGTTAAATAATCAATGTATTTATTTTTTTTAACCATCAGGTAGTACACAGCTTCTATATGGGTAACACTATGCATGTGCACAGGGCTCATTCACAAGTACTACTGCAGACAGTTGAGTATGCTCTACTTCGTTTTAGGCGCTAAAGGGGGAATGAAAAGTTGTTAATTTTGCAACAGTGCTGCTGTTTTTGACCAGGCAATCATAGTTGTTCCAGATATGGGTGGTTTTAACCTGGCTGCTCTAGCACAAATGTTTGTACCACTCATATAAAACCAATAATAAATTAAAATGTAACTAAATCGGAAAATGTTTTTATTTATGTGCATGCTGCTTTTGTTCTTTTTGTTGGGCTGCTGGTTTAGCTTACTGAGTTTTGCAGGTGACCCATGTGCCATAAGGCCCAAGTTCAAATCCGCCCTCAGGCCGTTTACTGTGCGTCTTGCCTACTATCCTGTTAAAGAAAGTCTGTAAGCCCAAATAGTATAGTTAAAAAAAAAAAGAAGAAGAAAAAGACTTTGACCATGTTTTTTTTGAGGGGGGGGGTGATTGTGGTCAAATGTTCAAACAGCAAGTTGCTACACGTTTGATTTAGCAGATCTGTTTATTTGTATTATTAAATATAATAATAAAATAAATATTTTAAACACCAGATGCTGTTTTTGACACAATCCTTAAGGATTTGTGTCTCCTCCTGGGATTGAAAAGAGGATCTTCTGCTTGTTGGGCAAATGTGTAAACCACCATACTATGTCTGATGTCTGCTTTCCAAAATGCGTTCACACGGAGTCATGTGAAATCACAGGTTATGGTATTTTATTTATTTATTTTTTTTAAGAGGACAGTATGTGAATACAATGTGGGGAAGTATTAACAGAAGTTTAAAAAAATAAATAAATGCAAGTGCAAAATTATGTCAGATTGTGACTGTGATTTTTGTTCATTTTTAATTAACTGCCTAGCTCTTATAGATACACTGTACTAAACTCTTGAGCCACCCCTCATTTGTTTTTATTTAGCTTTGATTGAGCCAGGCTAAAATGTTTGCAGTGGTTAATGTGATATATAAACGCTATATTAGCTGTAAAGCTAACACATTGTACCTAACATTATTCCTCATGGTCAGGCTGCTCCACAACCATTCTAACATTCTGTCAACGAAATATAATGTTGACATTAGAAATAAATGGCTATCATCATGTCTGTGACTTATACCCACTTTTTTAATAGAGACGTTTATTTACATGGGATGATCAAACAATAGTACAGGTGCTGGTGCCCACTACTGAATTTTTTAAATTTGTCTGCAGTGTAAATGGTAAATGGCCTGTATTTGTATAGCGCTTTTACTAGTCCCGCCTAGGGACCCCAAAGCGCTTTACACACCCAGTCATCCACCCATTCACACACTGGTGGAGGCAGCTACAGTTGTAGCCACAGCTGCCCTGGGGCAGACTGACAGAAGCAAGGCTGCCATATCGCGCCATCGGCCTTTCTGGCCAACACCAGTAGGCAGTAGGTAGGTGAAGTGTCTTGCCCAAGGACACAACGACCGAGACTGTCTGAGCCAGGGCTCGAACCGGCAACCTTCCGATTACTAGGCGAACTCCCAACTCCCAACTTGGGCCTCGGCTGTAGTCTTGAATCTCTGTAGATTGAATAATTACACCAAATATTATTGTTCTTACTGTTTAATATTATTGTAGCAGTAGTGTTCCCTCATTTATCGCGGGAGTTGCGTTCTAAAAATAACCCACGATAGGTGCACTTCAGAGTCACAATGCTTGATTTGTGTAAATTTGACAAGCTGAAACTAGAGCAGGGAGATATGACCAAAAACATTTATCACGATATACATTTGAAAATTTGCAATAACGATATGACTGAATATATAATTGACATTAGACAAAATACAACTCCACAACTTTATTAGTGCAAAAAACACAACAGTGTATTTTCAGTTAAACAAGCAGCTGTTTTTTTTTAATGTGCATTAAAGTTATATAAAAAATTAACAGTGAAAATGCAAATTCCTTGCTGACAGTTTAACCAAAAGGCATTTCCAGTGGAAATTGGCCGACATATCCTCAGCATAACCATGTATAATATCCACAAAACCTAAAAAGAGGTTATGCACACACAATACGTTAATATTATGTTGAAGCACAGTACTTATCACTCCGCGAGGCGCCTGCCTACGATAGCTGTAATGCTCCGACAATCCATCAAGCGGCGCGAGTTGGTAGCTTAGCAAAATCGTACTAAAACATTTGACAGATTTTCGAGCGCCGTGTACATAAAATCGTTTCGAGGTCAGTAAACAACCAGAATTCATACATAAGGCACACGGGATTATAAGGGACACTGTCGATTTTCAGAAAAATCAAAGGATTGATTTTAAGTGTGCCATATTTTCCAAACAACACAATAATAACGACGGCCCGCTAGCATGCTCTACCAGAAATAGTGCTTTGTTGTGTATCTGACGGACGAAAGCTAAACCAGTTCCACACCACTGAAGTTGCAGCATTTTTGTAAACCAATTCTGGTTCATCTGCTTCATTCAACGATCCGCTTTCGCCCTTCTCATTCTCTGTCGCCGCCATGCTTTTTCTGCCATGTGTGTATGAAAACAAAGGCACTGCGCATGCGCGTTTTACCCATATTCTATCGCGATATTTCATTTTCTTATCGTTACCCAACATTATACCGGTATTACTGTGAACGGTATGATATGGCCCAGCCCTAGGTGAAACCATTCTGTACTGTACAGGAGACACGGCACGGAGGAGACTGACAATGGTCTACAGCCAATCAGGACGCAGAACACAATGCACTGTAAAAAAAACAAAAACAAAAAACCAACCAAACCAAAACAAACAGCATGCAAAATTGCACAAAAAATCTGCAAAAACAGCGAGGCTGCAAAAGGTGAACCATGTTATAGCGAGGGACCACTGTAACCATAAAAAGGTAAGGTTGTGGAATATGAAGGGACTAGACTATCCATTGACCAGGTAATGCTTTTAAATAGAGGTCTTGTTTTTTTTGTAGCGTTAATGTTGTAACAGTTAGCGAGTGTTTTCAGACTGTTTTCAAAAGTGCTCAAATAGCCCAGTTTAACCTGCAATGGCTCCTGCAACATGTTCTGCTGCCATGGCGGGGATAAATTCATGATGAAAAGCAGAAAATCGGCTGTCACAGATGATAACTTCAAAAAGTCTGAAGATGCTAATGCATTCCCTCCTTGCAGCGCCTTAGCCCTCCAGAAACCTAGGGTAGACTAGGGCTGCTCGATTATGGCAAAAATGATAATCACGATTATTTTCACTGAAATTGAGATCACGATTATTTGACGATATTTATTTAACCCTTTAAGACCTACTATAGAACCAAGTCCACCAGAGCTTATATTATTTTTTTTACATGCTGTAGTGCCATTTGTGGGAGCATTTCAAGTTGCTATACATCAATACAACTGTTATAGCCCATATTTTAATAATATGTATGCATTAAGTGCATAGTAATTACATAAATTGCAAAAAAGTGCAATAAACTACAAAAAAAAATTGAAAATCGCTTTTGTTTTGTTTACATATATTTCTACTTGGAGAAATTTAAGAGGCTTATCCCTCAAAACTTTAAATACCACAAAGTTGCAAAAAATAGTTTCCCACCACAGGAAATTTATTTTGAGTGTCTTCATAGTTTTATTTTGGAGATACAGCAATTTTTATATACTGCAGGAAAAACAAAAAACAATCCTATGATGCAAATTTGCAAAGAAAACAGCATGTGCATCATTTCACTGTGGGAAGTGTTACGACCAGCTGATAGGAACGGCAAAGCGTGTTTCTGGAATATTATGTTTTTGTTCCTGCAAGCGCTTTTTATGCAATTTTTGCAAAGCTATATGTGGAAGGAAACCATGACCGAGGACAAGCTGATGGCATCAGATGTAAGTACAACTCCTCCGGTTTCATATGCAAAACAAATTATTGCGCTAGCTTACACGGTTCAGGTTCTACAGGGATTTAAAAATAGTTACGCAAAACGGAGCGTGCTGCTCTGACCGGCTTTAAAGGGTTAACAATGACTTTAAAAAAATAATATAAAATAGTGTGCAACACCACTGAAGTTTGTTTTTTTTTTAAACTCTCTTTTCAACCAACGGCAGTCACTCTCCAAATAACTTCTGCTTAGCTTTCCGAGCTTCCCTCGGGTCCTCTTAATCAGCGGTCTCCAACCTTTTTTGCGCCACGGACCAGTTTATGCCCGACAATATTTTCACGGACCGGCCTTTAAGGTGTCGCGGATAAATTAGGGAGGGGCTAATAATCGGCTCAGTCATTTTTAATGATCGTTGAAAGCCCAGATCGTAATCGTGATTAAAATTCGATTAATTGAGCAGCCCTGGGGTAGACCCTAAATATTCATTCAAAATAAATGAATGAAAGGAAAAAAAAAATCCAGGACATTCAAAACCACCATAATTCAGCATAATATTCTTATTACCGTCATAGCTCACAGGACCATATCACTTTTTTTCTCCATCTCTGTTGAAATAACCATGGCCAGTCATTTCTGAAGAACTGAACTCTGAAATGTGCATTGATCTCTGTGATGAGTGGTTATAAATGTCGTCAGAGATTCTCTGAGATTGACATGTTTTTTCTGTTGTTTTGTTTTTCCTCACATATCACCCTAGAGCTCAAGGATCAAGTTCATCGGGTGTCCACTGTTAAAAACAATTTTAAACCATGTTTACTCACTTATTTATGATCAAAATGCAGATGTGACTCTAGCTGCTGTGTAGAAAAACGATCCGATGTATGACGGCAGCTGAACCCTCCTGCCATTCATGCTCCAACAGTCAGCCTTTTTTGAAAGTCTTGCCTTCAGTGATCCCAAATCAGATGATCGTGTTACAAAGTATGATTAGGTTTTACTTCCTTAACTTTGGCCTGCAATAAACGTGCATCGCAGCACTTGCATTTTCTGTTTCTCTACTTATTCACTTGAGATTTTCCTCTACTTTTTCACCCACACATTTATACATTTAAATTTTGTCCCACAGCAACAACACAAATGTTGACCGTACATTTCTGGTACAGAAGTCCAATTGAGATGAGCAATGTTTTTTTTTTTTTTTTTTTGCTTCTATCGTTTTATTTTTGAGTTTTTTTGTAGCAGTTTGGTATCAATTGTAAAATGGAAGAAAATGAATATCCACGTTTCAATCTATTGTGCAAATATTTGATATTCAGTATTTCCGTCCATTATCTTCATCTTATCCAATTGAGGGTTGTGGGGAGGCTGTTATAGGGCAAAAGGCAGAAAACACCCTAGACAAGATTGCTAATCTGTTGCAAGGCCAACACATAGAGATGGTAACCACTGGCATTTACAGGCAATTTTAGAATGACTAATTTGTCTAGCTCCACGCATGTTGTTAAGACTGTAGGAGTGAGCCACAGTAGCTGGACAGAACACATAGACTACAAAAAGATCCCAGGTTGGATTTGAGGTTGCTGGAAGGTAACAGTGCTAACCACCACACCGTGAGACTTCTGCCACTCCTCTTTAAGCAAACATGAATAGAAATACAGTAAATAAGTTTGTACAATTCTAACAAACTTGAAAGTCAATATTTGGTGTGACCACTTTTATTCTTCAACACAGTCTGAACTCTCTTAGGCAGTTTTTCTTGTAGTTCTTTAAGCAGTCTTTAGGAACAGTTCTCCAAGCTCCTTGAAGGACATTCAAAGGTCGTCTTTGGATGTTGCGGTTCAGACTCTGGGGAGGCCAGTCCATGATTGATAGTGTTCACTGTGTGCTTTTCTGTCCTGGTATGCTTTTAATGCATTGGCAGCGTGTTTCGGATCAAGTCATGCTGAAAAATGTCAAATTTGGGTTCATCGCTCCATGAGACCCGTTGCCACTGATATTCAGTCCAGTTGTTGTGTAATTTGGCGTACTTTCTTTTTCTCCCTGTTTCCCTTCCTTCCACTGAGACCACTTGTGATTAGGATTGAGTGAACAGTAGATGATCTACTAAAGGGCTAGATGCAACTCTCAGGTCTTGTGTCAGGTCTTTCCTGGATGTTTTTCCTGTTTCTTAAGGACATGACTTTCAGATACTGTTAATCTGCTGTAAATAGATTTTTAGGCCTGTCACTTCTTCTTTTGGCTGTCACTTGTCTGGTTTTCTCAACGTTTTTAAGGACACACTGAAGATCATGATAAGATATGTGAAGTATTTGTTTTATAGCTCAAAACAAACAAAAAAACTCAGCTTTATGTTTGTCAAACTGTTATCTTTGGCATTTTTCTTAGAGTCAAAGGAAGCTGAACAAGTGATGTTTTTGGAACAATTTGCTAGAAACAAAGTGCATAAAGATGAAATGTAATATTGGTTCTTTACAAAGTTATGTGTAGACAAAACACTGGCTAATCTCTTGAGTTAGGCATCTGAAAAATGAATGAAAAACTCAATGGAAAAATTTTGATAGAGCTTCAGAAAGCTTGGAGAATTATTACCCAAACCCAAGACTTAGTTGGTCTTGTTCTTGAGCAAGATCAAGCCAACTGACCAGCCAGGAACTGCAATCGGCAGATTTCCAGCATTCTTGGCCCTGACTGATGACCAGCTCATCATTCTCCCATAGGTGCTTCTAGTTAATTGGAAGTTTTTCCTCCCTGGTCTGGAAAGCACGATAGCGTTGTTCGCATAATGCCTTTTGCGAATCACTTACCACCAGACTCTTAATGTTTTTCTTGTCAATAAGTTGTGGCGATGCAATTGGAACAGCTGCACTAGTGTCCATCTTCCATTTTTATTTTTTTCCTCTGCTTGTGGGCATCTTTCTTCAGTATATAAGGGTAGACTCGCACTTGTATGTGTATGCTTCTGGAAGACTTGTAGCTTCAGTATGTGCACTCCCCGGACTGCTTACAGTACTGACAAGAACAAGTCCTGATGCATTTTCAGAATTTTGGTTTTCAAAGGAATTGCTAATATGAGTTCTGATGACATCTCCTCATTTTGAAGAAAAGACAGCAAGTAATTTATCTGCAAGGCTGAGATTTAGAAAACCTCATGCTTACATTTAAACTACAAAAATAAGAAGTCTTCAGACGTAGCCAAACGTGCTCAAGTATTATTGCTGTAAATCTGTCCTCGGCTGTTGTCACTCTTCACATTTTGCTCTGTTTTTCTTTCCCTAATGGTGTTTGCTGCTGCATTTTCTCCTTCGGTCTTTCATCACAATGATAACTGTGTAAAATAAAAGCTTTTGATTACATAACTGCTTCTTGGAAATGGCAGCGCTACCCAACAAAGGCAAACAGAGGTCCTTTTTCAGTGTGTTTGGTAGTTATTTCTCCATTTAATAGCTGTGGTTGAACTGGCCTGTCCACAAAGACGAGAGATAAAACATTCCCTCCTTCTGCATGTGCTTGGAAGTGCAATCTTACTTTCTCTTACTTGAGCAGCTGGCTCTCCTCAGCTCGGAGTGGCAGAACGGCTGCCACGCTCGGTGTCGAGCACCAGCTGGGCCATCTTTGATGCGATCTCAGTGTGGCACCAAAGAAACGATGTGCAAGGCGAGGTCACAGGTTGTGTTTGTTTGCCCTGGTGCAGCAGGGGAAATGGACAACATGTGCTTGATTTTTTTTCATGGCTCGGACTTCCTTCATGGTCACAGTTAAACGGATGGATAACTGGAGAGCAATAACAGCGAATAGCCCGTTTCTGACACAATATCAGTGCATAAATTGTTATAATTACCTCCATGGGTACAGCGTGGGCAGATAGGTGGAGAATTTTTAAAATTTATTTATTTAATTTCACAGAAGTGGCTGATAAATCTTTTATTTTGTGAAACTTTTGCGGTCAGTCAACTCCAAACACAGTGTTGAATCATTTGCTGCTGGAGCTGCTTTACTAATTTGCTTTCAGTTTTCCAGTAGTGTATTAATAATAGGGCTGTGCGATATGACCAAAATCTCATATCCCGATATAAGACATCTATCGTCCCGATAACAGTATATATATATCACAAAATTTTAACATTTTCTGTAAATTCTGTGACTCTCGGGCAGCTTGACTTGCGTGAATTGTTTCAAGCTGGGCGTCGTGTACCTGGAGTCAAGTGTTTTAACAGATGCATAAAATAAAACATGAATGTTTGTTATCATCTTATCTTTCTAATCTTATCTAATCTAATTCTTTTCATGTCAGTTGATGTCTATGATGATATAAATCGAGTCATTATTTATGCCAGTTTTTAAGGTCCCTGTTTTCTCCTGAGATGCAAAGTTGTAATTTAATTTTTGGTTAAAATATTTGATTTAATTTTTAATTCTGACCAGTCAGAAGCTTCAGGTGTTATAGAAGAACACAAACTAAATGAAAAACTGAATTCTTTGGTCAGTTCCAAATAAATAATGTAGATAAAACTAGAAGTTAGAATTACTAGACACCCTGCGATATGATGAAGTTGTCATTTTTACATTTTGCGATATGATGACTACTCTTGGTTGCTGGGGATCAGTCCGCCAGGGCCTTCTGTTCCTGGTCACCGCCCGGAACACATTGCACCCGACCCCTACGGCGCCTCCTGTGGGTAGTGGGCCTGCAGGAGGATGTGCCCATGTCCCTTTTTCAGGCTGTGCCCGGCCGCCCTCGGGCACCCTTCCCAGGCCTGGCTCCAGGGCAGGCCCCTGGTAACCCTGTCCCAGGCAGGGTGAACTGTTCCCTGGATCTTTCACTCATAGGGGTCTGAACCTGAGTCTGAACTCCTCACCCTCAGAGATGGGGTGAGGAGTTCAGCCATCCGAGAGCGGCTCAGAGTAGAGCCGCTGCTCCTTCACATCGAAAGGAGCAGTTGTGTTTTTGGGTTGTTGTTTTTTTTTTTTTTTTTTTATGTAGATGTAAGGAGGCTTCTGTTTTTACTCGTGTGATCGAGCCGTTAGCTTGCTCTAAATTACGAGGTACAGTTGACAAGCTAAGTGTGTCCAGTGTTGGATGATTTGTTTGTTTTTTGGGTTGAACTGATTTAATGCAAGTTTGGTCAGCTGACTTAGGTGCATGAGATTAGCTCTCTTGTTAGCTCTCTTGTTAGCTCTCTCTCTAGCTCTCTCTCTCTTGTTCATAGCATTCCCAAAGTGTTTTCATTTATTTAATAAAATATCAGTATTTGGTGTCCAGGACTGCAAAGTCTTGTTTGATGTGTACAGTAATACTGTTGCTCGGGTTGTCATTAGCATTGTCCATTGTTATTTGGTCTTTTTCTCACTCACACTCCTAACATTCTGGTGTGTACGGCATCAGCAACCCAAACATTAGCTGCCAGCCTATCCTGACGTGGCTTTATTCTATTCCAAAAGCATGATTGGCTCGGCTCGGTTCAGCGCTGTTCTTATTGCCATTGGCCTTTCCAGATGTCTGCCAAAACAAGGATGGACTTAGTTCTATTGACTTTATATTGACCATGCCTGATTGTTATCATTTTATCTGGTTTCCAGCCCTAATGTACATATGCAGTAAATGTAAGGGCTAAAGACCTCCGGCAGATGCGGAGCTCAGAGTCGGCGGCCTCTGTACTCCCACAGGCCGGAGAGATCTCTACGAGATATACTGCAAAAGCTTTCTTCTGCAGCAAGCTGAAATCCTAACATGATATTTATCTGCAGAAGAGATTTTGGAAGCTGACGTCAGCCATGCTGTGACTTTGTAAAGTTCTTACACCACGCTTCTTTTCTTTGCGGATGTGGATGTTTGCATGCGACACACAGAATTGAGCCGGTGTTATTTTTGTGTTCCCTCCAGGCTGTTCGGTGCTACGATTCACTCATCCTTAAGGCAGAGGGCAAAGTGGACCCTGAGTTATTCTGCCAGCTGGGCCACTTCAACCTCCTCTTGGAGGATTATCCGAAAGGTGAGTCATCTCTTCACCTGCACTCAAGTGGGTTATACGCTCTTTGTTTTTTTTCCTGCCACTGTTTTGGTCGAATAAATGATTTCTATTTCAGCTGTCATGCCTTTTGAGTACGTTTCACATTTTTAAGCACAGTAGTTATTGTTCCTCTAAGAACAAACCTCTACAGCTTGCTGCTTGGTCATTTCCTCTCGTAAATCTTTGTTTGCATCTCCTTACAGCATTATCAGCATACCAGAGGTACTACAGTTTACAGTCAGACTACTGGAAGGTAAGACACGCAGGCCTACACGTTCACTTTCCCTTATTGTTTGTGATAGTCTCACCTTCTTTCACTCTCACTCTAACACACACACACACACACATTTCCCACACATATACCGGAAGCACGTTTGGTCTCAGCTGGGTTAGATGTTGGCGTAAGATGCGGTTTCAGGTTTCATGTCAGTCATTTTCACTGTTTCCTGCAAAGTTGACACTTGGCGGTGAGCCTAAATTCTAGTTTTGTTTTTTGTTTTTGTTCTTTTTTATCAAATTCTATCAGGTGCTGCAGTGTTATATAATCAGTTAGCCACCAGTTTCTTTTTTCACCCCACTGACGTCTGATTTATTCTGTCCATTTTAGTAGCACATTAGCAAATCTTCACATAAGTTTAGTACCTTTTGGGTTGCTGTAATTTGGTAGGTTGATTTGCTGTAGTTAAAAAAAAAAAAACCAAAACACTGCATTGTTTGGTAGCTAAATAATTGCTCACCTTTCTGTCTTTACTCCCAGAATGCCGCCTTTCTGTATGGCCTCGGAATGGTCTACTTCCACTATAATGCCTTTCAGTGGTGAGTGGCAACTTCTTTTTTTCATTATTATGAATATTATTTCTTCATTTGGATAGACACAGGGAGAGTCTGCTGAGATCATTATTATTTATGTAATAAATGCACTGTGAATCTCTTCTGGGGCTGTTCTGGATTAAAGAGAAAATCACATCGGGCTGTGGCAGAATGGTGGTAGATGGGGAAAATGTTACAATGTCACACTACATTATGCTGAGCATAAGTGGATGGATATCAGCTAAACAAGAAAAAATACTGTTGTTTCTTAATGTTTGCCTTTAAAAAAAAATTTACACTTTTTAAAAACAGATTTCATGTGGCTTATTGGACTAGTAGGCTGATAAGATACAGTAGTTACCTTGATGGTAGGTTTTGTTGTTTGCTATTGTGGGTGATATAACCTCAAAATTATGTCAAAATATTTCAAGGCAATTTGCAATAATCATATTTATTAAAAAAAAGCAAAAAGAAAATGAAGAACTAAACGAGGTTTCACAGGTGATTGTAGCTTGCGGGCAGCAGTTTTTATTAGTGCAAATAAAAAAAGAGGGGTGTTTTCCATCTTTGTTTTATAGTGAGCTGAACTTGTTAACACTAGATTCAGGCAGCAGCTTCAGAGTGCAGTAGATATCGGTCAAGCTGCGTTCATTTGCACATAAGTACATATGTAAACCAAAATAGTCACCATCAAAATAAAAGCAACAAAGTTTTTGTGATTTTGAGGATAAATCGCAAAAACCAGTAATCCATTCTCTGTTGGGGAGTTTATCAAAGTGTGTTTGGTGCCTGATGTAAACTTATTTACATTTGAATCCTAATTTCCCATTGCCCGCATGTGGGCCGTTCAGGGACCCGTTAGATGAGACAATCAATGCCATTTTCATGCCTAGATTATGGATATGCTTGTTAGCTGGATTTAGATAAAGAATGGTTTGCACCAATTTGTGAATCTATCAGCTACTCTGCTAACTCAGCCTCTGTGAACAATTTGTAAGTGTTTTAGGACATTTGAGGGGTGTACCACGAAGCCAGGTTAACGGGTTGACAAGCTGGGTTGAGCTTAAAGTCTGGGTTTTCTGAGTGAATAGTCATGTGATGCGTGGAACGTGCCTTTTTACATGAGCGCACACAGAGGCTATAGCAGACAGCCTCGCTTAACAGAGGAAGCCGATAACCACCTCATGATAACGGCATCATAAAACAACATCACCAGACAGCAGCCACTGCTTTTAAGATGTATCTCAGGAAATAAATCCCTCCTTTGTTCTCCACATGGACTGTTGACCTGCATGAAGCCGAAGAATGCCCATATGTGATTGGTCACTTAGTAATACTCTGTCTACAAGCAGGCTACAAATACTGCTCAAAAGTGATCCAATCCACCGACTGCTCATTTATTAAACCCACACCAAATCCGTGAAGTCTTTGGCAGCAGCACACCTATGATCAGTGTCAAGTATTTGAGCAATTTCAAATATTAAAATTAAAAATATTGGTGTGCTCTACTGATGCAAGACAGAAGTTGCATGCCTCAGAAGATGGCACTTTCAAACAGCAACAACGGTGAGCGCAACGATTCAAGGGAGTTATCCAAAGAAGCGTGCCTCTGTGATTACACAGCTCAGTTGTAGTCTGTATATGTTTACCAGCTGAAAATCTGCCTTTGATGGTGAGCTGTCCTATCTTGTTTCCATAGCAACGCCACGGCCAGCAAGAGAGACTCTGTTCTGGCTGAGTTGCCAATAAGAATCAGCTAAATTAGATTCTTCGAGATGCAGACATCAGCAAATCCAGCTGTTACCAGCTGCAGGCAAATTCCACTGAGGCGTTGTTTTCAACACGTGATTGTTTTCAGAGACATTTTTCAGATGTCAGGACATTTTTACCACTTGCTTCTTTTGTTGTTTCCAGTGGTACATCTAATGCACGTTTATCTACCATTTGAATTTATTTACCATCACAAATCATCATTATCTGACTCTCACTGGTGCCATTGAATGAAGCGGCCAGTTGAGAGCTGGAGAGCTAACTCAGAGATAATGGTCTTCTTGCACAGATCTGCATCTGCTCTGTTTACAGCCACTTTGGGCGGTTCTGTGAAGGGAGTAGTATGGTCTGTTGTAAGAAATCTTCAGTCTTTGGTCGGTTTTCTATTTGAAACGGTCTTTACTGCTTATTGAAGAGGACTCAGGGTGCTTTATATTGTAAGGTAGAGAGCCTACAATAGTAGAGAGAGAATCTGAACACTCAGGTGACCCCCATGAGCAAGCACTTGGTGACAGTGGGAAGGAAAAACTCCCTATAAACAGGAAGAAACCTCTGACAGAACCAGGAGATGAGACAAAGACGCACTGTGGAAGTGGTGAATGTGTGATGATGTAACCTGCGGCGCACGAAACGACCAATGTGGCAGGTATTGTGGCGGCTTAAAGGGTGTCCACACAGGAAGTAATGTGTCATTTAGGTCGCAAGCTGACATACTATTCGCATAGAAATGACTAATGAATTTGTTGATCATGAAATGTCATTTAACACATTTCCGGTCAGTTTGGAGCTAGATAGAAACCCTCAAAAAGCGTTAAATAAAAGCTTAGATTGCTTAAACTTTTTATTGTGTGTAACAAACAGGGTGCGTTCTCAGTTTCCAGGGAAGAAGCATCTTTAGTGTTGAGTAGAAGATGGCACGCCGGCAGCATGACTGGAACAAGCAGCTGCTGTCGGAGATCAGCTTTTGCTAATACCTCGAGTTTTTCTCTGAATCTAAATGTTTCTATTAATCACCCTTCTCTTTTTTTCTCCCCCTCCCCGCCCACCACCGCTTCCTTTTAATTCTCCCACAGGGCGATCAAAGCATTCCAGGAGGTGCTGTACATTGACCCGGGGTTCTCCCGGGCTAAGGAGATCCACCTGCGCCTAGGTCTCATGTTCAAGGTCAACACAGACTACGAGTCAAGCCTAAAGGTACGTGCAGCTTAAAGAGTCGCGCATCACTCTTGAACGAATCCCGAGAACCGGCGATGAAGCGAACAAAAGCAAAGGTGGATTTTGTCAACAGCAGCGGTTTCACACTTCAAGCTGACCTTGAAGCGTGAAACGAGCGAGCAGAGCACGACACAAAAAGGATGGGAGCTCCCATTCAGTGCCTGAATAAGCTGGCAGCTAGTGACAAATATAAGAGTGAATAAGTGATTGATTCTGTCTACTCATTTCTCTCTTACAGCATTTTCAGCTGGCTTTGATTGACTCCAACCCCTGCACTTTGTCCAAAGCTGAAAGTAAGCACCTTTTCTATTTATTTGAGTGTTATGTTATTAATTGTATCTAACCGCTTTTGTGAATATGCATCATTACTTTTTATTCTTTCAGCTCTCCCCTCCATCTTTTCTCCTTTCACCATCCTTCTGTACGCAGCGTTAGACCGGTGGTTTCGCTTCAGTCTACTTAGAGCACTGGAATTATTTGATATGCTGCTCCCATCTCATCTCGCCCGCCGTGCTACCTGTTACCTTGGTGATAGCAATATCCATTTTTGCCCAGGCTCCCGCTGTTTGCCTTTGCTTCTTTGTGTCCCCCCTCACTGCTTTTCTAACTCGCTCACATACGTAGCAAGGGCAGCCCCCATCTTACTCCCCACCCCCCTCCCTCTCTCTTTCTCTCGCTTGTTCGTGCTCTCTCTCTCCCTCCTCTCCACTCTCTCTCTCCCTCTCCATCTGCTGAGAGTCACTCAGGCAGCTTAGATCAGACACTGCAGCGCTCCAGACAAAGGAAGGTGCTGCCAGGAGCACAGCTTACCTACCTGCTCTGTTCATGTAGACTGGGCCAGCCTCGGGTTTCTGACACCTCTTTTTTATTGACAGCTCAGCACTACTTTCCAAAGACTTTTGGAAACACACTGAGGAGGGACTCAGTTTTTCTTGAAATGTTGAGTAACCTCTAACACGCTTGTGTTCTTGTCTCTCTCTCTCTCTTTTTTTTTTTTGTAGTTCAGTTCCACATTGCTCATCTGTATGAGATTCAGGTAAGTGTTTGATGCTTGATTCGACCTGCACTTGAGCTCTGCTTGCTCTCAAGGGTACAAGACTAGATTTGCCCCCACCCCCCCATCTATGCTGAGTAATTGAGAAGGAGGGGGGGGTGTAAGTGCTGCATGTCGATTGAATGTGGAACAGCGAGGCGAATAGCTTTGACTTAGCGGTGTAAAAAAATAGCAGGGCGTCTGAATGCCGGGGATTGCCCTGTTTCCTATTTTCTCTTTTCTTTTTTTTTTTAAATTTGAACTACGTGCTGACAAATTGAGGACGGAGCAGGGTGCTTGAGTGGGTGGCGCGCGGGAGGGGATAGGAGATTACTCTCGGCCGATCGACAGGGTTGCCACGGAAACAAGAAAGTCTGTCTCCCCCTCTTTTGTATGCTGGTGGTCTCCCTCTCTCTGTCTTTATGTGGGTTTCATTGGCGAGGTACAGTAGCTCTCGGCAGCTCAGGGATGCGTTTATCTTTTTTTTTTCTTTTTTT
The DNA here is from genome assembly GCF_963969265.1 of Rhamphochromis sp. 'chilingali'. NCBI lineage: Eukaryota > Metazoa > Chordata > Actinopteri > Cichliformes > Cichlidae > Rhamphochromis > Rhamphochromis sp. 'chilingali'. The sequence continues at coordinate 8,234,632 of NC_137931.1, read as the reverse complement.
TCTTTTTATTATTTATTTTATTGTATTTTATTTTTTTTAATTGTGCTGTGTCAGAACACGCCGCTGCAGTGAAAGACCCCCGGCTAAATTAAGAAGGGTGGGAAGTGCAGTCAGCATGATTACTACATTCCTGTCTCCTGCTGCAGGTTAACAGAGATGGAAAGACGGCCAAAATAGCAACTATAAAAAAACTATAACTACAAACTAAAAGCTATAGGTCTACACTATTGTTGGTTTTTGTTTTGTGTTTTTCTTTTTACTTTTTTAATCCTTGTTACATTTCCTCTTATCCTTTTCCCATATCCAGAAGAAATACCGGGCTTCCAAGGAGGCTTACGAGAGCCTTCTGCAGACAGAGGATCTTCCTGCGCAGGTGAAGGCCACTACCCTGCAGCAGTTAGGTAAGGTTTTCTAAGGATATATCATAGTTTTGATATTTCTTAAAAACAAACACACAGTTGGGTAATTGGATATATTCCCAGGCTGGATGCATCACACGGTGGAGCAGCTCGGGGACAGAGGAAGCAGGGACAGCTATGCCATCCAGTGTCTGCAGAAGTCTCTGGAGGCCGACCCTAACTCTGGACAGTCCTGGTACTTCCTTGGCAGGTATGCTGCACACTGGAAAAACAGCCTACAGAGGATTGTAGCGTTTGATACTAGTGTGCTCCTTACCTCTGCTTTCCTGAAATAAAGCAATAAAATAATGGATTGTGAGGCTCTAAAAGCAGTGTGTGGGCTGTTTGTGTGTCCTGGACAGCTGAGCTGGACAAGCCCCAATTCCTTTCTGATTAGCTATTAGGTCTATGCATTAGTGGCTAATGCTGCTGGCTAGCTGCTCCTAGGCATGTATTTCCAGCTCCATATTTTTATTTTTCAACTTCATTAGAGTGGCTTTGCATGATTAGCAGTTAAAAATAACCCCCATTAACTTTGGGCTCCTTGTTCATACTCTGTCTGAAACAAGCAGTTCTAGCTCACTTTACTCTCCTTTTAAGCTACTTTTAATCTAATTGGCTCCCCCCTCGCAGACTGAAGAGCTTCCTTCTTTCCACTTCTTTTATTTTTCTCTTTTTGTTTTGTTTGTTTGTTGGTGACCACACACTACTCCACTGAGAATTTAGATTCCAGTTCAGCATCTATGCATGCACCCCGGGCAGCAGACTTGAAGCGAACGTCAGGACTAGAACAGGAGTAGCTACTTAAGAATTGGGTTTTCAGCTGTCAGTGTCCTCAGTGGAATAAAATCAAGGCTTAAGAAAAAGCATGGGAATTTGGGCTGTGTTGTAAAAGGTTTATTGAAGGTGAAATTTAAATCCATAGCTTGGCAATATCAGCACTGTGTTCTCTTTGGTGGTTGATCAGGGAGGTACATTCTTTTGGCGCATCATTTTGTGTATTGGTTGTCACTTTTTGGCCGAAAGCAGATTAGTAATGGAGGTGAGGAGAATCAGAAATTGCCACCACCACTTTACACAGAGGGCTTCATTTTCCGATCCTCCTCATGTTTTAATTTCCTTAATGACTCTGTGGGTGAGCCTTCTCTATTGCCATTGTCTAGTTGATTGAAAGTATTTGTTCTGTTATGGATCTGGTAACACCAGGTGTCAGCTGGTGTTACCCTTTAAGCATGTCAAAGGGTGGAATTTGTAAAGAGGAATGTATTTTTGGAATATTATTTCCATATCGTGACAGCCTTTGTCTTTCCACAGGTGCTACTCCAGTATTGGGAAAGTCCAGGATGCCTTCATGTCTTATCGGCAATCCATAGACAAATCAGAGGCCAATGCAGACACCTGGTGCTCAATAGGGTAACTTTTGTATTTAAAAGTAATCTATTACTTGTTTTCACAAAGAAAAATATTTAAAACCATTTTTTTCTGCATCATCATTATAATTTTTCTTCCCCCTTCTATCGTCATCCTCCCCTCCCTCTTCCCCCCTCTGCCCCTGTCCTCAGGGTGTTGTACCAGCAGCAGAACCAGCCCATGGACGCTCTGCAGGCGTACATCTGCGCCGTGCAGCTGGACCACAGCCACGCCGCTGCCTGGATGGACCTGGGCACGCTGTACGAGTCCTGCAACCAGCCGCACGACGCCATCAAGTGCTACATCAATGCCACTCGCAGCAAGGGCTGCACCAACACTGTTGCGCTAACCCACCGCATCAAATGCCTGCAGGTGGGTGGTGAGGAGGATATCATAGAAGAAGCAACCATGCAAAGGCTGTTTGGATGGGTATATGGCGTCAGCTGGATTATTTTGTTTGAAGAAAATTTAACAGAAGTGCAAAGATATTTGTCTAACAGCAACAGTGAGGTTTTCATAAACGGTTTTTCCCCAGGTTAGGCAGTCGAGTAGCTTTAATTGTAGCATGTTGAGATGAGAACGCTTACTGAAACTGCTGGTTGCGATTTCCTTCTTACAATTGCAGGATAAAGTTAGCGTTTTTACATTTTAGGGTCAAATCTGTGTTTCTGCATTGTGACATAAATATGATTTGATTTTCACACAATGCCTTTAAAGCAGATAAGCACATCCCAGTTTGCATATCTGTGAGGGGAGGGTGTCAAGTAACCTCGTGATTTCAGTCGGTGAGGTGGCAGTCAGGTGAGGTGGGGTGGCCTGATTTTATTTTCAAAACAGGAATCTGATCTTTACAACACGTCTTTGAGGAAGACAACTGTTGCACGAGGAACCAAGTTTTCTGAGAACCTTGCAAAAAGAGCTGTGGATGTTCAGCAGGCCAGAGGAGATTACATAACCATCTGAGAAGAGTTTGGATTCGACTGATCTGCAGTCAGACTGCTGTTGCCAGTAAAGAAGAATTATCCTCTATACTTCATAGTGTGGTTCCTGTGCAACCTGAATTATGTTCCCAGACTAACTTCTAAACAGGTTGAGCCTCCCATATTGGCTCATGTTCCTGAGTCCACTAACAGCAGAGCGCTGATTAACAGTAATATTAATGGCTGGCCTACAAGGAGAAAGCCACCGCTCTCCATAAAGCATACTGCTACCCATATGCAGTTTACTGATGATCACATGGGTGAGCCAGACAGCTGCTGGAACAATGTTTTGTGGACATAGGAGACTAAAATAAATTGTTTTGGTCAAAGAAAGGGAAACGGTGCATAAGACAGTGTGAAGCACAGCGGTGGTAGTATCATGATTTGATTCTGTTGTGATGTATATCGGCCAACATGGCTTGTTCTTCCTGACACATCCATCCCATTTATCCAAGCTTGGGGCCGGCTTGTGACCTCCTGAGGCTGGGTTTGTCTTCCTGTCTTATGCAAAGTCAAATAGAAATGCTGTAGAAGGGCCTGAGGAAGCTCACCAGCATCTTGATTACATTCTTTTTAATGAAATAGTTTAAATTTCCTCCAAGCTAAGCCAGACTGATCAAAAGGCGAAACCGTTAGCTGCAGTTATTGCTGTAAAAGTGGCTCACAGGCTGTTAAGAGCTAAGGCTCAGTGTTTCCCTCCTCACAGATATGCAATACTGGATCATCTGTATCGAGAAATGAATGGATGTCCAAGTTGAATGTTTTCACTTTTAAGGTATTTATGTGGAAATGAGGAGAATCTTTTTCCTGTAATTGTAAGTGCTCTGTGAATAAGCATCATTGGGCTTTATGTTTTTTTTTTCAACCAATCAAAAGACGTGTAACCTACTTTATCCCTGATTGAAGTTTGCTTTAATTTGTTGGAGCTGCTCTGGGGTTCACCGGAGTTGTTTGGCGTGGCTCATGCAGATAACGGGCAGAAAACAGTGCAGTGAACGCCACAGACACAAAATGATACCAGTGCAGGCTTCGTAGTAGGCTCCCTTTAGCATTAGTAGCCTCTCCCTTTTTCTGAACCTTCCTAATCCTAAAACTCCCTTGCACTTGGATAGCAATGCATGTGGTTTCTAAAGGGCTCTTCTCCAGTACCTTAATCTTCTTCTCTGCCTTTTGCTGTTCTTTACCATCCCTTTGAGGTTTAAATGAAATCATTCCTAAGGGATGCGATTAGACAAGCACAACAGAGACTTCGGAGGTCAAAGAATAAACCTGCTACACCCTTTGAGAAATAATTAGGTCTCCTTTTTACGGATTTCGAGAACGATTGGCGCTAACGACAGCTGATGTTAGCTGAGCGAAGTGGCCCTCAGCCCTCCCGCAGATTTAAAACCTGGGCGACCCCACATCTCATGCGTTAATTTATTCATCTATGCTGTCATTTTTTCCTTTACATATGCATGAAGGAATGTTACATTACCACCCAGTTTACTATAGCATAATTTCATGGCATTAAGACAAGCTCCACTGGCTTGTTTTAATGGACACTGTAACTGTGTTTGGGATCACTGTTGCTGAATGTACCTCCTCATGTTGTTAATGACATGACTGTAGGGTTGAGTTAGCCAGACCAGTGCAAGTTGGCATAATCACTGTCAGATTCTCAACTTGGCTTCACTTGTTGTTTTATTTATTTATTTATTTTTAACCTCTGCCAACTTACCATTGCTAATCATTTCTTTGTTTTGAGGTCATCGTTTTCAAAAAAAAAAAGTAAAAAAAGAAAAAGCCTTGTATTTTATTATTTTTTTTATTTTTATTTTTTTCACGTCGTTCTCCATTCCCCTAGGCTCAGTTGAGTAACCCCCAGCTCAGTAGCCTACAGAGTAAAAGTAAAATGCTCCCTCTTATTGAGGAGGCATGGAGTCTGCCAATCCCAGCTGAGCTAACCTCCAGGCAGGGAGGCCTGAGCAGTGCACCACAGCAGGTGAGAGACCAGATAGAGCAACTTACCCCACCCACTCCTCCTTCCTCCCCTCTTCTTGCCTCCCCCCGCCTCCTACCTCCCCTCCCTTCCTCTGAGTCCAAACTCAGACACTTAGGCTCTCGAAACACACACGCACACACCCGCAGGGCAGCACACACGCATGCACTGTCGTACATAACGATGGGTAACGCTTGAGCTCAATAACAAGGCGACCCCTCAAAATAAAAACGCCTTTATTTCTCTGCTGCCCTCACGATTGGAGACCTCGACTGCATTCCGAGTCTTCTTTTGTCGCAGCTTATCGCAATTGGCTACTGCTAGAAGCTCACGGGGTCACGGCCGCTTCACAGCAAAACCGAGCCAAGTGCTATCCATCCGCTGCACTCCCTTCTCCTTTTTTTCTTTTTTCTTTTCTTTGTTTTTTTTGGCCTCCAGCAGTCACATGGCTTCACCCATCACACTCAGTTTGATTCAAAAACCGAAAAAATCCGATAAATGATTTTTTTTCTCATTATTTTTCCTTTTCGATTTCTTCTTTTAATCCTTTTTTTCCTAAATCTAACCTGGTATTCGGGATTACACCCCACCCCTAGTCTCCTCCACCCCCCCTCCCTCGTCATGATCAGATTAAAGGGCTCTAATTAAAAGTAAAGTGGCTGTGTTTCTACTTCTCACACACACTTTGCCTCTTTCTTTTTTGTTTGATGCGTTCTCTTTTTTTGTTTTGTTTTTTCCCTGGTGGGGGCTTTTCTTTACCCTGCCTCGGTGTGATCGGTGAGGTCGTGCTGCCGTAGACTGTCCCCAGGCTTCCTATTGGCTCTGTTCGTCTTCCTCCTCCCCACCCGCCTCCCTTTCCTCCCCTTCCCTCTTCATTAGCTGACCTAGGCACCTTGCAGTGTTTCACCTCCACTTCATTTAAACACGTCGGTCATGCAGTAGATAGCCGTAGCTCTGCTATGTCCGTGTTTGCGTGTGGTCGTCGTTGTCGGAATGTGTTGATCTCTTAGCAGCCGACGTGGCGACACTCGACTCGAGCGCGAATGAATTTGTTCGAAATTCTTCAGATGAGCCGATTTCATTGGGTCAGGTGTGACTTTATAGCCTGACGCTCAGTAATAGTGATGATAATGATATTAATAATAAACCGAAGCTGCGTTTTTGTCATCTGGCTTTGTTTTTAACGCAGCACGCTAAAACGATGGCTTGTTCCGCAGGCTGTACAGTCACATCTGGCTCATGAGCTTTCTCCAAACTAATATTAAAGGCTGTCAGTGTGTGAATGCTTTGTAACCTTTGGCTTCCAAGGTCGAGTTATGCCACTGTGTCCCTAAACAGCTGCTACTGCCTTGCAATGTCTCGCCAAACTTGGGAACATACTAAGTCTTTCCCATGAGGACAGTTGGAGCGCTGTAGATGCTGTTTGGTTGTAGCCTCTGTACGTGTTTTCCCAGCTTTCCTTTAAACAGGAAAGATAACCTGGAGGGTGTTGCTGTGATTTGACGCAACGCCTTTAGACACACAGGAATGTTTTGTTTTTTTTGTTTTGTTTTGTTTTTTTGCTTTCTGTCATTGAAGCTTTAACGCAGAATCACATTATTGCTCTCCCTTGTTTCTCTCTTTCCACAATCCCCATCTCCATGTCTCCATAACCACCTCTTTCCCTCTTCCTGTTCTTCCTGTTCCTCACGTACCCTTAACTTTTTTTCTTTTTCCACCATCTTCTTTCATGACTTTCTTTTCGTCTGGCTCTGCTCCAATCCTCTTTGTTTTACCCATCCATTTATATATCTTTTTTTTTCTTCTCCTTTGATTTGTTTCCCTTTTGCCTGCGCCTCTCCCTCCATTATCCCCCTCCCCACAGGCTTGTAAGCCCAATCACAGTGCAGAGGGCGGGGGCTCGGGTCAGTCTCTGCCTCCTCACGTGGGCTCGCTTGGCCAAGCGGACGACCAGTCCTGCCCAGCCAAGAGGAGGAAAGCCTCCGGTCCTGCCAAGGTAAATATGACAGTTGTTTCCCTCGTAGTAAGCAGAGTTTACTCAGAACTGAACTGGGGTGGCAGAGGCGGTAATTCCAGTTTCATTCACCTTAATACAGCTTCTTTTTGTTTTTTCACCTCAGGGTGATTCATGGGCCAGTAATCCAGCACAGCCAGTCCCCAACTGGTACCTCTCACCACAGAAATTACAGGTTAGCAACATTTTCATCTATTTATCTTAAAAAAAAAAGGTCATCATTTTTTTTAGGTGTCACATGGTTCTCACTCTTTCTGTCTGTCTTCAGATGTTGGAACAGTTACGGAGTAATCGGGCCAACTTGAAGCCGCCGCAGCTCCAGATGTTGGAGCAGCTGGAGGCTCAGCTCGCCATAATGCAGCAGCACCAGCACCAGGTATTGAACAACTTCTAGCATATTCAAAGTGATGAACAGCATCGCTTTTCCCTTTTTGTCTTGAATTTATCCTATTAGTTTACAAGAACGCTGCAGAATAAACGTGAGAAATTCACAGCGAGGGTCGGGTGAATGTTTTGGGTTTAGATCAGCACTGACTCTGGTGCTTCTATAAACACGGTAGTTAAAGGCTTTAAACTGTGATGGCAGAGTAAATAAACTCACTAATCCAGAGTGGGTAAACACTGCCTGATCTCCAGCCCCACAGCATTATTCTTAAATCACTCTAACGGTGAGCTGTGGCATGTTGAGGCATTAACCCGTCGCATCTTGTGCCAAACCACGCATCAGTGGTGGAAGGTTTCAACACTCAGAGGTGAATGTTTTTGTTTGTTTTTGTTTTCTCCTGGCTGCTTCCATGTTTGTCTCAGCTCACCCGTCTGGTTTTTCAGATGTGATAAATCACTCGCCGGCGATTATGATTGACAGTTTCAAAGTATTGTTTTATTTTTCTTTCACAGATGAGACAGAGCGCCTCAGGAGGTCAGGTGCGCCCATCTCTCCCCAACGGCCCCACTACCAACTCCCTCCCCTCCCCCAACCCCAGCCTGCACCCCATGCGGCCCCACCTGGGACCCCACCGGCCACCGTGTCCGCCTCAGCCACTGGCCAACGGGCCCGTGGGCTCCGCGCCGCACGGACACTTGGACCCGCTCCCCGCGGGTGACAGTAGTAACAGTAGTAGTAATAGTAGTAGTAGTAGTAATAATAATCAGCCAGGGCCCGCGCCCACAGGACCCAACGGAGACGTGCCTTACCTGCAACCTGCCGGCAGCGGCGGTGCAGCACTGCTACCTCACACCTGCACAAACACGCAAACACAGGACGCCATGCCGCGCCAGGCCCTGCACCTAAACTCCTCTCAGGTGAGACGCCTCACTGATGGGCTTTGTTCTCTTTTGTTTTTTATTCCAGCGCTGGTGACGGTGCCTGCTCTGCTCTCAGCTGCCGTGTTAAGTAATAGATAAAAGCGTGATTTAATCCACAGAGCTACGTTCATAAAAGCTGTCAGAAACCATTGACATTACTTACATTTTTATTCATTTTAATTTGTATTTTTATTGAATTCATTTTTTCTACGTCTGTTTTCTATTATTATTTTATACACATGTGACTGTGCATCCACATGGGCACATTTCTGGCTCTGACACAGAGCCTGTATAAAAGCCCAGCTTACACATCATAATTACAGCCACACGTGTCCATGGTTACTGCCTACGAGTGCACTTCCTAACAGCTGTGCTCTTTTTCCTTCAGGGGCTTCAGAAGGGGTCTGTTCCACATGGCTCCAGCAGTGAGGGGACCCTCTCTCACCCCGAGACCCCCAACTCCACCACCCTCGCGCACCCCAACAATCAGGTTGGACATTCCACTAATGCCCCGTCGCCGCGGCCTCATAACCACCTCCCATCCCCGCCCTCCCTCCCCCACTCCTCTACCTCAGGTGGAGCAGGACCCAGTGTGTCCGCTACCAAAGATGGCAACGCCACAGCCGCGTCCCTCGGCAACGGCAACTCTGTGGTCAAGACACCGTCGCCGCTGCCATCAGCTGATGGCAAAGCAGCGCAGGGGGACGGCCTAGCCAATCACATCCACTCGGATGGCGGCAAAGTGGTAGAAGGCGGCGACAAGCCGAGCCTTAGCGCAGACAATCCTAGGCTATCTGCCCTGCTGGCAGGGGGGAAGGGTCCAGAGGAGAGCGAGGGGCCGTCAGAAGGGACTGCGCCTGCGGCATCCACCACCTCGGATCCCCACAAGAAAATCAACAACATCCACCCGGCCGTCCTGCCCTCCACCCCCCACGCACAGGGCAGCTCAGCTGCCTCCTCGCCCATCTCTGCCATATCCACCGCCACACCTTCGCCCAAATCCTCAGAGCACACCCAGGCATGTGGCCACAGTCCTGCTGGCACCGCAGCCACTGCACCCGCCGTCAACGGCAACAGCAAAGGAGGTATTTCCGAGGACTCCCAGAGCCCGCTGAAGGCTGAGCCGCCTGCCGTCACCAGTCTCAAAGCTACGCCTCCGCACGGACACAGCTCCTCGTCGTCGTCATCGTCGTCTTCAATATCCATCTACCCCAGCTCCACAGACGTGCTGAAGGCCTGCAGGTGAGAAGCCTCATTGTTTTTCTTTCACATTATGGAGTCTTGCGGATGCACTCAGACAGCACGCTTCTTTCCTCTCGTCAGGAACGATCGCATTGGCGTTGTTGTTGTTGTTTTTTGGCGCATGCACAAAGAACACGCAGTCAGGCTGCGACAGGGGCTTTAAGTGCATTAGCAAAACACCAGTTTTCTGGCATCTTACAAACTGAGAGTGACTTAGAGCTGAGTATGTTCTGGCAAGAACAGCACTGAGTTAAGTGTGTTTGAGGTACTAATGGAAATGTGCAGCTGCTCCCGTGTAAATGAGAGAAAATGCGTGTGCCTCGCTCAGCTAATTTAGTGCTGAAATGTAGCGTTTAAGGGTTTTCAATTATGTAACCTAATGTTTGGAACATGTCTGGAATGTTCTCCAAAGTCGTAGCAAAGTTTAAGACCATTTTTTTATTTGCTGCCTGTGCAGAATGAGAGCAGGATGGCCGGGCTGTGTGGGTTGTTTTGAGCATGTCTCCTCCCTGTGGAATTACAGTGTAACTGCAGTACTAACAGCAAATTATTATGTAACTGTCAACAACACCGAAGAAGGCTACTGGGCAGTCTTGTTGCCATGCAGATATTATTCAGTTAAACGGAGCCCTTCATGTGATTACAGACCTTCCATCAAGTGGAAATAAATGGTTTGAGGTTTTGTTTTTTGTTTTTTTTAGTTTACATTTTTTGTATTAAAATGTGCCATCACACCTTGCAAGGTTCTAATGATACCACTGATATTGCTGAGAAGGAATTTGAGAGAAGTGTTTGCATCACTGCTGTGGCTGAGGAGGTTTTGTGTGCTATGCATGTGCAGAAACCTGGGGAAGAACGGTCTGTCCAACAGCAGCATCCTCCTCGATAAGTGCCCCCCGCCACGCCTGCCACCTCCACCCTCACCAGCCCTGCCCAAAGACAAGCTCAACCCTCCCACACCTAGCATCTACGTGAGTATTAGCCATCAGCAAAATAAGTACATTTTAAATTTCTTCAGTTTTTAGCGCCCGAATTAAAAAAATAATTACTTTCTGTTTCCTGTGGCTGGACCAGCTGGAGAACAAGAGAGATGCTTTCTTCCCCCCGCTGCACCAGTTCTGCACAAACCCCTCCAACCCCGTCACTGTCATTCGAGGACTGGCTGGAGCTCTCAAACTGGGTAAATGGCTCCGTTACAAACGTGTGTGTGTGTGTGTGTGTGTGTGTGTGTGTGTGTGTGTGTGTGTGTGTGTGTATGTTTGCCGTCACAGAGATGATCGGAGCTTCATCTGTGTGCGGGTGTGTTTCTTCACGCAGACTTGGGTCTGTTTTCCACAAAGACGTTGGTCGAGGCCAATCCAGAGCACCTGGTGGAGGTCTGGACTCAGCTCTCCCAGCCCGCCGATGAGAACTGGGATCCGACCGGCACCAAGAAAATGTGGCGCTGTGAGAGCGCCCGCTCCCAAACCACCATCGCCAAATACGCCCAGTATCAGGCCGCCTCCTTCCAAGAGTCCCTGCGGGTCAGTTCCACTTTGCCTGTCACTTCAGAGAAGGATTCAGCTCGACTATAATCCTGAACTCACACTTTTTTGGTTTGTTTGCAGGAAGAGAATGAAAAGAAGGCACTAAAGGAGCCCTCAGACACAGAGCCAGCGTCAGCAGAGAGGTACCTATCAGCGTTCTTTAATAAAGACCCAGGTTTAATTATTTTGGCCCTGTTACAAAATCTCCAGGCTCTGATTTTTGTTCAGCTTTTCTCTGGTTTTCTGCAGAAACATAATGCAGAACATACTGAACATATTTTCTGCGAGTGATTATGGTCGTACTCTGTGTGTGGCTTATTGGGAATTCTCTGTGTGTCTTAAGTGCTGCCCGCAAAAGAAGGGGACCTTTGAAATACATCAAGTTTGGAACCAACATCGACGTGTCGGACGAACGGAAGTGAGTCTCATCTCAAAGTCTCATCTGCCTTTCATAGCTTGTCTCTCGAGAGTGTAACCCAGAAAAAACAGAGCTGCCTGTGTGAGAATCTGTTTGATTTCTTTGCTGTCCCTGAGTTAAAGTCTGAACTATTTGAGCAAATTTCAACCAAAAATAAGAGAACTGCTCATCTGAACCATGTTAAACTTGGCACTGTGGACACGTACGCAGCAGTACATCTGCCTTATTATTGTTGTTGTTATTAATACGATACTTTAAACAGTTTGAGTTAAGCACCGCTCTCGTCTCACCTGCCAGGTGGAAACAGCAGCTCCAGGAGCTCAGCAAACTCCCAGCCTTCGCTCGAGTGGTTTCCGCCGGCAACCTGCTCAGTCACGTGGGTCACACCATCATGGGTATGAACACAGTCCAGCTCTACATGAAGGTGCCTGGGAGCCGGATACCAGGTCAGCACACTAACAAGAAATTATGTCTAAAGTATTCATTTAGTTATTTATTTTTGAAGTGGTCAAAGAACATTTGTTCCCTCCCCCACCCCCCCACCCAGGTCATCAGGAACACAATAACTTCTGTGCCGTCAACATCAACATTGGACCAGGAGACTGTGAATGGTTTGCAGTACCGGAGCCCTACTGGGGAGTGATGAGCAACTTCTGTGAAAAGTAAGGAGCTCTTTATCTTTCTCCTCTCGTTCTCTCAGCTTATACGCACGCGCCTCCTAACCTCTCTTCTCAAACTCCTCCTTCCTCCAGGAACAACATCAACTTCCTGATGGGCTCGTGGTGGCCTAACCTGGAGGACTTGTACGAGGCCGACGTGCCCGTCTACCGCTTCATTCAGCGCCCGGGCGACTTGGTGTGGCTTAACACTGGCACAGTGCACTGGGTGCAGGCTATTGGCTGGTGCAATAACATCGCCTGGAACGTGGGACCTCTTACCGGTATGAAGTCATAGAGAGCATATTTTCTCTTAATAATAATAGTAGTAGTAATAAACCATTTTCACCCACAGTTATAGCTCAGAAGCACTGAGGTGTGATTGAAGGGTTCTGATCCACAGCCGGGTTGATTTTATTTTCGCCACCAGAAGGAAAATCTAAAGCAGCCGTTACACTCCGCCAGAGTCCGCTGACAGAAAACGAGCAATTTTACCTCCAAAGCTGGAGTTTATGTACTCGTGTTTCTCCTATGAGATTAAAAATATAGAGGCTGGCGGCTTTGAAAACAGCTTTTAACCACTTTTAAACCCGTCGTTACCCTTGACTGAGGCAGGCCTCGTATTTCAGGCCATCTCTCTGCTAAACATCTGTTACTGGAAAAGTCTCTATTTGCTCATCAGCTGGGAGCCAAAGTTGAGAAGCATTCAGAATATGAATACATTTGTGATGCTCTGACCTTTCTCCGTAATGTTTCCCTGCTGATTTTTGCCCTTTTCAGCTGATTAACGAGCTGACTGCAGCGCAGTTTTAAATCCACGTAGTCTGTGTGACTGTTTATGCTTACGCTGACTGATGAAGGGCTCCTGGCTGTCGGCATCCCGTGCGTGTCTATGTCCAATAAAGTCCAGAATGTTCTCCTAAATCTTTAAACTGCTCTTTCAGCTCACCAGTACAAGCTGGCTGTGGAGCGATACGAGTGGAATAAGCTCCAGAGCGTCAAGTCCATGGTTCCCATGGTGCACCTCTCCTGGAACATGGCGCGCAACATTAAAGTGTCCGACCACAAGCTGTTCGAGATGATCAAGTAAGTCGCGGGGGCTTCTGCGGCTTCTTTTTTTCCTTTCTTTTCCACCCATCGCTGACGCCTCTGTTCCCGTCACAGGTACTGCTTGCTGCGGACGCTGAAGCAGTGCCAGTGGGTGAAGGAAGCCTTGGCGGCAGCCGGCAAGGAAACGGTGCTGAGGCCGAGGACCAGGGACGAGCCGGCCCACTACTGCACCATCTGTGAGGTCAGTGAACAACACCGGGAACATTGCAGCACCAGGGGTGTGAATTTTAACAGGATGTCACATTTTTCTGGCTTTGCAGCTTTTTCGAGTGAAAGATAATAGTCGTCGGCGCAATCGTTCCCACTCACATCCTGAATATTACTCTGCACCCTGGATTGTTAGATTAGAGAAGTTTAGTCCCTTAACTGCGTGTTTCACGTGTGAATTATAAGCATGTGGCTCAGGTAGGTAGAGCAGGTCGTCTGCTAATCAAAAGGATGATAGAAGAGGATCAAAAGCGCTGTATAAGAGCCAGTCCATTTACCACATAATGTAAAGTAAATGTCAATAGTAGAAATGAGCAGCCAATTTATTTTATTTAATTTCCCACCACTGTGGACGTGTATAACCTTTAATCTAACACGTGTGAAGGAAAGCAAGCATAGGCTAAATCCTGCTCGTTTCCCCTCCTGTTTCCTTTTTTTGTTGTTGTTTTTGGACAGCATGAGCACTTATTGCGATCAGCTGAATTAAAGCCGGCTCGGTTTTTGTTTGCGTTAATTAACAGCTTCGTTAATGGGTCGTATTTAAGCGTGTGGGGGGGCTTTCAGCTGCTTTTTTAGAAAAGCTTTCCATTAAGCGTCTTTTGTCAATTGCTGTGATAATCGCAGACAGTTGCAAGAGAAACTCAGCCTGCGGATTTAGTTTTGTAACGCGTGTTTTTGTGTGTGTGATCCACAGGTGGAAGTGTTCAACCTGCTGTTTGTGCGCCGCGAGCTCCTGTCCAAGAAGCAGTGCGTGGTCCACTGCCAGGATTGTGCCCGAAAAGGCAGCGCCGCACTGGACGACTTCGTGGTGCTGGAGCAGTACAGGATGGAGGACCTGATGCAGGTCTACGACCAGTTCACATTAGTAAGTCGTTAGATTTGTCAGTGCCCCAAAGCTCATATCACTACTATTTACACACAACCGATAAGTGCCATCTTATTTGCCGATAGCTGGCCAGCAGGGCCGATATTAGCCCATATGAAACATCAGCAGTGGCGGGAACTCACTGCAGAGGATTTGAACTTGAGGAATAATCGCTCTGTACCATCTCTCCTTCTCTCTCTGCGCAGGCCCCTCCTCTTCATTCATCTTCGTCTTGACATTAGGCGACTCTTCTTCTGCTGTGGAGCCATGAAGCCCATTTACAGGAACTTGTACTGAGATCTAAAAAAACTGAAAGAACAAACATACACGGACCATTTCTGATATTCAGGAAAGCCAAGGCCGACTCTACCCGACCCCCTCATCACCACCACCACCACCCACCCTCTCTGCCGCCCCTTCTGTATGGCTGGTCTCCATAGCGACGGCTGGAGGCTGAGGCGGCGGAGCGTGTCTGTCTATGCAACCCCTGTACAAAGAGCCCGGCGGAGGGCCTTCCACAAGAGGGCGCCACACCGAGCTCCATAACGGGACTCTTGTTTTCTCTCTTTCCCTCCTCCTCCTGTTCTCCGCCTTGCCAGGCCACCCACCCACCTCTCCTCCCTCCCCACTCCTCCTCTAGAGACAATGGCTCAGCCCTGTTTTAATTGAGGACTTAATCAGATGATCGGGAACAGGGAGGGGAAGGTGGGGTGGGGGGCGGGGACAAGGGGCAGGGGTGTTTTGTAGATACTTGTTAACTCTCCCAACTGGCAACACCACCCGTAAAAGACTACTGACTTGACAACCCGTCTTTCTCTCTCTTTGTTTCTTTCTCCTTGTTTTCTATTCCGATGACTGGGTGATTTTTTTTTTTTCTTTTTTTTCTTTTTGTGGAGGGGGGTAGAACTTCCCCCTCCAAAAAAAAAATTTCTTCAGTCCACCCTCCTCCTTCTTCTCCCCCTTTAAGGAGCACTAGCCTAACTGGTCTTTTTCTATGGTAGATAGTAACTTTAAGAGTTTGGAAAAGCAGAATCCTCCCTACCTGACCCCCACCCACCAAAAAAATAAAATTAAAAAAATTTGTAATGTGAAGAATTTAGGTGAATTTAGGTTCTCCCCCCTCTCCCCCCCCCCCTTTTTTTTTTTTTTCTTTTGTTCACAGCTTTTATGTATTTTATCTTCGTCTCGTTCTTTTCAAAGCTTTGATGTTTTTGTTTCTTAGGTTTAACAAAAAAATAAACAAAAAAAATAGGGAAAAAAACTTACTAGCCAAGTCACAAAGAAAATGGGTTGCACATAGACTTATGGAATTAAGTTTAATTTGTGATTTTGTTTTGTTTGTTTTTTTGTTTTATGTTTCTAATCTTGATGTAAATTTACACTATTTATAAATACATATTTATTGCTTGAAAATATTTGTTGATGGAATGCTGTTATTTTTTCCAGAGTACCTGCCATTAAATTTGAAGGAGTTTTGTCATTTTAACACGACTCCTTTTACATTTTATATATATATAAATATAAATATATATATATATATAAATAAATTGCTTAGCAAGCGTTGTACAGAAACGGACATTTAAAATTGTTTTATTGTTTGAAGAATGTTTTATGATGAGTCAATAAACACAAAGTTGACAAATTATCTGCAGTTTTCTTGTTTTGTTTTTTTTTTGTTGTTGTTTTTTGGCTTCCTGGAACATACAAAGCACATTCGTATACATTCAGTAGGAGTAAAAATACATGAAACAATGCAGGTGTTGGGTGGAGGCCTGAAACCCAGCAGACAATGTAGCTGTAGACTGACACACACAGATTCCTACACTGTATGCCAGGTTCAGAACTTAACCAGGTTCTCAGAATTTCTCTTACTTTTATTCGAGAAACAAACTCTACAGTCCCCGCATGGCCTCGGATCAACTCCGCCTGAGGCTTTTTTCCACCCAGTGGGTGGTTATTTGAGACACTTCTTAGAAATTTAAAAGGTGCGTAGTAGAGGAGATCACAGGAAAAGGGTGTAAGCTACACAGAAAACTCAAACAGGAAATAATACACTAATCCTGCTGATAAGGAATTTCAAATGCCAGTGGGAAAAAAAAGAAGAAGAGCAAAATATATTAAAAATCACCTAAAGATTGTATTCAGAATAAGGCGGCTGTCAGCAGAGACCCAGTAGCCAGATGTAGCTGCTGCCAGCCCCACAGGATCTACACTGACTACTGAGCAACCGCTGGGTGCCCTGCGGCTCTGCAGCTCCGTCTGGAGCCAAAACTGGAGCCACTGTTCAGCCGAGATAGGAAATGATGAGGAGGGGAAACGACTTCAAGCTGCTTCAGACTGCTGCGGATGTAATGCAGGTGAGGATGTGGATACAGTTTGTAATGACATAGTCACACGCCAATAAATTAAAAAAACAAGAGAAAACACTTTTTTTTTTTTTTTTTTTTTTAACATAGTGCTCCAACACAAAGTCCTTGAAAATGAGAGGTACATACACTTGAACATGCTCATTTTACATACAAGCAGAGCCACTAACAATGCTGCAACAGGCAGACACCCTTTTCCCGCTTGCACCTTCACCCTGCCAATTTCCTCTGTTGACAACGTGCAAAAAGGTTGTTTGCAGGAGTCTATTTTCCACATAAGATCCTTTGGTAGTGCAACAACCCTTTTTACACTCCCTGCAACAGCGAGGAAGTCGTTTTTGGTGTTCGTGTCTTCCGATGTGTTTTAATTTAACCGAGCCACTGTGGGTAAATCACTGAAAACGTCCCAGACCACTTAGTCTCTTTTCTCCTGTACAGACTTGTTTCATTGTCTAATCTTTTTTTTTTTCTTAATTACTTGATCATATTGGATGTTATATAACCACCAGTGACATGGAAAAATGTGTATTCCCTGGCTGATTGGCAGTGGTTCCTGGAGGTTGCTGGCTATTGCTGGGCAATATTGGTTGCAAAGAAGGTGCTGCACCAAAAACCTCCCAGTGATAGCCACGGTCACTGGAGTTTTTCCGACTTTTGTCTGCACATACTGGCTAACTATTAGCCTGAGCGGTAGAAAAACTCAAAAAAGCAAGATGCAAACTGAAAATGCAGAAGGTCTGCCAACTTTTACTTTGAAGGCAGACGGTCTTCATTTAAGGTTTTTGTTGCACTTTTTTTTCACACTTCTGCTACAGGTTGGAGAGCAGCTGGCCAGTGTTTGTAAGTCCATCACTTCCATTCAAACTATGACTGCCTTAATGTGCTAGGGGCCAGAGCAGTCACAAGCTTTTGCCAAACAGCTGGGGAATACACATTGTTTTCTAGCGACCGTTGGTCTGTAGGCCTGCGTTACTGGGGACTTTAGCAATCAATTTCCCAGCGACTGCTGTAAAGTTTGCTTTGCAACTGTAGGTTGCCAGATGGTCACTGACTGGTCTCTAGACCTGAGTGACCGGGGCCTGATTCACTATATTCTAAAGTGAGTATTGACTGTCAAACGTGCAAACTGTCTAGCGCAAAAATTCATAGTTCCCTTTAGGATGAATCCTATAGATTTGACATTTCATCAAGCAGCAGCATTTCCTATTTAGCAAGTTCTACTTTACATGGTAAATTATTGACATCTGTATAACGTCCTTCATGTTGAAATCTACTAAAGGAAGTCAGTACCTATTGACTTCTATTTTACAATGCCCAACTGTACAGAAGAAATTAACGTGTTTATACCTTGGGACAAAAGCACTTTTGGAAGTTTTTGCTAATTTTTGACTGACAGGTGGAAGCCGGTGATAGATAGTATAAAAGATGGATGTAGCCACTGTGATGCCAGGTACTGGTTTCTAAAGTCCCGCGTTGAAGCCTCAAGATGAGTATTTTTACCGTCTCCATCTTGTGGCGAAACGGGATGGGACTCGCTGTGAAACTGCTTGCTTATTGGCTAACAAATCTCAATCTCTTAGCAAATGAGCACAGCCTGAATAAAACTCAATTCTGAAATGCAAAATACGATCTAAGCATCAAAGTGTTTAGAGGTCACATCAGCAGAAATTAATTGCTACATGTAGCTGTAGCTGCTAGTTCTATGCTAGGCTTCACTTTAGTTAATCTGCATCAAAACTGGGCCTCTTAACCTGTTTGGGCCGTTGATGCTTTTTTATATATTGCTAAATTCTGCTAACAGACCATCCACGAAGCTGGCTCTAGTGTTGGTGGGTGAAATTCTAGCTCTTTATTAGTCTGTTACTTAGTACTGATTAGCAGTTTTATAGATATATTTTGCTAACTTAGCACTCCATCTTCTTATCTTATTTTCATTACTGCTAGGTACACAAAAATGAAATGGTGTCAGCCTTGAAGCTAAAGTTGAACCTTCGAAAAGGGGTTTCACAAACCAGTGAATGACATCACAGCAGATACGTCTGTATTTTAAATATTGAACGTATGTTAGCATTTGGCTATAGGGGTTGCTGTGTCTGAAAGAACAATGGTTCAGGTACATGTGGGAAAAGAGTTAAAGTTCCTTCTTTGTCTCGCTTTTTTTTTTTTTTTTTTTTGCTTTTTAAGCAGCACACAGTTCCTCTGCACCCACGCTGAAAACAAGATGGCCGACTGAGCCCGCTCAGACTGGTTGTCGGTGTCCATCTTGACTGCCACAGATGGACACTGGAAGACTTCACGCCTCCTTTTCTCTGGAAAGTCGACTCTTCTGTTTGACAGTCTGACAGGAGGCCTGGAAATAAAAAAAGATGTCTGGGTGAGAACGGCAACCGTGGCAAGAGGACAGTTTTATACTATTGTTTGTTTCATACTCAAACAACGGCAAATATTTAAAGCAGCAGCAGGCAAAAAGTGGTGCTTATACGTGCTGTATGTATTTTGGACAGTGTAGTACAGTGTGCCTCTCTGAAACATTTTCACTCGACACCCACAAACTATTATTCTGGCGGAGGCGCACAGGAACAAAACCAAGTGTGGGCTGAAATTCGTGATTCTAGGAAACAAGATGCCAGCTGTAATGTCAGTTAAGAAGACGGAGACTTCCTGTTGGCTGTTTGACACGACGAGGGAGGAAATGTCAGTTTTGTGCTACAAGGTTAAAATTAAAAAGTGTAGGGGGAGGAAAGGGTGTGGGGGGCTGAGGGTTTTTCTTTTTTACTCTACTTCGCCTCCATTCATCCTTCTGCTCCCCCCCCCCACACACACTTTTCCTTAACATACGGTATGGTTAAGTACACTAAACTGTAACTATTCGCTCTCATTTCCCTATATATACTACCCTACAGGAATTCCACATAGCCTGGACCACCAACCAACCCCCTCAACCCACCCCCTGCTAGTGGTCCTCAAATCCTGCCTACCTAACAATGTCTCCCTGTGTCACAGCAGGGGATAAAGAAAGCGGGAGAGATTTAAATTAGCGGAGTGATCGATATCCCCTCCGTCCCTACCCCTTCCCACTCCCACCCTGTTTTACCTTCCTCTCTGCCCTCTCTGGCATTTCCGCTTTAGTGAGAAACAGACAGGTGGCCCTGACTGCTAATTTTAAACAGGCCGATTGTCTGCTTGTGTTTCCCACAGCTATGTATAGATGCCAGCAATAAACCAAGTAGGTCAGTGTGTGACAGACACACACACACACACACACACACACACACACACACACACACACACACACACACACACACAAACAGGGCCCCGACCTCTAAAAATGTGTGACTTGTCCATTCATCCACTCCCACTTCTGTTGCAAAATTATCCTTCCTGATTGGCTGTCGTTGTCAGCCAATGGCAGAGCTTCCTGCTGCCCATTCATAAAACCCAGGGTCATTGAAGATAATGTGGTATGAAGGCATGTGCGAAGGAGGAGAAGCAAGCCCACTTTTTTTTTTTTTTGAACTTTAGCGTCATGGAGTGCAACCACGTTTTTGATGTGAGAGCTTGACGTTACTTAAATGCAGATTACAGAAAAACAACAAAGCAGGTTTAGTAAATGCGAGCTCGATCTGGAAACAGTGCAAGCGGCGAGTAGATTTGAAATTTGTGCAGCTCTGTGTCAAATTCAGACCTTTAAATGAAAAATGGCCGACTGCAGCCTTGACACAAAAGCATCACATTCCTTTCTGTTTAATAAGTAATGAATGGTGGGCCTCTCAGACCCCGATACCCCCCCCCCCCCCCCCCCCCCTTGTTTTCTCAGGTTCTCACTCTCTCAATCCCCTTCCATGCCTCATATTTTACTCAAAAGCTTTTTTTTTCACTTTACTTCTTTTCCTTGCTCCTCCTGTTTTTCTGACTTGTTTCATAGTAACCATCCCCTTACCCCCCCTCCTGAGAGCTGCACATATATATATAGAAAAGTGTGACTGTGTCAAAGTGACTCACTTTGCGCGCAGCTTAATGTGTGACATCCAAGGCTCATAGCTGTGAGGGGTGAGGGAGCCAGATGAAACATTCCCATTCAATTAAGAGCACCTCATGTTTTAGGCTAATCAGCTGGTAATACTGACTGGAAACTGTTGCTTTTGATATTTGTTTTTTTAAGATCAGGACACTGAGATTTCCTTGCTAAACATTATGAAGATTAATCTCTTTGATTTGTGTCCTGTCTGCCGGAGGTTTCTTCCTGTTAAAAGGGAGTTTTTCCTTCCCTCTGTCGCCAAAGTGCTTGCTCTAAGGGAGTTGTCTGATTATTGGGGTTTACTCTGTTTTATTGTAGGGTCCCTGCAATATAAGCAACTTGAGGCGACTGGTGTTGTGATTTGTGGTTATATAAAAAAAACTGAAATGAAGTGAACTGCAAGAACCCACAAGAACTGCAAAAATCTGTATAGACCTCAGAGTTTCACGACTGCCCATGAATCTGTTTGCACACAAAACCCCCCAAATATTTGCAGGAATATTGGGTTACCATAGTGAGTTGGCACTTGGAAGTAGCAGGTTTGCAGGTCCTGTTTAAAGGGATCTTTTTGGGGGTGAACGTCACGCCAAATGGCACTCAAAGCACTGTAAGAAATCCGGTGTGTATTTCCAGAAATATGGACGTAGTGATTCAAACAAATTTAGCTTGGTGTGAGCAGTTTCATCCCCCAACCAAAAGTAGCAGCTAGCTGACATTGCAGCTCAGCTGAGAAGGGAAGTGGGGGACGCCATTCATGTTTCTTTCCGGTTAGGATCCCTGGTTTGAGACTGGGAGGAGATCGTTAGTGTCCCCTTATTCAACTTATCCCGAGCCCAGCTAAACGGGAGGGTTGTGTCAGTGAGTGTATCCTGTGTAAAACAAAACAAAACAAAAATCTGTGCCAAGCCAAACACGCAGATCCATCTGCTGTGAAAGTGAGCAGCTGAAAGTACCCCACATTCATAAGGCATCTTACATCAACACTTTCTATATGGATAAACTCATTTTGTGGTGAAATGTCCCTTTAGCACTATTTCAAATTAAACTGCCTGCAGATAAATAGCAGCCATGTACATGATTACTCTTAACTCTTATATCTACTTGATCAAATGTAAAATCAGTGCATGTCAGTGACGACAGACTGATACTGTTATAAAACGCAAGCATGAAAAAAACATAAAATCTTTATGTTCGAAGCCACCGAGATGAAACGTAAACCGTGGCCTCCATCAAATGAAGAGATGCGAGGCATGTTTGTGACGGGCTATCCAAGATAACAAAAAATACCAGGAAAAAAAATCGAGGTGCTACCCATTGCCATGGAAACGGAGAGTAATTAGCACAGAGTGCTGTTCAGAGAAAAGCGGAGAGGAAGAGGGAGCATGATTTTGTCTGTGTGGGATGTTGGCCTGTTTTCAAGAGATGGGGAATGAGAGGAGGATGAGGAGGACATGAAGCAGCCTCCGCGCTGCAGGTTTCAGGTGTCCTTGCAGGCCGGAAAGGGGGGGGGGGGGGGGGGGGGCAAACTTTCACTGCTTAATTTGATTAAGAAATCATCAGTTGGCGTTTTTGGAGGAAAGATCTGGGCAGATTTTCTCACTGCTGCTCTATCCAGCACCCCCCACACCCCCTCCTCCCTTCCTTTCCTGAAGCCTCGCTGCATGTTTATACAGAGACTGTGAGTGGAAAGCTGGGTTCAGCTGTTGATCTGGCTCATGCTGCTTACAGTCCCCCATGTACTACGGATGTGTCTGTCCATCTGTTGGTCACGTGACGTTCAGTCTCACTAATGTGATTTCTGACAAAGAGGGAGCGCGACTTTGTTTCCCAGCGCTGGATATCAAAGGCTGAGCCACCAAAGTCAGCGCACTCCTTGGACTGGCTGTGTTGACTTTTCAAAGCATGAGTAATGTTTGATATTTAACGTCGACGTCACTGAAACGGCAGGACGTTTTGATGTAGAAAACCATTCTTTTGCATCGAATTTTGAACGTATGTTTAATAGTCGCTTTTAAATCAAGAGTCAGAAATGATGGATTTGAAGTGTGGGAAAGTCTTGGAACGACCCCACTGATAATCCAGGAGCGGTGACGCGTCCTGTCACCGATTGGCCCTGGGCTTCCTCACATCAATCATACCACATGACACATTTCCTTGCATAACCTTCATTACTGAACTTTTATTTATAAAGTTGACTCAGGACGCTGCTGTTTATCCCAAATGTCCCTCAGATTCATGCATTTTCACTCAGTGGCCTGCATTTTCTAGGTTTAGTGCCTTGCTCAAGGACCGTGAGTTGACCCCTTGGGGTTGCAACAGGATTGCCCCCCATGCAGAGCAGCTCTACCAGCCAGCAGCAGCTCTAATCTAAATCTGATCTTTAACTAGACGATGCTTTATAAGTGCATTTCTCATCCAGGTTGGAAAAACACCCACACAGTTCAACAACTCCTCAATCACCCTCCTCTCTGCAGCAGCTAATGGCAGCCAGGAGCCCACGAGCGCGTATATGCTAAGAACAATTATGCAGATGTGTGCTAAAACCACTTTGGTGGTATAATCCAACAATCAGTCCATTATAGTAATTGTCGTTAGCGAGTGGGCGATATATGGCTTCGACAGAGACGCTGAAGAACAGCCAGCCAGAGCTCTGCTGGTTTTATGCAAATTTGGCAGGCTCCATTTAATATGTCAGATGTAATGTGGCTGTATTTCTAAAATTCTGACGTTTGAGCCGGCCTCGGAGAGAGTCTGTGTGTGTGTGTGCGAGACCACCTGTGGGTTCGTAGGCAGACGTTAACGGTAAAAGGAAAATTGATTGAAATAATGAACCAGGCCGCTTTTCAAAGGGACCGTGTTCGAATTATCAGAAAGGGGAGGGGTCAGCTTGGAGGACGGTTATGGATTTTTATTATTTTTATTTTTATTTTTAAGGAGCAAAAGGTCTTTAAACTTCCCAAGTACTGCAGCACAAGTGTAGCTGCTGGAAAACAGTTACATCACATGCTTTTTGTCTACGTCATGACCCGCTACGATGCATGAAGCAGGCAAAAAGCTTGTGATGTAACCCTGCTCATGTCCTGCCCTGCAACTAAATGCAATTTCAAGGTGTTTTATTTGAAATTACAATGTCATTACATTTACCTAAAAATCCTTAAAGGTAGGTCCAATAGAATAAGGTGTTAACAAGCAAAGTTTTTACAAGAAACAAAGTAAGTAGTGTGTAAGTAATTTGAATTTGTATGTAATTTTCTGGTAATTTAGCGGAAAACAAAAAAGTATTTTCCCTCATTTTATATTGTAAATATGCTGTACTTTTTGGGGCACGGGCTGTATGGTAGGGTGACTTGACCATGCCCATCTTTCTTTTTCTTCGTTATTTAATAATCATTACATTGATGTGCATGAATGATTTTCTATTATTCAGTCGGCCTTTTTATTTCACTCACGCTGTACATTACTTACCTAATTTTCTGTAAAATACCCAGAAGTTGGGCAAGGTTATGACACTTCATAATACGGCCGTCGCCTCCAACAGTACAGCATGCTTGAGATGTTGTTTGTTTTTCTGCTAACTTATGAGGAAATTACGCATTACTTAAAATGACTTAAAGTATAATTACTTGTTTCCTGTAAAAACCTGATTTGTTACCCTACTAACTCTAAGTATTTTAAATAAGTAAATTACATTGTAATTTCAAACAAAATACACTGAAATTCCATTTAATTACAGGTGAATTACACCCTAAGTCATTGGCTGTTTTATGAATTGTTACCTTGTGTCTTTGTGACAGGCTTTCCTATCCAGAAAAGCTACACTGTATCACCAATGTATCCTTTAAGAGGAAACCCTTAAATAAGGCTTGTTACAGCTAGCAAGAACTGAATACGATTTCTCTAAGTGGTCATTTTAAGCCAGGAATTCCCCATAATTTTAAACATATCAGACATTTATCAAACAGAGTTTACCTTAAAGTTAACAAGTTCTCAATGCAATTCTACAAATAAAATCAGGTTTTGTCTTATTAAAAATCTCCAAAGGAGTCATTTTTACACGTTCTCTAAATCATTTGACTCAGCTAAACATCTGAGGTAAACTCATTAACATTATTATTATTATTATTATTATTATTATTATTATTATTATTATTATTATCGACATTTGTAGTTCTCCTGCACTCATACGTGCTGAGGTCATCTGACTCGCTTTGTCCAGTTGTAACGCATCAGCTGGGAGCTTAGGGGTGTCATGTGAGGAGGCAGCATGTCAGCAGCAGCAATAATGTGGTTACCGTAAAAAGGAAGGCAAGGAATGTATCCTAAATTCAACCCCGGTCCTCCTCCTCCCTTTCAGTCATGGGTTCTCCGCTGGGTAATCGCATACCAAAAACACAAGAATTTCCCCCTCTCTCCTCTCCAGGCAGGGGCTACCCCCCTCCCTTCCCTCTTTAGTGTAAAGCGTGATGAATTTCACCCGGAACAAACCGGGAACTTTATGTGTTTAAGAGTTTTTTCTTTCTTTTTTGTTTTCTTTCGTTTTTTGTGGTTTGAAATAAACTAAATATAGAGACGAGCATACTTAGTAATAGGAAATGAATAATATGATATATATTTAGTAATACCAAAAATAACTGCAGTCCAAACATGTCATTATTCATATTAACTCAATAGGCGACTTGATTAATTGATAGTAGAATGGCTGAATTATTTTATTTATTAATTAAGCTGTAAAGTAATTTCAAAGCAAACATATAGAATTAACTATATTATAATCTTATTTATAAGCATAAATACGGTATATATAATGTACTGACAGCCAATATGGGAAAGGAAAAAAAATGATATGATATGATATGGGTAAATATTGCGAGTTTGTGCGGCTCTTATTCTGAAACTCGCAACCGGATTTGCGTGCCTTGGTGTCAGAGTTTTGACAGCGGTGGCATCGGTTCTGAGAGCGGCTTTGAGAGCGGTTTCCAAACTGCACTTAATGTGAAAAATAGAGAGAAAACGCCGGGCGCATTCCTGAGACTCAGAGACATCCATGCCCGACCGACACAGACACAACTTGTAGTCTGTGTGTGTGCATGTGCAGGCGTGTGCGCCCGCGCACGAACCGTGCGTCTCTGCGTGGGTGGAGAGCTTGGAGACCACACACTTTGCGCATTGCCCCCCCCCAATCCCCCCCAACACACACACACTCGCAGGACCGAGTACCACACTTGGCACTCAAAGTAACTAAACATTCAAGTTGACAAAAAGAAAAACACAACTTGAATGTTGAGCAGCACTTAAGATATGTCTTTGGGTTTTTTAAAAAAGTGCGTAAAAATGCTCCTCTGTTTTTTTTTTGTTAACCAAGTGGTGAGACTGAAATGTGCTCCATGGAGAAGCCCCGCATGGCCAAAAGCAGAGCACAGCCGAGGTGATGAGGTGGGCTTTGGTCAGCGTGAGCGTTCACTTGAGGAAACCGGTGTTAAATAATAACAATAAATAACATTAATAACAATAACAACAACAAGAGCACGGTATTGTTTTCACGGTTTCCCGTCCGATCACACTCCGCGTTGCGCAATCTGCATGGATAAAGCTGTGAACGGAATGGTGCCGACAAACGAGAGAGAGAGTGAAAGAAAGTCTATTAAAGTTGCTTTTCTCCAGCACGGGCTGAGGCAGCAGCAGCAACACTAACGGCCGGCGAAAGTTGTTGTGCCTTCCCCGGAGATAGAAAGCGTCGTTATGAAAAGTGGCTCCACTTACCGTGGCTGGCTCTGCTGGCCGCATGTCCCCATGAGAACACTGTGCGTGTGTGCACAAGACGCATGCCGATACTAGCGGTCGGAAGCGCAGCGCGACACGTCAACGCGTGCTGCTTCCCATATCATAAAAGAGGAGGAGGGGTAGTGGTGGTGCTGGGGGGGGGTCTTCAGCTGCTGCCTTGGTGGTGCACTAACTGGGGTCCGGGGAAGTCTGGGTTTGGGGTCCGATGTAGAAGAATATATATATATATATATATATATATATATATATATATATATATATATATATATATATATATATATATATATATATATATTGCGCAACAAGCCACAAGTGGCTGTGGATTAAAGAGTTGCCTTAAATCAATGTCCTTGCCTTAAAGGTTGGTCTCTACATCCACCAGGCTGTTATTGAAGCCGAGCCAGGACTTCTTATGAGAATTTCTGAATTTCAGAGGGGGGGGGGGGGGGGGGGGGGGGGGTTGGAAAGCATGTGACTACCAAGAACTCCAAAGCAGAGTCTTTAGGGAAAAAAATTGTGCATTTACCTCGCACAAGTTGTACAATAAACTAATTTGAAGCCTTCATGAGTGCAGATCTCTGGTGCGTGGTTCTATTATTTTATTTAATTAATTATTTCAATTTCAATTATTGGCCACTTAACAATAGTTCAGCCAATCAGCGGTCAAGAAGCAGACCTAGTGCTTCAGAAATACATATTCACTGACATCCTGTTTTTTACTACGTTTTTCTATTGAACATTTTGGATTAACCCCGCCCCCCCCAAAAAAATAAAATCTCAGAATCGTAGATGCAGGTGTGAATGGTGTTCTGTCACCTGATGATTCACTGCTTAATCTCTCATTTTACAAGACTGCAGGCATTGCTAGATCACTTATCCTTCTTATGGGGGAAAAAAAGAGGATCCCTTGTAGACACACATGGGTGACATGTCTCGGGACTGAGTTGCTACAGGACTCGTGGCTCATCCCTTTTGTTTCATGGATAATGTGCCACATGGGCATTTAAGTAACCAGTGCATGCATTTTCAGTCTTTCCTACTGTATGCAGCAGTATATCATTTCATTAACCCCCCTCCCCCCAGCAGAACTCATCTTTACCAAGCCTGTTGGTGATGTTCCCACCCTGCACTCAGCCTGAATGAATCCTGCAGCAGTGATGTCAGTCCGGTGGCACGCTGCTGTTTTTAATTGAAGAGCTAACAAGAGTGAATGGTGTCATCTGCAGAGGAAGGAAGCCTGGGAGATTTGTACTCCTGCTGCTGCTGCTGCTGCACTGTGAAGCCAAACGACTGGCATCTCTCATCTCACACACACACTCTCACTCTCTCTGCAGCAGCGACTCCACACCGAAGCACGGGCAGCACGAGACACACACAGGCATACAAATGGGCACCCAGGCTGTATGCGCACGTACATCACACTGAGGAACACAGAAACATCAAGCGCTTACCTATGAGCTCCATCCAGACTGTTAAAGCCCGGGGCAACCCCCACCACCCCTCCCCTTCGCTCAGACGCAGTCATCTGCCTCTGTTAGTCTTCTTCTCCTCCTCATCTCTACCTCTTCACTCACTTTCTTCTTCTCCTTCCTATCTATCTCTCTCTCGCTCTCGAGGTGTTCCCCCTGTGCAGCTCTCCTTGGCTGTTTCTCTCTGTCTCTGCTCGCTGCATCCTTCCCTCTCTCTCTCTGCTCTCCACCAGTCTCTACACGGATCTTTTAAGTCTACCAACCTCTTCACTGATCAATGGACAGCCAGCGAAGCAAGCCCTGCTGCCTCCACCTCCCCCAGCTTTGTGCGTGCATGCATGTGTGTGTGTGTTTGTGTGTGCGTTTCGCTGCAAGGAGAGGAGGCTTCCAACCCACACACCACTCTCCAGAGCTCTCAGCCTCCACACTGCCTCATCAGTTGACCACTCTACACCCCTACGCATCAATTGCGTGCATGTGCGTGTGCACGCCTACACACAGCAGGACCATTAAAAGCTTACATTTTAGTGTCACCTGAAGTAGATTTTTGGTGGTGGCGGTGGGGGAGTGTGTATGTCTTAAGAAGGGCAGTAAGGTATCCTCAGCAAAGAGCTCCGAACACCTGTGACTCATCTCGATTCCCACAGAGCAGCCTTTAATGGGTGCAGATACATCCATCGCTTCCAGAAACCAGGTGGATTTTCAGTTCAAAAGGTACCTGCAGGCCATCTGGGCAATTCTGGTGAGCGGCTAATCTTGTTAGGATGTTCTCAGTGTAACTAAACACAACAGAAATACCCTCATTTGCTCATTTTTTTGAGGAGGGGGTTTGAAAATTTACCCAAGATGCGCAGAGAAAAAAAATCGAAATGTTCCCAATTTCGAAGAGTTTCTAGAATTAAAAAAAAAAAAAAAAGTCTGATTTAGGGGGGGAAAGGAAGGCGGCTCAAGCCATTTTTTGATATTAAGAGAATCTGAGCAACCTGCACTGCAACAGGGTTATAAATAGTGATCTAAATTCATCCTGCGCTGACTGCCATGTGAGGCGGAGAAGCCATCGGATGAGAATAAATGCAAGTGATCCAGTGGCGGCCTCACGAGGGGGTTAAATCTAATAACAGCAGAGCAATGGCCGGTCAGAGGCCTCAGACTGCTACGCTGTGACCAAGCTCGGAGAAACAGCTGTTCAGAGCTTTAAAAATGATAAAAGAAATATTTGCCTTCTATTACATTTTTGATGTTTCCTGCAACTGCAGCTGCAAATATCAGAACTCTGTAATGAGCAATGATTACATCGTGGCTGAACGAGCAAGGAATGCTGACTGACAGGTGACAGGTACTATTCAAAATTGCAATGATAATGAGTGCTTAGCGGGAAAGATGGAGGTAAAAATTAGCATGGAGCATAAATTCAGAGCCCTTTTTGGTGTAATTACAGTCACGTGTACATTTGCCAGTGCAAAAATGGCCTCCAAAAAGAGGCCGAAGGCCATACTGTACTAATACTAAGAAAGGTGGATGAAGCCTGGAGCATCACCTCAAAAAAAGGCATGTTTGGTAGGAAAATAAGCCAAAATATGACAATAAACTTTCAGTTTTTTTGCCCTACTGTCTTACTAGTCAACAGAAAACTGACTGGATGACATCGGGTTGAATTCAAGGCTTCTTTTTTTAATGGTAGTCTTTCAGGTCAGGAATACTTTCAATTTTTCACTTTTTAATCAGGGAAGTCTTTTTATGGCAGTGACTGACCTACCAGATTTACCCCTGGAAACAACATCCACAGACATCTTTTTGTTTGTTTGCTGGCTTATCAGAGCCTTTTCATTAATAAATAATCGTCACAAAAATGACGAAGATGAGCTGTGGACAAATCAACTCAGGCTGTGTTTTGGGAGGGATTTTCTGAGGGAGGGGGCAGAGCTGTGGAGATCGGTTCGGGTCCTGCGTGGTGTTGACAGGAAGGAGTGTGGTGATGGAACAGTTTGTTTAGGTGGGTAAGTGTGTGGGGGGGGGGCTGTGAGTAAAGAGAAGGACTTTGAAATCGATCCACTGTGGGGCAGGAAGACAGTAATACCAGAGGGCAGGGGTGATGTGATCAGGAACTGGTGAGCAGGCGTACTGTACCGTTCTCAATATACTGGAGTTTATTTAGGAGCTTGGATGAAGCTGCAGTAGTGACTTGTGGACGAACTAAAGCATAGGATCACATTTTTGGCTAGAGAGAATGATGGAGTGATGGAGCGAGGCAAATGATGTATGAAAAAATGCAATCCTCTCTTTGACTGACATGGTGTTTAATGATTTGGGATTAATGATAATTATGTGTGATTCAGTTTAATTGAATTTAAGGAAATCTTACGTGCAAACTACAGGAGACCATGTCTGTGAAGGTTCTCAGTCATCCAGGTCATCGTAGTCAAAGGAGCTTGCCAAGAAAAGCGTCTGGACTTCTTTAAGTTGCTTGAAGACGTTTCACCTCTCATCCGAGAAGCTTCTTCAGTTCTAAGGTCAAATGGTGGAGAGTCCCAGATACAACCTAGTGGGAGTAACCCCCCACAGAGGGACAAAAGGACCCCCTGATGATCCTCTAATCGCCTGAGCCAAGGTGTGTAACTGGGTGTGGGTCCCAATTAGCCAGAGTTTTGGGTGAGTTCATTGTGAAACCTGGCCCCACCTTATCATGCGAATTCCTGAGATCAGATGGCCCAGGATGTGAGTGGGCGTTAAGGCGTCTGGGAAGGGACCTCAAAACTGGATTATAGATGGCAGAGAGTTGGTGTCGTAAACCACCGCCTCTGTTCAAAGATGGTCGCTCACAGTGGACATAGATGGCTTCTTTCACTCCTCTTTCAAACCATCTGTACACTCTGTCCAAAATGTGAACATTGGCATCCTCGAAAGAGTGTCCTTTATCCTTAAGATGCAGATGGACAGCTGAGTCTTATCCTGTGGAGGTGGCTCTTCTGTGTTGTGCCATGCGCTTGTGAAGTGGCTGTTTGGTCTCTCCAATGTAGAGGTCTGGGCATTCCTCGCTGCACTGTACAGCATACACCACATTGTTAAGTCTGTGTTTTGGCGTTTTGTCTTTCGGGTGAACCAGTTTTTGTCTGAGCGTGTTGCTGGGTCTGAAATGCACCGGGATGTCATGCTTGGAGAAAACTCTCCTGAGTTTTTCTGATACACCGGCTACATAGGGGATGACAATGTTGTTGCGTCTGTCTTTCTTATCCTCCTTCGCTGGTGTCTGATCTTCTTTTCTGTGCCTCTTTGCTGACTTTAGGAACGCCCATTTAGGATAGCCGCACGTTTTGAGTGCTTCCTTTACATGTGTGTGTTCCTTCTTTTTCCCTTCAGGCTTAGAGGGAACATGTTCTGCCCGGTGGTGTAGGGTCCTAATTACTCCAAGTTTGTGTTCCAGAGGGTGATGGGAGTCAAAGAGGAGGTACTGGTCCGTGTGTGTGGGCTTCCGGTAAACTTCGATGTTCAGGTTGCCATTCTCTTCAATGTGCACAGCGCAGTCCAGGAAAGGCAAACAGTCGTCCTTTGTGTCTTCCCTGGTGAACTTGATGTTTTTATCCACAGCGTTAATGTGCGCAGTGAAGGATTCCACTTCTTGTGTCTTGATTTTGACCCAGGTGTCGTCTACATATCTGTACCAGTGGCTGGGTACTCTTCCTTTGAAAGAGCCGAGAGCCTTCCTTTCCACTTCCTCCATGTAAAGGTTGGCTACAATAGGTGACACGGGGGAGCCCATGGCACAGCCATGTTTTTGTCTGTAAAAGCCTTCGTTGTATTTGAAATATGTAGTGGTGAGGCAGAGGTCTAACAGTGTGCAGATCTGATCGGGTGTGAAGTTGGTCCTGTCCTCCAAGGAGCTGTCTTCTTGTAGTCGTTTTCTGACAGTCTCCCCGGCCTCCGTGGTGGGTATGCAAGTGAAGAGAGAGACTACATCAAAGGACACCATGGTTTCATCTGGATCCAGGGTAAGTTTCTGGACCTTGTCGGTGAAGTCGGTGGAGTTCTTGATGTGGTGTGGGGTGTTCCCCACGAGAGGAGCAAGGATGGTAGCAAGGTGTTTTGCAATGTTATAAGTGGCTGAGTTTATGCTACTGACTATGGGTCTGAGTGGGACAGCTTCCTTGCGGATTTTAGGAAGTCCGTAAATGCAGGGTATGGCATCCCCTGGGTAAAGGCGGTCAATGATTTTGTCCTTTTCAAAGTCTTGAAGGCAAGCTATAACTTTCTTTTTGTAGCTGCTTCTGGGGTCTCGCTTTAAGGCTTCGTAGGTATTGTTGTCACTGAGGAGAGTAGTGATCTTTGTATGGTAATCTGTAGTGTTTAGGACCACGGTGCATCTTCCCTTATCAGCTGGTAAAACAGTGATGTTGTGATCTTTGCTCAGGGAAGCGACGGCCTTCTTTTCCTGTATTGTGAGGTTGGACGGAGGGACTTTGGCACTGGAGAGGGTGGCTTTTGACCTTAGAACTGAAGAAGCTTCTTGGATGAGAGGTGAAACGTCTTCAAGTAACTTAAAGAAGTCCAGACGCTTTTCTTTGCAAGCTCCTTTGACTACAGGAGACCATGGCAGTTTGCTAGCAACCAAAGCAATGGCAAGGTTTTTGGTGCAGCACCTTCTTTGTGATAGCCAGCAAAACTCCAGCAACCAGATGCCAACCAGTCTGAGAGTACACAGTTTTACCTAGCAACTGGTGGTTTCCAACCAGTCTGTGTGACTGGTTAGAACTCGTTACCTGAAATACACATTTTAAGGGTTTAAGGATCTTTTACTTAAAGTTGCCTTGAGATAGAAAGTGAAAGAGGGCAAAGCCTAAGATCGCCTGGTGGAGGACAGTGATGGCAGAGAGGGTGGAGCAAGCACTCAAGACTACGTCAGCTCTGTCAGGTCCTTCTTGCTGTGAGGCAACAGTGCTAACCACCGCAGCAAACCAAACTTATTTAATACATATAAAAATACAGAACGTGTATGATAAAACTTGCACCCTTAGCTGTAAATGCACTACTATGTTTTAAGATGAGGAAGAGGATTAACATGTGTTTCTTTTAAACCAATCATCTTACTAGCTGCGGCATAGGACGGATATGACCGCTCATTTAGTTTCATGCTTTATTGAAGGCAACAAGGCCAAAACGTTAGCATGTTTGTTGGCACGGCCGAATAAGTTGGTGTCCCCAAGACCCCGTAGTGAAACTTACAATACAAAACTGAAGGACTTTTAGCTTTCTAGACCTGTAGAAAGCTAAAAACAAAAGATAAAATCATCTAAATATATGAGCGTGTGATGAGATTAGTCTCTCTTTTTGGGATTTTGGTAGAATTTATTAGAGTTTAATATGAGATGACCAGGACAGCTGCAGCCATGATTTCTGCAGATGAACACAAGCTTTCCAAACTGAAATCTTTGGCAGGTGGTGAAGGTTTTCTTTCTCGCTCCATCTACTCTAATTTTAATTTATTGAAACGGTTGATTAGTTTATGCAACGGAGACGACACTGATGTCAGTTTTGTTTAATTATAGAGTAAATCTGTCCTGCCATCCTAATGGAAACCTTTCGACTGCAGCAAAGACAAAGGTAGCAGGTGGACTTGCCTGCCAGCGTGCATTTAATCGCCGTTTGTGTGAATAAAAAGCGAGAACATTTTGAAAAGCAGATATTCTGCAGGTAGTTGTCGATGCTTGGATGATTTTACAAGCTGAAAACAATTTTAATCTCCTGGAGATCGTGGATAAAAAAGACAAAAAACAAAACAAAAAGCAGACTACTGCGGCTTCCATGATGCTGCACTACCAGGTGTTACTCTGATGTATTTCTGTGATAATAGTACTAGGATAGTTTGTCCAATTCATCACACGCCATGGCAGTGAAAATCACAATATCCAGCTTAAAGGGAAGCTCCCAACAGGCTTCATATAATAATACGCTTGGCCAAATATGAGTGAATGTGCTGATTAGAATCACACCCAGGCTCTCAGAGAGGTCCAGGTGCTGTTAGGTGCCCAATTATAATGCCTAGTGTTTTTTTAAAAGTGCGGACACTTGTAATAATATTAGCCCGAGCGCTGCCCTGACCTACCCACAGGGCTAACCCAGGACCTGTTTCATTAGTCCACTAGCAGCACTACCAGTTATGGAACTCAGTTTTTGCATTGAAAAAGTTAAAGGATAGCTTCAGAAGGGAGAATTTGCTGGGCAGTACATTTAAAGAAGAGTAAGTCAGGCTATATGTCACTTATAATGACCACTTATCTCCTCCAACGCTAAAATTTCAGCATTGCCAGTATTTACTCTGAAAAACTTAGAGGTGAAACATTGTGATTTTCCTCAAAGTGAGAGGCAGGCTGGTGTGCTCTTTTATCATCTCTCTATTCTTGTATTGTTACCAACTTTCTCCTCCCGCTATGTGTGCAGGAAACTGTGATGTGACAATAGAAAGCCAGCTACACAGTAGTGTCCCATTTACCGGCATGGGACAGCGTGGGTTGAGAAACATCATTACACCTGCATTTATTTTCCAAAAAAAGAAAGGATGAACCAGGGCCCTCAAATTTATCACAACTTGAAGCCCAGAGTTTAAAGCACTACTCCGGCCATTTAGTCCTGACATTCCATTAAATTAGGTGACAGATGAGACAGTTTGAAAACATAATGGCTGAATTTGAAGCAGAAGAAGCTGAGATATCTGAGCTTTGGTCACAGCCCTGATACCACATTTATGTGAAAATACATGCACTTCCTGTCACGGTGATGCTTCACTACTGCTCTTTTTTAAAAAGAAAAATGCTTGAAAAAGAAATATTGCAAAAAACAATGTTACCAGCACCGTGGTCAAGCCCAGCCTTCACTGGTTTCATTACTTTGGCTGATTACTCAACAGAGCAAGATTCAAATCGAAAACAAAAAATTTTCGTCGAGCTGTTGACTGTCGTATTCTAAGCGTCCCTGCTGGCGTACCCCAACAAACAATTCAGTTTTTTATAGTCATTGTTTAAATAAATGCATAAACTCTAACTGGCCAGTTTGTTAGCTTAACTCTTCATTAATGCAAATATCTAATGAGCCAATCACATGGCAGCAAGTCAAAGCATCACTACTGAAGTTCAAATTGACCATTGGAAAGGAAGGGAATGGAAAGGAAAGGAAAGGTGATTTAAGTGACTTTGAAGTTGGTTGTTGGTGCCAGATGGGCTGATCTGAGTATTTCAGAAACTGGTCTGCTGGGCTTTTCCCCGCACAGCCATGTCTAGGGTTTCCAGAGGATGGACGCAACATGAATGAATTTACAATACATCAAAACCTTGAAGCAGATTAGCATAGCATGCGCTACTCCTGTTAGCTAAGAACAGGAAACTGATGCTGCAATTCACTCCAGTAAACAGAAGGCTGAACAAACATTGCCTCGTCTGATGAGCCTTTCTGCTGTGACATTTGGATGGTAGGTTCAGTGTTTGATGTAAACAAACCATGAATCAATTCATCCAAGTATCGGTGGATCAGGCTGTTGGTAATGCTGGTGTAATGGTTCAGCTCAGATCATTTGCAATTGGTTTCTTAGACATGACAGTAAGTTCCCTGTACTCAAAAGGCCTCCACGGTCACCAGATGTCAATTTAGCAGAGCGCCTTTGGGATTTGGGGTAAAACTCATGGATGTACAGCTGACCAATCTGAGACAACAGCTGCCATGTAGAAATGGACCAAAATATCTGCAAAATGTTTTTAGTACCTGGTTGGATCTATGCCATGAAGAATTATGGCAAGTTTGAGAGCAAAGGGGGGCCAACCCAGTGCCAAACAGGTATACCTAATGAAGTGTGTACCTTAGTGCAAAGCTCTTGTTTTTCTTTCAGAATGACATTTACAACACTTCAGAATGTTGTACATGTAGTTTCAGACTACATGTTCATGGAGCTTTAAGCTGCATTTGCGGATAGCACAGTGAGCTGTGGTCACAGACAGTGGGCCTATGCAGTGATTTTCATGGCAGAATCATGTGTGTCTTTTGTAGAAATTTCTCCAGATTTCTGAAATCATTTGACCACACACTGTTCTGTAGATGATTAGATAGTCTTTTTTTTAATGCCCAGTCATGTT
Source organism: Rhamphochromis sp. 'chilingali' (assembly GCF_963969265.1). NCBI lineage: Eukaryota > Metazoa > Chordata > Actinopteri > Cichliformes > Cichlidae > Rhamphochromis > Rhamphochromis sp. 'chilingali'. Next base: position 8,198,772 of record NC_137931.1, on the reverse strand, counting down.
AGTGACTGTTTACCAGTTAACCCAATTAGCTACAAAATGCTCCTCCAGCTGTTTTTTTTGTAGTACCCTTTACTTTTTCAGCCTTTTGTTGCCCTTGTCCCAACTTCTTTCAGATGTGCTGCTGATTTGTTTTCTATGCTCTGTTGTGAATAAAATCTGGGCTTAAGAGATTTGCAAATCATTGCATTCTGGGTTTTTTTTTTACATCTCAACTTTTTTGGGATTGGGTTGATATATGTGTAGGACTTTTATTGTGCAAGGTAAGCAGAGGAAGTAGTGGCATTTGTGCACAATTTGGGTTAGTGGTACAAATCAGGACATAAAGGGAACCCAGAAAATGACAAAACACACAAAAGTTCTCATGATGCAACATAGCAGCAGTTTTTTTTCCTCTTAAGCCCAAGCTCCGATGAGCTAAAATATCCAGATGACATCATTGTGATGTCATTAGGTTAGGTGTAACTTATTCAAATAGCCATATATTTCAAAGGAAAATGTTAACAACTGATTTGCGAACAGTGACAAAGCATATATGACCGAGGCGAGCATATTAATGTTGTATCAATCTGAGCCATGCAAAAATGTCACACATCACAGTTACATGGACATTTGCAGATCCTAAACAGATTTTCCTGATCACAACCTCAGTGAGGATATGATCTGGTGTGCATGTAAAAGCACTCATTTAGTCATAGTGTAGGAGAGGTGGTTCTGTAAACTGCCTGTCTGAGCCCGAGTCATTTACATAGGTAATGGTAGGGGTAGTGCTCAAAAATGTGTGGGGGTGGAAAATATACAATCCTCCACCAGCATACAAAAACAGCCAGGAAGAGAGGGAGAAAGAGCGAGACATGGAAGAAAGACAGAGAGGCAGAGAGGGAGATGTAGGTGTCAGGCTCCTGACGCACTCTGAAATGATGGGTAATTACATTTCAAATTACCAATGGGAACAAGAGCGAACTCCCTGACATTGGTGCGCAGGGAAATGCATTAAGAGTGTTGAAATCAGTGCGCAATAGGTAATTTCTAGAATTCCTGTGTTTAGGCAGATTTGCATAGCTGAAAATACCAGCTTAAAGGGCCACTTCACCGAACAACAAATCAGATTTACTTTGCATACTTACTCATTTTGGATGCTTCCCCGAACTGTACACCTTGTTTCAGGTTGGAGTTTGAGTTTTGTGAGAATTAGCAAATTTGTCTACCAGAAACAAAACCTCAGGATGCTGATTGTTTCAAGTGCATTGATTTTGAAGCTGCTGCAGGACAGATTTTGCGTGAAAACCCAATCGTGTCATCTGCCTAGTTTTAATAGAACAGAGAAATATTCCCCAGGTGGGACTGCAGGATTAGTTGTGGTGGTGTAGTGTAATAGAAACATAGTTGCAGCAGAGACTTTCTTGTTTACATCAGGCATTTCTTATTAAACGCAGCGAGTGAGTTAAATTAGCTTCTTTCTCATGAAACATAGTACTTTATAAGGTTACCATGCTAACATGTGGTTAGTAAACAACAGACTGTATATAAAAGATGGAGGTATCCACTGTGACGTTACTTTTTGATTTTTGAGTATGGATCTGAACAGTGTTGGGCAAGTTACTTGAAAATGGTAATTAGTTAGTAATTACTGATTACTTTTCCAAGAAAGTAATCCTGTTACTTCACTGATTACTTATTTTCAAAAGTCATTAGTTACTTTATTACTTAGTTACTTTAAAAAACCTGATACACAACCTGAATACATATTAAAGCAGCAGACCTTTCAGCCCAATTCTATTTTTTCTGCATTATCCATCATATAAGATTGAATCAAATGAAAACGTCTCTGTTTAAAAATTGTTTTATTAGTTTTAATCGTTTAAATTTGTGCACATTGCATCACTCACTCTTTCAAATAGATGTAGGTAAAACACAGCAAAAAATAAATAAAATTAAAGATTCAGCAGCACTAAGTTCTGTCGCTCTTAAGTCTATTTTCACCTGTTTAGCAGGAGTGGGGCCAGTGGAGGTTTGCCTGGTGCCGCAGCAGTCATGTAGGTGGGGGGGATCTGGGGGTTTCTCTGTGAATGTCACATTCCCGTGGCAGCGTGCTAGGTGCTCGCTCAGATTTGAAGTTTAATTTCTCACTGTAGAAAGAAGTTTTCTTCCCACGTGTACAGCAGACGCTAATGTTTTTGTCACTTTTTACAGAATCAAAGCTGCATGGTCGTACTCTCTCCTACACTCCATATTATCCATTGTTGATCTGCACATGTCTGTTACCACGGATGTTGTATGCTCATGCGTCATTGTCAAGAGACACTCTCACAAACAAAATCACGGTTTAGTAACGCAGTAACGCACCTTGCTTACGGGAAAGTAACAGTAATGTAATTACAGATTACAGCACTGCCCATCTCTGGATCTAAAGCCTTAAAAATCGCCATCTTGGGATAAGCCTCCTGGGGAGGCTGATCCATGACTGATAGTGTTCCTTTGTGTTTTTCTATCCAAGTATGCTTTTACTGGGCTGGCAGTGTCTTTGACAGGCTCTTGCCTTCTAGACACTTATCAGATGGTGTTGGATCCAAATCTGATGATACTTCTATATGTTTATAATTTCATCAGTTTTTAAAGATGTGTTTGATTTCTTCCTATTTATTAACAAAATGAATTTCAGACACTGTTCATCTGTTATGGATAGTTTTTAGCCCAGACACTTCTACCTTCTACCTACACTTGTCCAAGGACACACCGTTCACCATGCTGATATGCATCAAGTTGTCAGGTCATAACTCTTTGGGAATCATCTTGTTGGTGCAAAAATACAATTTTATGTCTGTCAAACGGTGTTATCTTTGGATTCATAAAGAATTGATAAAGAAAGCTAAAGAAATGGAAACAAATGAGGTTTTTCGTGACAGGTTGCTAGTAAAAAAAGTATCTAAAGATCCATCCATCCATTCGCTTCCGCTTATCCTTTTCAGGGTCGCGGGGGGCGCTGGAGCCTATCCCAGCTGTCATAGGGCGAGAGGCGGGGTACACCCTGGACAGGTCGCCAGTCTGTCGCAGGGCCAACACACAGGGACAGACAACCATTCACACAATGGCAATTTGGATTTTCCAATTAACCTATCCCCTTAAGCTGCATGTCTTTGGACGGTGGGAGGAAGCCGGAGTACCCGGAGGGAACCCACGCAAACATGGGGAGAACATGCAAACTCCACACAGAAAGACCCCGGCCTGATGTTGGAATTGAACTCAGGACCTTCTTGCTGTGCGGCAACAGTGCTAACCACTGTGCCACCGTGCTGCCCTATCTAAAGATACAATTTAAAATGGATTATTTGCTAAGGCAGACATTTTTTGTGTTAAAATGATTCATGGGTCAGTGTAAAGTGGCTTAACAAAAAAAAAGCATTCCTCTGAAAATGGTCAGGTACAAGGATTAAACTGAATATCAGTGAAAAAGGAACCAAAATAAACATTAAAACAAACTTCAGAGAGAGCAGTGATTGTACTCAGGTACTGTATCTATACAACTTTACCACATACAACCCCAAAATATTATCATTCAGTAATGAAAACGGTTACATTTCAGAAGACTGGAGGTCGTTTGCTGTGGAATCTTGGATTTGCAATGATTTCTGGGATGAGTAGTTCCTTTAATGTTAAAAATAACTTTGTACACATTCTTGTAATTTTGCAATTTTCTCCTGCCTGTTTTTATTTTTTTAAATCCAAATTATTCACCAAATGTTTTTATGGTGATTATTAGCTTGGCCCAAGGCTTAAAACTCCTGGTTTTAAATGGGGGTAGCAGGATGTTTTCATATTTTTTTTCTATGTTTACAAAGAGAATACTAATGCTACATAAAGTATTTACATTACGACAGCATATGCATTTATATTTTATATGCATATAGCTATTGCGTGCATATTCACCTATGGGACATACTAACTTCATAACAGCAATTTTATCTGTCTAAAAAAAATGGTAACATGTATTTTGTTGTTATTTTCACAATTTTAATTTTGAAAGTTACCTGAAGTATTGATTCTGGTGACATCCTAAGTTACCAGCTAGCTTGGTTAGCATGGAGCATCATAGCGCCCTCTACCGGACCTTGATCCCTAGCAGACATTTTGACCTGTCCTAGCAGGAAAAAGGATTTTTTTAAGTAACTCATTCTGTGTAGAGAATTCTGATGCTGAGATAATTGATCTGAGAAGAGAAACTGTTAACCTCAATTTGGCACCAATCCTGGCGTCTACACAAAATGGCACGACAATCCATCCAATAGCTGCTGAGCTATTCTACTCGGCACCAAAGTGGCATTGATAATGTAGTTGCCAGCAGTCTCTGGAGGGTTTTCCATGAGTGTGTTGTGAGTCCTAATGATAGCACTTAATATGATTTTGGTTTCAAATATTGGTGTTGGATGTGCATTAAAGTGCCTACAGTATTTTTAATAATTACGCCAATTTGAGAGCATTAAACACAATTATATAAATTAAGCTCATCGATGATTAAAGTTTATTAGAGTTTCCGTACAGCTAAGAGCTCATTTGTAACTGCAGTCACCAAAGCTTCACCCCCACCTGAGGGGGGAAAAATACATATACAACAGCTGCAAAGTCTGTAAATTATTTTGCTACTAGTAGTGAACAGTGAACGTCAGGTGAAAATGAATTTTTTTAAGGCACCAGGAGATCGCAAATAATTTATGAGATTCAAAATCTCAATACCACTGAAGCAAGTCAAATAAATATTGAATAATGCTTTTGGCCTTTTGGGGGATGGCTAAAACCAGATATTGTGCTGCAGGATAACTCCTCAGCACATGTTTGTACACCAGTCTGAGGTGGGCTGACAGATTTTTCAGTCCTCTATATTTCTTTTCATTTTTTTTAAGCTCCCTGGCTCACTGGTCAGATTCTTGCTATGGAATGTGGTGTGGGACAAAAGGAGTGGAGATCCAGAAACTCAGTGACCTCCTGGAGAGGTCTCTTTCTCCCTCTTCCGTTACTCTATTTGTGTCCCAGTCTGTCTACTCTGTTCATAGCTTGTTTTCCCTCCCTGCGTTTCTTGCTCTCGATCTGTCCATCACTTACTTGTTCACTCTGTCAGGCTGCTGCACTTTGATGTGGCGCTGGCACAGGTACTCTTTGCTTGGCCTCTTTCTTCATTCTTTCTGTTTCCTCACACACATACAACATGGCTATATTCTACAACAACACACACTGGTGCATGCACAAAATCACACAAACCTTAAGCACAAGCTTTTGCAGGCAGGAATGTGTGGGAATCTCCCTCTGGCTACCTCTGTAACCTGCATCTGAAGCTGGTGAGGGGCCAAGAAGGCAACAGACCCAGGAGACTAAATGCAAATAGCGGAGAAGTTGGTAGGCTGCCTGGCTGAGATCAAAGATCCTCTCCGCATAGCTCAACTCTACTAGACATGCATGAACAACATTTGCTTCCACACACAGTCTGCAAGTGCGTGTTTTTGTAGGTGTGCAAGCGTGCATGTGCAGCGAGTGCGCACGTGCAAGCATGCTTGCATGTGTGCGTGTGTGTGCATGTGTGTGTGTGGGCAAGCAGCATTGTGGGGGTGCAAGTGTGAGAGCAGTAACGTTGGTTTTAAGAGGAGTTCATACTTTCAAGGAATTTGTGCTTTTGGCAAATGAGTCACGCTGAATAAATGATCGCTGACCTCGGAGGAAGCAGTTTCAAACACAAGCGCTCAGGTAAATAAACAAGATCAGTCAAACATTTTGTGTCTCTGCATAGAAATATGTCTCTAATTATGCCCCGAAGCTTTAAAATCTTTCATCATCACCCGTGTCTTTCGACAGGACTGTGGGAATCGATAACAGAGCGCAGATCTTGCTGGTGTGCGTCCACCAAAATGAAGCTCGCCGGGTCTGCGAATCACATGGATGTTTTTAGCTGGTGTTCAGAGGATGAAGCTGCAGGATAGCTATAGAGACACCGAAACGTGAAGGCAAAAACCACAGAGTGAAAGAAGGAGCAGCTCTGATATTTCAGAGCATAATACACAATCACTGCAAAGCTGTGAAAAATGATAAAAGCCTAAAAATACACACCCAGCCTCAAACTTACATTTAAATTACTCATTTGTGCTGATGTTCTACTCTGTCTGTGTGATGGACTGAAATGTAAAAAACATGAGGAAACAGACCAGCATACCATCAATAATAATGGTGTGTTTTTATTTAAGAGCAAACCTTTACTGTGCAAACCAGTGAAAAGACCTCAAAAAACAAATATATAAAGAATGTCTTCTACATGTAAAAAAATAACCTTTGTAAAGCTCTCTCTTGTTCAGCTGTAGCCTCAGGTTATTCTGACACAGAGCAACTGCATGCTGTAATAAAAGTGTTTGTACCTCTGAAGAAAAGTGCAAAAGAAGGTTTTTTAAAAGCTTTCTGACCATCAAAGAAGCTCTTTTCACAAAAATCTTGGAGAATCAACATTCAAAACATTTTATATTGTAAAGTAATATCAGATAGTACATAAAGAATACAGTACCATTACAATAAGTATCACAATACAAGTATTTTTCAGTAAAAAAAGAAAGAAAAACAGCAACATTAAAATACAGGCTCCCTTTAATGTGCTGAAGTAATGTTCAGTTACAGAACAAGAATATCAGTAAAATACTGTAAAGCAACAGCAAGTTTGTCGTATTTACCTTAGAGTTCACTTAATCCAACAAAGTCCTTAGAAGGGCTCGCTAATTAACTGTAATTCTTTTTATGGGAACTTACAGTAAAAATAAAGGTCTGTCTGGAATACAGTGAAATATGTAAGTGAGGTCATTTAATATACTGTAATTAAACAATACTTTACTACAACCTTCTGCCCATTGTTAGGATTAAGACTTAGCACCTCTTTACAAATATCCCAGTAAAGGTAGAAAGACAGGTTTATTAAGTCCCCCGTGGTCCACTGTGGCACTTATATTGAAATGCATTCATTTCTTACGAATGAGATTTCCCATAAGATTTGAATTCCAGCATAAGTTTTGTTTTGACTCTTTCCCTATAGCAGGGCACCCGCTGCTCATAGCTCATATAATCATGGATTAGCAATTCGGTGAGATGATAGCATCAAAGTGGGTGTGCAGCAGTCAAAAATATTGTATTAAAGACAAACAAACAAACAAAAAACATATCCAAAAGACCTGATTCAAAATAAATGTAGGTTTAAGGCACTTCCGCTATTAATTATCATTATTTATGATATATTTTGTGTTCGCTGCTCTGAAGTCCTTTTTAAAATAAAACTTTATTAGGAATTAGACTGTAAAGCAACATTGTGAGAGAAGTTTTCTAGGCTTGAATCATTTGAAAGTAAAAACTAGAGAATATCAGGGTATGAAAAGCAGGTTTTACGTAAATAAAACCTGACATAAAAAACGTATATTTTTGTATCGCTCATCGTCATTTTTACAAAGTACCATCTGTTAGTGCATGAGGTCGGTAAACAAATAAAACACTGCCTGTTTCCCAGTGTTTTTACTGAAAATATATTTATATATATATTTTAAAAAAAGTTTATTTCTTTTTTTTTTTAGTTTATTGGGACTTGGTCTGTTATATAACGAGTAGAATCAGTTGTTCTTCATTAATATGCGAACAATGCAGCAGAATCATTTACTGGTGATAGCAAGCCATATGGTGTGATTATTAAGCATATCTCAGGGTGTTGTCTTTTCACTGTTACTGTCAGAGCATTAAACTAGAATGAGCAACAGCGTAAAACCCAAATGTGGATGCTAGAGGCTCAGCGAGAAATGAGAAAACAATCAAGCTTTTCATAATGTAGGCATGAATAAATTAACCTTTGCTGTTTCAAAGGTGGCTTTGCTGTTTTAGAACAGTCAGACTGTGCACACACATATTGGAATTTGTTTGCCACCTTAGGCAAAATAAGCCACTAGATTTCTGCTTTTAATTGTATTTGAGTGCCAGACATGAAAAATGTGTTTAAAAGCAGAAATGTTGGTTAATTGAAAAGCAGCAAACAATTTAGATTTGCGGTGATAATAGCCTTCGAGGACTGGGGTACTTGAACATGAATAATAATGCATTAAAAAACAGCTTTAATGCAGAGAGACTGAAAACCTTATTTTTGAACTACATACACTGTGTGTTTTTTGGACAGCACAACATGACCAGCTGTTCACTGCAAATGTAAAGGATCTTTTTTTTAGATATCTGGTAGATTCACAGTTAAATTCCCATGTAAGTTAACAAAAAAAAGTCAAAATAGTTGTTATCAAGCTGTTTAAACAATGTATGAAAAAATATACCTGCAGAGATGTCAGCGATTGGTTTGTAAACTCCCATTCGGAAGCCTCGAGTTGAGCTTTTTGGGTGCTCTATAATCCATTTCTTTTCTAAATGGGACCACAACTTTACAAAATGAGCTTCTGTTGTGTTTAAACAAGAACTGAAACTAGAGATTTAGACCATGAATTCAAAAGGAACATGTTTACTGAGCTCATAAATCAAATGAGCTGCAGGATCATTTTTCCATAGACTTCAATACAATCACAATGTTTATTGCAACCGAAGAAGTTGCCACCTACTGGCCAGTAGTGAGAATGCAGGTTTGAGGCATTCAAGCAATGACTTGAGAAACTTCTCAGAACCAGTTTTATATGTAGAGTATCCTCTGTTCTTTTTGGAGCAAAGACATTTCAGATGGTGTCCAACCATCTGACGAACATTTAATCTGAACATACTAGTAAACTGCCATTTTGTCACGGTCTGCGGTGGGCGGACCGAGTGTGGGAGTGTGTGGTTCCAGGTGCAGACACAGACGAGGAGACAGTACCGAACTTGAAACGAAAAGCGAGCCTTTATTTGGGCTGATTAACGTGGCAAACAACAGAAAGCACTGAGGCGAAACTAAACTAGAAGCTGAACTGGGAAAACTAAGAACTGACACTTAACTCAGACAGCAGGGAAGGCTAAGACAGGGTGACAATGATGCACATGACTGAGGCAACTGTGAACAGGACTCTGTGCTGGAACAACAAGGAACTATGAAACGTATATACGTAAGTAACATGGACATGACCAGCACAGACTCCTGAAACCTGGCGTAACATGGGGGAAGTTGAACAGACAACGCGGCGACGAACAAGGGAAGAGTGAGGACTTAAATACACACATGAGGTGATCAGGGGAAGTGGAGACACATGAGAACACAGCTGACTAGAAGGAAACATAATGACAATACAGTAACACTAACTACAATGAACAAAGAACACCAGACTCTTTCAAAATAAAACAGGAAACACAGAGACATTGACATGGAGATAGAACATGAACTAACCAGAGACATGAAACATGACAGGTAGACACACGGACCAGGGAGAGATGACAAAAGGGACTAAGAAACCAAGGACTAAACTGCAAACTAGAAAACAACTAGATGCGTTAAACTACACATGTGGATCCAAAAATATGCATTAGAACTTAAACCCTGGGCCTCATGGCCCAGTACCGTGACACATTTACCTTTTGCACACTAGACTGGGAAGCATAAAATTACATGCAATATCCACAAAATTCTTAAGGATTTTGGGCTGCGATGCAAAACTTGATGGATGTTTTTGGTTGTATTTGATATAAACATGGTCATAAAATCAGGTATAAAACAAAATGGAATCAAAATTTCACAAAGAACGCATGCTCATGGATAGATAGATATTTTACTGCATACTTTTATCATCACCTCCCACTGTGCCGAGAGATTCGCAGAGGATAAATTTTATGTATATTGAGGCATTAATGTGTGCCTGTGTGCGTTGTGTACAAGAGGAGCGAACAACAACACATGGGCTGCGTGGGCGTCTTCTGGCAAAGAATAACCACGGCGCCTCCTTTACAACAAAAGCAAGAAACACTACATTTGATATATGCCAGCAAGACTTTAAGCACGAAACTGAGAATGTCATGAGTCTGACATCGAGTCAGGCTGATTTCTGACGGACTTGTTTGTGATGAAACAGGAAATTCTTCGACCTACCCAAATCTTAAAATGGTCGACTTGCAAAGACTTGAGTCAGAGCGAAGTCTTCGTTTCCCAGACATATGTGCCACAGGGTGACGTATTGAGTGCTAGCCCTATTGAACGGTAGGAAATGCAGAACTTCAAAGGTCAAATCTTTGGCCGGTCCTCTTTTATTGGAGCTCCCGCCTGAGGAATACTTTCTGTTAAACTTTCATATACTTGTTTCCCTTGATAGAAGTGGACAAACACAAATTCAGACAGTCTGAATTCTGACACACACGCACACATACACAAGCAGCGATACACAAAAATCGTGGCTATTGAGTACAAAGTGAATCATCATTGCAGACAATATCTTTGTCAAACACTCCGGCCTTGACGGGTAGACATCGGCAGATTCGCAGAGCCATGGCAACAGTCAAGTGTGAATCCCATTGATGAGAAGAGTGTGTTTGTGCTGTACAGAAATTGCTCGGTTAATTCCTACACGGAGTCTGCTGCAATTATTGAGAAAAAGCTCTCAACGCAATGCAGATAAAGAGATTTAGCAGCAATAAAGAGGCAATCCATTGTTGGCTTTTGCAGAGGACGTGCGTTTCGGTCAATATAATAAAAACCTAAAAACTCTGTCTCAGATTAAATTTGTGCTGATAATCCAAAGAAACCGCAGGAATCTGGAGAAATTTAATATTTTGCTTTTCTCATTTTCATATGCCCGTCAGCAACATGTAATGGATTACAATTTAAACCCTGCCAACTTCTCTTCTGTTTCTGCAGACAGGCAGAGGAAAGCTACACCCACTCCTAATATATATTTGCATCAAAATCACATATATTTAAAGGATGGTGAACCAAATCTAAGAAGGATGATAATTAACATATTTGGTCTCTTTCCCTTCTGCTGGCAGAATATAAAGTGATATCAAGTCTCTACACCTGGGTAGCTCCCAGATTGTGACTCTACGAAGCTTTTTCCCCCTTTTTATACAGCAAAGACTGTGAAACCTCCAACACATTTACAGCAAAATATGTCAAAAGGATCTGCAGAGGGAAAAAAACATAAAAAAGAAGGGGGGGGGGGATGTCATAATAAAATGGCACACAAACACGCGCTCAGACGCACACTCACTTAGGACAAGAGTCCACAAAAGCTGAGCGTGGGTGGAAGTGGTAAAGAGGAGGAGTAGGCGGCAGAGGAGGAGGAGGAGGTGGAGGCAGGTGATGAAGAAGAAAGGCTGCTTTCAGATCAGGTTCGATGCTGGGGCGTTCAGGCTGTGGCACATTACCTAACAATCAGGGTGAGTCTGCGGCATCAGACGCATGAATGGCTGACTTTGTTATGTAAATGACCGAAGATGAATAAGTCAGAGAGTTGGCAAAATGTCGGGAAGCCGGCTGAATTTACAGGATCAACACTGATGGAGTACTTGAGAAAGTCTGACTTTGTGAAGTGTTTTTTGTGCAGAACGCGTGCAGACCGGCACATTTCACATTGCTCCAGTGACATCTCGGTTCCTAATTGTATTTTTTAGCATATTTTAGCCCGTTCACTTTGCAGCAGAGCTCAGCATTTTGTGAAGCATTTAAACTGAGTTTTCAGATTTATGATTCTTTTGTTCCAGACAATCGTCAGCTAAACGAAGCATCTTGGAACCATCTTGTGTACGCTGACGCTTAAATACAAGTGTGGCCTTTTACCTCATGTGGACTGCATTTCCTATAATCTCTTCTTTCTGCACCTTTGAACTTCACTTGAATGCACTGTTATTGAAAAGGACAGAAATATCATGTTATTAAGAGCAATGTTAGAACAGCACTGGCTTCATAAAGTAGAGAGAAACCACATAATAATGATCCAAATTGCTGTATCGCCTGTAATCACCACTTTAGATGTAGCAGTCCGGGTTCATGTAAGAGTGCATTTAGTTGTCTTGCAAAGTCAACTCTTAACTAGTCACGACTCACTTTTAAAATCTGTGTGAGTGTGTGTGTGTGTGTGTGTGTGTGTGTGTGTGTGTGTGTGTGTGTGTGTGTGTGTGTGTGTGTGTGTGTAGGCTCTGTAAAACTCGCCCTCCTATTGAGCTACCCACACCTGTATGCGTGTGTGAGAGAGAGTGAAAGCAGCAGTCAAAAAGTGTTTGAGAGACGAGAAAACCAGAGATTATACTTGGTCACTTTGACTGTAGCTGAGCAATAGAGTGAAATAAAAGGACCTGATATGATAATAATAATGATGATCATCACAGGAATAAAAAGGATAGAGGGAGAAAGAGACAGAAAGGGAGAAATGGGAGACGAGAGCAAATGGTAGCTAAACCTGTGAAGAGATCAGCAGTGCTATGAATAAACATGAACAGCTCAGCCCACGCCGATCTCTCTTCTTTACCTCTCTTTATTACACATAAACATTTAAGACAGCCTTTCCCTCTATCTCTATTTGTCTCTCTAAAACATACAGAAGAGAAAAATATGCAAACTTTACTAGCAAATTGAAACATGCACTCATGTTCCCTCCTCTTGAAAACACCAAAATTGCCACGTTTTTACCCCCAAAGTTCCGTTAACATTGTTTCCAAATGAGGATACGTGATCGATAAGGTTTTCAGGCTAGTGGAGATTATCCATTCTCCAACTTTACCTAACCTAGAGGTTATCACGTGTGCGTCTCCGGCCTTTGTTAGGTCTCAAGGTCAGCGGTGAGGAGTTTTGCACATACACTTCTCTTTTAGAAAATCAGGATCTTCTCTCATCAAGCGCTGCTGTTGCCAAGGCAACAACTGGAGAGCAGTCATAGGTGGGTGGCGATGCCCAGCAGCGATCTGTCTAGAGGGCTCTCATTGGCCACTCCACTGTTTCCCACAATCCTGTGCTGCTACAGAAGCCTCCCCCCCCGACCAATCCCTGTGTTACCCCCACGAGGAGGTTGGAGAGTAGGTCAAAGAGTAGGTGGGGGTGCTTGATGAATGTAACAGCCGTGTTTACTCCATAGGTTAACATAGTGTGATAGCCTAATTTTCAATGAGGTTACATTGTGTGACAGGAAGAGACACGTGTTGAGCAAATTTAGAAAGGAAGCTTACTGTCGCAAGAAGTCATAATTACAGAGAAAACTGTGAGAGAGGCGTGGAGAAAAGCAGCCTTCACGCACGTGAGCAAGCTGAGAACACCAACTGTGAATCGAGAGGAGAAAAACTAAAGTGCAAGAAATCTCAAATGCATGTGAGGCTTGAAAATCAAGCCACTACAAGGCACTCCTGTCTTATATATAAGACTTGATATGCATTTGTTCTCCAATAAAGTGTCAAGAATTACCCAGAGAAGTCCCCGTTTTGGTTCCCCGAGTCAGGGAGCAAAAAAAAAATTCTCCTTTGAGGTTATATTCGACCAATAGATGTAGGTGTTAACATACGCCAATGACAGGCTTTATACAGTCATCTCATGAGTCAGACTGCTGTTAGCTTAACGAAAAAGATTAGTTTTAAAACATATCTGAAACATCGGATGGATTTCTTTGAAAGCTTTTACAGACATTTATATTCCACAGATCCTACAAAAGAGGTAGACCGTAATTATATTTTGTGTAAAATAGCTTGACAAATATTGGGTGGAGTACCTTTTAGTACAGGGAGTGTCCACATCATCCTCTTCATGCATGTTGTCTTACTCCAAGCTGTATAGGCTCGAAAGCCCACTACCAATTAAGCATATTAGGTGATGTGCATCTCTGTAATGAGAAGGGGTGTGGTCTAATGACATCAACACCCTATATCAGGTGTGCATAATTATTAGGCAACGTCCTTTCCTTTGGCAAAATGGGTCAAAAGAAGGACTTGACAGGCTCAGAAAAGACAAAAATAGTGAGATATCTTGCAGAGGGATGCAGCAGTCTCAAAACTGCAAAGCTTCTGAAGCGTGATCATCGAACAATCAAGCGTTTCATTCAAAATACTCAACAGGGTCACAAGAAGCGTGTGGAAAAACCAAGGCGCAAAATAACTGCCCATGAATTGAGAAAAGTCAAGCGTGCAGCTGCCAAGATGCCACTTGCCACCAGTTTGGCCATATTTCAGAGCTGCAACATCACTGGAGTGCCCAAAAGCACAAGGTGTGCAATACTCAGAGACATGGCCAAGGTAAGAAAGGCTGAAAGACGACCACCACTGAACAAGACACACAAGCTGAAACGTCAAGACTGGGCCAAGAAATATCTCAAGACCGATTTTTCTAAGGTTTTATGGACTGATGAAATGAGAGTGAGTCTTGATGGGCCAGATGGATGGGCCCGTGGCTGGATTGGTAAAGGGCAGAGAGCTCCAGTCTGACTCAGACGCCAGCAAGGTGGAGGTGGAGTACTGGTTTGGGCTGGTATCATCAAAGATGAGCTTGTGGGGCCTTTTCGGGTTGAGGATGGAGTCAAGCTCAACTCCCAGTCCTACTGCCAGTTTCTGGAAGACACCTTCTTCAAGCAGTGGTACAGGAAGAAGTCTGCATCCTTCAAGAAAAACATGATTTTCATGCAGGACAATGCTCCATCACACGCGTCCAAGTACTCCACAGCGTGGCTGGCAAGAAAGGGTATAAAAGAAGAAGAACTAATGACATGGCCTCCTTGTTCACCTGATCTGAATCCCATTGAGAACCTGTGGTCCATCATCAAATGTGAGATTTACAAGGAGGGAAAACAGTACACCTCTCTGAACAGTGTCTGGGAGGCTGTGGTTGCTGCTGCACGCAATGTTGATGGTGAACAGATCAAAACACTGACAGAATCCATGGATGGCAGGCTTTTGAGTGTCCTTGCAAAGAAAGGTGGCTATATTGGTCGCTGATTTGTTTTTGTTTTGTTTTTGAATGTCAGAAATGTATATTTGTGAATGTGGAGATGTTATATTGGTTTCACTGGTAAAAATAAATAATTGAAATGGGTATATATTTGTTTTTTGTTAAGTTGCCTAATAATTATGCACAGTAATAGTCACCTGCACACACAGATATCCCCCTAAAATAGCTAAAACTAAAAACAAACTAAAAACTACTTCCAAAAACATTCAGCTTTGATATTAATGAGTTTTTTGGGTTCATTGAGAACATGGTTGTTGTTCAATAATAAAATTATTCCTCAAAAATACAACTTATAATTCTGCACTCCCTGTAATTTCCCCTGACATGTAGAAAAGAAAACAGTCTCTTACAAAGAGACCAATATACTGGCAGACCAACATTATCAGCCAACATTAGCTATTTGCAGACATATTGATGTTGGCATGTTTAACAACCAATAAATAAAAAACCAAAAAAGTAAGGAAGAAATGAGAGAAACACCCTTCAACTACTTTATCAACATTGATGTCACATGATTTGTCCACCAGGGGGCACTCTGCAACTTCTCCATTGGCAACACTAATGCTGCAAACACCATAAGTGGAGTGTAAATCAGCCATCTATGATTTGTGACAATAAAACAAATTTCCATTTAAATTGCATTGTCATATTGACTCGTAAATACCGTTTACCGTTACTAACAAGAAAATGCGGTGCAGTCGCGTTACTATTTTTCAACAAACAGACGGTTGAAGGTGTGTTCAGCTTACCGCAGCTTATATCAGTTGCACGGAAGGAGCTGTAAGTAATCTGGGTGCTACAGCTTTAAGCAGCTGCGCGCGGGCGGCAATCACTTTCTGCCCAACGATCACTTTTTGGCACAACACCTGGAGCTAAGGGGGCAAAATAATCGCATGAGTGCTGTTGTTTGACTGAGGAAGAATAAAGTAGTTGTGGTAAGCCAATCACATGACCAGAGTCATGATAAACAATATATACGCTGCATTTTTTCCTGAATAGTTTCGTCACGTTTACTGTCTAAGGACAGTGCTAGCAAGTACTCTCTGCTTATGACCAAAAAAACCCGAAACAAAAAACAGCCCGTTGGTGTTGGTGGAAAAATGCACCATGTCGACCAATCAAAAATGATATGGCAACATGACATTTGGTTGTTTAGGAAGAGGGGGAAGTTTAAGGAGTGACTGTGAGAGAGAAAGAGAGAGAAAGAGAGAGAGCGAGTTTTGAGATGTGAGAGATTTGTGACGTTTAGCGTGTTTGGAGTGTGTAGTTCATGTGTTGTCTTGTGTAGTTAGTGTGTAGTGTTGTGGATAGTTTTGTGTTGTGTGTCAGAACAATGAGGCAACTGCGGTCTCCAGGTAGAAACAGGAGTGATACACCTGCTGCTGTCAGACCTGCAGGTATCAGGTTGTGATGTTCTCCTTTATAGTGGCAAAAATAATTTGTGTGGCATCTGATTGTTCTGTAAACACTTTGAAATGGTTATAAAAAAAGAGTAAAAGGTAAATGGCTGCAAATAACTTTGTTGTTTGCAAAACTTGTGGATATGATTTTAAAATTGACAATTTATATTTGCTTTTAAAGTTATGAAATATGATTCATTAAACATGTTTGTGGTTGTTACAGTAAAAAATATAACTTTTTCTACTCGGATTTTATGTTTTTTGTCTGATTTTAGATCAATTGTGTTAATACAGTATGTCAAAATGAAAACATAACTGTAAATTCAAACACATTAGGTTGCGCTGAAAAGGATGATACCAAAAAGCATCATAAATCCATGGATTCATGGGTGGACTATACAGCGCCAAATCACTAAAACAGTTGTATATTGTAAGGTAAAAACCCTATAGTACTAGAGAAATAACCTCAACAATCAAACGACCCCCTATGAGCAAGCACTTGGTGAAAATGGGAAGGAAAAAGTTCCTTTTGACAGGAAGTAACCTCCAGCAGAATCAGGCTCAGGGAGGGGCAGCCATCTGCCACGGCCAGTTGGGAGTGATGGGAGATGGAGGCAGCTAGTTAAGTGTGAAACTGACTACAAAATATAAGATCAAGATGCAGAGTTATGTCCTTAGGTTATTAATTCTGGAACAAAAACTTTCTCTTGCTAGCCTAACAAGGATGTCCAGGTTACGTTCGAGAAGTACCTTGGACAGACGAGGTAATATCCATAACATTCAATTTACAACAAATTTCATTAACTCACTTTCATCCTACTGGTAGATTGGTAGGCCTGAAACCCCGCAACACAAGTTATGTTTTTACTTGATGTGGATGTCCCTAGAAATGTAACTGTCACATCCATGCAGTCTGGAACTACTGGGATTGCCTTTTCAGTACTGTTGATTCTTAATATGCATTTCCGGCTACTTTTTCGCAAAAGTTTTAGACTTTTTAAGTAAGAAGACAACAATCTCCTCTTCCATATAAGGACTCGGAAATGCCAGCAAATTTCTGGAGGAAGAACGCTGAAACTCTCAGAATAGAGCGATGCCACCCAGAATGTCAGCGAATGTACAAAGACGTGGAAAAACTTTAGAGTAAATTTGTTTGCCTTTGAAAAAACTGACAGCAAAGAGTCGGGATCGAGGTGGGAAAAAAATCTCAGCATTTTATTTATTTCTATTACGGCTGGCACCGCATATAAAACACCAGATGCAACCAATGCACAACACATAAATGCTGGCAACAAGGTTGGCCCCTTATGTAGATTATATTGTACAAAGATTCACAGCAGAAGTCCAATAAATCAGTTTTAAGGCTAGCAAACTTGGTTAGCAAGCTGTGTCCATAAACTGTATGGGAGCTTCACACAAATACCAGCTTATTAGGGTTAACAGCTTACTGTAATGATCGTAGCGTATGCATGTTCATGTATCTGTGTGGCATAGATTGGAACAAACACTGTCACAGCAGTTATTAGCATCTATATGTTCTTATTTTAGATCCCAGTTTTTTTGATTTTCCTATATTTTATGTTCATTTCATCACAGCTCTGCAACGCTGCGACGTTCTCTGTTTGTGTTTCTTTCATGTGTCACATTCAGTGTATGTCACTCATACGTACCTTAACAGCCACTAAAACATATATGTTTAATGGAAATTTCTTCTAAACACCACTAAATGTGGAAATATGGAAGACTTTGAAAAAGCACCACAACCGCTAGTATTGACTAAATACTGGAATATCACTCACTGAAACTGGAACACAGTTTGTTTTTGGTGTGTTAGCTTAGACATGTTAGCTTTATTTTTCAGCGTTAGCGGTTGCGACATATGGATCTGAATGCTACATTTTCACCTGGCGCCTCCTTTAGCTCATCATTTTTATCTGGTCGTTCATACAAAACACTTGTAACATTAACAAAATAGCTTTAATTCACAGCTGTGTTTAATGGTTAGCATGCTAACGTGACAGTGGGGATTCAAGAAGTGTATCTTGTCTCACCGGGAAGCTTTGAATGGTCCATATAGTTTTAGCATTGTCCATCTTGGTTTACTCCATCTGCTTTTCAGGAACACGGTGTATGTTAAAATACTAAAAACCTTATAAAGTGAACCTAATAAAGCCTTATTAGAATTGATTTCAGTCCAGCTATTACTTCAGTAATTTACAGTGATTGCCAGCCCATCTTCAAACTATTTTTTGGGTCATTATTCAGGCTAATCAGGGATAATTCAGTGCTTCTAACTAGCGTGCAACCGTTTTCCATTGTGTTGACCTTAGATTACATTACCGCATAGTGCTGCAGGAATAATATGGCGTCCAGTTTTCATCATCTGTGGCTTTGTGTCCAACTTAAGTGTTTTTGTTTTATTCAGTAGCGGGTGGGTGGTTGTTCCCCGAAGTAATTTCGTTCCTGGTTTGTTATTAGTCTGGAGAGTTTAAAAAACTATGCCACAGGCAACATATATGGCTAAGAAACACATGCTTTAGCTTACCGCATCGTGCTTTTAGAGCCTGCTTATTGTGTTTCTCAGGTGAGGATGCCAGAAAATAAATTCTGAGTTATTCTTTATTCAATATTGTCAGTATACTTTATTCAGTATCGTCGGCACAGTGAATTCCTTGGTGAGCCTGGTGATATTTGCGCTTTTAGTCGCTACAAATGTTCTGTGATCTTAAGCTTTCCACAAGTAAGGCTGGAAAGCTGCTAGAGACATTTTCTTGAATGTATTTTCGTTCTGCTCTCTTTCCCACGGTGGGGTGGTCAATCGGTGTCTAGTTTCAGGTAGCGTCTGCCGTTCCCAGAACGTGAGCGGGCAGGAGCCATACCGGGATACTTTGGGATCAGTAGAATTCCTGGAATTCTTCACATAGTCCCTTTGAGGGGAAAGCAAATAGAGAGGGTTTAACGACCCCCCTCTCACACCCTCACACAGGCTGAGGAGGGGAAACACAGTGCCTGTATCAGAGCTTATCACAAGATAACAGCAGTACCACGCAGGGCTGGGGTCAATTCCCTTCAATTCGCTTACAGTACTTCAGGAGGAGGAATTTCTTTGAGAAGTTTTGCACATATAAACAATGAAGACTCTGTTATCATGTGAACTGCAATTGCAAGTTTCAGTGAGCTGACAGGAAGCTGTAATGCCGTGGCATGTCAGAAGAGGTGACTTCTGGAATTCCAGATTCCTCTGTCACATATAAGGGTGATTTAGTTGGTTGGAGATAATATTGATTTGTTCCCATGAGGAACACTCTTCAACTTCAAAACATCCTTAGGGGAAAATATGTGGCCTAATACAATTAGTTATAGCTGTGACCCTGCAAAGGCACTGCAGGCAACACAATAAAACTCACCAGGAGTCCATTCTTGTCCCGTAGAGCCGAGTGACCAGGGAAACTGATGTGTGGGTGGTCAGCAAGCTCGAGAAGAAAACGTGGCCACTGCTGAAACAGCTGCAGTCATGAAAAGTTCAAATTCTGAGTTCTAAATATATTCGTCCCATAGTTTTTACATAGAAGGATACAGGAATAAACACAGAAGATGCTTGCATCCATCGTAAAACTAATTACATCCTCCGAGGCAACATTGTTGGTTTTGTGTTTAGCAGTAGTTTAGAAGTAGGAGCTAATCATGGGCAAGGGGGATTTATCAGTGTGCATCTTGGTGCCTCGTGCAGAACCAGTTATGGTTCCTGTAAATGCTTCAACCGTGTTCAGTGATTTTCATATATACTGATACTGTGGTGGACACTTGTGTCCAACATTGCCAAAATGTGAAAGTAATCGTTATGATCCTTATCATAGGCTTCAATGCCTTCTCTTCCTGGATCTGCAAGCATGTTGCATCGTTACGGCCATCGTGTCTAGTTTCTTTTTTAATTTCAGTGTTCACTAGAAATTTGATGTATAAACTCACAATATCGAGCCTTTATTTAAAAAAATGATATACTCTGGGAATACTACGAAGAAGAGGGCACCATCCTGGGATAATGCTAGCTGTTAGTCGGATCAGGTGAAAAACCATCCAACGCTGGACACACTTAGCTCGACAAAGCTACCTCCTAATTCAGAGCAAGCTTATGGCTGAGTGACACGAGTAAAAGTATGACATCAATCCCCTTGCAGATAAGCAACATGTTGCTGAATAAGTCTTTGTCAACGTGCACAACTAGAGCAAACTCGATTTAACTTGTTGCCACCCGGCTATTATCCGGTTATATTCCTGTAGAACGGAAAGGTTTCTGAGTACAAATGATAATAGCAGTAGTGAAATGTGAATTTCTGTCCATGTAGATGGTAACAGATATGTGATTTTCGATGATTTATTACAGTTAATTGCTGAATTATCAGAAACAGATTGCATGCAATTGCAATCATAACCCCATTCAATCACAGACTGACTGTTTTATAGCAACATTTATGCTAGGTTTTAGTGACAGTTTTGAGATTTCATCTGGTTTTGCAACTGAAGTAGGAGAACCTATCTTACTAGATAAAACAGATACTGACGACTTAACTTTGAGGATATAATTTGCAGTTTAATAAATGTGATTAATCGCTATACAGGCAATAGAAGGTCACTAAATGTTAAAAACTGCAATAATATCATATTGTGGGTGAATTACTGTAAAAATATTGCATTGTGGGATGTGGGGTGGGGCGCACAGTTATCACCACTTTTCTGTCCCAGGGAAAATCCTTGATATTGTCATCTTAGCCCCTCAGCTCTGGTTGCAAGTAGAAACCTATTCAAACCCTCTGTTTGAGAGTGGCAGACGATCAGGAGAAAGCCAGCTTAAAGAGAAACAGGACCTAGAAGCAGTTCATTTCAGACGGAGGATTAAACACTGACTTTTTGTTGTATCTGTGAATTTTGAAGGCCAAGGCCAGCGTAAGATAAATAAAGATTATTCTGAATTGTGACAGTAGTAGAGTCCAAGATAAAAACTACAGAGAGCCTGAAACGACCACACCTGACACTGTGCTGTATTTTACCTTAGACTACAACAGCAGTGACGTCACTGTGTGATGCATCACTGCACCAAGAGGAGAAGTTAAACCATGATGAGTGTTTAGATGCTCTTTAAATGCTCTAATGGGAATATAGTTCACCTTGAAACTCTTATTTCTTGCATCAAATCTACTCTCCATCTCTGCAGATGATAGTCCTGACCACACTGTGTATCTTCAGGCTGTTAAGACTAGTGCAGCTTTTCTTGCTTGTAGGTGAAAAGATTAAATTTGAGCAGCTATATCAGATGAAAAGGGTTCTCTTTGTGTGGTTTCGGTAGGTCACATTAATCTAAACGAGGCAGCGCAAACACCGCTTGCCGACTGTAAAAACACCCCCAAAAAACCCAAAATACTACGTTATGCAAAGCAAACAGAGCACAAAAAAGGAAAAAGTACATGACTAACTTAAAGTGTTCAAAACAGTGTAGCTGCTGCTGATTACATAGATGCAATCAGAACCTATTGTACTGCCCACAGGCAGTAAGAAGAGGAGGACTCATCAGCTGAGTTAGTCACAATGGGCATGCGGGGCTGCTGACTAATAGGCTATTTGACTGGTGAATTTAAAGTGGCTTAGTTTGGATGACAAGTATTCTCACATAGGAAATACTAGAAAAATGCACTACTTTAAAGGTTTGAATAGAAGCAACCCAAGTGAGCAGAAGCTACAAGATTAAACCTCCTGCGATGTGCAAGACAAAGCAAACTGATGATGGAGTGACTACATTTTAAATAGAGGGAAGGTTCGTATTTGTTAAAGGTGCTTGACTTATTCACGACGAATGAATAGGTACAAAAAGTCATCAGCCGGAACTTCATCAGCTTTGCGATTGGCAAGTGATCAGCGGGAAGTGCAAAGCAAACACCCGGGAATGGATGAGCCCCGAGTGCCAGACAGAGCAAACACGCAGAATAAACAAAAAATGAGGGCGGGAAAGTTTACCGCTTTAAAGGAGGGTTACACCAATAAGACTTTTAACCTGGGTTGGAATAGCAATCAATACGTTCAGCTGCCCGAGCCAACAAAGCTGAAGTATGAGGTGACCATTCCTCCTGCATGTATTTAGTGGGAAAAGTCGGTCTAGTTTAAATTTATCATTTTGCGGTTTTGTTTTAACTCTAACTTGATGAAGGCCATTTCTGGATGGTGGGAAATCGATTAATTCACTTCCCCCTGCAAAGTTTTCCCCAGATGGCATCATTACTGTCACATGCTGCTTGTGACAGCACATGAGATGACTGGTGCAGCGACAGGAATGTGCATGTTAACAATTCAGACACAACATCTGTGTGTCTGTCTGCGTGTGTGAAAGAGCACGCCACATACCAATTACAAATGCAGGACGCAGCGAAAACTTCTCGACACATAAATCTGAGAGCTCACTTCTACATCTGTCGCCCAGTCTGCTGTCTTCTGCAATATGTTAATTCTGTTTGGGTTGAAAACTTGAACATTTCTGCAGTGAGTGTAATGGAAAGTTACCAGAATAAGCTTAATAAATACTCATGAAAAATCAGACAAATGAGGACTTGGAGATTTCAGTCCTGGCTTTTCTTGCATGTTTTCTTCTCTCCCACCCACTAGTGGAGACCACACAAAATTACAGCAGGTCCTGCCAAGGTTGTTACTGTGCAGCTTGAAGACTGCAGCGCAGCACACAGACTGAGAGCAAACACTATGCACAAATAATTAGAAGTGTTTGCTCTGCTGCTCTTGTGGCACCGGCTGGGAGGCGTCTGCTTGAGCGATCAGGGATCTCAGATACCTACTTAAAAGCCGGGCTACAGCGTCTCATCGGCAACCTGTCATAATGCAGAGGACACCACCTAGCAACTATTAAATGTGTATTCAGCATTCAGGCAGGTGAGGTGGCCTTCAGTCCGATAAATATACTAGCTGAAATAGTTTGGAGCACAGTTTAACAGCCATGAGGATCCAAGGGGTATGCCTCCCTCTAGTGTTCAGAGAGCACAGGGAAGAATGATTAGGGAGAAATGATGAAGGCAGACAAAAAGACACACACAAGTGCGCAGATGCACACAAAAAAGATGACCCCCAAAGCATTAGATCTTCTATTTGTGACTGTACTACTCCACACCCCCCACCTCACCCCCCCCCCCCCAAAAAAAATAACCCCCCAAAACCCAAAATAAAACACAGAATAGAATCACCGCACAAATTCAATAAAAAGGCTTCAGAGGTTTGAAGACTTTGCCTCAAAAGAAGGGTTCAAAGTACCCACAGCATACACTTCTATGACAGGAACACACAAGAGGACTGAACAAATATGGATACAGGAATCAGAGTCAAGGTACACAGGTACACTTACCGATATCACCACTACAATAATAAGCGGAGATATGCCTCCACCTACACAGGCAAAGATTTTGGCTGTTCAGATAATAAGTGCCCATTATCCTCACCAGTGTCACGCATGTGAACGGGGCTGTATGCCAAAAGTGTTGTCACATCTGCAGGTGCAGGTCACGCTTTGGTGTCGTTACAGCCAATCGTGCACCTCTTGCATATGGGTGCTGTAGCTGCTGTGACCAGGTTGAAGACACAAGTGCATGATGTTGTCATTGTTTACCCGCCATTTGAATCATATATCGGTGCAGAAGCTCAGTGACTCCCAAATTATACACAAGCAACAGCTTGAAAGAGTTTCTGGAGAAAACTTGGTGATTTCTTTGCTTCCATTTTCAACTTCTTCCACTGTTATATCAGTGCTTGAGTGGAGGCTTTGTCTGAGTGGTGACACCTATTGTTTGCAGCGGGTAACTGCATACTAAGCACTGCTTTAAATGGTGACAGGGCTGTAGTGATGTTGATGATCAATGCGGCAACTGTACAAGAGCCATTAAACTTCTACTGTGTGCAACAACGGTTAATGTTTTCCATGTCAGCATCATCAGGAGCTGTCAGTCTGATAGATATTGCCAGGTGGTGGCCTCTCTTGCCTTCTCAGAGGCTGATAGCGATGTTTTTAATCAACTAAACAGATGTGGTAATAATCAGTGTGATGACATTTACAATCACAGGCAAAGGGACCTAAACCCAGGCTCACAGGTGGGCAAATTAAACACAAAGTGAACCTCGATTCAAGCTGAGGATGGTGTACCGAATAAAAAAAGTCCATGAAATACAGACTCAAACTAAATTCACAGGACTTAAAGTGCAAGAAAGTAACACACAGGGAAGAAAACAGATGCTGAGTCAATGACAGAGGGGAAGAAAGCACCATGTATACACTAAAGGTTAATCAAGGACGTGCCTGGGTAAAACTAGACAAAGCTGAAACGAATCAACATAATGTCAAAGGAGGAAGTAAAACTAAACATATAGCACAGGAGTGGATGACTGGAGCACTAGGCATAAAAGAACTTGACACAGGAAACTTAGGAAACTAATTATTCATAGAGGACAAACTGAGCCTGACCCAAAACCTAACACACAAATAAATCCCTAAACAGTAAACAAACCAACAAACCAACCAAGCTCTGTTAGAGTCTAAGTTTTGGTATAGAAAAGAAACATAAGATTTCACAAGCATTTCTTTGTATTACTGATGGATGTCTACATAATGTACAATTTGTTTGATTAGATTACAATGATTGATAACATCCAGCATGTGATATTCATACCTCTCTTTATTACTAGGCCAAAATGAGAAACTTCACAAATGATCAACCTTACCAGATAAGATGCAAAAGATATCAAGCATAATAAATGCTTTATCCATTTTGGTCAAAGTCGTCCTAGACAGACTCTTCAGTGTCTTTGCCAACATTGATAACTCTCCATAAAGCGGCACACTCAGAATCGAAGGATAAAAATAGCCATTGTGCTGCTCAGGTAAACTAAAAACCCATGTTTCACTCAAAACATTGAGATATCAAAGTAATAAGTATCTAAAGTCAGGCTAATGGGTCAGGCGATCAGGGGGGAATGTTATTCAGATTATAGAATACAAAATATAAGGGCTGACCAACAAGTAGTCTGACTGAATACTTTTCAATTCTTTCTTCCTAGCAAGGACCCTAACACCAAGAGCTGATGACAAATGTTTATTGAAAATGAAGCAACAAGCTAGGCCGGAGACTGTGGTTTGTCAGCGAGGCTGAGAGCCTGAGAAAAAAAGAGGAAGGGATGGATGGTGGGGCATGGAAATGAGAAGAAATGGGTGTGGGGTGCATGTAGGTATTTATAGAAGTGGGACAGGAAAGAGTGTGTTATCTCCATTTAAAAATGTACCATTGCTTGACACCCCATGGCAAAAACCTGAGGATTAAAAAGGTTAACTTAAAACAAAGTTAAGTATATTAAAGTTCATGTACATGCACAAAACTGATTGCACTATAAATAGATGGACCCTTTTTCTATAAATGCTATATATTGATATGTAGATTCTGTGGAGCAGTAGATAGACGCAGTGTTACTAAGAATAAGAGTCACATCAATACATCGGTTGTACTTACTGGTGAGGGCAGGATACATCAACTACTCCAGTCACTGGGAAAAGTTTGAGTGCCCCTAAAGGCCTGTCTGCACCCATGTGACTACTGCACAGTCAAAAATCGCTGCCTCGTTCAGCCACTAAGTGTTGTATAACAGACAGCAGTCTACTCAAAAAATAGACTTTTTCTTTTAAATTTAGCTTTGCATTGAAGCTGCATTATCATTTCATTTATGGCTGTGAAATAGCTCTGTAGTTGTAATGCACTGGAATGTGTAACAAGCCTAAATACTATGGTAGGGAACATTTGGCTTCAGTGTTTTCAGCCAGACCATCCCTACAAGATATGGATTCAAATTCAAACCAAATAGTTTGCTACCAGTCTGTGACTGAATGGGGTCAAGTTGGCATTTACTTGCAATCTTTTTCTGATAATTCAACAATTACCTGTGATAAATGATCAAAAATCACATTTTGTTGCTTTCTACATAGACAGAAAGAAAGGAAAAAAAGCTGCGCTCATTGACAAAGACTCATTCAGACTGATGGCAACATGTTGGCAATTTGTCTGTATTTATAAATTAGACAGCAATTAATTTCAATAATCATTTTCAATAACAATAATATGACATCTTTGAGAGTGATTGCAGTCAGTCCAAGTCAGATTGTAACTGTTTGCAGAAAGGTTGCTTCCTATCAGGTGTCCTGTGCAATCACCTTCAGATCAAAAGTGGTCGTAAGTGTGCAACACCATAAAGCTCTGGGCAACCATTCATGCACCACACGTTACAATTGATCACAGACTGTGAAAAAAATGCAATAAAATCACCAGGCAGCAGCTGATTTTTTTTCCTTTCTGTTTCTGGTTTCTGTCCTATGTTTGCTTGTGTTACGCTTGTGTTACTGAACCACTATTCTTCTTTTGCTGCTGAAGCTTCAAAAGGCAGTTTTTCGTTGGTGTGAACAAACTAAGATACTTTCCACTGTATTTGGGAGAGAGACGGATATAAAACCTAATCAAAGGAGACCAAACCTATCTACTAAACTGGACACAGGCCACCATTGTCTATAAACTGCACACAGTCATTTCAAAGAATCTCTGATGCTCATAATTTTATCTACTTCCACTGGAGGGCAGTGTACATCTTTACAACCATTCTTTTTTAGATCCCCTCTCCCTGTTCCTCTGTCACATATTCATCTTTGATCACATTAGGCCTTCTTCTGCTCTTCACACACCGATAATCACTCATTACAGTGTTTTCTAGAACAAGCATGTGTAGCTGCTACCCACCGACTACAACAATGTTAACATCAGACCACAAACCCACAGACCCTGCTTTGCATACTGGACCACCTCAGTCACATGCAGACCCTACTCCATTTCTTGTGGTGATCACAGGTCACACTGTTTGCTTTGTCATTTGTAATTTGCGCTAGCAGCGAGATCAGTCATTTTAATTCACACCAGGCATACGAGCTCCCGAGCCAGGAGGATTTGCAAAAGCTTTGCTTGTGAGACTTTCTCTCCAGAGCTGACGCTAATAGAGACCGATGGTACTGGGATGTTAAGTTCCTCGTCTCCCCTTTAATTGCCTTTCTCAGATGTCTGAGTGGCATCTTTATGGGTAATGATTATCAAGACCAAAGCAACTGGCAAGTCAGCATCTGATTTTATCACCGCGAGCGCAGCAAAAAACATGAAAAGGCCACAGCTAATCTGCTGCGGGGACAGTACATTTAATTTTGCTCTGATTTGCCGTGTTTTTGCTTCCCATTGAAAGATTTTGTCAGTTTGCATTATGGTTGCATGTGTCACCATTTGCAGGCGGGAGTTTTAATCCCGGCATAGATTTAAAATGTGTGTTTACTTAGCTGTATGTGTGCTTGTTCACTTTATTTAGGCTGGGCAGTTTACCTGAGAGCGCACTCATATTTACTGGAACAACATGTGGGAGAAGGGTGCGCACACACATCCACATTGGCACATTGAAGCTGCCGAGTACAACCACAGTCTCATACTGTCAGCTACTGGGCAGCTTCACCGGAGACTGCTATCCATTTACTTCCACTCTTTGAGACCACAAGGTACTGGTGCTGCCTCAACACAGATGCATGTGGGATTAAGCTAATGTAATTAAAAAAGAAAAACACTTTGAGTCACATTTTGTTACAGGCTGCTGTTTTTCTCAAGAAGCCCATACACCAGAGTATAATCTGCACGGCTGACATTAGATCCGTCTATTTACCAGCACTGAAGTACGCACTGAAGAAGAAAAGCGTATAGCCGCATGCAAATCTTTTGCAACACAAACTTTGTCGTTTAAAGTATTTATTTACGAACTTTCGAGATAGGATATGAAAACATGGTTATGGCGTGTAAAGTTTTGTATCATTACCTTCTATTAGCAGTAGGAAATGATTATTTGATTCTCTGCTGAATTGGTATGCTTGCTCACTTACAAAGAAATAAACAGTCTCTAATTATTATGGTATTTTCGTTTTAATTGAGAGAGACAGAATATCAACCAAGAAAACCCAATTAAAAGTTAGACATTTATTTGCATTTTGTTGAGTGAAATAAGTATTTGATCCCCTACAACCCTGCCAAAATTCTGGCTCCCACAGATTGGCTGTGTCAATCAATCAATCAATCAATCAATCAATCAATCAATCAATCAATCAATCAATCAATCAATCAATCAATCAATCAATCAAGAGATCAACTGACCAACCAACCAACAGACCAACCGACCAGCAGACCAACCAACCAACTGACCAACAGACCAACCAACCAACTGACCAACAAACCAACCAACCAACTGACCAACCAACCGACCAACAGACCAACCGACCAACAGACCAACCAACCAACTGACCAACCAACCAACCGACCAACAAACCAACCAACCAACTGACCAACAAACCAACCAACTGACCAACCAACCAACCAACCAACCGACCAACCAACCAACTGACCAACAGACCAACCGACCAACTGGCCAACCAACCAGTCAATCTCTCACATCTAATTGCAGATACTCCTGATCTTAATGCTTATCGGGTATAAAGCAGAATCAGACCTGAATCAGACCTGTCAAAAGGTATTAGAGACAACACTGTAGACCTGCATGAGGTTATAATGAACTACAAGACCATTAGCAAGAACTTTGGTGAGAAAGTGAAAACTGTTGGTGCGATTATCCAGAAATAAAATGACCATTTATTGTCCTCAGTCTGGAGCTCCATGCAAGATATTCTCATGGGTTTAGGATGATCCTAAGAAAGGTGGGGGATCAACCTAGAACTACACAGGAGGAGCTTGTTAATGAAGGTAGTTGGGATTAGTCACAGAACATGCCACTTGTGACATGCTGTGCTGTAAGGTGCCCCTGGTCATAGAGGAAAATGCACAGGCCCATCTTAAATTTGCCAGTAAACATTTAAATAATTCAGAGAAGGCTTGGGGGAATGTGCTGCGGTCAGATGAAGCCAAAATTGAGCACTTTGGGATCAATTTGAACTGTCGTCTTTGGAGGAAGAGAAATGGTGCGTATGACTCAAAGAACACCATCCACACAGTCGAGCACAGAAGTGGAAACATCGTACTTAAGAACCTCCTTCTGTCAGCCAGAACACTGAAGATGTATCGTGGATGAGCCTTCCAACACGGCAAGGACCCAAAACCTTCCACCAAGGCAACAAAGGATTGGCTAAAGAAGGTGGTCATGAGGGAGCTGGAGCTTTGAGTTTCCAAGCAGCAGCCAACAAACCTAAAGGACTTCGAGAGTTTCTGTAAAGAGGAGCAAACCTGGTGATCAACTACAGGAAACGTCTTACTGTTGTGCTCGCCACCAAGGGTTTCTCCAGTATACTGGAGTATAGTATAGGTTTTTCCTTAGGGATCAAATACTTCTTTCCCTCAACTACATGCAAATTAATTCATAACTTTGACACAATGTGTTTTTTGTAGATTTTCGATTTATATTCTGTGTCTCTGGATTTGAATGAAGCTACCATAAAAACTAGCTACTGTTCATTTCTTTATACCGTAAGTGAGCAAACTTAGATATTCAGCAGGGGATCAAATAATTATTTCTCCCCAATCTAGACTAAGTTTCTAGGGGTAACTGTAGGGTTCGGGTGAGCTGACATCCACAGTTCTACATTAAGGTTTCACTGATACAGTATACTGTACTGACCATGTGTTCTGAATAGGTTTTAATGTGCTTAACCTGAATGCACATCAGACACACTGACATATCCTTTACTGTTTCTGGCTGGTTTCCTTTAGGAAAATATAACCAATCCCAGACACTATGATAGCCTCAGAAAAGTATGCAAACCTTTATTAACAACTGTCTTAATGTGGCAAGCTCCACCCGTATGCTGCTCAAAGTAGATTAAATCAAACACCAGGAATTTTCTGCAGTTACTATTTCCTCCAGGCCGGCTGAAGAGCAGACCACACAGCCCTGTCATGGTGTCAGATTGTGGGCAGTTAGCGTCCCGGGACAATCCAATAAGCCTCCTATAAAAGTCAAACATGAAAACAGGCGACCGAGCGAGAGCCTCAGCGTTTTAGGCCCTCTAAACTCAACTTGACTGAAGCAATCATAAAAGTAAGGCTTCTCATATAATCTGCCTTACTGAAAGTAAACAAAAGCAAAGATGAAACAGGTTTTAATCAAAAGAGCAGCAGCTCTTAATCCTCAGCATTTTGCTTTTATTGTGAAAAAGCCACGACGCAGATCTCTGGGCCGATGCAGTCAGAGCAGTGTAAGTGGCATGCTGCTTTGTGATCTGATTCGTCCCAGCATAGATTTAAAATGTTATGTTAGTCAGCATGTTGGCTGACTTTATTGATTTTGATGCGATTTATGTTAATTTGACCTGATCATAGTCAAATTAATGATTTCAGCAAGCTCACTGAAGAGGAGGCTGTCATACTGACGGTATAAGCAGCCAGGACTTTTACTTTATTTTTAATAAGTTTGTGCAAGTAAGGAAAAAATGCCAGTATGGCAAAATAAGACATAGGCTGATTCCTTACAAAATGTTCCAATCCTAGCACTTTTTCCATCTCCTGTTTGATACGGCCTCCACACTATGGAGGGAGGGAATTCAGTTTTCCCTAAACAATTTCCAGAAGCCCACATATCCACCTGAATCTGGCAGTTTTAAGTCAACAGTGTAATGATAAATAGTTAAGCATGTTCCTTCATTTGTCGTCCAGTAGCCACGTCTGCTGATTAGCTTGGCTGTCACAAAATGCATGCAGGTTATTGGAGAGATTATAAAGCAAATGAATGAAATGACTGTAAGCATGATTTTCCTCTCTATATATATATCTTTTTGTGTACATGTGTGTCTATTTTGACCTGTGTGTGTGTATGTGTGTGTGTGTGTGTGTGTGTGTGTGTGTGTGTGTATGTGTGTGTGTGTGTGTGATCTTCACGTGAGCCTCATCCTTCTGTTTGTGCTCACAGGGTCAAACAGCTGTAGAGTATTAGAAGCTGCCTTGCTTTAGTAGTCTCAGACACAGACCGTGTGTTTGTGTGTGTCTGTGTGTGACTGGATCTTACGAGGTACTTGGCCTACATTTAGCGGAGCACCAATAAAACCAACAGCAGCTTCCTGATCTCAAGGTACTTGGCATAAACACACAGTCGTTGCTCCATTATCACCTTTGTCACAATGACGTTAAAGCCTCCGTGAAAGGCGTCTTTTGGCTGTGACTAATTGCTGGTCTGCGGTTAATCTCATGCAGATAAAGTGCCTCAATAGCACATTTCATTCCTTTTCCCAGTAAAGGCAGAGATGAGTTTCAAACTTGCAGAACATCGTGAAAAACAAAATTAAATGTGAGAGTGCATCCAGTTGGGATTTGTTGTGTGTAACCAGGGAGGATGGGGGTGTCTTTGTGACCGGATAAAGAAGACGGGGGAACCCGTGAGCAGTGTTGGTCAAGTTACTTGAAAAAAGTAATCAGTTACTAATTACTGATTACTTCCCCAAAAAAGTAATCCCGTTACTTTACTGATTACTTATTTTCAAAAGTAATTAATTACTTAGTTACTTAGTTACTTTTTAAAAACACGATTTACAACCTGAATAGGTAATAAAGCGATAGATCTTTCAGCCCAATTCTACTTTTTCTGCATAATCCATCATACAAAATGTAATCAAATGGAAAAGTCTCTTTTTAAAACTTGTTTTATCAGTTTTAATCTTTTAACTTTATGCATCAAGCAAAAATTAAATTATATGCAACATTCTCTGACTGGAAGAAATTTGTTTTAAACCCATTTAAACCTATTTTCTGCACATTCCAGCACATAAAATATATTTTTTGTGTGTGTTTACACTCACTCTTTCAAATAGATGCAAGTAAAACACAGCAGAAAATAAATAAAGTCAAATACTAGCGGTCCTTTTGCTCTATTTTCACCTGTAAAGCAGGAGTTGGGTAGGCGGAGGTTTACCCTGGTGCAGGTGTGCCGCAGCGGTCAGTGGAAGAATCCGCGAGTTTCTCTGTGAATTTCCCATTACGTCGTAGCGCACTCGGTGCTTGCTTGGAAGTTTAGGGGGGGTTTTTTCGCTGTAAAAAGAAGTTTTCGTCCCACGCACAACGGACGCTAATGTTTTTGTCACTTTTTATGGAATCAAACTCAAAGTAAGGTCAGTACTTCCAAGCTTTAAACGCTGCACACTCATACTCTCTCCCGCACTCGATATATATGATCCATTGTTGATCTGCACACAGCTGTTGCCACAAACGTCGCACTCACTTACGTCACTGTCATGAGACATTCTCGCAAAAAAATCACGGTTTTAGTAACGCAGTAACGCAGCGTTCCTACGGGAAAGTAACGGTAATCTAATTACCGTTTTTGCAATAGTAATCCCTTACTTTACTCGTTACTTGAAAAAAGTAATCGGATTACAGTAACGCGTTACTGCCCATCTCTGCCCGTGAGTGTCTGCAGCTGTTTGGGTGCATGTACAGCTAAGTTAAACCGACTGGGGGAAAATCTTTCCTGTCACTTTGAGTTTTGCAGCATCCATCTGCTACTCCAACTGGCTCGAAACAAAGAGATCACTTTGCTTCTGCTGCTGTTCTTTCTCTTTTTTCCTCCTTTTTTTTGAGGAGGACAGGACCAGCAAATGTTTGCTTTGAGGTCAAAAGCAGTCAGCATGTGCTGTTCTGTTCTCTAAAACACAAAACTAGGTCAGATTAACTTGTCCTGCTCATTTTCTACACCCCTTCAAGGAACACTTGATGCGGAAAGAGATAAAGTTGAACCATATAGTGCTGTCTACTGTTACGGAGCAGCTGCACTTTAATTAGTGTGAACAGTACACTTAGGTTTTTTTTCCCCTCCTCCATTCTAGCTGTCTTTCACTTCAATTGCAATCATGTTGTCAGTTTTCTGAAGCACTTCATGGAGACTAGACTGTATACAGGTATGACCAAGTAACACAATCACTGTGACTTTATAGGATTTAAGACCCACAGCTGTAGCTTGTTTCTGTTTCCTGCTGCTGGGGGACATTTTCTATCCTTCTAGAGTTTCTTTTGACATTTTTAATCACAGTGATTTCTTTTATGTTCGTGGTTGTGAATTTTCCCAAATTTGAAAGCATGACGACCAGTTTTGTGGATGGTACTGACCTTTGGAATAGCTTCTTTTTCAACCTGCAGAACTCTTGTCTACATTGCATGCAAAATATATCATGAAGAAATGGCAACGCCATGCTTCCAGGGATTTGTTTCAGTCAGTCAGATAGATATAACTGTTAAAGGTTCTAGGCGCTCATGAAACTGAATTTCTGTAGGTATATAAACAAGATACAACCACTTGCCAACCAGCTGAGTTGACTTCCTTTATGCAAAGAGAAGAGGTGTTCATATTGCCAGCATGTTGGAGTCAACATGCTGGCAATCTGTCTGTGTTTATAAATGAAAACATTGATGAATGCAAACCTTTGACTTTGACGCTGTCTGAGGTGGACTGTAGTCAGTCTGAGTCAGACCGTGATTGCTTGTAGATAGATTGCATCTCATCAGTTGACCTTTGGAGTTACCTTGTGATCAAGCATAGACGAAGGTATAGGATGCAATAAGCCCAACTTTGCAACAACTGCTTGTTGCTTTCCTTCTTTTATTTTTCCTCTTTTATCTTCTCCGTCCTCGGCATTTTCTGCTTTGCCCTTATTTTTGTCCACCTGTTCCCTATTAGCTTTGTGTGTGAGTGTATAAACAGGTCTGTGGCTCTATCTTCAGTTTTTGGTTTGTCTTTCCTTCTACGCTCATGGTTGCCTTTTGAATTCCAGCCTTCTGTTTCTTTCTTCTCTCCTGGAATTAAATCTGTTTCTTATTAAAGCTCACTAAACCTACTTCTCATGTCTGCATTTGGGTCCTCATTTTAATTCCTCATTCTGGAGCAAATATTTGGCAGACAAGCTGAAAGTGGCATTGCCCTTAATAATGTATGGATCTAAACTTTATAACAGGTAAGAAATGATGATGATGAATATAAAATGACACCCCTTCAGAAATTGTAAGCTGACCATTTTAACAGAAGGGTCTGCAGAGATTGGCTTGGTTTTAGAATCTTTGGGCTTCTCTTCTAGGTCTTAACTTTGCCTGGAGGTAACTCAATTTGTGATTAAATACTCTATTAACAAAATAAAGTGGCTAATTTAAAATGAAATTGCCACCATTGATCCCATATGGTGGTAACATAGTCACATAGACTAACCACAAGTATTTCGTGTTACTGTTGATGATCTATCCGGTCGTTAAGTCTGACGTCACTAGCCGTGTCTGGGCATAAACTCCGCTGCAGGTCCATATATCAAACGATCACTATGGCATTACTGAGAGTTGAAAAACTGTTTAAAGTCTTTCATCTTTAATAAAATGATCAGCGTTCTGCTCTACCAGGTGTAACAATTGAGTTTAAGATCCAGGCATCCATGAAAACGGACATTTATGACATTTAACGGAGTTAGAAGTTAGCAGGAAGTTAGCTCGCTAGCTTCTATCTAAATACAATATAGCATGTCCTGGCTGCTGGGTTTTGTAAACAAATTAAAACGTACAGCTCTGTTATTACTTCCAACATAAATGAAGACAGAAAACTAAACAGCAGTGACGTTTGTAGGGTTACTGAAGTTTGGCTAGCTGGTATATAATGATGTGCTACGTGACCGCTAGCGACACAGCTATGTTAGCATAGCATATAAACAAGCTAACTTTTTTTTCCACTCGATAAAAGTTAACGTGAGTTTTCTCGGTGGTCAGAAACAAATGTAATTGCATGGCAGGATGCTGTAAAAGGACCAAACTTCAGCCAGGAGAACAACTGAGATAATCCATCCACAATACGAGGTTAGTCATTCATATACTGCTGCATGGGCTGGGCTGTAGTTACATCCTAAGGTTTTAAAAACTGAGCTTAAATAAATGATTAGCGGTAATAAAAGCCGAGGGAGGTCAACAGTGATCACTGACTGTTTTAGGAGCCTTTTGAGATTAAATAGAAGAAAATACATAACATTAAACATGTTAACAACACAAAAGCCATATTAAACGCAGACTACTTTAGACCCGGAAGTAGCTACTTCCGGGCCTAAAGTGATGACGTGACGAATCACGTCATCACTTAACGACCGGATAAGAGCTGCTGATGCTTAATTAGCTAAAGTTGTGTGTAGTTAATGTCAGAGGCTCAGTGTTCCTTAAATAATTATCTTAACAATGCTTTGGATCTTTAATCCTTATTGGCTCACGTGTAACAACCCAAACCAGCCCCACTGTCATAACGGCCCTCTCATTTATCTACCTCAGCTGGGCTAAAGTTTGGTGTCACAGTGGTTTGCGGTTTGTTTCGATGAGTCTGGGTTTTTCTTGTCTGTGTGCCGTTGCCTTCAGTTTGAAAGTGAGAGACAGAACAAGACAGACTACTGCGTGAGTTATTGATACAAGGTTAAATGATTGTGTGTTGCTTTCCAGCACAAGCAGACTCAGAAAACCAAACGAGGTGCAAATCCTCCTTAAATCCAAGAAAAAACAATCTCAACCAGCATCACATGAGTTGAGGGCTTATGGGAAACTGAGAAGCGCTAGCACCAGCAATGTTGCTGGCATACAAGAAAGGCTACAAATTTCATCTATTAATGGAAATTTCACCAAGGCTTTACTGTTAATTTCACAATGATACACTGCTGCTTAAAAATTGCCATGGGTTGCACTTTTTAAGTGGGGTTAAGTCTAATATTTTCAGTAATTGTGACCCCATTTCAGGTGAAGAATGAGTCAAAGCAAAGGCCGCACTAATGCCTCACTGTACATCCTCCGTGGAAAGTTGAAGCTGGGAGTTTCCAGTCAGGATGATGTGGTTTGACTACAAGATTGGCACATGGCTTCCTTGTGTGTTCTCTTTTCCTCCTTTTTGCACCCACATAACTAACGTATAAATGTGTGTGAAATTTACGCATGCTGTGAGCGTCACCTACTGTAAGAGATGGAAATTTGGGCCTTGCCATGAATAATTTACTATATTAGTTTAGTCAGGACTACTATAGTCAAAAGAACATTGTTATTTCCATGTATAAGTATGGCTCTGTTGTTGGAGAGCAGGAAAACCCCGAAACAAAACAGGCATCCCTAACGACAGATATGTTATGTAGAAGACTTTAGTCATACAGGCCTGGAAAATGGTTGATGCAACCTCCAGTCATGAGGAAAAAACGTGGTATTCCTTGAGTGGTTAGAGAGTGGTCTGTCACTGGGTGAAACCAGACGCTAAGAAGGTGCTGCACCAAAAACCTCCTTGCAGTTGATTTGGTAAATAGAGTGGGTCTCATATAGCTCTTCATATAACTTGCATCATTCACATGAGCACCTTTTTCCTACAAAAGTGCTTTCAACATACACACTTTGATGAATGCATTGTAGAGCAACGTGAAGTTAGTATCTTGGGATGCAGACTGGAACAGCCAGGGATCAAACCACCAAGCTTCTAATTAGTAGATGATCTGCTTTACCTACTGAACTACAGCCACGACGCTTGGCTCTCACCCACAGATTGCATGAAAGACGCCTTGTCCACCATTTACTTGTCTTTGGGTCTCGTAACTGTAGCAAATTTTAAAAAAATGTGACACAAACTGGAAACGGAGACTATTTGCCTTTGAGGTAAAAGTTGCACCTTTTGAAATGTGTTGATTGCAGCCGTAAAACAGACAACTTTTACTTTCATTTCCAGTTTGGTCCAACGTGAAAAACCTTTTCACGTTAGCTACAGCTGGGAGAGTAAAAGGCAAAAAATGGCATCTTCCATGCAGACTAGTGTTGTTCTCTTTTTTCTTACAGTTGCCTAGCAACCAAGGCAACTATTAGAAAGTTTTTCATTCTGCAGCCTCTTTGTGACCAGTCTCCCTTAGCAACTGCCAGCAACCACTCCCCAACTGGTTGTAGGGTGCACACTTTTCCCTTGTGTGGAGGTCAGAATTAAAAGTGGAGGTTGGTTGCAAAGTGGCTTGCAGGCATATAGCAATTGTAGGCAGGAAAAGCCATTTTAAAAAGGCCACTCTATACGGGATTCGCTAATTAGATTCACAGAAAGGTATTAGTTGAGCCATCAGCTGATGTAGCTGGTACTGAGATCACCTGATCTGCTAAGATTGTAGCGAAACTTGACTTTCTGAACTAAAGCTATATTTGATACAGGTGGTACAAGTGGGTACTTTTTAATGATCACGAACGGGAATTAGTCTTTACAGAAATGTAAACATCTTTTATCAGTGTCACAAAAGAATTCTGCCCTTTTGCTAGTTAGTGTCTTATTCTTAAAATCTTTCTTTGTTTTTGTGCCACAGGGCACATTCAGTACTAATTATAAATATTGAAAATTACTAGAGATACACAAGTAATTGGAAACAGACCTAAACAGTGTTTAGGTCTGTGTATATCAACTCTGATTATTAAAATCACAGCAAACCAAAGTTATGAGCTTTGGAGTTCTTGCAAATTGAACAAGTCTTTAAAGACAACTTTAGTTTGCCGCATCATAGGATGAAATTCAAATGCCCCCGCTGACTTACAGAAGAACAGTGGTGGCCTCAGTGAAGGGTTGGGTTTGAGTAACCTAGGTCTGGGTGTTTGGCAGCAGGAGAGGAAGATGGGAGTGACTTTCCACCCTGAAGTGAGCGTGAATTAGGCTTTGCGCGCCCGCTGTGCAACAGCGTCAGTCTGACCAAAGTCAACAAAGGCCGCTGTGTGAATGTAACTAAAGGAGGAACAGGGAGTCCAGTGGTGGACAGCAACTCCCGTGTGGATACACAACGCCCATATTGGAGCATCATACACATAAAGGATTCATTCATTCATTCATCCTCACACACGCTCTTCCTCTTGCTTTATTTGACCTGATTCATGAGCCAGATTTGTGGCATTCTCGCATCAGGAAAATACAGACAGAAAAGTTTCCTAAAATGACTTGCAAATACTTTTTCTTGTTGCAATTGTCGAAAGTTCTCTGGCTCTCGTTGTGTTATTCTTTGAGAAAAAGTTCCCCAATGTGGCAGTTAACCAGAAAAAAAACAACCTCCTAAGCCCACACGCACATATGTGCACACAGGTACTTCAGTATTTCCTTTGAGGCCTGATAATTTGCACAGAGAGAGTTGAAGTGACAGGCAAAAACACTTTCTCCTGCTCTGCACCTCGTAGAAATAGATTTATCACAGTTTGGCACAGTGCAGGTCTCGGTGTGCATGCTCGCACGTGCATATGTATGTTTGTATGCTTACGTCCAGTGATGATGTATCGTTCCCCCTTCTTGAAGCATATGGCAAGTCACTGCAATTAGGCCAACATCCCGCTATGAGCGCCTATGCATAGCCAGAGGGAAAAGTTATAAGTCAGTCGTCGAGCCCTCCAGAAGACGAGTTCACCCGAAAGTGCCTACATTGATCATTTTCAGGCACATTTGCATTCCTGCAAGGCGAGCTGGCTTCTGGCTGTGCGCTGTGGCAGGATGGTTTTGCTGGGCAGCGATTTGCCCGTTTTGGGAGATTTTGATGAATTCCTCTCCACCGCGTGTGCTCTTCTTGTTTCTGCTCTTTTCCAGTTCATTTCACACACTGACAGGCTGCCCTGTGGTTTAGATGAGAGGGTGAGCGGGCCCTGGCAGCCCAGCGGTTAAGCTTTCAGAGTGTGTGTGTATGTCGACACGCGCATGTCTCCACTCATGTATTGGTTTATGCATGTGCATTTGTATATCTAGTTAGTGTCAGTGTCTGTCTACTCAACCAAGTGGTTCTTCATATGTTTGTGTGTCTAGACAAGATTAGAACGAGTCTGTGTGAATGAGAGTGTGCTTAAATGAGTGGATTGTGGTTTTTCAGATCTTCAGGCACTCAAAATAAAACCTCAAAACTACATTTCAAGGCCGTTTATTTAAAAAGACTGGAGAACAGACTTTGTTAAAATATAGATTAATTGTATTATTGCATGCATCTGTCACTTGTAAACAGGCTGATCAGAAAGGTGCTCACATCTATAGATAAATTCTACATCAAAAGCTCATTAAAATTGTAAAACGCCTCACTGTACTAAGTAGCACTGTAAATTTTTGCTTTGGCCTTCCTTTATGGAGGATGCACTGCAAAGGCCTAGTTTAAGTCAGCTAGCACACTAGCTCAGTCTAATCTTATATGAAGCTGCAACAGGAAGTCTTGTTTTTTAATTGTTGACTATGTTTCACCAAAATTTCTAAGAAGACTTTTCTACAAGTCTGCAAGGCTTTACACTATCATCCAAATAATGTTATTAACTTGGAAAGGGAAACATAAAAGCAGCAATGTACAGAGACATTGCTACAGAGCACTCTGGACCTCAAACTGGGCGAAGGTTCATCTTCCAGCATGACAGTGACCCTAAGTACACAGCCAAGATAACAAAGCAGTGGCTTTGGGACCACTGTGAATGTCCTTGAGTGGCCCAGTCAGAGCCTAGACTTGAACTGGATTGAACATCTCTGCAGAGAAAATAAAATGAATGTAGCTTTGCACCAACGCTTCTGATTAAACCTGATAGAGGTTGAGAGATTCTACAAAGAAGGACAGAAGAAACTACTCCAAAATAGGTGTGCAAAGCCTTTTGTATCATACCTTATAGACTCTCTCTGAGCTTTAGATCTGTTTACGCCGAGGTCTCTTTTGAGAAACAACTAAAAATCTTTTTAGACGTTCACTTAGTCTCTCTTGTTTCAATTTGTCATATTTGGGTGTTGTGTGTAGAACTTAGAGGTGAAAATGAATCAAATCCATTTTGGAATAAGGCTGTAACAAGGTAAAATGTGGAACAAGTGAAGGCCTGTGAATACTTTCCGGATGCACTGTAAAGAAACATTTTTCTATTTATTATTCTAGTTGAAACTGTTAACTGCTGCTTTAGATCAAACATGATTAAATATGGACTACTAAACAATGCCACAGTTTTCCTATACTTTACCTGATGGTCTGTTAAATCTATGTGTGTTAGGAATACTGTGTTTATCCTGCTCTAACCGCACTGTTGATCGGGCGCCAAGTGGGTCAGTCTTACTGGAGACAAACACCGATGGAGCTGTATAGGACGAAAGAGAGCGCAGAGGAGAAGGCGAAGGGGAAAGAAAAGAGGAGATGAGAGAACGGCGGTTGTGTTTATTCAGCCCCATTCCACCAAAAATCTGTTCACGTTTTACAGGATTGAAAAAAGGAGGCCGCGGGCCATGACAAGGTCGTGGTAGAAAAACAACCGTACGTCGCTGAGGTAGGCATTTTCAGGAAATGTCTCCTGTATGTATGGATGTGTAAGGGAATTTAATGTGTCTGTGACTGCGAGGCCGTCTATACGGGCACGTGATCCCAGCTTAACCGCTAATAGACTCATCCCAGATGTGGAGCAGTGTGAAGCAGCTGGACAGTTTCAGAGGTGGTCAGGGATACGTCTGCGCAAACAAAGCTACACAGCTTCATATTCAGGAAGGTCCATACGCATGAATGAACATAAGGTACACCCACATATTACACAATAATCTTGCAGTTAGTTAAAGTCTGGCCTCAGTGTCAACAGATTTTGGGGGTGGGGGAATGAGCATGCCCTGATTTCTTGAGCTCCAGTTAAACAATTAAAGTGAGAGAAAAATTAGGTGGGCGCAAAATATAATAAGATAAGCATTGTTAGAGTTTGTCGAGTCATGCATTTAGCATTGTTTGAAATCCGATTAGGTGCCTTGTTGGATTGGGCTGAAGGGTGAGACGACAGCAGTGAGTTCATGAGAACCAAAACAGAATTAATTCAATTCAATTCAATTCAATTTCAATTCAATTTTATTTATATAGCGCCAAATCACAACATAAGTCGCCTCAAGGCGCTTCATAGATACAGAGAAAAACCTAACAATCATATGACGCCCTATGAGCAAGCACTTTGGCAACAGTGG
Source organism: Rhamphochromis sp. 'chilingali' (assembly GCF_963969265.1). Taxonomy (NCBI): domain Eukaryota; kingdom Metazoa; phylum Chordata; class Actinopteri; order Cichliformes; family Cichlidae; genus Rhamphochromis; species Rhamphochromis sp. 'chilingali'. The sequence continues at coordinate 8,157,474 of NC_137931.1, read as the reverse complement.
GAAGGAAAAACTCCCTTTTAACAGGCTCAGCAATTAAGGCGAAAAGATAGCAATCAGGACTCTTACTGAGTCTGTAAGAAATACAAGATCTCCACTCCTGTGCAGTTACGCCCATCTGACAGCGGCGGTGTCAGACCTGTCTATGATAACATCAGAACAAGCAAACTTAATGATAATCTAATATGTCTAGTACATAAACCAGTCCTGTCACACAGGAACATTATGAATCACTTGCGGTTTAGTATGACGCAGCTCTGATACTTGATTTTGGTATTTCTGTGCAAAATGATTGAAAACAAGACACAAACTCTGTTAAAATACTTAAAGAAAAGATTCCAGGAGGTCATTAGCTGCTGACATCAACTGCTTCTGCTATACATGCTTTCCTAAAGGAATACTACTTCAAGAAGTGTTTTGGGTATCTGATTACCTGTCGTCATTACTCGGTTTTCTGTTGAACCAGCTACAGTAGTGTGCAAAAGTCTTGAGCGACCTTACGTTTCTTTATATTTTGCTTCCAGGCTTGTAGTTTTTTTGAAAGTGGCCTTGAGAAACAGAGGCTTTCTAAAGGTATTTCAAGGATGAACCAGTGTTGTATCTACATATAACAGACAACTTAGCATAAAATTACTTTTAACAGTGTCTTTAACACTTTTTTACTAACAGCCTGTCACGCAATCATGTCATCTGTTCCCATTTTCTTAGTTGAAACAAAGTTTGACAGGAATAAAATAATGTTTTTGCTCCCATAGGGTGATTCTCAAAGAGCTATTAGTCAAAAACTTTTTTCAGTGTGAGAAACGGAACAAGTGGAAGACAAAAGAAGTATGTGGCGGGGGTGCGGTCTCTGGCCTGCTGCAGTGGAGGGGCATTACGGTGAGGTCTCAGGGCGGTGCTGAGGTGTGGCAGAGAGGGCAGGTGTGACTGCTCAACGTAATCATCTTCTTCTCGACGACAGGGACGGAGAAGGTGTGTGGAAGGAAGCAACTGTTCCTGAGTGACTAGTGCTGGAAAGTCAAAACAGACTAAAACTGACTTGCATTGCATGAAATCTGGTGTGTGTTGGGTCCTTATCACAAAGTATCATACAAAAAAACTAATCTACAGAACAGTGTCTGAAAGCCATGTCTTTTGGAAACAGAAAAACCTCCTGAAAGACCAGACACAGGACTTGAGAGATGCATCTGGCCCTTCAGTTCTTCATTTCCTGCTCACCAGAGCCTCATCAAAAATGGTCCAAGTTGTATGGGTGGCTGTCAAGAAGCCATTCTTAAGGAAGGGAAACAGGGAGAAAAAACTGAAGCACTTGGAGACAGTGGGGAGAAAAAAACTCCCTTTTTGCAGGAAGAAGCCTCCAACAGAACCAGGCACAGGGAGTCGCAGCCATCTGTCAAACAGTAATGCTAATACAGTAAAAGCATACCTGGATAGAAAAACGAACTTCAGATAGCAATTTGATGATGGGCAGATAGAAATGAAGATAATGAAGATGCAGATAAATAAAGAACTTTGTATTGTAAGTAACAACATAATTGCAACTCTAATGAAACTGCTCAATTAAGTGATGCAATATTAAAAAAATGTAATGTGATTACAGTAGATGTGTTATGTGTTACACCCAACATTGCTTATATGTTGTCTTTCCATTAATATTTCTGCATGCTTTCTGCACACATTTCTCATATTCCTAGAAAAATGACTAGCAACTCAAGAATTTTACACAGTACTGTATAAAAATAGTGTGCACTGTGCAAAGTCAGAGGTGAATGCACAGACTACAGCTGCAAACACATTTACACAGGACGGTGAGCATGATGCATGCACGTGTCTCTGTCACAGGCACACGTCAACAAACAGCTGATGCAAGCCTGCGTCTAAACACAATGTCTGGACAACAAATTCAGTCTGGAACAAGATGGTGCAACGTGTTCTTCATAGGGTCTTGAAACATGATCCGCTGACAACACTGCTTTATGGAACACGTGGAACCAAGCAAGAACTCGGTTTCTCCTTCTCAGAAGGGTAAACAATTGCAGGGGATTTTGACACATCCATTAGATGGAAGAGACGAGGTTATGAAACACATCTGTGATAGAATATACAACTGGGATGTTTGGAGGCTTTCGTCTGAAAGCGATGTCTTCGGCCCTGGATAAACACACAATGAAGAAATGCTAGCAGGTGATAATGAGAGAAAATAGTGTATAAAAATTTCCATATTGGATAAAGTTAACTGCTTCCAATAGAAAACAGCTCCAGATAGTTCAGACCACATTTGTTCATTGGCATTGCATTTAAACAAGTTCAAGTGGGGTTCATCAAAAATATTATGTTGATATTTGGGTCACTGTGCTTGACTTTGAGGACAGGATTGGTGTTAGAGTATATGTTTGGGGGCTGTAGGTGCATGTTATCAACCACATATTATGAAAGTAAGGTGTCTTTCATAGTGTTTGTGCAGTGTTTTCGTGTAGCCTGTGCATCTTTCTAACTATGCTAATGACATATATCAGGACAACAACTATCTGCTGGCAGTCAAGTCACATCACTTGACTTGACTGCCAAAAAAAGGCTAATGCATTCACCTCTATCAACTTTTCCATAGATAATCACAGTATCCCGGTGATGTTAATTGATCACTTCTACACTTGGCCAACCATAATTTTTAAATTGTTCCATTTGAATGAAAATATTACATTTCATTAAGTTTGATAGCTGTTATAATGAATCTTTCCTCAGCCTAAATTGTAATGACCCTTAGTCCTTTATACTACCTGAATGTGTCATCATCAGGGGATACACTATATGCATATTTACTGTATTTACCGGTTTCTCTTTCTTATCTACATAAAGAAACTGTCTATACTAACATACCTAAACCACTGACCGTATACAGGTTGCAGTTTGCCAGGGGAGGACAGGGGTTGGGGGAAGTTGGCCCCTTTTGGTTTACATGTCTCTGTTCTGATTTTTAGCGGTGCATCTTGAAACGATCCACAGTGCAAACAACAATCAAATCAGAAATTTTCACGTTCAGCACTTGCTGAAATCGCTGATGTTGTTCCATTCCAACTTTTCAGTGTGTCAACAAACACCACTGTTCTACATGAAAAGTACAGCTAGCTAAATAAAAGAGAACCCTCATAAAAAGTCTTAGAAACATTTCTATGGAGTGCCACACAGACCTGACCATGAAAGGTGAAATCTGTTATTCAATGCATCAAGTTGGAACCCGGTTCTTTAATGTAGAAATAAGAGACCCAGGTCATTTTCACTCATCCAAGTGACTTCTTCAGTCTTAGATGACTACAGGTTTCCCCAACCTTATAAACTAGCACCACTGAATGAACAATGGGCTGGGAGGTCAGTTCCTTCATCACTAATATGCAAATTCTCTTGACCACTGATCAACAACCACTGATGAAAGCCCACTGATCAATGGCCATGAGTACCATTCACAGAGAGTTGGGGAATGGCTGCAATCACAGCATTGTAAGATGGTGACAGACCAAAACACACTGTTTTAGGAATATAATACTAATATATATATAATATAATACTAAAAAGTAACTCAACAAAATTTTAGCCAAGACTTCTTTAAAGTTGTGTTTGTAGAATTGGCTACATACTAGATATAAATAATTCTATTTGTCAGATATTTACTTCAAGATGATCCTATGGGCAAGTTATACCACTTTTTGCCCAACAACACATGGGACCATCGTGACACTCGTGACCCTGATGAGCTGGATAAGGTGGATGGATGGATCAATGGGTGGCTTATCTAAAGGGCACCAAAAACACATTTGAGAGCTCTAGTTCAGTAAATCAAATTACTGACAGCTACTGGCTATAGCTGGCTGTATCAATCAACCCTAAATCAACCCTTTACAGCTGGTTTGAAGTGGAAAAATATTTTTAGAAAACCCATTTTTGACACCAGGTAGTTTGATATTCTAATATCCAGTTGTTAAGTGATGACGTGACGAATCCTACTTCCGGGCCTAAAGTAGTCTGCGTTTAATATGGCTTTTGTGTTGGTAACATGTTTAATGTTTTGTATTTTCTCCTATTTAATCTCAAAAAGCTCCTAAAACAGTCAGTGATCACTGTTGACCTCCCTCGGCTTTTATTACCGCTAATCATTTATTTAAGATCAGTTTTTAAAACCTTAGGATGTAACTACAGCCCAGCCCATGCAGCAGTATATGAATGACTAACCTCGTATTGTGGATGGATTATCTCAGTTGTTCTCCTGGCTGAAGTTTGGTCCTTTTACAGCATCCTGCCATGCGATTACATTTGTTCCTGACCACCGAGAACACTCTCGTTAACTTTTATCGAGTGGAAAAAAAGTTAGCTTGTTTATATGCTATGCTAACATAGCTGTGTCGCTAGCGGTCACGTAGCACATCATTATATACCAGCTAGCCAAACTTCAGTAACCCTACAAACGTCACTGCTGTTTAGTTTTCTGTCTTCATTTATGTTGGAAGTAATAACAGAGCTGTACGTTTTAATTTGTTTACAAAACCCAGCAGCCAGGACATGCTATATTGTATTTAGATGGAAGCTAGCGAGCTAACTTCCTGCTAACTTTTAACTCAGTTTTCATGGATGCCTGGATGTTAAACTCAATTGTTATACCTGGTAGAGCAGAACACTGATCATTTTATTAAAGATGAAAGACTTTAAACAGGTTTTCAACTCTCAGTAATGCCATAGTGATCGTTTGATATATGGACCTGCAGCGGAGTTTAGGCCCAGACACAGCTAGTGATGTCAGACTAAACGACCGGATTAGGATTGAAAGCTATTGAACGAGCCTCAAGTGGCCACTCCAAGAACTGCATTTTTTACACCAAAGGTTGCTGCTTGGCTTAATTGGAAACTAGGTAACCTTTAACCCTCTGAGGTCGAAATTCTGGTAAATCAAGCCCCAAACTCTCAAAATATGGAAAGAACAAATACATAGAATTACTGATAGTAGTCTGATTTTGTATTGTTCACTATGCACTTTATAAAAAGTACATTTATAGTTGAATTTATAGTTCTTCTATTCTTCTGGTTTGCCAGTGCTGCACTTCTTCTTCCCCTTCTTCAGGAATTGGGGAGGAAAGCAGGAGGCTCATGAAAAGTGCTCAGTGCAGGTCCATCGTTTTTCTTTTCTTCCTCCAAAGCGGCTCTTGAGTGCAAACAGAACACCTTATCTGATCATTACATTTCGTGCTCTTGTAAACACTTTGGTTGGAGTCATAGATCAGATTGATTGGGGAGGAACCAGTCCATTTAATTGCAGAAAAAGCCTCGGGAGTGTGTTGATGTGGTTGCCAAGCTCAGAGTAGGTTTATAATCTTTCCTTTTTTAGATTTTGCTGGAGAAGCTCATAATCAAGTGATTGTGCAAAAGAAAAAGAAAAAAATCCAAAATAAATAAATAAACAAAAAGATCACATGCATATTTTTTTATAATCTCTTGTGAAAGAATTAGGACTGAACTTGTGGGTGTGTTGTCTTGAATTTATTATAAATTGCCAAAGTTTAAAGTGCACTAAATAGGACAGAGGTTTCACAACAATAATCACAAATCTTGGCTCCAGGGTTGTTTATGGGCTTGTAAAAATTAAGAATCTACAAAGTTGATTGTATCATTCCTCTCCAGCTTTAAACCACACTTTCAGAACAACTTTTACACTTTGGTGTTTTACATGTCCTGTGTGCTGGATCTGTGTGCTTTTCGTGTTTACATTTTGTTTAAATGCACATGTTGCACCCTCAGAGAGACATGACTCCATTCTCCTTTTTGCAACTTTATTCTCCTCAATTCAGGTTTGGAGTTTACAGGCAGCATAGCAGCAAAACATCGCTCCCTCACGTCTCAGACACTGGTTTTTTTTCTGCGCTTACTGATGATATCAGACGTCTGAACTCTCACCTCCTGGAGCTAGTAAACTACAAAAATTAACTAGAAATGTGTCCAAGAACAAAACACAATTAAATAAGAATAGTCTTTAAAGATTTTCCCAACGATTCAGAAAAATGTAAGTTTTATAACTACTTTTAGAGCGCAGCACACACACTTCACAGACCTGTGCTCAGGGGCTTCTTGCCACTAGAAAAACCCTCTTGGGTAACTTACAAAACATAACTAAACACAATAAAAAAGCGTGACCTACTTTTTACATGATCGCAGCTAAAGACAAAACGTTCTTTGAGCAGACGGGGTGTCTTTGAGGACGCACATGGACTTTCTCCGTCTGCACAACACTGAAACAGGGTGTAAATCTCAACACACGTTCGCCTATCAGCTGTCTCTTTCTAGTGTGCGCCCAATACCGTCACACGGGACTCCCACCTCGTTACGACCTCAGGTCACAGCTCATTTGCAGAGGCCATTTTTGTTCCCCGTGTAATGTTTTGATGGGTTAGGAGTCACAGGCACATGTTCGCCCACCTGACCACCTCACTTGGCTGATAACTCATACAGGCAGGAGATGATTATTATGAGGAATCACCACCATTGCTGATAAATATGGATTGCACAAGATTTTACTCCCACAAAGAAATATTGAAGATACCACCATGTCAGTGCTCTGCTGTGTATGTGGGAGTCGCTTAAAAGAAATTAAATTTTCACAAAAAAAAAAAAAAAAGAAATCCCGTTTCTATCCCCAACTGTAAAGGCCTCTCTCTTGAGGGGTGATTCAGTTGCATGTAGGAGGCTCGCTTTAAAATCTGTCAGGGACTTGAAACGGGCTAATCCATTCCTATCAGTGCTGAGAGCCAAAGACAGGCAAAAATGACAAGTGAAAGACATAAGGGCCTAACAAAACATCGCTCTCATCCCACTCGGCCTATTATTTATGAGCGTGTCAGCTCGAAACGTGAGACGACACTTTCCAGAAGTTGCTGAGGCAGATTTTCTCAATCCAGTAAGTGTCTCTTGGTGCCTCATTACAGAGGCTCCTCACCTGTCTGCCCACTCAGGAGGCATAAACACACATAACCGCGCAAACACATGTCCAAGGCTTTAGTAATTCTGACCCCGACTCATTTTCCCTGGACCACTCGGCCAACTAAAGTGAAGCTGTCACTTCTGGATGAGGGCTGAGGCCGTTAGCATCGTGGGTCACTGTGGGGAAAGGCCGTCTGCAAAGTCAATTAGCATTACCGAGCACCATAAAAACAGACCTAGCCTGCCACTCGGGGGGGCGGGGGGAACTTTCCTGGCTTGGATTCTGCTTGGAGGATTTCTTTTTCCAATACGACAATTTGGAACGATAGGTGGTTAAATAAAAAATAAAATAAAATAAAGAGTAAAGAAAAAAAAACAACCAAGTTTAATCTCTTCCCTCACATAATATTTGCAGTGCTGAGAAAAACAAAAGTGATCAAATTTCGGTTTGAATCCTTCTTTTTTTGTGACACATCTCTGAGGAGACCAGCGGGAGTTGTGGGGCAGACACATAAGCTCTCTCTGACAGGAAAATTGCCCATGGAGGTCTCAGTATTTATGTGCTGTTTACCGGTCGGGGAAATGCTGAAAAACACAGCAAAGACTCTGGTTCACCAAAAAACCAAATGTCTACGAGGAAGGTCCCAAACAAACACCTGTCTCAGGAAAGAGTAAACAAGCTGTGCGTTTGAAGCACAGTGTTCTCCTCAGCCCTTTATTTATTAGTGGACATGACTCTGCACTCATAAGACTTGGGGACAGCTTGGGAGCTTAACAAACACGCTTTGAATGACCCTTAATTCAAAAGTCTTCATGAATTTTAACAACACTAGGATACAGAATTTAAGAGAGATGGCTTCAGGATGTGTGGAAGGGGTTGTTTATTTCCCTTTTCCCTGTGATTGGTGAAGATGATTAGCTTTGTCATCAGTTTTGACATTATAGTCATGATTTGGATAATTAATAGGGCTCAGTTTGATGTTTTGGTTATTGTTTTTCTTGAATATCATGTGTAGTTTTCCTGGAAAGGTAATCAGGGCACAGTAGACAAGTTTGCATGATTATATCCTCAGCAGTGATGGTTTGGGGCACAGAAGAATGGATGTTGCAAAATATATGCATGAACCAGTTGAACTTTGATCCAGTTATTTGTCTTGCTCATGCAGGCTCGTGTGTTTTTATGAATGATTTTTTTTTTTTTTGCATTTTGCTTTTATTAAGCATGGAGTAAATGAATGATGCCTTTTGTGCACCTAATCTGCCTCAAACTTCTACTTCTTAACATCCATCCGTTTTCAACCACTTATCCTGGTTCAGGTGACAGGGACAGCAGTCTAAGCAGAGAAGCCCAGGCTTTTCTCACCCCTAGCTCATCCTAGGGGACACCGAGTTGTTCCCAAGAAAACTGAGAGATGTAATCTTTCCAGAAAGTCCTGGCTCTGCACTCGGGCCACCTTCTGTTAGGATATGTCTGAAACACATCAGCTAGGAAGCATCATAGTGAGATGCCCAAATCACCTCACCTGGCGCCTGTCGATGTGGAAGAGAGCTCAGGGAGAGCTCAGCCATCCTTCAAAGGGAACTCATTACCACCTCTTGTGTCCACAACCTCAGTTTTTCAGTCACTATCCAGGGCTCGTGAGGGTAGGAACAAAGATTTTAACCCCACTCTCTACAGCTTTGTACATCTTTAACACTCCTTTAAAACTTCCTGCTGCCAACCCACAACAGTATAATAGTAAGGGAAGGAATAACAAAGAGATGCTAGTGGCTGCACCAGTGGTTTTCAAACTTTTAGGCCCAAGGCAGAACAATGTACCAATTAGACTGTCAGGGCACACCTATATTCATACCTGTGCAAAGTATAGCCTCTATGCCACGTGATATCTTGTCAGTTTTTCAATCAACCCTTTTGATTGTGTTGTTGGATGAAGACACTTTTTCAATCATTTGGCACTTTTCTTTTCAGCTTTCTTAGCATCATTTTAGAGTTTGCCAGTTTCTCCCCATCAATGACACACTTGTGCCTGACATTTGTTGATAGAGGAAGTTTTTCCAGTACTTCTTGCTCAATTTGATTTCTCTTGTCTTTAAATGGTAGGTCATCTGCAGTGGTGCTTACACTTAGTTTAATGTTTCATAGTTTCCCTCCTTATTATGTTGGGTGACTGCGGCTCAGGGGGTGATCAGGTCATCTACCAAGTGGAAGGTCGATGGTTTGATCCGTGACTCTCCTCCACTCTGCACATCAAAGCATCCTTGGCGACATGTTGCCCCCGGTGTGAGTGTATGTGTTAAACCTAAATAATAGTGTAGAATAAGAGTGTTGACTAGAATATACTAGGGTATAAAACCCTATACAAGTAGCAGTCCATTTACTCATCACTGTCACCCGGGACCTTTGATTTGTCAAGCTACTGTTCCTGCCGTCTTTCAGCCGAGAGACTGAAACTGAGTTCTCATTGATTTTTTTAGGAGAATGAAAAAAGTGAGGTTTCAGTTGTAACTTTCTGTGCAGTTTTTCTATATTTTTCTATATATTTATTGTCTGAAATGCCACATCTGTGTCCCAAATAGTGTTTGGCTTCCTGCACAAAGATATAAACCATATAACAAATTGCTGTTTATTGGTAATATATTTGTTTCCTTTCCTTTGACAGTCAAGGAAAAACAGTGTTGGACAATGGTTTCAACATTTCTGGCTGCAACCATTCCACTTCTATCCAAGTGTTTAACTAAGCTAGAGGTCAAAGGTCAGACACAAATAAAAAGAGTTTAGATTTTAATCGATGGATTGTCTCCTCTCCAGCTTTTGTCGAACCACTTTCCTTGTACCACTTTATGAGTTATGGCTTTTGTGACTGTAGTGTAGAAAGGTAGGGGTGGATCACTGCGGCCTTATTCAGTCAAGATGCTTTGGCTTAATCAAAGTAAAAATCCAGATGGTTTCCTGATTCTGTTTTTACAAAATCACACATTTTACCGATACAAAGAAAAACAACCCAAAACAAAGTTTTACCTCGGAAACGTTAATCCACCCACCCACTGACAGGACAAGCAGAGGTATGCCACCTACAGCCCTCCCTCTCCCACTTGCACATAAAAGCTTTGAGATGCACGGAGACCAAGTGATGTTTTGACAACAATCCCAGCGTGATATGCAGAGCACGGCTGAGACTTTTTGCCCTCATTCCTCGCCTTTCTATCCCCCTCTCCATATCAGCTCATGTCTCTTCACACAGCCTCATAGGTTTGCACATTCAATATCTGAAATTCGAAAAACGTGACCCATTATTTCTCCTGACCTCTAAGCAGCACCCTACTCACTTGGGATCTTTCAATAATTTCAACCTTTTGTCAGTTCATTTAAAATGTAAAACTTACCATACAAAGCTCACAAGCAGCTAATGATTATGTTTTCCTTTTTCCTTCAGCTGCCCACATCTATTTGCCATGATTAGCAAATGGAGAAGATTAAACGAGTGATGATAGAGATTCTGCTGTAACCCATAATGTCGGGCTTCAGAGGAATATCATGTATGTTATTTCTATCCAAAACTGCAGGGACTTGCAGTTTGGAGTCTGAGTGGCTCCACCCGGTAATGAAACCCATCCTCCACATCGCCGAAACTCATGCTCAGTTTTTGTGCAGTTTGTATATGAGCTGCTCGATAATAGATGCCATTATTAACAATCTAATTTCCTGAGAGCTTATTTGAATACTGGACATCATAATTGTATAATGTCTTAAAGACATAAAGACCTGGATGGCCGCTAACTTTCTGCTTCTTAATTCAGATAAAACTGAGGTTATTGTACTCAGCCCTGAAAAGCCTAGAAATATGGTATCTAACCAGATTCTTACTCTGGATGGCATTACCTTGGCCTCCAGTAACGCTGTGAGGAACCTTGGAGTCATTTTTGACCAGGACATGTCCTTCAATGCACATATTAAACAAATATGTAAGACTGCGTTCTTCCATTTGCGCAACATCTCTAAAATTAGAAATATCCTGTCTCAGAGTGATGCTGAAAAACTAGTTCATGCATTTATTACTTCCAGGCTGGACTACTGTAATTCATTATTATCAGGATGTCCAAAAAACTCACTGAAAAGCCTTCAGCTAATCCAAAATGCTGCAGCAAGAGTACTGACAGGGACTAGAAAGAGAGAGCATATTTCTCCTGTTTTGGCTTCCCTTCATTGGCTTCCTGTTAAATCCAGAATTGAATTCAAAATCCTGCTCCTCACATACAAGGTCTTAAATAATCAGGCCCCATCTTATCTTAATGACCTTGTAGTACCATATCACCCTATTAGAGCACTTCGCTCTCGCTCTGCAGGCCTACTTATTGTTCCTAGAGTATTTAAAAATAGAATGGGAGGGAGAGCCTTCAGTTTTCAGGCCCCTCTTATGTGGAACCAGCTTCCAGTTTGGATTCAGGAGACAGACACTATCTCTACTTTTAAGATTAGGCTTAAAACTTTCCTTTTTGCTAAAGCATATAGTTAGGGCTGGACCAGGTGACCCTGAATCCTCCCTTAGTTATGCTGCAATAGACATAGGCTGCCGGGGGATTCCCATGATGCATTGAGTTTTTCCTTTCCAGTCACCTTTCTCACTCACTATGTATTAACAGACCTCTCTGCATTGAATCATATCTGTTATTAACCTCTGTCTCTCTTTCACAGCATGTCTTTTATCCTGTCTTCCTTCTCTCACCCCAACCGGTCGCAGCAGATGGCCACCCCTCCCTGAGCCTGGTTCTGCCGGAGGTTTCTTCCTGTTAAAAGGGAGTTTTTCCTTCCCACTGTTGCCAAAGTGCTTGCTCATAGGGGGTCATATGATTGTTGGGTTTTTCTCTGTATCTATGAAGCGCCTTGAGGCGACTTATGTTGTGATTTGGCGCTATATAAATAAAATTGAATTGAATTGAATTGAATAATTCAGTATGGTGCTAAAACTCAAGCTGTAGGACTCTGTATATTTTCACAGAATAGATTAAAGTATTAAGAAATCTGACTTCTGAAAGGAGCTAGTTACTCTTATAACAATAAATAAAATCCAGAGGAACCAGATGCCTTCAGAAGTCACCTAATCATTAAATAGAGTCATCATGTGTGTACTTTATTCTCATTTATAAATATAACTGTTCTGTGAAGGCTTTAGAGGTTTGCTAGAGAACAAACAGCATCATGAAAGCCGAGGAGCACACTAGACTGGTCAAGGATAGAGCTGTGGAAAGGTTTAAAGTAGGGTCGGGTTATAAAAACATATCCCAAGCTTTGAATATCTCATGGAGCACTTTTCAATCTATCATGTGGAAATGGTAAGAGTATGGCTCAACTGCAAAACCTGGAGACATGGCAATTCACCGAAACTGACAGGCATTGCAAGGAGAGCATTAATCAGAGAAGCAGCCAAGAGGGCCATTGTAACTCTGCAGAGATCCACAGCTCATGTGGGAGACTCTGTCCATCCGGACAACTGTCGGTCTGACTTTAATGGAAGAGTGGCAGAGCACTGTTGAGAGGAAGCCTTAAGAAGTCCTGTTAGCTATTTGCCACAAGCCTTGCAGGTGTTAAACATTCATGTGGACCGCTTCCACATGTTTGCTGTAACTTTTTAGACCTACGTGAAAAAAGATATGACGGGGAAACCTAACATTGCACACCAACGTGAACACCACCATCCCCACTGTGAGACATGGTGGTGGTAGCATCATGCTGTGGGGATCCTATACCTCAGCAGGGACACTGAAGCTGGTGAGGGTTGATGGGAAGATGGGTGGAGCTAAATACAAGACAATACCGGAAGAAAACCTGTTAGAGGCTTAAAAGGACTTGATTGTAGGGCGGAGGTTCACCTTCCAGGAAGATGACGAGGCTCAGCCTACAGCCAGACCAGATAATCGTGTGTTAGAGTGGCCTAATGTCCAGACCTAAGGACAGAGGACGCTGCAAATGCAGATCTTTATTTATTTCTTTTTTTAAAAATTTGAACACTGTATAATTTTCCTTCCACTTCACAATTTTGCGGTACTCTGTGTTGTTTTTTTTTAACAGGAAGACCCAATAAAATGCATTTAATGTTGTGGTTGTAATGTCAAAAAATGTGGAAAAGTTCAAGGCCTATGAATACTTTATCAAGTCACTGTATTGTACAAAACCTTGTTAACAGTCTCCTCTATCCTCGGCTAACTGCTTAATTGTTTTCAGCTGAGCGGCATAACTCACTAAGTCTTTATGAGCTCTTGGGGGAGTTTTCAGAAGTTCGGATGCTGATTGCTGCCCTCCCCTCATTCTGCCAGATTCTGCCGAGTGTCTGATCGAGTGGAACAAGCTATACAAAGCAACATCTGACACACCTTGTAAAGCTGTTTTGGCTAACATGTTCGCCGACAGTTAACTATTGTAGATTCAGTAGATAGAGCCATGTTAACATTCAGTTGGAGCCATGTTTCTGTTTATGACCAAAGAGTGTATACATAAAAGATGGACCCAGTTTATTGATCCAAAAAGCGTAGCCAATGTGGAAGTGTTATAAACCTGCATTCATTCTAATGGCCAGCAGCGGGCTCCTTGTGTGATACCAGAAATAAGACTGTGGAAAATAAACCCTTCAGCTCTCTGGAGCTATAACCTCACGCATCTTTGTAACTGTAACATCTTGCCCAAGGATATTTGGCATGCAGACTAGGGGAAGCCAGGAATCAAACGACCAACCTTCCAATCAGTAGATGACCTGCTCTACTGCCTGAGCTACAGCCACCCCACCCAGGGCTGTTAATAATCTTCCACCAGCTTCTAGATTGGCCACCTTGTCTAGGCTAGAGGCCTTGTTTGAGATCCCTTTCCTCCTAGAGTCCCTGTCAAATTCTCTGTAGCAGTTCTGCCAAATCCCCTCTCATAGCCAGATGAAAGTCTGCTACCAGTAAGTAGGCCATAAAACCACAGGAGGAAGAGGGAAAAAAAGCAAAAGGACTTTGGTATTTAATGCCAAAATCCAACTACTATGTCCTCCCCTCCCCTTCTCTCCATGCCTCCAATGTCCACACACCCTGTGCATCCTCCCTACGGAGCACCCCCACCCACAACTGCAGACAAATAGGCCGGGAAGCCAGGAAGCACCGCTGTAGTAAGAGGCCTGGAGTCCAGGGTGGTGGGCACGGATGAGGAAAAAAGGAGATTCGTATTGTGAATTGAGCAGCGGGGTTGCCAGTGAGGTGTTGCCGCAATTGCCCTCCGTCATCACTCCACCCAGGAAAAGTCAGACCTTCTGACCTAACAATTGAATAACGGCGTGTGTGTGAGTGTGTGTTTGTGCGGGCGTCAGGAAGTACAGAGCCCAAAAGGAAGCTCCTGACAGCTGTTCCTCTCATCGCCTTTAACTGACAAGTGGAATCAACCTCCTACTCTCCTCTCCTTTTCCCCGCCCCTTCTCTTTTCTTTCTTCATCTGCCTCCTCTGTGTCATCAGAGTGGATCAAACGTGAGCGGCTTGACCTGTCTGGTCAAAAAAAGGATGCTCCTAGGGAAGGGAGGATGGCGTGTGCGTAAGGTAGCTTAATTTCAGGAAGTGTGTCTGTGTGTTCTTCGTCTGTATCCTCTATCATCATCATTTTCTCTGGCTAGTAGACTCCTGGGCTACATCAAGGATAATTGCAGCCACGCTGATTGTCATGGTGGAGCTATATAACAGCATTTCTTGTCAGAGTTTGGAAGTTTTGAATTACACCACTGGAGATCCCTCAATCTCAACCACTCTAAAACTTTAAAGGGATGAAATTCCCCCGTTTTGCATTTGCGTTACTTAAGAAGCCTCCTTGAGTGAATCTGAGCTCGGAGGCTCTACCCTTGGCCTCCAAGCCGTTGGCTATGAATTTCTAAAGTATAAAGAGTCCTGCCCTCCCTTAAGAGAAAATCTCTGTGGGAAGTGAGTTATAGTAAGTGAAGTGCTGAGGCTGCAGACTCGGCTTCACAATGCCGTCACTCTTTATCTTATAAAACTGGTGATTAGTGCAGTGAGTGACGTTGAGTAACAGGTGACTCTTTGTCAGTTTCCCGGTTATTGCAGAACTGTTGTTTTCCAACTATGCCACTTTCTCTGACCTCATTTACCGGACTGGGTCTGCTAAGAAGCAAGGGGTTGGCATAGGGGCTGTTTAGCAGCCTCTGCCAAGAAGTACATGGCAGTTAAGTGGAAGACTGTCAACACCTATGATGTTTTGAGCTTGCTCAGGAACCTGCGGCACAGTAGAGGCACAGTTAGAGAAGCCAAATGTTTGCCATCGAGGTTATCTTAAAGTGATTAAGAGATTTTTGACAAATGTTTTAAATTATTAAGTCATGGGTTATGTGCAAGATAACGGGGGTTTACACCGAGGCCAGTGCCATTAGCCCAGCTACCTGTTGCATTGTTGTTATTGTCAACACAGATTGCAATCTCGGAGTGTTTTCATGGCTCTGTTGTTGGGTTGCACAGATAAGCAACACATGGAAGCTATTACTGCCTGTCTAAATTGTGAAGCCAGGTGCTGTTCATTTTTACAGCCACACAAGAGTGTCGCATGAAACATCTGCTCTTAAGCACATGGGCCGATGTAGTCATTTATAATCCTCTCCATCCTGGTCACTCCCAATGAACATCTTAACATCCTCAGCTCTGCCTCTTGTCTTTTTGTTAGTGCCACCATCTCCAAACCATGGATCATAACAGGTCTCACTACCATCTTGTAAAACTTTCGTTTCACACTTGTTGCTATACTTCTGTTTAATGTCTCCATACCAAAAACATCTGCAATTTTCTCTTCCCCTTTATTCATTTATTTATTCCGTTTTTTTCCAGCACAGTAAACCAGCACATACCCCTAATTCGTGTTTAAGTCATGCCGTAAATCACAATTCTAGAAATAAATGAGGAAAAAATAGTTTTATAAGATGTCAGAGGGTCATCGGTTGCTCTTGGAACAAGGAAAACTATCCCGTTAGTTTTATGAATTTGAGGCAGTGCAGCCAAGAGCTTTGGCTGTCGTTGACTTCTCTTGACTTCACTTGCACACAGGCCAGCCAGTGGTGTTATAAAAGCTGAGGTTAAGGGTATTAACGGTATGCCAGAGGTGTTGAATTCAAAGAAGTGGGCTCAAGCTGTGGTTCTCTAAGCATGTCTGTGTTTTGGACTCATGAATTGTCACGATGATGATTTTGGATGAATGCCGCTCGAGAAGAAAATTGCCACTTAAAGATTTTCTTTTTCATCTTAATCATTACCAACGCAAACATGCTGCTTAAATTCAGACGATCTTTGAACGCATCTCCACGTGCCTCTGGAATAGCATTCTGGCTGCTTTCAAACTCTTAAAAAGAGCTGCCAAACTTTTCACTTTTGATAAAGTTTTACGGTTTCCAAAGAAGGAGGGAGTGGGGATCTCAGATGTTACAAATTTCAGTCTTTTTAGAGCGGAAGCCTTTTGATCTCCAGACTTCTGCCTGCTTCTCCAAGCGCATTGATCAGCTGGAGCGAAGTTTTATCCAAAAAGAGGGCTGACCTCTTTTCAGGTACTCAGGGGTTACTGCCTGCTGCGGCTGCTTCTGTGGACCAAGAGATAAACTGCAAATCAGAGAGCTTTTCAACACTCACAGTGGGGGCTGCTGAATGCCCCATTCAGTTCAATTTAGCTCACGTTCACGCTTCAGTCCTGACTTTTTAAGCTCTATGATATTAATTTCGGTTCTATATTTATTCTATTGTTTTCTGTTTACATCCTATTGTATGAGTTAACCCCGTTGCTGAGGCGTGGACGGTAAGGCAGGAAGAGTTAAGCGTGTCATACCCTGATTATGATGTGGAGAACAACATGTTACCTTGCTTGTTTTGGGAAAGTTGTACACTATGCTTCCCTTAAACACACCCTGGCTTCCTCCCATATCTCAAACGTTAATGACTAATGTCTGCATATGATTGTGATGCAGGAAGGAGCTTATTCTGGGACACCCAGGCGGCCATGAAAAGTGACGCCGACGTGCGGTGTTAGGTGGAGGCCTGAGCTGACGTATGTAATTCCCAGCACTGCCATGACCAGTTGTGGAAGGGCACGGGCGTGTGTCAGGAACCGGAAGGTGAAACCTAAAAGAGTAGCTGTAAGATATAAGCAGAGAGAGGTCAGGAAGTGAATTACAATAGCTTTCAGGAAACGTGGCCACTGCACTGTGACTCAGCAAAAGCTGCCAAGCTGATTGAGAAATGCTCCAGTTTGAAAGAGAACAGCGGGATCATTCAGAATTCCCGGCCTTTTGAGATTATAGAGTGCAGTCTGTCTTTCATAAGAAAATTGCAGTCCATTTGATAAGATTATCTTCTTTACAAATGCCCTTTTAAGGTATTGTTACTCAAATGACATTAACTTTGATTTCTGCAACTTCAAAGTAAGAGTTGGAGGTCCTCCGAGTTTCAGAAGTGGACTTCAGAGGTCCAGAGCTTATGTAGAGTGAAAGGTGATCCATTTGCTGTAGGAGATTTGGTTAGTCAAGGAAATTAACCTGCTGGGGAGTTCCCTTGATCTGCTGCCTCTGCTTTAGCCTGTAATGAGCCTTGGCAATATGAGAGGTTTGGGTCTGTGTGTTTTGATGTATCTGTTTCACTCCAGCGTATGGGGAGAAGTATTCAGGCTTGAGATGGTAAGATAGGGTGGGTGATGGAGCAGGGAAGAAAAAGGAGGAACTCTGGGAAAACTCTGGGTGACTGGTTGTACTCTTTTGTTCTGGATGTCAAGGTCATGACCCCTTTTCTGTCATTACTGCAGATGCCCTTGAACCTGAGGGGGTCTCGTAGTCACGAGGTCAGAAAACTGTAGGTGACGATTATAAATGCATAAGCCACAAAGGCACTTTGGCTTGGGAAAGAGTTTTTGGAGCAGTCCACGTCTGTGTCCAAGAGCGTGAGAGACAAAGAAAAACAGACACAAGAGGAAACCATGCGCAGGCACACGCTACTGGACTAGGCCTCGATGTAAAGCAAATCAGGCAACATCCCGTTTTAGCCTAGTCACAGTACGCAGATAAATCAATCTTCATCTGTATGGCACAGACTGCAAAGGGACTTGCAAGTACAGAGAATCGCAGATCTGGAGATGATCGCCTGTCTCAGTGGTTTGTGCTGTCTTTGATGAGTTGACAATATGCTTAGCATCACTCCAAGGACCGGGCATTGAGTTCATCAAGTCTGGATAAATGCAACCAAAACAGCAGACATCCTACCATCTGTTGGGTTCTGACAGTGAAAAGAAAGCCTCTAGATTGGCTGTAGCTTGGGAAAGTATTATTTGATTTAACACTGAATCGAAATTAGATACAGACATGCACACATACCAATTAATTATTCCTGATTCGTGCATTGTTTTTGCACAAGTGACACGAACAAGAGCTAAATAAGTGGTCAGATATAAAGTGGGTCACCTGGCTAGCTTCCATCCAAATGAAGCCAGGTCTCCATCTCTATCACCTGGCTGTTATGATAGGCTTTACATTGCCATGGCCCACAGAAGACCCTTGCATAAGCTGGGAGAGGGAGAGAGAGCTTTTCTTGAACCGTGAAGGAAACGCTGAACTGGGCTTTTTCACTGGGCTAATTTAAGAGAACCCCGTTGTTTTAACACCGTTCCAAGGCTCTGCACTGATTTTGGGGGGAGGAGGGGGAAAAAGAGGGGGAAGCAGACAGAGAGATTCTTAACCCACCGCCCTTGGGATACCAGTCTGCATTCCTGCTTTTGGCTTGACCACGACAGGACCCCTGCAGTAATACTGAGTGAGAGTAGACTCTCATGATTGTACCAAGTATGCGTTTGAAAGTGTTTATTTAATGGTTTTATAATATTGAAAAGACTCAGAGAATATTTCCACCCAGCTGTGCCCATGCCCAATTTCAGTAGGTACAAAGAAAGTGGAACATTTCAGAAATTTAGAAAGCTATAAATGTGTTATTATGTTTGGCTTAAATATTGCTCCACAGCAGGAACTGTTTCTTCTTGCTGTTCAGTGTAGGCCCAGCTTCTGCTCTTTGCAGCCGTGCACTGCTACATGTTTGCAATCTACAAGCTAACAAATGCAGACAGACCAGTTTTTGAATATTTTTTTAGGGTTTTGCTTTCATTGGCTGCAGATATGATAAACAGTGACAGATAACCCCCCATAAAAATGGATTTGAGCTTTGCTGCAGTAGAGCTAAAGGGAGCAATGTGTGATTGGTCAATTGGTAAATGAGATTTTACGCATTTAATGATCCTCTCTGGTCATAACAAGATGTGTTAGCATCTTTGTGAGGTAGGCCAAAGATGGCCACTTGCTAATGGCCACTAGGAGGGATCAGATTGTATTGAGGTTTTGTCAACCACTAAACACTTAAACTTGCCTGCTATTTTGTGACAACCATGCTAACAATGTAGGATGGAATAAGTCAGTTGCTAGCTTATTGCTGTTGTGAAGGTTTAAAAAGAAGTGATGGACTTACAACAACTGTCAAACTGTAGCAACATGGGGAAGGTTTACTTTCAAAGTAAAAGCTGCACCTTTTGAAAGAACTTTAACTCTGAAGGTGTCATCCTTTTTCTAGCATTAGTCCTGCTGGGCCGGTAGTTAGCTCGTATTTGCAGACTAACATGATAAACTTTAGGCAACTGTGGCAATCTGCTAACAACCAAAGATATTACTAGAAGGATTTTGATGAGTTTAAAGTTTCAATAACTAGTTTCAAGTCTAACTGAATAAATCAGAAACCCCATTACAGTAGAAAGGGAAGGTAAAGCAGGGTATGTTTAGTTTAGTGCCACCAAACTTGGGTGGACTTGCGGACTTGTGTTTCGACTAGTTAGATGACCTATTATATATATGTATTAGGTTTGAATCTGCTGCTATCCAATTATTTTGTCTATTAATATCGTTAAGACCAAAATAGACACAAAACAAGACAATCTCATCGCTTTACTTTGCATTGTTAGCAAACAGTAAAAGATATATGCACAAACATTTGCATGTTTTCTGTGTTAATGTGCAGTAAAATAGTGTAACTTACAAATGACAAGCTTACTTGAACAAGTTAAGCAAATCGTGCATGTACAAGATGTTTGCATACACCTTCAGATAATCTTGGCACATTTACAAGCTATTCCCACACAATCAGATGTATCCAATCCAATGCACTTAAAGACTAGCTTATGTTTGTGTTTGTGTTGTTGTGATGCTAAAAAGATTTAAGTGCGGTACATGTATGAAAGGGACTGTACTGAATATAGAAAGAGAGCTGGGTAGATGATCTAAAAGCTCTAGAGGTTTTTGTTGCCTGCTGAGCTCATCAGTGAGTCAAGGAAGGAAGTTTGACGTGTTCTTAGGCTTCCTGGATCCTTTGCCTCTTTCTCCGAGTGTGAATTTGCATTTGAACTTGAGATGCAAACTCAGCACAACTATTTTACAACCTCTGTCCAAATTATTATTATTTCTTCCTTCTCGTCTCACTTTGTCTTCGTGCACTTCTTGGCCTGCTGGCACAGAGGTTCCCTTCAGTAAAACATACATGAGTGGTTTTGTCACATTGTAAAGTCATCAAAAGGTGGGCGAAGCAGCAGGGCTGCTCAGCTTGCTCCCATGTCTGACTCGTTTCCACCAGATTGTTATGACTTTTAACAATCACGTCCTGCCCACTCATCCCGTGGGAAGAGAGGGGGAGAAAAGGTGGAATAAGAAATCTGGAGGGACTGACAGACCACTGGGTAAGAGATACGATCCAGTTGTGACTCTCCAACAAGCTGAAGACAGGTGAGAGTGACAGATTAGAAAGAGAAAGTGCTCTTGTCACTGCAGCATCAACTTCAAATGGAGACTTTGGGCTTGGATGGACTTTGGGCCTGCAGTTTTGGATGTATTCCCATGATGACTTTAATTTCTGACTCTCCAGGAAAATTACCATAAATCTTTCTTTTCCACTACTGCAAGTGACTACACTGTGACCTTTCAGCAGTGATAGCCTCTATGGTTGTTCTCCCATCTCGAGCTCACTGATGCCAACACTTATTTCACGCCTTCTCATAAGAAAAAGCATAAAACAATCTTTGCAAGATTTCTTCAGTCCAAAATCAAAAGGCTCTGAAGAGGCAACAAGCTGCTTGAAAAGTGGAGTGCTCCATTAATTTGCAGTAAAATGAAACATTCTTTATTACTGCCAACATCTTTCCAACTAATGGTCAGCTATAAAAGGTTTTATGCATTTATGTCTTATATCGCCTGCCGGCGTCAAGTGCGGACTGAAACAATTTAGACTTTTGCACGGAGCTGAGTATGTGCGGCATCCGTGAAGAACCATTTATTGGGGGTATAAAAACATGTTTTGAACTTTCATAGTAGCTAATAGTGGTTACTGTGGTAGTGCCAAGTGGTAAACAGTGTGTCGCTCTAGTCAGTCAGTCAATTTGAAATGAGCTACATGTTTGCATTGGGTATATTTAGAAAACTTCCTTCAGCTCACCGCTTTCTGCACACCTGACCAGTTTTTTCGACCAAATCATTTTACGTTATGGTAAATAATCACATTATGTTAGAGATATATTGTAACTGAAACAGCAAGGGCATTGCATATGAACTTTTAAGCAAAGAATTTCCTAAACTTGCCAAGGCCCACTCACAGAGTCCTAGAGAACACTCAGTGACTAGTTGGAAACCACTGGTCATGAGGGAAAAATGACTATTCCCCAAACAGGAAAATGGAAGGCCATTGATCTCTGTTTCGGGTTTGTGTTGCACTTTTTCAGCTTGGGTACTAAATGGCAGGTGTTCGCAGACAAGATGATGTCTTCCATGCAAGACAGGTGACTGGCTAATCTGCTCGTCGTCAAAGCAATGAGAAAAAAAGATTTTTGCTACTAATTGATTTCACCTGGCAACAGCCAGCCATCTCTAGCAAACACTTGCAAACAAGCCTGAGTAAAGACATTTTCACTAGTGACCCAAGGTTGCCCAGGGGTTACAAACCAGTCTCTAGACCTGTGTGACGGAGGCTTTAGCAACTGACCCTTAAGATGCTACTGCAAGATGCATGTGCTGCAAACAGCGCAGAGCTAGTTTTTCTGAGTAGTTTTAGTTTTCATTTCAGTTTGACGTCTTTGTCATTTAGTTTAATATCAGCTAGTTTCCAGAGTGGGCTTTCTCATTTCAGTTTAGTTTTTATTTTGGGAAAGTGCTTCATTTTAGTTTCATTTTTATTAGTTTCAGCATTAGTTTGAGTGTTTTTAATTATTGTAATGTGGAGGGAATATACCGAGGCATTCTAGGTAGTCATTATATGTAGGTATTACAATGAAAACAGTCTCTGAAAGCAGCTGACTCACTGCCTTGTAGGATAAACCCAGTCATAAACACCTCATCAGGCATGCTGTGATAAAAAATATTAGCAAAATAAGCATGTCAGGCTATCCTGATTGGAAAGAAGATTTAATGACATTTCCAAATAATTTTCTTGCGTTACCTTTACAAAAACAAAGGTACATGAGTGTCAACATACATGCTGATACTCATACCCCTGTGAAAGTCCAGTATCAGCTGACAAGATCAGCCAATAGATACATCTGCCTAACTCTCGATTCATATCTTTATGCTAAAATAATTTAATCCCCTGCTCTGCGCAGGCTCCTTTTTGATATTTCAAAAGTAGAACAGCATGATTCCCATTGGTTATTCATGTTTCTTTAAGTCGGAAAGTCAAATTTAAGCCAGGTAAATCTAAGATATATAGACATCACTGCTTGATATCAACTAAGGCCTAGTTTCTACTATCTTTCATGTCCGGTATTAGCCTAGACACATCTACTTAGTGTCATGCTTTGACAAATATATGGAAAACTATTAAGCTGCACCGTTAGCTTAAACACAGACTTTTTCTATCACCTCATCTCTAAATCAAATGTAATGCATTGACGTCAAGGCAAAATTAGTTCTTAATAGGTTAGCAGGGCCTGGCTCAATATAACAAAGGATGTATAAACTTGAAAAAAAAAAGTCCCGATGTGTCAGTAAGCTGCCATCCACATGTGGCTGAATGGTGTGACGTTGAGCAGGCAACTTCAACTCAGTTAATTAGCACGTCTAAGCATTGTAAACCTCAGTCTGGCGGTTGCTTTGTCGTGGCCTTAACACTGGAAACCGCCACATCCCTCACAGAGATGCTAATTTGCACAGACAGAATTATACCCCCAGACACTGACTGCATTAACATTTTAAAAAGGTTTAAATAGACATCACAGTTAAGAGAAGGGATAACAAAATACTCACTGCTTTGTGAAGGCAGTGAAACAAAATAGGTTGATAATAAACTGGAATCTAACATGATTCCAAAGTCTCCTTGAAAGCAAGGAGCCTCTTAATGTAGCACTTCTTGTAAAACATGACAGCAGTTGTAGGTCATCAAAATGCAGCGCTTGCTCCTTTCCAGGGTTTTCCCAGCTTGAGAGAGGATGTTGTGAGTGTCCACGAGGTAAAACTTGAGTCAGAATGATGAAAAGAATTAATCTGTATTAGATTAACTGATGTTTTTTTCCATGCATTCATACGTTGGGTTAAAGTTTTGTGTTGTAAAGAAATCTCCGTTGCTTCTTGAGCAATTGTGAGAGTAAACTAAAGTGTCTCGCTTTAAACGCACAAAAAGTCCAAAGTCAGCAGAAGCCTAAAAGGGATTTACTGTGCCTTTTTTATGCAACTGCAAAATACTTCACTTGATTTCCCCCACCCCCCGTCTAACAGTTTGTCTCTCTGTCTCTAGGGGGCAGTATGGTTTCACTCTTTGTGTGTGGAGCACTGAAATTCCACATGGAGTGTTTGCTCTGGCAGGCTCTTACTGTTTATGCCAAAGTAAGTTAAGGAACTAACATCTTGCTTACTGTGTCCATATTTGAAAATGTCCATGAGGTTTGAAAATCTTCAATTAAGCTAAACACAGAGGACTGAGAGTGAGTGTTTGGCTGATGTAGAGGACACTAAGATGATGAATTCAGTCCTGCCTGCACTCCAGAGCAGGACTGATTGCTCTTGTGAGGTTACACCACTGGATTCATCAGCAGGTAGCTGCAGGCTCCTGCACCTTCTGCTTGGATGGAGGCAAATGTCAGAGTGAAGTCGGTGTAAGATCAAAGTGTGAAGAAAAAGGATTAAAAAAATATATTGCAAAGCAAACATCCTGGTAGTTTTAGTTTTATTAAATTAACCCTTCATATTTTCCTTGATGACTGTAACTGGTCCTAAACCTGCCTTAAACCCTTATGGGGGGAATAATGTCTGGAAAATGGTCTTGCTTCACCCCTCATTTCTTTATATTTTTCTAGGGAAATGGGAGATAGGTGTAATTATTTACTCATATGTGTGCGAACATACATGGAAATACATTATATAAGGGAAAAACTGAGTGTGTACAATTTTAATGAGCTTGCAAGTCAATATTTGGTTTGACCATCTTTATTCTTCGAAACAACCTGAACTCTCCTAGGCAGCTTTCTTGAGGCCGCATTTGTAGACCGATTACGTCACAGCGACGCGCCGAAGGCTGTCCAAATTCGTAGACTCCTCCGAATGCAGCCGACAAATGTGTCCTCCTTTTCCCCGAATTTGAAGAATGGGTCGGGTGTGTCCTTCTCGGCCCACCCTATCCCAGAATTCATAGCGTGGCCCAGCCAAACTCCAGTTTCCAACAATGGCGGCCGCTACTAAGTTTTAAAATTACTCTTACTAATCTTTCTGGGTCACAAAATAAACTTTTAACATATTTTCAGGCGAGAAAGTAGCTGTGTAAACATCAAATATCTGCTCGGTTTATCAAGATATCGCATATTTGCAAAAGTGCTTCGACATTTTCAGAGACGTCTGCTACCCACCAGCTCGATAGCTAGTCGGGAGCCGCCGAGAACGGCACAACTCCCGGCACATCATTTTCAGATCACCGCTGACTTTCGCTACTCGGGTTAAACGTAATGTATAAGTCACTTAGACAACCTAAAAATGTTATTGTTGGGCTTTTTTCAGTGTTTTATTTGTTCGTGAGTAAATCGGTTTGGCTGAGATTAAAGTTATTAGATTAGATTAGATAAAATAAAACTTTATTAATCCCCCGGGTGGGTTCCTCCTTGGTTTTTACACAGCTGAATAAACATCAAACAGAAAACTGATTAAACAAAAGTATGAAACGGTCGAGAATTTACGCCAGTGTCTTGTTATATTTTAGATAGCAAGGAGCAGACGGCTGAGTTTATTAAACTCCACCGAGACAGCGGTGACGCTAATCAGAAGGCTGGACCGTCCAATTTCCCCAGCCATTTACTTCCGGCCTACCCGACCTTCTGAGGACCCGGCCCATGTAGACCGCGAAGGCCGGGTCTTCAGGAGGATGCAGCCCATGAATTTGGATACGACCATTGTGTGTTTTTCTCTACAGATATGCTTTTACTGCACTGGCAGTAGGTTTAGGATCATTGTTGTGCTGATAAATGAAGCTGTTGTCAATCAGATGGTTTCACAGTGGATCAAATGTGGATGGTGTTTTTCTGCTTTCATAATTCCATCATCTTAGACGAGATCGTTGACTTGCAGCTCCAAACTGTGACAGAGCCTCCAGTGTGTTTTATAGATGGTTGTAGACATCCACTGTTGCACCACTCTCCTGACCTGATTTGAACCATTCCATCACAGCTGTCGCCACTTATTTTCAGTCTAGTTCTTGTGTAATTTGTCATACTTCAGCTTTTTCTCCCTGTTTCCCTCCCTGAAGAATGTCTTCTTGACAGTTATTGCACTGAGACCATTTCTGATGAGGCTTCGGTGAACAGTAGATGATCAGCAGAGGGGTCAGATGCATCTCTCAGGTCCTGTGTCAGGTGGATATTTTTACTGTTGAGGACATAATCAATAGGTTTATAGACCTGTCACTTCTTTTGTCCTCAACCTGTTTTGTTTCCTCAGATGTTTTAAGGACACGCTGCACACTGTGCTGAAATATGTTTGCAGCTAATAGCATGTACAGACAGACCGAGAACCAAAAAGTCAGTTAAGTGTTTTGTGGGTCAATCCAAAGAAAAACTTTGAATTAGAGCCACACACAAGTCTGTCTTTACATCTGTTGGTGTAAAACAAAGATTTAACAGTGTTTATTAATAATTTTGACACACTGGTAAGCCCCCTAAAGTAAAAAAACAAAAACAAATAAAAATTAACAACCAGTAGTTCAGACAAAGTTTTGGGGGACTTTTGGGCTCCCTTGTAACCAGCATTAGATTTCAGGGGATATAATCGATTCAAAAGAATCAGCTATGTAAGAATAGACAAACACCGCTCTTCTAGCTCTGATACCAACTGAATTATCACCTCTCTGTACAAATACCTACACATGCCAGAATTGAAGAACTGTACATGGCTGGTTGTAATCACCCATGGAGTATAAAGTAGAGAAAAAGAGGAGAGGTCATGCGATGGTAGTGAATGAGCCCTCTGTCCAATGTGCCCTAGCTTTTGTCCCAAGAAATGGACATAGAAAGACAAGAGTGTATGCAGAAGAGGAAGGGGGGCTAAGGTGGACCATGTGAATGTCAAGATATCCAGGCTATCCAGGCTAGGCGGCCCTTAAAATTGTCTGCAATAAAAGCTACATGAAAAAAAATCTGAATTTCCACTGCTGGGTTCCTGACTAAATTGCAGAGATACAGTAGAATTTCCTGTGAGTGCCGCTGCCCAAAGCTGTCGATTCTGCCATGAAGTTAAATATGTTTATGGTACATTTTGCTCTTAATCCTGCGTGTGCGATACGTCGATGGAACATATTGTATCAGGAACACGATCCACCTAAGCAGAGCGAATCCACAGTTCACCACACTTGCGTAACACCTGTACAGATCTAATTACAAATCATGACTCCATTGGGAATGATTGCAGTGTTTGTTCGTGCTGTGCGTGGTACACTGGCCAGGTCTAGCAGGGAACATTTAGTCTCCCGGAGGAGATTCAGAACTTTATTGGCAGTGAGAAATTTCCTGCATTGTGCTCCACCTGCAGGCTCTGTCAGTGTGTGGTTAGCATTTCTACACCCTCTGGGGCATGCACAGATGTTTATTAGCTGTTCCTCCATCCATATGTGAAAGTGCATGGCGGGAGCCTGGATTTACTCGTATATTGACGTTTAAATGTGTGGTTTTCGGTGTCAGTCGCCTCACTATGTTGTTTCCATAAAGTGCACCTGGTTTCACATCTTTCTGGCCTGAAAACACCTCGAGATCACTGATTACATCGCCACGAAACTGGCCGAAAGCCCCATTTGCGGAATTATTGCCTGATTCTTGTACAAAGGGCAGCTTTTATTGTCTAACAATGTCAAGAGCTGCCCAGAAAACCCATTCCCAGTCCTGTTCCTAATCCTCTTTGCGGTTGGCCTTAAGCCCCTTTACCCTCCGTCGACAGCAGTCAGCTGGGGGATGTCATTAGCTTGAAAGCTGTGAGACTCACCTGGTTACCCAGCTGTCTCGGAGGCGGGAGAAGGGATGATTACAGAGTGAAGCTGGCCCTCCCAGTTTAAGCACAGTGGACCAGCACACGTGTGGAAAAAGACTGAATTAAGCAGAGAAAAGTGGGCAAAGTACTGTTGTTGTTTTCCTGATGCTGTTGCTCATTGCACAGAGGTTGTGTTTCAACAGGTGTTACCTGCACTGCTTGTTTGACCTTTATGAGACAAGTTTCAAAACACAGGACTGTATAAAAATGATGGCTGCAGACACTGTGACGTCACTGATTGGTTTGTGAACTC
This sequence comes from Rhamphochromis sp. 'chilingali', assembly GCF_963969265.1. NCBI lineage: Eukaryota > Metazoa > Chordata > Actinopteri > Cichliformes > Cichlidae > Rhamphochromis > Rhamphochromis sp. 'chilingali'. The sequence goes on along the minus strand of NC_137931.1, from coordinate 8,129,705 downwards.
CTGTTTTTGAAGCCTTGAGATTTTTGAACTCGGGCATCACGAGCGCAGTGGAGCCGACTTTGAAAACTTGTTAATCACAAGGTCAGTCCACCTTGAAGCATGGACTATGTACTGTTATCCTTCTGGGGGCCATAATTTACAAAGTAAACATCATGTTGCTTGCAAAAAAGACTTAAAGCTAGCAATTAAGACCACAAGCTCATCAGGAAAGTGTTTACTGAGGGCATGGATCGAGGAAAGTCAGAGCTGCTTTCCCATAGAATTCTATGTGAAACCAAGTTTATGGGAGCGCTGCACTTGCTCCTCATATGAATGCATTCTGTGGACTCTGACGTTGAATGTTTTACAGTCAACAAAATGATATTATACTTTGATATATTGATGCATCCACTAAGGCTACGTCCACACGTACACGGGTATTTTTGAAAACGGAGATTTTCCGTTTCCATTTTAAAAAATAATCCCGTCCACACTTAAATGCAGAAATGAAGGAAAACACTGCTAGGAACATGCCAAAGCAACAGGTGGCGATATATTCCTAACCGTGTAGAAATGTTGGCCAATCAGAAGTCTAGAAGCCTCGGTGGGAAATAGTAAACAAAGATGGGGCATAGAAGAAGAACCGAGTAGTATGTGTGGGGGGACAGTAACTGTGTGTATATGTAAGCATTTAAACACTGCAGAGAGTAGAATTAACAGTAACAGTATTGTAGAAATTCATTTCACCGAAACAATAACATGGCGCACAGTGTGACGTCAAAAAAGGCGCACACCTTTGACGCTGCGTTTTCTGCGTTTTCTGCGTTTTTCTCGTCCACACGTAAATGCAAAAACGGAGTTTTCAAAAATATCCACTCTGGCCGGAGTTTTTAAAAATCTCCGTTTTCAGTGACCAAAAACGCAGTTTACGTGTGGACGAAAGGTGCAAACGCATAGAAAAATCTGCATTTTCAAAAATACCCGGGTACGTGTGGACGTAGCCTAAGAGCGACCTAGGGTGGCCCGTATAGGTCAAACACGTACGGCAAACACGGCAAAGTTCTTTGGGGGGAGAAAGTGACAGAAACCTGAACATGTGAAGGATTGCACTGAGAAGTGAAGGATTCATCAGTGTTGTGATTCACGTAATACTGTTAGCTGTTTACTGTTAGCCCAGTTCTCCCTCACAGACTCAGAATTTTCACTTTGGACACAAAATCTCTATTTACTTCTATTTTGAGACTCCACTTTTTTTCTGTTTTTCCTGCTATTTTTGTATTGTCACTTCTGCAGCTGTTCCGTCACGTCATTGTTTCCCAGAAACACTCCAGTTGTGTTTTGTGAGCTTTTATGTGCAGCCCTTTTCTTTTATGGAGTTGCTTTCTTATGTTGCAATGCGTTTGACCTCTACAGGCCACCATGATCTTACTTGATGTATGGATTTATCAAAGTATAATCAAATTTTGGTTCACTGTATTATATTGTATGTAGTATTTTAATTAGTGTCCATTGTGTTTTGTTTGTTTTTGCAGCAAACACCAACACCATGTTTGACCTTTTAGGACCACCGTAGCGACCACCATGTTTTTAGCCTAGCCAGTGACCAATCAGAAAGAAAAGCTTGGTATGTGTCATTATTTTTTTGGGGAAAAAAAGCAATAAAAACAAAACAAAAGAAGAGAGAAGAAGAATTTCAGGCTGACCTTAAGCACCTCCTGTAAATGTGTTAACAATTAATATCTGAACAAGAAACACAGGAACTTCCAATTTAGCTGCAAACACCACACCTAAATATGCAAAGAGCAGGAAAGAAAGAGTTCTTGCAAGTGCAGTGCAGGAACACGGTGCCATGTGGGCGTGCAGCTTCCACACAGGCTTACAGGAGTAAAGAGGTGATTGCATGGTCCCTGATGAGCAGCATACACACGGAGGGTCGACATTGTGACAGTAATTTGACAACTGGTCGAGAGGAGATCTGGCTTTCTTACCTCTGCTTACGTGGGCAGACGCTGTTGAGAAGGGTCCCCGTGGCCTCACAGGAAAACCCTCTTGACGTCAAAGTGCGTTCCAAGCCCACAGATAGAGTGTTTTCATATGAGCGGCCTGGGCTTGGGTTTCAGTGAAGCTGAGAGGAGGGGAGCTTGAAATTAGGCTTGAAGCCTCTTACCATTTGCCTTTTATGATAAAGCTCATTGCTCATTCCTGCTTCTACGGAGAACAATCATGATCTGCTCTCTTCATGCCTTTTGTTTACCATTTGCTGTCCAAGTCTGCAGATCGATGGCGCTTTATACGTCACCATCTCCTGTTCTTTTGTTTTTATCACAATTTTGAAATGCATATTTGCTGTACCCTTTCTGTTTTTTTACCCTTGACTCTCTCAGTCTGCTTTTCTTACTGCTAACATCTCACTTCCTTCCAACAGGCTGAAGCTGGTGTATTCACGTGGTGATAACTCCAGCTGACATGTGACGTGGGAGCATGCTCCAAACACGGAGGTTGTTAAACTGTGACCAGCTGTTTGCCTGTTGCCTCACCTCCTTCCTCACTTGAAGAAGAAAAAAAACAAAAAACATGCATAAATACAGATGTAGATGCACTTATGTAAACGTGCACATACGCCAGATTAAGACTCGGAGTGATGTCCATCCGCCTTTGTGTGTATTCACAACTTCTGCAGTGCAAATATTTGATTAAATGCTGCAAAGCACAGACAACTACAAATAGGTGGCATTCTGTGCTTTAATCTGCAGTCCTGAGTAAAACAAAAGGTTCAGCTGCATCTCATAATGGTTTGAGGACGATGTGGATGACCACTTTATTGCAAATCTGCAGCACACTGATAACTTGAAGCAAAAGCTTGCTTGTCACCGTAACCCAAGCAGGAAATGCAGCTTGGTTTTTTTTTACTTATCCATTTGGATATTTTTGTTTTTGGTAGTCATTATGTTTCCATGTTAAAGCCAGAGGACTCCGACTGCGAGCAAACTACGTGAAGGCAGGAATGAAGCAGCAATCCAAAGTCTGGTGCATTTCATGGGACCAAATCTTCATAAATGCCTGTCTGACAAAAAGACTACAAAAACAAGGCCTACACTTAAACTGTTAGCATCACAACACAACCGCAGTGGATCTCTGGGGTGTGGTGTGGCAGGGAGGGCAGACGAGTGATCTCCTCTTGGTGGCTCTGTTCCTTTAAAATACTACTTCCAGCTTCTCTCCTGTTTGCTGACTTCTCTCTCACTCAGACAATTTCCTTTTCTTCTCAGCAGTGAGCATCTACACACAGAGAGCCAAAAAATAAGTCCAAAAAAATCACAGCTTTCTCAATGCTTTACAGGTGTGAGACTAAAACGAAGGGATCAAGGTGAGCTTTGCTCCTGAAACACATGAGCCAACTTACAGACGCACACACACACAGTTAGAAATGGGAAGGAGCAGAGAAGGAGATAGAAATGGGTGAGTTTGCCAGGAGGAGCAGGAGACCATGACAGATAGAAGAAGAAACAAGCAGTGAGGTACTCTACTGGTTATCTGCTTACATTTATTGTCTAGTTGGAGTTAGAGGACAGCCAGTGTTAAGCTACTTGTGTATTAAAATCTCATAACACACTAAAATGTTTTTATATGGACTTTTTTATGGAGTTTTTGACAACTGTCAGGTGGAAGGAGAAGGGAAACATGTGCCAGTATATTATAACATGTAATGCTTGGTTTTAAACACAGACTGAATATTTGAATGAATGCTTTTTAAACCATTTGTGACATTAACATGTTGGTTCAGACCTATAAATGAAGTTACATAAAAGTAGGCAGTGAGCCAACAGTGTTTCTGCAAAGTCCTAAACAAATTCAGGAACTTTATTCCATGACTTCTGCATATATGTGTGTTTTTATGATCCCTGACTTTTAGTGCATAGAAATAGTTCATCCATTGACAACTGACCTTTAGGAAACTGACAGTTATATATTTCAGAGTTATTTTCAGAGTTTTTCATTTGCATTTATATAGACAGATGCATAGCAACAGTAACCATGATTTCAATTATGTTTGATTTTTGTAAAATGTTTTAATCTTTAGTAGTTTAGTATCTTTATAACAAACTACTAAAAAGAAGGAATCTCTGTATGTTTTCCTAATTATTTCTACCTGTGCAGATACTAGCATGCTCTAAGACAGCCAAACATCATAGATCACTGTTTGACAATGACAGCGGGAACTGCATTAGTGTGTTATAATATGTTGACATCAAATGTTAAATGTCATAAAATGTATCTTATATGAGACCTGATTTAAAATATTTATCTTCTTTCCTTTTTGCAGTGCTTTTTATAATAAAATTAGCTGTTTTGTTGATATTGTGGAAATGACTTTGGTATATATAACAAAGCAGCCAGTTCTTCTGTCACGGTCAGCTGTGTGGCAGGCAGGATGTAGGACCCAAACGCAGGACTCTGAGAAAAAATACTTAACTAAAGGTGGCAGCTTTATTGCTGGAAAATACACACTAACACTAGGTACATGAACGCTGGAAAGACCACAAACAAAGGATGAAGGAGAACTAAGAATCGTGCACTTAACTGCGAATGACGGGAAGAGACTTGACATTACGTAACATGGCTAGAAAACATTGAGGAAAACACAGGAAATGCGGAGGATGGCGCAACAAACAGGGAGGACTGAGGACTACAATACACAGGCAGGACAACGAAAGGATTGGGAACAGGTGGAAACACAGCTGGGACTAATCAGATATTAAGCAAAGGGGGAAGCAAAACTGAAAATGCTGTACACAGGACACGAGACTATCAAAGTAAAACAGGAAACACAAAGATGCGGACTTGACACTGAGAAATAGAGACATGACTGATTGGGGATGAAGCATGGAACACAGACTGAAACTAGAAGGTAAAAACAACAAATATAACAAGAACAGAAAACCAACAAGAGAACTAAAACCATGAATAACAATAATCAACACCGGGTCACAGACCCATTATCGCGACTTCTTCTTCTTTTTGGAGTTCTCCTCGGGCATCACTTGGCTGTTGAGTTTATCCGGCTTGGATGTACAGACGTCCTCTTTCTCTTGGAATTCTTGCAGAAACACCTGCAGAGTCACCAGTGTTTCCGAGTCCTTTGTCTTACTTGACTTCCTCAATTTCTTGCTTTTACTAACAGTAACTGAGTTCCTTCTCTCCCAAACCATGATAGTGTAACCATGATATACCCCATCATCTCATTTACTGTACAGATGAGGTTTTGGCAGCCTTGCTAATATCTTCTTTTGATTTCTGTTTTAGTATTTGCCATCATCATCTGTCCTCACTAGTGTTTAACTTTCTTGTGACTGCTTGGTTAATCAGAGTACTAAAATGCCAGAACTGACCTCCACAAAACCAAAACACTGAGCTGCAAGACGCTAAAAAGCTCACATCCATGTAGCAGCTGATTATGCTTGAGTCTGTTGACATCCAGCTCCCTTCACTGAATTCCTTATTCTATTATTATTCATCACAATGAAAGACGACCCTTAACTTAGCAAACATCAACATAAAACAGTTTTAGTGATCAATTCAAAAGCAGCACTACCTTTTGTATTTCACGATTGATATATATTTTAATTTTATTTAATTCTGCTCTCCCACAGTGAAAATCATCGGGGGTCTGCTGAGAGTGTGGCCATCTGTAACAACAAATTGTAACGATCTCCATTTTACCAGTTGCCCATTTTCTGGCTGGCCTCCGCTTGTTTTCTCTTTCGCCCGCTCCGTCTCAGCTCGTTGACATTTTAGTGGCCCGCCGTTTATTTTACAGCACTTTGCCAGGAATGTGCACAGGGGTGGGTGAGGGGGGTCATGCACATGCAAAAAAAAATCACCATTGAAATTCAGCAAAATAACATTTACTTTCTTGGCAAGGAGATGGGAGGGAGCAGGGTAGAAGGCTCATTGACAGAGGTAATTTGCAATAGATTAGATCTGTAAAATCTCCAGTGTGTGTGTGTGTGTGTGTGTGTGTGGAGGTAGGGAGGTCATGCCAAAATGGTGAGTTCAGGCCAAAGTAAATACACCTTTTCACAATAGACCCCCTTACTAGTGTTGGCTGGCTGGCAGCCGTATAGCTGAGACTCAGGAAGTGCGTCTCATGTGTCATGGGGGGTTAATTGTGTTTTTGTGTTATCTTAGAAACAAGACCACCCCCCATAAACCCCTCTGAATGTCCTTGCAGACTGCTGCTACACACCTGGACAAATAACAATATGGAATTTTGAATTATGTTCCGATACATTGTGTGGTGCCCGTGTCCAGCTCATGGGCACTACACCAAAGGCCACATATGTTGCACAAGAAAGAAAAAGAAAAAATTCTGAGTACCAAATATTGATTTTATTTTCAAGTCAGCTTTAATTTATGTCACATCCTTTATTTTATTCAGTCTCTGCTTCCTGTTACTGCAGTGCTGCTCAGAGGGATCACGCTCCAGCCGTCGTGATGGCCTCTGTGTGTGGCGTGTTAAGACAGCCGGGCGGAGGGGGGAAATTGCTGCTCTTGCACCTTGCATTCTTGGTTTCAGGGTCCTCCCCTGTCCTTCCAGTGAGGAAATTTCACATGTGTTATTCTGAGGGGGGAAGACGTCCGTGTGTGAAGCCAGTCAGCAAGGTTTAATAACACAAGAGGAACTATTTGTTGGAGATTGGCCCTGATTATTGAGCTCAGTCAGTTGAATTCTGTTGTTACTTGCTGGGAATGCTTAGCTGCAATTCCTGGCTTTTAGTCACGTGACTGCTGCAGAGCCCTAGGAGGTAAAAGTCCTCACAGAACTGCACCATAGGCTTCTCATTTGTTCTGGGCACAAATGCTTAGATTGCCTCTCAAAAGAAGAAAAGCAAAGCCCAATATTTAAATCCTGAAAAGCATGTTAACAAATATTTTAATGAAAAAAATCGAATTTTTGCTAGGTCACAAGTTGATTCCTTTTGCTCATGACTAACTGCAACAACCCTAACCCATGGTCATTATTTGATAAAAGGTTAGGGTTAAAGTAAGATCATAAGCCATTCTCCTAACCCTAAGAATGATCTCAAAAGCAGGGGCAGGTCTGATCTGTACTTGAATGGGAGACTGCCTGGGAATACCAGGTGTTGTGAGTTTACATACAAGGAATAATAAGGTCCTCATACTACCATCTTAGTCCAGTCGAGTACTTTGCTCTCAGACTAAGGGCTTACTTGAAGTTCTAGGACATTTAGCAGTAGAATGGGAGGCAGAGCCTTCAGTTTTCAGGCCTCTCTTCTGTGGAACCAGATCCCACTTTGGATTTGGAAGACAGACACTATCTCTACTCTTTAGATTAGACTTAAAACTTTTTGATAAAGCATATAGTTAGACCTGGATCGGATGCCAGAGCCCACATGATCACAATAACACCTTTGAGTAGGGATGGGTACCGGTATCCGGTGCCATGATGGCACCGGTTCTGACATAAACAGTAGTAACCAGACCGAAAAGCAGCGCAAATTTCGGTGCTTTATTTCGGTGCTTTTTTTTCCTGAGATGTCATACACTTTGGATTCCAGCCAATCATTTTACCTTTGCAAGCGTAGTAGGCGGGCCCAGCTACGTACGTTCTTTTAGAGCAGAGCTACAGATTAAAACCACCCACGGCAAAGCGGTCAAAAGTCTGGCTGTACTTCACAGCAAAAGATGCAAACTCAGCAGCAACAAGTGCTTTAAGCTGATACTGTGCAAAGGAGGTAACTCCTTGAATCTGATGAAGCACCTGGCGACATATAGCGTTTTTTTAAAAGCCGAGAAATGCACCGTATTTGATAGCTTGCTGCGAGACCTCACCGGGCACATCTACTGCGGGTGTGGTGCCTGTTATCGGACCCGGAGTTAGCAACATCCCCCAAGAACCCGAAGAGGAGAGTCCTGGCCCCTAGCCCTGCCAGTGTAGCAGAAATGATGAGGATGATGATGGCAGCAGCAGCCGTTCTTCTCTGCGTGAGTAGCTTAATGTTGTTCGTGTGTAATTTACGCTGAGTAGGCATGTAAGGTGAACTAGCAAACATCATCATAGCTACATGCGGCTGTCTTCTTGTTTGATGGCAGATGCTCCCTTCACCCTGGCCAAAAAGGCTAAAATGACCAAAGAAAAAGTGGAAAACAGTTAAACATGAGAGGTTTTTGGACAAAGTTTGTGTTTTTTCCATTGTTTAAGCACTGCTTCCAGCCAAGAGTGATACCATAAATCCCTTATAGCTGCAGAAAAGGCTAACATTGTTATCTTTTTACAAAAAAACAGCTGAACATGAGAGGTTTTTGGACCAATTTTGTGTTCTTCATTCTTTAAGCACCGGTTCGAGCACCGTTTAAGCACCGGCACCGTTTCAAAAGTACCGGTTTGGTACTGGTGTCGGATAAAACCTAAACGATACCCATCCCTACCTATGAGTACTTGTTGGTCAGACCATTCCCACCTTTGATCTCAGCTACACACCTATAAAGCTTAACGACTTCACTAACTTGAAATGAAAATGAAATAGCCTTTGTGGTAGTTCATGCTAGTGTACACACACACTCACATGGTGAAAGCAACACCAGCTGTGTTACCCCTGCTGGTAAAAGAGGTCATCCCTTTGCTTCACAGAGAGCTGTCACTCCTCATTCTCCTTCTTGCAAAGATCTTCCTTCGCCAAGATTATGCGGCTTGGACAGCAGGGCGGAGATATGCTGAGTGTGTGTAACAACCCCAGCTGGAAGCCAACTATCTTTTAGCTCCAGTGCTCATCCAAGGGATTGTGTGATACGTCCAGAATGTACAGACAAGCAAGGTACACCACAAACGCTGGAGTAGAGGAGGGGAAAAGCAAAACGTGGAAAATCCCTCCTCTGGGCCCGCTGCCTCGAAACTGACGTCGGGTGCACTTGTACTCATTTGGTCGTGCGAACGTTCAGCCTCATTAATTTTTTTCTATCTCTGTCTGTGGTTCACACACCTTGTCGTCCTCCTTGGCCCGGACAGCTGCTCCATCTCTCATCCTTTCATTGCTTCTCCCCCTGACTCTGCCTCTCTCTCACACACACACACACATTGCTTAAAGAGGCACGAGGCTGGGGTTTCTCACTCTGCGCTGACGTAGACAGATGCGAGATTCCCATCGTTACCTCTGCCCATTTATCATCTGCAGCAGTACAATTACATAACTGTGTTTACACGCGAGAGAAAAGGAGTCGGGTTCCAGCAGGAGACAGTAGTGAAGCGAAGGAGGAAGTCAGCGAGTGCGCTGATGCCACATTTGTGCTCGCTTGCGTTTGTGCGCTTTCACTCCCACTCTCTAATAAACACGTGTGGCCCACCCAAAAGGGCACGTAAACATCACATGTGCTCTTTTAAGACAAAATAAACAAAACTGCAGCACTCATACGGTCCCCTAACTTTGTCCTCACGGTCCACCGCCATTCATAAAACCGTTAAAATGAGACATTTTCACATGCGTGCTCAGTTTTTGGACATCCCGAGAAAGAAGAATGAGCGAGGTTGTATCATACCCTACATGTGGGCTTTGGTGTGAGTCTGATTGGCTTGAGCATATGTTTTTTTTGTGCCAGTGTGAAATTTATCGATGTGCATGTGTGCCATAAGACTTGTTTTCCACCGACGGCCTCATCAGACTCCAGATTCCAGTTGTTTTCTTTACCTCCCTGACTCATCTAATTGTTTGGTGTGATTTACGCGGCGGTTATCCAGGCATGCTTTCTGAGCAGGCCAGTGACAGAGGGGAGGATTACCAACAACCCTCACCAGCAGACATTAATAGTGGGATGAGAGTTTAGACCCAAGTGAGTTACGGAGTTGCATTAACTCGATGTCTTCCTCGTGGTAATAACTCCTGAAGCACTCTCACCCATCTGTCGTGCTTTCTCTCTGACGACATATCTTCTGTGTTTTTCCTCAGTTTGGCTTTATACCCTTGCACACTCTGAATCCACTGGGGACACATTTTAGTTCCTTTTTCCAAATACCTCGCATAACTCGAAGCATGAGACAGAATAGGGAGTTCTGCCCAGTTCTTTATATTGCACTGCAAAACATATCAATCATTAGACGTCAGCAGTTCTGCGTTTTCAGAGAGCAACACGATGGATCAGAGAGGCCGAAATTAAACAGCATCCAGCGACCAGTGTTACGGCTTCCATCATCCCGACATGTGTGAAGGTAGTCAACCCGGTGTGTGACGGAGAAGTGAAATCTGGCGTTGTGTTAAGGACTCAACAGACCCGAGCTGTGCAGAGTGCCGAAAAGCTGAACAAACACTCCTTTGCACAGTTTTCTTAAAGAAATAAAATGTGTCCAAAAGCTAGCCATTTTTTAAAAACTTAGTTAGAACATGACTGTTTGCTACTTGTTTCCTGGTATTTATGCTCAACCAGGGGAGTCATGTTATTTTAGGTAAATACTGTATGTCAGAGATAGACAGCTGAGGCCTGGTTATGTAAGTAAGCAGCTGATGTGTGAGGCACTGGCCATTATGGGAGCAGAGGACGAGGAGAGGAATGTGAAGCACTTGTGAAGAAGGCCGGACAGATAATTCGTGCTCACCTCATCCATTTAATTCTTTGCATACTTGCGCCTTGATATTAAGGTTCCCTCCACCTGCCGCTGTCTTCTTTTGATGGATGCTCATGTTCTTAGAGGTTACGCAAACGCTCCAAGGCACACAGTCTGTTCCAGTAAATTCACGTCTTTGAACGTTTCATTTGAATACATTTAAATCAGTTTCAGAAGCACTGCTCTTTATCATGTGCAGGATCTGCTGTCCTGTGGCCACACGGCCAATCAGAAACCACGTCCTTAAAGAAAGCCTATTACATAAGAAGCAGCCATGTCTCATATGGCCGTACTAGAAAATTTGCTGTTGATTCTGGCAAAATGTCCATCAGCAGTGACGCCAAGTCAAAAGGCAAGCTGTCACCACTCCTCCCCTCTTAGACTCTGTGTGAATGAACACTTGGCTCCATAAATCTTCAGCTTTTGATTCACCCCAAACATTTCGTTCCTTCAGAGGTTGGTTTTCAGAGAAACTTATCTGACATTGATCAGTCAGCACCAAAGTGGTTTTGTGAGACACACGGAAGTGATTCGGGTTTATTACATAACTGACATTCAACCATTACACAAATTATGACTGGATCGTTTTGTCATCCATGCATGACAACTACAGTACGGTTAAGTTTAGATTATAGAAATAAACTCTCATTTGCTGGCAGCTTCAAATAACTCAAATTTTAACTTACTATTTTGTTAAGTTAAAAATGTCAAAAAGATAAAATGTAAAGGAAAGAGAATAAGACAAAAAGACAGTAAAAACAACTAAGAACAAAAACGACAGAGGCTGTTAAAACAACAACAACAAAAAAAGTTTGAGTCAACATGTGCAAAAAGCCAGTCCATAAAAATGTGTCTTCAGTAGAGATTTAACATGTTCCCGTTTTTGTGCAGATCTGATATTTAGCGGCAGACTATTCCAGAGTCTGGGACCTGCCACAGAGAAGTCTCTGTCACTGTGAGATTTAAGTTTAGACCTTGAATGGATAACATTAGTTTTAAACTAGACCTCATGGTGCTTTCTGGAGCATGAATAGATAGCAGCTCAGATGGGTAAGAAGGGGCTCGGCCATTTAGTGATTTAAAAACAATAAGTAACATTTTATGTTGGATCCTGTAAGTAACAGGAAGCCAGTATAAAGAGGACAACACTCGGGTTACATCCTCCTTTCGTTTCATACCAGTCAGCAGGGGCCCGTTCTTCGTACGTCGCTTACTACATCCAAGATCAAATGACACATCCAAGATCAAATCATCGCGCTAACCGTGAGCTCGCTAATCCGGTTCCCCGAACACACCTGCTGTTGACGATTAGTACAGCTGGACGCAGTAATGTGACATCACTGGGTGTCGTAAAAGGGGCTACGCATCGATAGTAGAAACATTGATCGGCAACCCGCTGATTGGTCGGCGAAAATGTCGAAGGAGCGCGCTCGGTATTTTCCGGCAGCAGAGCAAGAACTCTTGAGTGAGGGATTTCAGGAGTTTCAGAGTTTAATCAGAACGCAAGGGAACACTGCAAAGGCTGCAAAAGCAAGGAGAGAGGGGCTGGCAGAAAGTTGCTGACAAATCAAACTCGTAGGTAATTTAATAATAATGATAATAATAATGGATTGGATTTATATAGCGCTTTCCAAGGCACCCAAAGCGCTGTACGATACCACTATTCATTCACTCCCACATTCACACACTGGTGGAGGCAGCTACGGTTGTAGCCAGGCTGCCATATCGCGCCATCGGCCCCTCTGGCCAACACCAGTAGGCGGTAGGGTAGATCTATCATATGACACTATATTGTCCAATATCATATGGCATTATATTATATTATAATATGTTATATTATATCCCCTTTCACATTAGAGCCACAACAGGACCCACAAGAACATGGGAACAAGTAAAAGTGGAATACAGGAGTATTCTACAGAATGGTAATATTTATCTCTTAGATTGCTTTTCGTCTCTTGGCAAGGTAATACTGGCCTGTAATACTCTGTTAGTTTGTTCATAACAGCAACCAAGAAAAGGGCAGAGGAAAAAAAGACAGGTGGTGGTCCTGCACCCCCTCGTCAACAAGTTGGTTAAGTAAATAATACCCTCACGGGAATATCGATATCTCTCAATGAGCACACTGTCGCGCTGAGCTAAAGGATCCTGTCTATCCCGCAATATACGCTGAATCCTGAGGACTCTCCTTATCAATCTTGCACCTTCCGCAATGGGTTGGTCGCGTATACGGACAGGACATGGCTGCGACAGGCTTCCCAAATCCACCTTCGCTTTTATAGCCGTGGTCTCTCATCTTGATTACACGAAGTAATTTACAATTACTACTCTGAAATATGAATTACATCTGTAATAATCACATACATGTGATAGAATGTTAATAGTACATTTCCCTTTTTTAGGAAATGACCTGTATGTATCTGTGTGACATCAATAAAAGGATCAAGTGCTGCATTATCTTTAGTTACATTGATGTTATTTATTTATGGTGAAACAGTGGTGGAATATCGCTGTTGCTTTCGTATAAATGAAGCGGACATACCTGAGTGGCCGCGATCTAATCCTGTTTACATAAAGTAAACCTGCTCCCGAGCAGGTTTACGCTTACGGCTCTGTTGCTATGACAGCAAGTCCCGGATGAGCTTCGGGGAACCGACTGATCCAGGATCACGCGAAATCGTCAACAATCTAATCCGGCTAACCTACTTAGCGAGGTACGAAGAACGGGCCCCAGATGAGCAGCTGCATTTTGGACCAACTGGAGATGATAAATAGAGGACTGGTTCAAACCGAAGTGCAGAGTCATCTGCTGTTTCCACCTGTGCCTGATTACCCAGTCAGCCCTGTGTATATGGGTCAGAGGGAGGCCACTACAAGGCTTTTTAAAACAATTCTCTACACATTTAATTTCAGAAATTACCTTTTTTCCCCCCAATATGCCTGCGTTCTACTTTTTTTTTTAGCCATCATGCATTGCCATGTCTCTACAGTGGCCCAGAATGGACCAACCAAGCAGTAGCTCTATAAGGGCCTCTTCCAGTCTTTCCCATCATTCCCATAAAGCAGGGGTGGGGGAACTCCAGTCCTCAAGGGCTGGTGTCCTGCAGGTTTTCGATGTGTCCTTGATTCAACACAGCTGATTTAAATGGCTAAATGACCTCCTCAACATGTCTTGAAGTTCGTCAGATGACTGGTAATGAGCTAATCATTTGATTCAGGTGTGTGGTACTTGTTGTTCCTAGAGTATTTAAAAGTAGAATGGGAGGCAGAGCCTTCAGTTTTCAGGCCCCACTTATTTGGAACCAGTTTCCAGTTTGGATCCGGGAGACAGACACTATCTCTACTTTTAAGATTAGGCTTAAAACTTTCCTTTTTGTTAAAGCATATAGTGAGGGCTGGATCAGGTGACCCTGAGTCCTCCCTCAGTTATGCTGCAATATGTGCAAGCTGCTGGGGGATTCCCATGATGCACTGAGTATTTCTTTTTTCTTTTTTTTTTAGTCACCTTTCTCACTCACAGCATGTCTTTATCATGTCTTCTCTCTCCCCAACCGGTCGCGGCAGATGGCCCCGCCCCTCCCTGAGCCTGGTTCTGCTGGAGGTTTCTTCCCGTTAAACGGGAGTTTTTCCTTCCCTTTGACTGTCAAAGTCAAAAGGGACTTGCTCATAGGGGGTCTCTGATTGTTGGGTTTTTCTCTGTATGTATTATTGTAGGGTCTACCTTACATTATAAAGTGCCTTGGGGCGACTATTGTTGTGATTTGGTGCTGTACAAATAAAATTGGATTGAATTGTTGACCCAGGGTGATATTTAAACCTGCAGGACACCGGCCCTTGAGGCCTGGAGATCCCCACCCCTCCCCTAAAGATCACTGTTTCTTCTTCATGCTTGAAAGGGATGGGTGTTCAGCTTCATGCAATCTGCAGCCTCACCGCTAGATGCCACTAAATCCAACCCAATGGTCATTTATGAGACACCCAAGTGGTATGATGCATTTCAAAAACAGCATGACCCCATACATGAGTCCCAAAGGACACATGTATGGGAAATTTGATATATCAAAATATAGTACCAGTATGAAAAGGTTTACAGTACTGTGCAAAAGTCTTGAGCAATCTCCTCATTTCTTTATATGTTTGCTAGGAAAAGAGGATATGTGCAACTTACATGGAAATACAGTATATAAGACAAAAATAATTTGTACCATTCTAACGAGCTTGAAAGTCAGACTTGAAGGACAATCAAAGCTCGTCTTTGGGAGTTAGCTGACTTTTGTTCTGTTCGCTGTCAAGATGACCCCACACTACTTCAGTAATGTGGAAGTCCGCTTCTGGGAAGGCCAATCCATGACTGATGGTGTTTCATTGTGTATCTTTCTATCCCAGTATGCTTTTATTTCATTGGCAGGGTGTTTGTGATTATTGTCAATTGTCATTGAAAAATGAAGCCGCTGCCAAACAAATGCTTTCTAATTGGTATTGAGTAGTGGATCAAAATCTGACTGTTGTTTCATGTATTCTGAATTCCATCAATTTCAGCAGGATCCTCAACACCACTGGCTGCAATGCACTCACCTGTTGTCACTGATTTTTAGTTCAATTACTGTGTAGTCTGGCCTTTTCTTCCTGTTTCCCTTCCTTAAGAATGGCTTCTTCACAACCACCCTTCCACTGAGACCATTTGACAAATGGCAAATGCACTGGTTCTTATATAGTGCTATTCTACTCTATCTGATCACTTTACACAAACACTTTACACAACTTGTACATTCACCCATTCACACAAGCACTTTTTCTATGCTGTTTCGAAGTGCTTTCTATCTAACATTCACACTTATTTTTTGTTTTTTTTTTTAAAAAGGGCAAGACATGAGATATTTAGGCGCTTTCACGTCTAGCAGAATTTCTGCCATCTCTCATCATGCGGATGAACTCCACATCCTTTCTGGACTCTGCTAATGACAGCAGTCTGTCTGAACCAGATCTCCCCCTGATGCAGACTCTCGTTGGTGTCATGCTGTGCGTCATAGTGCATCTCCAGTGCAGAAGAAGAGCTACATCACCAGCTGCAGCCCAAGATAATGCAGTTGGGTAACTCAGATGTGTGAAGAGATCCTGTCTAGAGAGGCAGCTCAATAATAACAACGATCATCTACTTGGCCAAGAAGTGCTGGGAACAGAGAATTAGCAGAAACTGTACTTTCCAAGTAAGAGTGGGGAAGCTGTCCTCTAGTAAATCAGCAACAGATGGTGTCATTATGTCAAAGTGATTAATAAATAATATTAAGGAAACAGAAATGCTACATGAGTGCTCAAATATACTTGGGTGGCCATTTTTACATTGGCAAGTTGAGCAAAAATTACTATTTTAAAGGTTGACTTTCTTTTGTTCTTTTAAACTTAATTTTGTGAACCTTGTTTGGAACACAAAACAATGTATGATTGACATGGTAGCAGACATGGCCTTCAATCACACTTTAAGATGCATGTAATATAAAGATAAACATGGAAACCATAAATTAATGGATCACACTCCAAAAGATTTGCATTTCATTTGTATCCACCATTATTATTATAACTTGTTAATAAGACTACAGTGAAAGTAGTCTTAATTAACAAGCAGGTAAGTATCCCATCTCACAGAGCGATATCCATACCCTTTACAAAACCTTGCAGTCTAAAGTTTGAGAGAAACATTCCTTGAAATTCCAATTCAAGGATTTCTTGAACTATTTTTATCCACTCACCAATTGTTTGAGAACATTTACTTGACCACCTCTTAGTTTCTGCTTTCGTACTTGCAGTTGGTAATATTTCTAAGTATCTTTGTTTATTGAGTTCAGGCGGCACATTCCTCAAATAAATACCACTAGAATCGTCCAGCAAGTAAAAAGAAATCACAGGACAGTAATAAAAACAGTAAATGTGACCAAGTACTTTTCAGGTCTTTTACTCTGTGTTTCTTTCAGTGTTGGAGCTATTAAAAACCTTGGACTTTTTTTTAGCCATTTTTATCATCAAGCACATTGGCAGCATAACAACAACAACAACAAAAAACCCCTGATAAGGATAAGGGGAAGAGAATGGATGGATGGAAAAAAAAGACAAGCTTTACAGAGAGAACATAAATTGATCTTGAGCAGTTTTGGGCTTGTAACAACATTAGCATGAGAGATGCAAACACAGCGTGATCCAAGGTGCTTCTACTAGCACACTGACTGAAACAGAACTAAATACCCACCTTTCTCAAATCCTTCCAAGAAGTTACATCCTTACAGTTTTGTTGTTGTTGTTGTTTTGGCACAAATAGTCACACAAATCCTGCCTCATGGCCCGGAACAATGAAAGCCTTTAACCAAGCACCCAACAGTTTGTCTAGCGGATGATTGTTTTAATGACGCGGGTGTTTAAGAAGCCAAATGTCACATCGGTTTTTAAGACATTCTTTTTTTTGTGACTCACGCGTGCATCGTGTCCCAACTACGTCAGACGATGCGCTTCGTAACGCTAGCTGCCCTGCTGTGCACCTCTGGGGTCTCATTGTGAGGTGTGTGGCCATTCATGCAGTTAGTAAATGTGACGTGGTATTAGCCTGTTTAGCGTGCATGCACAATGACTGGGGAGTAGTAAAGGAGAAAGCCTCAAGCTTGTGGTAGCATATTTAGTTGCTCTTTTACACACACGTTGCGCAGTGTTTGCCTAGCCCCTGCTGTGGCTCCCAGCTGTTTATGAGACCGTTTCCCAAGGAAAGTCAGAATACTAATGGAGTCACCTAACCACTCAAGCCTTTAGGGACAGAGAGAAAGTCAAAGAGCGGGAAGGAAGATGTGGTGGTTATACTAAATACTGGAAGATTTCTTGGAGTAATTAAAACCTGCAAGTTCAATCGAAGCCATATTTTCAAATTTACAAAACAGAAGGGATTTTTTTTTTTTAGTGTGTCACAGCTAGGGTAATGCAAAGCGGCCTGAAATAAATTTAATTCCAAGATTCACATCCTGCGTCAATTCACAAGAAACTAAAATTAAACTTTATTTAAAAAAAAAAAAACCTCAGCCACATTTGGCATCAATTGATAGAAAACAGAAAAGGAGGGAAAATCCTTTGTAAACTGACCAAACCACCAACTTCCCCAATGAAATCATGTCAGAGTCATCGGTGAACATGGCATATGCCAGCAGAGGGGAAATACCCCCACACTCCTTGAAATCCCATGACCACCTAACCACAACTTCCCGCCTGATACAAGCAGTGACGGCAGTCCCGAGCTCGAGCACCTGCGCACTGCCCTTTGTTTTCGTGGGAGTTGCTGGGCAGAGGTTAGGAAAGGAAAAGAAATGACTAATGCCGGGCTGCACAGTGTGTTTTAATCTCAGTAACATTTTGCAGTATGACGTTTCCAGCCTTTGTTTCACACTTTCCTGTAAAGAGAAACACCCTTAGAAACACCCTTACCACTGAAACCCCCCCCCCACTTTCATGAGTAAATCATATAAGTTTTTACTATTTCTTTTCCATATGGGTGCCCTCTCTATTTTTGGTTTCCACGCCCCAAACAAAACACGCATCAAGAGGCTCTAATGCCTGTGTCTAAATCACGCGGCCCATGTCACCTCTACTTGCGGCCCGCATAATGACGTGAAGAAATATTTTAAGATTATTCACAAAAATGATTTAATATGAAGGCAATAGGCAGAGTGTTACAGGCATAGCCCTAAAGAATGTAGCCTCATGGGCAGTGTAGTCCGTGCTGCAGGGAGAATGGACTGCCATACCCGTTATGTGTCTGTGAGCGAGGGAGGGAGAAAAAGGAAAAGTATGAGTTATCACCGAGCAGAAACGGGAGCTGGAAGCATGTAAATATAATAATAACCACTGCAGCCAAGAAGAGTGCCTGACGAGCCCAGTTGTAGGTAAGCTATTAAGACTCGACTGTACACTGTGTTCGTGTTTTCCTCCGAAAACAATAAGTTCCGTTGGAGCAGCCTTTCAACGCCTCTCTCTGTCTCTCGCTAGTAAAGTTGACCCAGACAACAAAGTAAAGCTAGTTTTCAGCTACAAGCCCGACACGGAACCCGACGTATTAGCCAGAGGTCCCTTTACTCCAGTTCAGAGCCGCGGACCTGTTTTATATACGCGTGAAACAGTTTTCTATACGAGATCACTACAAAAAGTGCAGCCTTACCTAATGTCCACCTACTGTTACTCATTTTATATTAAGATTTAAAAATCTAGTCGGTATTGGTATGGCGAGTAACCTTCAGTAAAAGTAATAATTCACACAGCAATAGTACATTCATGTAGTTGTAAAAAGCATGATAACATAATAGGCAATCCAAAGTATTCAGAATACGTTGCTCTCATTAAGTAACGTAACAGAACATGTTATAAAATACATTTTGGGGCATGTATTCTGTAATCTGTAGTGGAATACATTTGAAAAGTAACCTTCCCAACACTGAAGGGGGGAGTGAAATGCCATTACTTTCCTATCTGCATAAAGTCACTGCGTCATCGGGCTGCAGAGCATGGAAAATTTCGATTCTGGTTCGATCCCCCGTCAGCTCCAGTCTGCATGCCAATTATCCTTGGACAAGATACTAACCCCAAATTGCTGTCTGATGCATCTATATGAGTGTGAGTGTTACATAGTAACCACTTGTATAGAAAAAAGTGCTTGTGTGAGGGCAAAGCGCTTTGAGTGCTCAGTTAGACTAGAAAAGCGCTATATAAGAACCAGTCCATTTACCCATCCAGACTTTTATTACAACTGATTCAGGAAGAACAGCACCTGTAAGTTAGATATAGTCATATTGTGATATAGATGCATGAAAAAGATGAAATCACACAGTATGCACTAAAATATATAATAATAAAGACATAGCCTGTCTTACAGTACATGCAAATTCACTTCATAATCATCTTTTGTGCACACTGTAATTTCAAAAGAAAAGTGCAAGCATAAACATATAGCATAACATAACATTTATTTCCTCTGGGCATGAAATATTTCAGCACTGCAAAGCAGCATCAGTGCAGAAATGTCTTAAGTAGATTTCTTTTAGGAATCTGAGGAACAATCCCCTGCTATTAGAAAGAAGCATGTTTGTTTAGAAGTTTAGAAGAGTTTATGGTCACATTTGCTAGTTTCTACTCTTCTTCAGTGCAGCTCGAGGCTCATTTTTTTTAAAATGATGGTCTCTTTTATAGTATGGTTATAGTGGCCCTGAGAGGTCAAACACACTGTGGTGTTTTGTGTGCTTTTTTGGCATTTTTCTATGTGTTGGTGTTAAGTCACAATTGTTTTTTTTTTCTTTTTGGGACACAATAACGTGATGGAACAGCTGCTGATGTGACAGAAACCAAAACATGTGGAGAACTGTTCTGAGACGTACTCAGAAGAAGCAGAGGATTTTATGTGTTGCGAGAGATGAAAAATGCCAAGTTGCGTGTGTTTTAATGACATTATTCATGCAATAGTGTCAGTACATGTTTGCTATTAGCCCTTCACTGTTAGCTTGTCACATCTGCAGCAGTTCCGTCACGTTATTGTCTCCCCCAAAACACTTTTTTTTCTTGTGACCTTATGTGGCATTTCTGTGCTGTTTCCTTTCTTTTTCATTCAACTTCTGTTTTGTCTTGTTGTTTTTGCAGCTTTTTAAGCTGCAGTCTTCTTAAGCTGCCGTGCGTTTGACATTTTAGGGCCACTGCATAAACTATGAGGTGAGGACGCATGATGTGCATTAGGGTGTGGATGCCTTGTGATTAACAAGCTGCTCCCACATGAGCATGCAGTTGCGGTTGCTAAATTTTCACAAGCCTGAAAACAGTCGCAATCAAAGGGAAATCACACTGGCTGCTTTTATCTATGCATATATAGCCTGTAAGCATGTGACCCGTCTGTTGTGAGCGTATAGACGTGTCATCGTCTGGAAACCCGAGGCAGTTTGTAGTCTGGCTCAGTTCCAATCAACATCAGTATCTATATTTGTACACTTTGACTCGAAAATTACAGCTGTTTACATCTACAGTGGAATACAGATAAGCACCAAAGCAGCACTGATTAGTTTCTTTGTAATACAAATGATGGCTTTGCAGATTTGTTGACTTTGTCCTCATCTAAAATTGGCACAGATATTTGAAACACAAGAATGTGACCAGCGTGTTCTTTACAAGAGAACAGAGGCCCACAGTCCGAAACACGCTTCCTACCATGTATTTTCTTTGAGTGCTGGCTGAAATGAACCGCATGTTCAAGAATGTGAAGCAAAAATTGTCCTTTCATGAACCAAGAACCTGAGATAACTGGAGTCATATGGGCCTGTCTGCTTCTTTTCAACAGAAATGGAAGCAGGATCCATTTGATGTTATTCTCCGCAATGTTGATCCGACAGTTTATAAAATAAAGGCTTTGTTAAAACCATTTTAATTTCTGACACATCATAGGGGTAATAAAATGGGTCACATGTCTTTTCGGGGCATTTTATGTAACCTTCATCACGCTCTTTGCTCAACCTCTTCCACATTTTTCCACAAACCTAAGCTTAACCCTGGCGCAGACATTAAATGCCTTGGCTGACTTCTTCTCCACGTTGTTCATTCTTTGTTTTGTACCAGAGTTCATTATTGTACTTATGTACCATGGTAATCTGGGAATCTGTCTGCCAGTCTGCTGACTTAGCCTCTGGGGGCAACAACCAATTTTTAAGGGTTTCTCTCTAGCCAGTGTGTCCTTTGCTGTCTACAAATGACTGTTTAACTACATCCAAACAAAGCCTGCTCAAATGTGACTGGTTGAACTCGGACTACAAACATCAGCAAATGTAAACCAGAACACCCCAGGTACCAAAATCATATTGTTTGAATATAAATCGCTCATATCCAGATATCTGTTGAAAGAGATTATTACCATCACTGCTAAGCAAGTAAAAAGAGAAGGTTTTACACAGCTGATGTGGCCATGGATGAGTGGTCCAATGACACATGGTATGAATGGATATGTGCCAAGAAATTAGGCAGCTTGTCTAGCAATGATAACATAGTACAAGACTAACCCATTAAAATGAAGCCTGTGTATTGTGGGGTGCTGATATTGCCAAAGATATTCTAATACTGACAGTTGCACTGACTGGTGTCTGGAGTCCTTCATTCATTCTAAATCTGAGGTCAAAGGTTAGGGAAAGATCTACAATCAGAAGCCTTGCTGGATCTGGAAAATATCCAGCTCTTAGCATAACCCCCGAATTGACACAGAGTTCACAAATCCAGAAAACACAGGCAGTTCAGAGAGTTTATGCGGCATTGAGAGTATCATTAAGAGAATGCAGAAGAATTGCCACTTGGGCAGTAATTTTCACTCCAAATGAGGCCTTATTTGAAATGTCAGAAGGTTAGCGCCACACGTTTAGTAACACGAGCGTTTCCTGAAATCATCCTAAAAATGTCTCATTTCCAGAAAACCGTGAGGGTGTAGAGCGCAGCCTTGAATCGTTCAGTGAAGCAATATTAGTTTTGCAGTTATCATCATTCTGACTGACAGTCAAATTGACCCATACCTTTGGCTGGCCACCTCAGCTGGGCATCTCGGTGTGAACCTGAGAGCCAACATCTTGACATGAGAAGGATGCCTGGGAAGGAAACGTCTTTCCAATCCGAGAAAAGAAACGGCAAAAGAAAGAGCTTCTTTTGCTCGCGTTTTTTCTTTTTTCTTTTTTTCTATTTTTCTATTTTTCTGAGTGCCGAAAGTTGGATGATGTGCGGGGTTGCAGGGTCGCTGGAATGCAGAGTTTCTGGAGTAAAAGTGGAGGTTGGCAAAAAAATCCCTCCATCGCTCCAGCAGACAATCCTCCAAAGTCACGATTTCAAAACAAAGGCAGCAAGTATATGGCACACTGGCAGATATGGAGCAAAAAGGAGCACAAGGACACTAAACATGAGAGCAACCTTATCTCGTAGTTTGGATTAATCCCTTTACTCGCTCTTTTTTCTTGCCAAAGTTTATGTTATCCTAATTGCTAAAATAAAAGTAGCCACATGGTGTCAGAAACAATGCGGCTGCTCTGCCTGAGCTGCATTCCTTCAATTAGTGGCTCGACTTATGCGTCAGATTTGTCGAAGCTATTCTTCCATTAGAGCTTCTCCAGAACTTTCCATTACTATCCTAAGGAGGGCAAATGTGCTGGCTCAGCATTAAGAGCGGCAGGACAGTGAAAAGAGAGTGTTTACACCTTCCCCGAAGATCTATCTTTTGTGATTCCAGCCTATTTTCTCCTTGACAAAAAAAAGCACACATTTCATAGCACATATGGGAGGTTCCTGCCAGGAATATGGGTTTAAAGAAAAAAAAGACTTTACAGGAACAAGGACTCCTCTGTATAGTCTATTCATTTACAGCAGGTACCTCTGTCTTAGGCCAAATGAAGAGGTTCTCGTAAGTTAAACATCATCAGATCCACTATTTGTCCCTTATTCCATGTTTCCCTATTGGTGCTAATTTACTCTATTTTGTTTTTCCTGTTTTGACTACTTATTCATAAACATGAGATCCAAGCTTAATTTCTTTTTATAGACTGGAAAGTATTTACTACGGTTTTAATGACTATCCCGGAATCTGTTTGTGAGGAAAATAACACCCAAAAAAAGGAAAAATTCCTTGATGATGCCTGCATGGAAAGAGTAATAGTAATAGTGGAGAAGTGGTGGAGAGCTCCAGCCGAAAACCCAGATCTGGGTTAGAATGTGAATTTGAAATTCTTTGACTGTGACCACAAACAAGACCTCCACCGGCATCGACAGGCCTGAGACGGAGGAATGAACAGGGAGAAAGGAGACGGATGAGATGGAAGAGGAGGGAGATAGGCATGATTGGATATGACACAAACAGAGCAGAGGACAGGACAGCACAGAGCCAAAGTGGAAGCACAGAGGCACGGGAGTGAGCTACACACCCTGGCTGTGAGTTGAGTTAAGGAACGGATGGTGGGGCTGATGGATGGATGCCTTTCTGGGCTTGTTTTAAAAGGGACAATGCAGCGGCTTCACAGTGAAGCTGCTCTGCGCTTTCTCAGACTATCCCATGTACTCTGGGATCAAGTGAGGCCTGGTATGGATTAGGTGAATCTGCAGGAATTCACTGGGCTTTGATAACTAAACAGCTGTTTGTGAGCGGAGGTCAAGAGGTCACAGACAGGTGACTGCCGGCACAAAGTAGGATCAAAGCGAGGTCCTCCAGAGTTCAGGGAAATTTGAGCGCAGCTCACCACAAGGAAGACACAACAATGTGCCAGGATCTTTTTTTTCTACCCTTTGTCTCTGCGTTGGTTTGATCCTCTGAATATAACCTCATTTACGCCTTGCTGCACTGCTGTTGCGATAGACCGAATGAATGGAAGGACTTTGAAGTACCGAAAAAGGGCAAATTTGTAATCCCACATGTCCGGAGACAACCCACATACCAGATGACCCACAATAAGCAATGATCATTCGGGGAGAGGAGGGGGACACACAACAAAGAGCCTCTCTGTTTACTATCCGCCATCAAACAGTAGACACAAGAGACTTGTAACTGCTAATTAGCACGGGCAATGTACTGTGTGTGCGCCCTGTTTTAGTTTCAACTTCTCTCCAGTAGCCCCGTGGAGACTTTCCGCTCTAAATACCCACGAATTACATCGACATGGACTGTGGAGGAGGCTTTGCAAAGTATTTGCTCAAGGACCTCGCAGCCCCTGTGTTAGTGATGACTGGGACCACAACTGACACAGAAAACCTGACATTAGCAATAAAAGCACCTGGTTCTGTTTGTGTACTCACGTGTCTGTGTACATGTTTCTAACAGACATCTTTGTGTACATCTCCACGCATGCACCTACATAGCCTCCTCTGCATTTAGACCCATCACTGCATGAAGTCAGCGATGTGCTGAACTGGCTCATTCGCATTTATAATCTCGTATACCGCCAAGGTCATTTTCAAGAAATGAAGGTTGAGTGAACACCGAGCTGATTTAAGCACTTACAAACACACACAAAAAAACATAACTAGCTGTTCCTTTGTGGATTTTCAGCTCAGGTCAACTTTCCATCCAACTGGGTGTCATTAGACATTCATCCGTAGAAGCTGTGTGCTTTCAAAAAGCAATTTGAGGTGTCTGGACAACTTCTGGGAAAGATGCATCTCTGAGCTTATTAAGGCATTTTTAAAGCACACATTTGCTAAGACTTAAAGAAATTATCCGTCTCACAGCCGCAAAGTCATATTTGTTGGCAATTTATTAGCCGAGTGTTTACTGTGGCCCATGAGCCCTGTCAGGATTTCAATGTTTGAACTGAGATTTAGGAAGCAGACAGTCTTTTGCTGACTGGGTTGTTTTGTAGTGAGTAAACACGTTTCAGACACAGCGGACTCCTGACATGTCAGACTAGAAGACCAACCTAAAAAGCGACTGTTTTATTGAAGCCAGATGGTTATAAGAATAGGATCGCTTGTACAGAATGTAATGGGGCATCGGTTCATCCACCATATGACAAAGATGCAAAGATTTAGAGAAGACAGAGGGGCTGGGGGATAAGAGGAATAAGGCCAATACTTTCGACTGAGAGCAATAAAACTCATGAAGTTCAAAGCTTCTCAAAATTAATGATAGACCAGGGTTCCTTTACCTTTGGTTCACCCATCACTCTTTCTTTGTCTGTTCAGACATTGTGTTGGTCATCCAAGGACTGGAGTGTTTCTTTAAAATCTGCTTGCAGTTATCCACAAATTATCTTTTTTTCTTTTCGTTGTTTTACCAGGCAGGGATCTGTGGAACATGTTGGCTTTCCTCAGCTGGACATATTGTGTTCCCTGTTTAATGAAACCCCGTTCTATTCATAGCCACTCATGGAAAAATTTGAATATTTGGACGCCATATCATCATAATAATATAATACCTATTCTTAAAACTGAGGGTCAAGCAAGTGGTTTTCTTTTTCAATACATCAAAGTCCAAAGTGTTGTTTGAGGGACAACAAATAAGCTTAAGCTTTGCAGATGTCAATGGGCGATTGTAGCTCAGTAGGTAGAGCAACTAAGCAGAATGCTGGTTTGATTCCTGGCTGCTCCAGTCTCCTCGAGCAATGTTCATGTGAATGTTTGTGAATGTTAAATAGAAAATTACAGGAAAACATTTGTGTGAAGGGGTGAGTGATGCTTGTTGTATAAAGCATTTTGAGTGCTCAGGCAGAATAGAAAAGCACCATATAAGAACCATTTACCATCAAATTACACTCTTGATGACCAAGTGAGTATAAAAACATTTTGAAAATCTGAGCTCTTTCTACTGGATAACTTGTGGAGGTCCTTGGAGGTCAGGCACTTTTTAAAAAATGGGACAAAAACACAATGACTCATGAGAGCCTTTCCTCAGTACACTACGGTTTTTATCAAAGGTGGTGTCTGGCAATGCTGCGTAAAAGTACTGCACTTTCAGACAATTTGAAACCGCTGTAAGTTGACTTTCTCAACAACTGTTTACTATTTGTGGTGTGGAAGTGGATCTTGTATTTTCCGACAACAAATAGCAAATTTGGAGAGGAAATGTAGCTGCAGACATAAATCTCCAAATTTAACCATATTGTATCATTTTACCAGAGAGACATAGTTTGTCCTCGTTTGTAAATGTTGTTTCACTAAACAGAAACAGAGGTCTTTGAAAACCATTTTGGCTTCCTGCTTGTAGTTTTTACGGTAAGTTATGCTAGAAGGTATCAGAGTTTAGCATGCATACATGTCGCAACCTTCTCATCTCAAACATAAAAAATGAATAAAATTACTTCCCAAAATACTAAAAATCAATTAAAGTGTTTGTTTTTGTAGAACACAAAAACAAAAAGACATTTCCAGTACATTATGTAACGACTGGCCTCAATGCTAGCCGACTTCAGTTGATACATAGAAAATTTCATAAATGGCATAAAGCTGCTTTAATTTACAGCTGATGCAAGCCGCTTTGCAACACACCTTCACCCCAGCTCCTATTGTATTCTTTGCCCTTAAAGGCCTTGCTGCCCCTCTCCTGCTTTAGGCTGTCCACCTACAGAGAGGATCCGTACTCTTTCATGTGCTCTTCCATCAGCTCATTACTGCGGATGGAAATAACAATCCTATTTTGACTAAAAGGACTCTTGACTAAAATCTCTCTTTAAGGCCTTGATTTTGTGCATTCACCATTTCAATGTGAGCACACATACAAGAATTAAAAGAAAATGCGTCACCAGACAAGATCGCTCGTTTAAGGCTTCCATCATGTCACCCACCATACAGAGCCTGGTCAGATCAAACCGGCATTATATTCTCCCAAGAGTTCCAGACAGGTTTAAGAGAGCATTACATAAGTTCTGGTGAGCACACTGTAAATACACAAGATTTCCTCTTGAATTTGAAAATTTGTCTGGGACTCTAATGTCCTGGCTACTGTATCTGCTGTATATGCATCCCATTATATTTAACAATGATCCCATGAGCTAAAGAACTACAGTAATAATTATCCCGTTAAGGCTAACGTTATTACACCAAACTCGATAACATGCAGCTCCTTGTGTGCGTTCGATGCTTATTTCGACTAATTCTGTTGTTCTGCTACTAATTGTGGTGCTAAGTAAATAGTTTGTAGATACAAGGCTCTCCCAGTTAATATCCAACAAATGCCGTACTGATGTTCAGCTCCTTAATGCAAAGCAGAAACAATAAAAGATGCGGAGCAGTTTAAGTATGCTGCACCTTTTAATTTGTGTTTGAAATGGATTTGACTGACTCTGTGTTTCCCTCCCAGTTTTGGCATCACATATCTAATATTTGGAAATTTTTTAAGCTAATTTAATAAGTCTGGAGCCACATGTTGAAGTTGTTACTTATTTTTACAAAAGATATAAGTACTGTACGATACTATAAATAACACAGAAGAAGGTGAGAAATTTGTGGGGGGTTTCACCCAAAGGGATTGTTTTCTTCGCATTTAACTCACTCTGGCAATCCCAATGGCCTTGAGCAGTTTGACAACATCTTCATTAATGCTTTACACAGCAATAAAGTCTGTAGTAAATAAACAATAACTCGTTTGTTGCATTTTAAATGAGACTGGATATTTATATTGCTGAGCTGGTGAGTCTGCAGGCGTAAAACGTAAGCGGGAAGTTGAGGAGAGGGCTGTGCATGTGTACGTCTCCCTGTCCAAATAATCACTCCAGCCTGACTCTTAGCAGTAAGTGCTTGGGGGCCCTTGGAAAGAAGGATGGGAGGCCCCTTATCTAAACAGAGAGCTGAAAGAACAGGGGGCCCTGTGGTTTGTCAAGGACCACGGGAAGCATTCAATCCTGTTGCGACATGCTCACCTCTACACATAAACAAACCTACCAAAAGTCCACCTGCCCTGCTTTTAGCTTCACATTCATATGTGGACATGCATCGGAGCCCGCCTGACTGTCAACGGCTAGTACAGGGAGAGAGGCAAAAAGAAAGAAAAAGAGAAAGGTGATAAAGCAGAAAAAGAGACAATAATGAAGGAGGAAAAGAAGAAAATTCAGAGACCAAATAGGTGGCTCTCCAGCCACTGGCACAATGCTGCCGCGTTATTATTCTCTGACACCCTACCTCCCTGCTCACGTGCTGCAGCAGATACATGGATCTCATCAAAAGGTGGAAAAATGGCCCTCTGCCAGCCAGCTACTTGCCATGTGACTTCATACCCAGAAGTCTGGTTTTTCAACCATCCGACATATGTGGTTCAACGGTGTACATTTAGGTGCACAGACAAAAGCCGTCATATGCATTCTCTTATTTATTTCGAAGTGAAACGAGGCTCCTGGGACGATTGATTTGAAGCACTAGAGAAGACTGCATGGATCGAAGCTCAGCATCGTCCCAGATTTCAATAACACATCTGCTCCTGGATAAACATTACTGGAAGGGTGCAAATTATAGCCTTGGCAAGGCTCTGGAAACCTAAAAGCAACGAAGTGTAACCTCCATTACTTTTTCCACCCCCGTGGAAGTTAATTAATTTTTATGAGCCTTTTGCTGTTTGCACTTATTTTGTAGTTTGAGGGTGGCAGATAAGCATATGCTCATTTTTCATTTTTATTTACACTCGAGGCCTGTTGGGTTGGATAGTTTAAAAATGAGTACTATGGCGCTTCATAAAGACCTTCACACCGGGCTGGATCAGACATGCTGGTATGAAAGTGTAGGATCTTTAAAAGTGTTTTTTAAGAATGCTACTGAACCTTAAGCCTCAGTCACTCAGGCCTAGACGCCTGTCAGTGACCTCCAACCTGTGGTTGCAAGGAAAAAACGTGTATTCCTCAATCAGTTGGTGAGTGGTTGAGTGCTGCTCGCAGTGAGGTGCTGCCAATGCTGCCCCAAAAACATCTTTGCAATGGCTTTGACGCCTCAGCAAAGAAAAGTTGTGTTTGTAGTCAAGCTGGCATCTTCCATACTTCTTATGGATATTATGGATATTATATTACGGATGACTAAGACAGTAAGTTAGTGACCAAAGCAATCACAAGCAGGTTTTTGGTGTAGCCTTTGTCAGCAATGATTGCCATATGGTCGCTAATCCATGTATATAGGTCTGTGGATATGGATTAAAAATATGGGATTAGCCACCTTGGAATCACCTACTGGTTTCTGGACTCCTTATTTCAAAACATTAGCATCTGGGTCACGTTACTTTTCTCAAGCCACATGAGACCCATTGGACAAGAGGCTGGAGTGCTAAGTTATCAGCTAATGCTAGCAATCTTGGTTTGCAAGGTGCATTCAATAACTGCAGGGTATGTAACACTTACGTACTATGTAACAGACCATTGAAAGAGCTACTGCCTATATTAGGATTTCAATCAAGGAGGCACTTAATTAAAGCCTTAGCATAATCCAAGCTGGTAAATTAAATAAATAAATAAATTACCCATTATACAGTTGTGGTAGGAGGAGGAAGAGCCTGTCCAGAGGGCCAAAAAGCAGGTTTTCTATCAGACTGCTTGGATTCATTTTTTATGACCCAGAGGTTTCCACTTGATCCTAAGAGATATGACGTCACTACCTGTCAGGTTAAGTAATTAAACATGTTCCTCTTCAAATGTCATCCAATTAGTCGCCATTTTCCACTTTCAGGCTTAATGAGGACCAGGTTTTGTGAAACGAAGAGACCAAGGGAGGAGGAATAATTAGGACAGCAGATAAGTGATGAGCAGCAGTAGCAGTAGCTCCGACAGAGTTTTAGCATCACAGCCTAGCTGAAGTAAAACCTCGGTGTGCTGTAGACCTGGAAGCAACTTCAAAGTGGAAGACTGTCTTAAAACCTTGAACAGGGAAGAGCAGATTTAATTGAGAGCACATGTTATCCAGATGGCCCATAAAAAAGTATGATTAAACTACTAAAAGCAATGGAAATCCCTGACAATTAGGCCAGATAGTTGCCATATGCACCAGACTACATTAGCTTCAGGCTCCCTTTCCCCCTTCAGGTTGTAGAGTCAGTGTTCATCCTGTTTCGTCATCATATAATCAGACATGGGTGCATTTTAACCACTTACAGATATACTTATTCTTAGATTTAAGGCACAGACCAGTCTTACAAGAGCTATTTATCTATGAAGTTACATTCAGAAAAAAAAAAACAGGTGGAAATAAAGGTAAAACATAAGCAGAGAGGAGGAGTAAATATTTTTCTGTCGCTGAGCCGCTTGACTGGATTTGAACCTGAATACAGCAAATTCCTCCA
This sequence comes from Rhamphochromis sp. 'chilingali', assembly GCF_963969265.1. NCBI lineage: Eukaryota > Metazoa > Chordata > Actinopteri > Cichliformes > Cichlidae > Rhamphochromis > Rhamphochromis sp. 'chilingali'. Next base: position 8,099,349 of record NC_137931.1, on the reverse strand, counting down.
CTCTTGATCTCTTTCCACGTCAAAACCAATGCCAAGAGCAAAATTATTTGACCCAAGCCCTTTTCCAAGGACATATTATGACAGGCAGTCACTCTCTGCACCTTTCATGGTTGCAGAGTATCAGATATAATTTACATGGATTTTTCTGCTTTTGGAACAGTTGCGAGCACAGGATTCGACAAAGTCCACCTTTTGGAGCAAATACGCTGAGGAATCATGGAAAAATATATGCCTCCTTTCAAAAGATTTCATGCAATCACCGTGGCTTTACTGCACTTAGTTAAACTAAATCAAAAAACGGGGTTATTCGTATTTGATTACCTGGAAAAATGTTGACGATTTTTCCATTCACGCTGCACAATTCCTAGAAGGTAAACAGAAAAACAATGTGGTATTAACTTCTAAATGGTGTCAGAAAAGACTTTGTGTTATTTTTACAAGATGCAGACTGATTTTTGTTTGCTAATATCTGCCTCCAGTTTTAAACTCCTTAGAGACAGCACAGCTGCCACATTTTGTAGTCTCTCGGCTTTGCGGTGGCCAGGAAAAGCTCAAACAAGAAACAAATAAATCTGAGTGCAGCAGACCACAAAAATGACAAACCACTTTTTGAAGAGTAAGTTCTTAGTGGTGCCCTCCCCTCCCTTAACCGAGATGACTTTAACAAGGAAAAAACACCCACAGACAGTTTTGAACATCACCAGTCCGAGGCTCTCAACACATTCCTGCACATACTTTATGATGAAGTGGTGGAACTGTTATGGAGTAAATACTTTTCCCCTAATGTATGTTGTCTCCTTTGACAAAGATTCTCTAAATTTTCCAGAATGAACGACTCTGAGCTGTGACTTGGTGATGATAACAACATTATTAATGCAGGGTCAGTGCACCTGTACAACAGCCAACAGGTCTCGGATATCTGATCTGCTTGGGCGTCTTTCTCAGGGGTTTCTGTGTACTTTTTGTGTCTTTTGAGGTTTCCTGTGTTCATGAGAAGAATCTATTTAAACTACCATGTCTTTTGGCATTCACATACACTGTATATAAACTATGGATGTAACTATTTATGATATCGCCCACTGGTTTGTGGACTTATCATTTTGAAGCAATAATGTTTTACCCGCCACCATGTAGTTCTGGGCTAGAAGTTACCATATTTTGACAAAGAAAACTTAGCTATGAAAAGAAGTAGCTTACTTAGCTATTAGCTTCAGCTAGCAAGCTTGGCTTGCAAGCAACGTTAATATATTCATACAACTGTATGTGTGCAATGTGCAGACAGTAGGGTTGCCAACAGTCCCTTAAAATACGGAATCGTCCCGTATTTCGAAACAAAAGTACACGTCCCGTATTGAGCTAATAAGGGACGCACTTTGTCCCGTAATACAGTGAGAATCAAAAGTAGTCTATAAATGTTTATGGAATTAACACTTTGTTTGAAAACATAATTCCCAGCCCCTCTCCTGCTTTGTGACCAATGAGCTGACAGCACACTTATGACAATTCGAGTATGACAATTCAGATTACCGCTCATCTCATTGGTCGAGGAAAGGTCGCTTGCGGAGAAAATACCGGAAGACAACAGATGACCACAACAAGAAGCATGGCCAACAGGGGAACAAACGCCGACTCTGCGGTGCAAGTCTCGGATGACAGTACACCTAAAGCTGGGCAAACACTGTGCGATTTTTTTCAGTCATGTTATTCAGCTCCTGCTCAAACTGCACGATTGACTCGCAGGGGTTAGAAGTTCGTATGTCACGATGTACTCTCACACTATACCGCCCGATGCTCTGATGCGACCTGAGTGCTCACACTGTGCCTCCATAAAATGAAGGTTATAACAGATAATCTGTCGCTCGCTCTCTCTGTCTTTCACTCACACAGACACACCACCACCATCAACTTTGCTAAATTGCTAATGAAAAACATTGATCAGGCAGCTGTGATTGAGCAGCAGTGTAAATCCAACTATTTTCACGTTTGTTGTGGTCGTGATAATTTTGTGATGCCACATCGAAAAGGCTCGGATGAGCTTTCCAAAGTTCTACAAGTTGTGCCTCCATCGCTTGTGTCCAGATCACACGCTGCACAGCCGTGCTGCGCCGTCTTTTTCACCAACGTTTACGTTTGCGCGTGAGCACTGTGAGCGGCTGTGGTGACACCCTCACGAGCGATTGATGATCGGGAGCTGGTCGTGAGGTGTTAATCACTTCTCGTTACCCCACGTATACTACACGACGCACGATGAAGGCCAAAATCGGTCCGATCACTCAAAAATCGTCTCAAAATGGGCCAAAAATCGCACAGTGTGAGCCCAGCATTAGAGCAGCAATGTTTGTTCCCCTCAGAGAAAGGGAAGAATGGGAAAAGGAAAACACCTGGCTGGAAAACGTTAATATGGGCATGTGCAGTGAATATCAGCGCTATGTGGCCAGAAGTGTGATAATATAATTTATTTTGTGTAATAAACAACTGCAAGGATAGATGATTACAACAAATTGATGACTAATACATAAAAGTAATACATAGATGAATAATGATGATGAGTTATGATGCGTAATCATGGGAACAAGTGGGTTTACAAACAGGAGCAGCTGATTAGCATTAGAAAAGCTGAAATAATACCTCAACTGAAGCCAATTGTACTAAATGCACTAAATGTGCACTGTTACAAGAATATTTTTCTTTCTATTGTTTTCTATTATTTTAAGTTAAGCAGGACAGAGTGCTTTTAAAGAAAGATTTACTTATATTCTCAAAAGTTAAGCATGACAGGCTTCTGTTTAAGAAAGAGACCTGTTTTACTGTGTTAATGTTGTCATTTTGAGCTAAAAATAAATGGCTAAATGATCATTTGTTTCACATGTGTTCATATCACAAAGAATAGAATATGCATCTACTTAAATCAACTTCAAGTCAAATGGTTAAAAAAATAATTTCACACACAAAAAAAGAGCTAGAAAATTCACCACACTGGGAAGGGTGAAGACAACTGGGTCGCCCGGCCCTGGCCACGAGGTGTCCCTTATTTATTTTTCAGGGAGTTGGCAACCCTAGCAGACAGATACCTGCCAATTAGTGCTAAATAACAGAATAATAAAATTCTAGAAGCCGATCATCCAAACTGCAGCAAAGATTTCCTCGAAATAGCAATAACACCACAAACACTGGCAATTAGTCCAGTTTCATGACTACCATTAGCATAGCAGAGATTTAGCCAATTGGTTTCAGTTACAGCTGCCCCTGTATACTGACATTTGCACAAATGTCTGTCTACGCAACCCGACAACTAACTTTAAGCTTAAACGTAATCCAAATGGGTAGGTGTAAACTGGAAATTCTCTGAAAGGTCTGAGTTTACGAGTACAAAACTTCCCATGTTGTAATCAAAAGTTTACAAATAGAGATAAATTGTCCAAAAGCATGAATGTTCACTTCAGTTTAAAACCAGACTGCTTTGCTGCTCTCTTTAGGAGTCGTCACAGTGGATCATCGGCTTCCATCTCATCTTATTCAAGGATCTTTTTCTGTTACGCAAACTCACTGCATGTCCCACTTTGCTATGCTCCCAGTTTGAATTGGGAAGACAGACACCCTCTTAACTTTTAAGATTAATCTTAAAATTTTCCGCTTCGATAAAGCATATAGTTGAGTTAGGTGACCCTGAAACCTCACTTAGTTACACTGCAATAGGCCTAGGCTGCTAACCATGATGCACTGTTTCTTTATCACTCATCTCTTTTAAATATGTTCATACCACTACTATACACTGTTACTATATTTAGTAATTTCTTATTAATCTCTGGTTCTCTTCCACAGTGTGTCTTTTGTCAAACAGTCATGACAAATGGATGCCCCTAGCTGAGCTGGAGGTTTCGAGGTTCCTTCCTGTTAAAAGACAGATCATCTCAATGTTGTCTCTCTAACGTTGGCTTGAAACCACTCAACCTGAGCTGTGTCTCTGATATACTTATTTCTTATCCTGTCCATGTCAGTCACTCCCAGTGCAAATTTAAACATCTTCAACTCTGCCGCATTGAGCTTTGCCTCCTCTCTTTTTGTAAACCTTCCCTTTCACTCTTGATGCTATCCGTCGGTCACAAAGAAACTAGTCTTCATCTGCTCCATCCTGCCTACACTCTCTTCCTCACCTCTCTTGTGCACTGTCTATTGCACACAATCAATAATGCAAACTCCCTTTGATGCATGGTCAATCACACAGGTAAGGAAATCACAAAAAGGTGATTCTGTTCATCTGGATGTAGAGTTTTCAGTTGGACAAACTTTTCGTCACTCATCTCAGTGACTTCAGTGTATTAAAAGAGATGAGTGTTAAAACAAAACAATAATATGATAAACTTTCCAGATTGGAATGGTAAAGGAATCAAATAGTTAGAACATATATTAGAAGGAACAGAATTTATTTCATTTGACGGACTAGTTACACAATATGGGATCAACAAGAAAAGATTTTTAGAATATCAACAAATTAAATCCATAGTAAAAAAGAAATTTAAACCGGGTCAAGTTGAACTACAAACACCACCAAGTATGGTACAATTTCTTACTCTTAAAACCCCAAAATTAATTTCCAAAATATACAGAATGCTTTCTAAAACAGATGAATCAATATCACTTCCTATTGCAAAATGGGAAGCGGATTTATCAGTTAACTTAGACCTAAACTTCTGGTCTCAGATGTGCTTAAAAACCTTTAATTTAATTAGAAATCCCAGTCTTCAAACTAATTCAATACAAAATACTACACAGAGTGCACTATACAGGTCATCGGATGTTCAAGATGGGCTTTACGTCTACCAACAACTGCTCACACTGCCAAACCAATTCACCGGACAATTATATCCACGCTCTTTGGTTCTGTCCACCAGTTCAGAAGTTTTGGCGCGAGATATGTGACGACTTATCAAAGTGTCTGAAATGTAACATTCCAACTTCCCCCTTAGTGTGTTTGTTGGGCAGCTTAGATAATGTCACTACAGAAAAGAATATAGCCCATATGGTTTTCACTGCCCTATGCATAGCCAAGAAAACAGTCCTCATGAACTGGAAAAATAAAAATAATCTTAATTCTAACCAATATAGAAATTATCTATTAGATTACATTTACATTAGTCTTGATACAGCCTCTGCCACCACATCAGATCAATTGCTCTGGGCTCCTTTGATCAGCTCCATCACCTAGTGGGGGTGGGGGGGTCATAGTTTGGTTCCACCTTCGCTGTTGTGATTGGTGTGGGGGAAGGGACAGGCTTGGGGCGTCGGGGGACTCCCCAGGAGCATCTTCCTTGGGGGGCTCAACCCGGGGTTGTGGTCATGGCCTATTAAGGGCTCTGGTGGCTCTTAGGTGACGGTTTCCTCGTGGCTGCGTGCAGTGGGGCTAGGAGAGGGTCTGTGCTGATGTGGGTTACTGCCCCTGGGTGGGTCCGGGACGGGCGTGGGGTTCTGGGGGTGCTCCGTCTCTGGGTTGGGGCCCTGGCTGGGCCTTGGGGGCTTGGGTCCTGGTTGGTGTGTTGCCGGGGTTGTGGGCGGGTGGGTGTATGGGGGCCCAGCCCTGGCGCAGGGTGCCGCCAGTGGATCGAGCCACCTGGGGGGCTCTTCAACTGGTGGGGGAGGCTGTTACATCTTGCAGGATATTTCCTCTTTTCAGGAACTCACTCTGCAGGAGGGGGAGATACAGGAGAGATGGAGGAAGATCTCAGCCTGGGCGTCTATTGTCTTGTGTAGTCTGGAAGATGAGTGGATGACGGGGTGGGTGCAGTTTTCTCTGTGGTGGGGTCGGGTGGGCTGTCCCGGGCTCCGTGGGGCCAGGCGGCGCTGATGAACTGGGCCCTGGTCTGGATGGGCCTGGGCCCCCTTTCCCTGGCGGGTTGCGGAGTATGGGGGAGCCTACTGGGGACGGCGGGGGAGCTGGCCCCAGGGAGGGGTCACTTGCCCCTCCCTTCCTTCCCTCCCCATCTCCAGCTGCCTCCCTCTTCCCGCTCCACCATAATCACCCACACATGCAGGGACTTGGGGTAAAGGTGTGTCACCAGGATGCAGGGGAGGCATCCCCCCCCCCCCCCCCCCCGTCCCCTTCTGGCTGCCTGTGCCTCAATTTTAAGGGCACAGGCAGCCAGAAGGGGACACGGAATCCAAAAGACCATCAGGGTGTACACCTCACCCCTGGCGTCGTTGCCCACCTCTCAATTTTAAATACATGTAGACATTGAGGGCTATCTGGAGGGGCTATGCGCTTACCTGCTGCTCTCTGGCAGGTAGCTCCATGCCCTCCTGGGTTTTAAATGCACCTTAGAACACACATGCATCAACACTACAATGAGCGGGTGGAGGGAGGTTTGGAGTCTTCACACACCCGTTCTCTGCTGGAGCGGGGGGACTAGGAGGAGGAGTTGGCCATCCGATTGGGGTCTGGAATGTGGGGCCTTCCTGCTGCTGCCGAGTCGAGGCAGTCTGCTTCTCTCCACCCCAGGGAAAAGGGTAACACCACCTGGGTCTGGGTGCAGTTTCCCCCTCCAGGGGCAAGGGTACCTAGACCCGGGGCTTAGAGTACGCTTGGGGAGTGTGATTGTGTGTACAGTGTCTCTTATGTCTGTCTCCACGTTGGGTGAGTGTTGAGTAATTGCATATGAGAGCATGAGGGATGTTTGTATCTGTGTGTGCCTGTATGTCTGTGTCTATATGTCAGGTCGGGTATCAGGCGCCACCTCTCTAGGGACATTTCAGGTACTCCAAGGTATGGAGGCCGATCTCCCCCCACCACCACTTCCCCTGCCAGTGGCAGACACCCTCAGACATTGGTGCGTTGGTGGTTCCTTGGTGTCTGGGGCTGGGCGTCCAGGTACACACCGGCACACTCCTTGGTGGCTGCTTGTCGGGGCCTGGAGCCTGGGGCTCGCTCGGGCCACTTCGGGGATGGAGTAGCCTCAGCCTCTCGGCCTGGGGCTTGGTCACTCTGGCACAGCTGGCTACCAGCGGAGCTCACGGGCACGTCACTGCAACCCCCCCCTGGCTTCTGCTCCGCGTCTGCCGAGTGACCCCTCATCTGTGGCTCTCCTCAGCTCTTTCTGGGACAGTGGCGCAGCTGCCCCTCTGTTGGTCTTCCTTGGTCTCTTGTGTTCTGGGGGCCTCTGGATGTCTGGAGTTTTGATCTCCTCCATACCTGCTTCATGCCCTGGTGGACGGGGCTGTGGCCCCCCCACACCCTCTAAGCAGATCATTACATGAAGGAACCTTTTAAATACAAGCGCGCTCATGCTCACAGGTGTACATACGGGTGCTCACACACACAAACTACACCCTTTTTGGCTCCTACCTCAAAGCACACTGTGCGCTGTCGATCTTACGTGCTGCACAATAATGTTTAATATTTAGTATTTACTGTCATATTCCTCGTGATGTTGTTTATTATATTGCTCTCGTTTTCTTCTGCTTGTTCTCTCTTTTTTCTTTCTCAACAGGTGATCCAGGATATATGTATTTTTTGTCTGCTTATTTTGTTGGCTTTTTTTTGCCTTTTATCCCCGTCCCTCTTCTCTGCTGTTTTTCTTTCCCTCTTTCTTTCTCTCCTTTCTTTTCCCCAGTCAAGTCTGTCCCGTATTCAGCAAGTGAAAATAAAATAAAAAAAACAATAAAAGGTGAATCAAATAGACCATTACGGCAAGGCTGGGATGGTCCATTTGGTAAAGTAAATCCGTTGGGCATCTTTCTTCACCTTAAGACAATAATTCTGATGGCAAAAGAGCCAAACGGGACAGGCAAAAAAAAAAAAGAAAAAAAAGGAGACGAGTGCTAAAGAAACAGTGCATCATGGGAAGCAGCCTAGACCTATTGCAGTGTAACTAAGGGAGGGTTCAGTGGCACCTGATTCAACTATATACTAAAGAAGTCACTTCTTCAGTCTCCAGTCTGAAGAATTCTAGGTCAGATGAACAGAATCAACTTTTTGGGACTTTGGGATTTAAACTCCTCCTTTACTACTTCTACTTCTTGCATTTTCAACTGCCTTCCTCTCACACACGTTTTTGTGAATGAGTCTTTGAATGCAGAAGCATTTGATTAGCAAATTTGAACATATAGTAAATATTATAAATATGTTCTTTAAAAAGAAGTGGGAAAGTGATAAAGTTTCTTCTTTTCTACAACTTTTCCTTCTGTTTATATTAGGGAGCCAGAGGTAAATTAGTTGTGCTTTTTTCCCAAAATGTTATGTTTGCTGTTTTGGCCATGCCCACTCTAGTGTTGTTCGACCTGAAGAAGATAAATAACCCAGTCTGCTTTAAACTGCAAATGTCACAGTGGCGCTGCTAGTGGGGAACAGAGAAGTTGCACTCTGGTATTCTCTAGGTCAGGGTGTAACATATTTGGGGGCTCATCCAGTATAGTCCATGGAGACTCCCACCTAACTAATTTCAACCTGTAGGAGCTCAGAGCAAATCCCCTTCCCCACTTTAATCTCATCTCTCACTCCTACAGAACAACTCAACACTTTCTTGCCATCCTCATACATGTCCTGCACCAGCCTCACATACTTCTCTGCAATACCATAATTCTTGGCAATCAATAAATTTGTTTTTTTGTGTGTGGCCTCTTGCTTTGCTCATTAAACATCTATTTCCCAGTTGCTTTTGTTGTAGGTGGCTATGGGACTGACCTGATTTTGTCGATCTGGCACATGGTGAATAGATAGAGAACATATCTAAAATATCCATACATTGCTTTCTGTTTTCTTTTTATTTATATGTAGCAGTGTTTAGTTTTATATCCAAAACCATCTTTTTTAAAAAAAAAATTATGGCACTTTTGGTATAGTTACATTTGAGAAAAATCCTTCAACCACCATGACCTCAACACTATCTGCAGGGCTACACAAATACCAAATAAGCCATTAAAGTTTTATTTTTAATGTAAGGATATCATACCTGAAAATGTAAATTATTCTAATAAAATTCCTCTAAATCATATTTAGTTAAACAGATTAATTGCAGATAAAACTATATTTTTAATTGTAAGGGATGCACAGTAAAAAAAAAAAAAAGCCTGTCCTACTCACGTAGTGCCTTTTTTGTACTGCTGCAGTGCACAGCAATGGAAAAATCCAATGTGAGTATGCCACCACAGCTGGAGGGAACACTTTGTTGACAAACACAGAGCATGGTGATCCTCATTTCTTCCACAACCCCCCTTGATGAATTTTCTCTCTGTCTGCTGTGGACCAACAGAGACACAACTAAAACCTGAGTAAAGCGTAAACTTTGTACTGGCAGATCTCTAAGTGGGTCACGAGATTTCTCCTTCAGATTTCACCCCTGCATGACAGACTGTGGGTAAAAAAGATAGATGCAGCCACTGTGATAAACCTCTGCTTTGCAAACTCTCATTTTTGAAGTCTCAAGCTGAGCACTTTAGCAATTGCCATCTTACAGTAGATTTGTGAAGAGAGTTGAAACTAGGCATGAACTCGTCAGGTTTGCATTTCCTGAGGTGATCAGTCAAAAGAGGCAAGACCTGCTTTCCCTTGTACTGCTATACGAGCCACCAGAAGATTTACTGCCCTGTTGGCAATCAGAAAGAATGCACTCTGTGTTCGCTTCACTTTTCAGAGCTGAAAATGGCATCCATCCTTTATATACAGTCTATAGTTGCTGGGGTTTTAAGAGCAAAAGATCGTAACATGAGCTGATGATTAAGAATACACACGTACACTTCTTTTTTTATTACTATGATGCTAAAGAAGGAACATTTTACGTCTGAAAAAATGTGCAGCAGCTTTCAAGGGACACTTTTTTGTTTTTGTTACTCAGTCGGCAGATTTTTAATATGGCCTTTATAAACTCTACCATATTAAGCAGCTCCTAAACACAATAAATCAGCACCCTATCATAAAAGGGTGTTTAACTCTGTGTTTTGTTTTTTTTGCAGGGGCTGAAGCACTGTAGCACATTAGTGGCATTAGGCTGCCTCATGACACTGGTTGGCTAATCGTTTGTCCACAAATGGCATCCATTCGAGCTTTTGCATCTGTTTGATGTGTACAGATTCCAAGATCTGGACCCAGGAAAATGTCACTGGGGGAAGAGCGCACGCTTAAACATCTGTGCGTCCACTTGAGATGGTGTGGATCATAACATAGAATTTAACAATGCTGTTACAGCCAAAACTTTCTCCCCTCATTTCTTCCAGCAGGAATTGTGTATATAAAAAGAGGTCAGAGGTTACTGCACTGAAACTCTTCTACTTTGCATGAGAAAAAGATTTTCTGCTTATGTTTAAACAACTCATCTGCTTTCTGTCAATGTTCTAAGTAACCATGAAAGTACAGTAGGAGGCTCGGGCTTCAGAGATAATGTCTGTTTAATGTGCCCTGTCTCTGACAATCATGAGAATCATTAAAACAGAATCCTCACTTGGGGCATTACAGCAACATTTCAGTCACAAATCAGGATGTACCAAGAATGCTTGGTGCATTTTCTCCTGGTTAATACATGTTGTCTTGTTCTATATGGGACCGTATCAACAACAGATGTCTGTCCTGGCATTTAATCATATCTCCAAAGATTTGAGTGAGTCAGGAATTTGCGCTTTTCTTTATGAGTGGGACAAGTACTGATTACTGGCCTACTTGCAAAGAAGAAGAAGAAACCCAAAACCTTTCACTGCCATGCTTCTTACACTTAGTTCACCTTCATTATAAATGTATTCCTAACAAATGGCAAAATTATTGCTGACTGTGCAAGACAATGACTGTTTTGGGATCTTTTCTTTAAATCAAAAGGCAACAGACCGAGCTCATAGCTTAGTAAAAGTCACAGAAATAATCCAAGGAGCTTGGAAAGAAAGTGACTGGACTTCTTTTTGTTTTTTGTTTTTTTCTTTATTGATCCCTAGGGGAAATTATCACTAAGATGCAGCTTTGTCACCAGATCTAAATATACTCATGAATGAAGATACCGCTGCTGTGCCATGTGCACAAAATGAAGAGTCTGAATTATGGAGCAGTCAAAGGTAAACATGCTGTACAGTGACATGAACCTCTAGGTAACGCTCCCTAATCTAAGACACTAGGTTAAAATTAGGAGCTTTTGATGTGCAACAGATGTGATGAGGAGTTTTGTGATGTTTGTAGATGTGTTTGTTGTTGATTTCTACTCTATTAAAACTTAATCCATTTTCAAAATGTGTGCTAATGTGCAGACAGAGCCTTTAATTTCTGCATGGCTGTATCTTTTTGCTTTCTTCTTATTTAATCCACACTCTGTTGGGCTGGTTATTTTAAGGCTCTACAAGCGCATGCACAAATGCAGTCAGCTTTTCATAGAAAGACTGAGAGCACAGTTAAAGCAGGCACTGTGAGTGAGGATGCAGTCAGACTGTGTCAGAGACAGTCACACAGGTGAGATGTGTCAAAACACCAAGTTGTTTACAAAAAACAGCTGTGCACTACATGGATACCCAGGGTTCCACAGTTGCCATGGTTCCCCTGCAGATGCCTCATTTCTGTCTATTCATCATTCAAGATCCTTTTTGACACTTTTGACACAGCGATTTCTAGCAAACTATCAGTTTTATTGAAGAATATTTTCATCCTGACGAGGACTAAAAATTCCCAGAGCCAGAAGAAAGCGACTTCCATCATGGAAAATGTGAGATTTGATTTGTTTTCAGTGTGTTTCTGAGATTTTTGTAGGCCTGAAAGTTTAGATTTAAGATTTTCTCATATCTTAAAAAACAAAACAGTATTTATTGTAAATATATAACCAATGAAGTCTTTTCAAGGTCAATTTACTCAATTTACTTTATTTACAATTTACCTGAGAGTGTGAATCAACGTGCATTCGGTAGCAGAATCGGTAGCACTCAAAGTTGCCTAAACTTAGTCTAATTCAAAACAAATGCAAATGCATGCATAAATGTTTTTCTGCATCTGTTGTAATTAAACCTTTCCAATCAGGTGGATCTTACTGTTTTAAACAAGTCAACCCAGTGAATCTGAAATACTATAACCTGATATTATGTATTTAGCTAAAGTTTCACGTAACTGCTGTTTGCATGTAAATTTTAAGTGGCAGGAAAACACTGTGGTGTTCAGTCTTCCAGAAAATTTCTTAAAAGTGACATGTATTACATATGCTGTGTTAGAAAGGCTTTTTTCTGATGTGTATGAAATTTTGCAGTGTGCTGCTAAAGTCCAAGACAGCCTCACAGCAAAGAGAGTCTCTGCACGGCTATCAGAGAGGAGGAGAAAGCCTGGAGCCTGTAGACCGTGTCAGTGTTTCAAGGATGAGTAGGTTACACATCTGATTCTCATATGTTAAACGATAAAATACGTGAATATATTAGAAACGATGCTACTCTGCTTGTTTGATTCATTTACAACACTTGTTTACTTTCCATCAAATCATGAGTAGCAACAGAGCACAGCTCATGTTTTAAATCTCTTCTTACATCTTAAGATCTGGCAAATTTTTGAGGGTCATCTCCTGTGAGAGTGGTCAATGTATCTGATGGAGATTTGTCTCTGCAGGATTGTTAAAGGATGTTCTTGTTTCTTACTGCCTGTTTCCACTTACAGCACACTCAAGTGAAACGCCAGCGCTCTCCAAGTGCAGTCATCCTTCCCCAGAAAAGGAGGAAAACCAAGGTTGTCTGTCTCTTCTAGACTTTCTGCAGTGGTGCTAAATTAATAACAAATAAATGATAGCTATATGTCTTCCACCCCTCAGGCCTCTACCTCGGACACGTTCACAAGACCATCAGCCACCATCCCTGATTCTGAGCTGCCTCCGGTCTCAAATACAGCCCACAATCTTCGACCCTCTACTGTTGCACCTCGGCCAGACAGCCCTCTAATGATCCACAACCGCTCAGTAGAAGAGTACCAGCAGGTGTACCATGAAGTGGTTGATGATATGCTGAGGTCAGTGTGGATCAAACCTCTTTTGTCCCCCGCCCGACAAAAAAAAAAAGGCTATTTCTTCTGTTCCTCACAGAGAGGAGAACGGACAGCTCCGTCCATACAGTTTGGAGCTGGGACGCCTCATAAAGAAGAAGCTATGGGAGAGACTGAACCGTCCCACCATGATTATGTCTATTGATGAAGACGGCCGCCTTCACGTGGACGTGAGTTACGGAGCTGAAGAGTGTCCTCCTGAATTTAATGTGGGTACTACAAAAGAACCCGAGTGCTGAGCTGAACAGCTCAGAGAAACAGTGAAACACAGTTACTGAGTCTGTGTAAATAAGCTTTAATCTGTAAATAAAACTTTTAAATAAATCCATTAGTGACAAAATCATCTGCAGGACACAAATTGCTGAGGCACCACCCCCCAGCTCCACCTTCACACTTTGCATTCACCATAATACTGTCTGCCCACTCGGATAAACTCCTCTTGCTCCTTTTTTTTTTTTTTTTTTTTTTTGCCTGTCCCATTTGGTTCTTTAGCCGTCAGAATTGTTGTCTGAAGACCAACAAGGATACCCAATGGATTTATTTTGCCAAATGGATCATCGTGGCATTGCCGTATTGGTCCATTTGATCGACCTTTGTTTTTATTATTTATTTTATTTTATTTTCAGATGTTACAGACGGGACAGACATGAGTGAGGGATAGGAAAGGGAGAGAGAAAGAGGAAGGAAAAGAAAAACAGAAGGGGAGAGGGACAGTGAGAAGGGGGGGAGGGGGAATCTCCTGGATCACCTGTTGAGAGAGAAAGAATAGAAAACAAGCAAAAAAAACCAAAGCAACATACTAAACACAACACCATCGCGTTAATCTAGCTAAGTGTAAACAGCAGTAAATACTAAATATTCAATGTTGTTGTGCAGCACGCAGGACAGACAGCGCACAATGTGCTTTGAAGTAGCAGCCAAGAAAGGTGTAATTTAAGTCTACGAACAGTATTCCAACCTGGCTGGAGCCTACAAAGCCACACCCCTCCCCCACATTGGACAATCGGACCATCTCTCCCTGTTCCTCACACCTAGGTATTCACCACTCATCCAACGTGTGAAACCTGCTGTGAGGACAATTAAAGTGTGGCCAGAGGGGACAGACGCAGTGCTCCAGGACAGATTTAAAAACACAGACTGGAATATGTTCACCCACACAGACCTGGACCAGTACGCCTCATCTGTACTGGATTACATCTCCGAAACCACAGACAGTGTCACCACCCAGAAACGGATCACCATGTACCCCAACCAGAAGCCTTGGATGAACCGGGATGTTCGTCTCCTCCTGAAGGCCCGCAACACCGCCTTTAGGTCAGGAGATGCACACGCCTACAGTACAGCCAGGGCTAATCTAAAGAAGGGCATCAAAAAAGCCAAACACCATTACAAAAAGAAGGTAGAAGAACACTTCTCCAACTCCAACCCCCGACGCATGTGGCAAGGACTCCAGACCATTACAGACTACAGGACCACCAAACCCTCCCCCGCATCCTCTGATGTCTCCTTCCTCAACGAGCTCAACAACTTTTATGCTCGTTTTGAGCGAGGGAACCCCACAACCACAACCAAAGCAGACATGATGCCAGACCACCAACCTCTGACTCTCTCCCCCACCGATGTAGGAGCGGTGCTGAGCAGGATCAATGTCCACAAGGCTGCAGGTCCAGATGGCATCCCCGGGCGTGTTCTCAGAGCGTGTTCTGGGGAGCTTGCAGGAGTGCTCACAGACATATTCAATCTGTCCTTGGCCCACGCTGTGGTACCGGCCTGCTTCAAATCCACCTCCATCGTCCCGATACCCAAAAACTCCAACCCATCTAGCCTCAATGACTACCGCCCAGTAGCACTCACCCCCATCATCACTAAGTGCTTAGAGCAGCTGGTCCTAGCACACTTCAAATCCTGTCTCCCCCCCACCCTGGACCCCCACCAATTCGCATACCGCCAGAACAGGAGCACAGAGGATGCAGTCTCCATCGCACTGCACTCTGTCCTCTCACACCTGGACAACAACAACACCTACGCCAGAATGCTGTTTATAGACTTCAGTTCAGCATTCAACACAATCCACCCCTCACAACTCATCAGGAAACTGACAGACCTGGGCATCAGCTCCCTCATCTGCAAATGGTTACTGGACTTCCTGACCAACCGCCCCCAACATGTCCGGCTGGATAACCACTGCTCATCTACCATCACAATGAACACCGGTGTACCACAAGGCTGTGTGATGAGCCCTTTCCTCTACTCCCTCTTCACCCACGACTGCAGACCTGCTGATGGTTCCAACACCATCATTAAGTTTGCAGATGACACCACGGTGATTGGCCTCATCAGTGACAACGATGAGGCCGCCTACAGGGAGGAGGTGGATCGTCTGGCTGAGTGGTGCGACACAAACAACCTGCTGCTTAACACCGAGAAGACCAAGGAGCTCATCGTGGACTACAGGAGGAATGCTGACCCACATCCACCCATCCACATTAAGGGGACGGCTGTGGAGCGTGTGAGCAGCTTCAAGTTCCTGGGAGTCCACATCTCCGAGGATCTCACCTGGACGACCAACTGCTCCAAGCTGGTCAAGAAGGCTCACCAGCGCCTCTTCTTCTTGAGGACCCTGAGGAAGAACCACCTGTCCTCAGACATCCTGGTGAACTTCTATCGTTGCACCATCGAGAGCATCCTGACCAACTGTATAACAGTCTGGTACGGGAACTGCTCTGCCTCGGACCGGAAGGCGTTGCAGAGGGTCGTGAAAACTGCCCAGCGCATCGCCGGAGCACCACTTCCCTGCCATAAAAGACATCTACAGGAAGCGGTGTCTGAAAAGGGCTGGGAAAATCATCAAAGACCCCAGACACCCATCACATGGACTCTTCACCCTCCTGCCCTCTGGGAGGCGCCACAGGAGCCTCCGGACTAAGACCACCAGGTACCGGAACAGCTTCTTCCCCACAGCTGTCAGACTCCTGAACTCTGCCTCCTGACATCTGACCCACGTTAACACATGGACTGAACATACACACACCCACAATGGACAACTGTACCCTCAAACACACAATAATAACATGGACTGAACCACCACTCACAACCACTAGCACTTTATATAGCCTCTGTAGAAACTATCTACACCCTCACTTATCTTAACTGCACTACTGTATAGCTCTGTGTAAATAATCATTCTGTACATTCAATAATCTTTAATCCTACAACTGTTTACAACTTGCATAGTTCCCATTTCTGTATAGCTGTATATCTCAGATTTCTGTAAAGTTATTTATTTCATATTCTGTATAGTTTTTCATATTTATATCCTGTTCATAGCCTGTACATAGCTTGTACTCACTACAGCCTTTACATACTTAGTTATAGAATATTCACAACATACTTCATACCGTGTACATTATAACATACCATAATAGACCCATTTCTGTAGTATACTTACATATCTATACTATTGCTAATATATATTGTAATATATCTATATCACTAAAGCACTTCTGGATGGATGCAAACTGCATTTCGTTGCCCTGTACCTGTGCATGTGCAATGACAATAAAGTTGAATTCTATTCTATTCTATTCTATTCTATGTGCACACCTGTGTGGATCAGCGCGCTTGTATTCAAATGGTTTCCACATGTAATGGTCTGCAAGAGGATGTAGCGAGCCATAGCCCTGTCCCCCAGGGCATGAAGCAGGCATGGAGGAGATCCAGGCCCCAGACATCCAGAGGCCCCAGAGTGCGAGAGCCCAAGGAGGACCACCGGAGGGGCATCCGTGCCACCCTCATGGGAAGGGCTGAGGATCCCCAGACGAGGCGTCACCCAGTAGCCACTGAGTAGAAGCTAGAGGGGGCTGGACCGGCGTGCCCACCGGCTCTGCCAGCAGCCAGCTGTGCCAGAGTGAACCGAGCCACAGGCCCAGAGGCCGGAGGCCTGAGGGCCCCCCGCACCCCGGAGGAGGCCTGACCGAGCAACAGGCGCCAGGCCCCGCCAAGTAGCCACCGGGAGTGAGCTGGTACATACCTGAGCGCCCAGCCCCGGACACCAAGAACCACCAATGCACCGACCCATGAGGGCATCAGCCACCGGCAGGGAGTATGGTGAGGGGAGATAGGCCTCCACATTTTGGAGGGCCTGGGAGTTCCCAGAGAGGTGGAGTCTAAGACCCGACCTGACATATAGACACAGACAAACAGGCACACACAGACACAAACATGCATTCCCACCCTCATGCAAACATATACAAACACTCAATACTCACCCAACGTAAGGATTGGACTTCTTTAAGTCTCTTGAAGATGTTTCACTCGTATGCGCCTCTCTATTCACCACACCAATTTCAAAGAGGCTTATTACTGTTGCAACATCATGTTATTTGCATGACTGAAAGATGAGTGCATCATTTCCCAATTGGCAGTGCATTGTTTCTGGGAATGAGAAATACCTTGATACAGCAGTTCATTGGAGGTAAGTTTAAATAACTCAGAGGCAAGAGCAGCATCAGCTTCTCCTGCTGTGCATTTGACATTTAGTCCAGTTCTTGTGGCTCTTTAAATGCTTTAATATGGCTCATTTTTGGCAGGCCTTGCTAAATGGCACCAGAGGCTATGCTTGGTCTCGGGGGTCTTTTAAGGGAAAGAGGCACCAAGGAGTACCACTACGGCACGGCAGCCTCCCTGCTGCGCACTCAATGTGTGGCTCCAACCTACCCGACAGCACTTCAAAGTGCCTACCGACTCACACACACACATCTGACTCAGATAGCTCGAGACTGTGTTTGTGTGGGGGCTTAATGTTCATTGCTTGACTGAATGCATTTATCACCACCATGTGTGCATGAGCATATCAGTCCACATGAACACGGGTGAGTGAGTGTTCGTGCACACAAGACAACAGAGCTTGTGATGTGCTTGTGTGCGGTTACCCATGCGTGGTCACCTCTCAGATCTTGTCTGAGGACAGTAAGTAACCAACAAAGGACTAATTGGTGCACTGAAAAGAGGTTTAACAGTAATGTTTAGAGAAGAAGAAGAAAAGGAGAGATTAAGGATTTTGTGGTGTTTATTAGGGAGTTTATATAAGTTTGAGAAATTCATTATAAGTCATCTGCTGGACACAAAGTGGAAATAATCTGGTCTGCATTAAACCCCTAAGGTTATAAGGAAACCCTGATAAGTTCATTTAAAGACATTTTCATTAAAAAAAATCTATCATTCATAAATTCTGTTATTAAAATCAAATAAAAATCAACTGTTCCTTAGAAATGCTCTTCTCTAGGCAGGATTTGTCCCAAGGCACGCACCGCTGTTTCTGTGGTCTGTGGAGCTTTGGCATGAGGACTGATTTAATGAGAAGAATAAACTCAGTTTGAGGGAAAAAGGTACATGAGCATCTTCAAATTCCTTTCTGAAAAATAGTCACTCTGGAAAAAAAGTTAATAAAGTAAGTATTTAGCTCAAATGAAAGAGTCTGAAAATGAGGCAAACAAAGGAGAGCAGATGAGACATGGGGGTATGAGAAATGTAGACCGGAGGGATGGGGAGGTTTTTTGGGGGGACTGGGGGGGGAATGCTGATGGGAGCCTGGCACTGGTGGAGTGGCGGGGGTCTGCAGGAGCGGCATGTTCACAGAAATCTTTCTCTGTGGCTCTTTATCTGTGGGCTGGCAGCACTTCAGTGAAAGCCTTATCACCATAATGGACACAAGGGAGAGGACACGACGAGAGAGCAGACTCAGCACAAAGCCACAATGAGCGGCATCGAGCACGTGAGCGCGGAGGATAGAGCGCGCACATACGTGCACGCTCTATCCTCTTTCTTTCTCTTCCATAAGCACAAAAAACAAATATTTCACTTCCCGTTTGTGCCCACTTGGCCTTCCTCTGCACTATAAAGTTTCGCTAACAACTGCACAGAAGTCAGAAGGGCTTTCACTCCCATTGCATAATGTCACTCCCTTTAAGGGTTACTGGCTTTAGATGTGACTTTTAAACTTGTGTGTGTTAAACTTCAAGAGGCCAATGTTGACAGTCGTAAGAGTCACTTTAGATAGGGCTTCCTCCCATCTGGTTCTGCTGATGGGACACTTGGGGTTAATGGCCGTGTGTGGTTAAAGCAGATATTGGGGCTCAGTGGTCAAAGGCAGGAATGGCTTAAGGGAATCAGGAAAATTACAGACTGCGGGAGAATAGAAAAAGATTTAAAGTTCTTTAAAGAAATTTAAAGTTGAGATGGGGACAAAATGTAAGGAATAAAAAACAGGCAATGTAAGGAAGATGAATGGGGGACAGACAGGCCCAGAGATAATGCAACACAAGAAGGAAGTAAGTAGATGAAGAAAAGTCCAGCCAACATAAATTGCTATGCTCCAGCCCAATTAATGCACCCTGTAAGTCTGTGTGATGGCTTGGCAGTGTACAACAAATGAAAGGCTTTGTAAACAGCTGAAAACATGAAGATGAATAAATAAAATTGATGCATTCACTAACATGCTGTTCTATGCTATTGAATTAATCACACAAGCGGAAATGGTTCTCTTGAGGAACTGAGCCAGGGCGCTGACCCGGCTTACACCAGATGGAAACATCTGTATAATATCCATATTTTCTTTCCAGTTTTTCTTAGGAAACATTGCAACTTCTGCCTGCATGGCTAATGAAGAGTTAAAAACAAAGTCTCAAGCATCACCAAGTTGTCTTTGAAAGACTTTGAAGACATAGAGAAAAGGGTCCAGAAGCTACCCAGACACTGGTTGTTTACCCCTGTAGCAAACAAAAAACCCCATCTGGAGGCTGGTGGTCACTGAAGATGGAACAGACGAGGAAGTCAACAAAAAGAAAACCAAATGTATTCATGTACGTGTAACAGTAAGCGGGATGATTCAATGACTTCATTGAGGTATAGCCAAGAACATACAAAGTCATGCTTCTTTGATGATTTTCGTTATGTTCGTCACTGCTGTTGGTCAGTCTTGAACTGTCTACCTTTTTGGAACACTTTGTTGTTGCAATGAAGTTGTAGTATGAGTTTTTGGTGACTTTTCTATTCAGTTTATATGACTGAATGTTCCAACTTGGGTAAATGGTAAATGGCCTGTATTTGTATAGCACTTTTCTAGTCCCTAAGGACCCCAAAGCGCTTTACACAACCAGTCATCCACCCATTCACACACACATTCACACACTGGTGATGGCAAGCTACATTGTAGCCACAGCATACTGACAGAGGCGAGGCTGGCGCCACCGGGCCCTCTGACCACCACCAGCAGGCAACGGGTGAAGTGTCTTGCCCAAGGACACAACGGCTGAGACTGTCCGAGCCGGGCCTCGAACCGGCAACCGGCAACCTTCCGATTACAAGGCAAACTCCCAACTCTTGAGCCACGATCGCCCCTAAAACGCACAGCTTAAAGGAAACAATGGTGATTTCCTTTCAAATTTGAAGACTAAACCATCCACCCAAGCCTTTCTAATGATGTGTGGAGACAAAGAGAACTACTTCCTGTAAATGTATAACTAGTATCAATCTATCAATTTACAGTAACTTTGTTTCAGAACTTACCTGAACTGTTCTGTCTCTGTGAAAGTGAAGTTGATGCACACTACTCTAGCTAGCTATTACTAGTGACAATAAGCTAGTACTGCATCTACGTTTTTGGTGATTTGGTGGGAAATATCAGCAGATACAGTTCTGCGACACAGCGTGAGGCGAGTATGTTTTAGGGTTTTTTGACAAAATTAAAATAGTTTCAGTGAGTGGGAATGTGTATTGTGTTTACATAGCATATTTGAATGAAATTCAGATGTGTGCTTCCTCCAGTGGCACTGCACAAAAACGGTATTACAGATTTTTCTGAATACTGCATGATTATCCCATGTTCCTGAAGGACAGTCCCAACCTCTAACCATGAACTATATTTTAAAAGGTGTATTAAAATATAGTTCACTACCCTGACACAATTGGTTATTTAGCAATCTGTAAATGAAAAGTGAGTCACACGCTTGATTCAGCAATGTGTAGAACTATGAAGACTCAGAGTTCCTGTAAAGTCTTCACCCTTGGCAGGACCCACTACAATGTCCCAAAGGACGCTGTGAGAAATAATAATAGTCAGCTAGCAGCTATGTTTCAGCGTCTGGGCCATGTCCAGACCCAAACAGAAACAAAAAGAGGTCAGGGACTTCCAGTTTTGAACCATTCCTTTTCTCATATCTGTTTATCTTAGCTTTAACTTGGCCACAGCTTCACCCCTCAGACACTCGACAGCTCACATTTGTTGTGACGTTAGCGAATTAAAGATTCGACGTTGGTTGATGGCAATTTTTCATCATATCGCAAATCCTGGCCTGAAGTGGTGTGAATCCCTTGACTTTTCCAGTAGAGGGAAGGGACATTTTGCTCTGAAGAAATCTGACGTTACGTGGAGGTGGAGGTGAAGTCCAGTTGTAAAACAGCTAAACATGAGTCAGCCGTCATCTGTGGGATATCAGCTGAGTATAATGGAAACAAAATTTTCTCAAGTTAAGTTTTAAACATAATCTACATTGTTTGTTGTTTTAATCTTGATAAAAAACAACTCCTCACTCTAACTGGAATGAAGAGTACAACAACCCTCAGCCAGTCGGCCCTTGTAATCACAATTTCAGTGCAATCAGATTTTGTTGTTCGAGTTTTTCACTGAGATTTAAAATCTTGGCACATGCTTCATATTTCCACTTCTGCAATCTGTTTTCATTAGGCCCACGTCTCCCTGAAGGAAATAGAGAAATTTTCATTGCCAGAATACACTCTGTCTGTGTCAAATATGAAAGAGGACAAAGGCAATGCATTGTTGTTGGTGGAGACGAGAGGAGTCGCTGAATTAAGCTGTTTTGGTTTGATCCCACTTAAACCAAGGAATAAAAAGACAAAACAAAACAATTCCTTGCCAAGAAGCCATCCAGTAACTACACATAAGAAAAAGAAATATGCAGTAAGGACAACAGATGACTAACTCATAGTCACGTGTCTATATTACTATGGTTGTTGGGACCCTCATTGACAACAATGTCTGAAATAAGTGTGTATACTTTATTAATTTAAGTTGGGAAATAATTTTGTTATCCCAGCTGAAGTTGAGCTCTATACAGCTCAATAAATAGAACACAACTTAAGCCGAAATAATGTGCGCTCTAACACTAACCCTAAACCTATAATATGACATTATTTGTGAGCTACAAAATAAGCTACAAAATAACAGCAAATTCTAGAGAGATATTTACCAAAAAAAAAACAAAAAAAAAAAAACAGAACCCCAATAGACTTTTGGGGGTTTCTTTGTTTCTTTAAAGTTTAAACTGTTGCTGAAATTCATATTAGCATTCTTTAGTTACACCTCATCCCACTGCAGAATCTAATTTATCTTTGTACACTCTATTGATTATGAAGTCTACTGTTTATCTTCATCAGAAATTATATAATTTTTCTTGGCTCACTTTAAGTCTACTTTTGAACGCAAGCTAACTGTGATTTCTAAGCTAACCCCTGATAATGTAACTCCCTTTAACGGTGTAAAGTCTGTGTAGCTATTAATTGGCTGGTTAGCTGCCAATAGTGATGTTTATTAATTGTGGTTGGTTGAACTGTAGCATGTGACAAGCTGCAGTGGTAATTTTAGCAAGACTGGAAGGGCTAACTACTATTAAAGTTTCTCAGGGCCTTGGTAGGCTGAGGAGACATGAAAATATGCTTTAAAAGTGTCAGAAAAGTTTAAACGGAAAGTTTCTGGCTAACAAATATTTAACCAGACTTTTTAAAGAAACTCAGAATATGAAGCTGCAAGTGAAAGCCCTGACTCTCTGGAGGCTAGCACTGATGCTAGCATGGTACCTGAATTGAACAGCTTTCTCCAAGAATTTGGCAAGCAGCTCTCTTAAAAAGAGCCCTACGACTGGCACTTACACTTCACTTTCACTCACAAGTAAATCCAAAGCAGGGTCACTTCTGTGCTGGAGTTAATTAGAAATGCTGCTGGCAAGAAACCCAGGCACAGACACTTCTTAGGGTAAGCCCTCTTTAATGTGTGCTTTATGCCATTAATAAGATCCAGATTCTAATGCAGCTTGCAGCGCATGTGGTTGGTGTGTGATGGGCAGTGTTAACATTGTTGGTGCTGTTTACAGCTATGCTGAAATTTATTGGCAGTAATGTTTGTAGGGCTGATTTTACATCGAGTAACCGCCCATACTGTTGGATAGTTATGACCCTGTCATTTCAAAGATGCAACAATGGAAGTGAATGCACACACTGTCATATTCTTGCTGGGATGAGGTTTGATTTATCAGTGGAACTGTATATGCAGTCACATATGGTTAGATGCTTGCAAACAATACAAAGGGGCCTTTGATGTCTTGTATATTTAATACAATTGTGACTTTAAAAAAAAAAAAAATCCCTGTATTAATAATATTACATGAATATCTTCTGCTGTAGCGCTTTACACGTTTGTGTGTGTGTGTGTGTGTGTGTGTGTGTGTGTGTGTGTGTGTGTGTGTGTGTGTGTGTCAGTACCTTGAGTAGGATTATCTGATGTATGTGTGTTTGTGCCCCAAATTCCCCTGCAGGTCTCCTCTACTGTCAAAGCACCAGTCCTGTGGTGTGTCTTGCTGATCCTTTTATCTCACATCTCTTTCGTCTGGCTATTGTGTCCCAAATCTTTCCTACTTTATCTAATCTACTCTCTGCCTCTCTCTGTCTCTCACCCACAGGCCCCTCAGGTTATTATTCTGATGTGCTTGATCTTGCAGGTCTTTCATCCTTATACACAGATAGGCATGAAGAGGCTGTTAGCTGGAAAAACAGGCTGGGATGCCCTGTGCATATCCTCGTAATTGCAGTTTTAGATTTATGCAGCACTTAAACTAAACCTGTATTTTCTTTTTGTTTATGTCAAGTTCACTGTGTCAGCTTTGCCATAAAAAGTGAGCAGGCTGTAAAGCTGGCTGTAAACTGTGACTCAAATCAATTAATCAGTTAATGAATCCTTCCATTTTACATCTCTAAGTCACCAAAATAGCCCATTTTGAGACTTAAACTCTTTAAACACTGAAACCATCACATTTGTCTTGGTCAGCATCATCAGATCCTCTCTGATTATTTTTCTCTATATGTGTTTATATGTGGTGAGGAGACCATTTCCACTAACTGTGGCAATTGACTGGCAGCATTCATTAAAGCACTTAATAAAGTAATTTAAAAAGTATCTAATAATTTTTTATTAAGCGAGATATCCCCTCAGCGCGAGCCACAGCATTTAGTTTTGCAACCTAACTTTCAGCCCTTTGACATCAGTGCTGGTCCACCTTAACAATTTTTGATTGCAGTTCCTCATTTTTGCCTGCTGGTGTCAGTGTTGCACTGTATTGAAATCCTCTCCAGGCAGGAACTGCAGTCAAGAGGAGGGTCTTATTTTTAAGGTGGTTCGTGAGGGTTGAAAAACTACCTTATTCAGAAACTTCCAGCGCTGTATGAGTAGCAGTGTGGAGGGATTGTGCAGTGTGTGTCATTATACAGTTCTGTGGAACACTGGCTTGTATTAAGCAGTTTCAAATCTGTTTCATATGCATTATCCCTGTGTATGTCTACACCTCTCTCTGGCTGTACATGTCTTTTACTGCCTGCTAGCATCAGTGCTGGCTCTGTCTTGGTACGGCAAGGGGTGGCTGACACAGAGAAAGCAGCTTACAGCTCCACGTCCCTGCTTGGTGCTGGCTGGGCTGGGTGGTGAGTGCCTGGGGGCCTCCCGGATTGCCACCAACAGGGCTTTATCGCCCCCGTGGATTACTGTGATTTCATCAGGGTCCAGGCCTGCCTGCAGCGCCACACACACTCACACTTGCATATGCATGCATGGTATGCTTACAGGCTGAGACAATGTGCAGGGAGCAGATTGCTCGTCAGCTATCACAAATGAGTAGGAATACACAAAACAAGGATGCGAATGAGTACAGATGCTACATTCAGGAGTCTCTCAGTTGATAGGGGTGGGGTTGGCTGTAGCTCTGGAGGTACAGCAGGTTATCTATTAATTGGAGTTTTGGTGGTTTGATCCCTGATTGTACCATTTTGCATGCCAAAGTATCCTTGGCATCTGAGTATAACTGTGTGTGAAAATCAGATAAAAAGCACTTACGTATAGAAAAAAAACTGTATGAATGTAGGTGAAGCAGGCATGTTGTATAAAGTGCTTTGAGTGCTCAAATAGAGTATAAAAGCACTTTATAAGAACCAGTCCATCTTGCATTTATAGCCATTGCATGTCCTTTTGTGTCCTTAGATACAATTATTAGCTTTAACGAGTATGTGCAACTATGACCGCGTCATCACGGTAGGTTTCTGGAGTAAAGGTTACCTGAAGGTGTTGGTGGTGAGTTCTGTGTGGACCAAGCCAAACAGCAACAGTTACTATGGTCTTCTGTGTGTGTGTGTGTACAGATTCATGTGAGCATGGCAGCCAAGTGGCTAGTATCAGAGGTCAAAGCTTTTTACTGGATTTGAAACTTCAGGTCAGCGAGAAAATGTGAGAAAGACTTAAATTCTTCTTCTCCAGACGCCTCTGTTTATCCTCTCTGGAGGTTCACACTCACATGGTGGTTACATCATAGTTTGTGCTGTTAGCGACTAAAAGACACCGTCCAACTTCAGTTGTGTATTCCCTGTTTACTGCACTCCAAATGTTGTGTTGGTCAAATGAGATTTTGCCTGTAGGGAACCACTGATATACCAGACATGACCATCCCAAATATTTTCCACTTTACAACTGATAAGTAAAACTTTGGTGGTTGACGTTGGATGCCTTTTCTTGTGTGTGTGGTTTTTATGTGTCACACTGCACAAAGCTGACCTCAATCACCTTTTTACATAATTTTAGCAATATTTATCTATTAGTTGTAGAGTACAACTAATAGAGGGGCCGATGGCGCGATATGGCAGCCTTGCCTCTGTCAGTCTGCCCCAGGGCAGCTGTGGCTACAACCGTAGCTTGCCTCCACCAGTGTGTGAATGCGAGAGTGAATGAATAGTGGCATTGTAAAGCGCTTTGGGTGCCTTGAAAAGCGCTATATAAATCCAATCCATTATAATTATTATTATTATTATTATTATTATTATTATTATTATTATTATTATTACACCAGCTGGCAACAGCATTAAAATCACCAACATCACATTGATCTTCTAACCAGTTAGTACATGGACATCTCTGCAGCGGCAGCTGTCCTTTGGGTCCTGTAGGGTTGTAAGGAGGGGATAGGTCTTATTCCTGCATATCTTGTGAATGCTACACTGAGATCTGGGAAATCTAGAGACCTGATCACCATGTTTGTGTTTCTTTAGCTGGTCCTTAGCAGTTTTGCACTGTGTATGTGTACTGGAGGAGGCCATTGCCATTAAGGGCAACATAAATGGCAAGTTTGGTTTTGTGTCAAGGTAACATTCACATGTAGCAAGTGCCCAAGGTTTCCCAGAAGAGCAAAGCATTGTAATGACACAATCAGTGCTATTCTGTGCACCAGTGTTTTTAATTGTTTGTGTGGCTGATGTTAAGATACAAACAATATCAATATTTCTGCAGGTATTTCAAAAAAGCTAAGTCACAATTAATCTAATTTTAGTCATGAAAAAGCCTCCTAAAGAGGACATAATAGGACATGGTCATGTAAAATTAGTGGATTGCCCCTTTAACCAACACTTTTGTGCACTATCCTGCAGGGTCAAACGTACAAATTTGGTGTTTTTCTGCTTCGCACATCAAATCAGTCCAATGTGTCAGACAGCCAGTGGTCTCCATCCAAGTGGTATGCTTCATGTGTAGTGCGAATGCAGTCAGGCCTGAAGTAGAGATATAGCCAGGAAAGTTTGCATTGAATCAAACTGCGCTGACTGGATTCTCCCATATTTCCCCAGAATGTTTTATATTACAGGCATCACAATCATAACATTTTGCTTTTAGACTGTAAAAAATAGCTAAATAATACTTGACAAAGTGAACCACA
This sequence comes from Rhamphochromis sp. 'chilingali', assembly GCF_963969265.1. Taxonomy (NCBI): domain Eukaryota; kingdom Metazoa; phylum Chordata; class Actinopteri; order Cichliformes; family Cichlidae; genus Rhamphochromis; species Rhamphochromis sp. 'chilingali'. The sequence continues at coordinate 8,072,343 of NC_137931.1, read as the reverse complement.
TATCAGGCCTCTAATCCTCCACTGACAGGTAGCTGGATAAACTAATTAGTGATGGCTTTGTGTAGCTACCAAAACAACTATTTATATAAGTAAATTCATACTTTTTTCAGATACTTCAACACCTTTGTGTATCTTAACTTGCTTACACAGACATGCGATGCAGTCTCTTTCACTGAAAATTCTTAACTCATTCATTCTCCTCTTGACTTAAAAGTTTACTTTAGCTTGATTTATGCCCGCAAGTGCTGCATGTCTAAACTGGTCTGCCTGCCTGCTGCCGAGGCTTCTTCCTTTAGCAAACGTTGACCCACCGAATCTTTTCATGCTGGTCCTGTAAACTGATACACACACGGCCACTATCGTAGCAAAATAGCTGGACTGTGCAGTTAAATCTGCTCTGCTCTGCCTTTATGGCTCAGTTGGAGCAGCAATGTGGTGTAGTAAATAACAGTGAATGCCCAGAGGGCTCTTTGTGTCTGTGTCTGTATCTATAGTTGTCTCTTAGTGTGAATATCCTTCTTTGTTTATGGAAGAGTGTGTTAATGAGTGCATGTGCGCGTGCACCAGTGTTCCTGTCTGGCTGTTTTTATGGTTTTTTGTGTGCCCAAACTGGCATATGAGGCTACGAGTGTGTGTCTGTGTATTTATGTCTGTCTGTGTCTCTGTTTGTGTCTGACTCCCTCTCTGTGTATGTGTGTGTGGCTTTTGCTCTCAGGTGTGACTGTGATTGCTTGGCGTTGTATAGCACTCTACGTGTCTGGCCTCAGATGCTGTGATCAGTCAGTTTGGCTCCGTGCAACCAGATGAGCCTTTCCACTCTACAGAGAAAAGAAACTGCAACAATTATAGAATTATATGAAGTAGGAAGTCATTGGTGAGGAAGTAATTGCTCAGTTTCAGATTCAAGTTCCTCATAAACATCATTTACGTATGATGTCAGCGTGCGGATGTTACCCTTTAGCTGAGACGCTTCCTTTAAAGGGATATTCTTGTTTTTGTCTCCATATTTGGTGCTTAGTGCTCACCATCGTGAGCTTATCAGGTTTTATCCCTTTATAGATTTACTTGATAAACTTAAGTCTGTCTCTCTCATGTCTGAATGTAGTCACTGCTATTACAGTATGTATGGGGAATCTGATAACCAAAAAAGTCCACAGGTGAAGCTCACGTTAAAGGGTCAGATCCAGATTGCAGCATGATTTAAACTTCAGTGTTAGTGCTTGCTGATATCACTGCCAAAGCACAGATAAACAGCCATGTGTATCTAATCACGTATGTTATCCCTTAACTTATATTTTCTCTGTGTTTTATTGCAGGTTTTGTCATGTTCAGTTGCTTTTGCAGCTGGAATTTTGAGAGATTTGTGCGGTTATGAGATCACAAAAGAATCCAACCTGCCAGCCTCAAAGTCATGTTCTTGTCGAAAGCCACAGGATATTGATGCAATCAATATCCTGTGTTATTTCTATGCCTGTTTAGATAGTAGCAATCACAAAGACATGAGAGGATGGGGAGTTACTTTCTGGTACTTTTAGGAAAAGAAATGAAGAACCAGGATTCATTTCAGGTTATATTTAGTTAACAAATTATTTAGATAATTTCATTACAGCTCCTAAACAAAATCCTAAACAAACAACACAATATCTAGCACATCTAAATAATTTAATTATTGCAGAAGAAGAGCATTATGGAAACTCTCTTGTCAGTTCAGCTACGGTTACCTGCTGCTCCACGTAGCCAGCAACCAACCTGGTTCTCCATGTGTCCATAATGTGCTCTGCCTTAGCTCAATGCTCCATCTGTGCTTGCTAGTCACAACCGGTGGCTAATGTGGCTAATGGGCAATTGCTAATATTAACATTTGCACCATCCAGGCTAACGTCTATGAAAACTGTATAATATGTCAGTGTTGTTAAACAATACCTTTACTGACCTCTGAAATTCTCTGTTCAGTATTATGAATGTGAACTACCTTAGCTGTTAGCGAATCGAGGAGCTGTGTGCCTGTCTGTAGTTAGCAATGCTATACGAGGTTCACTGCCAGCTCGATGAGGCAAAGGTGGAACTGTTTATACTGATATTGTTTCAAATGAATTGATATTTAGTATTTATTAATAACTGAGTATTGATATTCTTTTTGTCAACCCTAGTGTGCAAAGCTCAGTACAACAACAAAAAAGGCACTAGCTTATAACGCTATTCAGCGATGGTGCTACGTACGTTCACTCAATCCAAAAATCTGATATCTCAAGACCTACATCAAAACACAATCAAACTGAGCAACATGAATGGAGGTAAGTAACAAAATATGTTTCTTTTTTTAATTTAGTGACTGTGTGCTAAAAGCATGCAATCCTGGATAGCCAGAAGCAAACTGTTTCCCTGGATACCAGACGCTAACTTAAGATTCTGTTTCATATTTGTATGCAACTGTGTTACAAAAACTCCTCAGCTCTAAATATGCTTCAGCAATCAAAGATGTGTAATGCACTCAAAAAAAAAAAGTTATTGTAGCGTTTATAGCGTCTGGTGTCAATTTATGGGATGGCGATATTTGTGAGAATGCGGTCAAAGAAACCAGAGCTCTTTCCATCTATTCGTACTAAAAGAAGAACACTTTGTAATGATAGTTTTCAGGGATTTCCTGCCTTTATCTTCCATAATCGTACTGGGTAATAAAAAAAAAAAAGATCCCTTTTTATTTTATAGGCATTTGCTTTGTTTGCACTCTTTTGGCTTTGAGAGATATTAAAATGTATTACTCTCCTTTTGAGTGATGAATGAATGGAATTTCTTGACATTTAAGGTATCTTAATTACAGGCTGATCACATCACTTCATAGCATTCATGCTAAGCTTTGAGTGTGTAAACTGACTGTGTAACCAAGTCTGCCTCTTCTTTATTGACTGTTCTGCACTGACGCCAACTGAAAAGGTTCTCCAAAGCTCATTGTGCAGGCTAACAAAAAGAGAATACTAAATGTGGGTGCTCTTTGATGTGATTATGGGCGCAGTGGAGATGCAGCTAATGTGGCAAACCCTTAGTCTTTGTCAGAAGCTTCCTCTTAAATAGTATGGCTTTTATGTCATGGTTACTGGTGAATGCTTAAAGACACATAGGAATCAAAGCACACAGGAAGAAAAGAAAACCGCAAGCTCTTCAACGTGTTTGCACCAAAAGTAAAATGTTGAAATGTCACGTCACTGCAGTGATTTCATTTTTTAGCAGCAGTTGGAACACGTCTGCTAACTAAACAGACTGCACTTGTACAGCATAATCCTTATTTACAGAATGTCATTATCAATGAGCTTTCTCTCCAAGCTAAATGTACACCAGTCACTGCAATCTATACAAAGCGTTCAAGAGCAGCCGCTAAATAAACGGTCCTTGCTTTCATAATCCCACCTCCCAAGCACTCCAAACCCTTCCTTTTTATATTTTATTCTTTTTGTTACTTCTCACATATGTAATTTTCTCTCCTTTCTGCCAACTTTCATTTCTTTTTTCTGCTTCATATTCATTCTTACTGTTTCAGGCTTGTCCATGAGAGACAATAGCCTCATTGTGATAGTATTCCATGGGCGTGTGTGTGTGTGTGTTGGACCACACAAGACTGCAGAACGCAAGGAGACATGCGCAACGCTCCTTTGCTCTGTACCTGCCTATATAATCATACCTCAAATCACCAGGGTCTGACAGCTCGTCACCTTGCAGCTTAGACAGAGGAAATACCTCCAGGATTTACACATCCTTTAAGATGTGCATACGTGTCTATAAGTGTGTATGTCTGGGGGAGAAGACAAAAGGACCTTTAGGTACCTGTCTCCTTGTGGCACTTGAGCAAAAACAGGGTGTGATGTGACACACACGCACACACACAGCTTTATTATGCACTGTTATCAAATGACAGAAGAGTTTTATGTTGATAAATGAAGTATACAGTGGGGCAAAAAAGTATTTAGTCAGCCACCGATTGTGCAAGTTCCCCCACCTAAAATGATGACAGAGGTCAGTAATTTGCACCAGAGGTACACTTCAACTGTGAGAGACAGAATGTGAAAAATAAATCCATGAATCCACATGGTAGGATTTGTAAAGAATTTATTCGTAAATCAGGGTGGAAAATAAGTATTTGGTCAATAACAAAAATACAACTCAATACTTTGTAACATAACCTTTGTTGGCAATAACAGAGGTCAAACGTTTACTATAGGTCTTTACCAGGTTTGCACACACAGTAGCTGGTATTTTGGCCCATTCCTCCATGCAGATCTTCTCGAGAGCAGTGATGTTTTGGGGCTGTCGCCGAGCAACACGGACTTTCAACTCCCGCCACAGATTTTCTATGGGGTTGAGGTCTGGAGACTGGCTAGGCCACTCCAGGACTTTCAAATGCTTCTTACGGAGCCACTCCTTTGTTGCCCGGGCGGAGTGTTTTGGATCATTGTCATGTTGGAAGACCCAGCCTCGTTTCATCTTCAAAGTTCTCACTGATGGAAGGAGGTTTTGGCTCAAAATCTCACGATACACGGCCCCATTCATTCTGTCCTTAACACGGATCAGTCGTCCTGTCCCCTTGGCAGAAAAACAGCCCCATAGCATGATGTTTCCACCCCCATGCTTCACAGTAGGTATGGTGTTCTTGGGATGCAACTCAGTATTCTTCTTCCTCCAAACACGACGAGTTGAGTTTATACCAAAAAGTTCTACTTTGGTTTCATCTGACCACATGACATTCTCCCAATCCTCTGCTGTATCATCCATGTGCTCTCTGGCAAACTTCAGACGGGCCTGGACATGCACTGGCTTCAGCAGCGGAACACGTCTGGCACTGCGGGATTTGATTCCCTGCCGTTGTAGTGTGTTACTGATGGTGACCTTTGTTACTTTGGTCCCAGCTCTCTGCAGGTCATTCACCAGGTCCCCCCGTGTGGTTCTGAGATCTTTGCTCACCGTTCTCATGATCATTTTGACCCCACGGGATGAGATCTTGCGTGGAGCCCCAGATCGAGGGAGATTATCAGTGGTCTTGTATGTCTTCCATTTTCTGATGATTGCTCCCACAGTTGATTTTTTCACACCAAGCTGCTTGCCTATTGTAGATTCACTCTTCCCAGTCTGGTGCAGGTCTACAATACTTTTCCTGGTGTCCTTCGAAAGCTCTTTGGTCTTGGCCATGGCGGAGTTTGGAGTCTGACTGTTTGAGGCTGTGGACAGGTGTCTTTTATACAGATGATGAGTTCAAACAGGTGCCATTCATACAGGTAACGAGTGGGGGACAGAAAAGCTTCTTACAGAAGACGTTACAGGTCTGTGAGAGCCAGAGATTTTCCTTGTTTGAGGTGACCAAATACTTATTTTCCACCCTAATTTATGAATAAATTCTTTACAAATCCTACCATGTGAATTCATGGATTTTTTTTTCACATTCTGTCTCTCACAGTTGAAGTGTACCTCTGGTGCAAATTACTGACCTCTGTCATCATTTTAAGTGGGGGAACTTGCACAATCGGTGGCTGACTAAATACTTTTTTGCCCCACTGTAGATCAGGATAGAATTATTAGCCCCCCAACACGGGTTTTCTAAACATCCTAGTTTTATTTTGGATACCAATATTATCTTACTTAACACACAGAAACAAAATTATTACATAAAAACTACCAGGGTCAAAATGATCAGTCCCCACGGATGGTGATAGTCAGGGCAGACCAGTTAGTAATGTTCACGTTGGTCTTCCGGAGGAAGCTCTTCACCAGGAGCAGCATGTGTCGTCATAGGTCGTCGTTTTGGAGAACAAAGTGATGATCCAGATCCAGTTTTGCTGCCAGCTGCTTGAGGTCTTCTTTCAAAGTCTTCACATATCCTTCTTTCTTCATTGTTCATTTCACCTTGACAAGAGTCTCAGTTCTAGACACACTCCATTGTACTTCGGGGTTCATGTTCTTTGGGTTGTATGCTCTCCATTCTTTCTCCAAACATAAGCAGCGTTTCTGTGGCTAAATAGCTCGCAATTGGTCTCATGTGACCAAACGACGCACTTCCTGTGTCCATAATCTTTCTCTAGGTTATCCTTAGTGTTGTTTTTTTTCCTAAAATAGTCCTTTTACTGGGTGAAAATCGCAATGCTTTCTAATTAAAACTAGTATGTTTAGATGTTGAATCGTTTGCTCTGTTAACAAAAACACTTGGGAGAATTTTGACAAAAACTTTGCATTTCATAGGTGGACTAATAATTTTATCATCATCTTTACTTCTGGCAGCATTTGTCAGCGTAGGAGTAAATTTCGCAAGAAACTTGTGACATGCACATTTAATCTAAAAGCCACAGCAGCAGCATGATTTAGTAATGCCTTTGGTCACCATCATCACATGAACTGGTTAGGTTAGAGATGATGCATGTGTTTGTCCTAGCTGGGCCGGCAAGTTAATGGTTACAGCCCTCAAGACATGATCAGCAGTTTGTAGCAGCTGCCAGAGAGAGTCATAGTATTGCCATAACTAGTTACCTTCACAACTGCACAAAACATTTTAAACCAAATGCCTACAGTCAGTGTCTTAATGCATAAGACATGCATAGGGTTTATTATGATTTAGGCCCACCCTTTGCAGCTTTAACAACTTTGACATATTTTGCTGCATTTAATTTTAGTTTCTTTTGCTGTCTTTTGCTGCAGTGTCAGAGGTTGTGTGTGGATGAGAGGAAGAGAGGAGCCAAACGCAGGACTCGTGGATAGTGCTGAACTGAAGACAGTTTATTATAAAGACTGTATGAACAGAAGATGAACGGACACTGGCTGGCTGGAAGACTGAATGACTGGCTGAACTGAAAGCACACACGGGAAAGATGGCAGTGACAACATCAATGACAAGACAGTGAACGAGTGGAAACTGAAGACTTAAATACACAGACTGATGAGGTTGATAATGAAAGACATTAGTGAGTACACAGCTGAACATAATCTGGCTAATGACACATGAAACGGACTGGCACGGGAAAAACTGGAAATGAGAACGAGTGAGAAATAAACTTAACATGATCCAACTGAAAATACTGGGTAAACAGCCCAGGAACCCTGACACTTAGCTTTTCAGCTCCATTATTTTGCCACTTCTTCCACACTAAACTCTTCTGTTCTACAAGCTGCGTGTTAAGAGATTTGGTTGGGCACTACAGTGCTCTTCAATTGACCCACTGGCCCAAGAGTGCGTAAGCCCACCAGGCAAATGCCCGATGTACCATATTACCAGTCCAGCCCCGGCTTGGATGCAGCTGCTTGGCCATGGACACCCGTTCTGGGAAGCTTTCTTCACACTGTTCTGGATCTAATCTGAAGGTCACATGAAATTTGGAGGTACGTAGTGATTGAATCTGCGGAAAGTTGGTATTTTTGTCATTCCCACTCACTTCCACCTTGTTATAATACCACTAACAGTTGACTGTGGAATGTTTAGCAGTGAGGAAATTTCACAAGTGGACTTGTTGCACAGGTGACATCCTGTCACGGTACCACACTGGAAGTCACTGGTGTTCCAGAGGGTGACCTTTTCTTTGACAAGTGTTTGTAGAAGTAGTCTGCATGTCTTGGTGCTGAACACCTTCAATGATTTGGATGGGTGAGTGAATACTTTAGGCAATATAGTGTATGAATGAGTAATGGCCGGATCACATTTGGTGCTCCAGTGTGCAAAGACAATAAGAGAATATATAATAATCTTATATTCTACAGCTGGAGAAAAGGCCTGTATATAAAGAATTAACTATGTTGAATATCTGTATTTTCAAATGTGGTAGGATTGTTTGTATAGGCACTGAAAAGCTGAATATTTTCTCAGTATGTGTATGTTTGCGCACGTGGATGTGTTTCAACTCTGAAGGCCATGCTACTATAAATCATGTGATACACTGCAATGCGTTAAAGCTGAAAAAACAATGGTTCTTAGTGAACCTATACTCAGGAATAGTTCAGCAGGAATTTAAAAAGATGTTTTAATTAAAAGAAAAAATCTTAACCAGATCCTTCTTTTTGAATCTGCATTAGACCTAATTAGAACCGTACCAGTATTTTAAATCCCAAAACCAGTATTATTGTTTAAACTTGTAAAAATATCTTGAGGGATGGGGTAAATTCCTTTTCTGAGAAAGCAGCCACAAAAGAAGCACTTTAAACTTCACCAGAACATGTAATTAACCTGCCAGCACGACAGTGGCTATTATGCAGGCAAGGTTTCTCTTAAGCATGGCAATAACCTACAACTACTACCTCCACTTCAGGATGGTATAAAAATCAGTGTGTGCATGTTGTAAATGTGGGTTTTATGTTGCATTTAGTTGCTCGTGATAACATCTTACTCCTGGGTAAAAAGCAAATATTATTTTTTCCTACGTTTGAGTAAGTTATAATGTTGCACACTAAGTGGCAGTTGTAGCAACCAGTGTAATTGCTGTTTTATTAAAATATTAGATGTTTTTAGAAGTTGTTGTATTTTAAGAAACTGGATGAAAACACAACCAGTAAGATGCAATTCAAAAGTGTACCTCACTCCATTCCCCGACTACATTCACATATCACATCCTTGGTTTAGTGCTTTAGGATTAAAGTTCTGATATCTGCAGTGTGTATATGTTCAGAGGTGGGACCAAGTCATTGTTTTGCAAGTCTCAAGTAAGTCTCAAGTCTTTATCCTCAAGTCTCAAGTCAAGTCTCAAGTAATGTCAGGCAAGTCAGAGTCGAGTCTCAAGTCACTGGTGTAAAAGTCCGAGTCAAGTCACAAGTCTGAAACTTTGAATTTCAAGTCCTTTCGAGTCTTTAAAAAAAAAACAACGAAAAAATAATGTTGCAGTTATATGCTAAATGTAAATATTAGACCATGTAATTTTAAATCTGTGTTTTTCTCAACACATGACAAAATAGTGAACTTAGAAAATATACACAAATTGTGAAATTGCACCTCTTTAAAATGCAGCTCAATTAAACCTAGCTCCAAGAATAATTTTCACCGACAGTTCTGAGATAAGCTGCATGTTATTCTTGGATGCGGTTGTAGGACCAGCTTTAAAATCGCATGACAAAAATATCATACATATTAAAAAAAAAACTGTATCACCAACGTAGCCTGGACAACATTTGCTAGTTAGATGAAGTCAGCTATCTCATTGTAGCATATTTATATGCATATTTATAATCATACGGTTCTTGGAGTGAGTGCATACACTCATGAAGTTTAGTAACTTCAGGTCACTGCAACAAGCCCAGGTACAGTTTACCGACGGATGGGTACAGGACCTTGAAATGCACCGTGTAGAACGAAAGACCATCGTACGTATCATAAGTTTACCAGTCTCACAAATCGTCATCATAAATACACATTCCTTAACCGTTTATTAATAGGACCTTTGAGCTCAACGGTAATTAATTAGTAGTGGAAATAATTTCTGGTACCCATCACAGAAATGTAGCAGTGACAATAATATTGTATGCTGTAATCGTACTGGGCAATTAGTGATACAAAAAACCTGTTTTATCCTGTGAATAAAAGTATATGTTTTTGTCAATGTACCATAATAACAGAAGCGAAACGCAATATTGTGTCAGGACAATTCACTATTTATGCACAATAAATAAAGGAGCATAGCGCGACCATTTCTGTTCAGCGCCAGACTTGCTTGTAACCTATATCACTAATTATGTTATGAAAATGACGTATTAACTACTAAAAAACACTGACCTTCGTGTAAATGCTTGGAGCAGACTAACCTGTGAGCTGGAGTGTTCTGGGACGTTATATTTGGTCTTAGAATGGCTGCAATCCAGGCCATCCGTCGCCTCTTTGTTACTTTGGAAACATGGCTGAACAATTTCTCTTCAACGACGTAATCCGATAACAACCGATCTCTTTACCCGTCGGCTTCCCGTGGCTGTCATGCGACCGGCTATTGCAGTTAATAATACAACGGCTTCTTGACATTTTTGTGTTTCTTTTTATCGCTGTGTAACTGATTTTAATTGAAAGCCTGCATGCGCTAGTACTGCTTGCCACGAGTTCCCAGAATCCTTTGCGGTTCTACCCGTGAATGACGTCACATTTTCAATCTCTATATAATATGCATGTTAAATTTTATATTTGGGGTAAAATATCAAGTCTTTTCAAGTAAACCGGTTCAAGTCCAATTCAAGTCCCAAGTCATTGGTGTAAAAGTCCAAGTCAAGTCACGAGTCTTAGAACATTTTTTCAAGTCAAGTCTAAAGTCATAAAATTAATGACTCGAGTCTGACTCGAGTCCAAGTCATGTGACTCGAGTCCACACCTCTGTATATGTTTATATTTACACTTGAAGGCAGTATTATTACTATGAATTATATTTTGCATACCCAGCTTCCCAAGCCTGTGTCTGATACTGAAAATTTCAATTCAAGGATCCACTACTAAACATATTTTGTAATTCCTACTTCTAAACATGTAAAAGTTTAATGTTTCCTGCTTTCTTGCTGTCCCAAAAATTAGCTTTCTTTTCCTCATTGGCCAACTATCTAAGTCCTCGTTCCATTTTTACAGTGTAGAAATGACTCAGAGTAAAAGCAGATACATACATACAGGCCACCCACCCAGTTGCAACACGATGCAATCAAGCCTTTTTTTAAACAGCAGATTAAAAAGGTCTACCCTATTTTAGCCCTCTTGTATGTTAATCACTGAAAACATCAGGCTAAAATTATAAAGAGGGGTAGATAGCAGGTTTTTATAATTATATTTCCTTTTCTTGGTTTGCTTCCTCAACCAGATTGTAGTCTACACACTGACCACCACTCGTTCTTTCCCTGCCCACAGAGAAACCAGTGGGGTTTTGTGTGTTTCAGGAAGCACTAAAGTGGTAGAGAGATGGGGAATGTGGTAATAATAATATTTTTTTAATTGGAGCTTTAGTTTGTCTGTAGTTGAGCTTTTAATAGGAGATGCTCTAGTGATTGTCTTTATTTTAAAATATGAAAATTTAACCCCAGGAGCCAACGGCACTAACAGCTGAAGTCTAAGTGTTACAGTGTTGACTTAATAGTCATACCAGTTGCACCACCCAAGGGGACAATATCTATTTAAATATATCGGGACATGTTTTCATTTTTCCTCACATTGTTTCCTGACTGCCCCTCTGTGAATCACCAGCTTAGCGTGGTGGAGACGTTTGTGTTTCCCAGCAATCCCAGAGGCTACGCTGTCAGGGCTTTTGATTCAGGTAGGGTCTACCAAGGCAAATTGGTCCTGGGTTAGGGGCCGATTCACAAAACCCCTGAAAAAAGGACCAAGGGGGGGCCCCACCCTGGATTCAAGCCTGAGGAGGAAACTTGAGGGAGAGCGGCTGGGAGCTATGCCTTAGCAGGTGGGGCAAAACTCAAATTAGCAACATGGGCCTTCTCGGTTGGGGCGCACCAAATGCAGGAGGTGCTGTAGGGATATGGTGCAGTGTGTGCCAGGTAGCAGCCAGATGTGGCACTCCAGTTTCCAGCTCTTGGGACATGGAACATCCCCTCTCTGCTGGGAAGGGAGCTCGAGCTAGTGAGTGAGGTTGAGAGCTATAACTAGATACAGCGAGATAAAATGTCAATGATTTCCCATGTGAGATCAATAAAGTATTTATCTGTCTACAGTCTGGCTCACCTCAGTGTACCGTTTTGGCACTAAAACCAGACTCCCAGAGGGAGGCTGGACTGTTTCAGGAGTTGCCCTGGCTGAGAGGGCTGTTTTCCTTTAAATCAGGTAATATGCTATAATATGATATACAATAATTTGCATTTTGACATTGACAGTGAGACCTGGAGGAGCGTGATTTGGAGGAACGGCCAGCCTGATCTGATCCCAAGTGAGACTCCATTGTTGGACTTCTGTGCCAAACACAGTTTGTCCATAACAAACACTTTCAAACATCGACGCCTCGAGGTCGCAGGTTGATGATTGATTTCTAGGGAGAGGGAGATCTGGGATTTTCTGCCTCAGATAAATGGCACAAAAGGATGAGTGAATGGATATGAATTGAGTGAAGGATGCTTGGGTCACAAAAAATACTTATTACCTAGGTGACTTCTTTTCCTTAATTATAATCAAGCTTGGCAATCAATATTTTTGTGCTTACTGTTAAACTCTTCTCCTTTAGATAATTCAGTATAAAATCACTTTTATTTTGGTTTAATTTTCTCCAGTTACTGCAAATCAGAACGGATAAATTACCAAGCCCTGGTCTGACTGACTTAACCCCTCTTGGGTGAGGTGTTTTACAGCCTTTTTAAGTAAACCTCTTTATAAACAGTGACAACTTTCCTATAAAAACCACACTCTTTGATTTTAGACATCTGGTATCTACAGTGCTATCCCACTTACAGAACAGATGAGGCCTTCTCTCAGGCTTATCTTTTGATCTGGCGCTCACTCAGTCCTGATGCCCTGATCCACTCCTTTTTGTCTGAACTTCCCCCCTTTATCTTCTGTTTCTTCTCGAGCCTATCATCTTCCTCCATTTCCTTGCTCTGTTGTAGCTTTGGTGAAAGCAGCATGTCTATTCATGGAAAAACAACCCATCACTGCATGTGTGTGAGCAGGTTCTCATACAGATAAGAGATCTTAAACTAACAGAAGAGCTTAAGAGCTAGTGAACCTATCAGATGGAACAGACCATGCAAAAGATGAACCGATTACATGCATTTGCATACGTGTATATGCATGCACAGATGCACGTGCACACACAGCAGGTAATATGAGTGGGAACAGAGGGTGGCAGATTTATTTTGCAAGTGGGATGGAGAAAAATAAACATAAAACATATCTTAAGAGGTTGAAAGTGGGAATTCAAACTACTGACTTTGTAGCTAAAAAGTGATCAAGCCTGAAAGTTTGAAATGACAGATGAACACAGAATGTCCTTAAAATTACAAAAACACAGGCCAGTAGCAGAAGGCACGTCAGTAGTTTTTATTAACACGGCAAAGAGAGATTTATTATTTAACAATAACCTTTACTTTTGAAACATGATGCTGGCTAAAATGCAAATAAAAACAGAACGCAATGATTGCAAATCTCATAAATTTTATGAAAAGTTTTGGTTCATTTAGAATTTGATGGCAGCAGAACGTCTAAAAAAAGCAACTATTATTAAAAGTGTATTAATCAACTGCAGCATTTATTAACCCACGTCCCAGCCAGCCACACACATTGCCTGGGTCTAAGTTATTCGCTAGTGTAAAGTTTGAGGGGTGGCAAAGCAGCCATGATGACTAATGTAACATCTGTTTATTTCTTGTTGAATTCAGGTGAGTAAATCCACAAAAAGTAGCAGCATAGGTCAGCTGGTCACAGCCTGTATACATAGCTGACGATAGAAATAATTGCCTTTTCTTTCTAATTGATTATTTTTCCCACGCTGTACCATTACAACTACTTTTAGGGTGCTAAATCCCACTCTAACCCCTCTCAAATACAATCATTTTTCTATAGAGGAGTGGCGAAAAAGCTACCCATCTATAATGTAGGCAGCAGCAAAGAGATATATATTTTTAAATTGTCTAAATACATTTGTTTGATTTAGATTTTAAGTTGAAATAAAGGCCATATTCTTTTAAAATCCCCCAAAGATCCCCTTTCGGACTTACAACTGCTTCTGAAAGATACATAAACACGCACACACAAGTACAGATAACAAAAACCTTGGAGCCATGCTGACTGTACAGCTGACTGTGTAAAGCTCACGTTTTTGGTGTGCCAATGCAGACTTGTCAACAGTTTCAGCACTGATATGTCAGCCTCATGATTGGTTGGTCTGCAGCCTGAATCTTGGGGAAACCTTCACTCAACAGCCCTGAGGTGAGTAAACAGTGTTCTTATGTGGTAGTGACTACTGTCTTGTTTCCCTACCAACCCAGTGTGTTTTGGTTGCAGCAGCATTGGCAGAAACTTGTTCATTAGTTATCTTCCCCGGGGCAGAGGGATTAATAACAATATCCCATTGTCCCGTTGTGGCACGAGGAGAACAGGGAAAAAGACAACCTGAGGCTGAGGTGTTAAAGATAGTTTTTTAATACAATGGTGGCTTTATCACGCCAGAAGTGTGTGATTGTCTTGGGATTCTTCATTACGTTAAAGAAGAAAAAATGACAACACTGCAACCTGATATTTGAGTATTACCTCTGCCTTTTTTGCTATATTCCAGGTCAGCCTGCCAAACAATATTACGTATTCTTTTTTTAAAGAGTAGTCTTAATAAATTCAGTCACAACACAAACGTCTGTGTACATTTTAAGATAACAGGTTGGATATCTTGAGGTAAGAACTTGCAAGAACCTATCGAGTATTAAGTGAACATAAGCAGAGCCTGTCCAGTTAATACTTCCTTTTCTCTCTGCCCACCCATTAAAGGTATTTTCTTAACACTGGTATGACATTGTGACTGAAGCATCTGAGAGGTTATATCACTCCTTAGTTTCAGAATCCGGCAAAGATTTTTGCAGAAGTCTGTATATTCTGTGGGCTCCTCTGCAATGGTAAATGTCTTTCTTTAGCATAAGAGCCTCAAAACTTTTCAGGGTAGACTTCAAAAGAAGGGCTTTGAAGTCTCCCACCATATGCGATAATGAAATGCATGGCGAGCTGTCAGATTAACTCAGGAGGCACTTTATTTTGACAAGCTCTTTGGCTCCTCAGTACAGGCATCATAAAGGCTTTGTAAAGCTCAAAGAGCTGGAGACCACAACTTCATTGATCCACAAATGATGCAAACTGTCTTATTGCTGGAAGCCTGTGTGGTCCTCTCTCTCTCCCCCTCTCTCTCTCCCCCTCTCTCTCTCTCTCTCTCTATGTATATATATATATATATATATATATATATATATATATATATATACACACACACACACACACACACACACACACACACACACACACACACACTGTTGGGAAGGTTACTTTTAAAATGTATTCCATTACGTTACTCAATGACAGTGACGTATTCTGAATACTTTGGATTACTTAATATATTATCATGCTTTTTACAACAACGTGAATGTACTATTGCTGTGTGATTTATTACTATTACTGAAGGTCCGCGTCTCCGAACTGTAGTAAAGGGACCTCTGGCTAATACGGCGGGGTCCCTGTCGGCTCGTAGCCAAAAAATAGCTTTACTTTGTTGTGTGGGTCAACTTTTCTTGCGAGAGACAGAGAGAGGCGTTGAAAGACTGCTCCAACGGAACTTATTGTTTTCGGAGGAAAACACGAACACGGCGTACAGTCGAGTCTTAATAGCTTACTTACAACTGGGCTCGTCAGGCACTCTTCTTGGCTGAAGTGGTTATTATTATATTTACATGCTTCCAGCTCCCGTTTTATCTCGATGACAACTCGTACCTTTCCACTCCCCTTTTTCTCCCTCCTCGCGCTCACAGACCCATAACGTGTATGGCAGTCCATTCTCCCTGCAACACGGACTACACTGCCCATGATGCTACATTCTTTAGAGCTATGCTTGTAGCATTCTGCCTGTTAGCTTAGCACAACAACAACAACAACAACGAAAAGGCGCTCTCTCACCCAGGAAACACACAGTCGCAGAGAGAGAGAGAGTGTCGCCCTGTAACCATGGCAACCGTAACGCTGCTGCCTGGAACAACAGAACGTAGCTGTCAAACAGAACCCAAACAGTCCTGACCCACGCCAAAATGAAACAGGAAAGTACCGCAGTGTAATCCATTTATTTCAACAAAGTAACTGTATTGTGAATACCACCTTTTTAAACGGTAACTGTAACGGAATACAGTCACTCATATTTTGTATTTTAAATACGTAACGGCGGTACATGTATTCCGTTACTCCCCAACACTGTATATATATATATATATATATATATATATACATATATATTAGGGGTGCAACGATACACAAAATTCACGGTTCGGTTCGGTTCGATACTTTGGTGTCACGGTTCGATATTTTTTCGATACAAAAAAAATGTTCATGCCTTTTTAATTTGTCATTTATTAAAATTATAAATATATATTTTAACTCAAAAGTACAGTTTTTAAATTTAACCCTAACCCTTGTGCGCGTTTTTTATTTTGACAGCGAATGCGCACCTGCGGACCACTTATGTGCAGCCCTGGTTATTTAGCTCGTCATATTGCAGTCACAGAAATTATTTTGTCCATGAAACCATAAAGCTGCACTTTCTTTTTGCCTTATAGTCTGATTTGTCATAACTTCTCCGTTTTGTGGTAAGCTTTTCTTTGGCTGTCACTTCTTCACCCTGACCTCTCTTATTTGGCTCAGCAGAACTAAAATATATATCTGTCTGTGAAGGTTCTCAGTCATCCAGGTCATCGTAGTCAAATATATATCCTGCTGCTTTTACACACGCACTCACATAAGCTCAGCGATTCTCTGCGCGATCAACCTCTCACATGTTTAAGCTTGCTGCGGGAGATTTCACTTGTCATGTTTGCATAGTAAGCTAACGATTAATAAGACGATGTCAGAGGAATTGGTGCACAAATTATCATCACTCACAGATCAGTGCTGTCGCTCTCTATACACCGTTTGCACGATTGCAAAGTGAAAGCAAAAAAACAAGCGCAAATTCAAACGCGATTTCAATATGTCACATATTGACAGTGGCTCACCGATGCCAATGACATAATTACCCAGCTACATTTCTGAAAGAATGCAAAAGCATTGACATATATTTTTCCTTCCTACAATAGCCCGACGGGCAGGGAAGAGATAGATTTTGGTAGCCCGACTGAAAAAAATCGCTAGCCCCAGGACGTCGGGCTAGCGATATTGCAAGCCCTGTATCTGATTGAGGAATCACTCATCTTTGGAAAAGAGAGTTTATTACAGAGAAATGTCTCTTTCCAAAATAAAAGCTATACTATCCGCTTCTTCTGGGCTATATTCTCAGCAGCATAAGGAGAATCATGTGCTAACAGCTGTCTAAATGACTCGGCTAAAGTTAGTAGCATGCTTGTTGTTTTTGTCTTTGCACTAGGATGATGTCGGCGTAAATGTGCAGTCATATTCGTTGTGTTCCCACTAGTGATTTCAGGTTAATCTCGTTGAAATGACCTTAACGCCACAACACGGCAAATCTCCGTTAACGAGCTACCGTCGATCGCCCCGTGCATGGGGCTAGACGGCCAACACGTTAACGAGCTAACTGCACTAACACACTAGCTCCCACCCATGTAATTGAGCATTGCACGGCACATCCAACATACTGTTTTACTTTAGTCCATGACTCGCTTACCTTCAGGGTCATACGTCACATGAAAACCAAAATAATTCCAAACGCCAGATCTGAATGGGGGAGGTCCATGTTGCAAGGAGAGCTTAACTTCTGTCTCGCTAGCTTGCCCTGCGCTCTTCCTTCTGACTATGCTGTCTGTGTTGAGCGCTCAGTGGATCTGCGCTCGACAGTGCAGCCTAGGCGGAGTAGTCGAACGCAGATTCACTGAGCGCTCAACACAGACAGCATCGTCAGAAGGAAAGTTGATAAAATAAATTACAAATGTTGTATTGTTCGATACATATGCGTACCGAACCGAAAGCACTGTATCGAACGGTTCAATATCGATATGAATATCATTGCACCCCTAATATATATATATATATATATACATACATATATACACACATATATATACATATATACACCTATATATACATATATACACCTATATATACATATATATACACCTATATATATATATATATATATATATATATATATATATATATATATATATATATATACACATATATATATATTAGGGGTGCAACGATATTCGTATCGATATTGAACCGTTCGATACAGTGCTTTCGGTTCGGTACACATATGTATCGAACAATACAACATTTGTAATTTATTTTATCAACTTTCCTTCTGACGATGCTGTCTGTGTTGAGCGCTCAGTGAATCTGCGTTCGACTACTCCGCCTAGGCTCGACAGTGCAGCCTAGGCAGAGTAGTCGAATGCAGATTCACTGAGCGCTCAACACAGACAGCATCGTCAGAAGGAAGAGCGCAGGGCAAACTAGCGAGACAGAAGTTAAGCTCTCCTTGCAACATGGACCTCCCCCACCCTCATTCAGATCTGGCGTTTGGAATTATTTTGGTTTCACATATGACCCTGAAGGTAAGCGAGTCATGGACTAAAGTAAAACAGTATGTTGGATGTGCCATGCAATGCTCAATTACATGGGTGGGAACTAGTGTGTTAGCGCAGTTAGCTCGTTAACGTGTTGGCCGTCTAGCTCCATGCACGGGGCGATCGGCGGTAGCTCGTTAACGGAGATTTGCCGTGTTGTGGCTTTAAGGTCATTTCAACGAGATTAACCTGAAATCACTAGTGGGAACACAACGAATATGACTGCACATTTACGCCGACATCATCCTAGTGCAAAGACAAAAACAACAAGCATGCTACTAACTTTAGCCGAGTCATTTAGACAGCTGTTAGCACATGATTCTCCTTATATGTTTAATATGCTGCTGAGAATATAGCCCAGAAGAAGCGGATAGTATAGCTTTTATTTTGGAAAGAGACATTTCTCTGTAATAAACTCTCTTTTCCAAAGATGAGTGATTCCTCAATCAGATACAGGGCTCGCAATATCGCTAGCCCGACGTCCTGGGGCTAGCGATTTTTTTCAGTCGGGGTACCAAAATCTATCTCTTCCCTGCCCGTCGGGCTATTGTAGGAAAAATATATGTCAAAGCTTTTGCATTCTTTCAGAAATGTAGCTGGGTAATTATGTCAATTGGCATCGGTGAGCCACTGTCAATATGTGACATATTGAAATCGCGTTTGAATTTGCGCTTGTTTTTTTGCTTTCACTTTGCAATCGTGCAAACGGTGTATAGAGAGCGACAGCACTGATCTGTGAGTGATGATAATTTGTGCACCAATTCCTCTGACATCGTCTTATTAATTGTTAGCTTACTATGCAAACATGACAAGTGAAATCTCCCGCAGCAGGCTTAAACATGTGAGAGGTTGATCGCGCAGAGAATCGCTGAGCTTATGTGAGTGCGTGTGTAAAAGCAGCAGGATATATATTTTAGTTCTGCTGAGCCAAATAAGACAGGTCAGGGTGAAGAAGTGACAGCCAAAGAAAAGCTTACCACAAAACGGAGAAGTTATGACAAATCAGACTATAAGGCAAAAAGAAAGTGCAGCTTTATGGTTTCATGGACAAAAGAATTTCTGTGGCTGCAATATGACGAGCTAAATAACCAGGGCTGCACATAAGTGGTCCGCAGGTGCGCATTCGCTGTCAAAATAAAAAACACGCACAAGGGTTAGGGTTAAATTTAAAAACTGTACTTTTGAGTTAAAATATATATTTATAATTTTAATAAATGACAAATTAAAAGGGCATGAACATTTTTTTGTATCGAAAAAATATCGAACCGTGACACCAAAGTATCGAACCGAACCGAACCATGAATTTTGTGTATCGTTGCACCCCTAATATATATATATACATATACATATATACACATATACATATATACACATATACATATATACACATATATACACACACACATATATATATATATATATATATATATATATATATATATATATATATGTATCGAACGGTTCAATATCGATATGAATATCGTTGCACCCCTAATATATATATATATATATATCGAAGAATCCATAGGTCCATCATCCTATTCAAGACCCCAGGTGCAGGCTGTGTAAAGATGCCCCAGAGACAATCCAGCACATAACAGCAGGGTGCAAGATGCTAGCAGGCAAGGCATACATGGAACGCCATAACCAAGTGGCCGGCATAGTGTACAGGAACATCTGTGCCGAGTATAACCTGGAAGTCCCGAGGTCAAAATGGGACATGCCCCCAAGGGTGGTGGAGAATGACCGAGCTAAGATCCTGTGGGACTTCCAGATACAGACGGACAAAATGGTGGTGGCTAACCAACCGGACATAGTGGTGGTAGACAAACAGAAGAAGACGGCCGTAGTGATCGATGTAGCGGTTCCGAATGACAGCAATATCAGGAAGAAGGAACACGGGAAGCTGGAGAAATACCAAGGGCTCAGAGAAGAGCTCGAGAGGATGTGGAGGGTGAAGGTAACGGTGGTCCCCGTGGTAATCGGAGCACTAGGTGCGGTGACTCCCAAGCTAGGCGGAGATCTCTGTCCAGAAGAGCGCAGTCCTGGGAACAGCTAAGATACTGCGCAGGACCCTCAAGCTCCCAGGCCTCTGGTAGAGGACCCGAGCTTGAAGGATAAACCGCCCGCAGGGGCGTGCTGGGTGTTATATATATATATATATATATATATATATATATATATATATATATATATGTATATGTGTGTGTGTGTGTGTGTGTGTGTGTGTGTGTGTGTGTGTGTGTGTGTGTGGCCATATATAAAACATTTGGTCTTTGGGTCTGTAAAATTAAAGCCAAAAATAAAGTGCCTTAAACCTGCAATCTTTCAGATTTCCAGCTGGGGGTGACTCCTCAGCTTGCACTTGTTTACTTGATAAATTAAGTTATATTCTATTTGCACTTTTTGCATCTTGCACATGTCTTCATCCTGTCTTGTCTACAATATCCTGACCATAACTTGAACCTGGTATTCGATACCTACTGCATAATCCACTTTGTATTGTCTCTGTCCTGTCTTTGTTTATTGTACAGTTAGTACTGTATAGTTATTATTATAGTGTTGTATAGTTAGTAATAGTACCTTTTTATCTCTTAAATTTACCCAAATTTAGCAAGTTAGTATTTATTTGTAATTCCTAGTTTTATATTTCTTGGAGATATATCTTTTATATTCTTATAAATGCACCATGGGGGGCTTGGGGTGAAACAGCATTTCGGTACACTGTATACTGTGTATATTATTATATTGACAATAAAGTTCTTGAATCTTGAATATCACTGCAGTTAATATACTTTTTCAAATATTTTTTTTGTTTTCTTTTTCTTAGTTTTGTCTTAGTTAACTTAGATTGATGTTAAAAAAAACTAAGGTCCCATCCAAACCTAATGTATGTCACATTAGGCCTCAGTCACACAGGACTAGAGACCAGACTGCCCCTCCCTAACAACTATAGGGACTGTAAGGGAAAAATATTTATTCTCCAAAATGTGCTAAGTGGGTACTGGTGGTTGTCACTAGGTGAAATCGGTCACAAAAGTGGTACCAAAGTCACAAGGAGCTTACCTAGCAAAAGCAAACAATCTCTTGCAACAACTCACCAACCAGTCATGCAATACACACAGCCAAAATATAGCCAAAATTGATATTATTATGAACACATGCACCTAGACATGTGCATAACATAACTAGCTCGCCTATGCTAGCATTACCTGATAAGTTCCAACCTTTTTCTAAACATGGCCATGGCGACGGCCAAAATGCCAAACTCGAAGGTTCAGAATCCAGAAAATAGCAACATAGTGGCTACTTTCATCTTTCCTACAGTTCAATTAAAAGCTGTGCAATACAGCTAGGCTGTTAGCTAGCCATCATATAGCCATCCTTTGTCACATTTCCAGTTAGTTGCAGCTGCCATCAGGTGGGAGGCTAAGTATGCCCTGGTCAGGTCACCTAGCTAGATTGACTTACAAAAATATTACAAAACTTTTTCTAGTGAAAGCCACTGAAATGCATATTTTGACAGTTACTGGGTCATTTATGGGTCTATAACAAGACGGTGGTATTCTTTAACTTGCATTAAATTTGACACATGATACGTGCCAATATTAATCCCCTGTCAATCAGCGCAGTTCCCAGTAATCAAAGTTGCATTGTAACAGCTTCAGATCTCTAATAATTGACATGTGAGCCAGCAACACTCCATTAAAAACAAGCTGAGGAGTCAGTTCAGCTGTGTCTCCCTTACCACAAAGCCACAAAATGTAAAACAAGCCTTTAATAAGAAACACATGGAGGAGTGGCATAAAGCTTTAACTGGCTTTGACACAGTTTCGCTCCTCATTCATATGTATGCCACATCATAATCAAATCCCTGCTGAAAGTAAAAATGCCCGTTTCCAAATTCTGTCATGGTCGGCTGTGTGGCAGGCAGGAGAAGGACCCAAGATGCAGACTCACAGACACGGGGATAAACTCAAAAAACACAGCTTTATTGCTGGCCACGAGAAGTAATACAAAATAACCTAAAACTGGGAAAACTAAAGCATGAGCTGTACAAGGAACCGAACCACGGGGAGAATTACACACAACATGAGGGAGAACGCGACGCCGAACAGAGGGAGACTCAGACAGAAATACACAGAGGGTAAACGAGGAAAGTGGGCACACACGGGGAACACAGGTGACACTGATAATCATAACGAGACAGGGCGGGGTGAACTGAACATGACATGTACAGGCACAGAGGTTCAGACAGGAGGAGAGAGAGCACGGGGAAAACACAGACATAACGGGCTGGGGAAACATGAAACAACCACAAAGGGAGACGAGGGCTCATAAATACATAGAGGGCACACAGGGGGGAGAGAGAGCACGGGGAGAACTTAGACATAATGGGCAGGGGAAACATGGAATAAAACATAAGGAGAGACGAGGGCTCACAGATACACAGAGGGGCACACAGGGGGTAAAAGCCATGAAGGGAAAACACTTAGGGAACAACACAACAGGGCAACTCAGAAAACATGGCCTAAATAAGGAACGAAATACAAAAATACAAGGAACTAAGAATACTGGGCCCACATGGCCCAGGACCATGACATCACCCCCCCCTAAAGGGCTGGCTCCCGACAGCCCAAACCCGAAAAACAAAACAAAAACAGAAAACAACCCACCCAGGGCGGGAGGCGGGGGACCAGGACGGAGGGACCAGAACGGGAAACAAAACAAACAACAGAAAACACAGGAGCACATGACCATAGTCCAAATAAAGTTCAGGGGGCCGACCCAGAGCCCACAGGCACAAGAGTTCACGGGTCACACGGTCGGGGGGCCGACCAGGCGGGTGGCACAGGTGACAGAGCTGGTCCGGAGGCCGGCCGTGCGGAAGGCAGCGGCGGCGGCGAAGGAGACGACGGAGCAGTTCAGGGGGCCGACCGCGCCGAAGGCAGCGGCGGCGGCGAAGGAGACGACGGAGCAGTTCAGGGGGCCGACCGCACGGAAGGCAGCGGCGGCGGCGAAGGAGACGACGGAGCAGTTCAGGGGGCCGGCCGCGCCGAAGGCAGCGGCGGCGGCGAAGGAGACGACGGAGCAGTTCAGGAGGCCGGCCGCGCCGAAGGCAGCGGCGGCTCTCCAGTGTCAGGCGTGCTGGCCATGGCCCGGTGAGCACAGGACCAGACGAAGCACAGGCTGAGGCTGGACCAGACGAAGCACAGGCTGAAGACTCAGAGGCTGGACCAGACGAAGCACAGGCTGAAGACTCAGAGGCTGGACCAGACGAAGCACAGGCTGAAGACTCAGAGGCTGGGCCAGACGAAGCACAGGCTGAAGACTCAGAGGCTGGGCCAGACGAAGCACAGGCTGAAGACTCTGAGGCTGGGCCAGACGAGGACGAAGACTCTGAGGCTGGGCCAGACGAGGACGAAGACTCAGAGGCTGGACCTGCAGCTGACGACTCAGAGGCTGGACCTGCAGCTGACGAAGCACAGGCTGGCGCTGCAGCTGACGAAGCACAGGCTGGAGCTGCAGCTGACGAAGCACAGGCCGGAGCTGCAGCTGACGAAGCACAGGCCGGAGCTGCAGCTGACGAAGCACAGGCCGGAGCTGCAGCAGACGAAGCACAGGCCGGAGCTGCAGCTGACGAAGCACAGGCCGGAGCTGCAGCTGACGAAGCACAGGCCGGAGCTGCAGCTGACGAAGCACAGGCCGGAGCTGCAGCAGACGAAGCACAGGCCGGAGCTGCAGCAGACGAAGCACAGGCCGGAGCTGCAGCAGACGAGGCACAGGCCGGAGCTGCAGCAGACGAAGCACAGGCTGGACCAGGCGTAGCAGAAGGTGGCTGGATGGGCTCCTCGGGCCCTCCAGCTGATGTGGCATGGTGCTGGACGGGCTCCTCGGGCCCTCCAGCAGACGAGGCGTGAGGCCGGACGGGCTCCTCGGGCCCTCCAGCTGAGACAGGAGGCTGAACGGGCCCCTCGGACCCTCCAGCTGACGTGGCATGAGGCTGGTGCGGTTCTCCTGAACCCCCAGCTGACGAGGAAGGTTGCTGAACGGGCCCCTCGGACCCTCCAGCGGAGACAGGAGGCTGAACGGGCCCCTCGGACCCTCCAGCGGAGACAGGAGGCTGAACGGGCCCCTCGGACCCTCCAGCTGACGAGGTAGATGGCGGCGTGGGAGCCGCGGAGTCCTGGATGAGCTCATCCGAGCTCCCAGCAGGAGCTGATGCAGAGCCAGAGAGATTTGAGACCCCTGGCTGAATGTTAAGCTGACCAGCGGACCGTACTGCTATCGGGGACTGGGCTACTGGAGACGCGGGGAGCTGAGCTACTGGGGCCTGCGCTACAGGCGGCACTGGAGCTACTGGGGCCTGCAATGCAGGCGGCACTGGAGCTACTGGGGCCTGCGCTACAGGCGGCACTGGAGCTACTGGGGCCTGCGCTGCAGGCGGCACTGGAGCTACTGGGGCCTGAACTGAAAAGGACACGGGGGACACTGGAAACTGAACTGAGGGGGACACTGGAAACTGGACTGAGGGTGGCTGCGAGGGAGCTGACTGAGCTGTGAAGGGCTGCGAGGGAGCTGACTGAGCTGGCCTGGGAGGAGAAACACGAGCAGGAAAAGGAGCAGGCTCAGAAAAAACTGTCCGAGAAATGGCAGGCTCAGGGTCAACAAAAATAGCTCTATCAAAAATGAACCCGCCGTCCACTTCATGTTTTGTAGTTTTAGCATTGTCCGGTTTATGGCGGCGGGCGCGCCGCCTCCTTCGAGCAGAGGAAGCTGGCGCGATGGGCGCTGATGGCGCCAACACAGAGGGTGACGTAGTGGTGAGTTCCCCGTCGTCCGCCCCCATCCTTGCCAGAAATGAGACAGGCGAAAAATAGCCTAAGCGGATCGGAGACGGCGAGCGGCTGGTAGGCTGTGCAGCAGGTGAGAGGTCCTCCTCCGGGATGAGCCAGGGTTTCCGCCGGAGCTCGTCCTCCCGATAAGCCCGTAACACCTGCTGCCGCTCTTCCTCGCCAAAGTCTATGGCTTCCGTTGTCTCCGTGCGCCACGCCGTGCGGCCAGACCGCGGTGAAGACGCGGAAGCCGGCGGGGTGCGGGCGGAAGGTGTGTCTGTGGCGAGCCTCACCGTTCCAACTCTGACCGCTACTGGCTCATGAGACAGCGGGGAAACGGCGCAACGGCACGGCTCTGGTGAAGGTGCACGCCCACCGGGCCGCTGCTCCTGCGGACGGAGTTGGAGGGTGGAGACGAGAAAGTCGCTGACGAGGGGGTGCAGCGTCTCCCATAACCAGGGGAACACAGATACGCACACCCCTACTTGGCGGGCGAACTCCTCTCGTTCCTCCTCACTGGAACAGTGCAGCCACTTGTCGCATAGAGACTCCACTGTCCGGACGATCCCCCTCCTCTGTGTCGCTGGGTCCGACATGTTCGCGTCGTCCTGGAGGTCCGCGGAGGGGTTGTGAACTGCTGGGTCCATGTTGCGGTCGCGTTCTTCTGTCATGGTCGGCTGTGTGGCAGGCAGGAGAAGGACCCAAGATGCAGACTCACAGACACAGGGATAAACTCAAAAAACACAGCTTTATTGCTGGCCACGAGAAGTAATACAAAATAACCTAAAACTGGGAAAACTAAAGCATGAGCTGTACAAGGAACCGAACCACGGGGAGAATTACACACAACATGAGGGAGAACGCGACGCCGAACAGAGGGAGACTCAGACAGAAATACACAGAGGGTAAACGAGGAAAGTGGGCACACACGGGGAACACAGGTGACACTGATAATCATAACGAGACAGGGCGGGGTGAACTGAACATGACATGTACAGGCACAGAGGTTCAGACAGGAGGAGAGAGAGCACGGGGAAAACACAGACATAACGGGCTGGGGAAACATGAAACAACCACAAAGGGAGACGAGGGCTCATAAATACATAGAGGGCACACAGGGGGGAGAGAGAGCACGGGGAGAACTTAGACATAATGGGCAGGGGAAACATGGAATAAAACATAAGGAGAGACGAGGGCTCACAGATACACAGAGGGGCACACAGGGGGTAAAAGCCATGAAGGGAAAACACTTAGGGAACAACACAACAGGGCAACTCAGAAAACATGGCCTAAATAAGGAACGAAATACAAAAATACAAGGAACTAAGAATACTGGGCCCACATGGCCCAGGACCATGACAAATTCAACACTTGCTTACAAAGCACATTCATTTAATCTTAGGGGGCTCGTATATATTTATAAAATTAAATGCCATGTTCATTTATGCAAGAGCACCGAGTTTTATGTAAAACTGTAGCTAAAGCATAATTTATCTCAATTTGTCTCAGTTTGGCGTGGTCATTCTTTGTGTCACATATACACGGGTCTACAGGTGCAGCCGACCCTGGAGCGAGCAGTCATTGCAGTCAGGAAACTATTTAGAGCTGTGAGACGGGATAGACGTCCCACTCAATAGCGCTTCTGACTCTGAGCATTCAGGAGTGTTTGGTATTACAGGTGGACTAGGACGCCCAGTGGAGTCATATGTCCACAACTGACCTTACAGGTCTGCCAAAGAAGGTGAAATCTCTGTGTTTATGCACTTGAGGTCCAGACTTCAGAGGCACTTTCAGAGGAAAATGAAAGGTTATGTGAAAACGTATCCATGTACAATAAAATATCCTTTTAAGCTTGCGGTTTCTGTGTAGGTATGTGTATCCCTTCAGCCCCCGATATCTAATTTTCAGTTTATCATTGAATAATAATACTGAATGCTAATTCCCTGTTGAAAAATCATTGGGAATCTCAACTCTGTGTAGGCTCTTGCTTGCTTTTGTGTTAGTTCCACTAACAAAGACTGTCCTTCCTCTTGATGTGAAGTAGTTTATTCCACTGACAGGTGTGTTTGTGGGTGGTGTTCCTGATAGTCTGGGATGGGGTTCAGAGAAGCTTAGAGAAGTTTCTTTAAAGCTGCTGCTGTAATTTTAATGAGCGGCAAGGAGAGGGATTGGAAAACTAGAGACCAGCTTGTCTTTAGTGGTCTTAACCGCTAAGTTGGTCTTTGTTAAGAAATTACATTGGTTGCAAACTTAAGCTTAGTATATGCCACTGGCCTTTTCTATGCACGCTAATGTCAAAGCATGCCTATTGTTTGATAGGCCTCTCTCCTATTAACATAGATGTCCACTCAGCCCACTCAAGGCCAGTCAATAGTGGTTCTCAAATATGGGGCTAATTTGATACAATACCTCAGAACTCTTCACATAGTTGCCTCTTTAGACTTATGACTTTGACATCATTCACCAGTCAGTCACACATGTCATATTAGCTAAGGCTGTCTTCTAATAGTACACTAAAAATGGTAAGTTTAAGGTCACAACTTTGGGGTTTCTGTAGGTAATACAAAAATAAGGCATGCACACTCGTGCAAGTGTAAATCTTTAAGGACAGACATACAGCTGAGATGTGTTTAATTCTCAAACCACCCTCCACTGCACAGCAATCTATTGAAACATGTTCTAACACACACACATATAGATATAGATATAGATATATACAATATATAAGACAAAAACTGAGTTTGTACAATTCTAGCAAGCTTGCAAGTCAATTTTTGGTATGATCATCTTTATTCTTCAACACAGTCCGAACTTTTGTAGGCAGGTTTCTTGTAATAATAACAGGAATGGCTCTCCAGCCTTCTTGAAGGACATTCAAAGCTCTCCTTTGGATGTTTTGCCTTTTGTTGTGTTCTCTGTCAGGACAATTCCACAGTGCCACAATAATGTTGAGGTCCGGGCACTGGGGAGGCCAGTAAATGACCGATATTGTGTCATTATGCGTTTTGCGTGTTTGGGATCATTGTTAAACGTACAACTTGAATTTAATTTAGATGCTTTTGTATCATGGATCAAAATCTGACTGTTCCATGAATTTTGACAAGATCTCCAACACCACTGACTGAAATTTAGCTCCAAACCATGACAGAGCCTCCACCGTGTTTTACAGATGGTTGTACACACTCACTGTCTAGCTACTGTTCATTTGCTGTAGGTCCTTTTTTATGACTTGTTACTTCTTTTGTCGTTTTATGCTCGAATGATTCAGTGTGAAGTGGTTTAAAGAACAAAAAAACAACTATTCCTCTGAAAATAGCCGGAAATGAAAATTACAAGAAAGTCTGACTTCTAGGAAGCAAATTACTGAGGAATAAAGGATGACTCAAGACTGTGAAACTGAAGGTGATCTTATTCTGTTTGTCGTCTTGTCGGAGATGCTAATTCAAGAGGAGTTGTTGGTCTGCTACTACAAAATGAAGGGTAAAGGTTAGGATTAGCTTAAAAAATGCAACATAATGTGATTTATGCAAAAGAAGAAAACTGATTAGTTTAAGCTCTGCATTGTCATATAAAACCTTATTTATAAGTAATGATTCTCCCCTAAAAAAGCAAAAATAATTTCCCCATTTGTATTTGCATTTGTTTTAGTGGGAAGAAACTTCACACCGAGAGTTACGAGGCGGTGGGGAAACTACTTAGAAGTGGTCCTCCTCTTTACTTAAGCATTACATAAGGCTAAAGTGAATCCTCTCTCCAGCTATCAGTGACCTTGAGAGTTACATAACAGGAGTACAAGTGCATGTATGTGTGAAACAGAACAGAGAGGAAGAGAAAGCTGCAGAGTGAAACGGTTTGCTAACCTGCAGAGGCAGCAGCACATAATGTTCAGTATTGACCTGCTTGTATGCTTCAGTGACTTCAGCAGCGTGATGCTTGTACCTCTTGGCGTCCGTATCTCCACCTGAACTCTGCGGCGCACACTGGGCTGGCTTGGCTTCCTGTTATTGGCAGGGAAACAAAAGAGATCTCAGAGCATTTGCAAGTGGCGAGAGTAATCATCTGCAGTGCTTTAAGTAGGCTACTCTGTGTACATGTAACTCACTAAACACCTGCTGAATGGTGGAAATGTGTAAACTGTGTAGATAGCAAAATGTGATTCATACTTCATTAGATTTTTCTCTAAATATATTTTGCAGATAAGCAGTGCGGTGTGTAAACACGGCTTCTGGAACATCCATTAGGCTGCACTGCTAAAGTTCTGCTGCTGAGTTAAAGTTTTAGTTTTGCTTTGTTTTAAAGACTGCAGGCAAACAGCAACGCCATGCTGTTCTTATTCTTCACGCATTTTGGAGTACCGGTGTAATTTATGATTGAAGGCTCCTCAAAAAAGGTATAAAACTATTACCTAGACTGTGATGCTTATTGGATTTGCCCTAGAAACAAATCCCTCTGACGTATCTGGATTCCGTTGGTTTTACAGATACCAAGAAAAGCTTTACAGTTAGAATGAAGCCAGATGGAGGCAGCAAGACAGACATAAAAAGCCATATGATGATTTTACAATTATTTTCACCTCATCCTATCCACTCAAATATTTTTAATAGCTCTGCACTTAATCAACTGGTATTATTTTAGTATTTTTATATATTGTATTTATATGTTGTGTTTTAAGAACAGCAATACTGATTATAGCTTATCGGTTTGGCTGCTCAGTCTGCCTGAAAGTCCTACACAGACATGTGAGCTGGCTTTAAAGAGTTAAAAGATATATATATATATATATATATATATATATATATATATATATATATATATATATATATATAAAAAACACCCAGCACGCCCCTGCGGGCGGTTTATCCTTCAAGCTCGGGTCCTCTACCAGAGGCCTGGGAGCTTGAGGGTCCTGCGCAGTATCTTAGCTGTTCCCAGGACTGCGTTCTTCTGGACAGAGATCTCCGATGTTGTTCCCGGGATCTGCTGGAGCCACTCGCCTAGCTTGGGAGTCACCGCACCTAGTGCTCCGATTACCACGGGGACCACCATTACCTTCACCCTCCACATCCTCTCGAGCTCTTCTCTGAGCCCTTGGTATTTCTCCAGCTTCTCGTGTTCCTTCTTCCTGATATTGCTGTCATTCGGAACCGCTACATCGATCACTATGGCCGTCTTCTTCTGTTTGTCTACCACCACTATGTCCGGTTGGTTAGCCACCACCATTTTGTCCGTCTGTATCTGGAAGTCCCACAGGATCTTAGCTCGGTCATTCTCCACCACCCTTGGGGGCATGTCCCATTTTGACCTCGGGACTTCCAGGTTATACTCGGCACAGATGTTCCTGTACACTATGCCGGCCACTTGGTTATGGCGTTCCATGTATGCCTTGCCTGCTAGCATCTTGCACCCTGCTGTTATGTGCTGGATTGTCTCTGGGGCATCTTTACACAGCCTGCACCTGGGGTCTTGCCTGGTGTGATAGACCCCAGCCTCTATGGATCTTGTACTCAGAGCTTGTTCTTGTGCTGCCATGATTAGTGCCTCTGTGCTGTCTTTCAGTCCAGCTTTGTCAAGCCACTGGTAGGATTTCTGGATATCAGCCACCTCCTCTATCTGCCGGTGGTACATACCGTGCAGGGGCCTGTCCTTCCATGATGGTTCCTCGTCTCCCTCCTCTTTCTTGGGTTTCTGCTGCCTGAGGTATTCACTGAGCACTCGGTCAGTTGGGGCCATCTTTCCAATGTATTCTTGGATGTTCGTTGTCTCATCCTGGACTGTGGTGCTGACACTCACCAGTCCCCGGCCCCCTTCCTTCCGCTTAGCGTACAGCCTCAGGGTGCTGGACTTGGGGTGAAACCCTCCATGCATGGTAAGGAGCTTTCTTGTCTTTATGTCAGTGGCTTCTATCTCCTCCTTTGGCCAGCCTATTACCCCAGCAGGGTATCTGATCACGGGCAGGGCGTACGTATATATATATATATATATATATATATATATATATATATATATATATATATATATATATATATATATATATATATATAATGCACCACGCTTGCTGCGATAGACAAGTGGCACCAGGGCAAACCGAGAGTCATCAATGGAAACACTTGGAGTGGTGTAGTAAAGAGAATCCATCAATGAAAGGATCAAAGTTGTGACATTTTCCTATATTCTGAGATAAAAATCAGTCCTGTGGGTGGGTTGGACGCTGCATGCAGCTTTTTTTCCTCCCTTCTTTTTTGACTCACCCCACCACTTTGGCCTTTCTGGTTTGACCTACATTTAATGGTGCCCTTGTTTGCATGTAAACATAGCTTAGTACTACAAATCAGGTTTGGGGTTTGGTCAGGCGGTGGAACATTTTTTCAGCTCGTTTTTGAATGGGGAGTGCTAAATCGTGTTTATGTGTCTAAACCAATAGGATTCAAAGTGGTGTGCACATGCGGGTGTTTGTGGGGGTCAATAATGTGCAGGGTGTGTGCGCCTCGGCGACTGTGGACAGAAGTGGTGTGTGGGTGTGTGGACTGTGTGCTGTGTATTGTGTATATCTTTACAGTCAGAAATTAGTGCTGGGGGTTATTCTGGAAAATCATTGTCCGAGATGATAAATGATATGAAACAGTTATGTATCGTGTGGTTGTTCGTGATAACCAGGGAGTTTCTCTGGTGCATTTTTAATGGGAAAACTACTGTGGTTTTACAACCAAGGCCATGGCCTGCAGTGAAAAACCACACTGCCAATAATAAAAGATGCCGATATGAACAAAAAATTGAGAAAAAATAAAAAATGGCTGATTGAAGATGGCCTCATAGGTAAAAAAAACAAAACAACCCAACCCAAAACAAAACAAAAAGCCCCAGGGGAAACATTGTGTGCATTTCATAAAGTTGCAGTTTACTCGTAAGTACATTTGTGGAGACACAAGCACATGTCTGACGTTTAGCCTTTAAACCAGCATGAAAGCAAAGCTTGAGATTATTCTGTGGCCTAAAAACAGCTGAACTGCATTGAATTGTGTGCATGTAATTGTATTTCTTTCAGTGGAGCCTTGTAAACTGTCCGCCCGATGTTATCAACCTGCCATCGGCTCTCCTTCTTTCTCCCCGCAAGTCAAGCGCACCAGAAAGTCTATACAAAGAAGAAGATATGATTATATATCTTGGCAGGAACAGTGTGCATACATCAGCGTGTTTATGGGCGCGTGTGCACGTGTGCGTCACGGAGTGTCCTGGTTGGAGGAGAGAACCAACTCTTGGAACACTAGACAGAAGATATATACCTTTTTTCCAGAGCGAAGGGAAACACAGGCAGGCTCCAAATGATACACGGCTCGTCGAAGAGGCCGGCGAGAGCACGTTCTCTTTTCCTCCATCGATTCCTCGTCTCCAGGTGAACCCAGCTGTGAACCCGCGAGCTCCGCTGGACGCATTTCGTTCATTTTTTTAACGGTCCTTTTAACGTGACAATAATATCTCACAGCCAGCCTGTCTGCTGTCTCCCAGCATGTGCTGACTCGATTTGAACCCAGCTCTCCTGTCAATTTCTTCTCTGCCAGTTGGGCAGACTTCTCATCGTTTTTCTCTCTCTTTTTTAAAAAACATTTTTTTATCGTGCCTTTTTTTATTCGTGAACTTTCTTCCTAGAATCTAGTGCGCTTCCTTCTTCTTCCTTCTCGTAGGTAGGCCTCTTCCTTTGCCAAACAGTGGAGCACAGTGTTCCTTTGTTATTTCCAGGGATTAAGTCTAGATAACAACCGCAGCCACTCAGGCTCACCAGCACATCAGCGGCTTTCGATCTGTGGCTTTACATGCCTTAATTGGGATTTTAGAGGCATGCCCCCACAAAGGGAAGGGATTCCTAAATATCTCAGCTATGAGTTGAAACATTGGACACTTGACGGGGCTCTTACTCTAAAAAATAAAACAATAGCTGTCTCTTTTTGATTTGTCCTTATATAAAATCAGATATAGTGAGTTGTGTGTGAGTTCTACCTTTAATATCAGCTGCTGTGATAGAAACGTTTCATCAGCTTTAGCACATGCTCATTTGCTGTGCTTCCACTCAGGACAGAGGGATGATACATTACCAGCTGGTCCAACTCCAGTTGGCCCCTCCCCTTGACAACAGTTGCCTAGTGCCACAACTGGAGCCCATCACTGGGGCCGGGCTGACAGCCAGCCTGCCAGATGTGAAGCCTTCTCCACGCTGTCTGTAATCCAAGCAGAAACACAAACTTCAGGTACACACACTCGCACGTACGCAGATAACTCAACACTCGTAAAGTATAGCTTATCGTGTAGCACTACGCAATTACCTGCCGTGTGTGTGACTGCCTTTACTCTTCTTCTAAGTGTGCGCTGTAGAACATGAGAGACAGTTTCAGAAGTGGTATGCAGACCTCCCTGTTTTCCATCCAAACCCAGGAGTGACCTTGTTGTGGCCACAGATTCCCCTCCGTGTAAAGCAGCCTCCTTCAGGACCCTGCTATTAGCGGCTTTGTGGGTCAGAGTGGCGACATCTTAATGGCACACAGACAAGAGGAGGCTACAGACCCCTGCACCCTCCAGCACTGAGAGCACAGCTGACTGCAGGGAATGTGGACGCTTTGAGATGTATGCTGACAGCAGCCACCAGGGGCTGGTTGGAATTTGTGTTCACACGAAGATAAATGAAGTACTGTTTTTATGCTGTTTTTACAAGGAAATCTTGGCAGCTTTTTACATCCACTAAGGAACTCGTACATGCTAATTATAGGCAGGGAACTAGAACTAGGAACTAAGAAAAGGGGCCTTTGTGCTGAAATATGTTTTTATTTATGCTCCAGTTTGTAGGTCAGGAAACTGCCAGATTGACATACAGCACTCAGCACGTGTCCTAACTTTTAATTCTGAGATATCTGTCTATTTTTTGTGGGGGAGGGGAACCTTGAAACTATTTTTATGACTGTAGAGCAGGGGTAGGCAACGCCAGGCCTCGAGTGCCGGTGTCCTGCAGGTTTTAGATATCACCCTGGGTCAACACACCTGAATCAAATGATTAGTTCATTACCAGACCCCTGGAGAACTTCAAGACATGTTGAGGAGGTAATTTAGCCATTTGAATCAGCTGTGTTTGATCAAGGACACATCTAAAACCTGCAGGACACTGGCACTCGAGGCCTGGAGTTGCCTACCCCTGCTGTAGAGTAATAGAGTTAAAATGGAAATGTGTGCCAACAGCTTTTTTTTGCAAATTTGCATGAGTGAAACAAAAGGGAGGATTAATTAATCTCATAATCTTAGTCAATCAAAGTACTACAGATTTGGTATGCGTGTAAAATAATTTTATACTCTGCTCAAAGCGCCTTATACAACATGACTTATATAGAAAGTACTTGAATGTGTAAATAACATTTGCACTCCGATGGAATCAACTTCAGGTTAGTGTCTTGCCCAAGAACGTTTTGCATGCAAACTGCAGCAGCAGCCAGGTATTGATCCATTAACCTTCCGATTAGAAGACTACTTCCTGCTCCCGTCCATGTCAGCCAACAGCAGGTAGAACAGGGGTAGGCAACTCCAGGCCTCGAGTGCCGGTGCCGGTTACTATTAATTCAACAAATTACACGTTCCCTTGCTGACACCGCTAATGAGCATTGTCAAACACGCTCAGAACGACTGAAGTTGTTTTAGATCATTAGTTGCCCTATTCACCGATTTATAAATGGACTGGTACTTATATGGCTTCTCTGCTCTACTGGAGCAGTATGCAATATGCCACATTCACCCATTCATACAAGCCCTTTCTTCTAACATTTAAACATATAAAATTGGAAGGCACATGAGGTTTAGTATGTTACCCAAGGACTGCAGTCAGGGATTAATCCGCCAACCTCCCAACTAGCAGATGACCTATGCTACATCCTGAGCTATAGCTATGCCACCCACACACAGCTACACCACAGTGAGATGGGATTTCTTGACATCTGCTGTATTTGTCAATATTAGGCCCACTCTATGGAAACTAAGAGATGCTCTCCTGTGGGCTCATTCTAGTTTTAGTGAATATTACCCAAATAAGGATGAATGGTGCATTTTCTGGGAACTACTTTAGGCCTTGGATTTATATTGATTTGGTCTGAGAGTGAGCATTTACTGCAGCAGTATAGTGATTGTTGACATGTCAGTCAGTGCTACTTGTTGCTTGTTGATGTATCCTTTCCTAGTTTATGGTTCCAAGAAATTATCTATCAGATCATGTTTCTATATATTTGCTTACAATGAAGTAAAACATAGAGTTTTGTCTGCCATTTCATTGAAAGCAGTCTTTATACTCTCTTTATACTCTTCCATGAGTTAAGTATTGTCAGGCTCTCATAAACTGCTTTAGCAGAAATGGTAATAATGTCTGTGGCATTCAGGGTCATTCTGCTAAAATTGTAACAAGTAAAACAGACTTGAGCTACTTGGAAAACCTTCCAGAGGCCCTGAGAAGTAGTGTCGTTGAACTAATAAGTCACCATTTCCGATATTTTAAGTGCTCTGCCATGCCCAACTTCACCAGACTCTAACTTGGCCCGTCCAGTCAAAACACTGGAACGAGTGTGTTTGTTCGTTAATCTTTCTGTTATGCTTTTAAACTAAAGTTACATTAAAAAATATCTTTCTGTTATAACAGAGCATGACTGTGTAATCTTAGGGAAACAAGTATGTGGTTAGTGGGCAATCCTTCAGTCCCTGTTAGCACAAGTGTTAATATGTTAGTGGCCACAAATTAATGCATTTCTCGTCACGTGGACTAAGGAGGACACAAGCCATAAACTGTGAAAGCATGATAGGGCCCCTGCCCAATGATCCAGTCCAGGTCAAGACTGACAGTTAGCTGTCACCTGACAGTATCATTGTTTTATAGCCTCAGAGACAGTTCACAGTGAGTGCGTAGCATCAGATAGCCTCGTTAATGAGCCTTATCTGAAGTGGCGACTGGCAAACAGCCAGGGAGAGAAAATAAGACACAGTGGGAGGAGAGTTTAAGAACATAAACAGATGCTCTGCTCTCAGATCTGAAAAACAGTATTTCCTTCTCCTAGTCAAGAGAAAGTTTCTCCAATCAATCCCAACGTGGTCTCCTCTGTGTTAAACTCCAATACCAGAAGAGACTTACAGTAGCAACAGCGGCAGCCGTCAACCTATACACAGCTTGACCCTCTGTAAAGGTTCAGCCACCTACCTCCCCAAACCTCTCCCATCCACCTCATTTTCCAAACCTTTGTTCAGTCACAGGCCACGAGCAGAGAAATGTAAACAGAGCGCCCTGCTATGACTCACAGGGAGCTCCTTTATCATAGCAACTTGCCAACGTAGCAGCAACTACACCAGAAAAGAAATGAAGGGGGAAAATACAGCACATTTGTGCACAAATTTGCTGTCATTGATCATGACTGTAAGAATGGATTTATTTAGCTATAAATATGCGATTAATGGACTAAATCAACCTAAGTACTGAAGAGATTAATTTAATCTACTAATTTAGATAACTATGTTTATCATAAAAACCAAACAAATACAGCTAGAATCACTTTCTTGCTACATGCACTGCACACCTATTTGACCATTTGTCTAAGGAAATTTGGCTGCAGGCTTGACAGATGCTGTCTGTATTTGCTTAAAGTCAAAAGAATGAGCTTGTAACCCAGTTACATGGATAATAAAACATTAAATGCATTTAACATCTTTTTATACTGCAGTTGTATATCACTCAGGGTGGCCTGTGGCTTCATTATCACTCGCTCGCTATTGCGAATGCTCTGCGAGGCTAACATCAAAGCCTTCCATAAGTCAGCTGGTGTTTGGCTCGCTGCTCATCAAGCTGGCAAAGACCAGGCTTGAACTTCAGAAGCTCTGGCCTCGGTTCCACAAAGAAAGCAATGATGTCAAAATTTCTGGACACGCTGCAACATCATACCACTCTGAGGCTTGAGAGGAGCTAAAAGCTCTGCTGAAATCTGGAAATGGAGGTCCCTCACACTCCCTCACACTCTCTCACTCCTCACTAATTTCAGCCTTTTTTCTCTCTCTCCCATCCAGTCCTTCGGCCTCTCTCAGCCAGCGACGGCACATTTTAAACCCATTAGCGATCAGCCTGCCAGCTGTACATCAGCAGAAAACCATAAATTGTTTTATTGGATGAAGTTTCTGCAATGTGATGAGCTCAGCGTTACCGATTCCCGGTATACTGCAAGCGTATTGTGCGAGTGAAAGTGTGCCTCTTGTCAAATATTCAAGAAGAAATAATTGTTATTTCCAAGGATTTTGACATTCACTTTACTGTCTCGTGCGCATTTGTCACGCCTTTCTCCAATTCTGTGTCAGTGGGCTGGGACCTTTTATAGTGTTTAAATTGAATTTACTGTATAAATATTTGACTTCTTATTTCTGATTTTGCAATAGGCCATCTGTTATTTCTGCGGGCATGTGCTTAGCAGGCATAAAAATCATTGGTGTTTTTATTAAAATGTCTGTTTTGCCTTATGTGCAAAAGTTGCCGGTTAGTGTCGTCTAAGCTACAACTTTTCTTTGACCTTATCGAAGAAGGACTTCACAACTTGTGTGAAGTTGTTTACATTAGGACCCACCTCCCTGTTCACACCAGCCTATCCAAGTCACACAGCTGTGTGCAATGCAAACACTCTGAGCCCCCTTGCATTGTGTTGCCAGGGCAACAAGACCAAAACCAGGTATATCTACCGTCCACTTGGTGGGCAGCCCACAGCCCCTCAGTGAGCCAGATGCTCCATTCCACATCAGTTTCTCCAATAATGTCACGGACAATGAAGAAAGAGGGTGAAGATTTTTCAAACTCCCCATCAGGCGAGGAGGTGGAGGGTGGCATTAGAGAATTTTGGGGGGTTTTGGTTGGTGGAACAAAACCAGTTTCCATTAACTGATTATTGCTGTTTTCAGCTGTTGCTGTGGAGACGTGATTTAACCCAGACGCTTAGCTACCCTTTTAACCTCCTCGTCATCCACTCCCCCAGCAGTATATACACTACGTGTACTGTGGAATAACACATCGGTGCGTCAGCAGCCCATAGGGAGGAATGTTGTCTCTGAAGACAGGTGCGTCACACCAGTACTGCCATGCAGCATGCACAGGAAATATTCCATTATATTCCATTTGTCTAACTCCCTGGACTGCAGACCCATACAGTGACTGTTTATTGTCTGCTTTTCATTGTAAGAGGACCTTTATGGAGAAAACCAGATCGGTCAGTCGGTGGCGACTGGAATTTAAACTTGATGCTGCCATCAGCAGACTGTGTTCACCATTCAGGATTGTGGAGGAATATAATTAACAATGCCAAACATAACTGACCTACAGTGTCAGTGATCACATTTAAATCACTATTGATAATGGTGGTCCTAGTATTGCTTGATTTATAAACTCTAAAACTCAGCCCTGCTGAATGCAGCACACTTGCTTTCTTTGGTGTAGTGAGACCATTCAGAGATGGCTTGATGCATAAAATATATAGTATATACATGTTTGAATGATGGCTAAAGTAAATATGTTATCAATAATAGCCTTTTAACTACAATAGTAAGCTGCACCTCCTGAACATGATGAAATAAATACAATGTGCCACTGAGACATAAATATCCACATGCACAGAGAAGTGCAT
Source organism: Rhamphochromis sp. 'chilingali' (assembly GCF_963969265.1). NCBI lineage: Eukaryota > Metazoa > Chordata > Actinopteri > Cichliformes > Cichlidae > Rhamphochromis > Rhamphochromis sp. 'chilingali'. Next base: position 8,033,666 of record NC_137931.1, on the reverse strand, counting down.
TAAAAAAGAGACACCAGCAACGACTGTAACGTGTTTGATTAATTAGGAGCTGAAATGGTGAAATGGTTTTTGTCTTTTACTGCAGGAATGTGTCCTCTGAGCCTGTTTAATATAAGCACCGTCATACAGCAGCAAGAATCACATGTAGCATTGGAACCTGACTGACAAAAGATCTAACAATGTTTGGTGATTTAAAGCTTTCCATGGCATTTATTATTTGTAGTTATTCATTAAGGTATTATGAATTAAAATAATCATGCTTCAATATCATACAAGTCGTGCATAACTTGTTTATAGTCTGCTAGACTCTGCTCAGGCGCGCCCGGGAAATGAACTATGCACCATCAACACTCATCGCATGTTTGAAGGGTGTTTCTTTTTTACTTTTAAAATTTGTATTTATTAGCTGTTATGAATGATGAGACTGAATATCCAGAGATAGCTAATACTGACTGATATATCGGCCCCACTGATATATACTGATATATGTATAATGTTCCATATTAAATTATGGAATATAGAGTGGAGTTGGGATGGGATGGGAAAATTGGTTTTTGGGACATTTGTATCATGATTTATTCTTGGTTCACAGATCTTAAACCTCTGTCAAATACATTGCTGGTTGATAGTCTGTTAGTATACTTCCCAAGGTCTTTCTAAAAAAAAATGGGAGTAATGTGTCAGTTTTTCTTTTTTTAAATACTGTTTCACTGGTGTTCATTCAAGATTTAGCTTGCACATAAACATTACTATAGGCAATAGCAGAGAAGTAACAACTTGCCTGTTTGAAAATTGTATAGAACTGAAGAAAAACAGCTTCTTTTCCCCTTTCCTGGCAATTAAAGACACACTGGTATGCAGAGGTACATTTTTACGATGACGTACGTTTATGGGTTTTGAATACTTGAGCAGAATTTGAAGCGTATGGCACGTGCATTCTTTCATTTTTATATGGACTTTGACTCATGTCAAATTAAGCCTTTACATCTGAATTCACTGTTGTATTGACTGGTGGCAGCTGTCTGCCTTCTCCTGTCTCCTGGAGTGTTTCCACATAGCTGACTTGCATCATTTAAAATAAGTGGATAGGTGAAAGTGAAGGTGGGGATTTTTGCCATCGACGGTCCAATGTTGAGTCTTTTCACTTATTGTTCCAGAACTACATCCAAGAAACACAAATTCAGCCGCACTTAAAAGACTTTATGAAACACATCATTCTTATACCAAGATGATGTCTTACTTCAGGAGAAATTCATCAAGTATGAGCGCTATAGGGAGCTTTCAGTGTGTAAATCTTTTTTCTTTTAAACCATTTGTGCCATATTCCTCTTCAAAAGAGAGGGTGAACTCATCGCTTTCGGACACGTAGACTAAGAGGGAACATGTTTGTGTGCTAGGGTGGGCATAGAGGACCAAGGGCAGGGGGTAATGAATCAGCTGAGGTTACGGAGAAGAAGAATATGTACAGTCTGGAACAGGGCAGCTTGGATTTAGGAGGGCAGACAGCTGGCATTCTGTTTCTCATCAATAAACAATTACATCTGCCTCCACTCTGAAAACAGTGCATGTGCACCCCTCACTACATTTCATAACCTTTCCATACTCACATACTGTCCTGACAATCCAGTCACACGTTTGACGTGCATGGATCGTTAGCCTGGGGACTTTGCAAGGGGCAGAGGGATGCCAGCGAGCGATGATATCCAAACCAAAACAAGATCAAGCTGTGCTCGTACTAACAGAACAAAGGAGAGAAGAAGAAGATAACATGTGTCATTGAGGCAATGATGATGCTGTAATATTGATTAAAATGTGAGAAAAGGTTATCAGGGAATCACTCAGAGAAGGACACTAATAAGGAGGTAGAGATCAGAGAGGCAGATGTAGAAAGAGACATGTGGTGTTGAGCAAGACCTGACCGGAACACATGTGAATGTGCGCTACATGTCCGAGAACATGTTCAAAATACAGGCGCTGAACTCACCCGAGACATAACAGCTGCAATGCAAGGCGCCAAAACACAAGGCTTGACACATGAACACAACCATATGTCAAAATGAGATGGGGGGAACAATGATTGCGCGCCGTGAGATATGCAGCTAAGGTGGTTGACTGGGGTCAGGCAACCAGAGGTCAACCACAGCTTTCAAGTCTGATTTGTCACACTGTTAGTCATAGTGATTACTCTGCTACGAAGACACATTAGGAGACGTCAGAGGCATAATTGGTTAAGTGAACCAATGAGACAGTGAGTAAGTGCTTGATGGCAAACTGCTGGGAAAAAAAACAGACAGATTTATAGTGATGTTTTCTTTTCTCTGAGCCGTTGAGGTTGAAGTACTTTCCTGTTTTTGAGTGAACAAATTAGGTTTGTGGACACAATTTTTTTATTTACATGTTGTTCATGAAACGTTTGCTGATTGTGTAAGTCAGAGTGGTCTCATAGGAACAATCTGATCTCCCAGTTTTTGGGAATATTCGACTGGATGACAGGAAGGCAGCCACAAGAAGACACAACACATGAGAACAAATTAGATGCACAGAGACTCGATCATCAAAAAGAGGCCCATGTCCTCTCAAAATGTGCCAGCTAAGTCTCAAGCACACATTAAAGCAGTCAGTGTTTTGAGGCCAGTGAGGCCTCATCCCGGCAACAGCCCACTCTGTTTTCCTGCTGTTAGTGTTTTTTAAAGAGCTCAGTGCTGCTAACTATCAATGGCGCGTTAAATAAGAGCAGTTATCAGGGTTAAATCTGAAGTTGAAATGGAGTGGAAAAGAGTCCTTGTGATCCAAGAGGGAAGACTGTATAACAAGAGGGAAAGAAACAAGTTTCGATGGAGAGTCAAATACTTTTCTTCTTACTGTCCTTATGCTTCTAATTATTAATATGATTCAGTTTAATGGAGGTAATTTTTGAGGATGAGCATAAATTTTCTCACTTATGACAGTGGTTGCATAAAGTTTAGCATGGATGTGGAAAGAGCTGATCAAACAAAAGCGCAAGCATATGTTTATGTTTTATATTAAATTTCTTTTCATTATGCAATAGTTCCAAGTCCAAGTTCCAAGTTCAACTTTATTGTCACTTCAACCATATACAGTTTAAAAATACACAGTGAGGCGAAACAACGTTCCTCCAGGAACCAAGGTGCTACAAGACAAGTTAGTGCAAAAAAAATAATAATATATAATATATCTAGTAATAATATTGTGCAAAAGAGCATTTACAGGTTGGTGTGTGCGATGGTTTGGTGGTGTAGGTCAGTGTGTTTGCGCTTTGTGTTGGTTAGTCAGTCCAGTCTCAATGTTTTGAGGTATTTGAGTTAAGCTGAGTGATAATGTTAGTGTATGTGTGTGTGTGCGTGTTTATCAGTCAGTCCCTTTTTGCTGAGGAGACGGATGGCTTGTGGAAAAAAGCTGTTGCACAGTCTGGATGTGCGTGCCCGAATGCTTCGGTACCTTTTTCCAGATGGCAGGAGTGTAAAGAGTGTGTGAGAGGGGTGTGTCCGATCAGCCACAATGCTGGTGGCTTTGCGAATGCAGCGTGTGGTGTAGATGTCCTCAATAGAGGGTAGAGAGACCCCGATGATCTTCTCTGCTGTTCCCACTATCCGCTGTAGGGTCTTGCGGTCTGATATGGCACAGCTGCCAAACCAGACAGTGATGCAGCCGCTCAGGATGCTCTCAATAGTTCCTCTATAGAAGGTGGTCAGGATCGGTGGTGGAAGCCGGGCCTTTCTCAGTCTTCTCAGAAAGAAGAGACGCTGTTGGGCTTTCTTGTGCAGGGAGCTGGTGTTGAGGGACCAGCCGAGGTCCTTCTCCAGGTGTACACCCAGGAATTTGGTGCTGTCAACGATCTCCACAGAGGAGCCGTTGATGCTCAGCGGTGAGTGGTCGCCTCGTGTCCTCCTAAAGTCAACAACCATCTCTTTTGTCTTGTCAACATTCAGAGACAGGTTGTTGTCCTTACACCAGTCCGTTAGTCTCTGCACTTCCTCTCTGTACGCTGACTCGTCGTTCTTGCTAATGAGACCCACCACGGTCGTGTCATCAGCGAATTTAATGATGTGATTTGAACTGTGTGTTGCTACACAGTCATGAGTCAGCAGTGTGAACAGCAGAGGACTGAGCACACAGCCTTGTGGGGCCCCAGTGCTCAGTGTGGTGGTGCTGGAGGTGCAGTTCCCGATCCGTACTGACTGAGGCCTTCCGGTCAGAAAGTCCAGGATCCAGTTGCATTTACCCACTATTTTTATTTTACATCTATCCATCTATCCACATCATCCTCTTCATGCATGTTGTCTTACTCCAAGCTGTATAGGCTCGAAAGCCCACTACCAATTAAGCATATTAGGTGATGTGCATCTCTGTAATGAGAAGGGGTGTGGTCTAATGACATCAACACCCTATATCAGGTGTGCATAATTATTTGGCAACGTCCTTTCCTTTGGCAAAATGGGTCAAAAGAAGGACTTGACAGGCTCAGAAAAGACAAAAATAGTGAGATATCTTGCAGAGGGATGCAGCAGTCTCAAAACTGCAAAGCTTCTGAAGCGTGATCATCGAACAATCAAGCATTTCATTCAAAATAGTCAACAGGGTCGCAAGAAGCGTGTGGAAAAACCAAGGCGCAAAATAACTGCCCATGAATTGAGAAAAGTCAAGCGTGCAGCTGCCAAGATGCCACTTGCCACCAGTTTGGCCATATTTCAGAGCTGCAACATGACTGGAGTGCCCAAAAGCACAAGGTGTGCAATACTCAGAGACATGGCCAAGGTAAGAAAGGCTGAAAGACGACCACCACTGAACAAGACACACAAGCTGAAACGTCAAGACTGGGCCAAGAAATATCTCAAGACTGATTTTTCTAAGGTTTTATGGACTGATGAAATGAGAGTGAGTCTTGATGGGCCAGATGGATGGGCCCGTGGCTGGATTGGTAAAGGGCAGAGAGCTCCAGTCCGACTCAGACGCCAGCAAGGTGGAGGTGGAGTACTGGTTTGGGCTGGTATCATCAAAGATGAGCTTGTGGGGCCTTTTCGGGTTGAGGATGGAGTCAAGCTCAACTCCCAGTCCTACTGCCAGTTTCTGGAAGACACCTTCTTCAAGCAGTGGTACAGGAAGAAGTCTGCATCCTTCAAGAAAAACATGATTTTCATGCAGGACAATGCTCCATCACACGTGTCCAAGTACTCCACAGCGTGGCTGGCAAGAAAGGGTATAAAAGAAGAAAAACTAATGACATGGCCTCCTTGTTCACCTGATCTGAACCCCATTGAGAACCTGTGGTCCATCATCAAATGTGAGATTTACAAGGAGGGAAAACAGTACACCTCTCTGAACAGTGTCTGGGAGGCTGTGGTTGCTGCTGCACGCAATGTTGATGGTGAACAGATCAAAACACTGACAGAATCCATGGATGGCAGGCTTTTGAGTGTCCTTGCAAAGAAAGGTGGCTATATTGGTCGCTGATTTGTTTTTGTTTTGTTTTTGAATGTCAGAAATGTATATTTGTGAATGTGGAGATGTTATATTGGTTTCACTGGTAAAAATAAATAATTGAAATGGGTATATATTTGTTTTTTGTTGAGTTGCCTAATAATTATGCACAGTAATAGTCACCTGCACACACAGATATCCCCCTAAAATAGCTAAAACTAAAAACAAACTAAAAACTACTTCCAAAAACATTCAGCTTTGATATTAATGAGTTTTTTGGGTTCATTGAGAACATGGTTGTTGTTCAATAATAAAATTATTCCTCAAAAATACAACTTGCCTAATAATTCTGCACTCCCTATACAAATCTCAAATCTTCACAGATGGAATTAAGTGCCTTAGCTTGTGGTGAGAGAGGCAAAGGTTTGTGGGGGAGCCTGTCAATAATAGGATTCAGTATACAATTGAAATCTCCCCCCACTATAGAAATGTCGGAATTAATCTCAGCGAAGTCTGTAAATACTGTAGTCATTAAAGATGAGCAGGAGGGTAGTAAACATTCAATATAGAAATAGCCATACCTGATAATATTCCCTTGACTATAACATACCTTCCATGCCTGTCCTTAACACACTCTGCATTTGAAAAAGGGAGGCTTTTCCTCACAAGGATTGCCACCCCTCTACTTCTTGAGGTGAATGAGGAGAAAAATACCTGTCCAATTCCACCTTGCTGTAATTTAAAGTGTTCTGCATCATCTAGATGTGTTTCTTGCAAAAGTGCAATATCAACGTGTTCTTTTTTCAGAAAGGTGAGTATTTTTCTCCTTTTAATAGGATTATGGAGCCCTCTTACATTCCATGTACACAAACGCAACTTATTACTTGCCATATTATTTAAGTTTACCCTCTATATGGATAAATGACTTACTAAAGGCATACTCCTGAGACTCCATAATACAGGGGGGGAAAAAAGAAAAAAAAAAAAGAGTCACTGAGCTGGAGAACAAAAACAGAACAAACAAAAGCAGCCCCCCCAACCCCCCCAAAACAAACAAACAAACAAACAACAACAACAACAAAAATAACAAAAAAAAAACTCAAATACCTTGGGGGTTGTCCCTGCTACCAAATCTACAGGGCTTTTTTTTTTTTTTTTTAGATTTAATATTAGTTTATTTAATAACCATCTCCATAATAACCAACATTCAGAAGTAGCATCATCACAATATTTCATATCAGGATACAATGATAGAATCTGAGACACAAAGGCTATATACACTACACGAGTAAAAACCAAATGATGAACTAGTGAATAAGATAAGGCCATGGAAAAAGACTTTCGGACTGCCTCGAAGAGATTCTGGCAAACCGTCAGACGTCTCAGGAGGGGAAAGCGGTGCTCTACCTGCACTGTGTATAGTGCTGGCGGAGCGCTGCTGACGTCGACTGAGAAAATTGTCAGGCGGTGGAAGGAATACTTCGAGGACCTCCTTAATCCCACTGACACGTCTTCCGAGGAGGAAGCAGAGTCTGGGGATGAGGGGAATGACCCGCCAATTTCCGGGGGCGAGGTCACTGAGGCAGTTAAACAACTCCTTGGTGGCAGAGCCCCTGGTGTTGATGAGGTCCGCCCCGAGTTCCTGAAGGCTCTGGACGTTGTAGGGCTGTCCTGGTTGACACGCCTCTGCAATGTTGCGTGGAGATCAGGGGCAGTACCTGTGGACTGGCAGACCGGGGTGGTGGTCCCCATCTTTAAGAAAGGGGACCGGAGGGTGTGTTCCAACTACAGGGAGATCACACTCCTCAGCCTCCCTGGGAAAGTCTATGCCAGGGTGCTGGAAAGGAGAGTTCGTCCGTTAGTCGAACCTTGGATACAGGAGGAACAATGCGGTTTTCGTCCTGGTCGCAGAACACTGGACCAGCTCTTTATCCTCTCCGGGATACTTGAGGGTGCATGGGAGTTTGCCCAACCAGTCTACATGTGTTTTGTGGACTTGGAGAAGGCATTCGACCGTGTCCCTCGGGGTGTCCTGTGGGAGGTGTTGCGGGAATATGGGGTGTCTGGCCCATTGCTACGGGCCATTCGATCCCTATACAACCGTTGCAAGAGCTTGGTTCGCATTGCCGGCAATAAGTCGGACTCGTTCCCGGTGGGTGATGGGCTCCGCCAGGGCTGCCCTTTGTCTCCGGTTCTGTTCATAATTTTTATGGACAGGATTTCTAGGCGCAGCCAAGTGGCGGAGGGCTTTCGCTTTGGTGGCCTCAGAATCTCATCTCTGATTTTTGCAGATGATGTGGTTCTGTTGGCTTCATCGGGTGAAGGCCTCCAGCTCGCACTGGAACGGTTCGCAGCCGAGTGTGAAGCAGCGGGAATGAGGATCAGCACCTCCAAATCTGAGGCCATGGTTCTCAGCCGGAAAAGGGTGGAGTGCCCACTCCGGGTCGGGGATGAGTTCCTGCCACAAGTGGAGGAGTTCAAGTATCTCGGGGTCTTGTTCGCGAGTGATGGGAGAAGGGAGCCGGAGATCGACAGACGGATTGGGGCTGCAGCTGCAGTAATGCGGACGCTGCACCGGTCCGTCGTGGTGAAGAGGGAGCTGAGTGTAAAAGCGAAGCTCTCAATTTACCGGTCGATCTACGTCCCTACCCTCACCTATGGCCACGAGCTGTGGGTAGTGACCGAAAGAACGAGATCGCGGATACAAGCGGCAGAAATGAGCTTCCTCCGAAGGGTGGCTGGCCTCTCCCTTAGAGATAGGGTGAGAAGTTCGGCCATCCGGGAGGGGCTCAGAGTAGAGCAGCTGCTGCTCCACATCGAAAGGAGCCAGCTGAGGTGGTTCGGGCATCTGACAAGGATGCCCCCTGGGCGCCTCCTGGGTGAGGTGTTCCAGGCATGTCCCACCGGGAGGAGGCCCCGGGGCAGACCCAGGACACGCTGGAGAGATTATACCTCTCGGCTGGCCTGGGAACGCCTTGGTATTCCCCCGGACAAGCTGGAGGAGGTGACTGGGGAGAGGGAGGTCTGGGCCTCTTTGCTTAGGCTGCTGCCCCCGCGACCCGGCCCTGGACAAAGCGGATGAAGATGGATGGATGGATGGATGAATAAGATAATTAGCTAATCAAATTATTCAAAAGACACGTTTGATGCATTACAACAGAATAGAATTTTTTTTTTTCACAAGGCACATTTATTGAACAACAATGGTACTGTCTTGCATGCAAATGACTATTTGCATGAGATAAAAGCAGCATTGAAGTTACAACTATCACAGTTTAGTGGTAAACGCGTTAAGAGTACCTGATGTAACAACGATCGTACAGAACAATTATTGCTGTATTTACTGCTTTAGTAAAATTTAATTATGTGCATTTATCCTTATAGATAGGCATATTCAAGCAGCATATGGACAGTAATCTCTTCATTCATGCTTGCATTAAATCATCCTGTTAAGGAGTAGTAGTTTGCATAATCAGTGGTATTGTAAAAGGGGAAACAAGCCATCTTGTGTAATGGTTCAGTGTTTTGATCAAAATATTTCCCGTTCCCTGAAAACGCATTTCTAATTACTGGCTATTAGAAGGTCCCATCAGAGGTTTTATAAGAGCAAGGGAATTGTGTTGCTGGAAGTTTCCGTCACCTGTATACTGTATCTAGGTTTATACTAGAATAAATCTGGTTGAAATTTCATGCTTCCAAGTCTTATATTAGTAAAATGATGTTTAAATGATTTAAAACTGCAGAAGTCAAAGCCATTCTCGGGAGAACTGGTATGTGGGAAACAAAGACACTGCAAGGCTCAAGTTTTTGACATTTTTGCTTGTACAAATAAGAAAAAAAGAAAAAAGTTCAAGAGCATTTCACTTCAATAGACTAATGAATTTAACACTAAAAGATCATTTATTGTTTCTGCTATAAAATTGGAAATTTGCAATCTGTATCAAGTAGAAACAGTTGCTTTCAACCAAAAATTAGCCCAGCTTGAACCAATACTTTTGTGCCCCAAATTTAATCATAATGTTTTATCAATTTACTGACAAACATAAACACAACTTTACCTGATCGTGAACACAGTTTGAACGCCTGGTGCACCTGCTGATCTCAAACTGCAGCATTTTCAACAAATAGTTTACAATAATCCCCATCATTTGTGCACAAGCAGGTCGTCTCCGTAGCCTGTATCCAGGAGGCAGTTTACACATTCTTCCCAACGGCACACCTCACCCTTGTCCATCACCACAAACTTCCACTCCACAATGCTCTCTGCAGGCAGGCTGACAACAGTGGCCCAATTCCCATCCTTGGCTCTCTCGAGCAGGATGCATTTCTTCCAGTTCCCCAGCTCTTGCTACATCTGATATTTTTTTTGAATTTATTGCTCAGAGTCTATTTAACATAAACAAGCAAAAACATAAAGGGAGTTTAGGATTAAAGAAAATCACACTTATGAGGTAGTAGTCTCAAAAACTCATGTTTCAGATTTACTTGACATTACAAGATAGAACTATCATGATAGTGAACTTAGCTTTAAGCTACCTCTGGTATAATGCATAAAGCTGCAGCATTTATGTTAAGACTGAATATGGTCCTTTTTCCAAATAAAATTACAGGAACATTTTGTTTTCTTTCAGCAGGGTCAACAGTTGTGTTTTAGTAATAGCCAATGAGTACTGAACCGAAACGTTCAAATGAGTGTTCATTTGTATGGATAACACCAGTTAAAATTAATAAAACTCATAATACAACCTAGGAAAAGTAAGTGGGGGTTCATCATCATGTTCCTTGTTATATTAATAGGGCTAAACCGTAGCAGTGAGTTACTTTATTTTGTTGCCTTTTGTGCTAAACTGATCTCAGCTAGCTTTTTTGTTAGCCTTTTCTGAAAGTGCGTGTGAAAAATAAATAATTCTGATGCAAGTGATTTTAGAAATAGTAACATTATTTATTGCGGGTCTAACTCCAGTTCAGACGTGTACTGTTAAACCCCGGGCTTTGTTACTCGCCAACAGCTCTCAGAGGGCTACACCTATTCTCATAGAGTACATTTCCCACACATAAGCTTTACTTGGGTGGGTCGCTAAAGCATATCAACGACCACCCAAGTATATTTGATGACTTATTTTAGAATTTTTTAGAATTAATTTTTTTAATCTGTCTGAGAGAATGATGTCAACTGCAGCCAGTATATTAGGAGATAATCCGCTTGCTCTTACTTTGAAAGTTCAGTCACTATGAACCAACTACCCCGAGGCCTTCTGTTCTTGTCCTTGGCTATCTACAGAATCATGCTCTCGTTCAGTGGTCTGATGGACTGTAACACCACCCTCTCGATCTGCAAGTGGCAACATTAGCTCTTGTTCTGCTTAAAAATCCTTCTTGCAATTGGGGATGCACTGTAACCATAGCATACTGCACAGTGGGTTGAGAAAAAGTCCATATAGCTTTATACCAACCTTAGAAGGCTGCAGAGCATAACAACAGTCCATCCACAGGTCAAGGTGAAAAAGCAAATGATTTGTTTTTTTAATCCATCATGATTTACTTGGCAATTAAAATATTTAGCGTGGATTTTTTTTTAGTGCGTTTGTGCACAAAGTTTCTTCTCCGTTGTGTTGTTTCTATGTTCCGTTTGCAGATGTGCAGAAATCTCTGGAACATTTTCTTTGTCATTTTGCCCCCTGCTTTATTTATTTGTAATAGAGTATGCCTAATCTAGCATGGAGACTTAATCCAGATGTAGGATTATCTGGGGGAAATGTGTTGTAATTCATACAATCTCTAGCTCAAGGCAAACATTAACTCTGACAGTACTTTTTCCTCTTAGATCAGGTTCACTTCACTTCAAGAGTTGCCAAGGATATAACCTGCCGTCTCAGGTCACCGGTCAGCTACTTACACTATCGCTAAAGGAAAAATACCTACAGTTTGAGTCACGTTGCATGTGAGGGCCTGATATCACATGTGCATACATGTGCACGGATGTGAGATGTATGTTAGCTGTTAAAATGTCTTAACTTTGAATCCTCAACGTGGCTCTGATTATATTTGGTTTAGCTTGAGGTTTTCAAACTGATAAGAAATAAATATACTGCTGTGATATAAGACAGACATACAGTATCATAATATAACAAAATTGATAGCTAAATGGCTGCTAGCAGATTGACTGGTGTGCATTTTGAGACATAAGCTAACACAGTATTTACAGTTAACACAAAACAGATTAAATGTATTCTTAAAGGCTGACTAGATCATTTCCAGAGCAGTTTTATAATGTGTAATGACATTTAAAAAATATACTTTGTGCCTCATACTGACAATCGCAGGTGCATTGCCACATTTAAATTACTTTTCAGTGCCCTTGGCTGATGTCCCATAAGGAGAAGCCGCTGGGAAGTGACGTGCCTCTGAGAACCTGTGGTGAATTGCCTCTCATATAGCGAATCTGAGGTTTTAGCGCAGCCTGTTTGCATTAAACTCTCCTCTCACTGTCATCGGGCTTGCGTCACCGCCATTATCTGGAATAACTGGAGTGCTACATGATAGACTGGTAATTCACTGATTGGTGGGAAATGGAGAGCCAGGGCACGTACAAGAACACACACAGTTAAAGTAATCATTATAAGAGCTGGGATCATTATGCCAAAATAAACAAATTACACATCCCACCGCAGCCAATCATGGGATGCATAACGTAGTCTGGCTGTGCACTCTAGTATAGATAAGAGGGCACTGTTGCCCAAAAGTAATGACTCATATTATATGCATTACAACACTGAGTCCTTCCAGTGACGTGCATTTGATGTCATTATGCTTGGTGTTGATAGAAATACTGAAATCTCTCTAAGTGAAATATTATTGTGTCCCGGGTTATTATGCTTGAATAATTGCTCTGCGTCAGAACAACCAGCTGCTGCGGATGCAGCAGTAAAGAAAATATGTGCTTCCTTCAGTCCGATGGAGGATAAATCTTAGAAAGAGTAAAAAGCAGTTGAACGATACTTGAAGAAAGAAAATCCAGATTCTACCAGTTTCAGGCTTTGATTTGCTCAGGGGCAGTTGACAGCAGGTCGACAGGGCCCGGCTTCAGACGCGGTCAGCGTGAAGCAGAGGCTCGTGATGATGTCCGTATAGACTTCCCAGCACTCGAGAAGGCAGTGTGGCACCGCGTTCAAAGTGTTCACTTGTTGGTGTGGAATGTTTGGAGGGGCGGGCTGAGTCCGTTTGAAGTGTGTCTGTGTGTGTCTGTGTAAAAATAGCCGCTGCAGCCGTTTTGTGCGCCCTGGCCAGGCATACCAACCTTGGAGCCAGGTGTACCTCCAGCCAGCTCGCAGGAGGGATCATGGGAAACAGTTTAGTTACACATGGCACATCCAGGGCACAGCTACCTGCTGCACGTGCTTATCATCTCACCCACATCTGTTCACATCACACCGGGAGTGAGTCAGCCAAATACATAAAATTAAACATGGCTGATGTTATTCCAGGTACACATACCTTTTTTTCCTTCACTTTCAACAAAGAGAAAAATTAAGGCTTTTTTTCTCTCCTTCTTGACTTTTTAGGCATGTGTGAAAAGAGGTGTGCTCACTTTATTAAAATCAGTCAATCAATCATACTATGTGTATTCTTTGACAGACAGAGCACCAATCAGGCTCTCCAGGGAATCCCAACAGTCAACAGGACCCAAATCCACCATCATGCATCCCTCTTGCTGTAGGCTGTAGAATAGATCTGTAGCTCGGTCTCAAGAGCCGAACAAGGAATATTGTCATCAGTTATAGTCCATCATGGTTGAATTGGGCTATAGCCTCTGTCCAGGTCCACCTAAATAGCAACGGGTAAATCTCATCTCATCAGATCTCATTGTTATTCTTTCATCATTGCGCATGCTCACATAGTTTTTATCCTGGATTTTAACTGCTGATGAGTACTTAGTAACCATCACTAACTCCCTTTCACACATAAAGAAAGGTGTCGGAATAACATACACGTTGAACCACAGACACATAAGGAACAATAGTCATTGCAGCTTCAACACGACTAGTATCAGCCACAAGTTGTATTCAGTTGTATTATTTTTGTGTTATTTTCTCCCACAAATTTGCACATTTTTATTTTTGAAGAATTTGTGTTTTTGTAAGTTTTCTTTTGCTAAAATCAGGTCAGTATCTGCAAATCTGAATTCAAGAATAAAGAATGACCAGAAACTCTGTGGTCAGGTATTCCAGATTGCACACAGGTACTATAAACCTGAAGAAGGCCAGGCTACTGCTATGCAGAAGGGAACTGTAAGGACCTGATGGGAAAGGAGCAGTGTTAGACAAACAGCAGTCTGGTATCCAGGTTACGCTAAAGGAAAGGGGTCGACAGGGACTGAGAGGCCCTGTTGTTAGAGGATGACTTCAAGTAGATCCTTTTGTTGAAGAGGATTACCCTTATTTCATTCCTGACCGATAACTACACTTATTATATTCCTGCAAATCGCACGCATGCAGTTCTGCATGAACATGAGTAGTGAAACCAAAGCACGTGCAAGGTTTCTGTGTCACAAAGACGCACATCTCAATAACAGACAGCTGCATGCCAAGGTGCTTCGGTGAAAACAAACACTCTGTGCCTTTCTGTTGGCGGAATCAAATTTGCCTTGGACGGCAGCTGTTTAAGTGGCGCCAACTTTAGCACTTTGTCACGAAAATCTTCAACATGGCTCAAAAAGAATACAAGTAGCAGCATTCTCCGCCTGCCTCTTTCTTGTATATGTGTCTGAAAGCCAGTGTTTGGCTGTGTGAAGAGGCGAAAGGCCTATTGGTCAAGGCAAAGCAGGTTCTGGGAAGGGGTGGACCTAGAGTGTCGAGTGTCTAGTATAGGGCTTTGGAGTTGACGTCACGCCGCAATGCATTATGGGAGCGCAGCGCCATTTTCGGGGTCTACGAATCAAACCAAACACACTGTGTTAGAACGACGACTACAAGAAAGATGCTTAAAAGCAGCTCAAAAGAGAATGAACTGTATAGAGACCGATTTCATTCAGAGGCGAAGCGGCGGTACTTGCAGAAAATAGCCTGCATTGGAAATGTGGACCCGTATGAAATACGGCCGTGGAGTAGAAACCCTGAAGACCAACCGCTATTGATGTAGCCTGACATATTCTCGTACCTTGTCTGTGGAGTCAGCGCGTACAAGTCGTCATTCAAACAAAGGTAAGTCAGCTCGAGTACTGCGAGTGAAATGCGTTTGATTTCCCTGCAAACATTCAGATTAGTGCAGCATAAATTCATTCATGAGGGGAAATTACAGTGAGAACATGTGGAGGCTGTTAGGTGGATAACATAGTGAGTTCAGTGCATTGATGTGACACTGTCCTGAAGGATTGTTATTCTTTATGGTTAAAGAAATTGCACTAATTTATTCATATTTATTATAAATAATCCTAATTAAACATCTTGCTTCCATGTTTGTATCTTGTGTCACTAAAAATACATTTTATTTTAATTTTATATATTGATCAATGACCTGCAGAATCTCCTTATCATATTAAGTGATTCATAATTGTCAATTTATGCTTTCTCCATCTCTAAAGTGATGACATCCTTGCATTACATCCTTTAGGTTCATTTTCTGCAGGCAGGTTTCTGACAGAGAACAGGCAGATTTAGAATATAACATGCAGCGTTATATAGATGGAAAAAGAAATGAAAAATTACATGTATGTGCTAACTTTCTAAACACTTTGTTACATTTATGATAAAGTAGATTAAACACATTTATGTCTGCCTTGGCTCATAGTTCTTGTCTTTAAATGAACTTTGTCTGTGTGTGTTTCAGGTCCTGCACTCTCAAAGACTGAATGAACCAGCATTGCAGCCATGGGTCACTGTGAGCATCACAGGGAAGGTTGAAGCCGCCCACTGCACCTGTATAGCCAGAGTCGCAGAGACCTGCAGCCATGTCGCTGCTCTTCTGTTTAATGTAGAAGCAACAGTGTTGATCTGTGGCACAAGGACTGTTACAGATGAACCTGCATACTGGGTTTTGCTGGGTAATATGACCAAGATACAGCCAGAGGTTGGCCATAAGATAGACTTCTCCTCTTCAGCTGCCCAAAAAAAGGCTCTTGATCAAAACATAAACAGACCATCCGTATTGACAGGTAAAAGGAGCCGTCCTCAAAACAGAAAAATCCCACCTGCTACTTTGGAGGAGTTGTCACTGCTATTGGATACTTTGCTGGAACACAGTAAAGTTGTGGCTTGTGGGAATGACCCATAATGTTTTATCTAGGGGTCTAGATTTATGCCTGTAGTGCA
Source organism: Rhamphochromis sp. 'chilingali' (assembly GCF_963969265.1). NCBI lineage: Eukaryota > Metazoa > Chordata > Actinopteri > Cichliformes > Cichlidae > Rhamphochromis > Rhamphochromis sp. 'chilingali'. The sequence continues at coordinate 8,017,920 of NC_137931.1, read as the reverse complement.
CTGCCATGTAAATAATTTGCATTTACTGAATATATACTGACTGAGTACCACTGTTCAAAAGTTGAATAAAGAAACAAACTAATTTTTGCCTCTTTTTTTTTTTTTTTATTGAAACCACTTTATAGAGCATCACATCAGTTACAGTGTAGAATCCATGTCATTTATAGTTTACAAATGACAAAATGTTTACACAAAATCATGAGTGTTTACATGACATCACCCACTACTAACATTATTTACTGTATCTTTTGAAAAAATACAGCAATTTTAACAGCACAATACTTAAGAATATTTAACAGGAGCAGGTTTCATTCTTCTCTGGTTTTATTATCACACTGTTCACCAAAACGCAGCAAACCTTCACCATCTTATCCAGAAGGCTCACCTCTTCACCCTCACATGGAAGAAGTAATCTGATTGGCATGGTGGTATGTTTGCAGGAGGTCCCTTGTGTAGCGCTGGAACCCAGTCACGATATCATCCTTGTCATAGGCTGGTTTGCTGCAATAATGCCAAATAATTAGCATCTCTATAGATAGAAGGTAGTTCTGCAAAATCACTCAGTAGGATGTTTGTTCTAATTTGCTATGACCTCAGAGCGCATAGAAAATAAAACTAATAGGCTATAAAGAGTGATATGAACATATTTAGAACTTACCGGAATGAAAATGTCTGGAGCACCAACAGATATTTGGAGATGGAAGAGAACTACACGTCAGCTCGTCTCACAGCTGCTATCCAGGCTGGACACCTTCGTTTGGTAACATCAATACACGAGCTGCCTCATGTTGCTTCCGGGTTGGGAAAGAATTAAAAGATAAACCCTTTTCAAGCTTATTCTCTTGCCGGTCGTGCGATCGAACATTGCAGCCGACCACACAGCAAATACGAACCATGGCTGTTGTGTGTGACTTCGCTCCCTTTTCACTTGCGCTAGACCCCCAAAATGGCGGATCGGGCCAAAATCCTTTCCACGCCCACCCCCGTGACATCACGCTCCAAAGCCCTATTCTCAGACGACTTCTTCAATTAGTTAGTATGTTTGGTATCAACAGTTTGCCCTCTGTATTTTTATTTAAATGAGAGAGACAGAGAGGTTAATGACAGCACTCTGACTTTGTTAAACAATAACTCAAGTCTGGAACCGTATAGTTTTCACTTAAATTCAATTCTGACAACATAGCACGAAATCACAACAGTTGCCTCAAGGTGCTTTATATGGTAAGGTAAAAGCCCTACAATAATAAAGACAAAACCTCAACAATCCAACAAACACCTGTATGAGTGAATACCTGGCGACAGTGGGAAGAAAGAAACCTTTTTAAACAGGAAGAAACCTCCACCAGAAAAACCAGGCCGAGGGAGGGGCAGCCATCTGCTTTTCCACAATAAACTGATGTAGTAAAGTTAGGAATAGGAACGCATAAAAAGGCTGAGGCTTTCAAATTGTACATGAGCTGTCTAATGCCCATACAGAGCATTTTGGCTTTAAATGAAAAAGCTTAGTCGGTGGCTGAGCTTCAGCTCATCTTTATTGTCTAAACGTGAACAAGCATGCCACTTGCTTGGCTGAACGTTCGGCCAGACTCGATCCAGGATTTGCTCTTTGACCTTGGATGGTGATTTTAAATCCCTCTCCTCAATTATGTGCAGGTGAGCCCACACATACAAACAAAGGCAGGTACTGAAACATGTGCAGAGGCTCAGTGAGAAAGCACTATAGGAAGCTTATCTGTATGCTGAGTGACTTTGACATTTCCCAGACCTTTACCTGCTCCAGTGACATCGGAGTTGTGCTCTGACCACGTCCGGGGTCAGAAGGTGATCAGGACTTCCCCTATACCGCTCAGCCACCAGAAAACAGGTTCCAGTTTGCTTAAGCCAAAGGTCAAAGGTTACATATTTTTGCATAACCATGGGCAGATCCTTTTCTACTCCCCAGAACACACCCATACACATGATGGAAAATCAGTGAAAAATTGAAGTACATTGTTAGAGCAGTAGTTCTGCCTCTGTTACCACACTTTAATACCAATAAGGATCGAGGGGCATGCGAGCCTTCACCATGGCAATGCCACTATTTGCCAAACTAAGCACACCAAAAAATGCTGCCAAGTCTCTTGCCGCATTCCTCCTGCCAATCAAAAGAGGAGGGCTGGTGGAGAAATGACACACAGAGAGAGAAAAGTGTGGCGTACATCCAGAAGTTGATAACAGAAATTAATAGACTTTGTTTGGCAGTGTGGCTTCCTATTATGTATCCTCTGAAATATGTGGTTGGGCAATATGTCAGAACTTTACAGCCACTGTATTGATGGAGATGGAGAGAATGCCTTGCAGCCTCTATAAACAAACACATCAGGTGATCAGAGGATACAACTTGTAAATTGTAGGGGCACGAACAACACTGAGCAGGGCTTGCACCAGTAAAAGTGTTGGTCCCAGTGGCTATGACAGAGCTAATTAATCTATCTCTGCACGCCGGAGGATAGAGAGGATGGAGAGAGACACTAGGGAGTTTATTTGTTTCCTACTTCTACCATGAAAGGAAAGTAACCTTTACATATACACGTGGGAGAACATCAAGTCATCTTGAACCCTGTTTTCATACAGCTATGAATGATTTCACCAACCTTAATTAGTCGATATGCAGTCATGTGAGAAGGTTTTCACAGACTCTGTCCAGACATAGAGTCTAAGTACTCCCCATGATTCAGTGGCCTGTAGAATCATCTTTAGCTGTAATAACTTGAAGTAATTGTTTCCTGTAGGACAGTCTCTCACATTGTTGTGGAGGACTTTTGGCCCACTCTTCTTTACACTGTTGCTTCAGTTCATTGAAGTTTGCTGTCATTTGTTTAGGCACAGCTCTCCTAAGGTCTCGCCACGGCATTTTAATTTGACTTAACTTTTTCAGCCATTCTGTTGTAGGTTTACTGCTGTGATTGGGATATGACCTAGTGCAGGGGTGGGCAATCTCAGTCCATGAGGGCCGGTGTCCCTGCAGGTTTTAGATGTGTCCTCGAACCAACACAGCTGATGTAAATGGCTAAATTAGCTCCTCAACATGTCCTGAAGTTTTCCAGAGGCCTGGTAACGAACTAATCATGTGATTCAGGTGTGTTGACCCAAGGTGAGATCTAAAACCTGCAGGGACACCGGCCCTCGTGGACTGAGATTGCCCACCCCTGACCTAGTGTCACCCGAAAGCTTTAGCTGGCCTCACATTAGACCAGGGGTATCCAACTCCAGGCCTCAAGGGCCGGTGTCCTGCAGGTTTTAGATGTATCCTTGATCCAACACAGCTGATTTAAATGGTTAAATTACCTGGTAATGGACTAATCATTTGATTCAGGTGTGTTGACCCAGGGTGATATCTAAAACCTGCAGGACACCGGCCTTTGAGGCCTGGAGTTGGATACCCCTGCATTAGACTCTAGAATACTTTTGTGTTGAGAGGAGTTCATGGTTGACTCAATGATTGCAAGGTGGCCAGACCTTGTGGTTACAAAACAAGCCCAAATCATCACATCCTCCGATACCATGCAGGCAGTTGGAATGGGAGCTTTCTGCTGATATACTGTATTTGGCTTTTGCCCATCATAGTGCTGTTCACTGCTGCCAAACATCTTCACTTTTATCTCATCTGTCCAAAGGACATTGTCCCAGAAACCTTGTGGTTTGTTCAGATATAACAGGCAGGACATGTTCTTTATAGAGAGAAGAGTCTTTCTCAGGTCTACACTTCAAAACAAGCCACACCTTATTCAGTCTTTTTCTAATTTTACTGTCAAACTGAACTTTGAACGATCTAACATGCCAGTTTAGACCTATCAGAGATGTAGCTCTTGAGTGTTTTCAAGTTTCTCCAGACATTGCATTGTCTGACAATTAAGGGGGGATTGTGGGGATATTCACTTCTTGGAAGATTGTACTGTTGTGGTAACACATCCCTGAATGCTTTAGATCAGAAAACTATTGAATATAGCTTTCCGATTTTGCTTTTATAGAGGTGCTTACATTTGCTGATAATCAGTTAATAAAATGCATTTGATTAGCAGAACCTGGCTGCTCCTTCCGCTCTTAATTCTTATGGAAGCAGTAGGGGTGTACTTAGCTTTTCCCAGGCCCACATAGAGTCCCGTGAAAACTTTATTTAATAGCTGTAAGTGGATGGATGTCACCTAGACAGATAAAAAGGGTATAAGTCAGCGTATTTGTTGGGTTTTTGAGTAATTTGTTTTGGGTGTTTTTTGTAGTTAATTATATGAATCATTAGCTAACTTGTCAGTTCGTGACTCTTTCTGTAACATTAAAAAAATTAAAAATCAATAGACTGTGATAAAACCTGTCCATGTGGGTTACCTAGCATGAGCTCTGGGAGAGCTCATAAGCTTACAAAGTTGTTGGACAGGAGAATGAAAACCAACAAACTTCAGCTCTGTGACATGGTACTGAACACTGCCCATCCAATGCAAGGTCTCTAATCAGTCATCCATGAAAATGAGAATCCACTCAGTCTGTAAACTCTCTGCTCTACCTCAATACAACAACAAAAAAAGCTCAATTCTGAAGGAGACAAATTACTGAATTAGTAATGTGAAATGTGCATACACTCTGTGTTACAGTATGAGAGTTAAGAATAAACAATGATTTGGTAACTTGAGTTCTTACAAGTGTGATTTCAAGGAATTTAGCATCTCAAATGGGCTCTGTGGTTAATCTTTGCAATATGTCTCCCACAGAGAATAATATTTCTTTTTTTCCCTTTGAATCCTTCTGCCAGGAGACTGTAAATGTAATTTAGAAGATTAACCAGAAGTGTTTTTCATAATAATGTTAAACCCAAAGACCTCTCTGGCCTTCATCTGGTGCTGAGATGTTTTTATCTGCATGACACAGTCTTGAAAAGCTTAAAAGTGTAACGCCAGCAAAATCGTACAGCAGCTTTTTCTCAGCATTTGAACCCTGTAACTGAAACCATTTGACCTGTGTCCCTAAAGCCTGTCCACTTCCTCTACTGCCTGAAAATCCCTTAAAACCTGTGCGCTATCTCCTAATCTACACCTCAAAAGCAATCCACAAACCCTTATCTGAGATCTTGCTGCTAATTTACATTTCCTAAGATGGAGCAGCTTTCCACCTTGATGTCTTAAACCTGAAAAACCCCTCGCGTTCTACCTCAAGGTCGTTTTCCCGGTCAGTGATGAAAGCTCGTCGTGTCAGTGAAAAGTTGAAAGGTTGCGGTCTTGCAACCAAGAGGTCAAGAGCTGCTGGGAAATGGAGCAGGCAAACTGCTATGATGATGGACATGTTGGCGCTTCTACTCTTCACACATTCCTGCCATAACACTTCCTGTCCATCATGATAGATGTTGGGAATGTGGAGAAGGGAGGTGCAGCTGTGTTCATGGTAACAGGGGTAAGTGGATGTCAAAACAGAGAAGTGTTGGGATTCCACTATTTTCCTGTGGACTACTGTTAGAGTCAAACAAGCAAACTTTATATCAACCTTGTGTTTTTTAAACTACCTTTAATCTACAATGTTATTAGGAACTAGTAATTTATTGTTGGACTGACCGCCATTATTTGCATGCTGTTTAACATTTCCTGCAATTTCCTACATGAGAGTAACTGATTACAATGGTTTGGCTGCTATCCCTGTAGCACTGCAAACAGATTGGTACTTGTTTTATCTGCATATTCCAACAATAACCAATTCGTGCCTAAAAAAAACTCAAGTATTGACACCGACACAAAAAAATATTAACATCGTGTTCAAATCATGTACTGATTGTGACCCGTGATATTAACAGTTTTGCTAGTAATCAGACCCAGATATGAGATAAGCACATTTTGATGTACTTCCTGTGTTGCACTTGGGGTTTTGTTCAAGCATTAAATGTCTTTCAGCATTTATTCCACAGAGTGAAATCGTCATCACACAAGTTCATACTTAACCTTTTGAGGTGCTGTGCAAAGAGAAATGTTTTAAACCTGGATGTGTTCTGACTGAAATGCTGTTCTCCGCTCTTTCTTTTTTATTTTACCATTATTGACATGCCTTATCTGTTTGCTGTTAGTGCAGACAACAGCTAACTCACACGCTCATTATACTTTGTGGTACCATCCTACATGCTTAAAGATTTTTTTCAATATTTCATGAGTTTTTCTTTCTTTTTTTAGATAATGCACAACCACATTAGTGGGATAAGCCTCGTAGCCAATAGTGTGCCTTACTGCGCTCCAAGAAATGTGTAACCCAGTTAATTTAGTTTTCTAGCACTTCTAGCTTGCTAACCAGGCTTGCTAGCGTTAGCTAATAACTTGGCGCCCCAGACGCTTTTATCCAAATCGGCCACTTTTATCTTTGATAAACCATCGTGGCAGCCACCAAAAAATATAATATTGAGGCTTCAAGATGCAGAAACTAGAAACCTGTCATGACCCTGTGCCTTCTCGGCTGACTCTGTATGGCTACAAGTGTTTTTGTTGTGCTGCATCTCTCTCTCTCCCCTGCACTGCGCTCTACCGGGGCGGAGTCATGACGGCTCCAGCCCCTGGCTCGGACACCTGCAAGCAATCATCTCACTCACTTCTTAAGGCGGCTGCTGAGAGTGCTTCCTCGCTGGATTATTGTGTAACACTCGTCAGTGTCATCACCTATCTGAGCCGTTTTTCGAGTTTCTGTCGTGCCACTACTTACCTGCCTTTCCTCTCTGTGCCAGGATTCTCGCCAGCCTGAGGACCGCCGTTGGTGAGCTAAAGCCGGAGTCCGAGCTACCTGAGCTTCGGTGGATTTTGTACATAGCCCTCTTCTTCCCGTGCCTGTGCTTCCCGGAGACCCTCTTCCTGTGCCCCCTCACCTGTATATATTCGCACCTGGTGTCTGTGTGTGTAAATAAATCACGAACTTAAGTGACGGTCTGCCTCCGAGTCCCTCCTGAGCCTGACAGAATAATCCAGCCACCGCTATGGACTCAGCAGGCCCAGCCTCGGCAGCGACAGCCCCCATGTCTCTGGAGGAGCTTCTGCACCGACACGAACAAATGCTGGTGAAGCTCAGCGGAGACGTGGCGTCTCTAACGCAGGCCTTCGCCCAACGGATTCCCCTGGTCGAGGACCAGCCTCCCGCGGCCCCTCCCCAGGTAACGCACGCTCCTGCCGTCACTACAACAGCCACAGCTACCCAGGCTGCTAGCGCGGTAGCGTCAGTAGCCTCCGCGGTTTCGCTGGATAAGCTTTTGCCTTCACCTGAGGCTTTTTCTGGGGAGATGGGAAAATATGTGGGATTTTTGTTGCAGTGTTCTATGCACTTTCAATTACTGCCCCATGTGTTTGTTTCTGACGGGGTTAAGATCGCTTACGTCACCCAGCTACTACGTGATCGAGCCCTGGCCTGGGCCCAGGCCCAGCTGCAGGCTTTCCCCGGAATGTCTTATGACGACTTCCTGTCGCGCTTCAAGTCGGTGTTTGATAAAGGCTCTAGTACGGAGGCAGCTGGCTATCGTTTGATTAATCTGAAGCAAGGTAGGCGAAGCATGGCTGACTTTTCTGTTGATTTCTGGACTCTAGCTGCACAGACCAAATGGGGACCTGAGGCCCTGAAGACCACTCTGTTAAATAATATCCGCGAAGAGCTCAAGGATGAGATAATGATGCGGGAGCTTCCTGCTTCTCTAAATGCTTTGATGTCCCTGTGTATTCAGGTGGATGATCGCCTGCGGGCGCGCCAGAGCTCACGAAGACAGCAGTTTCGCGAGCCCCTGGCTTTTCGGGAGCCCCAACCCGACGCACGGGAGGCTAGAGCTTTTGGAACTGAGGAGGAGGTACCCATGCAGCTGGGACGTTCTCGACTCACCCCTGCGGAGCGACAACGCCGGTTTTCCGCGGGTGAGTGTCTGTATTGCGGTCGCAAGGGGCATTACATCTCTGCCTGCCCGGCGCTGGCAAAAGGAGGTGCCCGCCAGTAATTGAGAGGGTACTGGTGGGCGACCTGTCCAGCAACAAGCCTCTTCCCCGTCTCTTGCTGCCTGCTAAACTCACCCTCCGGTCGTTGTCCCATTCCCTCTCTGTGTTAATTGACTCTGGTGCAGAACAGAATTTCATTGATGCGTCGCTAGTCTCCAAGCTCAGCATTGGCACACGACCACTGCCTCATACTCTCCGCGTGTCCGCCCTGTCTGGTCACCGGTTGCCTGACATAACGCACGTCACCCTACCTGTCACACTCACTCTCTCCGGTAACCACATTGAGAACGTTTGTTTCTGTGTGTTTAAGGCTCCAGTAACCCCGCTTGTACTAGGTTATCCATGGCTTTGACAACACAACCCACACATCGACTGGAAGAAGGAGCAAGTTATGGGGTGGGGTGTGGGCTGCCACATGACCTGCCTTCGGGCCGCCACGCCATCTGCTCCCTCTCCCCCCCCCCCCAGGAAGCCTTCAAAGTCACCAGAGCTGTCTTCGGTTCCTTCCGTCTATCATGACCTCGCAGCAGTTTTTAGTAAGGATGAGGCGGGCTCGCTTCCACCACACCGGCCCTATGACTGTGCCATTGATCTTCTCCCTGGGGCGCCTCTCCCCTCTGGCCGCCTCTACAGCCTCACACAGCCCGAAAGGGAAACCATGGAGAGATACGTCAACGACTCTCTGGCTGCTGGGTTAATTCGCCCGTCATCCTCCCCCGTGGGGGCAGGTTTCTTCTTTGTTGCAAAGAAAGACAAGACGCTCCGGCCATGTATTGATTACCGCGGCCTCAACAAGATCACAGTAAAGAACAAGTACCCTCTTCCCCTCCTTAATTCTGCTTTCGAACTACTCCAGGGGGCCACAGTGTTCAGCAAACTGGACCTGCGAAACGCTTACCACCTGGTGAGGATCCGGGAGGGAGATGAGTGGAAGACCGCTTTCAACACTCATATCGGACACTATGAGTATCTCGTCATGCCCTTTGGCTTAACCAATGCGCCCGCGGTCTTCCAGGCCCTTGTTAACGATGTTCTGAGGGATTTTATTAATCGATGTGCTTTTGTGTACCTTGATGATATTCTCATTTTCTCTAAGTCCCAGGCGGAGCACGAGAGTCACGTGAGGCAGGTCCTGCAGCGCCTCCTGGAGAACCGGTTGTTCGTGAAAGCGGAGAAATGTGAATTTCACGTTGACACGGTGGCCTTCCTTGGCTATATCATCTCTCAGGGGGATCTCAAACCTGACCCCGAGAAGGTCCGGGCCGTGGTGGACTGGCCTCAACCGCCGAACCGCCAGCAACTCCGACGGTTCCTAGGATTCGCCAACTTCCACCGACGCTTCATAAAGGACTACAGTAAGATCGCCTCACCTCTCACTGCGCTTACCTCTCCCAAAGTTCCTTTTCAGTGGGACCTCTCAGCTCAGGAGGCCTTTTCCCTACTAAAGGAGAAGTTCACTACCGCCCCCATCCTCCGTCAGCCCAACCTCAGGCAACCGTTCGTGGTGGAGGTGAATGCTTCGGACTCTGGAGTGGGAGCAGTTCTGTCTCAACGATTTGAAGGTACGCTCCATCCCTGTGCATTCTTTTCTCGTCGTCTCTCACCCGCAGAACAGAACTACGGCATCGGTGATCGGGAGCTGCTAGCGGTCAAACTGGCCCTGGAGGAGTGGAGGCACTGGCTTGAGGGCGCAGAACACCCGTTCATCGTGTGGACCGACCATAAGAACCTTGAGTACATCCGGTCCGCCAAACGCCTAAATTCACGACAAGCCAGGTGGGCCCTCTTCTTCACAAGATTCAATTTCACCATCACTTACAGACCAGGGTCGCGCAACGTGAAGCCCGATGCACTCTCCCGTCAGTTTTCCAGTACGGAAGGAGACTCCGATCCAGAACCGATTCTTCCAGCTACCTGTGTTATTGGAGCTGTCACATGGGAGATCGAAGCTCTCGTGCGCGAGGCCCAGGATACTGACCCCGACCCGGGGACGGGCCCCCCTGGTCGGTTGTTTGTCCCTGCTGCTGTCCGACCTCAGGTACTCCACTGGGGCCACACTGCCCGGTTCACCTGTCATCCAGGAGCCCGCCGCACCATCACCTTCCTCCAGCGGTTTTTCTGGTGGCCCACCTTGGACAAGGACGCCAGGGAGTACGTTATGGCGTGCACCACGTGTGCCCGGAACAAACGTCCCAACCGACCACCCGCCGGGCTTCTTCAACCACTCCCCACGCCAGGACGGCCATGGTCTCACATAGCGCTGGACTTCGTTACGGGGCTCCCACCGTCATCCGGTAACACCACCATCCTCACTATTGTTGACCGTTTTTCTAAGTCGGCTCATTTCATCGCCCTCCCCAAGCTCCCTACAGCCCTGGACACCGCCCAGCTGCTCACCACCCACGTCTTCCGGCTTCATGGCATTCCGATGGACATCGTTTCCGACCGGGGACCCCAATTTACCTCTCAGGTTTGGAAGGAGTTCTGCATGCAGATCGGCGCCGCGGTCAGTCTCTCTTCGGGCTTCCACCCTCAGAGCAATGGACAGGCCGAGCGTACCAACCAAGAGCTCGAAGCGGCACTCCGCTGTGTCGTCTCTCTCAACCAGGCCACTTGGAGCGAGCAGCTCCCCTGGATTGAGTACGCCCACAACTGCCTGACCTCTTCAGCCACTGGACTGTCGCCGTTCGAAGCCTCATTGGGCTACCAACCACCCCTGTTCCCGGCCGTGGAGGGTGAGCATGCCGTCCCATCGGTACAACATCATTTCCGCAGGTGCCGCCGGGCCTGGCGGTCCACCCGAGCCGCTCTGCTGCGGACGGCGGAGCGCAATAAAGAGATCGCTGACCGCCACCGGATCCCTGCGCCTGCCTATACAGTTGGGCAACAGGTATGGCTCTCCTCACGCTTTGTTCCCCTTCGTGCAGAGTCGAAGAAACTTTCCCCGGCTTTCATCGGTCCGTTCGAGATTGAGGCCCTGGTCAATCCGGTATCCGTCCGTCTGAAGCTGCCTCGCAATATGCGTATCCATAATGTTTTCCATGTCTCCCAGGTCAAGCCCGTGCTCTCCAGCCCGTTGTGCCCTCCTTCCGGGCCCCCTCCGCCCGCCCGGCTCGTGGATGGGCAGGAAGTGTTTAACATCACCCGCATTATGGACTCTCGGCGGCGGGGGCGGGGCGTCCAGTACCTGGTGGACTGGGAGGGCTACGGGCCAGAGGAACGTTCCTGGGTGCCCCGGTCGGCGGTTCTGGCTCCTGGTCTGCTCCGCGAGTTTCACCGGCGGCATCCGGGTAAGCCGGGTGGGTCGCCGAGGGGCTCCCGTTGAGGGGGGGGTACTGTCATGACCCTGTGCCTTCTCGGCTGACTCTGTATGGCTACAAGTGTTTTTGTTGTGCTGCATCTCTCTCTCTCCCCTGCACTGCGCTCTACCGGGGCGGAGTCATGACGGCTCCAGCCCCTGGCTCGGACACCTGCAAGCAATCATCTCACTCACTTCTTAAGGCGGCTGCTGAGAGTGCTTCCTCGCTGGATTATTGTGTAACACTCGTCAGTGTCATCACCTATCTGAGCCGTTTTTCGAGTTTCTGTCGTGCCACTACTTACCTGCCTTTCCTCTCTGTGCCAGGATTCTCGCCAGCCTGAGGACCGCCGTTGGTGAGCTAAAGCCGGAGTCCGAGCTACCTGAGCTTCGGTGGATTTTGTACATAGCCCTCTTCTTCCCGTGCCTGTGCTTCCCGGAGACCCTCTTCCTGTGCCCCCTCACCTGTATATATTCGCACCTGGTGTCTGTGTGTGTAAATAAATCACGAACTTAAGTGACGGTCTGCCTCCGAGTCCCTCCTGAGCCTGACAAAACCACAGCTTGGCAGTGGTGTCTTTTATATACAGTCTATGGTTATAACAAATAAATTTATGCGAGCTTTGAGATTTAGCTTATTTCGCTTGGGTGAAAACCATTCTTTTCTGTTTTTGGCAAATAAGTTAAGTTTATAAGAACAACCGGTCAAACCATGTATTACTACTGTATTTCTGCTTGATTAAATAAATAATAAATTCAGTAAATTCAAAATATTAAATTCACAAAACAGCTGTTCTCCCCTTTTTTCAGATTCTTGGAGTATTTCTCTGCTTTCATACATCAGTCTCTAAATGCCCCGCATTAAGTTTAACAAAGAAGTCTTGCACTTGAACTTCACCAGCTTTCTTTGAGCCTCTCCCAGGTCAGTATGCCAGTCAATACTCACTACCTTGACATCGGAGACTGTCGTGATAGGACCCCCAAAAAAAGTCGGAGTAAGATTTTCGATTCCCCCTGGAGCCATTCCTCCACCACGAGACAAGTCGGGAGGAGATGAAAGGATGAGAGAGGAAGAAAGAGGGGCCACACGTTCATCAGACTCAGTCTATGTGATCACAGGGCCCCGCAGCAAAACCACCAAACAATGGCCCCTGTGTGCCTGCGTATGTGTGTGTCATCTCAGATAAGGCGGCCTGCTCTCTGTCTCAATGTTTCTCCGCATCTCCTCTCTCTTCTCATTCCCCCTTGTTGCTGCTCCTTCTTTCCTCCTCCTCTGTTCTCTTTGTCTGTGGAGCTCAGAGGCCTCATTGGAGATGAAAGGGAGAGTAGATAAGGCAGGTAAGAGAGTGCAGGAAGGGGAAAAACAGCAAAGAGAGAAAAAAAGTGAAACAATGAGGGCTTTGATAGCATGTGAACTACTGTGTCCATAAGTATGTGCGTCTATATATTCGGCGAGGTAATTGTGCCTATACACCCTGGAGAGATGTGTATAATCTCATATTTTGTAAGCACAAACCTTTTACCTTTAGCTGAAGAGATGATAGGTGGAGAAGAGGGAACAATATAAAAATGACTTTCTGTTCACCTCCCATTAGCTCCCTTTCCCCGCACGCTTTTTTATTAGCGCCCAATCGTCCAGTATTTCTCTTTTAGCCAGTCATTACCTTGCACAAGAAGAATCCTGCTCTCTCTCTCTCTCACACACACACACACACACACACACACACACACACACACACACACACACACACACACACACACACACAAGAGTAACTCACCTGTTTCTCCCATTTGAGGCTCTGCAGCATTTTAGCTGCCATGGCCTTCCTCTCCTGTCCCTGCAGGGTGTGGTTTTCCAATCTGTCCTGCTTTAGTCATTACAGCCTCACCCACCCACCTAAACTGTCCACTTCAGGCCAAACATCCATGAATGTGTGTGTGTGTGTGTGTGTGTGTGTGTGTGTGTGTGTGTGTGTGTGTGTGTGTGTGTGTGTGTGTGTGTGTGTGTGTGTGTGTGGAGATGTGTGTGGAGATGTGTGTGTTGTGTGTGTGTGTAGTTTGGTTTTGTCATGTGTGAGAAGATGCCCAACTTTCCCAGAAGGGTCATTAAAATTTTATCTGATTCGAATATGAGTGAGAAGGTGCGAGCGTGGGTGTTTGCGTGTTCGTGAATATGAGGGAGAATGCCTGGGATTCGACACCACGCAGCGGCCGCTCGCCAGAGGTTTGCAAAAAAGAAAAAAAGGAATGAATAGGAGACTTGTCGCAATATCATTTCCTCAGACAATGCATCATTCTTTGCAATCATGCGTACAAACCATGAGACACAATGGCACGTCTACTACATTAGTGTGTGTGTGTGTGTGTGTCTGTGTTACAGGTGAGATGCACCGCTGTCAGAGATTCCTGAGGATATGGAGGCACAGTGAAGCCCCCAGGGGTTAAAGCTGACTTTGGGACTAGATGTTTGCCTGGTATTAAATATTTGTGGAGACTCATTCAGCAGTATGGCTTGGGATATATTATGATTAAAATCTTTTAAAAGATGGCTCAAAAAAGCTGCAAACATCTAGCCATAAGCACTACTTACAGCCCTTAACATCTCCAACTGTGGTAAACGCTGACATCTGTGATGGAGTATTAGGGTAGGGAAACGCACACATTCAAACTAAGTGGTGAAAGCAAAGTGAAGCGAGGCCTCTGGACAGAATTTTCAACCATTGGCTGCCCTACTTTCAGCGAGCAAGCTCCTTTTTGCCCCCTGCTGTTTGCGCGCCTGCACACCAGCATTCTCTCTGTGAGATTCTGCAGCTCTTCTCGTGACCTACAGGAGGCAGCACGTACAAAGAGATGTTGCAGGAAAACGGGTGTTGGAGTTTGGTTGTCACACAGCAGGTGGAGCTGTGAGACTGGAGGTGTTTGGAGTGTAACTGAATGGAAAGACTCCACAGTGCAGCATCTACTTGATGCATGTTTGTGTGGTGAAAGTGTTGGTTGCATACTGTACACACATGCAACCACAAAAGGTGCTTGCTCAAGTGTCCTGGGTGACCGCGGTGCAGGAAGTAACACCCTGACTGACAGTAAGTTTAATATCATTATAAAGTGGAAAAAACTTCTTTGATGCCAGCTCACAGGGAGGTTAACGTTAGGTAAAAAGTTTCACGTTGCTACGAGAGACAAGCTGCACATTTTATAGCAAGGGTAAGGTGTGTATGATGATGTACACAAAGCATCTTAACAAGTATTTGTCTGGGCCTTTGTGTGCACACTGACTTTTTGAGGAGATTTTCAGCATGTGGAGTTTAGGCCACACACACAAACACACACACGGCTGCATTAAAGACAGCAAATCACAAGACAAGCCCCATATGAGTCAACCTAATGACCCGCGCCAGTGCTAAGCAGCTCCAGCTGTCATGTCTGTTTAAAGTGATATTTAAGAAGGCTATTTACGAATACGTTGGTTCAAATGAAAGAACGGCTCATATGAAGAGATTTGTGGCTCAAAATGATGTAATGCTCTTCTAAAGATTGTTTAATTTAGGAAGGCGTTTAGTTAGCATCTCATTTCACGTTAAACCTCTTTTTGTATGGGACGGTCGCTTATAGTTTTGGGAATGAACTTTGCCTAATTGTGGAGCTCATAAGTCAGATTGTAGTGCATTAATGATGCAAATGATCACGTGTATAAAAAGTTTGTGTGCAGTTCCTTCTCGAAGTAAACTTGGGGGGGGGAGGAGAGATTCAGAATAACCACACAAAAATGTTTCCGCATGAGACTGATTGAACTCAGGTGCTCTGCACTCTGGGAACCCACAAGTTTTCAGGTGTAAGCAGCCGATGTCTGGGCCAAGACTTCCTGTCTGTCATTTATGAAAACAGATCAGTTTACTGGCTGTCAGATAATAACTAATAGTTTTCAGATCGTTTTTCTGCAAATGAAATCCTTCTTTTTTTCCTCCACACTGGCTGATTACCTCCATGCACCCAAGGCATTAAATATGATACACTACACCAAAAATATTTGTTCATCAGCCTTCACATGCATATGAACTTCAGACGGGTTTAATATGATGTCAGCCCACATTTTGCAGTTATAACAGCTTCAGCTCTTTTGGGAAGACTTTCCACAAGATTTAGGAGTGTGTTTGTATGAATATTTTACCATTTTTCCAGAAGTGCATTTGTGCAGAACAAACAAAGAACAAAGGTGTTCTTTCGGGTTGAGGTCAGGACTTTGTGCAGGCCAGTCAAGTTCTGCCACGCCAAACTCTCATCCATGTCTTTATGGAAATTGGTTTGTGCACAGGTGCGCAATCATGTTGGAACAGCAAAGGACCATCCCCAAACTCTTCCCACAAAGTTGGAAGCCTGAAGTTATCCCAAATTTCTTGAAATACTGAAGTGTTAAGAGGGGCCGAGCCCAACTCCTGAAAAACAACCCACATCATAATCTCCCCTCTACCAAGCTTTAAAGTTAGCACAAAGTAGTTAGACATGTACCGTTCTCCTGGCAACCACCAAACCCAGACTCATCCAGACTGCCAGGTGGAGAAACATGATTTGTCCCTCCACAGAACACATCTCACCTGGACTAATCTAGTATCCAGTGGCTGCGTGCTTTACACCACTGCATCCGACGCTTTGCATTGCACTTGGTGATGTAAGGCTTGGATGCAGCTCACTTCCACTTTGTTCTAATACCACTAACAGTTGACTGTGAAATATCTAGTAACAAGGAAATTGCATGACTGGATGGGTCGCACAGGTGGCATCGTGTCCATTGCACCATGCTGGAATTCACTGAGCTTCTAAAAGCGACCCATTCTTTCACAAATGTTTGTGGAAGCAGTCTGCATGCCTAGGCGTTTGATTTTATACACCTGTGACCAGTGTTGGTCAAGTTACTTGAAAAAAGTAATCAGTAACTAATTACTGATTACTCCCCCAAAAAAGTAATCCCGTTACTTTACTGATTACTTATTTTCAAAAGTAATTAATTACTTAGTTACTTAGTTACTTAGTTACTTTTTAAAAACACGATTTACAACCTGAAGAGGTGATAAAGTGATAGATCTTTCAGCCCAATTCTACTTTTTCTACATAATCCATCATACAAAATGTAATCAAATGGAAAAGTCTCTTTTTTTAACTTGTTTTATCAGTTTTAATCTTTTAACTTTATGCATCAAGCAAAACATTTAATTATATGCAACATTCTCTGACTTGAATAAATTAGTTTAACATTTAAACCTATTTTCTACACATTCCAGCACATAAAATAAAATATTTTTTGTGTTTTCACTCACTCTTTCAAACAGATGCAAGTAAAACACAGCAGAAAATAAATAAAGTCAAAGACTCAGCGGTCCTTTTGCTCTATTTTCACCTGTAAAGCAGGAGCAGGGTAGGCGGAGGGTTACCCTGGTGCAGGTGTGCTGCGGTCAGTTGAAGAATCCGCGCGAGTGTCTCTGTGAGTTTCCCATCACGTCGTAGCTACTCGGTGCTTGCTCGGAAGTTTAGGGGTTTTTTTCGCTGTAAAAAGAAGTTTTCTTCCCACGCACGATGGACGCTAATGTTTTTGTCACTTTTTATGGAATCAAACTCAAAGTAAGGTCAGTACTTCCACACTTTAAACGCTGCACGCTCATACTCTCTCCCGCACTCGATATATTATCCATTGTTGATCTGCACACAGCTGCTGTCACCAACGTCGCACTTGCTTACGTCACTGTCATGAGACATTCTCGCAAAAAAAATCACGGTTTTAGTAACGCAGTAACGCAGCGTTCCTACGGGAAAGTAACGGTAATCTAATTACTGATTTTGCAATAGTAATCCCTTACTTTACTCGTTACTTGAAAAAAGTAATCAGATTACAGTAACGCGTTACAAGTAACGCGTTACTGCCCATCTCTGCCTGTGACCATGAAACTGATTGGAACCCCTGAATTCAATTACTTGGCTGTGTGACTGAATACTTTTGTCAAGGTAGTGTAGGTTACTAGAACCATACAGGTTCTGCCTATCCATATGCAGATATCTGTTTATACAGATACATGCATTTTGCAACTCAAAGTCTAACAAAAACAGGCTTCTTTAGACTTTTTGTTGGATTAACATGGCAAAAAGTTGGCCAACTGCAAAATCAGTCTTTCCTTTCTGTAATTCCTATCAACTCTGTGATTCCTGGCCATTCTCAGGCTGGCTGCTTCTAACTCTGCAAACTTACTTCCTTCCATCCTCCCAAAGCTGAAGCGCCTTCCTGTGTGAACTCCTCTGTTCTCTTATCTGCACCTCTTCCCCTTCTCCTGTTTTCTGAGATGTCTGCTTTTGCTCTGAACAGGATTGTGCCCTCCGTCTGTTTTGCACTCCCAAAGAGCTCCTTCCCTCTACATGTGACTGTGACTTTATGATTTTGTTCCACCAGTTTTAACTTGGAGAGGCACAGAACAAACACATGTCATAAATGTGTCCTTAAAAGATATTATTTATAGGTTATTTATCCCCGTAGCAAGGGATGAGCTTTGTGTTTGTGATTGCGATTAGGCTGCGTAACAAATTAGCCAAATTCAAAAGCATCTGTCTGTCTGTGTCCTGGTGTGACCCACTGTTTTAGTAGCATGAGGACATCTTGGCAGCAGATCTCCTTTCCAGCCTAGTTTCTCGTGTTTCTTCTGACACACAATAACTCACTTGTGGCAAAGACAATTTCTGCTACAGCCCTAAGAGTATGTCCACCAATGACTCCAGCTCACATCCAGCTGATCTACACAATGGGTTAAACTTTAAATGCGGCACAAAGTAATGAAAGAAGCAGTATTATTCACTCTTTTCACAGTTGTCTGATGTAAAATTATGTAAGTGCAGGCAGACAAACTGATTTAGGCCATATCAGAAGACGTACTGTGTGAATATGGATAACTTTTTGAATAAGCCTGCTAGCAAGGTTAGCATCAGATAAAGCTGACAGGCGCCCTGCAAAATAGATCCTGCTGGAACTGCTGACAGCTGCATGGCATGAACGGTTTACACGTACAGGCTCTTATGTGAGAGAGATACTCCCATACAGTTTATGACAAAATTTAATCCGAAGTGATTGATGGCCCTAATCATGACCTTTTGACCTCCCCCCTCCCCCCCGGAAGTGTGTAATTTGATCCCCTAAGCGTGTCGAATTGCATCCGGAGAAGGGAGGGGGGAAACCTCCGGAAGCGCGCCATCTGTTGTTGGGAAAAAAAAAGTTTTTAGAGGGAGGGAGTGCAGCAGGGGAGGAGAATAAAAAGCAGAGAGGAGTCCGTCACAATTTCTAAGGCACAGACGCAAGATGGATTTCCTTCTGCAGCCCAGCAGCGTTCCTGTGTCCGATGAGATCTGCTCTCCCAAAGAAGAAGGCTTTGAATATGACATATTCAAATACAGCATATTTACTATGGAAGGCCTCGATCCGGACCTTATGACCCTACCGGAAATACTCCGGAAGTGTCTAGTCATTTTCAGACCTGATGCGTCATGTTCCCTAAGCATGAGGGGAGGGGTATGGTTCCTGAAGCACAGCGGTGATGCAGCAGATGATTCTGTGATGTATAGAGAGACAGAGCGGCAGTTAGTTTTCCGCAAACTCATAGTTTGAATTCTGTTTCGATATTATGACAATTTTCTCTGTTTTTTACAATAGCGGGTGTAATTTTACTTTCTTAAGCTGCACCGGCGTTTGTAAAGGGAATAAAGACTGACTTCCTGTAGAGATTTCAATAGTATTTTATTTTCCTATAATACAGTCTTACGGTGACAGCGGGGCCGTGGGAGCCGGAGGGAGGGGTGAGGGTCCGCGCTAAATTTGCAAAGTTACTGATTTAAAAATTATATTTTTGAATTTTTAATTGCATGACAAACATACAATAGACTCTTGAGCATATTTATATAGCTAAATACACAATGGTATAACCGTGCTAAATAAAAGAGGCCCAAGTACCAAAGCACTCTAATGCAAGCCTCTAAACTGCATGTTGATAAGTACATGAAGCGTACCTCTACAGCTGAAAACAGATTGTATCCATACTTTGAGGATCTGCTGAATTGTTTTTAATGGCACTTTTTTTTTTTTTTTTGATGAACTGCAGATGATGATGAATTCCTCTTTATTGTAGAAACAGTCCCTAAGCTGTTGTTGCTCATACTTACTGAGTTCCCTAGCTACTTCCTTACTATGTCAGTAAACTTTTTGAAAAGGAAGCTGCTGTAGATTTAAAGAAACACCTTAATTGAAGCAAAGGCAAAAAAATTGGAATGAATTTTATGTGACTGTAAAGCCAACAATAAGTGAAAATCCAAAAACGCCTCCAATCCTAATGATCTTCCCCCTCTCTCTCTGTGTGTGTGTGTGTGTCCTCACAGAAGGAAGGTCACGACAGGAGCTTTTTTCAATCAGTTTTTACAAGAAGTGTAGCTCATACAATGGTATAAATGTATTATTTGCGATACTTTATAAATATGAACCTCTAAAGATTTTGAGTTCGTGCACATTGTGAATCAAGAATCTAAATATTTGTATCACAATGATTTCTATAAAAGCATTTTGTTTATGGGGATAATGTGACAAATCTTTTGTGACCCTATTAATGATCAATGGTGATTAAAGAGGAACCCTGGCTCTGGACATTTTCATGACAAGTGACAGCGCTGACATCTACTAACGAGAGAACATGTTTTATCATCATAAACACGGTGATAAGACGCATCGTTAAAGCGTCACTTCAGTAATGTTGACTCATGTTTTTAATAATGACTTTAAAACACTAAACTCTAATTTCTGTGGTTATTTTAAGTTTACAGAATATAACATGTGGTAAGACGACGAGTTTTACTTCTCATGTTATGTGTATCTATTTATCATGTATGCTACTTTGCTCTGTGGACTGTAAAATGTTTCATTGTGTTCATGAAATAAACCAGACTTTCACTGTCTGCATCTTTTACTGTTTTTCTGCTTTTGTTCACTCCAAGTTTGACAAAACCTACAGATATCCAGAGTTAACTCACTAACAATGGGGAGCAATCTCAGTGTATTTAGCTGCTTTTTCCCTGAACACAACCAACCGAGAGAAACGCCTGTAGGCCTCACTTTGGTCATTTTGAACGCTGAAGGAGATTTGTTCAATAGACACCTTATACTAGTGTTTCCTGCACTTAATCCATCACTACTATGTTCTATATAAATCCAGATTCCTTTTATAGTTTGCAGTGAAATTTGTTAAACCGTTGCTTAATGGGACAGAAGTACAAGTCGCTCTTTACTAACACATTTGTAGATGAGTTTAATGCTGAACAACACAGCTAGCAGTCTCACACACTCTTTAGGTTTTTCAAGTTATGTGTGTAAGGGTTTAGTCTATCAAACCTTACCCTTTTCTCCTCAGTATCACAACAGTATGACTCCCAAAGTACGGCTCAGTAAACAACCTATGACTCTAAAGCCAGAACAGAAAGATACAGTTGGAAGATGAATGATTGCGTTTTTATGATGTGTAGTAAAACGACCCCCTCTTCTTCTTCTCTGTGTTGTTCGTGTGTGTGTGTGTGTGTGTGTGTGTGTGTGTGTGTGTGTGTGTGTGTGTGTGTGTGTGTGTGTGTGTGCCTTAGAAGTCAATTAATACATTAGCCATACTTAAAAAAAACATCTGAATTTCATTTAGAACTGAGATTCTAAGTTGTAAGGAGGAATCTTATGCACAGCCAGAAACATGTTTCCCCACTTTCACAATGCTGAGGTGCCAAATCCACAACCCCCAACAAATGGTTTATTACACGCAGGTGTGAAGGGCAAGCTTTACTTACACAGCCTCACACACAGTAGATTTTTAAAGTTTTTTTGGGTACAGTGGTTTAGCCACAGATGCAACATCCACTTTTGATAAAGATCACTCCACCTGTTTATTTCTTAAGAAATTAAGCATCTTTATTAAGCTCTTATTTATACATGTCTACACATTAATAGACACCGTGTGCTCTGAGACATTATAGTCTTCTACTTCTGCTTCCATCGGTTTGCATTTTAAACTCCCAACCTTTCAGGTTGTTATGAACGGCTTATATTTCTAACATTTTGTGATATAAAAGTGAACCATGTTTTTTTTTTTTTAATTTTCTGTTTGATGGAAGGACTTAAGACACGAGTTATTTAAACAATTCTAAATGACAGTGTGATGGCCATAGTACTTTATGTGGGCCAAATGTGTTAAGGATAATGTTTATCAATGTAAAATTGCAAAGAACCTTTGAATAGATTATAACATTTTGTAAACAGTTACCTCAGAAGCTGTACTGGTAGATCTATGTATGTAAGGTAAAACTTTCCACAGTACTTCCACTTAAGTAGCTAAACACATAAAGTCACCCTTACCAATAATCCACTGCTCCTTGAAAAAAAGTAGCACAAACAGACGACTGACTGAGCAATGATAAGTAGAGCTACCCGAGGCCGAGACTCAAGCAGAAGAAAATTAAAAGTTGTTGTTTTTGTGGCTCGAAAAATTAAAGAAAGTATGTTTAATAATTCAGCAAGACCCGCACCTTCAACACATGTACATTCAAATTTTGGAACAGGCTCAACATTGCTGCTGTTCAATAGTTTTTATCCGTTTGAAAAAGTCATTTTACGGCTTTAATGTTTCCAGCTGATAAGGAGAATGAGTGCATTTCAAATGTGCGTCCAAAGGCTTTAAACATCTGCTTTGTCTGTAACGACAGTATCAAACTACAGAGCATTGTTTTTACTAAAATTCAACATTTTCCGATGAAAATTTGGCTACTTTTTTTTTTTTTACTGTAACACGCACCTCAATGCCATTTTTAGGATATTCTTGGTGATCACATTTTTTCATATTTATGCTTTTGGCACTGAGGGTATCTAATACGCATGTTGTCACTGTGTTTGTACTACCAGCTGTGAGGGCTCTGCTTTTGCTTTGAGCAGTCTGTTTTGATTTTGTCTCGTGAGTGTGTGTGTTTTTCAAACGAGATCCTCGTCAGTTTGATTTTGTTACCACAAACTTTGTGTGAAGTTCACAACAGAGGTAAAGAGATTTAAACACCCCAGTTTAAGGAGGCAGGCAGGGGTTGGACCACCTGCACAGGGCTGGTGAAGCAGAGAGTGTCGGGGGAGATGTGCAACAGAAGCAGAGGGAACATTTTACAAGATGATAAATGGCAGATTTAGATGATTAAGGATTTGTTGACAAGATTAAAAGACACGTCCGTCAGAGTTCAACAACATTACAGTTTGATTAAATAAAAAAGTTTTTAGACTACACAAGGTTCATTTTCTCCTCTGATAGTAATCATATTAAACATGTCAAGAAAGAAAGAGTATAAAGAAAAATAGTAAATGTGTGTCTAATTAAACTCTTCCTGTGAGCCTTACATCATCCTTTAATATGTTTGGTGTTACAAACTTGAAGAAGCACAGAAAAGATCATCAGACATTAATCTAATCAGTTTTCAGCCTTCATTCATATTGAAAAGTTGAAATCTTCCCTGCTAGACCCAAGTGCAGCGTTTAACACCGTCGGCCAGAACATTTTATTACAGCTATTATTAAATGGAGAGTCCTCTTCACACACTGAGGTTAATTATGAAGCTCCACAGGCTTCTGTGCAAAGACCAGTTCTGTTTACATTATACGTGCTTTAGAAGACATAGCATACCACAGGTCAGCTCAGCAACATTTCGACTTTGGCTTGTTTTTTCTGGTTAACGTTAATTACGTAATTTAGAATTAAAGTTTAGTGTTTTTAGCATTTAGGATGGCCGTGGCGAGTAACTCAAGTGCTGTAAACATTTCATGAAACCTCATCAAAAGTTATCTGAGTTGGAAGGGTGGCTGTTAATAAGCCATTCTTAAGGAAGGAGAACAGAGAAAAATAAGGCTGAGGTGTGCCAAATTACACAAGAAATTGACTGGAAAAAGAAATCAGCTGTAATATGTCTTATGGAGTAATGAATCCAAATTTGAAATATGCATGGAAGAGGTCCGAAGAGAGATACAACAGTGAATGTCTATAGCCGTCTTTAACACAGCGTGGATACTCTACCGTGCTTTGAGGCTGGATTTCAGCCAGTGTTGTTGGAGCTCTTATCCAAATTAATCAAATTATGAATGTAGAAAAGTTCCACCAGATTTTGATCGACCATGTAATACCACGTAGTGTCTGATTGGCTTCAACTTCATTTTTCAGTACGACAATGATCGCAAACATACTGCCAATGTAGTCAAAGTATGCCTGGATGAAACAACGCATCAGTCATGGATTGATCTCTCCAGGGTTCGAACCTCAAGATAATCGAAGCAGTGTGGGATCATCTTGACAGAAAACAAAACAAAAGGCAGCCAGCATCCAAAGAAGAGTCTCGGATGTCTTTCAAGAAGCCTGCAGAACTAAGAAATTACAAGAAAGCTTACCTATTAGAGTTTAAGCTGTGTTGAAGAATGAAAGGCAGCTTTAACTGGACAAAAGGGGAAAAAAATCCCACATTGACAGCTAACTCAAGAGACAAAAAGCATTAGAACTCAAGTCATTACCTTACTTAAGGATAAATAAGTTAATTAATTACATTAATGCATAAGCAGAAAATAACCTACAGTAACTGCTTTGCGATATGGAAGTGCAAAAGACAACTGAAAGGGAGGATAGTTTCTATATATGTGGTTTCTATTAAGGGACAGAGGAACGATAAGAAACGATAAGAAATCAAGGACAAGGAGTGTGGTGTAGATAAGTGAGGAAATCCAATCATTACTACAAATTTAGTTGAAATTTAAATATTTTAACTATGGTGTGTGAGGTGGGCCCCTGGGTGCCTCCTGTGAGGGCTGTCTGTTTTCCACATTCTGCAACGGTAAAATTACGACTTTGAGGCGGATATTTGTTTTACCAAATGGACAAAACCCGTCTCCTGTTGACAAAACTCGCCTCATGGTTGACTCTTTCCCACAGAGGGGGGGTGCTTTAATAAACTTATTCGAATATGAGCTTTTTTCCACTAAGACTTGTTTTATGGGGAGATGTACGAAATTATTTACCGGGTTACAAGCAATGATAATATCGGATGTTGACTCCTCAGCGTCATCATTTTCTATCTATTGAGAAAACCCATTGTAAAAGTAATGAAGAAAAAAAAAAAAACTCTTCCGCCGTCTCACTCCTCCTTGACCCGCGGGGTGGGTGTGTGTGTGTGTGTGTGTGTGTGTGTGAAACAAGATCGCCTGTCGCGGCAATTATGGTTTGTTTTTCAGTCTCTCAAAAGGAAAAGTAGTATTCACTAAGGGATATTTATTCATTTTTTACACATAGGCAGCCTGTAGGTTACAAGCGGATAGAAAGTTCTTCTTTTCATCACAAGCTATGGTGTATCTTAAAGGTTTTTTACAGCGTCTGTATTATAGGAAAATAAAACACTATTGAAATCTCTACAGGAAGTCAGTCTTTATTCCCATTACAAACGCCGGTGCAGCTTAAGAAAGTAAAATTACACCCGCTATTGTAAAAAACAGAGAAAATTGTCATAATATCGAAACAGAATTCAAACTATGAGTTTGCGGAAAACTAACTGCCGCTCTGTCTCTCTATACATCACAGAATCATCTGCTGCATCACCGCTGTGCTTCAGGAACCATACCCCTCCCCTCATGCTTAGGGAACATGACGCATCAGGTCTGAAAATGACTAGACACTTCCGGAGTATTTCCGGTAGGGTCATAAGGTCCGGATCGAGGCCTTCCATAGTAAATATGCTGTATTTGAATATGTCATATTCAAAGCCTTCTTCTTTGGGAGAGCAGATCTCATCGGACACAGGAACGCTGCTGGGCTGCAGAAGGAAATCCATCTTGCGTCTGTGCCTTAGAAATTGTGACGGACTCCTCTCTGCTTTTTATTCTCCTCCCCTGCTGCACTCCCTCCCTCTAAAAACTTTTTTTTTCCCAACAACAGATGGCGCGCTTCCGGAGGTTTCCCCCCTCCCTTCTCCGGATGCAATTCGACACGCTTAGGGGATCAAATTACACACTTCCGGGGGGGAGGGGGGAGGTCAAAAGGTCATGATTAGGGCCATCAATCACTTCGGATTAAATTTTGTCATAAGCTGTATGGGAGTATCTCTCTTATGTGATTTATTTCAAGAGTAAATGGGTTCACCGAGTCCTTTTGCATCACGATTGCACTAACAAAACTCCTGCGTTGGACTCACAGGCAAAGAACAGTTTGGAAAAAGAGGAGACAGGAAGTCATTTTGGGGCACAAACAGGGATCTCTTTATAGCGTCTTGCAAACTGAAGTTAAGTTTAATTTCAGCCTTGAAGGAGCCTTACTGACCTGTTGACGGTCGTTCTCTCTGCAGATTTTGGTGCACATTTTCCATTGTTTGCGCACGTGCACACCACCTAGATCGGAGTAGGATAACAATGAGCATGGAAAACACAATTTCTTATATGCAAATGCAAATTTCACATTGATTCCAAAATCTTTACGCTTGCCTGAACAGGCAAGGTTAGCATCAGATAAGCTAGCAGGCGCGGTGTTAAATAGATCTTCCAGGATCTGCCGACAGCCGCACGACATGAACTGTTTACACATACAGGTCCTTTTGTGATTTATTTAGACTATAGATTGGTTCATTGAATTCTTTTGGCTGCGTTGGACTCACAGACAAAGAATAGTTTGGAAGCAAAAAGAAGAAGGAACAGGAAGTTACTTCGTGGCACAAACGGAGATCTCTTTGTCAATTCTTGCAAACTTAGGAGGCTGAAAGAGTTTAGCTCTACTGGACTTCCTGTGACTGCCGCCTCAATAGTCAACCTATTTTCTCCTCTGCAGACAGTGCATTTTCTGCTGTTTTGCGTGCCAGAGAACACGCAAACATCCGCTAGGTCTAAGCAGGATAACAATAAACAGTTTATCTCAGTTTATTGCATGCAAATGCATATTTCATTCTATCCATCCATCCATTTTCTTCCGCTTATCCGGGGCCAGGTCACAGGGGCAGCAGCCCAAGCAGAGAAGCCCAGACCTCCCTCTCCCCAGCTACCTCCTCCAGCTTGTCCGGGGGAACTCCAAGGCATTCCCAGGCCAGCCCTGGGGCCTCTTCCCGGTGGGAAATGCCCAGAAAACCTCATCCAGGAGGAGCCCAGGAGGCATCCTTGTCAGATGCCCGAACCACCTCAACTGGTTCCTTTCGATGTGGAGGACAGCCCCTCCCGAATGGTCGAACTTCTCACCCTATCTCTAAGGGAGAGGCCAGCCACCCTTCGGAGGAAGCCCATTTCCGCCGCGTGTATTCGCGATCTCGTTCTTTCAGTCACTACCCACAGCTCATGACCATAGGTGAGGGTAGGGACGTAGATCGACCGGTAAATTGAGAACTTCGCTTTTACACTCAGCTCTCTCTTCACCACAACAGACCAGTAAAGCATCCGCATCACTGCGGCCGCTGCACCAATCCGTCTGTCGATCGCCCGCTCCCTTCTCCCATCACTCATGAACAAGACCCAGAGACTCCTCCACTTGGGGCAGGAACTCGTCCCTGACCCGGAGTGGGCACTCCACCCTTTTCCTTTTATTTCATTCTAATTCCAAAATTTTTACACTTGCCTGAACAATGCTGTAATTTGGTGACTAAGCCTGACGGCAAGGTTAGCATCAGATAAAGCTAATAGGCGCCCGGTAAAATAGATGGATCTGCTGACAGCTGCACAAAAACAGCATAAAATTATCACACTTGCTTGAACAATGTTGTGCTGTTTCTGCTGTAATAGCCAACTTCGTAGCACCATTCAAGCACATGGCAATACGTTGCGATACAGCTGTACAAAAATAGCTTGCAGCTCTTACTGACTCGCTTTCCACGCGTTAACTAAAAGAGAGGCTATTTGTGCTCGCCTCTAGGGGGAACTCTTAACATACGAACGCATAAAAATGGTAATGAAGACGTGAGGAACCAAAACCCAAAGAAGAAAGCGCATATAAACTGCATACTTCCTTCGGTTCCTTTCATTTGTGACCCTGCAATCACTCACAATACCTCATCTGATAATATTAAACGCTGCCTCGTCCCGGTCACGGCAGCCCATGGAGAGCGAGTCTCATAGTATCACTTTTGTTTCTATTGTTCACAACGGCCCAAGGAGATATGAAAGCTCATTATTGTGCACTGTGATAATTGTCAAGAGACAGAACAGACCACTCAGGCCTGCAGAATAATGCCTCATTTCACAGTTCATCACAGTGACGTGGCCCCACAACACTGTAACCGTCCACATAGTGTGGGAAGGAGCCAAAACCGACAGCCATTCCTCAGTCAAGTCTCTCATGTGACAGCCGCCTCTGGGTGTCCATTATCTGTTGGGGGTGACGACAGTGCTCTCCCTCCTTCTCTTCCCAAGGCACCAGTGACATAATGGGAATCCCCTTTATGCCAGGGCTGAACGACACACAAGCTGACATCAGACTGCAGGGAGGGAGTTGCTCCCCTGGACTCAGGTTGTTGAGTGCACATGTCTTTTTGCTGTTAAATCGCCATCTTACAGCAACAACGTCATTGGTTGTGGAGGAAATTCTGAATTTCTGTTTCTGTGAAGTAGTGACTGGACTCTCTGGAATTTAATTAAGAAGATAATTTACGAATTATCACAAACAAATTTCAAGTTGTCTGCATTCAACACCTTTTTGATTCACCAAAGACTGCAAGTGGTTGCAGACCTGGTCCCTGTCATTAAAGCAACCATTTCAAAAGCAATGAGATCACAATTTTATTGCACACAGCTACAGTACTAAGGCAAATCAACAGACCGGATTAAACTTTGCTTATACAAATGTTGAGCATGTACAGTTCATTGCATTCTTCAATAATCCATTAGTATTAGAAATAGCTCTATGCAGAACTTTGCAGCGCTCATGATATTCCATACACACAACATCAGACTGGTTTGCTCAGTGTGACTGAAGTTAACAGTGCTAGCACCGTCACCTTAATTCCTTGCAGTTTAGGCCTCAGTCATACAGACCTTTGATTCTGATAAAAATTCTGATAAAATCACACAGACCCCCTGTTGGTCACAAACAAGGTGCAACTTCAAGAACCTCCTTACAGTTGCTTTGTTTGCTGTCAGATTGCCGTGGTTGCCCGTAGTTTATACTTGTCAGAAGATATTTACCATTTATTCTTTCAGCTGTAGTAAAGCCTTTTTTCAAGAGGCTTTCAAATTTTAAACCGAACATTGTTTATTTCCAGTTTACATTAACTTTTTACACTTCTTTTTTTTTTTGCAATCACAACAAGGTTTTTAGTGCAGTGTCGTATCTCTTTTTGATCAATTTCTAACTAGTTACTACCAGCGACTTCCAGCAACTGCTCTCTAAATGGTTGCAGAATAGACCATTTTCCCTAGCAACAGGTGGCTATCACTGATAGGTTTCTTTAGCAACTGATTTCACAACGATCACCAGTAACCGTTTGCAACTGGTTGTGGAATACACACCTTAACCTCCCGACAGGTGAATCGCAGATGGTCGATGACAGAACTCACAGCTTGTGTGACTAAGGCCTTAACATCCACATACCTGTTTAGAGTCTGGTTACACGTCCAGAAGTGTGGTTTACTCTGACAAACACTGCACACAATTGTTCATAGTTTCTATGAACCGTAGTAGTGGCTATAATCCTTCTTATGTAAAATATGATAGCGTGCTCAGTTTAAAACTCTTTTGATATCATTGTTCATTTGAAACCAAAATGCCTGAGATATCTGCGGTTGGTCAGCTTACCAAAGAAGAGACAAAATGCCCTTTCTTCAAAGCATGAATCCACTGCATGCACTCAATTAAGTGGTTTACTATTTTATAATTTTTCACTATTTTATTCTCTGAAGAAGGAGAATTTATCAGGATGTATCAGTACCAAACACCACAGCTGCTCATTTCTTATTCTTCTGTTTAGCTGTGTTCCTGAAGAAAACCCACTCAAAACAAGCAAAATCTGTACATGCTGTACCTAACCTGGTGAACCACATTATGTTTTAAAGGGCATGTAAAACATAGCATGCAAGTCCATCTGTCGCCATGCCAACAAACACACTCCATATACATGAGACACGGTCCTCAGACATAAACACGCCTCAGTCAGTTACACACACATCGAAGCAGAAGAGAGCAGTGTGAGGAGTGGGCTGTGTTGGCACCGGGAGCAGCAGCTGTGGAAACAGAGTGTAAGTGATGTCAGGGGGCAGCAAGGGACTCTGGGTAGCAAGGCCACTTTGAAGTTTTTAGGTTTTATGGCAGCCCTTAGAGGGTGGCGTATTTGATGTTGAATTTAGCATACTGTATGTGCGCATATATCGCAGTGTTTGCATGTGTGTGAATGGGTTTATAGGTAACCTTTGTATGCATACACTCAAAATCTCAACATCTCTCCAGAGACAAAGAGACAGAGAAACACGAGAAGTTGAGGGAAACTACATCCAGGTAAATTCCATGAATTGAACAGCGTGGCTTCCATACTGCTCTAAATGCAGGTGTGGAATTGCAGCCCTCCCCTTCTTTCCCTTCTCGTTTCTCTCTCCAGCCCTCCATTCCTCCCATCCTCGTGAAGGGGAAAACACGGTTAAGGGCAGCAGGGGCACGGTGCCAGATGTGCCAAGTCATACCAGGAGACAGGCTTAGGATCAAAGAGCATGGGGTCCAGCAAGGGAAGTGTATGTACATGTGAGTGCTATGTAAGAGCAGGTGGGAGACTGAAAGGAAGAAATATAAGAGCCAATAGCACATATGTTCTCATTCTCACACTTTTCTTTAAAAAGGACAGTTTTTAATGCTTCTCAAGTTCCAATTAAAGGGATCAAGCACAGTTTCAAGAGTAAACATTCCCACTTTGACTCACTGCACACTCATCTTATTTTCCATTCCATTAGCTGATGTTAATGAATATTGGATTATTCCAGGCTGAGGTTTTATCCTGACTCCGACTGCTGACTGAGCAAGGTTCATAGACTGGGCATTGCTCTAGTTGGCTGATAAACCAGTGTGAAATCGGCCTACATGCTGGTGATTTCACCCATGTCGGATTTTGTGCAGTCTGGTCTCCTTTTTCTTCTTCTGGTTCTACGTTGTGTCACTTCACCCTTCACAAAGTAGCTGGTGAGTACTGTTCCAGAAGAACTACAGGTGACCGCAGAAATCTGCTAGCAACCATGACAATCACAAGGAGGATTTCACCAACCAGTTGGAAATGGACACTTTCTCCTCTGACTCTGAGAAGTGCCTGGGAAGACTTCACCCCTGGAAAATCTAACAATTAAACACTAACATTACTACAACTGGCTCAGAGATGTAGTTTTAAATACAACTTTAATAAAAAATGTCACCACTTGTTCAGCCCTATATCTCAACAGGGAAGAGAGAAACACACCTAGTAATGAACAAACTCCCAGTTGTTTGATTCACTGTGTTAATGGCAGCTTGGCCTAAGATTCCAGATGTTTAGAGGCAACAGTTACACAGTCCAGATAAAACTGCTAAAAATGTATTCGAGGTGTAGCGAATTCAAATCCATTCCACAATTTAGCTTTATATAGCACCAAGTCACAACAACAATCACCTCAAGGTGCTGCACATTGTAAGGTGAAAACCCTACAATATTACAGAGAAACCCCCAACAATCGGATTACCTTCTATGAGCAAGCAGTGGGCGAAAAAACTCCTTTTTAACAGGAAGAAACTTTAGTCAGAACGAGAATCTGAGCATCTGTCATGATCAGTTGGGGCTAAATAACCCAATAAATAACCCTCACAGCTCTGCAATGAGGAGAGAAAGGTACATAGACACAGTTTGAATGTCACAAGACAAACACATGATAAAAACCACCACCTAGCTTTAGCTAAAGGTGACGCCTGATAACCCACTCCCACCCACCACCCACCAAAACAAAATAACTGAACAGACAGTTTCGAGAAAAGGTCTTCAGTGAGGAAAGGTCGAAAATATGATGGCCACCGTGGATAAGTGCAACCAGAAGCTGGAAGGCATCCATGAAACTGCTGATTGAGGCATTGCCGTGACATCAAGGAGAGACCTTTGAATAAAGGAACAACATACAGGTGGGAAATGGAGGGAAACAGGTAGCCATGCTTTACAATAATGTGACAAAACTCTAATCTCGTGCCAGAAAGTTGATTCTGTTCCTCTGACTTCTTCAGAGTGAAGAAGCCACTTGGATGAGCGACGAAACGTTTCTCCCACTGAAAACGTTACATCCAGATCAGCAGAATCAACTTTCAGGGATTTCCTTACCTGGATGCCTGAGCATACATCAAAGCTATGTAATCTTATATTCACGTGCAGCCCAGACCTTTGCAACAGGCACCCATGTGTAAATGAAAAACTTTGCCCTAGCTAGCTGGAATAATACAAGACACAGCGTTAGCTTTTACTTACAATAAAATAGAAAACAAGTTTATAAATTGCCGCCTTAAAAACTGTGTGTCATACAGTGAAGTCCAAATGTTTCTGCAGGGAATTAGTATCTTCCTTCAAGAGTAATGTCAAACAAATCCGATCCAGACACAAACACAGCCCTCGCAGCCAATCGGGAGGCCTAAGTAGTTGACCTTTTCCACCTTTACTGGAGAGTGGGCGGATGTTTTCCAGCCTATTGACAGAAATACAGCCCCGGAGTCACCTTTCTCCTCATCCCTGGAGACAATCAATAATCACCACAACAAATCTCTCTGCTTGACAGCTAGATAATACGTCCGGCACTCAATTCTTCAACTTCTGTGTTTAACTCCTTCAATTTAAGAGCCTGCTGTTACATGACTGAGAAACGAAATGACGAATATGCTGTCAGAAGTGTTTGCACTACGCCCTGCAAATATGAGAAACACGTGGCTAAGACTGATATCCTTAGGGCTTTTTTCCCCCTTAAATTAAACCTGACACATTCGGTAGTGAGACACAGCTGCAATGTCATCAGAATGTCAGCTATTGTCAGCTGGAAGTCAAACATGTTACAAGGAATTCAGACTAAAGAAGGACAGGGTTCAATATTATTAACTAAAGACTTTATTTTATGACTTCAACCACAAGGTATCACGGTAGATGTTATTCTGCAGAGCAGTTTCTGCTCTGGCTTGAGAGTAAAGAGGGAGTTCTTCTGAGTTTCAAGCTGCTGGCAAAAAGGATGTCTGGCCTGACAGTCTGTCAGCATGCTCACCAATACCTGATGGGAGCACTAAGCTGGCACTTTTTAGGGAGTGGGATAACCCTGGATTATCTGAAAAGTTTCTGTTTCACAGACTTGGGTTTGACTTGTTTGGATGTTAAAGATAATGCTGTGAGTAGACACAGTTTTGTAGTTGAGGTGTTAGCTTTACTTTCATGTGACAAACCCAGTTCAGAAAATGTTGGGATGAAAAAATGCACTGATCTGCAAATCTCATATTTTATTCTCAATAGAATCAAAGAGAACATATGAAATGTTTAATCTGAGAACATGAAGCATTTACCAAAAATATTTGCCTGTTTAGAATTTGATGAAAGCAACACATGTCAAAAAAGTTCATATGTGGCCAAGCTGAAATACAGTGGGGCAAAAAAGTATTTAGTCAGCCACCGATTGTGCAAGTTCCCCCACTTAAAATGATGACAGAGGTCAGTAATTTGCACCAGAGGTACACTTCAACTGTGAGAGACAGAATGTGGAAAAAAAATCCATGAATCCACATGGTAGGATTTGTAAAGAATTTATTCGTAAATCAGGGTGGAAAATAAGTATTTGGTCACCTCAAACAAGGAAAATCTCTGGCTCTCACAGACCTGTAACGTCTTCTGTAAGAAGCTTTTCTGTCCCCCACTCGTTACCTGTATGAATGGCACCTGTTTGAACTCATCATCTGTATAAAAGACACCTGTCCACAGCCTCAAACAGTCAGACTCCAAACTCCGCCATGGCCAAGACCAAAGAGCTTTCGAAGGACACCAGGAAAAGTATTGTAGACCTGCACCAGACTGGGAAGAGTGAATCTACAATAGACAAGCAGCTTGGTGTGAAAAAATCAACTGTGGGAGCAATCATCAGAAAATGGAAGACATACAAGACCACTGATAATCTCCCACGATCTGGGGCTCCACGCAAGATCTCATCCCGTGGGGTCAAAATGATCATGAGAACGGTGAGCAAAGATCCCAGAACCACACGGGGGGACCTGGTGAATGACCTGCAGAGAGCTGGGACCAAAGTAACAAAGGTCACCATCAGTAACACACTACAACGGCAGGGAATCAAATCCCGCAGTGCCAGACGTGTTCCGCTGCTGAAGTCAGTGCATGTCCAGGCCCGTCTGAAGTTTGCCAGAGAGCACATGGATGATACAGCAGAGGATTGGGAGAATGTCATGTGGTCAGATGAAACCAAAGTAGAACTTTTTGGTATAAACTCAACTCGTCGTGTTTGGAGGAAGAAGAATACTGAGTTGCATCCCAAGAACACCATACCTACTGTGAAGCATGGGGGTGGAAACATCATGCTATGGGGCTGTTTTTCTGCCAAGGGGACAGGACGACTGATCCGTGTTAAGGACAGAATGAATGGGGCCATGTATCGTGAGATTTTGAGCCAGAACCTCCTTCCATCAGTGAGAACTTTGAAGATGAAACGAGGCTGGGTCTTCCAACATGACAATGATCCAAAACACACCGCCCGGGCAACAAAGGAGTGGCTCCGTAAGAAGCATTTGAAAGTCCTGGAGTGGCCTAGCCAGTCTCCAGACCTCAACCCCATAGAAAGTCTGTGTTGCTCGGCGACAGCCCCAAAACATCACTGCTCTCGAGAAGATCTGCATGGAGGAATGGGCCAAAATACCAGCTACTGTGTGTGCAAACCTGGTAAAGACCTATAGTAAACGTTTGACCTCTGTTATTGCCAACAAAGGTTATGTTACAAAGTATTGAGTTGTATTTTTGTTATTGACCAAATGCTTATTTTCCACCCTGATTTACGAATAAATTCTTTACAAATCCTACCATGTGGATTCATGGATTTTTTTTTCACATTCTGTCTCTCACAGTTGAAGTGTACCTCTGGTGCAAATTACTGACCTCTGTCATCATTTTAGGTGGGGGAACTTGCACAATCGGTGGCTGACTAAATACTTTTTTGCCCCACTGTATTCAAGGCCTTCCCTGAATAAAGTGTCATCTGAATGCTCTGAAACATGGATATACCTTTAAGCTCTAATTGTGCCTTTCAAGATGTGCAAGATGCCAGTTCCATAGACACCGAGCCATTCCCATACCGTCAGAGATGCAGGCTTTTGAACACAGCACTGATGCTCTCTTTCCTTATTAGTATGAAAAATGTGGTGTCTTTGTTTTCCAAAAAGAATTTCAAATGTTGATTCGTCTGACCACAGAACAGTTTTCCGCTTTGACTCAGTCCATTTTAAATGAGCGCTGACCTGAAGAAGACAGTAGTGTTTCTGGATCATGTTCACACACGACTTCTTCTTTGCATCATAGAAGCTCTAACTTGAATTTGTGGATAGCAAATATGCATGCAGTGATTTCCATGACAGAGTCGTGCTTGTTTTCAATGCAGTGCTGCTTAAAGGGGCCTAAACATCACAGGCATCTAGTATTGATTTTCAGCTTCGTCCTTTGCGCAGAGATTTCTCCAAATTCTCTAAATCTTTTGATTATATCATGTTCTGTACATAATTAGATATTCCCGGTCTTCACAATTTTAGGCTGAGGAACATTATTCCGAAATTGTTCAGGAATTTGTAGATGGAGTTTTTTGCAGACTGGTGTACCTCTTCTCATCTTTACTCCTGAGAAACTCTCTAAGCCTGTCTAAGATGCTCTTTTTATACCCAATCCTGTTATCAACCTGGTGCCAGTTAACCTAATTAGTTTCAAAGGGATCCTCCAGCAATTTCTCTTTAATACCGCTAACTTTTCCAGCTTTTTGTTGCCCCTGTCCCAACTTTTTATAGACTTATTGCTGCCATCAAATTCAAAATGAACTAGTACATTTCATGACATTTGTTATTTTGTTATGTTCTATTATGAATAAAACATGGGGGGTTTTAGATTTGCAAGTCATTGCACTATGTTTTTATTTACATTTTGCACAGCAGCCTCACTGTTTTTGAAATTGGGGGTTGTATTTGCTTTCACGCATTTACACTTTTCTTGCGTGACACTCAGGACTCCATGGACCACACAACAGTAGCAATGGAATTTCAGTTGGAGACGTAAGGGAAAAATCACTGTTTGTAAATGAAAATTTGTTTTGCAGCAACCCTCTTATAACTCTGGAGTAAAGCCCAAACCCAAAATTGTTGTTGGCGGCTACAACCACAGAATTATTATGCTGTCAGCTTGACTGCCTTGCAGCAATACTCCAATTCCCTGTTTTTGCTGCAATATGTGAGCGACTACAGACCCACAAGGTGCTGTCTTAAAAAGATACATGGCTAGAAGGAAAGGAAGGAAGCATGAAAGGCACAAAGGTCAGAGAAGATGAGAGCAGTTCCAGGTCGCTGGGGTATCAGTCCTCTCCATCTCGGAGACAGACAGCTGTAATGGACGTGAGCTGTCACTGCTGACAAAGTGCTGGATTTAGAGGAATGGCTCTGACCTGCTAGGCTGGAGGCTCGGATCACAGTGCCGTCGATAAGTGCAGCTTTTACTTCAGTTGGAGGTCACAGGGTGCTTCGCTGATTGTTGAAGATCGGGAAGCGTTCCCAGCGTGTGTCAGCATAATGCAGACACTGGTGTATTTATGTCCCTGAATATTTGTAAAAGAGTGGGTGGCTTGCTTTATGTATTGTTTCTAAATTACGTCTGTTTTGTAGATAAAAGGGGGGTTTTGGTGAAACAGCTGCAGAGTCAGTGAGTTTATCAGTCAGTGCAGAGTCTATGAATAGAACTTATTAGGCAATTTTAGGCAAAATGCCACCAAAAACAATTGTCTCGGAATATCAGCTCATTGCAAATTGTCACATCACGTTTGTGTGTGCCTTCCTTCAGATACTTCATCTTTTTCTGGTGATGTCAACAGGTCATATTTTACCGTTCGGTCTGTAACCGCTGCAGAGGCCAGGGAGAATTCCTGTGGTTAAAATCCATTATAGAATAGGAATGCATGGATAATATTAAAGAATAATCCACATGTTTCTCTCTGTTTCGCCATCTATCCATGGGCACAGGTTTCCGATCCAGATGGTTGCTATTACTACAGAAGACAGGCCAGCCATGTCCAATCAGCACCCTTTAATTAGTGTTTCTGTTGCATGCCCAGTTTGGAAAAACTAAGGTAAAGAGGTCGATTTATAAACGGCAAGTAGGCATTTCTGGCACAAATTCACCCTATTTCAAGGCGCATGGAGGCGATGATACAAAGTTCATTTCTTGACGGACATGTTCCAACTTCTGAGTTTCAGTGGGGTGGTTGATTTGGTCAGTAGGCACGTTTTCCGTGAGGAATCGTCTATCACACGAACGCAGGAACCACAAAGCATGCTCTGCATCCGATTCTGTGTTTTGATTTGGCTGCGAAGTATCAATTTGTCAAGTGTGAGCACAGTGTCGGAGGAAGTCCAAGTGCTGCAGCTGTGGCAAGGTAAGAAGACTTGTACGAATGCTGGAGGAGGATATTTTGTACGTTCAGAAATATTTTCCTGGACTTCCTGGTGTGACCTGTAAGTCGGACTTAAACTGTGTGTTAAATCAACACTGCTAT
This sequence comes from Rhamphochromis sp. 'chilingali', assembly GCF_963969265.1. NCBI lineage: Eukaryota > Metazoa > Chordata > Actinopteri > Cichliformes > Cichlidae > Rhamphochromis > Rhamphochromis sp. 'chilingali'. The sequence goes on along the minus strand of NC_137931.1, from coordinate 7,980,857 downwards.
AACCACAAAACCTGCTAAAAGTCCTTATGCTGTAACTTGGCATGCACTTGGCTAGAAACCACCATTTTTCAAATGATCAGAAGACAGTGGATCAACTGCTAGTGTTTTGGCAGTGAAACTACAAGCAAAACAGGCGCACTTTGGGTAGGCTTCATCGTAGTGTCTGCAGAAACATGTGTCAGGCCTCTGACACACTTACAGCTTTTTGTGCTCTGGATGCCATCCAGATACTTAACAGGCATGATAATCCTGCTACATCCCTGTTGATACAACTTGTTACTAACTCTGGCTCTTAGCAAACGAGAAGAGTCCACTAAGAAAAAGGGTCCAATTGTCAATTTGTTGAACCTAAACTGTAGTGTGGTGTTCTAAGGCATCAGATAAGACATCAGTAATGGAGTATGTGGATGATTGAAAATGTATGCAGGAGCATTGGCTAAAGAACAGAAGAACCAGCTGGAAGCTGCCCAAAGTGAGCAACTGGACTTTCCCTTGTCTCGTCTGTCTGGTATTCTCAGTTCCTAAAATGCATCTGGAGGAGAGAGGAGGATTCCCGAATGATCTATATTCCTGCAGAAGCTATTTTACCTACGATGCATTAAAGAGGTTCACTTTGCGATTCTTTAGTGTGTATGTGGGCCTTATTCTGGATAAAAAGGGCAAATTGTTCTACAATGTGAACTTAACTGAAAGGAGGCCAACATATTAAATCTGTCACGTTGGACAGATGATGTGCCAAAGTCACTATTTTTAATTCACACTGCTTTAATTTTAAATGTTATTATCTCATCTCTTCTACACTTGTGCCTCATCCGTGACTCCACTGTTTGTATGTTCAGTCGGGAGGGACTAATGCTGCATTACATTCATCTGCAAAGTTGCAAGCCACAAATACACAACAGTGGCAGAAGATCACAAGCTTCTCCGACTTTCAGTCTTGGAAATCCAAATTGACTCACCAGAAGCCGAGATTTCCAATTTCCGACTCCAAATTTAACGCAACATGAGACACAAGGAGAGGAAATGCTGTTGGTACAAACTGAGCAGAAAGTAAAGCAATGAGAGGGCTTCATTAACGCACATGTCCAGGTCAGGTGAGACACTACTAACTGCAGGTCTTAGGAGAGAATGTTCAACCTCCAGACAGAAATGCCCTAGCTGATCCGGGTCATGGAATCAAACCCAGGACCTACAGGGCCACAGTGTTAACCACCACACCACGGCGCCATGTTGAGGTGTGCTTAAAGAAATTTAATTTGTCTTTTTGTCAGAGAGATCATCCACAATTGTGTCTAAGACACTTTGCAAACCAATCATGTGATGTTTGACTTCTTTGTTCACTTTTGAGAAATGACGGTTTGTGTGACTGTAAAAGCCAAAGAGTCAGAATCAAGCAGGTGATTCAGACAACAGAACAAGACGTATCACTGAGACGCTGACCAATCTAACCAAACTACAGTGTGTCACCTGGTCCCCCGCAGAACCACATCATCATACGAAAACAACACACACGCCAGACGGATGTTGTCCAACGGCTCACAGGTCAGAGTCGGCCAAACCCTCTTTTGATGCAAAGGTTTTCCGGGAATCCTGTCTTCCCCCTTTTTCTTCCTCCTAATTGCCTTGTTTACTTTTCCAGCTTCACTTTGAGTGGGCTTGTGACTAAAAGCTTTTCCACAGTGATGACTGATGTTTTGGACCGGACAAGAGCGGGATTGCAAGATATTTTCTGCCACCACAGCGAGGATGAATACATTTCTGCAAGATTCAGGAAGAAAAAAAATATTACCAACTTCTTCTGAAGTCTCCTAAATCATCAAAGGAGAGTACGAGTAGAGCTGAGGAGGAACAGATGGATTTAAAAAAGGATTCCTGATGTTCCAACATGGCTCAAATAATCCAGAGGATTATGTTTCGTGTGTAGGGCACACATGAAACAGATTACATGCCAGGTTTTCAAGTGTTTGTGTTGGGAGCACGGTGGGGAATGACATTAGAGAGACTAATGGGATGTTATGGAAAAAGCACACACATACACCTTTGAGCTGGCTTATGTCATTAGGAAATATGGAAAGTATGCTCAGAGGAAAATATGACTGCAAAACTCTGCTCACTTATGTGCATGCTTAAATGTATCCGTGTGCTGTTTTTTCTATATAATCTAGATCAAGGTGGTACTGATCATTTGTCTCAATTCTTACAGGAAACAAACACAAAAAATAAAGAGTGGGGGTGTGTGTTTACACCAGATGGGTACATCTTCCCTTATTGTTCTGCACTTTGGCTAACTTTGGAAAGACATTCTTCCAGGACACAGGGAGTGCAAGGATGTGAAAAAGCTCTTTTTCATTACCGTCAGTTACTGCAAGCTCAGGCAGGAATTCTAAGTTTCATGAATGTTGCCAAAAAATGAAAGACTTAATGTTTCCTTCTGGTGCTTTTTTCCAAGTGCGGTATGTGTTGCTTCCAAGAAATACCTACAACCACACCTTCCGCCACCTACTTGGATGTTATACGTGATGAAGATAAAGTGCAGGCATTATGGTGGAAACAGTCCCAAGTTAAACAGCAGGGCATTTTAATATCACTCGAGTATTTGGATGACCAAGTGAAACCTGGCCAAGTGTTTAGCGTGCATACTAAATAGGCATCAATGCTTTTGTTAGGCTGCAAGGCCGGTTGGAACTTTTATACACCCGCTAACTTTGTCCCACAGTTTCTGTCTATCTCTGTGATCACTGCAACATCTCGCACTTATCTCTTAACTTAGACAGAGGTGTACTAAGTTAAGAGATAAAATGAGTGAGCTTCAAGCCACCCCTCACGTCTTTATAGTTTGCTTCCACAGAGTCCGACTTCTTGAAGTGGGCTTGAGCAATAGCTTCCCTGGCTTTCTGTAGGTTTGTCCCAGTTTTGCTTTTGGACATTAGGCACTTTATCACTCATTTTCAGTCCAGTCCTTGTACCTGACCATTTTCAGAGGAATGCTTTGTTGTTTTGTTTTGCCACTATACTCTGACTTATAAATAATTCAGGGATTAATAAAAACACTTAACTCAAACACCTGTCCAGTGTTGTGTCTACACATGATAGACAGCTGAGCAAAGAGCAGATTTTAAACTGTAATTTCAACAAGAAGAAAAACACAGTCGTCCCCCCCCCCCCCCCCCCCCCCCCCCCCCCCATTTCTTTAGCTAACTCCATGAAAAAAATGGCAAGGATAAAACAGTTTTGAAACCTTGTAAGAAATGGTCTCATTTGAAGGGTGGCTGTTGAGAAGATCATTCATAAACGAAGAAAAAGCTGCGGTACTCTAAATTACACAAGAACTGGATAACAACATATAACAACAGTGTCAGGTCTTATGGAGCGATAAATCAAACTGTTGTCAGTATGTACAGCGGAGCTCAGGCGAGAAACAAAACAGCGAGTGTCTACAACCATCTATAAAACACGGTGGAGGCTCAGTCAGGGTTTGGGTTTTAGCCAGTGGTGCTGAAGGCTGATTGGCCTCCCCAGGCCTCAACATTAATGAAGCAGTGTGGAATCATCTTGACAGAAAACCTAACAAAAGGCAGAAAAATCCAAATAAGAGCTTTGAGTGTCCTTCAAGAAACCTGGAGAACTATTCTAATATTGACTTTCAAACTTGTTAAAATTGTCTTATATGTTGCATTTTCGTGCATGTTCGAACCTTGTACCCCATTTACCCAGCAAAATATAAAGGAAGGCAGTAATCCCAGTAAAAAAAAACAAAAAAACATCCAAATGGCTCAAACACAACCTCTCTTGTGAGTTAAGTGAGTTAAGCAACCTTAATTTGCTGTGCCTGAAAACCTGTCAGTCAAAGCAGTCACACCTTTAACTTTAAATCATAAAACAATCCAGAGGTTAATAAAAAGAAGAAAGAGACACCCTGTGCAAGCACAGTTGCTATTAAGGGAGGAAATTATCTGCGGGGTCAAAACTGTAATAATGTTCAATGTATGGCTAAATTTAGCCATTTTCACAAGGACGTCTATGGAGATTGGTTTATTTATTCATTTTAGATCCAAGAGGTTTCAGCTGTATCCACTGTGTTTACAGCTGGGTCCACTGCCCCCTTGTGGTTCAAATTAAAATAAATACAAGTAAGTGTTACCTGATTATTTATTTCCCTTTAACCAATTAGACATGCACCTTGAGCAAGGTAAAAGGTACAAAGCGAACGTTTCCAGGTACAGAAAAAAGTCCCATTTTGACCATCAGCACCATAACTGCTTCAGTGTGGATTCAAATATGATCTCCCCAGTTTTTAAACCATTACTGTCAAATGTCACCAGGTGATTTTGCATGTCTGTAGTTTTGGTCAGCTGTGACTGTAAACCAATTCAGAATCATTTGGACTTCAGCATCAATAAATCATAGAGCATAATTTCAGCGAGCAGATCGTGTACGCCCACGCAGTCTGTCTGCGATCTTTTGTATCAAAGGATACCAGAGAGATGAGGAAAGGAATCCAGCTGTTTTGTGAATGCACTGTTTTTGCAGTTTGTGTTCCTCTCACACTCGTCTGTGTGGGTGGAGATGTTTTTAGCAACTCTCTGACGTGTCAATTTGGAGGAACGGGTCAGACCGCTTTAGGGAGACTTGATAAATAACAGCTTAATAGAGTTTATTCTTGCATAACAACCAATTCCTCTTTTTGCATGGGACATCGAAGGACCTAAACATTTCAGAAGATTTCTACTCGTACCACATTTACCGCCTTCGTTCATTTCCTATATTTACTTAAATCGTCTAATAGCAGAAACACCTAGGGACGGTAAAGCAAGCCAAGTCTCAAGAAATCCTGGGCAACCCTGTGGATTCCCGTAGCCTGGCAGACCCATCGCACACATGCTACCTGCAGGACCCCATAATCACAAAACCACATGTGAGGGAGTGCTGCAGCAAGGGCCATGTTTGTGAGCAAATGAGAAACAGGCTGAACAGACAAGCACATTCTACTTAAGTCGATTGCTTTAATCCTCAGGCCTGCACTTTGTCTGCTGAATGGTATTTGTTTGGTCTGCGCACAAGCAAGTAGACATGCCACGTCTAATACTGGCCATCTTTGAGCAGACCTGCTTCACACGGCACACCGAGCAACAGTGTGGGACCTGGGGGGGGGGGGAAGCAGGAATGCCCTCACGTGCATACACTTTATATCTCAGCTGATGAGAAACACATGTCAGCTGCTATAACTTAAGATGGACACAATACCTGACTGTTTACATTTTTTCCATGCATAGTAACCAAACTGTGCAAAAGCTTGAAAGTGGCTTGATTTGATTCAAACGCTGCCACGCGAGAATAGTTCTCTGGACTTGCAGTGACGCTACCTTGTTAAATTTACAGCCAAGGAGAAACAAAGTGATGCAAGATTATTACATATGTATTTCGTGTTGCCTGCAGCTGTGGTAAAAACCTGGTCAGAGTACTGCAGTGGAGTCTGGCCTCTGTCTTTCCCTGTGGCCTCGCAGCTTGGAGCCCAGTCAGCTATGAGGACTGTCGGCTCAGATCTGCTGTGCAGTCACATTCCCCAGGCTGCACACACACAAGCACAGAGGCTACAGAGTGGGTTAGTAGGACAATACTCAGTGTGTGTGTTTGTCTGGGTCTGAGTTTTATTTTGATCTATAACCCCACTGGGGATCTGCTATCCTGCAGGATACAGGGGATGGATGATTGCACAGTTGGCAGAGCTTTTAATGGGAGATTTTCATTGGGCTTCATTGCAGGAAGTTGCAGAAGAAACTAAACTATTCAACACGGATCCATAAAAAAACACAGCTACTAAAACTGACTTTAATCCCTGGACCACTATATTTATATATTAAATATATGCTGCTACTTTAATGTGCATTTTATGGCATGTTGTCCACCAAGCCTCTCAGCTACACACTCATTCCTCAGGAAGCCGTGCAGTATCACATATATCTTGACTAATGCTCTCAGACATTTGATTCTCCAACATTAAGTAAACCAACACCGTAAGGAGCCAATCCCTGGTGGCCATTTGGCAACCGCTGAGCGTATTATATTACATCCAAAGTTTCCATGAGGCTCATGCCATACGAGGCCATTCGGGTACAAGGGAGCATCCCAGTGGAAGATAATGCTGGAGATGCGTGTTTTTGTTTTGTTGTGTGACAGGACCACTGTGTAACTGTGGCTTTTTTTGTGTGTGTGTATGTCGGACTGCTGGTCAGCTGTATTGTTCTGTGGTCAGTGACTAAACACCACATGTCATGGGAAAATGCATTAACGGGAGGGAAACGTGGCCGCCCTGAATCATCATCTTTCATGAAGAAATTCCCATCATGTAAAATCTGTTTTTTTACAAAACTGTCTTGTATAAGAAAAATTGTGTCCTCCTTTAAAGTGCGCTTGTTATAGTCTTTTAAAGGCCCAGTTTATGTTACAATGAGGCAGCGTTACAACAAAACCCAACGTTTTTATGCACTGGCGCCCGTCGGTATCACAGTTTTCTTACAGCTCTGGCTTGTGGACATACAATCAAAACTACTCTTAACATTGCCCACAATAGAAGGATGTTCTGTTGTTTCTAAAGCTGTGCAAGTAATCCTCACACATGTAAAGATTATAGCCATAGACCTTACCTTTTGTTATTTTACATCCTTATTGATGGAGGAATTTCTGAATTTCGCTTTCTGATCTATGAGGATTTGGCTCGTCTCTAAATATAAGCAGTTAATGTGAATTTCTACATATGCAGATGGTAGCAGACTTGTAATTTTTGCTGTATTATCACAAGCAGAAAACATATAATTACCAGCTTGGCCTTTTCAGTCACAAACAGATGAAATATGAATATTGAAATGAAATATTTTGATATCATTTCACTAGCTGGGCCCATGTCCTCATTTTAGGTTTGACAGCGTTTTAGTAGGTAAAGGTGAAAGCTTGGACATGAACTGAGCTGCGGTTTGGGGAAGGCCTCGAAGGGGACTGGCGACGGCTCCCGGGCCTGGCAGATCCCCGTGTACTAAATAGGAGTGAAGAAGGTAAAGAATTGAGAACAAGGAGGGAGGGAGGGGCACGTAAACGAGAATGAACAGCTTGCAGAACTGGGGGAACCTATATAGATGACAACCGGAAGGAGCATGTTTGGAGGTGTGGTCCCGCTCCTGAAATTCTGATACATAATCTCCAAAATATGAGCATTTTGAAGATGTTGCCCCATTTCAGGGAAAGGTATTTCGGGAAAGCCTGAACCATGATACAAATGACAATATTTTTTTTGAAAGGGGGGGGGGGGGGGGGGGGGGGGTTGTGGTTTTTACTTTTATCACATTTGCTACATGTGGCATTTTTTTTAAGTTATATATTAAAAATTTGTTATTTAAATTTTTTTTAGGCTTTTGCCTCAAAAACTCTCGCATGCACTGTCATACACTTGACGTTGAGTTAAAGTTAACACAGGGTTAACTTTAGAGAATTCAATGTCTTCTAAAAATAAAAAATAAAAAAGGAATAATAAAAAAAAGACAACCTTGCTTTGGAAAAATAACCCACTGTTTTCCAAAGACTCCACAGAGCCAGTCAAAGACAGAAACAAAGGAAGCTGACACTTGAAAGGACATAAATCTCTGCATGGTTGCCAACAAAAGTTTAAAACAACACAGCCAAGAGATGCTGACAAAGAACCTGAAAAATGTGTGTGTTAAGTACACCGTTTCTCTGTGTATCCACGTGCGTCAGGCCTGACCTTTCTCTTCCCTTTCAACAAATTCAAATTGAGCTTCAAGTTTAAAACGAACCGCTTCTTATCAGTCACTTTTATTAAATTCTACTGCATCCTGAGGCGTCACAAGAGCGTTGTAACCCCTGTCCACTGCCGAAAGCACCAGCAATGGGCACGTGAGCGTCAGAGCTCCCATATATTCATTTTGTGAGCTTGTGTGCGGTTTACATCTTTATTTTTACAAAGCTGCTCATATACAGTTTATCTTTACCATTGTACTGTAAGTGAAATGATCCGTGTCGCAACCGGATCAGCTCCAGGAGCAAACATGAGGAGGTGGTCACGTTTGTTTAGACAAGGAAACATTAGCATGCAATTCCAGTGTTGTGGTTGTGAAGCTGAACAGCTAACAGAAAATGTAGGCGGAGGGAACGATGGATTAGTTTAGGATTGTTCTGGAAGACAGCTCTTTTGAATTAAAACTTCCAAAACATTTGTTTGAGTGAAGTTTGGAAGCTGTTTGCTTCCGTCTGCTGCATCAGACTTAAAAGGAGACCGACTAACATGTTCACGATGCGAATACACCTTTTTCCCTAGAGATTAGAGGTTGCCAGGGGGGATCGCTAACTGGACCCTAGGCCTGTCTGACTAAGCATTTGTAAATATTTAGGTGGAATCAGGGAGAGAGTCTTTGGACTTTGGCAAAAAGGTGCCAGAATGACAGCACCATACCTGAAAATGCACAGCCGACTTTTTGTCGTGACTTAGTTTTTGTACTACTGCTAAATCTGTGGTTTGGGTTTGATGCTTGGAGTATTTTACATTGTGTTCAAGCTAATTAGACCACGAGTTGAATGAAAAGAACTTAATATGTGATGACTAACAATAAGATTTTATTAATCTTCCCTTTTTGGTTCCTGATTATTTTTCTGTGCATGGAAAAAGTAGGCTCAGTCATATTTTCAATGCCGCTTATACAGACACACTATGTGGATGTCTGAGGCAATACATACCAAACTTCATGGGGCATCAAAGTCTAACTGCCAAATAGCGTAACTGAATTTTGTTTATCAAGAAATCATGTTCAAATCCTTCTAATGATTTCACCTTATTAAACTATTTTCGAAACCTGCTTTTTGAAGGATTGAAATTTACTGTATCTCTGATGAATATGTCCATAGTAAGATGAATTAGTACATATATTTATGCTAAGCAATGGACAATGGACAACAATGGACACGCAAGCATCAGAATTGGACCGTGGATTAATGGAAAAAGGTGGCCTGATCTGATGAATCTCATTTTCTTTTACATCACATGGACGAACTTGAGGAGCACCTGGCACCAAGATGCACTGTGGGAAGAAGGCAAGCCTGCTGAGGCTGAGTTCTGCTGGGAAATCTTGGGTCTTCTCATCCATGTGGATATTACCTTGACATGTACCACCTACATGGGATAATGCACCGTACCACAAAGCAAAAATGGTTCAGGACTGGAAGCCAAGTCAACACCTCAAACTTGTTGTTGTGCTCCTCAAACCAAATTCTCCAGATCACAATCCCGTGGAGCATCTGTGGGATGTGCTGGACAAACAAGTCCGATCCAAGGAGGCCCCACCTCCGAACTTAAAGGACTTGAAGGATCTTTTCCTAACATCATGATGCCAGATACCACAGCATACCTTCAGATGTTTAGTGGAGTCCATGTCTCAGTGGGTCAGGGCTGGGGCTTTTTTGTTTTGTTTTCTGACATGCTACTTCTAGGTACTTTTGCATGAGCATTCACACAAATACTGGAACTGAAAGTGCAATCGCCAGTGTACGTCAGAGGGTGTTTATCCCGCAGTTAATGGACTGTGAAAGCTGAATGAAATTCCTCACTGTGTGTTATAGACTATAGTCTGATGTGCAGCATGGTGCATATCGCGTACTCGTTTCATAAATCCACATTGTTAAAGTTTGACATTTAACTGGAGACTTATTGTCTGTGCACCACGTCAGACAAACTACCCATGGTAGCCTACTTTTAATGAACTACTTTTCAATGCACAAAGGTCAGACTTTCTTGGCTCTCTCAGTTCTTGAGAATAACGCACCAAAGAAGCAGAGGTGTTTTGGCTCCTGGAGAGTGGTTTGTGTAGAGGGTAAAAAGAGAAAAAAAAACAGCCATAGAGTTTATTTTTGTGCTTACCTGCTTTACTTTGGTATGTGTTTCTTTGCACCTCGTCGTCTTTGTGTCTCACCTCTAAATCAATAGCTGAAACCACAAACAAACAGCCCTGGCATGGATCAAAGTGATATAATATGTACAAAACCGATGTGGCCTAGAATTATTACTTTTTTTTTTAACCTCAGCACACCCACAGCCAATAACATTCTTTTGTGTATGACTCAAGGCAATGTATCAACTTGTGCAGACGTTTCTGAGGCAATGGAAGAATGGCTCGTGCCACTTTGACATTTTTATGCTCAAGATCGATTGACTGAGTCATATAAAAATGATCCAAGTCAATATCTTACAAATTATCACGAAAAATACGTGTGTGTGTTTGACAATGTGAGCAAGCCTGATCAGAAACGGCTGCTCCTCAACAAGAGCGACTTGGCTGCACAGCTGTGTGACGCTCAGCTGTTTCACTTACTTTTTCTCCTTGCTGCTTATTTTTTAAATGTGTTAGGCCACCTCTTTTCTGGATTTGTGACAGTCGACTTCAAGGCAAGTTGCTGTTGTCTGGTACAGATTTTATGTGTCACCGGTGGTTCCTTTTTGTTTCTGTATTTTTATGCCGTTTTATAATATACATACATACACACATATACACACACACACGTACATATACACATGCACTGCAGGCCTGAACTGGACTGGGACTTACCAGACAAAGGTGCATGCAGTCATATTCAGTCACACTGGACATTAGGCGGTCCTAAACCTGCCAGCTTCTAGTACAAAACTTGTGTGAAGATAGATTTGTGCAAAGTGTACATCCAGTAGTTTGATGAGTTTAACCCTAATGAATTGGTTTCACATGTGCTTCCTGCTTCCTTCCCCTAACCTTGCTGTATTTCCAGCAGGAAGTTGGAACATATCTGACCCTGACCTTTTCCCCCTGAAGTGTCCTACATGTGAGAAAGGACAACTGTGGAAAAATACACTGACTTGTTCCTCGTGGACCGACAAAAACAAGAAAATAAAAAAAAAGAGTCTTTTTAAAACAGAACACTATATCGAAGAGTTTAAATATGTTTGAATTGTGGTTTGAGTAATGATGAGTGTTTATGAAAAAATAAAAGACAAAGAAAGAGAAGAAAAAGAGAGAACCTATTATGCTCATTTCTAGCTTTCCTTTTTGATCTCTAGACTAGCTTTGTATGAGTTCAAAGTAATCCATGTATTTCGGGTTTTGGTCCAACCCAGCATCTTTTATCTGAAACAAGCCTTTTTAGCTTTAAGCAGAGTTCACCTGATTGGTTGCTGCTTGCAAACAAAAGGTTTAAACAAAAAGCAGTGGGGCTTCTGCGCTCACAGCTATGTGTCTGTAATAACCATACCAGGGATATCTACTAAGCATGTAGAGTTCACGATTTTTAAATGCAGGTATGCTTAAGTACAGTAAGTACTAATGAAAACAGTTTAAACTACACCTTCCCAGTCTGAAATATCTGAATTCATACAAGACACCATCATGGTTGACTTAACAGTAAACTGATTTAATAGTGTAAAGCTGAGTGACACTTTACCTCATCTTAATTATAGATTAAACACAATGTGGTTGCCATGGGTTACTGTGGGAGAAAAAAGAACTAAATATTCCTTACTGATTGAACGGGCTGTACTCAGGATGCCTCAGGCTCTGTGGTTGCTCAGGTAAATAAATAAAACTTTTTAAGGGGCACAGCGACCTGGAGACTGCATGAGCAATAAACCCTCATATAACCCCATCTTTTTGGAATTTTTCATGCTTAAAAAAAAAATCCAACCCACCCACCATTCATTTCTTCCCCAGCTGAGTCCCACGCTGGCCAGGCAAGCTAGGGGAAAGGCCTCCCATGAGCTCCTCACCACTAGCTTGGTCGCTGGCAGGTCAGCCACACGATGAGACACCAGGTCACAGACTTTAATGTGTTCATCAAAGCCTGGAAAAACAGTGTGTGGGCTGCAGAGAAAGCCTGGGAATCTGGCCTGTACCTGCTGCAGAATAACTAGAAAAACTGGTGGAAAAAAGAGACACGCTGAGTCTGACATCTCAACAAGTCACTTAATCTCATGTTTGGTCTTTCAGAATTTACTTTTTTCAAAGCAAGTGAAAAAATGATAATGGGGTGAGATAAATGTACTTAGTTCCAATATAAATCTTGTTTAAAGATTAGTTTCTGTTATGGCCTGGCTTCTCTCCTCCTGTCTCCTGTCAGTCATGGGGTCTTGGTGTGTGTGTGTGTGTGTGTGTGTGTGTGTGTGTGTGTGTGTGTGTGTGTGTGTGTGTGTGTGTGTGTGTGTGTGTGTGTGTGTGTGTGTGTGTGTGTCAGTCTAGTCTCTTTGATGTCCACCTGTGGTTCATTAACTCGTTACACTCATCTGCACTTAAAAAAATGGATGTCCTAAACGCTGACTAAGTAAAATGATACATGAAATTTTTTATTAAAAATAGAATCTGGTCAAATGAAAGTTGCAATTAAATAGAATCTTAATGCTTTTTGTTAGCAAACAAAGCCTTTTACTTTATAGATTTTAGTTGCTTTTGCTCAATATTCATGTGTATTGATAGTGCATAATCCTTTTTGTAGTGTACCTACCAGCCAGGTCATTTCCTGTCACATTGCTCTGGAACTGCTGCTGTGGCAGTTTCATGCTCTCCTTTATTCAGATTCATTTCTTGCTTCTTGCCTGCTCTGCTCTCCTTAGACTTCCAGCCTGACTCGCTTACCATCACCTGGCAAGGCAGCACTCTCCTGGCTGAATCACCCACCTGATAGGTGCCCTTCAGCCATGGCCAGTCCCTGTTACTTATGTTAAGGATTTGGGTCTTGACGCTGCCTTCCGTTATAACTAGTTAGTTATAACAGGAGTTTTCATTCTATAATGCACTTAATAAAATTTTATGGAGTATATTTTGGTAGTGCCAGTTTCAGTTACTTAGTTTTACTGATGCAAAAGTCCAAGTGAAAAGGTGTTTTTTTTTTTTCATTGATAAATCATAGAAAATTCCCAAGATTTCGCAGGAAATTATATGATGCATAATGAAAGTAAACTAACTGTAAGTGTGTGGGAGTGACCAGTCTAGTCCTGCATTGGATACATTCTAAAAAATTCCAGTTCAGATTTATCTATTTTCGTCATTCAGTGCCTCGTTTCTTGAGAACCTGTCTTTAAACAGATTTCCCAATAAAATGGGGATAATAAAGTGACTGGACTGAACTGGGTTTTAGCACTTTAAAGGTCAGGGACATAGCAGGCCTGTGTGCGACTGGAAAAAATGTGCACCTCTGAAATTATTTTGTAACTTCCTCTTCTCTCTAAGTGACATTCAGTAGACGGTTCCCAAGTGAGTTTTACTGGAAATATGATGCGTCCTCAGCTGACTTTGACTGAATAAAGGTTACAGCTCAGCAGAAAGCCGTGGTCTCGTTTTCCCCGCACCTCATAACCCTCACCATGTCTTCTTTATAATGGATCCCTTATTTCTTTGCCGCTGTTAACAAAATGCATCTTAAATACACAACAGAAGTCATGGACACACTCCAAAACAAACCCGGCGCAGCCAGTTAAACAAACAAAAGGAATATGAAAGAGTCCAAAATGCGGTTTCCTGCAATCTAGAGTTCATGCTTTCTCATATCAAACAAACAGTTCACCTGGCAGTCACAGCCCAGGGAAAATCCGAACTGGTCCGACTATTGTTAGCCCGCAGCCCATTTGAGGTAAAGTCCTGTGTTTTGTTTAGCAGAAAAAAAGCAAACCGTTTAACACGTCTTTAGCTGAAATGATTGGTGAGGTGGTGGAAGAATTGCTGATGACTGTCAAACACATCAGCTATATATTTTTTATTTATATATTTAAATCAAAAATGGACTCAGACAACTTAGAATCAGGAATGCCTTTTGATTTGAAGGAAGAAGCCAGCGTAGTAGGGGAGGAAGCCAGATAACCGTACTAACCCCTGCCCAAAGTATAGTTTCCAATCAGAAATACTGAAAATGAAACACTTAAAAATACTGGCAGTAAGGATCTCATAAACATAGTCCCTGGCTTTGCAGAAATCTTAACTACTGACCTAATGTTTCTACTGATGAAAGGGTTGCAACTCAACAAAGTATCAGTTTAATCCCACGTTTCATTTGGTTTTATATAAGAGAGAGAGAGAGACGCTAATCCTGAATTGCAACAGGCCAAAGAAGTGAATTCTGCAACAGCAAAGACAGTCATCGAAGGCTCACAACAAATTATTTTACGCTGGAAAAACATATAATAACCCAAACATGATAACATTTCTTTTTCTTTAGCTCTGAAACCCTTTTCACAGTCATCACACATTAGAGGTAAAGGTAACTGTGCATGCATTCCCACCCATGCATGTGCTCAGGGTCATACCTACAAAACACACCCTCAAATTGCTGCTTGGCTTCACACACAGGAAGTAGGTAAGCCCACACAATCTGACAGTTGTCTGGGTAACAACCAGTGGGAGCGGCAGGAGGGTGGGGGGTAATCAGGGAGTCTGTATGGCAGTCTGGTTCAGTGGGATCGTCACTCATTCTCCAGTTGGTATGAATTTAAAGAATGTGGGTAAAAGATCAGCGGACAGTTTAAGGAAAACAAATTAAGATTTTTTTTTAAAACAAATTAAGAAAAAAGAGGAGTGGGACTTTAGTTGGAAAGAAGAAAAGTGAAGAAAAAGGAGGAAGTGAGGAGGGAGAGTTGAGGCTGGAAAGCACCTGAGTTGAAAGGAGGAGGAGGAGGAGGGCTGGACCCAGCTGCAATAACACTGTTGAGCAGTGTAAGGGGGGAGTTGTTAGACATACAGCGCCCGCACACACACACACACACACGTATATGTTTTACAAGCACGATCATCCGTATGCTGTGAAAACATTTTGTGTCACACTGTGCTCGTGCGCCCTAAAAACACATTAATCAGCAGCTGCCTCCTCGCAACTAGCAGAACGCGGGAAAGCAGAACCGTCATTATAGGTGTATGCACACATCCACAGGGTCAGCTAGTGCAACCAGCCACAGGCATGGCCACAGCCGCCGCTCCACACCCCCACATCTGGCAGCCTGGGATCTGGCCTTGGCCTCGGTTCACAGCCTGTGGTGGTCCGTTTCAGGTCTGGATTTCCCAAAAGCACCTCAGCATCTTGTCTTCACGTTCGGCGAAACATAGCTGGACTCCGACCGAGCAGAGAGGCCCGTAGAGAAAGCCATCAAGCCTTGAGAGGCAGAGGCGCGGCGTGCTGTTTACTTTGGTCGTGACAGCGCTGCATAAATAAACCCAAGTTTGAAGCTGTGAGTGTTGCTGTAATTTAAGGTCAAAGTGGTAGCAGACACCTCCGAAAAGTGGACAAGTATGGAGGAAAGGTCACAGATCAAAGAATGTTTTTAATATGCAGTGATTTGTTAAAGCCAGCGTACATTTTGTCCAGCCCTGCTTTGTGACAAATAGACCTCCTTCTGTGCAGCTGCATGTTGGATGTAACATGTTTTCGCTGAGGTGAAGGAAATTACATCATCTATGCCTCCTCGTTTTGCCTTCCCTGTGAGTTCACGCTTATTTTATACTTAACCCTGGATCTGAGCTCAGGAGGCATAAGCAGAGCGCTTTGATATCGGTTCGTTCTTTGCTCACAACATTGGCTTAAAAACTGCATTTAGCAGCTATTTGCAAAAACCATGTCACTAAGATCTTTTTGTTAAAGACCAAGTTTGAGGTTTGAGGGAGTTTTTAAATTTGTTTTAATATGTCTACCCTACTGTTTTAAATTACCCAAAGATTTTTTTTTTTTACATAGCCCTCGTATTTCTGTTCTTACTAATGATGCGTGAAACTATATGTGGTTGAGTCCTGCAAAGTGTGCTGAATGTGTTTTTGTGTTTGAAACCTTTGAAATTTTGCACTTTTCCTATTTTTCACTTCTTTCCCTCTCTGTTATAGTTTAACAGAGTTCTTAAGTGGATCCAAATGCACCACGGAGGTGGATAGTCAGGGACTAAAGAAAATGAATAGATGAACTTGTGAAAAGTATGAAAAAGTAGAAAGCAGAATATTCAAATTAAAGGAAAGTAACTCCAACAGAACAGCAAGACACAAGAGACTAAAAGGGGGGATGCCTGCAAAGGATATGGACTTTTATACTGGGTGCATAAAATCTGTTTCATGGGTTGAAAACAGACTCACTGTTACGACTGCTGTCGTAGCGTTGTCTAATATGCAAATCTCAGTGTGTAGGTGCCTCGCAGTGATTGGTGGATTCAGAGGATGGACCATACGGATTGGCTAACTAGCTGGGGATGACTTATATAATGACACCACCATGGACTGCCATTCATTTATCCTTGGCTCATCCCAACCAGCAGACCTTTGCAAACATGTCCAGTGCTGTTTGTCATATACAGCAGTTTGTAGGGTTGGACTGCCTTTTTGTTTGATTACAGTTTTCTCCTGTTTTTCTTAATTAGGGAGCCAAGATGTTGTCATTTGGTTTGATTCTTTTAAATAGGTAAGTTTTGGAATTTCTCGAGATAGGTTCCTTTTGTTTGTTGTTTTAGTGTTAAGTCCACCCCAAAACTATAACCAGCTCCTTTTTAGTGTCAAAAAAGCCTAACCAGTCAACATATTGTGAATGAATCATTATCAAACTGTACCAATTGTGCGATGTGGCTGCTTGGGCTCTGATGAGGATGGATCACCCTTATGTTGTGGTCTGGCCACCCCTAGACAGGCCATAACACTCACCTATTCTTAATGCAGCCGTTCACACTGAATTAATTATGCAGGACAAATTTACGGCGTTTATTTTTTCGGATCATGTTAAATTTTTTCAGTGTTTCAAATCAGAACTAATCAATCAGATCACTTCATTTGGTATCAAGTGCACTCATAGCTCATAGCAGCAAATTACTGAATATACAATGATATGGAAATTATAAAATTATACTGTTTTACCTCAGACACACCTAAAAACCTAAAATTTTCACTCAGAGAACTGCTGCTCACCAGACCGTTTTACTGTTTTGGCCCATTCTCTGTAAAACATAGAGATGTTTGTACGGGGAAATCCAAGTAAATCATCATCATTCCACATTCAAAGTTACTTAAATAATCTATTATCCCAATTCTAATGCTCCATTTTGACCATGTCTACACATTGAATTAGATGCACTGAAGTGCTGCTATTTAACAAGCAGTTGAACAAGTGTACCTAATAAAGTGCATAAAACAAAGAACTTAACAAATATCCAACAACATGGAAATAGCTGAAAAAAAAATCTAAATGAAACTTCTGTTTACACTTTCTGTCTTTACGCTGCTTTTTGTCTATGAAATTTACACAACTAAAACAAATGCTTGTTACCCAATTCTTGAATGGAGAGGGAGGCAGAAGAGGAAAAGCCCACAAAAAAAGATGAAAGCTTTTCAAAGTGGGAAGGGAACGCGCTCTAGGGGAGGCGAGTATGTGTATGAACACAGCTTAAGATCATAATCGTGAAAACACAAGCTCAGATTGCTGGCAGGGGAAAAAGCTTCTCTTGCTGTAACTCTGAACTCTGCTGCTGCTTTTGTGTCAACTCAGCAGATGTCTGCTGCTGATGACACACACAGATCCAAGTGTTAGCCGGCCTCAGATCAGTTTTTGGCTTTCTCAGAGAATGGAAAAACAAACAGGTGTTTTAACATAATGCATTCAATACTTAAATGTACTTAGATGTCTTCGTTCGACATATTACCAACTGGCCTCAGTTAGCATGTTAAATGTTAAAGGTCGTGACAGTAAAGTTAGAAAAAGACTCATCAAGTATGACTTGTTTGGAAGGGTTACCAGGAGAAAGCCTCTTTTTCTCTAAAAAGAGCTTGGCTTAGGTATTTAAGTTGGCAAAGTTGCAGCTGAACAACACACAACTTTTCAGAAACTGAACCTGAGACCAAAGTGGAGATGTTTCTCAATGATGCCCAGCACCATACTTGGCAAAAACCAAACAAAATATCACCACAAACACCTCCTGCTAATTATCAGTCACACTGTTGGAAGGTTGATGATTTGGGTTTTGCATCTACAGGTCCTGGACACCTTGCAGTCATTAAGTTGACCATGAACTCCTCTGTATTCTAGTCAAATGTGAAGCCATCAGTCTAAAAGCCAAAAATTGACCAGAACTGGGCCAAGATTTTTCTAAAAAGATATTCATTCCAATCACAGCAGCAAATCTACAACAAAATGGCTGAAAAAGTAAAGATTTAAGCTGTCAAAATGACTCAAAGTCCAGACCTGAACTTGAAATGCTGTGGAAGGAACTTAAGAGTGCTATGCATGAATGAATATGTGCAAACATCAATGAACTGAAGCACTAATGCAAATAAGAGTAGGCCAAGATTCCTCCACAACAGTGGAGCTAGGGCCCCCTTTGTTTTCACACCTCAAACATTTAGTAAACAATTAAACAAATAAAAGTAAATTACAGGTAAGAAAATAAACTACTAACTCTTTTACGCTACGTCCACACCTACACGGGTATTTTTGAAAACGCAGCTTTTTCTATGCATTTGGACTTTTCGTCCACACGTAAACAGCGTTTTAAATCACAGAATAAGGAGATTTTTTAAAACTCAGTTTTTGCGTTTATGTGTGGACGAGGAATACGGAGTTTGTCACGCAACGTCAACGGGATGTGCCTTTTTTCACGCTGTGCGCCACGTTATTTACATGAGAAGAATTTCTACAATGGCGGAAAGAGACAAAATACTGTTAATCTGACTATCTGCAGTTTTTACACGCTTACATACACACACGCAGTTACTGTCCCTCCATTTAGAAAGGCAGAGGCGTCACGGTGTGATTATTTTACGTTAAGTTTTTTTCCTGTGTAATAATATTTGACATTGCTATCAATACATTTTTTTTAAAAAACTGCCTTTCTGTGCAAAATGGGTTCAAAAACATAAACAACTGTGGGATACTGTTTATCCATGATTTGAACAGGGGCCACAAATTGTGGTGTGAAAGACAGATAAAGTCATACAGACATTATTCCTGCTGAAGATGTTTCCACACGCTAATGAATCATGGAATCATGAGGGGTACTTATTTTGTCACGGGACTGTACAATCCTGTGAAAACCTTCTTTTCACATGACAGTAGCTAAGCAATTACCCACTGAGATATCAGTGAAACCTCGTCTTGGACTAGATTGCAAACTATCTTCTTCCTGGTGCAGGAAGTGTATCTGTAGCCCAGTAAACACTTTACATCCATGCCTCATTCATGCAGGTTTTTTTACTACTAAAGAGTTGTGGCAGCACAGCACTTTCCCAGCATGCACTAAACAAAGGGCAGGAAACCACCCTGGACAGACCACAACTCCATTTGCTAGGCTTTGCTAGAATCCAAATATTCTCTACCTGACAGACAACAATGGTGTCCATGTTAGTTGGCTAGGTAGTTAATAATGCGATAGTTTACAGTCTGTCTTTATGGAAAAGTTTTGCAGCTATTCAGAGGCCAATGTGACCACTGAAAACAGGCTGCTTATTCAGATTATTTACAGGGAGCATTAACTCATAAGAGGGCTCTTCCTGTGTGCAGGACACACACTGTGTATGACTACACTGTCCCTCTCTCTCCTACTTTGTGTTTGTGTCTCTGCCCCTTACTGAGCAGCTTTTTGTCCTCTGAGGGTCTGCTCCAATGAAATGCCTACGTTAATAATGTGGCGACGGGAAATTCAGTTCCTCTCATAAAAGTCTAATTGGTCCTTCTGGTACTTCCGTGCAACTGCTCCCCAACTGTCAGACAATCACGAACTCACATTTAATGGTGACACCACTGGGCCAAATAAAAACACCTTTTAGACAGGTTTGTCAAAGCTGCTGCCGCGGATACTGGAATCTTTGGATTTTTATGCAGCACTGTTTCCACTTTTAGGCATCGTATTTACCGGGGTGGGCCACGTCAACAGAGTATTTAAACACGGAGAATCATCCCTTCATAGAGCTGACGAGGCCCCAAATACCAATAATGAACTTCATAGGCTTTAAGGACCAAAAATTGCACCACACTGACTTGGCTGTAAAATATGTGAAATTACATAACAGCATTTAGGCTGGCCATCGTTGAGGAAAGTCATTTACTAAAAAAAGACCTTTCGGTTACGGCTGACATGTCATCATGAAAAGAGAGGTTTATTTCAGAGTCCCGTGGGGTTAAACATGCCACCAATGCCATAGTGCAGTCACTTAAAAACAAGACAGACTTACAGAGCCACCTTTATGTTGCGCCAACAGCCACCGTCTGGAACCCAGCGGGACTTTTGCCACTGCATCATATGTTACATAAAGTCAGCCTGAGGTTTATTCCTTTTTCATATGATCTTAAAAGTTTTGTTTCATCTTGCACTGATAAAAAAATTGACTAGCTCTGAAAAATGTGTGTTGCCGATGACTTTGGGAACCCATCAACAGTTTGATGATTTCAACTAGATTTATAATGTTGAATCCCCACAGCGACTGTGCCCTAGAGGGCAATGTCATTGTTTTGTTATGCACTGGTGTGTCTGCATTGCGCTGCCATTTTGAGTGAAACCAATTCTGGACTTGGAACTAAAAAATACTGAACAGCCAACTAATCTGTAAAAACCAAATGAGTCTATAAGCAAACTGTCAAAACTGCATATGTATTAACCATGGGGGGGGGGGGCAGCTGTGCCTGAGGAGTGGTTGTGAACAATGGTGAGCATGACTATAAAGCACAAAACAGCACAAACACCTCATACCAACTGTCAGCACGTTGGTGGAGGGGTAATGGTTTGGTATACAGAGGATTTCATGGTCAAATCAATTAATGCTAGGTGCCCAGGTTTCTGTGGTTGGAAAAAAAAGCCCAAAGTGTTCTAGAGTCAAATGTGAGGCCATCTAGCTTAGTCAAAACTGTGTCCTGCAGCAGAACAATGATCCTCAAGCACAGCAGCAAAACTACAACAGAATAACTGAAAAAGTAAAGATAAAAGTGTTATAATGACCCAGTCAAATGGTGGGCTTTTAAGAGAGCTGTGGATAAATGAATGGATGCAAACTTAAATGAACTGATGCAACAATCCAAAGTAGAGTGTGACAAAATTCCTCCAGGATGATGTGAGTGACTGATAATGTCATATAGAAATATATAGGTTTAAATTATTGGTACTAAAGGTGAAAACTTTCTTTTCCACATGACTCTTGCAGTCTATGTATACTTCTGGGACAGCACGTATATCTATGTTTTGCGTGCCAGTCATTGTCATCAGACAATATCCAATGGTTTTATATTAGTTCCTTCTTTTGCCCTCCACTGGGACTCCGTCTGGTGTCTGCTCAAATACAATTAGTCATTAATACTCCAGCTAAAAACAGACTACAGACAAGAAATGCCTACATGCTGATATCCAAATGCATGTTTTTTTATATCAGTGTTACCGTATTTAACTCACCTACCAAGCCTTGTTTTCAGGTTTGAAAAGAAACAAATAACCTTTGTGCAAAATTCAAACATCATGTTTGTCTTGCTGTGACTCTAAAAACAAAAATGAAAGGTAAAATATCTCAATATCTCGGTAAAAAATCAGTTTAAATCTGCTTGGTGCAAAATTCCCACGATGGAAAACGGCAGTAAGTGCTTGTTTATTTTGGAAAAAACAAAACAAAACGAATTCACATAATTCCAAATTTCATTTTATTAACCACAAGCATTATTTGCTGGTGATTTGGATGCAATCTTCGTGCTTTGAGCTAAATGCTTAAATCAATATGCCAACATTGTCACACTCATTAAGCAAAATGTATTTACTTAATTGATTAGGGGATACCAGGCTGTGAATTATATAAAGCTGAACTATAATGAGCTGAAAAAAAGGGACTGGCAATTAATTCAAAGCAATCTAATTGATGGCTCTAGTTGCTGGACTTTAAAACAGGCTCTTTTGGCATTGCTCTGCTAGAATAATTTTTAGGGGACAGGAAATTATTTTTACATGTCCAAGTGAGTCACATCATGGCTGCTCTTCATCTCCAGAGGGTCCCAAAGTCACTAATGGCAGTAATTAAAATTTAAAGTAATTTTCCTTTCCTGCTCGTTTTGGGAATATTGCTCATTGACTGGAACAAAAGTAGCTAAAACTGACTGTTTCATGTGCAATCACATGGATCCTGCTACATTCCTCTGTGAAACATGAGAGAAAGGGAGTTAGAAAAGTTAACAAATAATGCCACAGCCCACACCTGACGGAGGAGCTGAAATGAAGGACCACACAGTTTGTGCCCTGAGAAACTGGGCAACAAGATCTATTAACACAACAAACCACTGGGTGTAATTTCCTCGCAGATGAGCCAGCTTCTAACTGCCAGGGAATGTCCCGTGGATGTCAGAAGTAAACCTCAGAAATGCTCTGGGCCTGTGCTGCAGGTGAGGGTTTCACAGCATCAGTGCAGCAGAACGGAGAGAGGACAGGAGAGCACTGGTTAGACTTTATTGTTGGGAGTAGCTTTTCATTGGAGGGAAAATGACTGGCATCTAAACTAAGATTACCTAAGCTGCACTATCAGTTTCCCACGCTTCTTAACTCGAACTTAAGGTTTTAAGATCTCTCATTTGTTACATTTATGGTCGTACTCCTACTTCACCTTGGTATGGAAGACGAACAAGGTAATTATTTCCAAATTTTTCCCAAATTATAGACTGTTTCCCAAGCGTCGTAAACTTCAACATTAAGTTTTTATCCCAACATTCCAGCTAGGAGGCCTAATGCAAAACATCTGTCTATCCCCAAAACAAGATTATATTCAGTGCCACTGTATTTCTTTTTCCTGGAAAATGCCAAATAAGGTCAACAATGCATGAGACATAAATAGAGAAAAGAGAAGACAGTCCTTTCCCAGGGAATTGACCCCATAAGTAATTTCTCCAAACACTTATTGCAACTAATTACTTTTTAAAATTAAGTCACCTGTAGCCTGTAACCCTGAAAACCAAGCTCTCTAACATGTTTAACATAATTTTAGCCTGTTTTAACCACAGACAGTATAAAACATGGCCTTAGCTTCCGAGCTGGAAAAATTAAGCTAATGTGGAAGAGCGTTAAACCTGCCTTCTATCTAAAGGCCACCAGATGGCGATAGTTGTGGTTACAACAAGACTTCTGGTTGTATAGATATCTATGGGAAAACTATTCCTTTTCAGTTTTTTAAATAATCCTATTTTATAAATCTTGGTTATACTATGTTTCAAAAGTGGAGGATTATCCCTGACACAAACCCACATACTTATTGGATAAGAACTTGTCAATCTGAAGTCGTTAGCCAATGAGCTTGCTGTTTTTGAGTCAGAATTATCCTCCGTGTCAGATCTGTATTTCTGCAACATAGAAAGGAACAGCAGCAATGCTCATCTCAAGGCTTGAAAACAGGATTTCAGAAACCCATAGTGGACATCACGGTAGCTACATCCATTTTTCATGCAATGATTCCACCTCAAAATCTTGAAACGTCAAATGATTTTAGATAAGACTCAAACTTCAGTCTCCTGGTCAAGTCAAGCGCTTGTGCCACATACCATCATGTGGCAAATGTAGTTTAATGAATGGCTAATGTTGTTTAAAGGATGCAAACATGGGATTTTTGGGGGGCAGAAAGAACAATCACCCAATATCATTGTTTAGCTGAGAAATATATTTTGATAAGACTAATGGTCTATAATAGTACAAATATATCTGTTTGGTTGTACTTAAAGCAGAATGCTATCACAAACATATAATAATATGCTAATATGTTCATAAGGACAATGCTAACATCCTGGTACAGTGTTAATGTCCTCAGTTTTACATGTTGGCATGTAAAACTATTATAAAAATATTTTCTATTTAACCCCAAACAGATGCTTAAATGGAAGGCCACACTTTGGCTAAAATACTACCAACCTTTTCTTGAGATGATAAATGGGTTGGGATTCATAATATTAACTTTCTGGTCTTACAGGAAAGTACCTAACTTTCCAATCACTAAAAAATTCCCTGTATGCTTTGTATTTAATTTCACACAAATGCACAAACTCACCGTTAAATGAACTACGACGCGTTTCTGGAAGGTTACAGTATCTTGCACACAGACATCTCAACGGGCAGACTAGTGGAACTGTGGCTGATCGATTATCAGGTGACCGATCCTTTTTACTGTGCAGATTTCAAGCCCAGAAATCTGTAAAGATTAACTCGCAGTATGGTAACTGAATCTGTTTTTTCTTTTTTTTTTGAGTGGTTAATTTGGATGTTTGGATACCCAGAGTGGGCTAACTTTGGATGTGTGTTTGGTGGGTGTCAGATTATAACACCATAAGGTATTTTTGAAAAAGCCGTGATTGCTTTTTTCAGTTTATTTCTCCAGCAGTTTGTTACCAATAAGACCTTCAGAACAGTTTGGATATTTGGGTGCACAAAATTCAAAACTGGACATCTGTTAATGGATCCCTGCTGTCTTGTGTTCTAGTTGTTTAATAACTCACTCAGTGCAGATACAACTGTTTAATACAGATGGTACTACTGATAAAATGAATGACAGAGGCCGCCTGCCTTCTATTAGGCTCTATTGTGACCTGTGCACTCATGAGGACTGAGATACGTACATTTAGCACATGTTTTCTATTTTACTTTCTCTGTTATCGTTCATACATCATATGTGGTCGGAGGGTTGGGGGAAGTATTTCTTACACGCCGTGATTCCTGGGAAAGATTAAAGTTTTCATTAGAAATATGGGTTGTATATGTATGTTTTCAGCACAAGTCTGAAATGTGATTGATTTTTGATCTATGTTGAAATACATCATGACCTATCAGCGCCCTTCCAGGATAAATGTGCCCAGAAGGTATTGTCCCAAAGCTCCTAGAAAGGAAAATGTAGAACAAATGGAAAAAGCATGAGCTAAATCATCCAGCCTTATGGAAGTACTTAGAAGAGCAATAAAATTGGAAAAAAAATGGACGGAAAAAGTGTTGGATTGTGCAGATAATCAAGGAAAGAGCTGGCTATGACAATCGGGTGCATTTTAAACAGGATAAAAAGATGGTTACATGCTTTTATTTCATCAGAATAATACACACTGTTTTTCGGGAATACAATTTCAACATAGACATACTATATAAAATAGATAAATAAAAACAAAGAGTTTCTCCACCATTCAAACGTGTATGGAGAAAAGGAAACTCAGACTGATAAAAAGTTCTCAATGATGAGGATAAACAATATATTAGGATTCAAAATAAGTCAAGAAGTTATGCAACTCTATATGACTGCATTTTCACTTCAAGTAAAAACGTTTTATCCGGTTTCGTTTAGTTGGAACATCATTTACTTTGCAACAGGACAATGACCCCAAATACATCTCCAGGCTGTGTAAGGGCTATTTGACCAAGAAGGAGAGTGATGGAGTGCTGCACCAGATGGCCTGGCCTCAGTCACCTGACCTAAACCCAATCGAGATGGTTTGGGATGAGATGGACCGCAGAGTGAAGGCAAAAGGGCCAACAAATTCTCAGCATCTCTGGGAACTAATTCAAGACTGTTGGAAAACCATTTCAGGTCACAACCTCATGAAGCTCGTCGAGAGAACGCCAAGAGTGTGCAAAGCAGTTATCAAAGCAAAGGGTGGCTGTTTTAAAAATTCTCAAATATGAAACATGTTTTGATTCATTGCCCACTTTTTTGTTTACTACATAACTCCATATGTATTTATTCATAGTTTTCATGCCTTCAGTGAGAATCTACAATGTAAATGGTCTTTAACAAAAAAGAAATGAGAGCGTGTGTCCAAACTTTTGACTGGTAGTGTACACAGTCGTCATTCATTGTGATTTAAGGCCAAAATGCATAGACAACAGGTCGTCAAACTGAGTCTTTCTGTGCCAGTGAGTCTCTTTGCAATAGGGGACTCGACTCAACTGGTTGCCAACTGTTAGCAGAGACGGGTCTTCCAGCGGAATCTGCATGAATATTGAAGATACTTATATTGTCTAGACGGAGGAATAATCACACGTGGGGCATCGGCTTTTCACCGGAACAACACTTAGTTTTTATTATTGAACTCTCGCGTGCACTCTGCAGCATAACAGGAAGCATCCTTTCAAAATAAAATCACAACAGATGACAACGAGGGCATACCTATTAACTAGCTCAACACCCCCACTTGCACTCACGTTGTCAGCTTTACATGCATTCCAAAAGAAACAGTTTTTCTTTACTATTTGTTTACACTCCAAACATATATTTCTCAAACTTCAATAACTTCCCCTTTGTTGCTGGCTTTGTCATAACATCGGCCACCATCAGACCTGTCGGACAATACTCCAATATCAAATTTCCAGCATTAACTGTTGATCTCACAAAATGATATTTGATATCGATATGCTTACACCTCTGTCTGTTAACAGGATTCTTTGCCAATGCAATAGTCCCTTGATTGTCCTCAAAAATCTTTGGCGGTCTCTTTTGATGCTCATACATGCTTTGCAACAGTTGTGTCAAGTACAAACATTCTTGTGTTGTTGCTGCCAAAGCTATGTACTCTGCTTCACAAGTTGACAAGGCAACAGTTGGCTGCTTCTTTGTTCGCCATGACACCAAAGTACCTCCTTCATTCAGGCTTACGCAGTAACCTGTAGTACTCCTCCTGTCAGTCACATCCGCAGCCCAGTCTGAGTCACTGTGACCTTGTACTCTCAAATCTTTGTCACTTTTCCTGTAGCACAATGTCTTGTCTTTTGATTGTTTCAGGTACCTTAGAACATGTTTCACAGTAGTCCAATGTTCCACAGCTGGTTCTTTGAAGTGCTGTGACAGCTTACTTACAACAAAACTCAAATCTGGTCGTGTGCAAGAGGTCAAGTAAATAAGGCTACCTACTGCCTCTCTGTACATTCTGACATTGTTCATTTTCTCAGCATCATCATTGTAGTTCAACCTTTGTTCACAAGGAGTTGATCTTGGTTTAGTCTTGCATTTGAAATCTTTCCAGTATGTTTTCTACATATCTCTCTTGTAACATTTTTACACAATCTTGGGTTTGCTCAAAATCAATACCAAGAAAATGTTTGAGTTTCCCCATATCTTTCATTTTGAATCTTGCAGTTAGCATTTCCTTCACAGTTTTCAAAACCCTTTCATCACTGGCTGCAATAATAATATCATCAACCCATATGATCATGATCACTTTTTCTTTTCCTGTTTTCCTTGTGTAAACACAATGATCTACAGGACTCTGCATGAAACCGTTCTCTATCAAATAGTCATGTAATGTCCTGTTCCAGTTTCGGCCTGACTGTTTAAGCCCATAAAGTGACTTTTCCAGCTTGTAGACCAGTTTCTCATCTGTTTTTCCTTTTACTTCATAGCCTTCTGGCTGCTCAACATACACTTCAAAATCTATTGGTGCATGCAAGTATGCGGTTTTTACATCCATCTGATGCAAAATCAGGTTTTCTTGTATTGCACACTGCATCAATACTCTTATGCTTGTCAGGTTAGCAGTCGGAGAAAAAGTTTCATCATAGTCTATCCCAAAACACTGGTTGTAACCTTTAGCTACGTACCGTGCTTTATATTTTTCTGATCCATCACCACTGTTTTTCTTCACATATACCCATCTACCCCCCACTGCTTTCTTTCCCTCAGGTAAGATTGTTAGGGTAAAGGTGTTGTTCTCTTTTAAGGATTGCATTTCTTCATCCATAGCTGCTTTCCACTCTCTAGAGTTGGGTGACCTTGCAGCTTCACTGAATGTCACGGGTGAGTTACTTATCAGTCTGTAACAGTTGTCTATGTTAGTCAGCACTTGATCATCAATGTCTTCTCCTGACTCATATTCATTTAGATAATCTGGTTTCTTTCTTGTTCTAGAAGGATACCTTCTGGAGTTTTCAGTCTCATCACTAAGTGGCATCTGACTGTTCACTTCTGGTTGGTTGTCAGTATCTGGTTCCTGTGAACTGGTACTGGGGCTTTCCCTGTTCACGTTTGGTCTCTCCCTCACCTGTATGTCTTCATCCTCAGATGTCGTATCAGTTTGTGTTTGCTTTTCCTCATTGTGTTTGGTTACAAACTTAACCAGCCTAAACTTTTGCACTTTGGCGCTGTCTGGGAAATAAACCTTGTATGCTGGACTGTTTTTGTCGTAGCCTACAAAAATCCCTTTTGTACACTTAGAATCCAGCTTACCCTTGTTTTGCTTGTAAGCATAACACTCACACCCAAACTTTCGCATTCTGGATAGATTGGGCTTCCGCCCAGTCAGCAAAAAGTAAGGTGTCTGCCCTGTCCGGTTGTTAAAGCATCTGTTTCTCACGATAGCCGCTGTTTGAACTGCATACGTCCATAATTCCTTTGGTATGGCACTCTCAATAAGCATGCACCTCCCCATATCAAAAAGTGTTCTCCAGCCACGTTCCGCTGTACCATTCTGGTGAGGGGAATATGGGGCTGAAGTTTCATGTCTTATTCCATGTTTGTTTAACAATACCTGGTAACTCTTTGCCATGAACTCTGTGCCGTTGTCTGACCTGATACACTTTACCTTCCCGAGTGGGGCTGTATCGGCCAAAAAGATTTCAGTTGCTTGCATTGTTTCACTTTTGTTTTTGAGAAAATATACAAATACTGCACCGGAAAAGTCATCGGTAAACAATAATGCATATCTGTGTCCATCTCGTGATTCTGGATCTATCGGCCCTGCTAGATCCGTATGTACCAGCTCGAGAGGTTTCTCAGCTCTCCTGTCAGGGTTTCTATTCCTAGTCTGGACAAATTTTCCCTGAATACACACCTCACAGTTCAAACTTTCTTTGTCAGTTTTCCCTTTGATTTTCATACCTTCAACCACATTTTGTAGCTTCAGAATGTCACTATGATTGCAATGTCCCAAAATTTCATGCCATGTCTGCACATCAAAACAATTATTACACTTATCATCGTACTCACTTACAGTCTCAAGGTAATAAAGTCTGTTGTGCTCATGGATGTGAAACTTTGTACCGTCTCTGTGTTGAAGGACGTTCCTTCCTTTCTTAAAGATGATAGTGGCTCCGTTCGTGGTGGCCGCTCTCACAGAGAAGATATTCTGTGGAAATGAGGGAATGCATAGGGCGTCTTTCAGTGTTGTTTTACACTGTCTCCCTCTGCTGTCTATCAAGCACACCTCTGCATCTCCTCTGCCTTCAGCCACTCCTTTACACCTGGTGCCATCAGCTAATTCCACACAGTACGTTCCCGGCTGGAAGTCGTCATTAAATTTCTTGAACACTGTTTTATCATTCAGGATGTGTGATGTTGCGCCAGTATCCACCATTAGGCCTTTGGTCCTGATGTCTTGTGGCTGTTGAGGTGCCGCGTAGTCATCGCTCATCCGGAAGACATAGGTGTCGTCGCTCTCTGCGTTGTCGCCCTCCTCCGAGGCTATGCGTGCTTCATCATTCCGTTGTCGTCTCCTGCAAGTCGACTCTCGATGGGTGTTGCTCCTACAGTGACCGCACCACTGTCTGTAGCGGCATGCTCTGGCCTTGTGTCCCAAAAATTTTGTCTCCCACAGTTCATAATTCTTCTCATCTCCATCAAAAACCAACCTTGCCCATCGGCCACTGGGTTCACCAGCACGCTTATTCATGGTGCTAACTTAGCACGCTAGCCCTCACCGAACACGCTGTACTTTGCGACTTTTCTGGTGGTAAACTTTCCCCTGGCGTAGCTTCAATGTTTTCCTGGGCCCATAACCTGTTAGCAGAGACGGGTCTTCCAGCGGAATCTGCATGAATATTGAAGATACTTATATTGTCTAGACGGAGGAATAATCACACGTGGGGCATCGGCTTTTCACCGGAACAACACTTAGTTTTTATTATTGAACTCTCGCGTGCACTCTGCAGCATAACAGGAAGCATCCTTTCAAAATAAAATCACAACAGATGACAACGAGGGCATACCTATTAACTAGCTCAACACCAACTAAGCCAAGGTTGACAACTGCCTATTTCGTTTTGGAGTTAAATTGCTATCCTGCAGTAACAATGTTGCTATTTTAGGAAGACTTTCTGAATTTATCTTTGAAACAGTAGTAAGTGTGAAATTCTGTTTATGTAGACAGCAAAAGATTTGGAAACAGACAGCAGCAGATTTGCAATTTTTGATGATTTATCACTCTTAATCACCGTTTTATCAAAAATAGATTGCATGTAATTGCTAATTTAACCCTATTCAATTGCAAACTGACTATATGTTATTGCTGTTTTATCACCAAAGTGGTTTTAAAGACAGAAACTGCTTGCGAGTGGTCGTAGATCTGATGCCAGTCTTTGATGCTCTGTGGTTCTTGAAAGACCTTTTTAGATGACCTAACTTGTTTCCTTAGATCTCTACTAAGAGCTTTTGCAAGTACTCACAGTAACAGAAAATTCTACTGTTGAGTTCATTACAACAACAGTGTAAAAGTAATCATGAAATAAATCCTGTCAAATGTTGTATTATTGCCCGTTTAACTGCGTTGTATGAAAGAAAACCTTGAGATTCCAGCTGTACCGTTGCGTTTGGTGTTTCAAAACCATTTACCAAGACTGAGATCATCCTGAAGTTATTGTACTTCCAGCAACGGGCAAAACTTCTTACACGCATGAGCCACAAGATTAATGCTGTGTCTGAGGTGTGTGGGCCGTCTCAGGAGATATGCAAAAGCAAAGTCGATATTCCTCCTACAGTTGATGTCAGATTTACATGCAACTCATGCATACAATTCAAACATACTGTATAATTATGTTAATAAATTATACTGAAGAAATAACAAAGTTTTGTTTTTCCCCTGTGTAATGCCAAAACATTAGGCACGCCATGTAAATCAGCACAGACTTTGATGAGCTTAGTCCTTGTTAAAGAGGCCATGCTGAGGCATTTATTTATCACAGGAGACAGTAGACCGTGCCCAATCACTTCGCTTTGTTCCTTTTAGCTTCCTGCTGTTAATAACACCCATCTGTAGTAACAAAGAGCCTTTTGCTTTGAAAAGAACGTCTCATCACACAGCCAGGATGCTGCCTGGCCAGCTCCTGCTAAACAGTAAAGATCAAAGGTCAAAAGTCAATGTCAGGATTAATGTTGAGATCAGACACTGGGCAGTTTTCCAGGCTGGGGTTAAGTCAACATTTGTTTGTTTAAAGTTGAGCTAGGCCTCTTAATGTGTTTTGAAGTATGGCTTTAGTCCAGACTCTCCATAGGTTTTAGGTCTGTCAGTATCACAGTGATGGTTATATGACTGGGAGAAAGAGGAGGACAATAAACAAACAGTGAAACTAATCCATTGTTAGATTTTACTGAGAAACGACAGAAAACATAAATAAGATAAGATAAGATAAGATAACCTTTATTAGTCCCACACGTGGGAAATTTGTTATTTGTTAAATGCATTAGAACACTTTTTTAATTAAGGATCAGAAAAAAAACACTTGGAAGTCTGTCAGAGAGAGAGATAACTACAGTGTACATAATCTTTTTTTAAATTATTAATTGCTTCCTCTGTGCATTCAGAATCATTCAGCCATTCGGGTCTAATTGGACAAACATTTCTGTTTTTCTGTTTTGCACACCTGCCAGCTTTTGGCTTTGTCCTGTGGGAGGCTGCCCAATAGACCAGATTAGGTTACACACACCCTCGCACACAAACTCAAACTTGTGAATTTCAGTCATTAGTCACCGCAGTATCATTTTCAGTTTTCACAGTCCCTGTGGACACCCACGGACCCAGAGAGGGAATGTGGAGGAACTTTCGGGACAAAACATAAACCTTTGTTGTGATCCCCGTGATTAACTGAGAGAACCTGTGAGAGAATACATCACAACAATGATGACACTTTGCAGAACTATGAAGACTCCTGAGTGACACATGGTGCGTGCAGATTAACAGCACAGAGATGGATTACACTGCAAGACGTCTTGAGGACTTTTGACTGGTTGATTGTAGGGAATGTGCCATGAATCCAAGTGGACCATCAAATAGAAATCCAGCACTTTGTGTGCACGTACCTCTGCCAAATCTTAATGGTCTTAGACATTTGTTACTTTAATAATAGCACAAGTTTGTTTATTTTGTATGCATCTGATCAAACATAATAAACTTTGGAGAATATCTAAGAGTTAGAAATATGAGGGGGGCTTTGTACCAGAAGGAATTTTACCAAAGCGAGTCTGACATGAGGCACGATGTCTACGTGTATATTGCATGTATAATAGTGCTGGATGTTTTAGTTATGTCAAACAGGGCCCACCTAGTTTGACTAATATGTGAATGCTTGCTAACAAATTTGGTTTGTTTGTGAACGTAATTCTTACATATGCCATGGCAGAAATGTCACAACTAGGTCAGCCAGTTCTCATCCAAGGCTCTCAAATATTGATGTTTTGTTAAAGCTCCTAAAGATATCAGTGCCTAATGCATTGGGTTTTAGAAAGCAGTACGACTGGTTTCTGACTCCCAAATCATGGCACAAGGACACTTGTAAATGACCCTTTGGCTTCACATTTAAACAGGCTGGCTAAGAGTTATGATCAAGACAGTGAAACAGAGATCCCTAGTGGGCTGACAAACTCCCAAATTACTTCACCATCCTCTGTCCAACCTTTAATGGAGCCTTTATTGCTTTCCAGAAATCCAGAAGTGAATGTTGTCTCTGTGGGTCTAATAATGCTGTGGCCAATGGCTCAAGTCTTTGCACATCTCTAGGACCCCAGATAGATTTGATGCAACAGCAGTATTTGACGCTGTAGGATGAGAACACACTGGCAGCTATTTTTAGAAGTTTTATCAAGTAAAACAACAGATGCTGTAAGAACCAAATTCATCTAGGGCTGTGCCAGTTGAGGTGAAGAGAGTAAATTTTGGGGTGGGTTAGTTAAAAGTGTATCATACAGTTTAGTGAAAACAGGAGGACAAAAGTTTAAAAAAAAAACAAAAAAAAAAACAAGAAACTGGTGTTTCTAATTTTCCAAGCTGTAAAACCAAAACAGAAAGTATGCAAACATGCACAGTATCAGACCTGCAAACACACACTAACACCCATTGTGCAAATTACCTCATTTTCACCCTCCCATTTCCTCCACCTCCCTTCGCCTTTCTCTCTCTGTTAACAGAAAACAATCAATCAAGGTCATTTCCCATGCAGAGTGGACTTCCTGTCGCACAGGATGTGCATTAAGTTGGTCCAGCGTACAAGAGACCCAGTGGGCAGTAGAAGCATTCAACCCCACCAACCCAACCCATTATATCAGAAAATCTCTACATGCATGCAGGGCTGTCAACACACTTTATAACATATACGCTGACACATGAGTGCAATAAGGAAATGTCATGCGGCTGATCTTAGCTAATAACAACTCTGTATGTAGTAACTAAGTGCATTTTTAATGAGATAGGAAGTCTGTTTTGTGCTTCCTCTGTGTCTCAACAAAAAACTGTTTCTTTTTGCTGAAATGTGGGGTGCCTACATTGCTCGTTACGTGGTCTTGAATCCCAGTTAACTAAAAGTAATACCAGGGTGAGAGAATGGAAACAGGAGGAGATGCAGGCAGCACCTTCACCATTCGTCTTTCTGAAACAGAGTAGTGTGGGCCCGAGGTCAGCCTCATATTCACACTTACATGTAATACAGCGGTAGCTAGCTGTCAAATACAACAGCTTCTGGCTTTCAAAACATTTTATAAGCGTTGCATTCCACAGCTATCCATCTAGAGCAGGGGTCTCCAATCCCAGTCCACAAGGGCCGGTGTCCCTGCAGGTTTTAGATGTGTCCTTGATCCATCACAGCTGATTTAAATGGATAAATTACCTTCTCAACATGTCTTGAAGTTCTCCAGAGGCCTGGTAATGAACTAATCATGTGATTCAGGTGTGTTGACCCAGGGTGAGATCTAAAACCTGCAGGGACACCGGCCCTCATGGACTGGGATTGGGGACCCCTGATCTAGAGGATCGCAGGAGTCCACAGACACTGGTAAAAATTAGCTAAATATTCACATACAACTCAAGTTTTAAACTGCCTCATGCTTTGTATGCGGGTGATATAAAACACAGTGCAGCCATGTAAAACCTAATAGAGATAATCCAGGGGGTCCTTCCTGCCACTATATGAGAAAAACAGCTTTCACATCTCAGGAGCAGGTTGCAAAGGTTATTCCAGAGGAGAGCATCTGCTCAAGTAAATAGTTTAGGTCAGGCTGTGGAAACTTATATAAGGACGAATTAATTTACAACCCTTTGAAATGATTTCACAGCATTATAGGGAGGGCATAAGACAGGCTGGTGCTGGGAGGAAAAAGTGAAAGCAGTAACAGTGCAGTGATTCACATAAAGCCAAATAGTTGTTTTTTAATGTGGAGATTTGTGTAGTTTAGAATGGGGCTGGGCTCCGTTTAATGATCCCATCTGTGTGCCCAGGTCAGCCTAATGCTGGAGTGGGAAGGCTGGCTTCCCCAGAGGTATTTCCACACAAACTCAAAGGGAATTATGTCGATGACCCTTAAACTTTAGCAGAATGTTAAATAAAATTATCTCGAATTAAGGCTTTCAAATATTTAAGATAATCTTAATTCACTTGCAAAATGTAAATATGCAGCTTTACAGGAACTTTAAACGGTAAGATTAAATGTAAATGTTAACCAATTTTTGGAAATGTATAATTAGCTTCTCTAAACTCAACATGAATTCTGCTCACTAATGTCTTTCACAGATGGTTTTTTTTCTCCATCTGTGCACTAAGTGCCATTAAGACCTTCCTGTCCCTGTCACCACCAAACCACCATCATCACGCTGAGAGCTGCAAAATCTGATATTTGATGGCCTGTATACGTTTCAGTCCAGGTCTTTGCATGACATTAATTATGGCAAATTATTCCATTTGGTGCTGATGCACGCTTAATTATAATCTCAAATATCTCAAGAAGCCTCTGAGAGAGCTCCTAAGGTGATTCTAGCCCTAATTCTAGTTCTAGCTTAGGAAGGATTGAGGAAAATTCTCAGAGCAGCCATGATCAAAGACGTGACCAAAGACACTGAATGTACAAAGCAGCTGAAAGACACTGTATAATTAAAAACACTGTTGGATGAGTTTGAACCCATACTTGACTCTATAAAATGTTTGAAAACACTGTTTCTGATGAGACTGACCACAAACAATCTTACACAATCAAATTTATAGCATTTCATTAACTCAATGTCATGAATAGGGTCCCAGTATTTCTACCACCTCTTTGTAGTTCTATTTGCTTAAGTGCTTAAACACAGTGACGAAACTTAAGGTTGTGCAACCACGGTTCTCATGGTGGTTAGTTTACATACATGAATTAACTATAACTGAGTATAACCGAATGTTCGACAGCACGAGTGATCCATAAATTAATATGTCTTTCCAGCCTCATTCCCATTTCTACCATCTGCCCATTTCCATCCACATATTCCATGTAAAGACTAGAGAGAGCAATTGGATTGAATTCTGCCCAAACATAATTGCCAATATGTTCATCAAGATGCATGCTTTGGGGATTCTCTTACAATATTTACATTCACTGCTTAAAAAGCTGGGTATGAAATGTGTGCTTGGCCAATTTCAGATATTGATGTCAGTGTATGTTCAAGTAATCCCTGTTTTTTTTTTTGTTGTTTTTTCTGCACTTGACTGTGGCATCGTTGAATGCAGATATCCCCATTATGGTCATTTAAAGCACAGTTCTTGCTGTGAACAAAATAGGCCCACCCAGCTGCTGTTCAGATCTTGTTTTTGTGAGGGGCAGCCACTAAGAGAAGCTGCACAAAGTCCCAGTAGGAAATAAATGAGGATTATTTTGAAGTGTGAAAAGCTAGTATAGTTCAAGAATACTGAAAATGAGCCCAAAAGGTCACCTTTATGTTATCTTTTCCAGTGTTGTATTCATCGTGTAATAATGTGTTTTTCTGCTGTGTCAACATTTTGCTTTTTGGAAGAAGACCCAAGCTGCCACTCTCAGATAAGAGGAAAATAGTCAGGATTTTGAGGAACAACCAAGGAAGCAATATGGCTCAAGCATGCCATGAACAGGAAACAGGTGGAACTCCAGTGCCACTGTTCAAAGTGAAGCAAGTTTTACATTGCCATGGACTGAGAGACTGCCAATTAAGAAATAAGCCCTTGTTCCAAAAATTGACACTTTCTAGCTTCACTGAGAATTTCAGCCACCTAAATGAACCAGCCAAACGGCTTTTAGAGAACAGTTTGTCCTTTAGTCCTCCAAAAAGGTATGTTTGGAGGACTAAAGTTGAGGCTTCAAAACTTAAAAACAATGCACCATGCATTTTATTTTTAAACCTTGTGATTGAATATTATGAAGGTTTTTGCTACATTTGCTACCCTGAACTTTAACTATAAAAGTTTGACTGTAGCCCCAAAACGCTTTTCGTCCCATATTAAAGCCTTCTAAAGCTAATAAGGTAATAAGGCTAATAAGGCTGGAAACATAGTTACTCCAAAATAATTTTGATTTTTGTTCCATGTTGCAAAACTTACAATGCTAACAGAGTCAACAGCACAAAAGCCACCTCAGCGTGAGCGGGGCCAACAGTATTCTGCCAGAAAACTAAAAAGTAACATCAACATATTTGAGTTGCTTATTCAAACAAGTTGATGTGCTTTTTTTCAGCAGTGTGGGCGCTGCTAATGAAGACACTGACAGCGTGTCCTACGCAAACAAGTGACTCAGCTGCATGCTGATTAAGGGATCCGCTAACAGAGGAGCCATCAATCAAAGACGAGATCACTCCTACTCTCACCCTACAGACCACGGCTGTGATGTTGTGTTTATCCAGCTGCTGGTTCTGTCCCTTGGACCAAGGCCCCTGCTCCTGTCCTGGCTATCTAACAGAGGTGCACAAAGAGAGAGGAGGAGGCTGGAAATTCAATCTATACACTGCGGCATTACACATTTAGCTTCAGTCTATACACATATGTTTAAAAAATCAAAGTTAATAACCTCCATTCCATTCCAGACATGCAAAATAAACAATATATGCATAAAATGTATATAAAACAATAACATTTGGGGATGTTGCTATGCACCGTTGCCAGCAAGGAAAAAAAACATATAGTTCCATGAGCTCTGGGAAAGAGGATGAAGTCTCAACTCACCCACGTCGATGGGGATTTGCAGTTCAACACCTAACAGAACAGGCATATGGCTTAGTGGTGTGGAGCTGAAATCTCTCGGAAGCAAGAGAGACTGAAATAAAGAAAAGAATGGAAAAACACATGGATGCAATGACAGAGAAAAGACAAATATATCAAGCAGGAGATTCATGGGTTCTATTTGACAAGGTTAGAGCCACTAGAGAGTAAAAATCTCGCTAAATGAGATGTATCCAAAAATGTACACATCATAGAAAAAGAGCAAGGAGATACCACAAGTTGAGCCAAAGAGGTGGGAGAGACCAGATCTTCTTGGTTTGCAGGTCCACTGGGAGGTCAGACAGAGTTAAGTAAGCGAGCAGCTGCAGCTGGCAGGACACAGAGCCAACTCCAAGGGAATACCCCCAACTCCTCCAACTAATACTGCAGTTCACTTTAGGCTGGCTCACGCACTAGAGGGCGTCCATGACACTGGGCAGTGTGTCTAAAAAGTGTGATTAGTAATTAAAATTCTAAAATCACGTCTTTCCACTGATTAATATCGTGGCTGTCAATCAAGCTTTCCAGACTAGACACAGGGCAGAGTACTCACCAGTAATCACACCCTACAGTTGGGAACAAAATACAAATGAGTAACTACAGATTATATTCACAAGCATAAACTGCCACCTCCAGTGTGTTTTGTTGGAATACCAACAGGATTTCTAAAACAAGGAAATTATGTTTGGGAAAAGACAGAAATGCATCTTGTAATTCTTGTTGGTGTTGACCTGTTGGTGTTGACCACATTTTGTTGTTGTTTGAAGTGTAGGAGTTGCACTGTATCTTTAAAGGTAACGCAAGTTGCTCCGTGTAATTTGTCACCATAAACTGGTTGGAAACCAGAATTGAATAAAAAGTGAATGGATATTTCACCCAGGATCAGTAACTTCCTGGAGCAGCTGTGGGCGATAAAACACATTTCTTGTACAGATTAAGCAGGAAACACATGGTGTGCTTATGAGTTTTAGAAGTGCTGGTAAGATCATTTCATTCCCTTCTATCAGAGTCTGGCTAGCAGTCTACTTTCTCCATGCTATGCTATCGTATATCTTAGAACAGGTGGAAGTCATTCCTTATCAACAGATGCCACCGTAAAGCAACTGGAACCAGAGGTAGTACCAGAGCATGTGGACTGGGTGGGCAACCAAAACTTTAGATGTACATTTAAAACGTTATTCCAATCCTATGTAAGTCATTGTTGACAGGCTACACAACAAATTCCAGTATAAACAACCTACTTTAAACCACATCATGAATCAGTATCCATAATAGCAACCATTCAAGCATGGATGGCACAGATTAATTTTTCTGGGCCTTAATTCTCCATTCACCCATTTTCTTCCACTTATCCAATTCATTGAACTGGACCATGGAGCTTGGTTGTTATTGCAAAGGCAAACATGGCAGCAGTCCTGTTGCTGGCCCCAAAGGGCCGATTAACACCGCCACCAATCATGCTGCTCTGCTGATGCATGCACACCATAGTGAGTCTGTTTCAGCTGATTGGTGGAAGCCTCTCTACTTGTCATCACAGGTAAGTTTTACATAATGGAAATTACCATGATTGTGGGACGATCCAAAACTCTGATAGTGTTGGCACTCTTGGAGTGAGCTGTCAGCAAAGCTGTAATGTGGTGTAACTTTCCACATGTGTTTCAGAAGTAAAATTTGAAGTGGAGAAAAACAAATATAGAAAACCAAGAAAAAAAAGTTATTTTGGAAAATAACTGCCCAGAGCTGTTGCCAAAATGGCTACCCAGAGGCAAAACTTGCCTCTAGAATGCCAGAATGACTTCTTGTTGCTTTAAAAACCTTTGATTTTGCACCTTTTGTTACAACTAGTTCATTAATATAAACAATACAGAGATAGATAAAGAGCCACAGAGGTAAACCTGTATAACAAGACCAATAAGCCACCCATAAAGCAGTGTTAGCATGTTCTCAGTTTGAACCTTTGCTGTGTCTTTAAACTGCGTCAACTGTGAAAACCCTTTTCCCCACTGCCAGCAAGTGAACTGATGAGAGGTATTCTCAAATCTCCACACCACCTCGAACACATACACAGACAAGAAAACAAATTTTTCTGAACTTAGCACACACTTTTCCCAGACTTTAATGCGAATGAAGCGAGACCCTGACATCACTCATGTTACACTTTGAGACAGACATCTGAACCCACAGGATTAGTCTGGTGTTTCCCACGCACACATATATTGACATCATCTGGTGCCAGCCAAGGCCGCAGCGCATAAACTGCATGTGTGTGTGCAAATGTTTCTGTAAACCTTATTGTATATGTGTTTTTGTGCATATTCATGTTGGTTTTCTCATCAAGGACAAGGCCACCTGTGAGCAGAAAAGTAGACGGTAGCATGGAAATTACGCCACACTAAGAGTTAGTGAACCTCTACTAAAGTCTCCCTCTACAGCCTGCTGTTTCTTAGTGTCAGCAATGAAATTGGATTCGAAATAAAACATAGATGATATTCTGTCCCCTAGGCAACCACCAAGATCCCACTGCCTACAGACATTCAGTAACATTCAACCAAATAGGCTGGACATTGGACAGTGTTAATAAATATCTTTAACTAAGTATGAGTTTTCTACATGTCCTAGTTCTCATTATGAAAGAAGATATTATGAGTGAGAATCTCTAAACAGTCGTCTTCTACTTTGGTTAGGTTTTTTTTTTTAACAACCATTTATTAAAACTTATGGTTTGCTTTTTGTTTAATTTTTTACTGCAATTCTGGTAGAGTGGGCAGAAATACAACACAACCTGGTTGATAACCTAAAATACAGCAGGCGCAGAAAAATCCAGAAGCAAACACAGAAACATCTACAGTGGCAGAAACACAAACTGACATGGTCATAGATAAGATAAGAGATGTGCAAAAGCAGGAAAACACAAAGCCTAGAAGAAAAAATGTGAAATCTCTATTATGGCACAAGCACAAACAAAAACGGTCATTAGACCCAAGATAAGAATTTTGCAAAGACCGAAAAATGATCATGAAAAATCTAAAGGACAAATTCCTGGACCAACTACATCTATAGAAGCTCAAAACAACATGGCTGATGGACCAAAACATGAGAAACGCACAAATGCAATAAAATGCTGAAGCAAATTCTGAAAGAGAAAACCCTGAATCCTTTACTATTTCTGAAGAAGCAAAGCAGGACATGAATATGGAGACTCGGGGAGGTTAGCATTCACATGTCCCCAACATGTGAATAATCCATGGGATGAGATTGATTTTCTCAAACAGCAACTGCAAGCTTCC
Organism: Rhamphochromis sp. 'chilingali'; assembly: GCF_963969265.1. Lineage (NCBI taxonomy): Eukaryota > Metazoa > Chordata > Actinopteri > Cichliformes > Cichlidae > Rhamphochromis > Rhamphochromis sp. 'chilingali'. The sequence goes on along the minus strand of NC_137931.1, from coordinate 7,940,396 downwards.
CACCACCATCAGAATGAGCTTTATTGGAAACTGGTAGCTGCTAACAAGAGGGCTTCAGATTACCAGTCTCAGCTGAACCAACTTCATGCACAAATGAAAGGCCACCATTTGATTTCTAGGACACCAAGGCCAATCACAGGCTTATTTGGAAAATAGTACTAAAAACAAATTTTTTAAAAATTGGAAAAAATAAAAGTGGATGTATAATTTTTTTTTCATATAGATTTCAGATAACCTGCCATTTATTGTCAACATATTTTTGTTACATCTGTGGTGCCCATTGGTGTCATAGTCTTATGAGTGTGTTGATTTTATGGGTATATCCTTGTGCCTTGCCTCAATGTGGAGCTAACTAAGCTGCTGTCAGACAATACTCATCACGAGTTCATGTCTTATAACTTGCTCGCGTAAAATCTTCTTCAAATTATGCCTTAAAAAAAACATCCTTTCTGGAAGACTGAATTGACCTAAGAAGGATTCTGTTTGGGTGTGGGCAAGCACCAGATTAAACCAGTGCAGAGAGAGTATGGCTTTAATTGCCAATTAGGAAAAAGAGAAACCCAATTACATTCAAAGGAAAATGCTTAATACATGTTTCTTTGTCAGAGAGTCATTCAAACTTTAGGATGATGTTCTGTGAGCTACACCAGGTAGCATAAGAAAGTTTGAACTAGCTCAAGGGAAAATTAATGACAAGTACTGGAAAACAGAGCAGCGTCTGCATTTTATGGAAAGGCTTGATTGGTATATACACTCAGGTAATAAGGTAAAAAAGCAACAGCAAACTAAATGCACCTTTGTCCTTTAACACCACTTGAGGGCACAGTGGGTGCTGTTTTTGCAGCTTCTGGGGAATTGATTCTGCGCTGTTCAGTATTCAGTATTAGAGAAGCCTCTGAAAACGAGGTCACCGTTACTTTCCAAGCAAAAACATCTGCTTGTGCTCACTGACTGTAAATCACAACAAAAAAGACAATAATAAGACAAGACTACTAAGTGACAGCACAGGCTAGGGGAAGAGGATCCACACTTGTTCTTGGTACCCCTCTTCATGTACCAGTGTGACAAAGTCCTGAATGCTCCATCTCAGCCATTGAGCCTGGTCAGAACTTATTCTGAGGAAAAATAGTTTTTGTTGCTGATTTTTGCTTTTAAGCTAAAACTAAAATGAATAAAAATACAAAGTTTAAAAAAGAGAAAGCTGAAGTGGAAAATCACTTGCAAATAAATTGAATTTAATGGATTTGAATGGACCATTGAAAGCCAGCAAAAAAGAACAGAGTTTTGGTAGTTGCACACACATAACACCATTCATTTGCAATAAGGTGGTTTAGTATTAAAATAAAATACATTGAAAAACTAAGTCAAAACATTAAACTCACTTTTTTAGAGAGAGAAGGTGATCAGGGTTTTTCTTCTTCTTTTTCTTTTTGTTGGCTATTCCTCTGCACGGGAAAACCAAAGTGTGTAATCACAGGTGAAGTATTGGATATTTTTCTAGTGCAGGGTTTTGGCAATAGCTGTTGATCTCAAATAATAAGGATCTGAATGCTGGAAAAAGACACAAATATCTCTGCTTACTGTTAGGCTTAAAGCTTGCTATAGACATAACAATTTATAATATGTCAGCAGCATCCCCATATGGCATATAACAGCCCTGTATACCAGCACTGCTCTTATATCATACTTTAATAAAGATATAGCTATGATTTAATCACATAAGCTCAACAGTGATACAAAAATATGCCACATAATTAAAAATCACCTGCTCAGCATTACAGAAATCACATTTTCCAAGACACGGTTACAGAGAAAAAAAGGTCTGTCTTTAAAAGTTAACTAAATATTTCCATGTGCTATAACTTTAACACAATGATAAATGTGCTGAGGTGAAACTAAACTTTAAGTAACCTTACCACTGTTTTCTGTTAACCAGCAAATTGGTCTATGCTGGTCAGCTAGCTAAAAGTCCAAAAGCCCAAATCAGAGGCTAGTCTTAGCATTTGTTAGCATCTTAAAAGAAGGTCAGAGGCTAAAACTGGAGGCTAAAACCCTTTGAAGGCTTAAGTAGAGGCAAATGTAAAATATAAGTATTATTATAGAACTTCACTTTTCCCAGTTATCTTTAGCTGACTTCAGCTTATTAGCTAGCTAGAAGTCATAGCTGTGCAAAACCCAAAGAGAAGTGGGGAGCTATTTATGAATACTGGTCTTTACTTCACTGGAGGGCAAAATTTTTCCAATTTTCATAGCAAAATATGAAGAAATCAAGACTTTTGTACAGCACAGCAAGTGTTTGAACTTCTGGAACCACTTTTGTTGTTTTCTGTTTCACAGAAAGTGAGAAACTAGGAAACATTTAACTGCAGTGAGAGTGGTAACCTCAGAGGTGTGTGTCCTAAAATGTTTGCTTACAGGCTGAAGTCATAGAGCAAAATTTACTTGACTTTATGTTACGCTGCTCCGCAATACCGCATACAAGTCTATTGTCATTTTTTTCAGTCTCTGGGGCTCAGAGTGTGTATTTATGCTCCCCCGCTGACTTGAAACTCCGTAAACAAGCAGTGTGATGACACAGCCGGTGTCTGCACATATGTTTTCAGCAATGTAATCAAATGAGCTTCAATTTCAGTCAGGAGGGCCTCTGTTACCCTCTGCTTTCACTTTTTTCCACTCTCCATCTCTGTTTTTGTCTTTTCCTTTGACGTGTCTGGAGAACAGATTAGAGGCAGAGAGAAGCTGAACGAGGTCACACGTGTGCATATCTTTTTTCTTTTCCGGCCTTTCTCTCCTGTTATTTTCCCTCTATTTTCCATCACTCAGCGCAAACATCTAACCCAACTCCTGTTGTGACTGCTACTTGAGGGAGATGTATGGTTTCCGGATATCGTGAACGGAGACACGGCCTAATACTTTGTGTTCAGCATTTTGCTTTAAAGAGTGAGTTTCTTATGGCAGGCAGCTTGCGAAAACTGATTACATGATGTAGTTGAAGTGTCATAGGGGTCATAAACTCATCCATCCTGCCATTTTTCTATCTGACTATCATTATTCTAATCTAATAATATTCCTTTGAATTTGTGGTGTGCAAAAGAGCCTTTGAAGTTCATGTTTGAGTTGGATGAGCTTCTAGGAATTTTACTTCTATGTTCGCCAAAAAACATGTAAGCTTTAATCAGAGGTGCTGATGGAGGAGTTTACATGTATGTGTAAGAGTGTGTGTGTGTGTGTGTGTGTGTGTGTGTGTGTGTGTGTGTGTGTGTGTGTGTGTGTGTGTGTGTGTGGGGAGGGGTAATTTCTAGGACAGGGAGGAATCTCGGTCAGTTGTGAATAAGAGGACAGAGATGAAAAACATACGCGCATACATTAGAAAAACAAGATGGAGACCTATAAGAAATACACACCTAGCATCACACCTGTGATTCTGTTGGATGAAGCAATTGAAACATGTCTGTTATCCCTTCATCAGCTGCTATTCAGGGTCATGTGAGCAGACATTTTTGGAATTCTTGGTCTTATTTTGATAGTCTTTGTTTCCACATCTGTTATTTTATAATAATGTTGTGCTCACCAAGGCAATTCCGATGATACTGTAATTAGAGCCAGATGAAGCAGCACACAACATGCAGTGTGAATGACCTGCAGCAAAACAAACTAAATGAGAAGCTTCAAACCTGCTTAAAGAAGCAGTCCGGAGATTAAATGTTGCATCCTGGTAAAGTTGGAGGACTTGCAAAAGGAATTTTTTTTTTTTTTAAAAAAAGCAGCAGAAGCAAAATTATCCACTATTTTATACTTAAGTACCAGCCAAGCTACATTAGTATTGAGTTTTACTTTTGACCGGTGTTTATGTGAGATCTCCTTGCCTGGTGAGTTGGTGGCATGCTTTTTGTGTTAAAATATTGCCAGGACAGTCCAGATGACATCACTGTGACATAATCGAGTATTTTTTTCTTTTTTAAAGACCAAAGGTTTTCCACAACCACAGAAGACAGGCCACCAACTTCTTCAACAAGATAAGTAGCAGTTCTTGTGACAGCTGATTTTTTTTGATACGCTGTCATCCCATGGTATCAAACATCGCTGTTCTATCATATTTAGGCTGACCCATTTATCTGACAGAATCGGCCAGTATTAGCTATTTGTTGTAACGGTCTTTCTATCCGCCGATAAATAAAACATTATATCCACTAGAGGGCAAAGTCGAGCACAGCGTAAACAAGTAAATAAATAGCTTTACATAACAAACGTTGTGTTTATGTCTCATGTGTCTGAAAGGCGAAAATGGAAAAATAACAGATTTTTGAATTGGCATCAGTCCTAAAAGTCAGTCGAGTCTTACTGTGAACGACTGCTTGTATGGCGGAGATAATCACCAAGGACCGCATTTAGAAAACGGTCCAACATAGCGTATCTTGTTGTGTGACTCCATGGGAGTCATGGTCTTGGATTTTCGACCCAGTGTTTGGGTTTTACTTTGGATTTGTTATGAACATTGTCATTTTCCAATGCCTCTGAGTTTGTGTTTATAGTTCTTGATTTCTGGTCTGTTCATTTCTGTCTTAGTTTCATCTGTGTTTTGTTATTCCTTCAGTCTCACTGGTCATGCCTCCCCGTCTGTTTCTCCTCAGTCCCAAGTGTCAAGCCTGTGTGTCTTAAGTTCTCTATCATATTAAAACTATCTCTCCACTCTGTTACATATTCCATATGCACCGGAGTGGAGAGAAACAAGGTTACAATGTAACCGCATGTTCTTTTTCAGTGTGTGTTACTTCCTGCTTTACTTTGATAGTTTTCTGCCTCGTGTGTATCATGTTTGGTTTTGCTTCCGTTGTCCCATTAGCCTTTGTTAGTGTCAGCTGTGTTACCACCTGTGGCCTGTTCCCTCGTTGTCCTTGTCTTCCCTCTGTTCTTTGTTGTGTTCTTCCTTTCAGTATCTTTTCCTTTTTGATGCAAAGGTTTGGTTTTCCTAGTTTTGTTGCTTATGTTTCTTTGCATTTCATTCTAGTTTAATTTAAAAAACCTATAAGTTTACTGATTGAATGTCTGAATCTTGTGTTTGGGTCTAACCTCTGTCAGCCCAGACACACAGTCACTATGACAATGAGGTCCTTTAAAAGCACCCGTATGTTACAAACTGGTATTTGTGAGTGTGCCCTGGGATTGTGAAAGTGTTGGATTTACATATGTTAAAATAGTGGAATGCCCCTTTAAAGAAGCAGTACACCTCTAAGCTCTGAACACTTGCATCATTTTCAGCCCACACTATCTGGCATTTCACAAGAAGAAAGCTCAGAGAATAAACAGCATCTCCTTTCTGTCTTTCTCTTGTTTTGATCAACTCACGCACACTGACGTAAAACAGCTATTTGTAGGGAATGTTGTTTAAAAATTCTTATAAGTTCGACATTACAGGAAAACAAAAAAAGGTGACTCAAAAGAAAATAGAATGAATCAGGACACTGCTGGGAAATTACAGTTTGGATCATTTGACTTTCCACGGATAAATGAATCGCAGTGTCCAGTATACACATATCCACATCCACACCTCCTCCATCTTTTCAAAACACATTTCCATCTTGTGAAGTTTTACTACTGCCAGCCACAACTAACCTCTCACCCTCAACAATCTGTAAGGACACTCCCTACGTGATTAGATTTCCTGCTGCACAGTGAAAATAACAGAAATATGGCATTGGAAAGGAGTGTGTCAAAAGGAGAAAAGAAGAAGGGATAGTGATGAGGAGAGTTTTGGGAGTGCATACATGGCAAGTCAGCTGGCTTACTCCTTTTGCTCACCCACAACACACTTTGTTTCTAAGTATATGGGTCACAAAAACACATTCCAGCCTGTGAAAAAAAAGGTGAAAGCAGACGAGAGGGAAGAGATGAGAGGTGGACGGGCAGATGGGTTTCTGTAGGAAGAGAAAGAGTTGGGCAGTAAATCATTAACAAAATGATTTGAAGCATTGTTTTAAGCAATAGTTTACACCTTGGTGGACACTCTGATCCTTAGATAAATCTTCCAGGACTCCCATAGAGCATCAGGATCGCGAGCAGAAGCGATACAGACTCCTGCTGCTTTAAATCAGTGGGCTCCGGTTCACAGTGCATCACTTCAGAGTATCCACACGTGATAGATGAAGACTTGGAATAGTTGGGATTCAACAGCATTTGGTGAATTCTGAGTTTTTGCATCTGCAGGATGTGTGTGGCGATGAATGTTTTTAACCTCTGTGACTGTGAAATGTTCTCCAGACACTGAAACACACATTGCATGAAGACTGAAAAAGCAAATATATACATACATATACTGTATGTGTGATTTTATATATAAACATTAATACACTTTTACCAGTCTGTGTTTTTGTTTTGGGCAACTGTCCAATACACGTGTCTCCATTCCCATTTATTGCTGTCAGTTTCAAGATTATTCACTGTTTTGTTTAATACAACAGAGAGAAATAATTCCCTCCGAAATGTGTCACCTGACTGATATCGGCGAGCCGATATTTTCAGCCAGTATTAGTTGTTTGCTGAGGACAGTTATCATGGCCAGTTAATAAAAATTTAAACAGCACAAAAACAGACAGGAGAAACACCCTGCAACCGTCGTTGTTGACATTCTGTAGTTTGTCCACCAGAGGGCCCTGTTGCCTGTTGGCAATGTTTCAAACGCAACAATTCGTGCACAGCATATACAAGTAAACGAAGAACTCCGTAAATGTTAGGGAAAAGTGTTTATGCTCTGTGCCTGAAACCGTATATCACATGATTTATCGGAATATCGGATTTCTAAATCACAAAATATTGATATTGATATTGATATCGTTCTTTTAATTCTCATATTGGCCAGGCACTAAAAACTATACATGCTGCCATGTGTTGAGTCAGCTAACCGAAGAGAGCTAGTGCGAGTCTTAATGGGTAACACACCCACACATTAAAACACTGACAAAATTATATAGCTTTGTACAGAAGCTGTAATCTTACAGTGAAGTGTTCCTACATTTTTCCAGAATTATTTACTAGAATTTGAGTTGAGGCACTGCACACGGCACTGTGTCAATCAAATTCTGGCACTAGTATTTTAAAGGCGCAACAAATGACAAGTTGAATAGCAAACTTAGCTCATTTGTTGTTTATTTGCTGATATTAATAAGCTTTATTATGCAGTGATTACACTACAATCGCCTGTCCAGCACTTTGGTCACCTGAGGCTGTTTTAGATGTGCTATAGAAATCAACTTTGACTTGACGTTTTCCTGTGCAGCCTCACTTTTAACCATTAACTTTTTAGCCTCACACAGATATACCATCAAGAATCTCCTGTTATCAAATGCTACCTCTCCTGAGCTTTACTATGACACCATGTCAGTTATTACCAATAATCACACGGCTGCAGTGCTTATCAACTTTACCAGACTCAACAAGACAGGACGTTGTCGAATCTACGTCCATAAATGAGTTCTGGCATGTTTAAGAGTGTAGAGACACTCAGCAGAAGTCCATGGCAGGGCTGATAAAGACATGACCTTCACTTATACAAAGCTGGTGGCTTTGTCTATGTTAACTGTCTCGCTGACACGAACCATGTAGCTGCTCTGATGTTTGGTTTGTACTGTATGTAATGAGATAGCAGTCATGGCCATGCAGAAGCTTTTGTACTCCTGTGCAGCACTCAGGGATTGTCTGCTTTTATGTGCTTTTGTGTGTGTGTGTGTGTGTGTGTGTGTGTGTGTGTGTGTGTGTGTGTGTGTGTGTGTGTGTGTGTGTGTGTGTGTGTGTGTGTGTGTGTGTGTGTGTGTGTGTGTGTGTGAGAAACTGCCGTGTTTTCATTCAAACAGCTAGTCAAACTTCAGATACTCAGCGAGGTCAGAGGATGACACTGAGTAAAGCTGAAAGTCATAACAGCTGAAGGCAGATATCCAATAAACTCAGTTAACTGGGGACAGGATGCTGGCGTGTTTTGCCTCATGCTATTTTGATTAGATCCGAAATGGCGCGCCAGCCATAGATTTGGATTAATCACAAGCACCACTTCTTCTTTGAGTACATTTTTGAATCTGTGTTGTGTCTTCAAATTGGGCCCCTAAACTTATGATTCCTGCTGTAAGAAGTGTTTTTGGACACAGAGTTTTCCCTTAAAAGCATATTTTCACATGCTTTGGCTGTTCTGGTAATTGTGATGCTGTGTTTGAAGGCTGGCCAGAGCCTCAGGCCACTGACCCATTTCTCTAAAAGCTCACTGTCCTTTTTGGACTCTCACAATGATTTATCTGTGGGCAGAATGCACACAAAGCTGATTGGCTGATGGGTTTCATGCCTGAGTGTGTCAGTCTGTCAGTGTGTCAGTGTGTCAGATTGCACAAGGCAGTTTTTTTTTGAGGGGGGGAGATGACACAATGGCACTTCCTGTCATCAGTCTTTGTCAGGCATAACACTTAGAAACTGTGTTGACAGATACAACAAAGTGAGGTCTCATTTAAAGCACAAGTTACAAGGGTCCTCTTTCATCAACTCCCACCATAATCTACTCTACTGTAATTAATCCAGACAGGCCTCCCGCAGGAATATGACCTTTGAACCCGAGGTCATTGACCGTGAGACTCAGATGCAAAACAAGCGGAAGTTCTTTTTTCATTTCACTCTCAGCTAAATTGGACCAACAGATGCTGATCCTGCACTGTCCTCAGCACAAGCGGCGGAGCCTGCAAGTGACCACGGCACAACATAATGCAGTCTCACAACCTCATTTTCCACCAGCTGGCTGCAGAAAGAGCACGATCTTAAAGTATGTTGTTACCAGCTTTAACGCTGCCCACATGCTTTTACTCTGTCAGTATTGTGTTGTTCCCCTCTGAAAATGCGAAGAATGCTTGAATAAACAGATACCAGGTGCTCGCAGAGCTCAACTGCAGATGATGGATTTCAAAAGCAGAATCAACTTTTGACCTGAAATCCCAATCACACTGTTTCGAGTCGAGAAGCCCAGTGCATGAAAGGAATTAGCACTTAACACAAAATAAACACAGCCAAAGGGTTGGTTCATGAATGGAAAGGAACTGATTGTGTGATCCACGAAAGGGAAAGCACCCAAGCATCCCCGTGTGAAGATGTAAAGTTTTCCTAATATATATTGAATTTTGAGGAAGATGCGGTTGACACGATGGAAAATCTGCTGCGCTTAATAGAATCAGAATTTCTTTAGCGTTAAAACTAGGTGCAGTTGACCGAGAAGGACTCCAAATGGGGGTGTTAAGTTAATGCTGCCATTCGTCCAGGGGGCATTAATGGGGCCGGAACACGACCCTGGAGAGTATCAGAAGCCATTAAAGGGAGGTGAGGAAAAACAGAGAGCAGCCTCTGGACAGTATCAGTGTGAGCAGAGGGTAAAAGGAGGGCAATGGCTTTGTGAGAGCTACTCAGAGCAGGCTACTGACAGAGGAAGAATTCAGTAATATTTTGAAGTCAATCTGACATGAAGGGATTGGATCCACCCATCTGGCAGAGCGTGACTGACAAGTGTTCCCAGACATCCACACAATTTAAATTACTCAACACCTCATGAAGAGTGTGTCCAAAACTCTCAACGCCACAGAAACTGCGTTTAGAGAGCAACCATGTAGAAGGAAAAATTGGAGGCAACAATTCGGCGGATATGCGAGCGACTGCTGAGTGTCAAGCTGCAAAACGCAGGGTTCATTTTCGACACGAGGCGGAACCAGCACTCGTGGTGAGGTCATGGTTGCTTTCGTGATGAGGACATAAAAACAGCTGCAGCCGCTGACCTCGTCCTCTGGCCCTCGCTGCTGCAGCAGTGCTTACACAATCCAAGTGTGAGAGCGTTGGTTTGGCACCCGCCGCTGACATTGCTACATGCTAATGCAATGAGAAAAAATAAATAAATAAATAAAGCAGGAAAGGAATTTGCATGCGTGATTAAGCAAGTGCACCGTCAACTGGAAATGAAACAGGAAGAGGAGGCTGTTATGGGAAAAACCCCACGCTAATCACCGTTAGCTGACCGCTAACTATCAAAGTCATTTAACCGTCTTTCATCATTCTCTTCAAATGTATCCGAAGTAACCGGCCTGACTCATTGTGGAACCACTAAGGATGGAACGCTCTCGCTCGCTCCATCGTTCCCTTAAACAGCACCCCCCATCAACCCCATCTGCCCTCGCTGAAAACTACAGCGTCAGCGTTGTGATAGACACAAACACACACATGAACACGCAGAGTGCAAATCGTCTCCAGATGTCCAGAAGGAGAGAGGCATAAATAGGTAAGGGGGGATCGCAAAGTATAGCTGAATCATTTAAAGGGCTTGTTGCCATTTTTATATGAAGTTAAACTAATCTCTCACACACACACACACCCATAAACACACAGAAACACAGCCATTCTATTTAGGGGAAAAAGTCCATTATTATTATTGATTGATAACAAAGAAAACTTCTAAATCTTGCATTTATTAGTCTATGAAGTTTTTTCACTTATGTCTGAAGGGGTCTTATCATTAGCTGCTAACTTAAAAGTTCATAAGATTTATACTGTATGTTGCATTTCCTGTGACAACAAAGGCCTCCATAATGAGCGTTTGTTTAAAGGCACTGTGTGGTATTTTTGACCACTAGGTGTGCTATGGGGAAAATATTTTTATGAGGAGGTCAGCCAGTTATATTTATATTTTTTTTTTTTACCTTTTTTTACACCTGAGAAAAGGTGTTTTCTTGAATTTTCACACATCAACAAAAGTCCAGAAAAACAACAGAAGCTAGTAAAGGCTAATTAAAAGTTAAAGCTGGTTAAAATTGCTGATTTATATTTTTCAACATGGAAGTTAATTTTAAAGACATCCAGGCATAATCTATTTTACTTAGTAATTACAAAAAGTAACAGGAACTCATGGAAAAGAAACACCATAGTAGATGCTGAGGCGTGTACACTCTAGATGTGATTCACACATTGCACATCACTCTGAAGCTGACTGTTTGGTGCTTGCGACATTTCAGGCTACAGTTACCAAGGTGACCCCCTAATGTTATTACTATCAGGTCATATGTCAATCAGTCTTCATTGGTTGTCACTTCAGTAACTTGCCTGTAAGTTCATCTCTTTCTGCGGTCTCTTGTCACCTCGTCCTCTTGATTTGGCGATCGTGGCTCAAGAGTTGGGAGTTCGCCTTGTAATCGGAAGGTTGCCGGTTCGAGCCCTGGCTTGGACAGTCTCGGTCGTTGTGTCATTGGGCAAGACACTTCACCCGTTGCCTACTGGTGGTGGTCAGAGGGCCCTGTGGCGCCAGTGTCCAGCAGCCTCGCCTCTGTCAGTGCGCCCCAGGGTGGCTGTGGCTACAATGTAGCTTGCCATCACCAGTGTGTGACTGTGTGTGAATGGGTGGATGACAGGTTGTATAAAGCACTTTGGGGTCCTTAGAGACTAGAAAAGCGCTATACAAATACAGGCCATTTACCATTTCCTCGTGTATGACAGTTTGGTCTGTTTAACAGACCTTGACTTTTGCCTGCTCCTCATTTGAATCAATTGCTATGATAACTGATCTTATGTGTATGCCAATCATCTCTTTTCTTTTGGCTAAATATTAGATTTACCTCAATCCCCTAAGACATCTTTCGAATAAGGACCCGTTATTATGTCCACTTGGTTATTTAGTGTATTTATGCTCTTTAGTAAGTAGGCCCTAAAATCTTTATCACCAGGCTGATATTACTGGATGATATTACCTTTCTGCAGAGCTATAGGTAAAGACATCTATAACTGTCGAGATATGAAACTTAAAAAGTGAAAGAAGACATGGGAGAAGCTCCCAAAAAGCATGTTTTCAGTGTTGACATTGCATAGTTTTTCCAATATAAGACACTCATATATTCCAGTATTTTTTATTTATTCATTTTTTTATTCATTTTGGATACATCGGAATATCAGATTTTAAATGACCAAGTATTATTATCTGTCTAAAGAATTGTATTAACTGGCCTCTGTTAGTAAAGGGTGTTTTTACGTAAAACCTTAAATATTTATGTCTAACTGGGTTGAGTTATTAAGAGTCTCCAACTAAATACAAAAGTCAGCTAATCTCTTTCTTTCCAACTATTTCAGTGTACTTTAATCAGATAAAGTGCTTGTGCTGTGTCCTCCAAAAGAAATCTGCCAAAGAAAACTCTGGTTTATAGACCAGACATTGAACCCAGTTCATAAACAACATGCAGGGCATGGTTATATTGATAACGCTTCACACTGACGTGTGAAGCGTTATCAATATAACCTTCCATTACTATCCAGGGAGCTCATGACAGATCTTATCTCAATCAAAGACAATGACCTTTCCCAGAACTCTTCATCGTAGCTGGATTTTCCCTGCTGTGTCAGACACCCTTCTATTAAATGTAATTACAAATGATTGTTTCTCTCAGTCTTCACCCCATTTAAATTTCTTTAAAAACAATCTGGCATATAGAACCACAGTCATTATAGGACTGATGGTGGGTGTGCTGATGCACAGCGGTACCTTGTCTGTGGGCACGAAATAATTTGGTACACCTTCCAGAAGTTTCTCTTTTCTAAATCGCTTGAGGTGCCATATGTCAGCTAAATTTCCTTTAAAGCTGCATCCACAAAGGGACAGAATCACTCTATTTGCAACGCTTTTAAAATGACTGTTGGTCGCTAGTGGCCATTTCAGGCTCCGGTTGCGTTCGTAACACTCTAATGCAGAAGTGGGCAATTCGTTTTAACAGTGAGCCACATAAGAAACTGGGACTTTTGTGGAGGGCTGCACGAATAAACTTAAAATTGAGAAAAGTTTGTCATGGGATGCACACACTTTCCATCACCAGTCATTTATTTCACTCTGCTTGAAGTTCCCTAATGTTCCCTATTTGTTGGTTTTCTTTGGTGTCTGGTTGCTGTGAATCAGTTCCTGTGTGGATTCAGCTTAAATTAATCACATTCGGATGACTAGAAATGAAGCTTCTCCATAGCCACACCTACAAACTCAGCATTGTTCTCAGTGCTACAAAGTACTGAGGCGAAGTGTTACCTGTGGGCCAGTCAGTGATAACAGTTTCCTTCATCCTCCAGGAACCACATGGAGCCAGGATAGATGTGACAAGAGGAACCCAGGACCCACTGCACCATCGCAGGGTCTGGAAATGGGTCTGTGGTGGTCTCACACACACATTAGTTTTGTTTTTCCATTAAGCATGCATGGCAAAATATGGCGCCTCTGTCAGTGCGCCCCAGGGTGGCTGTGGCTACAATGTAGCTTGCCTTCACCAGTGTGTGAATGTGTGTGTGAATGGGTGGATGACTGGTTGTGTAAAGTGCTTTGGGGTCCTTAGGGGCTAGAAAAGCGCTATACAAACACAGGCCATTTACCATTTATGTACTTCAGTAATGTCATAAATTATTTTCTTAGGTCCCATAATTATATATTGAACTTTCTGGGGGTAAAATAGGAACTCACCTTCAAGACATTGTGACTGTGTCCTCTATGACTTTACTGCTTGGTCTCTCACAGGGTCTAAGGATTTCATCCTGATACCTAAGGCTAATGCCAGTCAGGGTGCCGTTGCTTAGCCTGTAGAGGTCTGTCCATCCCTCCATATATATGTCTTCCCAGACTATCACTGATCCATCACCAAACTGGTAATACAGAACAATGCAGGAAGCATGAAGTTATCCAAAAAGAAGCCCAAAGAAGGAGGAAATATAAAACTTTGTCTTTTACAACAGACTAACAGAGGTGGAGGTGTTAGACAGATGCTACCTGACCAGTTCTTGGTGGTTATCAGCTACCATTATTTGGTAGTAGGTTTGGAAAAGAACATGAATCTCATTCATGTGATCTTTCAAGTTTCAAATGGCATATATCTCATATGTTAATGAGTCACAGTGCACATGGGATATTTATTGTAACCCGCTATCATTTTAATATTGGATCAGCATGGTTTATGGAGCTGAATCAACTACTATAACCCACTCCAGCTGTCAGCCACAATAACATGCCATCCCTCTTTCAAATGTGGGTTGGACCAGTGGAAAACAGACTGGCGCACTGACAACCACATGGACTTGAGGAGAGATGATAAATGAGTGAAATAAAGAAGAGGCATGGGTAATAGAAGCCGGATGATTTTTGATGGGGAAGAGAAGGAAAAGACAGAAGACGAGGACAGAAACAGACTGACGTCTCCCTTTGTCTTTGACGAGGCGAGACAAACAGAGTGAGAGAGATTAGAGGACAAACAAGCCAGCTGAACGTTAAATGGAAAATGTGCCTCCTTAATGGATGTAGTGCACCTTCTGGCTGAAAGGAGGAGGACAGAACTGCTATAGGATATCTGAGTCACAATTATAATTACAATGTCATGACAATGAAAAGCAATCCTAAAATCACCATGGCCTCTTAAATCATGGTCAGTCTGGTGGTTTTCCAACATAGGGACCCTCTGTTAGCATAGGAACACTGTGTCTTTTGTTCTGTCTCCCTCCCATCACCCCCAACTGGTCGGGGCAGATGGCTGCTTCTTCCTGAGGTTTCTTCCTGCTCAAAGGGAGTTTTTCCTTCCCACTGTCCTAACAGGGGGAGTCTGATTTTGGGTTGGGTTTTTTCCCTCTGTTACTGAGGTCTTTACCATACAATATAAAGTTTGTTGAGGAGACTGTTGTTGTGATTTGGTGTTATATAAATTGAACTGAACTGAAATTAATTGAATTGGATTAAACTTACGAGTGAACTTTTTCCAGTTCAGACATTAAATGGAGACCTTGACTTAAACTGTTTGCCAATATGCAGCACCAAGCTGTGATAAATGATAAGCCGCAATCTTCACTGTGACTGACACTGGTGATGAACACAGTTTCTGGTTAAACTGGAAAAACTTGTGCAAACATACAAGAAGTGGATAGACTAAAATATCTCCAAGCTGCTGCCATCCATCCATCACTCCATCCATTTATTTCTGCTTATCCAAATCAGGTTCGCATGGCAGCTGGGGCCTATTCCAGCTGCCACAGAGGAAGAGGCACCTTGGACACGATGCCGGTCTGTCGAAAGGCAATTTCAAGTGATATATTCACAAATTCTATGGCCACTAAGGGTAAAGAACATGACAGGCTTAATGTCACATCCTACACAAGATGAAAACTTGATTAACTGTATCAGTTGTAGCATGCGTGTGCGTGCTTTTCGGTCTCCAACCCAGACTTTTTCACTTTCTCACGCCACCTGCTCCTAACTACATTGGTCACACCATCTTACATCTCAGCACCAATGACCAAACTCAATAATAAATATGTAACCGCAGTGGACAGCTGCATAGCCATCATCATCATCATTGGCATCTTAAAAGAAAAAGACAATCTTTGGCATGTAGGACAGTCCAGCAGTCACGACCAGTGAACGCCCCACACGACATGGCTCTCAGCGACTTCTCAGAAGAAAACCAGAACCACATGGCCGAGTTTCTACGAAACTACCCCGTGGAAGGTTTGGAACAATATTTCCAAAACATCTTCATTTTTCACTGTCATCCTGCTGTGAGTCAGACTCAAACATCCCTTCAAACGTCACATAGCTGTAACATAGCACCTACTGACATAAAGAGTTATTAGGTAAAAAAAACATCAGCTTAACAGTGACATTTTAAATATTGTCACGTACCTCATGAGGTACGAATGGTGAATGGCATATTATGCTAATACAGAACTCTCTACCGAACCTCTGGCCGAACGGTCAGGTTCACCAAATGGTTTTGATTTACCTGATTTATTCGTGGCAGGAAGTGCGTTTGTTTAGATTCAAAGGTTGAAATGAAGCACTGGGGCTAAGGGAGCAGTTTTTCACAAGGCGTGGCCAGCACTGTTTTCTGCTAACAAAAACTCAGACACGATTCCTCAGAAGGAATCGGGATCGTTGGCCTCCACGGTTGCTCTTGTGAACCTAGCGCAGATCAAACACAGTGTGGGCGTATTGATATTGGCCTGTCTGTGTGTGTGAAAGAGGAAGTTGCTCCTGTCACCAGGGGAGAAGAGTGATGTGCGCAGTGTATGTGTGTGTGAGAACATAGAAAGATCTCCTTGGCTGTGGCTAAAAGGTTCCTTCACAGGGGGAGCCTCCCTTCCAAGCTTTCCGCTTCCTCCCCCCACACCCTCCAGACCTCCACCCAGGCCTCACTGGTTCTGTCGCCCAGCTCTTATATGGTAGAGTTAATTGTTCCCCTGAGGTATTCCGTCACAGTTCTTCCTTTAAGAGGGCCTCGCCAAGTCAAGCATTGCATCAGATATATCTATCAGCGAGAATAATCTTCCTCGCAAAGTCTGCACATTCATTAACCTTCGGCCCTTCCTATTGTTCAGCTTGCAGCACTGACCTACACCGACGTAGAGACTTCCTTTAAACAAACTGCTTGCGTTAATGCTTACTCATCGACTACCCTCAGCTTGCCATCTTGAATCTACCCTTTCCACCGTGTATTTGCAAAATATACATGCAATTTTCCAGAAAAACAGATGCTCCAAATGCTAAAATGACAAAATTTTCTCCTCGAATAACCTTCCTTTCCCTTTGTGTGATGCATGCTTGAAAAGTGAAGAAGGTGGAGGCAGACTTTTTCATAAAACCCCAAAGGGTAAGAGTCTTTGAGGGACCTTCACCTATGCTTTCTCACACCACACGTGCCATTTGAAGGGGATTATGGGTAGGCGTGTGTGTGTGTGTGTGTGTGTGTGTGTGTGTGTGTGTGTGTGTGTGTGTGTGTGTGTGTGTGTGTGTGTGTGTGTGTGTGTGTTTTGGAAGTAGAGGCGCTTAACATTCCACCTCTCACGCCCATGGAAACCAAGGACAAACATTATTTTCTCCCTGTTTAATGCGCACCACACACATCAGGAGTCCTAGTGTAATTACAGTTATGTAAAGGCAATTGTAAGCGATTATTCTTTGCTTGTGTTAACTGATGGTTTGTGTATATGTTTGCAGAAAAGTACAAGCCAGTGACATTTTCTAATATACAATCACCAGATAGAGTCGCAGGTTGGACTCCCTCTTGCCTTCGGGACTGCCTAACATCTCTGTGGCACAAATTCAACACGGAGCTGGTAACATTTCTCAGAGATTTTGCTCCATATTGACACGAAGGCATCACACAGTTGCTGCAGATTTCAGATCACATCACATCCCAAAGGTGCCCTATTGGACTGTGAACTTATTGTCATTTTCAAAGAGCCAGTTTGAGACGATTTGAGCTTTGTGATGCTGCGTTATCCTGCAGCCATTAAAAGATGGGACCACTGTACTCATAAAGGGATGGACATGGTCAACAATACTCAGGTAAGCTAGGCCAAAAAATATACCCCCTACAACATTACACCACGAGCATCATGAACAATAATTACAAGAAAGGCTGGATCCATGTTTTCATATTGTTTATGCCAACTTCTGCTTCCGCGTCACCCTTCCCCCCCATTCTGGATGTCACAGCAAATACCTCGGATGTGACAAATTGTTGTTTGACTTACTGCTGCTTGAAGCAGACTGGCCATTCTCCTCTGACCTCAAGCATCCACACATCATTTTTTCCTAAAGAACTGACGTTTACTGGACATTTCCTCTCTTTTGGATGATTCTCTGTAAATCCTAGAGATGACTGTGTGGGAAAATCCGAGCAGATGAAGAGTTTCTGAATTAGTCAGGCCAGCCATGGTACCATGCCATCGCTTAAACCACCTTTCTTCCCTATTCTAATATTCGATTTGAACTTCAGAAGGTCGTCTTCACCATGTCTACATGCCTAAATGTACCAAGTATTTTCCCATGTGATTGGCTGATTATATACTTGGATTAACGAGCAGTTAAAAAGGTGTATCTAAGAAATTGGCTGGTTAGTACAGGTATGTGGTAAAGAGGTTATTTTTAGCTAGTAACAGCACATTTCACCCATTATTTCTAGTTTGCATTAAACATTTTTACTTTATTAAAGCAGTGAAATGGAAAAAGTGCCTCTTTCTTCTCTATTTGTTTAGCCCAACATTATGAGTTTTATACACAAAGCGCAGCCTGAGGCTAAAGGTCAAACACAAACGCATCATCGGACACTCGCACTTTTCAGGCATAATAACAGCATTAGTGGGTAGACGAACAGAGCAAATCCCCTGCCGATTTTTCTCGTTGACCATCTTATGACAGGCCTAATGAGTGATCTGTGTGTGTTTGTGCAGAGTTTAGCGAGTCAGCTGAGTGTTCGCATGGCTCGTCAGGTGCTATATGCAGCTGGTGACCTGCGGTGCAGCTGCAGACTGTTTTTGACTGCCCGCGTAATCCACATGCAAAACTCACAATACTCACTGCTTAAAGCAGGGACAGCAAATATAAATGTAGCGCTGCGTTCAGCTAAATTTGCTAATAATAAAGGCAAAAAAATATATATTTATTTGCTAATAATTTGCAAAAGTCATAAAGTGCCACTGAATACTCTCGTATGGGTCACAATGCAGGATTTATTTTGAAGTCTCTGAAGCAGGTCCAATAACCAGCTTGAATGCAAATTCTTTTATATAGCTGCTTGTGGCTTGTAGGACATTTAATATAATTTAGATGTATTTTTTTTCATGTCCGGGTTGTGCTTTTGGAAAATGAAGATCTCTTACATACACCTGCTGATTGGTCAATGAAATGAAAGCAGTGAGCATCAGGATTCAGCATTGAAACATGTGGTAATGACACATTTTTATGTAGCATATTTGAAAAGACGGGTCCTTTGTTTTCAGTTCATCGTCCACTTCTTTTAAATTAGGCATGAGAAGTGACTTATACTTCTGTCTAAGAACAAGGTCATTGTGATCTATTTAAAAAGTAAACTGCAGCCCTTCTCTAATGTTGGCCAGCTGTTTAAATCTAATACCAGGTGGATGCAGATTGCACACTCATGACCTCCACTCTGACCCTTCCCAGTGGATAACAGCAGCTTTCTCCTAGTTAACCCACAGTCATCCAGACAGAAATTATATTATATTTTCTTCCTGACAAAGTAAATTAAAAGCAGATACTCACTGTTGTACTGCTCTCCTGACCTCATCTGTACATATTGAAATTTGAGATTTCTTTTGGATTAATTACTCCAACATACCTGTTGCCACTGAGTTTCCTGTGCTGTCCAGCAGTTATGGTAAATGGTAAATGGCCTGTATTTGTATAGCGCTTTACTAGTCCCTAAGGACCCCAAAGCGCTTTACACAACCAGTCATCCACCCATTCACACACTGGTGATGGCAAGCTACATTGTAGCCACAGCCACCCTGGGGCGCACTGACAGAGGCGAAGCTGCTGGACACTGGCGCCACAGGGCCCTCTGACCACCACCAGTTGGCAACGGGTGTCTCGCCCAAGGACACAGCGACCGAGACTGTCCGAGCCGGGCTCGAACCAGCAACCTTCCGATTACAAGGCGAACTCCCAACTCTTGAGCCACGATGTGATTTGGCACACTTCAGCTTTTTCTCCCTGTTTCCTTTCCATAAGAATGGCTTGGAATCGGGATGACAGCCACCCTTCACTGAGACAATTTCTCTCTATTTTTTTTTATCATAAAGTCTGTCCCTTCAGACAGCTTTTGCAATCAGAATTATGCTCTGAATGCACAGTTGTGCCAAACACATTTTACTTTTCCAGGATGAGTTTTATGCATTCTCTATAGGCTCCTCTGTTCATGTGTTTCTTTTAGCTGTTTATATTCATTGCTGTTAGTCATATTACGCATATAATGCAATAACTGAAATCACACTATGTCCTAAGCTGAGAAGCAAGGGGAAAAAACAAAGAGGGGAGAAAATAGGAGAAAGTATAATAAAAGGATAGAGTACAAATAGAAAAGCATGCTGCATCTGTAAGAAAAAAGGGACAAAACAAACACAGCACTGGGAACACAAAAACATAAATGAATATAAACTCTAAAACATAAAATATAAATGAGCGTGAGTGTCTACATGTCTTTGTCACAAAATGTACTTGATAATGAGGGCGGGAAGTTCAAATCCAGGCCATCCACAGCCCCCAAGAGTACCAAAGTACCTGAGGCCACACATCTCAGTGACAACAGTGTTTCCGTTTCTGATGAGGCTTCGGTGAACAGTAGGTGGATCAACTGGAAGGGTAGATGCATCTATCAGGACCTTTGCCAGGTTTTTATTCCTGTTTCATAAGTACATGACTTTCAGATACTGTTCATCTGCTTTTCCAATGTCCTCAAAGTTTTAAGCAAAGACTGCAAATCATGCAGACATTAGACATGTTTTTTGTGCTAATAGAGCTTAAAAATCATCTTGTTGTTGTGAGACTGTGTTATTTTTGGCCAAACAAACAACAAAAACAAGCAAAAAAAACCTTGGAGTGTCCTACTTTCTTTGCAGAATAGCACATTCTGGCACTCACAAATCAGATTTGATGAAGCTGCTTGTAATGTACCTGCACCACATTTTTTTCTCAAGCTACACTCTCACATCCATCCTCTTACAGTTTTTGGTGGACCATGTCATCAACCATGGCCTGACTATGAGGGAAGCTGGGCAGAGAGTCCACCCACATCGAAGCCGCTTCACAGTGGCATCTGTAATACAGTTTTTTCTGAATGCTTAAACCCTAACTGTGATTCCTGTAGCACAATCTCTAAAACTATTCAGACTTATAGCAAAACCACTCACTGAGTTTGCAAAACTGTAATCACTTCTGTACTGTTGTTTCCCAAGCCTCCTACTGTGCTGATTAGAGTCCATTCTGACAAAAGAGTATTACACATCATAGCATTTAATTTTTTTATTTGAAGCATGGCTGCATGCTGTAAATGATGATGCGAAAAAAAAGAGAGAAAAATCTGGCTGGTGGTGAAGGTTGGGTACATTGCATGAAGTCAAACAGAGAAGCTGGGAGCATTTTCTGAGGAGAAAAGAGAATGGATCAACAGAATAAGCAGAATAAATAAAAGTCAAAAATGTAAAATCATGACACAACACATCCTTCTCAATAAGGGAGGCAAAGTTTCCACTTCACTTCCAATACATCAAGACATTTATCATACTTTGCTGAAAAGGGTGTGTAAGAAAATGGCAAGAAGTCGCTGTGGGTGTAAACAGGGATCTTGATGGTGATATAATATGACGTGACAAAATGTTGAAGAGTTAATGGCGTTGTTTGTTTCTCATAAATATCGAAGCTGCTCTATAAGCTAAAAAAAAAACCTGCGTTCACCACATTTTCTGTTTAATTTGGCAGATCTTAAAACACTGATGGTGACATGTTAGGGAAAAATGGAGATTCAATTGGTAGGACTTGGAAACCAAAATACCAACATTTCGCAATTGTGGTACAATTCCTAGCCTAAGGTGTAACTAACATGGTTGTGTGGATGTAAACACATCTTCACATGAGTCGTTCTCTTGTTGTGACTTCAGTCCAAAAGAAGCCAAGTCAACAGCCAAAGAACATAACACCAAACTCTGTGTGTGTGTGTGTGTGTGTGTGTGTGTGTGTGTGTGTGTGTGTGTATACCTGTTTTCAGGAGCATGAGTAAACGTTTCGTGCATGTCCTCTACTTTGTGCATGCCTTTGAATCAGTGATCACACATGCATGCTGGAGCAGCAGGTCAGGAGTGTATGTGTGGGCCCGGGACTTGGACGCCTGAATAATAATGTGAACGGGTTGATGTGGTAAAGGTCTGTCAGGAGAGTGCTGCAGATTTGCATCGTCAGCTGTGCTTCATCAGGGAAGCCCTCACCGCCAAACCTCCCTACTTCCTCCTCAGCTCCTGCCTCTCTTTCTCCTCCAGCTGGCTCTTTCTCTGTTTCCCTTTGCCTCCACACTACCACCTGTGTGCTTCTTCTCCTTTTTATCTTTGCTGTTTTGCTCGTCCATCTCCTGGCATTCCCATTTTCATCTGTCAGCAAATGTTAATGTAAAGTCGTGAAATGTCCCATATGGAAAAGATATATATAAATCTTGTAAAGTTTGTATCTGTCTTGTGTGAAACTTGTATGAAAAGCATACAAGAGTGAAAACAGATATAAGATCCCTTGAAAAATTATATAAATGAAACTTGTATGATTTGGACACTTACTAAAACAATATATGAAAGTAATGAGAAAGTGGCCACTTTCATGAGTAAATCATATATGTTTTTACTATTTCTTTTCCATATGGGGTTAAACCAACCACGTCCTATCGTCTTTCTGTTTTACATGTCTTTAATCTCTCGATAGTGTTTCCTTTAAAAACTTTCTGTGTCATCTGATCCCAACTCTTTAGCTGTATCCATATCTTGGAGTGAGCTTTTGCAAAACACTGCAACACTATTTGATCCAGCAGAAATATATGATGCATTGAACTGCTTTTTTATCTTTTTCCTATGGGGGGTTGGGGGGGCACGGCAGAGGAAGGGAAGGCCCATTCTGCATTTTCCCAGCGGATGGTTTACGCTGTTTTTCTCACGGTGGTCTGGGCTGAGCTGTAAACTGGCACGGGTTGGCATGGGTTGGCACAGGAAGTGGCTGCCTGAACCCCGCTAGGGATTCAGGCCAATTCCATTTCCTGTCAAACATCCTCCCAGAGGAAAGGAGCGCCAGGACATTAGAGACAAAACCCACAGTGGAAGAGAAACAACTGGACTCACATTTTATTTGACATATCCAATAGCATTTGGGTTTTGTGAACATAAAACCCAGTTCTTTAGTCTAAATGTCTGTTTTTATTAAGGTTCTTGATACCGGTTTATCAAAATTACAAAAATGGCTTCACTACAAATTTTCTCATGATTGAACTGCCTGCAAATAACAGTGCACAGGCAGATTGCAGTTTCAGTAATGTAAACATATTGTCAGATTAGGCAGTCGTGTTGGTAGGTGTGGTGTTGGGGGCCACCTCATGAAGCAATTGGCTGTAGGTATTTTGACACTTTCAGCAGCCACTTAGCAAAAAAACAGCATGACACAATCAGCCACAAAGTGAGCGGACAGGGCAGCCAGTCTAACCTTAACCAAGTTGTTATTTTTAACCGTAACCAAAATGAGCCATAACCAAATGACTGTAAGTTAAACTAATCTAAATTTAACAACACTGGTGTCGGGTCAGAAAACTGTGGAACCCCATTTCCGCCACTAAATAAAAACAAAAAAGCTAGTATCCATAACTTGAAATTTCGAGTTATTTTCTCGAAATTTCAACTTATTAACTCGAAATTTCGAGAAATATAACTTAAAATTTCGAGTTACTTTTCTCAAAAATTCGAGTTAGCTCTGCCAATCAAAAATATACGTGAATGAGGTCGCTTTCTTGTTACCCGGAAGCATATGGTGCAGAGGAACACGCACTCAAAAATGGATCCCAACAAATTGGCGCTTTCGCAAGTACGTTTGCTGATAGTAACACCATGTGATTCAGCTAATAACACAGGGATTTCATCATTTGTGAAGCCAGGCTGAAAACACTCAGCAATCTGTGCATTCACAACTGGATGTAATACCGGTAGCTTAGCTGTAGCATTTGTAGCTGAGGGCTTCAGCTTCCGGGTAACAAGGAAATGACGTCATTCACGATTACTGATTGGCAGCGCTAATTCGAAATTTTGAGTTGCTTTTCTCAAAATTTTGAGTTAATAAATCGAAATTCCAAGTTATTTTCTCAAAATTCCGAGTTATTTTCTCAAAATTTCGCGAAAATAACTCGGAATTTTGAGAAAATAACTCGGAATTCCGAGAAAATAACTCGAAATTTTAAGTTATGGATCCTTTTTTTTTTTTAGTGGCGGAAACGGGCTTCCGTAGAAAACAGATTTATTTTTGTACCAGTGACAAATATCAATGTCCTGTTAATAGGTATGTTGTTCACTCTATTACTCTAATGAACAGTTACAGTTAACATTTTCTTACATTCCAAGAAGTCAAACATGTCAAAGAACTTGTTTTCTGTGCTTAATGCAACTAACCGTAATTTCCACTGGCTAAACTTCCCCACATCCTCAAGGGACATGTATCATCCCTACTTCTTTATTGTTTTTGTTGTTTTCATTTGGTCTTGAGTGCAGTTTCTAACTTGTTTTTTTGTTTGTTTGTTTTTTGTCACGTATTGGATGATAGCTGCCTACTCTCGGAATTGCTATCCGGTCGTTAAGTGATGACGTGACGAATCCTACTTCCGGGCCTAAAGTAGTCTGCGTTTAATACGGCTTTTGTGTTGTTAACATGTTTAATGTTATGTATTTTCTTCTATTTAATCTCAAAAAGCTCCTAAAACAGTCAGTAATCACTGTTGACCTCCCTCGGCTTTTATTACCGCTAATCATTTATTTAAGCTCAGTTTTTAAAACCTTAGGATGTAACTACAGCCCAGCCCATGCAGCAGTATATGAATGACTAACCTCGTATTGTGGATGGATTATCTCAGTTGTTCTCCTGGCTGAAGTTTGGTCCTTTTACAGCATCCTGCCATGCAATTACATTTGTTCCTGACCACCGAGAACACTCACGTTAACTTTTATTGAGTGGAAAAAAAGTTAGCTTGTTTATATTATGCTAACATAGCTGTGTCGCTAGCGGTCACGTAGCACATCATTATATACCAGCTAGCCCAACTTCAGTAACCCTACAAACGTCACTGCTGTTTAGTTTTCTGTCTTCATTTATGTTGGAAGTGATAACAGAGCTGTACGTTTTAATTTGTTTCCAAAACCCCGCAGTCAGGACATGCTATATTGTATTTAGATAGAAGCTAGCGAGCTAACTTCCTGCTAACTTCTAACTCCGTTAAATGTCATAAATTCCGTTTTCATGGATGCCTGAATGTTAAACTCAATTGTTACACCTGGTAGAGCAGAACGCTGATCATTTTATTAAAGATGAAAGACTTTAGACAGTTTTTCAACTCTCAGTAATGCCATAGTGATCATTTGATATATTGACCTGCAGCGGAGTTTAGGCCCAGACACGGCTAGTGACGTCAGACTTAACAACCAGATAGTTCAGGAGTTGATTGAATGAGCAGATCATCTACTCATTGGAAGGTTGGTGGTTCAATCCCTGTCTGCTCCAGTCTGCATGTCAAATATCCAAGTTTTTAACCCTAAGTTGGTCCCCTGATCCATCGAGTCTATAAATGTGTGTGAATATTAGAAAGCACTTGCATAGAAAAGGCATATGAATGGGTGAATGTGGCAAGCTGTATAAAAAGCTTGGAGTGCTCAGGAATAATAGAAGAACCATTCTATTTACCGTGTACCCTTGAAAATAATGGGATTAAATGTAATTTGGCTTGTGGTGCTTACAAAGAACCATTCACCCCTGTTGTGTTGGGTGGATGTAGAGAAACATCTGTTGCAAAAACACATCATCTGTTCCCATTTCTTTAGTCGCCTAAGATAAGACCACATTTTTGCACCAACAAGTTGATTCCCAAAAACCTATTTGTCTTATGGCAAGAGTGGCAATACAGCTATGTGAACTCCAAGGCAGGACCCAATGTGGACAAACTCAAAATTCAAAAGGTTTATTGAGTGGAAACAAGAAATTACTGGAGGTGAGCTCAGTCACAGGAATTCCTGGTAAGAGTTCAGGTTACAGGGATTTTGGTCACTGACAGAAAGGAGAGATACGTTCCAAAGGTAGGTTCTCTTCCACAGAAGAGAGTGCCAGAGAGTGAAATGCTATCTCTTACTTGACTGGTTCTCAGAGGATGGCCACTGATCTTTTTAGCAGTTTGCTGAAGAAATATTTCAGAAGGCAGGGACCAGCTTGATGGGGATAGGTAAGTGATACTGGATATACAGCTGCTTTCCAGCCACACAGTAAACACTGGGAAGTAAGGAAACAAGGACGGTAAACTTGCAGATTTGCAGAAACACAGGAGAAACCTGGAGAGGCCTGATTACCACAAAAAGAAGGCAGACAATCTGGCAGAGAATGAAAGCCGGAGCTGGTCTTTAAATACTGTGAGATTAATGAGAAACTGGTGTGACAGCCGAAGAGAAGGATTCCACACAGTGGAGGTCAGGAGAGAGGTACAAATGTGAGTGCTGACACACATCTGCCTAAGAGAGTTCAGAACAACATGGTCATACCAAATATTGACTTCTGAGCTTGTTAGTTTTAAAAACTAACCGTTTTCTGCTTTAACATCCATCTACATGGGCGACCGTGGCTCAGGGGGTTGGGAATCGCATCTGTAACCGGAAGGTCGCCGGTTCAATCCCTGGGCCCTCTGTCCTGGTCGTTGTGTCCTTGGGCAAGACACTTTACCCTACTTGCCTACTGGTGTTGGCCAGAGGGGCCGATGGCGCGATATGGCAGCCTCGCTTCTGTCAGTCTGCCCCAGGGCAGCTGTGGCTACAACCGTAGCTTGCCTCCACCAGTGTATGAATGTGAGAGTGAATGAATAGTGGTATTGTAAAGCGCTTTGGGTGCCTAGAAAAGCGCTATATAAATCCAATCCATTATTATTATTATTATTACATTTCCATGTAGGTCTCAATGAATCACTGCACCTATTTGCACCAGAATAGAAAAAAAGAAAGGTTGCTTAAGACTTTGTGAACAGTCTGCAGGGCACTAACACAATAGTGCCCTGCAGACTGTTCACAAAGCTGAGGGATCTGGGACTTAACAGCCGTCTGTGTGCATGGGTGTTGGACTTCCTCACTGGCAGAACTCAGGTGGTGAGGGTGGGCAGGTGCTTCTCCAACAGCATCACCATCAACACAGGAGCACCTCAGGGATGTGTCCTCTCGCCACTGCTCTACTCCCTCTACACTTCAGACTGTGTGGCCACCCCATGGCTCCAACACCATTGTGAAGTTTGCTGACGACACAGTGGTGTTGGGTGCCATCTCCAACAACGATGAGACGGCCTACATGGATGAAGTGAAGAATCTGGCATCATGGTGCCAGGACAACCACCTCCAGCTGAACGTCAGCAAGACCAAGGAGCTGGTGGTGGACTTCAGAAGGGGTCAGCACACAGACTACAAGCCCATTATCATCAATGGAGCTCCAGTGGAGAGGGTGCAGTCCTTCAAGTATCTTGGTGTCCACATCTCCTCAGACCTGACATGGGCTGCCCACATTCAGGTCCAGACCAAAAAGGCTAGGCAGCGCCTGTATCACCTACGACAACTGAGGAAGTTCAGGGTCTCTCCAAAGATCCTCAGGATTTTCTATACAGGCGCTGTGGAGAGCATCCTCACACAGAACATGACATCGTGGTTTGGGAACAGCTGTGTGAAGGACCAAAAAGCTCTCCAGAGAGTGATCCGTACAGCAGAACGCTGCTGCAGGATTGCTCTCCCCCCGCTTCAGGACACCTACACCAGGAGATGCCGGACTAGAGCAGCGCAGATACTGAAGGACCCGTCCCATCCTGGCAACAAACTGTTCCAACTTCTGCAATCTGGTAGAAGGTTCCGCATCTTCCGGGCAAGGACAGAGAGACTCAAGAGGAGCTTCTATCCCCAAGCCATCCGGGCCCTAAACACACACACCCGCCCTCTCACATCATCTATAATTGACTGAGACAGGACTCTTCCAGACACTAAACCAAGGCACAATGTACATTTCAATTCCTTTAATTTTAAATATGTTTATATTGTCTATCCTGTAAAATAGTCAGATGTCTATTCATATTAATGTACAGAATTCACCTGCTTGCTGCTACTACTGCACATTCACCCAATGTATGTATATATATATATATATATATATATATATATATATATATATATATATATATATATATATATATAATGTTCTTCCTCTAAACCCCCCCCAATTTTTTTGCACATGTCGAGGAGCGTGTCAGGCTACATTTCACTGTGTGTTATACTTGTATAACTATGCATGTGACAAATAAAGAACCTTGAACTTGAACTTGAAGAGTTGCACAGCACTGGATTAAACTAGTAAATAAAGATAACTTTTGCAGGGTGTGTACATCTGTTTTGTGTCTCAAAAACTCCATCGTGCCCTCTGAACTTTGCAACAGAAACAAATCAGCCTGATTTGAGAATTATCTTACAACCTGTAATAAGAGGCCAAAACCATCTTAAGTTACTGTTGTTTTCCTGAACTGGTGTGATAGGGTTCTTCCTTCTGGCGTGTTCACGGTATTTTTATTTATTTTTTTGGTCTCATATTCCACTTGGCTAAAATCCTCTTTAACAGATTCAATTACACCGCAGTCTCTAACTCCTGATAACCTGAGGTGACTGTGGATGTTTTCTTGGGGTGACGCCGCGTTTGTTTCTGCCAGGGTTAAGCAGCATTTTTGTGGAGTGTGCATCCCCTATCTGCACCCACTGTCTGGCTCCGTGTCTCGTCTGCTCAAGGCGAGACTTTACTTCGGCGGTTTTGGGTCAAGCAATTTCTCTCACACGGCATTCCAGACAGATCTCCTTACATCCACACATTTTATCTTTTTTTTCCCTCCTCCCACAACCTCTGTTGTTGCCCTTTGCCTCTGAGGGCAGCATACCACAAAATGACTGGCTGGCACACAAATAGATCGTGTTTTTTAGCCATTAATCAAAGAGAACGTACACATTCAAAGTAGCTATATGTGGGGTTTACGGGGTGACACATAAAGAGACGGAGCAAAACATCGCCCATTTTCAAAGCTGCGAAGCCTCCAATCGCAACATGATTGCTGTAATTAGAAGCTCCATTTGGAGGCCAACCCTTCATATGTAGGCTGCAGTGCTAACACCAACGAGCACAAGGGAGCTACAGCGCGATCCACAAGGAAAACCATTTTTTTCGGAGGTGTTTTATGAGGTGTTAACGTTGTGGAATGCTTTTCGACTGAGTCTTATGAGCTTAGATAGGAAAGAGGCCCTTGGTTTCAGGAAAAGAAAAGTGAAGAGCTGTATCCATCTGTGCTGTGCTAAAAAAAGTATGGGGACACTTTTCACCATTCTTTGACAGATTTCTGGCTAAAGCAGCAGCCCAAAAAGAGAATCTGAGAACGACATGTATAAACCTGCATATTTCACATTGCATTCTCAAAAGTCCTAGTTTTCCTGGCCTTTAAAAGTGCCATAATTTTGGGGAAAGAAATGCGTCAGTGGACAACCGGTGCCTAGCTCTCAAAGCTGGTGAAAGAGAGTCTGAGTGAGAGAACCTGATCTTTCTTCTTATTAAGAATATGCCAAACATTTAACTTGACTACTTCTGAGGTTTTCACTATCCCTTTATCTTAGGTTTATTTGGTTTTTCAGCCTAATGATAGCCTGCTTCACTCATATTAGCATCTGTTTGGAACATATATTCAGAGTTTCTCCCATCGTCTGTGGAACCAGCCCCCAGTTTGGGAGACAGACGCCCTCTCTACTTTTTGGATTAGGCTTAAAACTTTACTTTTTGATAAAACATATTGTTAGGGCTGGAAAAGATGACCCTCAATCTTCCTTTAGATACATATGTAATAGGCCTAAGCTGCTGGGGGCTTCCCATAATGCACCGAGTGTTTCTTCCTTACTCACCTGTTCATGGAGGGGCAGCTGGGGGTCGTGGTAAATGGCTGCCCTTTCCTCGGCCTGGTTCCGGTTTCTTCTGTTAAAAGGTAGTTTTTCCTTCCCACTATTGCCAAGTGCTCTCTCAAAGGGGGTAGTTTGATTTTGGGGGGGGGGGGGGGGGTTCTCTATTATTGTAGGGTCTTTACCTTACAATATAAAGCTCCTTGAGGTGACTACTATTGCAATTTTGGTGCTATATAAATAAAACTGAATTGAACTAATCTGAACTGAACACTTTGATTCAATTTCAGATTTTTCGTATGTCTAATTTGTAAAAGGGTAGCAAGAAAATTGCTTTTCAGTCAACTAATTATTTTTGAACCTCTGAAAACAGCTATAAAAAAAACGTCAGCAAAACATAATTCCAAATCCTATTCTTTGATTATACACCCTTGTATTGCAGTATAAAGTCAGCACTTCAGTCACATTTGAATTGTTTTGGACCTAACTGTATGTGCAAAAATACAAGTGTGAACAACAGTAAATGAGAAGCTGAGGATAAAACATTGCTCAGGGTAGGGCAGTGTGTTGCTTGGCCCCCATTAGTCATATATTAATTAGCTTAATATAAATGTCTCATGTAAGCCTTAAACTATATGTTGTTTGCTGTTGTATTAAACGTATTATCCCACATCTTCCTTTCTCTCTCCTCCTCAGCTTGTAACAATTACTCACATGTAGCCTCCATCCTGAACGATTACATCCTGTGGGTTTGGCACTTTGATCCTTACATATTGATGTGTTTGCCCAGGTGTTTGCATTGCTCACTGAGGATATAGGGATGACAAAGGGTTCTCAGCCTGACTCAGTCCGTGGAGAATATGTTTCTTTTTTTGATGTTGGATAAAAGGCCTCGATTGCACCACCAAAGAGTTTTATAATGCAGGCAGCATGCAGGAGGTTACGGTTTTATTATGGAGTCCCTTTTGAAATGAAACACTTGGTCTTTTTATGAACCAGAACTCTGACTTGGATTAAGGCAAAAGGACAGAAACCACACAAAGGTTCTTAAAAATGAGGTCCCAGAGGATAATGAGGTTATGTGCCTAGATTTGGACCAGAGGCATGGGCCCACCCTTCAGCCCTCTAAAATGTTTCCTCTGACAGTTTGCTGCTTTGACACACTGTGGATGGGTCACAAATCCTATGTTTTCTTGGGGGAACTTTCTGCACGACAAAGTCAGTAAAATATGCAGGGGATTAAAAACACATACAGTCTGCAAACACAGCGTTGCCCTTGCCAAAGAAGTATAAACACATGCCTCACTCCATGACACAACCACCCACCCTTCTCTCTTCGGCTCTTCTTACCATCAGCAGATTTTTCCAGAAGAATGTTAAAACGCTGGAGTCGTGTCCTGGCAGCGCGACCGTGCTTGTTGATCACAGCCCTTTTGTTTACTGCCCAGGAATCCAAATGTGTCATTACAAGACGAGGCTCTGCTCCTCGCAGAAACCCTATCCACTGTCAGACTGTTCTCCCTCACCGCCTCTGTTAAATAAGTGTTTGGTGAAAGACGGAGGGCGTAATGAAGGAATCTCAGCTTGTGTTTCTTCAGATGAGGACTTATAAACATTTCACCATCAACGAGTTACTTATGAGCGGGTTTACAGGTGCTCTTGTGTTCTTCTCCTCTCGTTTTATTAGCAACAAATCAATCCTCACAATCTGTAAATGACAAGGAGGAAACTTTAATGCTTAAAGTTCCATTCAAGGCACAGCAAACATGCTACAAAACAACAGCAGTGTGGTAAATCTTGATTAACTGGTGTGAAGCTGACTTTTTTTGGTGTTAGCAATCATATCAAAGTTCAAGACACCATGTCAGTCATGGATCTCATGAAGTTGTGTTTGCCTAATTTAACTCTGTAAGCAGCACTTACGTAGTGTCCCCATTATCACAGAGAATTAAATATTTAGATACGATGGGATTGAACTAAATGAACTTTTTCCGCATTCTGCATTTGCATTCATGCAAACATGATGGAAGCACAGTCTGAACTCTCTCAGGCAGCTTTCATGTCATTTCTTTAAGGAGTCTTCAGGAATAGTTCTCGAGGCTTCTTGAACGACATTCAAAGCTCTTCTCTGGATGTTTCTGCCTGTTGTTATCTGCCTGTTCATCAGAAATGTTCTCAGTGGAAGGGTATCTGTCAAGGAGGCCATTCTTAAGGAAGGGAAACAGGGACAAAAGTCTAAGGTATGCCACACTGCACAACCTCAAGTGAAAATTTGAGGCAATGGGCCTTAAGAGGTGATAACTATATATGAAATCTTTAGTTCAAATAGTCAATATGTAAAGAGGAGGTCAGGAGAGAGATCAGAGATCTGTAAAAGAAATTTTAGAGAAACTCAAAAAGTTTAAGTTGGTAAAAGTCAGATTAAGTTTCTACTTTTTAATGTTTAAGTTTATATTATGTGTTTCTGCTAAACTTCAAATAGACCTGAAGGTTTCATTTCAAGGGTTAACAATTGACATGATTGCATTTTACATTTGCCTAGGCATAGCTAATCAACAGGCTCGAAATAAAATGGGTTTTAAGCACTTAATAAAACTGCTGATTGAGACACGAATGCCATGCAGGATTTTCTGCCAAATCTTTGGCTGATTTGGAGACTGTCTTTCAGCACTAATGCTGATACCTAAGAGCAAGTGTGAAAAACCATTTGTCTCTGCTTTGTCAAACCTGTCATTACATTTGTATGTGCTTGCAGGCATGAAGGTGTGCGTGTCTTTTTCTAAGGAGCAACTCCTGAAATTCACCTGTGGGCACCGTGGTTTTCTGTTTTTTCTCACTCTGGCTGACAGAAGGAGACTACACCATCAGATAAGCGTGACAGCATGTCAGAGTGTAGTAAACGCTCAGAGCAAAGATGCCTGGAATGCATTTCCTCCTGTCAGAAGGGAAAAGGGTGTGGGTGTAATTACACCACAAATGACCGTATCTCTTTTTAATAATACAGGAATTACAGCTGACAGATTAGCGCAGACACGTGTGTTTTGCGGGGGGATTTCTTTTTTTACTTTTTTTTTTCTGTCGTTCTTTAATTTGTCTCTTTTTCCGCTCTGCCCCGCCCAGAAGAGAGGAGGAGAGGAAGGCAAAAGAGTTCGAGACACAACATTTGTATGTAGAACAGAGAGTGTGGTCCGCACTGAAAACTTCGTAGTTTCAGGCCTCAGAATCTGGTTTGGCTGCTTTCACTGTGCTCTTGGACAGTTCGCCACTGCTTTGTTTAGGACATTGATTTGAAATTGCCTCTACAATACATACTTCAGTTTTATTGTCATTGTATGATGCAAACTATTTAAAACCACACAATTATTGCTACAGTGTCCCCCTCTTTGCCTCCTCTCTGCCTTTTATTGACCAACCCAGTTTCTTTGCATATTTTTCCTCATGTCTGGCTCTGTGATCACAGCGCTGTGCCAAGTAGGTTTCGGCATCGTTGTCAGTCCGCCCTCATTCCAGCTCGGTGACCCTAAACAAGGAGAGACAGGGACAAATAAAAATGAGGTGACGCTGATTTCAGAGACTGGAGTTGAACCAAAAAGCTTAAACACTTAGAATCATTGACTTATTCATATTTTCCTGCATTACAAGGGACTTGCAATAGTGAGGATTTCGCTCATTTTAGAATACAGTACCTCATGTATGAACATAAGGCAAGTATGCATCTGCCTTGGCCTTAAAAAACAAGTGAAAAATCTAATTTACTGCCATCAGCACACAGTGAGCGGGTAAAATAACAGCTGTTTAATACGCCAGTCCATTACAGCCACAAATTATGGTTTCAAGTATCACAGTATAAGCAGATTAGTGCAATTCTCTGTTGCCGCAGCCATTTTGCAATAAACTGTCATCATGTGGAAAAAAAGTTTGGGAAATACCGCTGACAGGAACAAGTGTCTGTGTTGCACAGAAGTCTAACCTCTGGTTCAGAGTCTGGGAATGTCCTGAATAATTTAGTGTTGACACCAAATAATGAGACAGTCCCAGATACCAACCCTGAGCGGAGGTCACAGGATATGGTCCTGCAGGAATAAGGCAACGTGTGATGAGCGACACATGGAAAAAGACGCGGGGAAGGAAGTGTCATGGTCCTGAGTCTGCCGACTCCATGTTTTGTGTCTCTTTATGCTTTTGTTTTGTTTATTCTGAGTATGTATTCTGTTGTGATTTGCCATTTGTTAGGTTTCTGTTCTGTGCTTACCCTGGTCCCACTTCTGTGTTCTGTCTGTCTATGGTGTCACACTGTCTGTTTGTGAATCTGTCTGTTTAGTTCAGTGTCTTGTCTGGTTCTCTGTGTCTGAGTTTCCTGTTTTATTCTGAAGGTCCCCGTCTCATGTGAGTGTGTTCAGGTTACGTTTCCCCTAACCCGTCAGCTCTGACTTCTCCCAGCTGTGTTGCCCTCCTGTCTCTCGTCCCCTGATTACTGCTGTGTGTATTTAAACCCTGTGTGTTCTCCTGCTTGTTGCCGGTTCGTCTGTGTTCCATGGTGTTTTGTTCCCCTCTCTGCCCCTCTCTGCCCCATGTGTTCTCGGGTTTGTTATTTAGTTTTCCCAGTTTAGGTTTCTTTAGTTACTTGTCATCCCTCACTGCCTGTTTGCCATTACACCACCTTGTAAATAAATGTCACTCGAATCATCAGTCATCGCCTCCCTTTTGGGTCCTCCTTTCCTCCAACACCACACGGCTCGCCTCGGCAGCCGTGACAGGAAGAGTGTCTGACAGTGTTACTAGCATATACAGGGAGTGCAGAATTATTAGGCAAGTTGTATTTTTGAGGAATAATTTTATTATTGAACAACAACCATGTTCTCAATGAACCCAAAAAACTCATTAATATCAAAGCTGAATGTTTTTGGAAGTAGTTTTTAGTTTGTTTTTAGTTTTAGCTATTTTAGGGGGATATCTGTGTGTGCAGGTGACTATTACTGTGCATAATTATTAGGCAACTTAACAAAAAACCAATATATACCCATTTCAATTATTTATTTTTACCAGTGAAACCAATATAACATCTCCACATTCACAAATATACATTTCTGACATTCAAAAACAAAACAAAAACAAATCAGCGACCAATATAGCCACCTTTCTTTGCAAGGACACTCAAAAGCCTGCCATCCATGGATTCTGTCAGTGTTTTGATCTGTTCACCATCAACATTGCGTGCAGCAGCAACCACAGCCTCCCAGACACTGTTCAGAGAGGTGTACTGTTTTCCCTCCTTGTAAATCTCACATTTGATGATGGACCACAGGTTCTCAATGGGGTTCAGATCAGGTGAACAAGGAGGCCATGTCATTAGTTCTTCTTCTTTTATACCCTTTCTTGCCAGCCACGCTGTGGAGTACTTGGACGCGTGTGATGGAGCATTGTCCTGCATGAAAATCATGTTTTTCTTGAAGGATGCAGACTTCTTCCTGTACCACTGCTTGAAGAAGGTGTCTTCCAGAAACTGGCAGTAGGACTGGGAGTTGAGCTTGACTCCATCCTCAACCCGAAAAGGCCCCACAAGCTCATCTTTGATGATACCAGCCCAAACCAGTACTCCACCTCCACCTTGCTGGCGTCTGAGTCGGACTGGAGCTCTCTGCCCTTTACCAATCCAGCCATGGGCCCATCCATCTGGCCCATCAAGACTCACTCTCATTTCATCAGTCCATAAAACCTTAGAAAAATCAGTCTTGAGATATTTCTTGGCCCAGTCTTGACGTTTCAGCTTGTGTGTCTTGTTCAGTGGTGGTCGTCTTTCAGCCTTTCTTACCTTGGCCATGTCTCTGAGTATTGCACACCTTGTGCTTTTGGGCACTCCAGTCATGTTGCAGCTCTGAAATATGGCCAAACTGGTGGCAAGTGGCATCTTGGCAGCTGCATGCTTGACTTTTCTTAGTTCATGGGCAGTTATTTTGCGCCTTGGTTTTTCCACACGCTTCTTGCGACCCTGTTGACTATTTTGAATGAAACGCTTGATTGTTCGATGATCACGCTTCAGAAGCTTTGCAATTTTGAGACTGCTGCATCCCTCTGCAAGATATCTCACTATTTTTGTCTTTTCTGAGCCTGTCAAGTCCTTCTTTTGACCCATTTTGCCAAAGGAAAGGACGTTGCCTAATAATTATGCACACCTGATATAGGGTGTTGATGTCATTAGACCACACCCCTTCTCATTACAGAGATGCACATCACCTAATATGCTTAATTGGTAGTGGGCTTTCGAGCCTATACAGCTTGGAGTAAGACAACATGCATGAAGAGGATGATGTGGACAAAATAAGATAAGATAAGATAACCTTTATTAGTCCCACACGTGGGAAATTTGTTTTGTCACAGCAGGAAGTGGACAGTGCAAAAGTTATGAGGCAAAAATTAGAATACAATAAGAATAAATACAGTACACAACTGTACAGAATAGAATAAAATAAAATACTATATACAGTAGAATAGAATAAAATAAATATACAATAAGATAAAAATAGAATACAAATACAAATACTATATACAACTGAGTAAAAATACAACGATGACAGAAAGGATTATTGCACTTAGTATTATTGCATATGTATGGATGTGTGTGCTTGATCAGTTAAAGTCTTTATTATGGAGTCTGACAGCAGTGGGGAGGAAAGACCTGCGAAATCTCTCCGTCCCACACCGTGGGTGCCGCAGTCTCCCACTGAAGGAGCTGCTCAGTGCTGTCACAGTCTGCTGCATGGGGTGGGAGATGTTGTCCAACAGGGATGACAGCTTAGCCGCCGTTCTCCTGTCACTCACCACCTCCACTGGGTCCAGAGGGCATCCTAGAACAGAGCTGGCCCTTCGGATCACCCTGTTCAGTCTCTTCCTGTCCCCAGCAGAGATGCTGCCGCCCCAGCAGACCACACCATAAAAGATAGCAGAAGCCACAACAGAGTCATAGAAGGTCTTCAGGAGTGGGCCCTCCACTCCAAACGACCTGAGTCTCCGCAGCAGGTACAGCCTGCTCTGCCCTTTCCTGTAGAGGGCGTCTGAGTTATGAGTCCAGTCCAGTCTATTGTTCAGATGAACACCAAGGTACCTGTAGCTGTCCACAGCCTCAATGTCCATACCTTGGATGTTCAGTGGTTGCAGTGGAGAATGCTTGTGCCTGCGGAAGTCTACCACCAGTTCCTTGGTTTTACTGGCGTTGATCTGGAGGTAGTTCAGCTGGCACCAGTCCACAAAGTCTTGGGTCAGACCTCTGTACTCCTTGTCGTCCCCATCAGTGATGAGGCCGACTATTGCAGAGTCATCAGAGAACTTCTGCAGGAAGCACTGGGTGGAATTGTGGGAGAAGTCTGCAGTGTAGATGGTGAAGAGGAACGGAGCCAGAACCGTTCCCTGTGGGGCCCCCGTACTGCAGACGACCCTGTCCGACACACAGCCCTGAGTCCTCACATACTGTGGTCGGTCGGTGAGGTAGTCCAGGATCCAGGTAGTGAGGTGATGGTCCACTCCAGAGTTCACCAGCTTGTCCTTTAGAACCGAGGGAAGAATGGTGTTGAAGGCACTGGAGAAATCAAAGAACATGATTCTCACAGTGCTTCCAGCGGTCTCCAGGTGAGCGAGGGAACGATGTAGGAGGTGAATGACGGCATCATCCGCTCCAATGCCAGGCTGGTAGGCAAACTGAAGTGGGTCCAGTGATGAGCTTATTAGGCGCCGAAGCTGAGCCAGGACCAACCGCTCCAGGGTCTTCATCAGGTGGGATGTCAGAGCCACCGGCCTGTAGCTGTTGAGGTCCTTGGGGCGTGAAGTCTTTGGCACTGGTACAACACAGGAGGTTTTCCAGAGCTGTGGGACTCTTCCCAACCTCAGGCTCAGGTTGAAGAGGTGCTCCATCACCCCACACAGTTGGTCCGCGCAGGACCTGACGACCCTCGAGCTGATGCCATCTGGACCCGCTGCCTTCTTGCCATTAATCCTCCTCAGTTCCCTCCTAACCTGGGTGGTTGAGAGAGACAGGCTGGAGCCTTGTGTTGAGTGTGTATTGGATGCTGCAGTTGGGGGTGGGGGGGAGTGAGCAGGGTGAATAGAGGAGGTGTGAAGTGTCTGAGGTGGAACAGCAACAGTGGGGGTGGGTGAGTCTGCAGCCGATGTTGTAGACTGCCTCATGGCTGAGTCAAATCTGTTGAAGAAATGATTCAGTTCATTTGCCCATCTCACATCCCTCCCAGGCAGAGAGTTCTACTGTTTGTGGCCCGAGATGGTTCTGAGGCCTCTCCAGACTTCACCAACGTTGTTTTGTTGAAGCTGGTTCTCCATCTTCTGCCTGTAGCTCTCCTTCCCATTCCTTATCAGTCCCCTCAGCTCTCTCTGCACCCTTTTCAACTCCTCTTTGTCTCTGGATTTGAAGGCCCTCCTCTTCTGCTTGAGGACGGTTTTAATTTCTGGGGTAATCCAAGGTTTGTTGTTGGAGAAACACCGTACAGTCCTGGTAGGTACGGTGTTATCCACACAGAAGTTTATATAGTCAGTAATGCATGTAGTAAGGCTGTCGATGTCCTCTCCGTGGTCATCACAAATCACCTCCCACACAGTCGACTCAAAACAATCCTTAAGAGCCTCCTCGCTCTCCTCTGACCATCTCTGTACTGTGCGGGTGGCTGGTGGCTCCCTGCGCACTAAGGGCTCATACACAGGGACAAGGTGCACCAGGTTGTGATCAGATCTGCCCAGGGGAGGGAGAGGTGATGAACTGTATGCCTCTTCTGCATTGGCATACAGTAAGTCCAGTGTTTTATTGACTCTGGTTGGGCAGGTCACATACTGGGTGAAGGTGGGCAGTGTGGAGTCCAGTGAGGCATGATTGAAGTCCCCTGATATTATGAGAAGGGCTCTCGGTGATTGTGTTTGCAGTCTGCTGACCACAGAGTGGAGAGAGTCACAGGCTGCATCCGCGTTGGCCGAGGGGGGGACATACGCTGTTATCGCGATAACATGCGAGAACTCCCGGGGCAGGTAGTACGGACGCATGCTAACGGCTAACAGCTCAATGTCTCTGCTGCAGAGTTGCTCTTTTACAGTGATGTGCCCAGGGTTACACCATCTGTCGTTCACAAAATACTCATTTGCCTAATAATTCTGCACTCCCTGTATAATACTTTATTTACCTTATATAGCAATAAGGAGGTCAAATACAGTGATAACGAGGTAAAATGAGGTCAGGTTATAAGGGTGCACAGTTCAGTTAAGTCCATAATATCACATGTTTTGCTATCTCATGTGTGTGTTATGGTTCCAATGTCCACTGGAAAAATTTCAGGCCATTTCCAAGCAGCCTGCCCTACATACATAATGTTGTTGATTGTTTTTCTGATTTTAGGGATTTTCATGCCATTTGGTCACTTTAGTGTCTGAAGTGGTTTGGTTTAAGGCCAAATAGCAGCCACGTAGTCTTCCTGTTTGTTGTATGTGCTAGTACATGTTCAGTTGATAACAGACTAAGTTAAGATGCTGACCTTTGCAAATGCTTCAAGTTTTTACTTATGTAAACATTTAGCTCGACGCCCTAGCCGCTAGCAGAGCTGTACACTTTAACACCAATTCACAGGAACACC
Organism: Rhamphochromis sp. 'chilingali'; assembly: GCF_963969265.1. NCBI lineage: Eukaryota > Metazoa > Chordata > Actinopteri > Cichliformes > Cichlidae > Rhamphochromis > Rhamphochromis sp. 'chilingali'. The sequence goes on along the minus strand of NC_137931.1, from coordinate 7,901,250 downwards.
TTGACATCAATTAAACCCTCTTATTATGTAAGGGGGAAAGCGCAGTTTATTTATTTCTGATTTCAGACAAAGTTATTTATATTATATACATGGTATATAATATAAATAACAATGGCTACATTGTATATTGCAGACTTTCCCAAATTGTGGGGCCCAGGGCCATTGCAGGGGGGGCGTGGTTTGAAAAGGAAAAAACAAAACAAAAAAACAACACTTGGACACTGCTAGCACAGGGCTCCCACACAAACGCAAAGCAGGAGATGAAGCATCGCTGAATATGTTTCCAAACCAACTTCATTCTAAGCCAAAGACTAGAAAATATGGTGAAGCGAACATTTTTCTTGTAAAACAAAGGGGGGCCTAGCAAAAAAAGTTTGGGAACTACTGGTATATTGTATATACCTTACCTTATTTAATCCTTTTTCACATTCTGAGTCGAAAATGTGGCTGGATATTGGCTGAAGAGATCAAAACTGGCTTTTCAAGCAGTTTTTTGTGTAAAACCAGTTATCTGGAAGAGTGGGTCCCATTAGCTTACTTAATAATCGTCACAAAGTGTGAATACCTCTATGAAAAACAGCTTTTTACACTTTATGCTCTACAGGCTTCAGTTAGCGTGTTAAATGTTAAAGTTCTTGAAAGCACTATTAGAAAAAGGCTGAACAACTATAGTTTGTGTAGAAGGTTTGACAGGAGAAAGCCTCTTCTCTTTAAAAAGAACATGGCTGCATGACTTGAGTTTACAAAGTTGCACCTGAACAAACCACAAGAATTCTTGAACAATGTCCTTTGGACAGACCAGAACAAAGTGGAGATGTTTTTTCATAATGCACAGCACCATTTTTAGCAAAAAACTAACAAATGCTATTGCCGCAAACAACACATTCCAGCTGCTACGCATGGTGGTGGAGGGGTGATGATTTGGGCTTGTTTTACAGCTGCAGGACCCTGAGCATCTTGCAGGCACTAAGTGGACCATGAACACCTTTCCTAAAGTGAAATGCAAGGCCATCTGTCTAACAGCTAAAGCTTGGACAAGCACAGCAACAGATCTACAACAGTATGACTGGAACAAAAGGGAACAAAATGTTGCAATGGTCCAGTCAAAGTCGAAGTTTCAATCTGGTTGAAATGTTGTGGTAGGACCTTAAAAGAGCTGCGCATATAAAAATGTCCACAACCCTCAATTAAATGATGCAATGTTGTAGAGAAGATTGGGCCAAAATTCCTCTGCAGTTATGTGAGAGACTGATAAAGTCATACAGGAAACAACTGCCTCATGTTTTTTGTTGTTATGTGGTTCTACAAGCTTTTGAATCATAGCATGATTTGAAGAAGCAATAGAATGGAATAGAAGCAATAGGCAGAAGCTGAGAAGGAAGGAGAGAGAAAGATCACAAAGGGGAGTTTTTATTAGACTCTGTTGGGCTTGTTTTGATGGGGCTAGTAAAAAGACAGACTGTCCATCAATCAGCATTTTTGTCCTTCTTGCTCTTCTAGAAAATCACAGAAGTGAAACAGAGGCCTTATCGTGGTTTTATAATCACATATGGCATGTGTGCACATGTGCATAACGTTTCCACATTCAGTACATAACACTGATATCACATAAAAATGGATATCAGTGGTGTTATACAACGACCGATCCATGATTGAGTTACACATGAAGCCGGAGACACACAGTTGTGTAACACATCTGTGTTTACAGAAGCACAGACAGCCTGTGAGCACTGAGATTAGCAGGCTGTAGGAGGGAGATGAACATGCCACAACAGTTTGGGATGACGTGCTAATAAGCGACAGGAGCAACCATCCAATCTAATGCGGAAGTCCTCACAGAGAGAGTTTGAATTGTTGTTTGTCGCCTCTGCCTGGCTTCCTTTGTGTATCATTTCTGTTTTCACTTTTAACATATTATTCGCTGCAGCAAGACTTCTGACCAAAACATCTAAGTATTCACATGTGACACCGTTGCTAATACAGCTGCACTGACTCCCCATTGAATTCAGTCCTTTCAAGATTCTCGTACTGACTTCTAGAGCTCTTCATGGACAAGCACCTGCCTACATCATTGAACTTCTTGTCCCCAGCAGGCTCTTAGGTCATGTAATCAGGGTCTACTTGTCATTCATCATACAAGGCTGAGAACTAAGGGAGACAGAGCTTTTGCCACTGTGGCTCCCAGACTGTGGAACTCTCTCCCACTGAGCTTAAGATCTCTGGACTCAGTAGCTTCTTTTAAAACACATCTTTTTAGAATTATGTGATCTTTTATCTAGAAAGGTGTTATATAAATAAAGTTTTACTTATTTACTATTTCTTTCAGTTCTTTGGAACAGTATTTTGTCCTAGCTACTGTTGACGTACTATTTGAATTAGTCATGACATATTTGTTTTGAGGTCCCTAAAATGACAGGTTTCCTCTGTGCATGCCAGACAACAGCATATTAACATGATGTACAGGTTTGGAGACATGCCGGGCTTCACTTGGCCAACTGACCTAGAACAGAGGCTAAAGATATGATTTGAGTGGAATAAATATCTTTTTTTTTTTTTTGTGGAATGAAGAATCTCTATATACTTAACTTTGACATTTGTTTTATTAAAATTGATTCGGGATACATTCAATGATTGTGCAGTTTTTTTTGCAGATTCGTGGGGTAAGATTTGAACCCAGGCCGGCCGCCCACTCATCCCAGTGAGCTAATCCGGTGCTACGCTTTTGCAGTTTTAATTAGAATGTGTGACATGCAACAAACCGTCGATCAGATGAATTGTGCTGTGAACTAACAGTACCTTCGGCTTTACCTTCTGGATCCGCATGTTTACACCAGGTGGCCTTCCTGACGTAAAGCTGCCATTCCTCAGGGCTTGGGCCTGGCACTAGCTCATGATCCCCGAGACCTCACAGTTTCAGACCGGGGGATCTGTCACGTGTAGGGTAAATGTGTTAACCACTATAAACTGTAGTGTGAAGGAGTTAGTGTTTATTTTATGAGGAGTGTGACAAGCCACGCGGACTGGTTCTACTTCTGCTTTTTCCCAATCTTTGTTTAATCAGCCACTTACTCACCTCAGTATATTTACTCTGTGTCGTTTCCCCCTGTAGTCCCCAGATTGTCTATTTATCACTGACTTGTTGAGTAGTCCAGTAATTCCATGTGGTCATTAGGATTCTTCACCTCTGACTATTTCCTGTTCATGACCTCTATGTTTGCCTGAGCATTCTGGTGTTTTTGAGGTTTTGTATGTTTTCTTGTATTTCTGACTCATCCCTGCCTGTTCTAGTTGCCTCACCTGGCATAAGAACATCTTTCATTCATCTCTAGTTGGCTTCTAAATCCAAAATACACAAAACTAAAAATGTTTTTTCTTTCACACTGTAGTCTGTTATTTGAGTCTTTGCTATGGGCCTGGTCATAACCAACATTTTACTCCTTTACATATCATGATCTGATCTCAACCAGTTTACACCACAAAACACACCACAACAACAGCAAGTGAGAGACACAAACATATACCATGCATCACCTCTTCCTCATAACAGCTCTTAGCTGTGGCTGCTGGCAGGACTGTTTTTATTGTCGGTGGGGAGGAAACAATGCAACGTTTTGACAGTAAGTTAATATTGTCTCAGAGATAGTGAGAGAAGAGCTGAAAAAAGTGACTAGTCACAGAGACAAGTCGTTTGACTGCAACATTAAACAAGAGCAGCCTTTGACTCCAGTTCTCTACCAAGGTTGAAACTTTTACAGAAATTTACTTATAAATATGAAAGTTAGAAATTATAAACTACATATTCAATTCAATTCAATTTTATTTATATAGCGCCAAATCACAACAAAGGTCGCCTCAAGGCGCTTCATAGATACAGAGAAAAACCCAACAATCATATGACCCCCTATGAGCAAGCACTTTGGCGACAGTGACATAAAAACAATACTTTGTAAAAACCTAGACTGGATACAGACAAGATATACTGTAGATATCTATTAGAGATCATATGGCGTCCAACTTTGCCTAGTGACAATTCACAGGGGCCCTTCTAATCAGCATTTGTCAGTAACAGGTTATATGCAACTGTTGCTACATAGTGTAGTGGTTAACACATTCAGTTGGCAAGTGAAAGGTCTTTAATGTAATTCCAGCTGGATACAAATCCCCTGTGGTTTTGCATCAGGAAGGACATCGAGGTAAAACTCTGCCAAATCAAACATGTTGACGTACAAGTTGTGGTGACTCCTTATGACAAGGAAGCAGTCACAATAATTTTTTTCTACCTTATATGTAATCTGAGAACAACAGTAGGTGAAACATTACCTTGTATATATCTGAAACCACCTTTATTTCAGGAACAATGCTCAACATCAAGACAGCTGTAGTCCCCAAGTACTAACGAGGTGAGATTATCTGACTCCTGGCCACGTGCCCTCGACTTGGCCACATGTCAGCCAGCAGAGTGGGATATTAATTAAAGCTGAATTTCAAAGGAAAGGAAAGAAATAATATGATGCTCGTGGACATCACATGATTCAAGTGTTTCTCCTTCATTGTTAAGGCTTGACTAGTAGCTTTTAGCTATTTAGCGTTATATTTATTAGTATTTCCGCTCATCACTGTATTGCTTTTCGATATCCTCTTTCTCTTTTCAGTTTTCTTTTTGTCAGAAGTCTGAAGGAAAAAAATCATCTTACACAGAATCAGTGAGAGAGAATGGAGTTGAAGCTAGTTTCAGGGAGTTTTTTAAGTAACAGCAGTAAAGCTGCCTCCTTTAGTTAGTCCCTTGTCTCTCAGTCCGGCAGTTAGGTCCTATTTTGCATCCCACACAGCTGGCAGAGCAGGACATACCTGACAATTCATCACCTCTTCCTCATAACAATACAGTTTCATCAGTGATTTAATTTTGTCTCATAGCTAGTGAGTGACAAGCTGAAAAAGTGTCTAGTCATGGTGACAAGTCGTTTGAGAAAAGATGAAAAGCAATGGCATGCAAAATAAGAAAGAATACTCTGTAACATTAAACCAGAGCTGTTTGCGATTGCTTTCCTCTGCCAAGGCTGAAACTTCCCTCTAATATGCATTACTTGGACTTGTAGTTAGAACCTGGTCTAATGTCCATTTCTTGTGTTTCTTGGCCCAAACAAATACAAAAACAAAACAAACTCGTTGCTTTTCCTTAGTAGTTTTTTCTTAGCAGCTGTTTGACCATAGAGGCCTGATTCACACAGTGTCCTTTGAACAGTCGGTGTAGAGAAGCGTCTGGGCTCTGGGCTCTAATCTGAGGTGCTGCTAACTTGCGAGTTCTGAGGCTGCTGACTCAGATGAATTTATCCTCAGCAGCAGAGGTGACTCTTGGTCTTCCTTTCCTGAGAGTCCTCGTGTCATCCAGTTTCCACGTAGCAACTGCACTTGGGGACACATTCAGAGTTTCAGCTATTTTCTGAACTGACTGAGCTTCAGTTCTTAAAATATTGATGGTCTGTCGTTGCTCTTTACTTAGCTGATTGGTTCTTGCCATAATATGATTTCTAACAGCTGTCAAATAGAGCTGTCAGCTGTGTACCAACCTGACCAGTGTTGGGCAAGTAATCAGTTATAGTTATTTCTTCAAGTAACTGAGTTACAATATTATAAAAGTAACAATTACCATGAAAAGTAACTATTGTGTTACTTTAAAAATGTTTAAAGAACTTGAATCTCCTCTTAATGGAACTTGCTAAAATACTAAATTATAAATTACTAAACATACTTGAACATACTAAAATATATATTCAACTGTTTGTTATAAAACTGAATATATAGCTGAAGTAAATGGCCACAGAAGGAACTAACAGGAAACTATTAACTATTCAAATGTTGCTTTGTGATAATGTGAAATAAAACACCAATCAGATCAATTTTAATAATTGTAGATAGAATTAATTTTCTATTTGTAATAAATAATACAATAAAACATGTTGTTTTAGAACATTCGATATTATTGCACATCAACAGGATGCAACTGGCTATCAATGGTTGTTAAATTAAATTATGCTTTTAAGCAATGTAAACTGTCACAGCTTCAGACATCAGTGGCTGAACAAGGATTTTCTTCCACACAAAAGTAAAATAGCTGAAGTGATTTCAATGTAATACTGAGAAAGTACGTGCACTGTATAACATAACCAAGGTATAAAAATGTAAACAGGTAATACAAATGTAAACTCCATGGCTGTCGTTTGCCATTGGCAGTCCAACACAAGTCACACAAGTGTTGTTCTCACAGTAGATGTCTGTTAAAGTGACCTGTTTTAATGTCCTCTATTTTTTTTAATATAAAGAATTCTTATTTGTCACATCCCCAACCCTTTACAGCTATTCATTAAACCAGTGGTTATGTCTCAAAACAATGAGCTTCTCAAACTTCTCATCAGAGAGCCTGTTCCACTTTGGAGAGAAGACAAGCTTCCCAAGGCTAAACAGTCTCTCTGCCGAGGCACTGGAAAGCGTGGCTGCGCTGTATCTTAGTGAAATTTTCTTTATCAGTATCAAATAATATTATCTTTTACCAGTAGCAGAAGTGTCAGTCATCTCATCTTCAAAGGAAAAAAAGTCTCTGTGGCTGAGACTGTGCTAAGTTGGCGTGTTGAAACACCCTAAAGGTGGTTGAAAATGACCAAACTTCCAGATACAGATGGACAAAGTGGTGATAGCTAGATATAGTGGTGGTGGACAAGAAGAGAAAGACGACCGTAATGATGAATGTAGCTACAGTATACCGAGTGACAGCAACATCTGGAAATGGTGACATGAGAAGAAATACCAAGGGATGAAGGACGAGCTAGAGAAGAGATGGGAAGATGTGGAAACTGAAAGCAACAGTGGTAACAGCTCTCAGGGCAGTAACGTCCAAACTGGGAGAGTGGCTCCAGCAGATTCCAGGATCTTTGTCCAGGAGACCGCAGTCCTAGGACCCTAACCCTATAGAGAAAAAGTTAAGCCACTTTACCTCAAGGTTTTAAAATACAGACCAATCTGAATTAAGCAAGTTTTGACCCTAGGTTTTTAATTTTGCTCGTTTGTGGTAGGAATAATGTTCTTTTCATTTAAAAAGTTCACTGCTGAGAAATAACACTGAACAGGTACACTTGCTCATCCTTAATTTGAAAAGTTAACTAAAAAAAATCATAAAATCATCAAACAGAAAGCTAACTAACTCCTGGAGTCTCATTTTAATGTAAACCTGTCAAATTATCACCAAATATCTGATTCATCTCATATTAAGTAACTCTGATGATCCAAAAGCCTAAACATGGCATGAAGGATTTAAAGTAGGTTGAACATGACAAACAGGAGGAATTACGGCCAAAATGTCATCACGCAACCCTGTATTATAAAAATTAATGGCATTACTTAGCAATACAAAAGACCCTTCCACTGACTGAAGAATGAACACATGTAGTTTCAAAAGGAATTAATGGAAATAAATTTACTTGCTGACATATAGATATGCCTTCACACAGGAAAAGCTCATGAAAATCTCTAAAGGGCTTAGAAAGTAATGCCGCACCCAAATCCACTGCAGCAAGTTCACACAAGACACAGATGTATAGGTCACATATACAGATCAACTCAAAATCATAACTCACAAAGCATACTGCAGTCTCATTTATTAATATAAATCTATCAAATCACTCGTGATTTCAAGGAAGTTATAATGTGTCAAACAGAAGGAATTACGGCCATTTTTAGCTACAAAATGCCACAGGAAAAATATCGTTAGAGAAACCCATTTTATAAAAAAAACATGCGTTACTTAGGAATACAAAAGCCTCTTCAATTGAAATTGCACAATGAACATCATTGTGCAATTTCAAAAGGCTTTAATGGTATTAACCCTCTCAAGGCAGGCTTGCAGATTTGCAACAAGTAAAAATTAACAACCTGATTACCCCACATACATATTTTATGAGTTTTTTTTACTCAGAAGTAGCCTACCACTGCAGGTAGTCTTTTGTGCATTAGCAACAAAAACTTAATTTGAGCCTGAGAGGGTTAAACATGCTTTCTGATATATCGTCTCCCCTTTGCACATGAAAAACTCATGAAAATCTTAAAGCCTGAGAAAACAGTGTGCCACTGTTTTTCCAGAACATCGAATCCAACACATACAAGACGAAGATCTATACGTCACATATACGCACCAGCGAAAAATCTTAAGGTCACAAAAAATACAGCTAACTAGCCGGTGCAGTCTCATATTTTACTATAAATCTATCAAATCATAATCACATAGCTCAAATTAAGTAGCAATCTAAAGGTCCAAAAGCGTAAATTTGCATTTAAGATTTCAAGGACGTGAAAATACCGTGCAGTGAAAGTTAACTACAAAATGCTACAGGCAAAATGTCGTTACGCAACCCTGTTTGAAAATATAAATGATGTTCCTTAGCAATACAAAAGACCCTTCCACTGACTGAAGAATGAGTGTCAATGCCTAGTTTCAAAGGGATTCATTACATTTAATTGCTGACATATTGCCACACCTTGACACATAAGAAGCTGATGAAAACCTCTAAGTCTTAGAAAACAGTGGCACACCCTAAAACCACTACATCAATTCCCATACATACATGACGCAGACGCATATGCAGATTATTTGTTCCAAGCCTTCTTCCCCCACAGTGACTGCTTCTCATCTGCTGCTCCACCTCCTGCACCTACACCTGTGATGTCCTCAGTATCCTCAGTGTACCGGAGGACAGGATGAGAGTTTAACTGTGAACTGGGAGCCTGCAAAACTCATATGGTGTTTCTACGTTTTGTGGCTCTTTATTCAGATTAATTGCTCAGGACAACGACAAACAGCAGAGGTCTAGTGCACCTGAATGATAGAAGCTCCGCCCACTTGATCCCTGAGTATATTTTGTCGCTCTCAGGCTGCTTTTTACGGTTCAGCACCTGGCAAGACTACAGAGAGACGCGTGTCAAGTTACAACCGGTAGGTACAAGACATTTATTCTCCTGTGCAGGTGTATCTGTGTGTGTGTGACTACATAGTTTCACTTGGAATAAATGATACTCTGATTTTGAAGCATTTTAAATATTGTGTTAGTTTTAGTCATGTTTTAAGGCACATCTCTAAGTCTTTGCGTATATCATATTTAAAAAAATTAGATGCAGAATAATTTAAAATGATGTTTAACGTGTGTTGAAAATTTGTTTGATTTAATCTCAGGTGAAGCAAGGATATTAAACCCAATATTTCCATTTCCATTTCCTTGTGATATGTAAAAGAAACAGTGCAGCCTTATGAAAAGAAAAAAAGCTGAGTCATTCTCAGCACAAAGGCATGCTTTGCATACCCCGTCTCTGTCTTATAACTTTGGATCACATGTCCTGATGTGGCTTTATACTAAAAGTGTTCATGAAAAAGTCTTTCATGGAGTGGCCACATGTAAAGCAGGTTGGTTTACACACATGCTTCCAGCACTCGGATTTTTCATGCTTCTTTTGTTGACGGCTTCCGTCTGCTGCTCAACCACAATCCCCACGCCCACATGACACAGCAAAATATCCAATTATAAGGTGTCAGATTCCCAGCAACAGTAATGTGATGGAATTATACAAAATCAGCACCTGAAGTTTGACGCAGATACAAAGAAACATCTTTGAAAAGAGGTTTGAGGGATTTTGATGCTATGCTAGTTAGCATGTTGTTTTTAACTCTGTGCTTTAACAAAGTTAAGCAGCTTAGCCATGCAAAGGGGTTTTAACACCTATAACTGATCTGTCTAACATCCATGTCACTGAGGTCTCACACTTCAGCATGTTAATGTTAAAAATTAACCCTCACCACCAGCCTCCCTCCCATAAAAAAGAAAGAAATAGCTGTTTCCACAATATTCAGCTTATTTGTATCTATCTAGGAGTCGGTTAACAACAGCAACAACATGCTATTGTTTTTCTGTTCAAACACTGCCATAAATGGCATGGCCACCTGGTGGTCTATACATCAGTCTATAGAAGCACATCTCTGTGTGCTTCTATAGACTGATGTCATTTGCGTTAAAGTGTGTATGTTATTTGCAGCCCCTATTTAGCTGGATGGATTTTATAAAGCCTGCCAAAGGTGACCACAAGCCTTTCTTGTGATCCTACCACAGTGCTGAGGCAGCTACTTGGATTTGGCACATGTGGTTTTCTGTCATCACCATTTGGAACTTTGGCTTGCATTAAGTCCTTTTGATGTGTTGTTGGCAAGAAAATTAAAAAGAATAACTGAAACCAGTAATGCGGGTTGAGTCCAACCCACCCACCCACCCTGAACTGTATCAAACAATGGCCAAGATCCCCGTGGTTCAACTGGATGTCAATGACAGGAGGACAACACTGATGCTGTTACGTGTTTACGAACCTTGGCTCTGTTAAGAGTGACTTCTGTAACTAAAGGGAGGCTGTTATGCGTTGTTCTTAATCATGTCCCATCACAGAAATGTGGAAAATTTCAAACACGTCTAATATTGTGTAATATAGGTAGCTTTTTATTAGCATGTTAGTTTTTCATTTTGTCAATCGTGCCAATGAAGTGTGCTTGCCCAGTGTTTGCAACCATATGCTTTATTACAAGTAGTTGTAACAACCAACTGGTCACAAAGAGGCTGGTCATGCAACACCCTCCCAACCTCTGTGCAAACACTTTCTATTGTACGGTCCACATAGGAGGCAATCTGTCACCAAACAAAGCAACTCGACCTGAACGCACTCCCAGCCAGACATTGTCATATAATTGCCATCTTATTTATAAACCCAGACAGATTTCTAACACAGTGCAATTAGTCTGAGTCAGTCTGCACTGATAAGCACAACTCACGCGTCTTGGCTATAGGGCACTCAACTCAACTGCCTGCCAGCTGGTTGCATTCGGACTTTAATCTTATATAAAATAATATTTTACAGTTAAATTGTCCTGCATCAACTACATCACTATTTGTGGGGAAATTCTGGTTTCTGTTTCGAACTTTAGATATAACTACGTTCATCCAGATTTCTGAAATCTGTAAGTAGTTAATGTGAATTACTGTTTATGCAGATGGTAGCAGAATTGCAATTTTTGCTGATTTATCACAGTTAATTGCAGTATTATCACAAACAGATTGCAACCATCAACTTGAACCCTTTCAATTTCACACCAGTAGCAGACTGGCTCTACCTTATTGCCATTTTCCTTGCCATCTTTGAAAGAACCACTTGAAAGACAACGAGAATACAAGTTCATTGCATTCAGTGTCAGTAATTTTGGTCGTGCTGTGACCTCCGACCACTGTTTTCCTGACTATAGCATTAGGTTGTTGCGCCACATTCCCTCATGTGGCACTAAAGGGAACTATAGCTGCAACTATGATTTTAACCATCTCACGTCAGATCAACAACTTGCTCTAACAAACAAAATCAGCATGGCAATTGTCCCAAATGTTTCTGTCCAAACGCCTCCTCGCTCTGCCCTGTTTTCCTGTACTCTGGTTGGTCAGAGACTTAAAGGGCCTCTTCACAAACTTCCCAGTGCAGCAGTGTGGCACTCCAAACCCCTTGACCAAGGTGCTTAACCTCAATTAAGTCTCTTTGCGTCCAGGCGTATAAAACGGTCGTCGATGGAATTCAAACCCCTCGCCAAGTCAGCAAAGAAAAGAGTAATAAAATAATAAAAAATCAGGTTGCAATGGAAGCAATGGCCTGTGATGATATAATTACTTCGCTGGTACCCTGCAACTTTTCATGTGCACAATAGCGAAGACATGTCGGGTGCAAGTCACCAGGAATTAATCAAGCTATTAATTTTTTGCAGGCTTTAAATAGCAGCCTCCATCCAGTCAATTCATGAACCTGCCGCCAAAGTTAGATCCCCACAGAGTTTTCTTCATATCTTTAATTCTTCACAGGGATGGAAAATCCGGGCCTTTTCATTTGCTGTCAGTGGTGTCAGAAGGGGGGCTTATTATTTGATGTTTTGAGATAATCCATCGCTACATTCCTCTCTGGGGCAAACTCGGTCCAGAGTGTGAAGGTCTGGCAGCCTCAGCCAGATTAGATGGATTAATTACTCTATAGCTGACTTGGTGGCTGAAGGCTTTGCTTCCACACTCACATCTATCCTCCTTTTGCAAAGGAAAAATAAACAATAACCCATTACCTTCAAACTAGTTCAGCTGTATCACATGTTATCCAGGCATCTTGTATAAAGTGTAATGTATGATGTAGTGGCTACTCTGTCTTTGCTCCCTCAGTGTTGCATTTAGTTTCCTGGATGTCACACTGGCAAACCAAAGTGTTAAAATATTCAGTTTACACATAAAGCCTACTGTTCTGGATGCTTGAGGCCATTTAAAGTAAATAAGTCATTATGAGTCCAACATCCTGACTTATAAAAGTCCCATGATATGATCATTTAGCCCCTGGTTTCAGGCTCAGTGCACAACAGGAATCCGGGTTTGTTTAGCTCTCCTAGATTTCCCTGCGAGCCCAGTTCATCCCAGGCAAAGGGCTGGATGGGGGAAAGAGAGACAGGGTCGTACTCAGTTCTCTGTAAAATTATCCACACGAACAGCGAATTAATTAATCAAGTACCATTAAGGCGCTACCTCGAAGGCTTAGTGAGACTTCACATCTGCAAAACAGGTAAGCACAGCACGAGGAGGAAGTGATGTTTGCCTGAGAATCATATGTCAAAATTATTTTGGAAAGTCATTAACAAATGAATTTATCAACCTTTTTAGCAAATAACTGCTTTTAACTAGATGGCTTTATCTTGCTGAGGGCTTATTTGACTATTTGGGATATCATAGGTGTAGGTGTTCCCCTGCTGCTATTCAACTATTCTGGGGCTACATGCAACACTTTGAATTGTTTTTCTGGATAAAATGTCTGAAAATGTGGGCCACAATCCTCAGTTTTAGATGAAGCACACTCTCTCAGATCTGACTAAGGTTTGCAAATTAATGTCTAATTTTTACACAGTGGACTCAGTCTGAGTCAGTCTGCAGTAATGAGTGCCTCTGTCAAGATGCACCAAAGTCCCTTTGAAGGCAGGAATTCACTGAGTGGTTACAGACCTGGTCCTCGTCTTTGACGTAGCCATTTCAGAGGCGACAAGATCAGAAGTCCATTGCACAAGTTAGCAATAATTTTGTCTCCAACCACTATTTCCCCCAACTTTACTGTAGCATTGACTGACTGCACAAATGTTCTTGTTTACTGTAGACGTTAAATAAAATGGTTAATTTAATCTAAAGGCTAATTAACTGTAAGTAAGTACTGCGGAAACCTCTGGTTCTAACGTTGTCTAGTTATTCCTAGCAATGATTCTTAAAATGTTAGCTGAAGAGAAATTGTTTGCATTTGAACCTCACAAAAACACCAAAATATATAAAAAATATTTCCAGAAGCAGTTATTTAAATCCAAGAGGCTCTTGATTACATATTTTCTGTCAGTGGAGTGTTGCTGCCACTGGTAGAGCAGAGCCATTTCTGCATTGTTGCTTTTTTAAAGCCAGACCACATTTCAGCAGGTTTGAGAAAGAAGGTCAGACGGTATTATGAAGCAGAAGCTGGGATAATTTACATAAGAAGAAAAACAATATGGAAAAAATCTGCAGGTTGCATATGTTAAATCAGCTATAATAGCCACTGCTGTCAGTGATCCCAACTCTGGGCCCAATTGTTTTGTGCTGCTGTATTCGCACAACCGTCCTCTCAGACAAGAAACTCTCAGGAGACGGATACCCTCTCTACTTTTAAGGTTGGGCTTAAAATGTTCTTTTTTGATAAAGCTTATAGTTAGGGTTGGATCAGGTGATCAGTTTTTTTAATCCTGTTCTTGGCAGCTTTTGCAAATACATTAATACAATGTCTAAGGCAGGACAGGCGGGGAAAAAAAGGGGGGGAGCAAAGAAAAGCAAAATGTATTGCCAAGTGCACCTGTGAGAAAACAAACATACAACAACTCAATTGCAAACATTCAAAAATGCATACATATGTTACATAAATCAACAGTCTCCTTGTGGTGCATGTGAGAGAGAGAGTGTGGAGTGTTTGTATGTGTGTGTCTTTATCACGAAATGCACTTGAAAATAAGGTTGGGAAGACACAATAACGCCCCCTAGGAGCCAGAGGCAGGTGGAATAGGATCTGGGAAAACCGGGCCATCCACAGCCCCCAAGAGTACTAATGACCTAAGACCACTACTCTCTGTGATGCCTGTGCACCCATCTCAGCAGAAGAAGGAGGGAGGCCCTAGATGGGGTGCCCACGTCCAAGGGGTGGGCGTCCCAGAGGACCCCAGGTGATGGGCAACCAGCCCCGCTATAGGCCTGCCACCCTGGTAAAAGCCAAGATCATGGTCCCAGGGCTCCAGGCGCCCAAAAACTGCCCGGTGCCCAGCATAGCCACCCCCCGTCAACACGGAAGAGGTAAAGCCACCCTGGACCACCAAAGGACTGGGTCAACAACCACGCCAGAACATCCAGCCACGCACCCCAGTACCAACAAGTACCTGCATTCCACTGAGGGGGTAGCAGCACCCAGCGGGGAGTAGTGGGGAGGAACACCACCTAACACCAGTCATCCACTCAAGTGCAACAGACACACACAGCAAAGTGACAAGAAACACTGGCCTGGATCTGGGACAAGCTGCACCTAGCAACGGATGCTCCCTCACCTGGACACCCCACCCAATGAGCCTGTGGGCAACAAGGAGCACCCAAGGCGCAGACTAGACTTCCCAGCTTCATGATTCATCAATTTTAAATAATAGCTTATACATTTTTGTATTGCAGATATTTAATAATTTTGTTATCCAGTATATTTCCAGACTCAGTTGATTGTGACTGAATTTTTCCTGTATGCATGATTTAAGTTGCTGATATTCAAAAGATGTGTTGTTGCTGATTCCTGCCTTGTATAACTTGCTTTAGGTTTTTTGTCCCTTTTAAATGCCATGATTAAAAATTTAGTATTTCCTTTTTCTGACAAATATCTGGAAGCGTTCAAATTTGGCCATGATAGGTCTGGGTCTGTTGATTTCCCAAACGATGGACACAATGGAAGCAGATGATTTTAATTCCATCCTCTGGGAGTTTCAAGTGGACGCAGTGCTCCAGGACAGATTTCAAAACACAGACTGGAATATGTTCACCCACACAGACCTGGACCAGTACGCCTCATCTGTACTGGATTACATCTCCAAAACCACAGACAGTGTCACCACCCAGAAACGGATCACCATGTACCCCAACCAGAAGCCTTGGATGAACCGGGATGTTCGTCTCCTCCTGAAGGCCCGCAACACCGCCTTTAGGTCAGGAGATGCACACGCCTACAGTACAGCCAGGGCTAATCTAAAGAAGGGCATCAAAAAAGCCAAACACCATTACAAAAAGAAGGTAGAAGAACACTTCTCTAACTCCAACCCCCGACGCATGTGGCAAGGACTCCAGACCATTACAGACTACAGGACCACCAAACCCTCCCCCGCATCCTCTGATGTCTCCTTCCTCAACGAGCTCAACAACTTTTATGCTCGTTTTGAGTGAGGGAACCCCACAACCACAACCAAAGCAGACATGACACCAGACCACCAACCTCTGACTCTCTCCCCCACCGATGTAGGAGCGGTGCTGAGCAGGATCAATGTCCACAAGGGTGCAGGTCCTGATGGCATCCCCGGGTGTGTTCTCAGAGCGTGTTCTGGGGAGCTTGCAGGAGTGCTGACAGACATATTCAACCTGTCCTTGGCCCACGCTGTGGTACCGGCCTGCTTCAAATTCACCTCCATCGTCCCGATACCCAAAAACTCCAACCCATCTAGCCTCAATGACTACCGCCCAGTAGCACTCACCCCCATCATCACTAAGTGCTTAGAGCAGCTGGTCCTAGCACACTTCAAATCCTGTCTCCCCCCCCCACCCTGGACCCCCACCAATTCGCATACCGCCAGAACAGGAGCACAGAGGATGCAGTCTCCATCGCACTGCACTCTGTCCTCTCACACCTGGACAACAACAACACCTACGCCAGAATGCTGTTTATAGACTTCAGTTCAGCATTCAATACAATCCACCCCTCACAACTCATCAGGAAACTGACAGACCTGGGCATCAGTTCCCTCATCTGCAAATGGTTACTGGACTTCCTGACCAACCGCCCCCAACATGTCCGGCTGGATAACTGCTGCTCATCTACCATCACAATGAACACCGGTGTACCACAAGGCTGTGTGATGAGCCCTTTCCTCTACTCCCTCTTCACCCACGACTGCAGACCTGCTGATGGTTCCAACACCATCATTAAGTTTGCAGATGACACCACGGTGATTGGCCTCATCAGTGACAACGATGAGGCCGCCTACAGGGAGGAGGTGGATCGTCTGGCTGAGTGGTGCGACACAAACAACCTACTGCTTAACACCGAGAAGACCAAGGAGCTCATCGTGGACTACAGGAGGAATGCTGACCCACATCCACCCATCCACATTAAGCGGACGGCTGTGGAGCGTGTGAGCAGCTTCAAGTTCCTGGGAGTCCACATCTCCGAGGATCTCACCTGGACGACCAACTGCTCCAAGCTGGTCAAGAAGGCTCACCAGCGCCTCTTCTTCTTGAGGACTCTGAGGAAGAACCACCTGTCCTCAGACATCCTGGTGAACTTCTATCGTTGCACCATCGAGAGCATCCTGACCAACTGTATAACAGTCTGGTACGGGAACTGCTCTGCCTCGGACCGGAAGGCATTGCAGAGGGTCGTGAAAACTGCGCAGCGCATCGCCGGAGCACCACTTCCCTGCCATAAAGGACATCTACAGGAAGCGGTGTCTGAAAAGGGCTGGGAAAATCATCAAAGACCCCAGTCACCCATCACATGGACTCTTCACCCTCCTGCCCTCTGGGAGGCGCTACAGGAGCCTCCGGACTAAGACCACCAGGTACCGGAACAGCTTCTTCCCCACAGCTGTCAGACTCCTAAACTCTGCCTCCTGACATCTGACCCACGTTAACACATGGACTGAACATACACACACACACAATGGACAACTGTACCCTCAAACACACAATAATAACATGGACTGAACCACCACTCACAACCACTAGCACTTTATATAGCCTCTGTAGGAATTATATCTCACTTATCTTAACTGCACTACTGTATAGCTCTGTGTAAATAATCATTCTGTACATTCGATAATTTTTAACCCTACAACTGTTTACAACTTGCACAGTTCCCATTTCTGTATAGCTGTATATCTCAGATTTCTGTAAAGTTATTTATTTCATATTCTGTATAGTTTTTCATATTTATATCCTGTTCATATCCTGTACATAGCTTGTACTCACTACAGCCTGTACATACTTATAGTTATAGAATATTCACAACATACTTCATACCGTGTACATTATAACATACCATAATAGACCCATTTCTGTAATATACTCACATATCTATATTATTGCTAATATATATTGTAATATATCTATATCACTAAAGCACTTCTGGATGGATGCAAACTGCATTTCGTTGCCCTGTACCTGTGCATGTGCAATGACAATAAAGTTGAATTCTATTCTATTCTATCTGGGTGAAGTGACTCATAAGGATCTTCTTCTGCCTTTGCTGGTATTCCTTAAAGCACCAAGTTCTCCCTCATGCTGCGGGCCTGGAGCTTGATGACAGCTTCCTTGAGTTTTTCGTTTGCTTCTGAGAGTCGGGTCCCTCATTGAGGGATTTTCTTTGACTCTTTGAGGGTGGCGTTTTGAGCGTGTTTCCAACTGCTGCTAGCTGAACTCAATGGACTCATGCAGATCCTGAAAATCTTTATGCAGGATTTCCAGGAGGGACAGGCGTGCGTCAAAACTGGACTATTTTTTTTATCTATGGACACCAAAATGTCAACTATGTCACTGTTTTGTGGAGAAGCTGGCTCCAGTGAGTCTTTGAGGTGGCTTAATTTCGAGGACGGCTTTCCTTTGCTGCTGGAGGGAATCGGCGCCTTGTTATCTGGTTTCCCCATAACAACATGCTCAAAACACTCGTCAATATACTGCTGCAAACTGTCCAGGTCTTCTTTGCGATCCTCCGGAGTGGTAAAGTTGGTTAGAATGTGAGCATAGCTCTTCTCACTTACCTGACTCACTTATCTGTGACCCTTGCTTAGTTATACTGCAGTAGACCTAGATTACTGGGGACTTACCATGAAGGACTGAGTGTTTCTTCCTCTGTCAGCTCTTTTCACTTAGTATGAGTTTATACACCACTCGCCATTTAATCATTAGTTATTCTCAAACGGGCTCTCTTCTGCAGCCATGTGCTGTCTCTGGTCACAGCAGATGGTTGCCCCCATATGAGCTTGGTTCTGACAGAAGTTTCTTTCTGTTACAAGAGATGTTTTCCTTCCTGCTGTCACCAAGTGCTTGCTCATATAGGTCTGTCTGACTGTTGGGATTTCTCTAGTTTGTTGGGTCATCACCTTACAATATAAACCGCCTTATGGTGACTGTTGTTGGGATTTGGCGCTATATAAATAATTTGATTCTTAGAGGGAACTACTTTAAGCGCTTAGAAATCTCCAGGAACAATTATGAGCACCAAATAATCCAGCCCACCACCAACCTCAGAGGAACCCACTATAGTGTGGACATAAGGCCATATGTTACACTCAAATGATCCCTCTTTTATGAGGTGTGTTTTTAACACAGGTTAAAGAGGAAAGGGTATCAGCCACAGGAATGCTTACCTATTTAAAACATGGGGGAGCAGAAGATCTCGACCGCATCGAGTCCTTGAAAATTCCACTTTGACAGGGTTCAAATGAGGCGAGATCACCGTTTTAACTTCTTCCACTGTGAGTGACCTGAAGGTTAAAGCGTTTGTTAACGTGTCAGACTGGAATGCCTCGGAAAAATAGAATCACTCTCAAAAAAAAAGAATTACACTCACCTTTCTGGTCTGCTAGCTGGAAGACTGTAATCACATAGATGGACTTGTGTTGTAAAACATTCGGATTAAGAAAATGGATCAGTTACAAAGAAATTCTGTCAAGAAAAACCTCATTATTTTAACTAAATTTGGTTTATTAAATGTTTTGTAAGCTGTCAAAGTCAATCTGCATTGGTTTTATTTATGGAAGCAAGTGATTATATCTCGACTTTATTTGACCAATCAAGAGGCACAGTAGAGATGGTGCTATTCATGTCTGCAGGCAGGAAGTGTTCAGTATATATATACATTATAATATTATATATGAGATTTTCTTTTTGATTTTGTGTAGCTTGTATCTACCTTTAGCCAAGGCTTTGTGAACATTAATCCTTTATCAGATCTACCAAAAATCCAATCTTAACCCTATTACATTACAAACATACAGCAAACTTAATAAGCTGTATTTATACCAACCATTTATAATAACCAAATTCAAGAGTTCTTCTAGAGTATGTTTGTAACTGTTTCTCTGAGCCAATGATGATCACACATAGTGTATTTGTACATCACCATGTGACCGACACCGTAATTTAGCTCCAGTGAATGAGCAGTCAGATATTAGTCAGATACCTGTATAGGGCACCTTTTGCAGGCACTACGTCAGCAGTGACTACAGCTGGGAAGCCCAGCGAATCTGACACCTTACATTATCAAAGGATCTCTGTTTACACTCACAATATGCGCATCAGTTACACACCCAACACAAACGTACCTGAAACTCAGTGGCGGCTCCTGAAAAAAATCTCAGGGGGGGCAATTTTTATGATATCGACTAAAATGACCCATTTAATGAGTACATCAAACAACACAATTTTAATTTAAATTTAAAATGAACAACCATATTCTGTCCATTTGTATAGATTTGTAAAAATGAACAACCATATTCTGGCCATTTGTATAGATTTGTAAAAATGAACATGAACAGATTTTTTTTTTTTTTTTTGAATGAATGAAAAATAACTATTGAAAACAACAACTGTAAACTGATTGGGGGGGTGGGCTAAAGAGAGAAAGAGAGAGGGATGGAGAAAGAGAGTAAATATGGTTAAGGGTTCTTATTTGTACAAGAACTTTGCTCGTCTGTCTTTCTGAGTGGCAAATTTCTCGATGACCCTGGTGTTGAAATCAGGAAGTTCTTGTGTGAGTTTTTTCTCTATGGACAGCATAGCCAGAGCGTTGAGCCGATCCTGAGCCATATTGTTTCTCAGGAAAGTTTTTATCCTCTTTAAAGTAGAGAAACACCTCTCCGATTCTGATGTTGTCATTGGTGTGGTGATGAGGATGTTAAGAAGACTTACAGTCTGTTCCACAGCCTGTCAGCCACGACTTGCGCTGGAACCAACTCCGACAAAAAGTCCTGTTGTATGCTTTTGACTTCTCCTTCGTTGCCTGGGTTAGTTGAATTTCGGGCTTGTCAGGTCCCAACTCTTTAACTTGCAGTTTTTCTGCCATTGTCCTTCTGGCAAAAGGGTAGGTTAGAAGCGATCTAACCGAATTTGGGGGAGGCTGTGCCTCAACCGTTAACAATACCGCTGCCATCGTCTCTCTCTGACCTTATAGCTCACTTAGGCTACTGACTGAGGTAAAATTCTAGAACAGCAAATCTTCGCGCGTTTTCTGCAGGGGCGCAATTTTAAGCGCCCCCAAACCATTTAATTCAGCGACGCTGATAGGTCAAATATTTATTATTTTCCCCTGGCAACCATTTAATGATAGGCTATTTCGCTGCATATCAAGGGCGCTTTGACGAGCGCCCCAGAAGAAGAAAAACACCGTTTGTTGGTTGAACTTTAATGAGTCAGCTGGTGAAAATGTTAAAATACGCCTGGCTGTATATGGGCACACACATAGTAAAACTATCATTGATGAATTTTTTAAAAATATATATTTTTACTCCTCCACATTTGGGGGGGCGGAGCCCGAGCGCCCCCTATGGGCCAGCCGCCACTGCTGAAACTTCAATACCCATAATTCTTTTGTATTTGCCTGCCATGCAGTCCAAGTTTTGTTATTTGTCTTCTGTCAGTGTACGGGACATTTCCAGGCTGCAAGCTTTTCACACAGAGGTGTTTATTTGTGCTTTGCATGGAACTGTTGTGAGAAAAAAATCATCCTAAAATATTACTTTTTTCTTTCAGTCAATGCTCCCACTCACACCAGTTTAGGTATCTTTAATACCAGTAGCTACCTCTTTATATCTTTAACTTTTAGTTTTACATATCTAACACTGGCCCTGAATTAGGTCCCAAAATGTTTTAATTATTTTTTTAGTTGCTGTTTTTGTTGTTTTTGAAGTTGTTACCTGTGCTGCATGCGTGTAATATGAGCAACCACTTTACAGTACTTGTGAGTAACGTGAGCAACTGTCTCACTGTAATTATGATTGCATGTGTTTTGGACAGTTACCAGGTTTATATGAGTGCTCGGATTGTGTTCATAGGAAGGGCTCAAGGCAGACGGACCCGATAATCAAATTGTGTAATGTGAGCAACTACTTTCCTGTAAAGCCCAGGCTTGTGATGCGCATACACACACACTAACACACACACACACAAAGTGGCTGTGTATGGGTTCACTCTGACTGTGTTTAGTGGAAGGGCTCTAATCAGATGCCCCACAGTCACGATGAATCTGTGAATTTTTCATCCTTTCTTTAATCAGCCTTTTAAAAAAGCCTGGAAGTAAGCTGCAAGAGTTTCACAACGCCTACCACTGTACACTATATCAGTGACCTAGTGCCCTGGATACAAGACAGCAATAAAATGAGCTATAAAGCATTTAGAGCACAGCTATGCCTCTATGAGTTGCATACCTGGGCTCCACATTCTCAGAGGCCACAGGTTTGCCGGTGACTGTATTGAAGGACCCTTAACTCTGGGCTTTTATTTGTCCCCTTGGACGCAAAGAATCTGGAGGCTGTGTGAGGGGTGCAAGCATGTAGTTAAGGATTTTCTACATTGTGTATGATTGCCATGCTTTTTTTACCACTTCCTAACTCTTGACCTTTGACTTTGCAATTTTCTTCAGGGAATTTCTTTAACTAATGAGGGAGACTGAAGTAAACTGTCAGTGCATTATTGTGCTTTTTATGTTTTACTTTTTATAATTGTAGCTGAAAACACAGTGATTCTGAAACGGGGTTAAATGTTTGAGTAAGAACTTTATTAGGTGCACCTTGCTTGTACTTTATTGGACTGTCTGTTCCTTCAGAACAGCCTTAACTCCTCATGGCATAGATTCAACAAGCTGCTGGAATCATTCCTCAGGGATTTTGGCCCATTTTGGTATCATAGCATCACACTATCATGACGCAGTTTTCTCAGCTGCACATCCGTGATGTGAATCTCTAGTTCTACAACATCCCAGAGGTGTTTTATTTGATTTAAATCTGGTGTCTGTGGAGGCTGTTTGAGTACAGAGAACTCATTGTCATTTTCAACAAACCAGTTTGAAATGATCGGAGCTTTGCAATAAGGTGTTTCTCTTGCTGGAAGCAGCCATCAGAAGATGGGTATACTGTGGTCATAATGGGATGAACATGGTCAGGAACAAGCCTCAGGTAGGCTGTGGCATTTTAAAAATGCTCACTTGGTACAGAGGGGCCAAGAAAATATCTCCACACCATTACACCACCAGCAGCCTGAACTGTTAATACAAGGCAGGATGGATCCATGTTTCATGTTGTTCACACTCTATCATCCAAATGTTGCAGCAGAAATGAAATATCATCAGAATCTGTTGCCCAATTTTGGTGAGCCCACTTAAGCTGTTGCCTCAGTTTCTTGTTCTCAGTGACCCAGTGTGGTTTTTGCTGCGGTGGCTGGGCAGATGGCACATTATGATGCTCTTCTCCATACACTGCTTGGAACGACAGGTAATTTGAGTCCTATCTGCTCAAAGCTGTCCGCACATGTACCTCTGACCTCCAGCATTTTCACCCAGAGAACTGCACTCCCTGAATGTTTCCTCTTTTTGACCATTTTATAAAAACTCTGGAGTTGTTTGTGTGGGAAAATACCAGCAGATCAGCAGTTTCCAAATTACTCAGACCAGCCCCCCTGGCACCAACAACCACGCCACATTCGAAGACACTTAAATCACCTTTTTTCTCCATTCTGATGCTCAGGTTGAACTTCAGCACGTCTAGATGCCAAATTTCACTGATTGCTGCAGTGTGATTGTCTGATCAGATATTTGCATTAACGAGTGACTGAACATGTGTACCTAACAAAGTGAGTGTAGCTGTATTTAGACAGCTTTATTTGGTTCATGTGGACAGTAGAGAACAGAAGACCTTCATATGTGTCTACTACTGTCTAATGATTAACCTTTATCAACATAATCATACAATTCCACAAGACGTAAACAAGATAAGATGTCCTGTTCTTGCCCTTAAATAACCTGGATTATTGCATTCAACAGCAACACTGGGAACGCAAAAATGTGATGACTCAAACAACACATTTGTTACTGTTGTTGCACGTAACTAGGTGACTCTGTTATCTTGATCTGTTTTGAAATGCGTACATTTTTTTACTCCCACTTCAGAGTAAACCAAGCAGTGACTGTTCAGTAAACGTAAACTCTGTTTGCTAATCTGACCTTTAAAACACATATAATCTAAACCTTTGAAAAGTACACAGTCATGATCATTATGGCCACTCTAAAAGGTCTATGGATGTGATGTAGTCAGTTTGAAATGTAGTCTTCATATCTTGTGGTACGTTGATTGCATTCAGTCAAAATCACCTTGTATTCATTACGGCGTTCTATATTTGCAGTAATTAGTTAGTATAGGCTGTCTCATCTCAACTCCCAGTGTTGTAATAGGTATGCAGCATAATGGAGTCTTTCGTATTTCTACAAATTGGTAGAAAGTTTGTTAAGATTTGCCCGAGCTCAGTCAGGCTTTACATCAGGTAATGGAGAAGAATCCAGTCGTTCCACCATAATACGCAGAAACCCCCTTTAAAAGACCTGAAACAGACTTCTCCCCGTCAGCTGATTGAATCAGCTGATCTGACTTCCAGCAGATCCTTTCCCTGACTGACCGATGTTTGCTTTCATCAACGCTGCAACACTTCACAAGTTCCAGATGCAACTCTCTACTTTATTTCATCTCTTGGAAAAATTTCCTTTCAGCAAATGTCAAATTATTATATTGAGCTTGCACTCCTAAATTTATTCTTCAAACTCAATAAATATGAAGCAATAGTTTGGGGTAAAATGTAACTGAAATATATCAAATCAAAGGTGTATACGTTCAAATAATTCATCCTTAAGGCAAATGCTTGGTTTAAACTTAATATATACCAGTCAAGTAAATTCTATTTGACCAGATTTCATTAAATTATTACTTATGTTACAGAATTCCAGGGAAAATTCATAGCTAATTAAGTTACATACATCAAGTTAAAATCTTTTTGTCTCATCTGATTATTCTGCTTTTTTTTAAATTACCCTCCTTTCTCAGGGATGGTGTTATCTGTCTTCATTTTCATCTTATTGACTTTCTCTTTGGTTCATAAAAGTGTCTGTATAAAAGTCCAGTGGCACTACTGTTTATTGTTCATAGTTCAGTCCCTAATTCACATCTTATTGTAGTCCATAGTTTTTAAACTTAAAGATGTGCGTATGTCCTCCATTTATAATATCCACCAATTCTGCATATGATTTATACACCTTGTGTAACCTAATATGTCTCAGGAGGCGAATGTTATTCTTTTGAATGAAAAAGCAAAAAAGGCAGATATTTTTTCTAAGTGAGGCTATATTTGTTCAGCTGAGTGAGCAGTGAGCCAGTGATGCAGCCAATTAAATGTGCTGACAGCTACTTCAGGTACCCTACACTGTTAGGGTTAGTTTAAATTTTGACATCCAAATTCTGAATAAATTGAACTGCTTAGAAAATCCGACTGCACTCAGACTGCTAGAATGAAGTTGCTTAAAAATGCGATGGTGGACATTGTTGACTGCAGAAAGTATGTAATCGATGCTTCACCCCATGTGTTCTCATTCTTTTGCTTAGTAGACATGTACAGCAGATTGAAAAATACCACCTCATGAACAAGAATAGAGAATTTTAAAAGAATCAAGCTAATCAGTCACAACAGTAAAATGGCCTGTATTTGTATAGCGCTTTACTAGTCCCTAAGGACCCCAAAGCGCTTTACACATCCAGTCATCCATCCATTCACACACACATTCACACACTGGTGATGGCAAGCTACATTGTAGCCCCAGCCACCCTGGGGTGCACTGACAGAGGCGAGGCAACGGGTGAAGTGTCTTGCCCAAGGACACAACGACCGAGACTGTCCAAGCCGGGGCTCGAACTGGCAACCGTCCAATTACAAGGCGAACTCCCAACTCTTGAGCCACGATCGCCCACAGTGAAATGAATGAGTCCTGTCTACTCCATCCACTGTAACTCTAGCCTTTATTAAGCCCTTCAGGTTCTCTGAGGTCTAATTAATTATTGATAATCCAAAGACTGGCAATACGGCAACGCCCAAAATGAGGACATCGTGAATGCAGACTGACCGTTTACACTGCAACCCTCACTTTGTTTATTTAAATATAGCTAATTATATTAGCTAAGTTGGAATACTCAAAGTTTCCTTTTGTGCTTCTCTAATTGTTGAAAGTCTAAAACATATTCATATAGTAGAAAGTTAGTTTAGTTAGGTTAGTTTAACTTTGTGTATAGTATTCATATCAAGAAAACAAGAGCAAAGAAAAGCCTAAGTACTATCCCTGAATATTACAGTCCATGTGATATATGAAGGCAACATAACAATAATTTTACATTTGGCACACTATGCACATACTACACCTTTACAGGAGCAGGTAGAAGTTGAACACTTAGCAAGGTCTACTCTTTTTTTCATAAAAAAGGAGAAACCTAAGGAAGTTATAGAATAGGATGGAAAACACAGCCTCGACTGACACTGACTGTTTTCAAGAACAAACACTCACTGAACATCCCAGTGTTACCTGTGCTTCTTCCTCTTTTGGCCGCTCGCTTTAGAGGTTCTCACAGTGGTTGCTCCATCCCACCCTAACCCTAGCATCCTCCTCTGTCACACCAACCGTCTACATGTCCTCCCTCTGTGTTCTTCCTCTTTCTCTCCTCTATCAAAAGAGGTAATACAACTGATGAACCTTTCCTCTTTAAAAAATTCAGCCAGCTCTAATTATGACATCACTTAGGTAGGAATCTCCCTAAGCCCTACTGTGAGCGACAGCAAGTAGTACAGCGCGAGATAAGGGTGTGGCAGATGATAGATGTGGTGAAATCAGTGCATTGCCAGAAACCCTCATTGCTGCTATTTCAGCTTATGCCATCACACAGAATGCAAATTTCATCAAGGAAAGAAAAAGCAGCTACAGTGTGGAAGGATGTGGATAATAGCCGCTCATTTGACTAGTTTTGGTGCTGTTATCATTATTATGAATTGCATAACCCATTCTTATGCATCACTCAAATATTATGGATAAATAAAACTAAGTGACTTCTAAGGGTGATCACATCTAAATTTGAGGTGGGTGGCAGCAAAATGAAAGCCTGACATAATGAAGACACAATCACTACTATATGTTAAATAGCTTAATAAATGTTAGCTTTTTTAATGGCCTACAAGCAACACTACTAAGGATGTAACAGCAGGAAAGACCAGTTTTCTGACTGATACAGGTAGCAAAAGAACATAGTGGGAAACAGGTTTCTGAGAAACGACCTAACATGACTCATATTCATCAGAAAATAACCCAAAATACTTGGAGGAAAGAGCGGGTTTAGTACACGCGATAGATTCTTAAGGTTGATAAGGAAGTGGAGAGCAGGTACCCAATAACAGTGTTGTAAGTCTTTTGTTGTGCAACGCTAAATTACACTACTCATTACCCATGATGCTTTGTGTTTCATTTTGTAACCTGCATCTTGCGGGTTAACATCCCCTCGCCACACCAGACCCAAACATAGTGCCTGTATAAATTTGGATTGAGACGCTGCACCGGCCAGCAGTCTCTCACACAGCAGCTCGTGCCCGGAACAAACCATTTCCCCGCCGGTATACAGGGGTGGTCCCGGTATTAAGAAGTACTGGAAACGTAGAGGTAGGCAATATCACCGTGAATTCTCTGACACATTTTTAAAATTATATGTGAAATAACAAGCGAGCGTAACGACACATGTTCGGGGAAATAATTACAGCCATTATTCGTTGAGCATCCTGAGTGTTAATCCCGCCTCTAGCGCTCAGGTCCCCGCCGTTAGCTTAACCTCAGCATGGAACTGTTACACGGAAAGCATTCACTTCAAGGATAACCGAAGCTACACATGTGTTGTTACATTGTCAGCGTTTCTGCTTTTATGTTCGGTGTTATAAGCGGGCCAGTCATGGTGGAAGGTTAAAAAAAGAAGTGATTATAAAAGAAAAGATGCTGTGTTAGGTGTGTTTGTTATATCAGTATTTGGTGGTCACGTGGCCTGACAATGTTTATGAAAGGAAGAGTGGGATCTAGGTTACGCAAAGTAAACGAGGAAGTGTCTCCGACACGTTACGAAACCTTAGCTATTGTAACCCTCACTGCTTTTGCTGGGATTTAACAGTTAATTCATATTTAAGAAATGTTCTAAAGTTTAGAGGCTCTACTTCAATTAATACTACATGAAAGAATAATAAAGAATATCATCATAAACTCTGGTGAGTCACAATAGTCTGAATATCAGAGATTTTTAACATAACAAGGAGCAGAGTGTCTTATTGCTGCTGTAATAACTATATTAATTTACTAAAGGACAAATTAATAAAGAGTTTTACAAGTCAATGGATTGAGTTAAGGTAAAAGGTAGACATAGTTATTGAATGTTGGATGTCCTTCACCGTGTGTACATTTACAAAACACCTAAATGTATGAAGTAGTTCCCAGTTATGTTGAAACTGACACATTTAGTAAGGGGTAGTCCTGCAGTCCACAGATAAAGTACACACACCCACATTAGTTTGTCCTTGACACAAGCATCGTAGATAAGTGAGGCAGCCAAACCAACTGCCAGCAGACACACTCGGCTTCCTGTCGTTCAGGCTTGGCTGCGAAGATGTGAGATCTTTCGTGCCCCCTTCT
This sequence comes from Rhamphochromis sp. 'chilingali', assembly GCF_963969265.1. Lineage (NCBI taxonomy): Eukaryota > Metazoa > Chordata > Actinopteri > Cichliformes > Cichlidae > Rhamphochromis > Rhamphochromis sp. 'chilingali'. Next base: position 7,873,116 of record NC_137931.1, on the reverse strand, counting down.
TTTACTTTCTTGTACTTTATTTTTGCTCCAAATAGTCCGAACTAGTTGTGAGCTGTTATTTGCTTTCATCCTGATCGTCTCCGTTATCTTTTCCACCTTATTCAGGGTTGTGTTCGTATCACTGCCAGAACCTGCAATGCCCGATCAACTGCCTCCAAATCCTGCTGGGACACTGCTAAACAAGTTCCCCCAGGGGAGCCTGCCAATGGGAAAAGAAGCTACCAAAGACGGCCTACAAGCCAGAGGCCAGTGGGCCTCCAAGGCTGAGTTCCTCCTGGCCGTAGCCGGGCAGATCATCGGTCTGGGAAACGTCTGGAGGTTCCCTTACCTCTGCTACAAAAATGGTGGAGGTAAAGAGAGGAAGTAAAACTGGCATTGTCTAAAGTGTCTTTGTCTCTTTTTTCTCCTTTCCCTGTCCTATTTTTCCAGTCTCATTCTCAGAATCATTGTGACTTGAAATTAAGATTAAGCTGGTCTGGTTTGCTCCTTAAAAGCACCTTTTATGTTTGGCACAGGTGTGTTTTTTGTACCTTACCTGTTGTTCCTGGTGTTGTGCGGCATCCCCCTCTTCCTCCTGGAGACCTCACTGGGACAGTACACCAGCCTGGGAGGGGTCAGTGCCTGGAGGAATATGTGCCCATTATTTGGAGGTACTCTTATTTCCTTTTGTTTTATGTAGCCAACAGTAATATCAGCCAAAAAAATTTTCCTCATTATTTAATCAAATATGTATTATTGTTACTATTAGATGCATATCAAATTCAGTCTTCCAAAGACAAATGTCTGTATAACTGCATGCACGAGTTTGTGCTTGCACCTCTTTAAAATAGATGTGTGTGCGTCTTTTCAGTCCAGTATGTTTTATTTACACAGAACTATACAGTAGTGCAGTTAAGATAAGTGAGATATGTGGATACTTTCTACAGAGGCTATATAAAGTGCTAGTGGTTGTGAGTGGTGGTTCAGTCCATGTTATTATTGTGTGTTTGAGGGTACAGTTGTCCATTGTGTGTGTAGGTGGTTGTGGGTGTGTGTGTATGTTCAGTCCATGAGTTTAACGTGGGTCAGATGTCAGGAGGCAGAGTTCAGGAGTCTGACAGCTGTGGGGAAGAAGCTGTTCCGGTACCTGGTGGTCTTAGTCCGGAGGCTCCTGTAGCGCCTCCCAGAGGGCAGGAGGGTGAAGAGTCCATGTGATGGGTGTCTGGGGTCTTTGATGATTTTCCCAGCCCTTTTCAGACACCGCTTCCTATAGATGTCCTTTATGGCAGGAAGTGGTGCTCCGGCGATGCGCTGCACAGTTTTCACGACCGTCTGCAACGCCTTCCGGTCCGAGGTAGAGCAGTTCCCGTACCAGACTGTTATACAGTTGGTCAGGATGCTCTCGATGGTGCAGCGATAGAAGTTCACCAGGATGTCTGAGGACAGGTGGTTCTTCCTCAGAGTCCTCAAGAAGAAGAGGCGCTGGTGAGCCTTCTTGACCAGCTTGGAGCAGTTGGTCGTCCAGGTGAGATCCTCGGAGATGTGGACTCCCAGGAACTTGAAGCTGCTCACACGCTCCACAGCCGTCCGCTTAATGTGGATGGGTGGATGTGGGTCAGCATTCCTCCTGTAGTCCACGATGAGCTCCTTAGTCTTCTCGGTGTTAAGCAGCAGGTTGTCTCTGTCGCACCACTCAGCCAGACGATCCACCTCCTCCCTGTAGGCGGCCTCATCGTTGTCACTGATGAGGCCAATCACCGTGGCCTCATCAGTGCAAACTTAATGATGGTGTTGGAACCATCAGCAGGTCTGCAGTCGTGGGTGAAGAGGGAGTAGAGGAAAGGGCTCATCACACAGCCTTGTGGTACACCAGTGTTCATCGTGATTGTAGATGAGCAGCAGTTATCCAGCCGGACATGTTGGGGGCGGTTGGTCAGGAAGTCCAGTAACCATTTGCAGATGAGGGAACTGATGCCCAGGTCTGTCAGTTTCCTGATGAGTTGTGAGGGGTGGATTGTATTGAATGCTGAACTGAAGTCTATAAACAGCATTCTGGCGTAGGTGTTGTTGTTGTCCAGGTGTCCAGGCATCCTCTGTGCTCCTGTTCTGGCGGTATGCGAATTGGTGGGGGTCCAGGGTGAGGGGGGAGACAGGATTTGAAGTGTGCTAGGACCAGCTGCTCTAAGCACTTAGTGATGATGGGGGTGAGTGCTACTGGGCGGTGGTAATTGAGGCTAGATGGGTTGGAGTTTTTGGGTATCGGGACGATGGAGGTGAATTTGAAGCAGGCCGGTACCACAGCGTGGGCCAAGGACAGATTGAATATGTCTGTCAGCACTCCTGCAAGCTCCCCAGAACACGCTCTGAGAACACACCCGGGGATGCCATCAGGACCTGCAGCCTTGTGGACATTGATCCTGCTCAGCACCGCTCCTACATCGGTGGGGGAGAGAGTCAGAGGTTGGTGGTCTGGTGTCATGTCTGCTTTGGTTGTGGTTGTGGGGTTCCCTCACTCAAAATGAGCATAAAAGTTGTTGAGCTCGTTGAGGAAGGAGACATCAGAGGATGCGGGGGAGGGTTTGGTGGTCCTGTAGTCTGTAATGGTCTGGAGTCCTTGCCACATGCGTCGGGGGTTGGAGTTAGAGAAGTGTTCTTCTACCTTCTTTTTGTAATGGTGTTTGGCTTTTTTGATGCCCTTCTTTAGATTAGCCCTGGCTGTACTGTAGGCGTGTGCATCTCCTGACCTAAAGGCGGTGTTGCGGGCCTTCAGGAGGAGACGAACATCCCGGTTCATCCAAGGCTTCTGGTTGGGGTACATGGTGATCCGTTTCTGGGTGGTGACACTGTCTGTGGTTTTGGAGATGTAATCCAGTACAGATGAGGCGTACTGGTCCAGGTCTGTGTGGGTGAACATATTCCAGTCTGTGTTTTGAAATCTGTCCTGGAGCACTGCGTCTGTCCCCTCTGGCCACATTTCAATTGTCCTCACAGCAGGTTTCACACGTTGGATGAGTGGTGAATACCTAGGTGTGAGGAACGGGGAGAGATTGTCCGATTGTCCAATGTGGGGGAGGGGTGTGGCTTTGTAGGCTCCAGCCAGGTTGGAATACACATGGTCTAAAGTCTTGTCTCCTCTGGTGTGGCAGGAGACATGTTGGTGGAATTTGGGGAGGACTGTCTTTAAGTTGGTGTGGTTGAAGTCGCCAGCAACAATAAAAGCAGCCTCGGGGTGTTTATTCTGGTGTTTGTTAATGGCTGCAGAACGTTCTTTCATGGCCAACCTAGCATTAGCGTCGGGGGGGGATATACACTGCTGTGAGTATGATCGAAGTGAGTTCTCTGGGGAGATAATAAGGTCTGCATTTGACCATTAAAAACTCCGCATTAGGTGAGCAGTGACTCTCAGTAGTAGTGAAACAATGAGTGAAAAAGCAGCCAATGTCCAAGGAAAAACTTTGAAAGATCTTCAGAAAGTTTGGAGAACTATTGCTAAAGACCACTTTAAAAAAAATTACCAGAAAGTCTGACTCCTTGGAACCAACTTATAAAGAAGTTGAGGGGTAGCTCAAGATTTTTGCCCAGTGCTGTTTTCTGGTTTTACCCCTTGCCTTTTTTTCTCATTCTTCATCCATATTGGCACAAGCATTCAAAGCTCCCACGTTAATACAAAACCTGTACAAACAGTGTGTCTGCAATCAGAAAATGCCAGCTGTGTGCATGTGCAGTGGAGAGTGGAGCTCAGCTTGTGCTTTAAAACAGCTCAAGAGTGCAAAAGGCACCACGTTCCCTGCCGACCAAGAACAGCATGCAGTGTCTTGTTTTCTTTGTATCTCGCTGTCCAAGAGAGGAGTTTCAGATAAGTATTAACCAAACACACAATCACAACTCAACAAGTTCATCTTTCACCTTTAACACAGCAGTTGAAAAAAACCACGGGACAGATGGTGTGAGGGATAGAGCAAGTCTATGTTATATGAAGGGACCCTGTGATGAGACTGCTCTCATCTCCAGTGTCACATGGACACATCACGTTTTTCAAGGTGTAGTGTTGATCTTGTAAAGAACCATAACTAAACTCATTTTCTTTTTCTCCATAACCTACCCAAGCAGGTTTTAGTGCTGCGACCTTACCAAACACTAAGAGAAACTGCAAAAAAAAAAAAAAAAATAATAATAATAATAATAATGCTTAACTGGACACGAGGCTTTTGTCATTCACAGCTTTGTGTTCAGCACTGCCAGTTGACACCTTGTGGGCATTTTTGTGACAGCAGAGGCTTCTTACAAAACAAAACAGTCATATATTTCTTTCTCAGATTTAGACAAGCCCCGGAGCTGTTTCTGTGTTTGCTCAACACTTTAGCAGGGTGTGCAACTTTGGCATGCATGGGGAAAAAAAACAAAAAATACTTAACCTGCCACACAGATTCCAACCAGTAGTTAGCAAAGCAATGCAGCCCTGAGGGTAACTGCCATGTTTCTAGAGAAAGTGTGAAAGTTGCTGAAAGGGACAAAGAGCGTGTAGAAGAGACGAGACCCAAATGTTCCAGTTACGCTTGTTCATCTCAGCTAATGCTAGTAGCATGCTAGCTGCTGGACCGCCTCTGAAATTGGTGTATGTGTGTGTTTGTGTCAGTGGAGCTATGTTTGTTTTTTTTTATTTAATGAAAAATTATTCTTGTTCCAACATTTGCCACTCTGGCCCATATGGCCTGCAGATGCATGCGTGCACAAACAGACACACACACACACACATATCTGCGCACACTCTGTTTTTGTTGACAGCTAGCTGCATGAAGGCCATGTGTTTAGCACTGGAATAAACTCCTGCACTTCCTCGGGCACATGTCCTCGTACTTATTGCAAACTTGGACAAAGAAAAGCTTCTGTTGGAATTCCTCGCTGGTTTGTGCAGTTAGCGTGCCCGTCGTCAGATGCGGCCTGAATTTCATTAGCGGATACCACAGACAGCTATTTGTCTAGCCAAACAGCCTACACTTTGTAACCCACTCAGGGCCTCATAAGACTATCATTCATATCTAATGAAGATGTACTCAGTGTGGGCTGCAAGTCGAGTGTCTGAGTAACGGGATGCTTTCATCTCAAACTCAAGTGACTTGGAACTGATAACAGAGGGCGTGTTCATGGAGGCTTTGAAGCTCATTTATGCCACTCTTCATGCTCACATAACTCACCACACGTGTCCGCTTGTCTTCTCTGCAACTTGTTGTGTCTCCTTAGGTCTCGGCTACGCTAGCCAGGTGATGATCCTGCACGGCTGTGTTTACTACATAGTCATCCTGGCTTGGGCTCTCTTATACCTGTCCTACAGCTTCCAGGCGGAGCTGCCGTGGTCGCACTGTAACAACACGTGGAACACGAGTCAGTAAAAACAGGAAATCAGAAGCTGTCATCCTTGCAATTTGACACTACCATGCAAAAGACTTTAAGAGGCAAAGTGGGGTCTGTTGTGTGTGTCCTCCTGCAGAAGCGTGTTTCTCATATGACTCCTACAACCAAACGGCCAACGCGAGCAGCCTGCCGGAGAACGCCACTTCCCCTGTCATGGAGTTTTGGGAGTGAGTGTAACATCTTTAGAGTATTGATTATGAGGCTTGAAACAGTTTTGGTGCTAACACCTGCTGCGTGTGTTCTAAGGCGGGAGGTGCTCCGCCTGTCCAGCACTTTGGACGGGCTCGGCCCGATCAGCTGGAAGCTGGCTCTGTGTCTGGCCGCCGTCTGGCTTATCTGCTACTTCTGCGTCTGGAAGGGAGTCAAGTCTACCGGAAAGGTGAGGAGTCGACACATCAGCTTCATCAAGTTCCCTCTCTGTCTCAGCTACATGTCTAAGCTGCCACCATAGACAGTGTAAAAGATGGATGCATCCATCTTTGGTGTAAGATGTGACGAGTGCACGCTCATTGACTAACAACTTGTGACCAACAAGTTTTGGGAGTCTGGCCGAAATGAGGGACTGAGCCCATAAGCTCAGCAGTAAAGTGTTCAGCAGTCATGTCAGAAAAGCGTTAGTCTTCTGTAGCACCAGAAAACTTTTAGGTAACCATACTGAATGCAAGTTTTTAGACATAGCATTAGCATCACAGTTCCATCTGTGGTTTCCAGGTGCTCACCCACATCAAGTGATAGAAACAAGTGTTTGAGCTCTTGCGAATGTTCCACTTCTGACACTTTTTCTAGTTTTAGTGTTTGAATTTTAAAGTCAGCATTTTGTGCCCACAAAAATGGATATCATGAGAACTGCTTTGACCTCTGTGTGAAAACTGTTTTTACAATCCCCCAGAGCACAGGGTCATATAGGTGTCACTGGAGGTGGTCGCCTCTCGGTAACTATTTATATGGTGTGCAGCAGAGCCAGCGCTTGCTCACTTGTCAAAAACAGGGCTTCTCTGCTAAAATATGAAGAAACTAGGCCTGTCCTGAATACTACTTTATGTACTTTATGTACTATTTAAGAGTGAATATTGGTGGATGTTGTCCAGCATGGGTAGGGAAAAGGTTAGGGGATTTTATAACTCTGCCTGGCTGATTTTGGACATATTTCCAAATCAAAAGGTCGCTTAGAAAGAAAGGTAGAAGCAGGAGAATGTGTGTGACTTTCTCCCTCTTACACAGTGCATAGCCAACATGCATTTTTGAGAAGAAAAAAGTTTCCAAAGGAACTATGAAAAAGTAATAAAAAACCAAATGCCTACCTCATAAACAAAACATGCTTACATATAATTTAATGGCACCCATTTATTTATAAAATTTTAAAAATATCTACGGCAGGAGCATTTTTATGGTGACATAAAGTCTTTTAAACAGAACCTCGAGGAGCGGTAAAGTCCAAAACATAATTCTCCTTTCATGTAGCAGATGAGAAATAAGGGCCACGACACTGCAGCCACTTTGTCGGACTTATTTGCTGTGCCTCCGCCGCCGTCAGTCAACAGATTTTAAGACTCCAACTTTCCTTCTTGTAGTATTTTCTTTCTTTTTTTTTAAAGAACATCACAGTCACATCCTCCCTGTTTGTCTCTGCGACCACATCCCTGCACGCTCTTGTGTACATTCTAGGTGGTGTACCTGACGGCCACCTTTCCATATGTAATGCTGTTTGTGCTGCTGGTGCGTGGTGCCACCCTGCCCGGAGCCACCCAGGGAATCATCTACTACCTCAAACCCAACGTTACCCGCCTGGCTGACCCACAGGTACAGCAACACAAACGCGCACTCGCTTTATGTGTCCGTAAACGGTGGCAGATTTTGAAAAGCATCACGTCGGAGGACATTTTTCTAGTCGTTCTTGCAGGTCATACGGCAGCTCCTACAGGTAGGAGAGCCGCACTGTCAGGTGAGTAAATGTCAGATCTGCCATACAGCAGGAAGGAGATTGGATTATTGTTGTGAAGCTGAATGTAGTTTACAACGTGACATCTGATTTGTTGCTCTGTGCCACATTTTCATCACTAGATCATTAGATCTTATTGTCGCTGTGGTTTTGCGCTCTATCAATTCAGAAGCGACTTTCAAACTCTTCTTCACTGGTGTGAAAAAGTGTTTGTTATTATCGTGTGGGTACGGTTTGACAGCATCAGTATCTATTTGTTTCTGTTAATTAGCCAAGTTTGTGTCATGTTACCTGTAAACTGTGTAATATAGAACATCTTGTACGGTGTACCTTTGACCCCAAAACAGCAGCCAAGGCTGATAAAGTATATCAGTCAGTTAGATATGAGCTTGTGGGCTAACATGTCCTTTCACTTTCTCCTCTCGCTCTCTGTTTCTCTTCCTTTCTGTAGGTATGGATGGATGCAGGTACCCAAATATTTTTCTCTTATGGAATCTGCTTGGGAAGTCTCACAGCTCTGGGCAGTTACAACAAATACAACAATGACTGCTATAAGTGAGACACTATGTCAGACACACACAGACATGTATGCATACAACCACGTAAAAACAGAGTCGGCCACACGGCTTCTCCTTCTTCCACTTGACTTGAGACAAACTGTAGTTGCTGAAATGTAAGATGTAAGCTCCCACTGGTCAGATGGCTTCCAGCAGGAATGGCTGGAATGGACAGAGAAAACACACTGATACAGCCACACCTTAAAGAAAAGCCCTCGCTGCCATGTTTCCCACACTGTAGGATTCCCCCACACACACACACACACACACACACACACACACACACACACACACACACACACACACACACACACACACACACACACACACACTCAGGAAGAGCCAAGCTCTTGACTCTTGGCTTGTATTTACAGTAACAGGACAGATCAAGTCCTCAGTGGGGTTGTGTTCTGTCTTTCAGTTTTCACAGGGTGTTTTTTGTGTTCAGCGCAGTGCTGTGCTAAACTCTTGAGACACCCTCTGTATATACTGCTTACCAGGAGCCAGACTGTTGTGCAGTTTTTTGAGTAATAGTTCTCCAGACTTCTGAAGATCTTTCACGGTTCTTTCTTTGGACATTGGCTGCTTTTTCACCTACTTTCAGTCCAGTCCTAGTACCCGACCATTTTCACTATTAGACCTATTAGCCAAAAACTTCCATCTTCACATAAAGAATTAAGGTGGTCGTATCAAATATCGACTTTCAAGCTTGTCAGAATTGTACAAACTCCCTTTTTGTCTCATATCCTGGATTTTCATGTATGTTTGCATGATTTTACCACTCAAATATAAGGAAATGAGGGGTGGCTCAAGACTTTTGGGCAGCACTGTATTGAAATCTAATTAGTTAACTCAGATTAATTTTGTGTGTATTTATGTATTTTTCCAGGGACTCTTTTATGCTGTGCCTCCTGAACAGCGCCACCAGTTTCCTGGCAGGATTCGCCATCTTCTCGGTGCTGGGATTCATGGCTGAGGAACAAGGCGTGGACATAGGCACCGTAGCCCAATCAGGTGAGAGACTGTTTTCCTTCAGGACACAGAACTGTCAGCATAAGTCAGCAGACTTTGACTTTGTGGTGTTTTGTGCCACAGGCTAATTTAACTCTTAATTTAACTGTTAAAGCATGAGGAGGAAGTGTGAAACAATCAGAAGTGATAGTGATCCCAAACCAGATTTTATCAAGATGCCCTTGTGGTGAAAATAATAATGAAGCATAAAATTAGTCACACATACCAATCCGGTCTTTACGTCCGACGTCATTAGCCTGCTCCGGGTCCAAACTCTGCTTCAGGTCCCAAAGTCATAAGAACACTGCGGCGTCACTGAGAGTTACAAACTGTCTAAATTCTTTCATCTTCAATAAAATGATTAGTGTGGCTCCTCTATCAGGTGTAACAATGAAGTTTAACATCCAGGCATCCGTGAAAACAGAATTTATGAAGTTTAACGGAGTTAGCAGGGAGTTAGCTCGCTAGTTTCCATCTAAAGATGATATAGCATGTTCTGACTGAGGGATTTCTGAAAAATTCAAACGTACAGCTCTGCTATCACTTCCAGCATAAATGAAGACAGAAAACTAAACAGCAGTGACGTTTGTAGGGTTACTGAAGTTGGCCCAGCTGGTATTTAATGATGTGCTTCGTGGTGGCTACACAGACAACCCACCCATTAATAATCACTTGGCAACAGTGGGAAGGGAAAACTCTCTTTGAAGGAAGAAACTTCCGACAAAACCGAGCTCAGCTCTAAATGATAATGTGATAAAAATAGTAAATATTTTCCATTATTTTATGTCAGAAGAAACTTATATTAATTGTTTGTAATATCTTTGGTCTCATGGTCTTCTCAGGACCCGGGCTTGCCTTCATCGCCTACCCGAGAGCTGTAGCCATGATGCCCGTACCCCAACTCTGGGCTGTCTGCTTCTTCCTCATGATCATCATGCTGGGGTTGGACACACAGGTAGATGCAGACTAACACCCTCGACAAACTTTGAATTTCTCTCCACTGGCGTTGCGTTCGGTGTCATGGAAACACGCCGACATATGTGTCTCGTGCAGTTTGTGAGCCTGGAGGCCCTGATGACATCAGTGACTGACCTGTACCCTCACCTGATCAGACGAGGTCACCGCAGAGAGCTGCTGTTGCTGTTTGTCTGCATCGTCTGCTTCCTGGTTGGACTGGTCATGGTCACACCGGTAAGTCACACCGGTGGATGGATGTGTTGTGTTGGAGAAGTAGCCTGTTTTTAATGAGTCGTCTCTTCTGTGTGGTGCAGGGCGGTCTGTATGTGTTCCAGATCTATGACCATTTCTCCTGCAGTGGAGCCAGTCTGCTGCTTCTCTCCATCTTCCAGTCTCTGGCCATCGGCTGGGTCTACGGTACAAATCCCAACTCTAGCCTGCTCCTTGCCCTTTCATCACCTGTTTTCTGTCCTCATGATTCTTCCCTCCACTCTATATTTCCCATTCCTTTTTCTCTTCTTCCCCCTTTCCTTTTCCTTCCTTTTCTGATCATCTCCCTTTTTCCTCATCTCTTCTGTTTTGTGTGCCCTTTTACTTCTTTTTTCCTTCTCCTTCCCTTTCCTCTCCTCCTTTTCCGTCTTTATCTAATCTCCTTGTCAATCTAATCATTCATTTCCTTTCAATTTTAATCTTTTCCTTGTCTTCCCCTTTTTTCTCCTCGCCACACTGCTCTTTCTGATCCTTCGCAAACTGACTCTTCCGGTGTAACATTTCATTTCCCTAACCCCTCTTCCCCTTTTTCTTTTAAATACTTTTTTCAATGTTCTTATATTTTTTGCCATCCTATTTTCCTGGTTCTTTCCTTTATCTTGTTTCCACTCTTGTTTTGAATTCTCTTTTCTTTCCATTTTTTAGCTTATTTTCAATTTTCTTTATTTTCTTTCTCTCCACTACTTTTTCCTGCTTTGGTCTCCTCTCTTCTTGTTTGATTTTTATTTGCTCTTTTCTTTTCTTTTTTTTAATGTAGCACTAAATTAATGGAAAAATAGTGTCCGAGTCATTTCTACTAGTCTGACTTTAATTAAATTCAGTTGGAGCTCAGGCAGTAGGATAATGAGATTATACATAATCTTAAGCTGGTTGCTGTTATATAGAAAATAAAAAGAACTTTTATCACTAATGAATATAAGTCCTCAAATCTGATAAACACACACACACACACACACAGTCTCGCTGTCCACTTCTTCCCCTCCTCCGGCATTCCACTTAGAGGCAGTAGACAGTATATTAACATGGCTGCAGCTACCCACTGTTGTAGGGAGACTGGCTCCTAGCCAGGCCCCTGTCTGTCTCCTCCGGGCCCTAAATCAGCCTCCGGGCCCTGTCGCCTCTCAGTCTCAGTCTGCTGGCCCCAGGGAGCCCCCACTCCAGCCAGACATGGAGGTCTGAAGCATTCACAAAAACACTGTTTGTTTAAAAGTGCAATGGACGGAGTGTTTTATATGCATACATCAGGACAATGCAGTAAACGCTCAGTGAGGTTAGACAGTCGACTTTAAGTGTTAGAAAAAATATATGTTGCCATTTCATGAGATAAAAAATAGGCTGAATACTCCAGCAGAGAATGTGTTTGTAGGTGTGGGTGCTTATGAGGGCCAAAAAGCCTGTTTTTATGGCTCTCCTTGAGTTGAGGAGAAGGGTTTTAAGTGGACTGTGCGACACAGCGTTCACAACTCAGCTGCACCTTTTCCCCCTTTTTACGGCTGTGGGAATTTACAGTTTTTTAAGGACTCTGATGACCACTAACACTCTGAACTGAACTGAACTGAACTGAAAGAAAAGCTGCAGACAACTTCCTCATCCGACTCTCCCGAGATTCTCCAGCTTTCATGTGTCAAAATTGCTTTAAGGTTATTGAGTAAGTCATTACAGTGTGGTGGTTTGTCCTGTTTCTACCCCTCCCTGAGCCTGGTTCTACTGGAGATTTCTTCCTGTTAAAAGGGATTTTTTCCTTCCCACTGTCGCCAAGTGCTTCCTTATCCGGTTGTTCAGTGATGACGCGACGAATCCTACTTCCGGGTCTAAAGTAGTCTGCGTTTAATATGGCTTTTGTGTTGTTAACATGTTTAATGTTATGTATTTTCTTCTATTTAATCTCAAAAAGCTCCTAAAACAGTCAGTGATCACTGTTGACCTCCCTCGGCTTTTATTACCGCTAATCATTTATTTAAGCTCAGTTTTTAAAACCTTAGGATGTAACTACAGCCCAGACCATGCAGCAGTATATGAATGACTAACCTCGTATTGTGGATGGATTATCTCAGTTGTTCTCCTGGCTGAAGTTTGGTCCTTTTACAGCATCCTGCCATGCGATTACATTTGTTTCTGACCACCGAGAAAACTCACGTTAACTTTTATCGAGTGGAAAAAAAAGTTAGCTTGTTTATATTATGCTAACATAGCTGTGTCGCTAGCGGTCACGTAGCACATCATTATATACCAGCTAGCCCAACTTCAGTAATCCTACAAACGTCACTGCTGTTTAGTTTTCTGTCTTCATTTATGCTGGAAGTGATAAGAAAGCTGTACGTTTTAATTTGTTTCCAAAACCCCGCAGTCAGGACATGCTATATTGTATTTAGATAGAAGCTAGCGAGCTAACTCCCTGCTAACTTCTAACTCCATTAAATGTCATAAATTCCGTTTTCATGGATGCCTGGATGTTAACCTCAATTGTTACACCTGGTAGAGCAGAACGCTGATCATTTTATTAAAGATGAAAGACTTTAGACAGTTTTTCAACTCTCAGTAATGCCATAGTGATCGTTTGATATATGGACCTGCAGCGGAGTTTAGACCCAGACACGGCTAGTGACGTCAGACTTAACAACCGGATAGGGTGTCGTCTGATTGTTGGAGTTCCTTTTTAATATTGTAGATGTTTCTTTTCTTACAATATAAAGCGCCTTGAGGTTGTTGTGTTATATATTAATAAAACTGAATTAAGTTGCAGAGTATGTGACAGTTTGTGCTCCTCCTACTACCACTCCAGACAGAAAAGAAAAGAGCTGTAGGTACTGATAGCATTTTGCTCACTTTCTTAAGCCTGCCGAGAAAAGCACTAGTGTGGATTTCAGGAGGGTTGGTAGTCAGACAGTTTGGTGTGTGTCCTCAGCTTGGCCAGTATATCACAAGATTACAACAAAATTCCACACAACTGCCCAAAAGGATAAAATAACATAATGGCATTTCATATCTGAAAGGTCAAAGGTCATTCACCGTGATGTCAGTGTATGAGCGTGGACAGGCTGTAAACAGCAGCTTGGCTGTTTGTCCTGTGCAGCAGCGATTTCAGTTATAATTTGTTTTTCTCTCCTTTTTTTTTTTTGCTTGTATTTTCCGCTCTGGCGATGAATACCAGGAAGAAAAAATGTTCTCTAAGCACAGTTGGCCACCGTTGCCAAACCATGATGTGAACTGAACCACAACCAAACCTCACTGTGTTCTTGTTTTGGCCACAGGAGCAGAGCGCTTCAGCGCCAACATCAGGGATATGACCGGCTACAGCCCTCTTCCTTTTTTCAACCTGTGCTGGAAATACTTGACCCCGATCGTGTGCACTGTGAGTAACCTCCACCCGCTGACCTGCATTCCACTTTGTTATGAGCTGTTTGTTGTGAAGTAGGATGTCCATTAGCACAGGTGTGGGATTTCATACAGATTCCACCTTCCACCTCTCAGGAAAATATCAGGGTTCATCTGTGTGCCACTTGTTTGTCTCTCTATCAGTGAGGTTGGCTTTTTATTCCACCACCTCCAGAGCAGAAAATGAATCATGAGCTCCGTTGGCAGGACGCAAGAAGCACTGGATGCGAGCAGTTTCCAAAAGAGTTGAAACACTGTTTAAGATAAGATAACTCTTTATTGTCATTGCACAGTCATACATAGTACAGTAGTACAATGAAATTGGAAAAACTGTCCTACGTCGGCACTACATATAACACAACACGACACGATATGACACATCACAACGTAACAAACAACACAACACAGTATATTAACTTAGTATAAAAAAGAAGAATAAGTGTATGTGTATTGCACACTGTTATTATTGCACATTAATTATTATTGCACCTTGTTATAAATATAAATATTATTGTTATCGTTTTAAACATTGTTACCTCCCCCTAAAAAGTCCAGGGAGGTATCCAGTCAGGTCAGCTATTTACATTGATCAGGGCTATTGCCCTGTTGTAAAAGCTGTCCTTGAGTCTATTTGTTCGGGACCTCAGCAGCCTGAACCTCCTGCCAGACGGCAGCAGCTTAAACACCCGGTGTCCTGGGTGTGTGCAGTCCCGTAGGATGCTGCGTGCCCTCTTGAGACAGCGAGTGCTGTACAGGTCCTTCAGGGAGGGAAGAGGATGTCCAATGAGTTTTTGGGCCATGTTGATGACCCTCTGGAGTGCCTTTGACATGTAAATGGAAACTGAATGCAAATAATTTCAGGCTACATTCAACTGAAACAGAAGAAAGACAGCATGTCAAAAGTTATTTGGAAAAATGTAGTCTGCTTTTCAATTTGATGCCAGCAACACATTCAAGAAAGCTGCAGTTATGGACACACTTCCCGCTCCAGATACTCGTTTTTAGTTCCAGTCTTATTTAGTCAGACCATCCTTAAATCAGCTGTGGCCCAAAGACGGCAGCATCGCCTCTCTTGTTTGTAGAATTGTTTTGTTGTTGTTTGGTTGTGAGGGTTTCTAGATACTTTCTGAGGTTTAACTTGCAATTTTCAAGTATTTTTAAGCCCATGAAATGATTTCCACTACAGAATTGTGTCTTTTTTTAAATGCAGCACTGCCTTAAACCATAAAGATCGTTGGTTTTCAGCCTTGAGTCATTTAATGATAATCTGTTTGTTCTTTGAAATCTTATGTTGAGAAACTTCTTTGTTTCTTCACTTGTTAGGTTAAATATGGGGCTTCAGCGTTTTGGAGATCACTGCGTTCTGGTTTGATCCGTATTTTACGACCTTTCCCAGGGTCGTTGGGGTTTCTTTGTTTTTGTCCACGTAGTTGTAATTTAGTATAAAAATATAATCAGCAACTATTTAAATTCAAACACGTTTTGCACAGATGAAAATCTGGGAGAGGTACTGCATGTTTTTATTGTGCAGCAGAGGTGTTTTACTGCCTTTGGACAGAGCCAGACTCTTTCCCGGTCTCATATTTATTGAGAGCATTAGGAGACATCTCATCGACCGCATAACAGCGAATGAGTAAATAGCCACCTGTTCGTCTACATCCAGCTGCTATTAAAGGGCTCTCAGGGAGGGTATTTATCGCTGCTGCTGTTTAACTGGGAAACACTGATTTACCATTTTTGGCCTAAAATGTCTAAGCCTAAATGGTAAATGGACTGTATTTATATAGCGCTTTACCAGTCCCTAAGGACCCCAAAGTGCTTTACACAACCAGTCATCCACCCATTCACACACACATTCACACACTGGTGATGGCAAGCTACATTGTAGCCACAGCCACCCTGGGGCGCACTGACAGAGGCCTAGACCTTTAGTATTTACCCCGTCCTCCTTTCTCCCCTCTTCAGGCCACATTTATATTTTCCCTGGTGCGCTGGTCACCACTGAGCCTGGGGAAAGGACTGGTGGCTCCAGTATGGGCCACAACGCTGGGCTGGATCCTTACCCTCTCATCCGTTTCTCTGCTTCCCATCTGGGCCATCTACGCCCTGGTCACTACCCCGGGAACCCTGACACAGGTGATACAATGTGTTTTTCCTGCTGTTGGATATGAAACTGTCTTGTGCCTTTAATGACGCTGATCCACAGTCAACTAACTGCAACCTTTCTATCCCGCAGCGCTTCCAAATCCTGTGCAGCCCCGTTGAAACCCCGTCACTGACCTTCCACCACCTCTCCAACCAGTCAGCGATCCCCTCCAGCCCCAGTCTGCCTCTCACTGAGAAGTCAAAGGCACCGTTAAAAGAAATCATCTAGGACAAGATGACCCGACAGACACTTGACAACAATGTAACAGTGGCTGCTGCTCGGTCAGTCGGGTGTGTCAGGGCAGAGGGTCAACTTTAGAGCTAATGCTGCTGGATACCAACAGAGGGGCTGGATCCTCATCAGTCTGTACTTGTTGACTAAATGTTGTAATCAGCTCAAAAGGTGATCCTTCAATTATGGGCTCTCTGAAGGGATTCAGAGGACATCCACATCATCTACAACGGCCTTCATCTACAGGAGCATTCAGATGATAAAGCTGATATATTTTCCACATATTTAACTTTAGAAGGTTATTTTGAATTAGTTCAGTGAAAACGTCAGTTAAAGTAAACAAAACTAAACAAGACCTACCTGAACGCACCATCTAGCTGCTATTGGAATAGTTTCTTCAGGTTGGAGCTTTCTACAGAGGGTCCAGCCCTGAACTGGGACACAGTTTGTTTAATCTTTTGCACCAGACCCACACCCTGCCTGCCAGAGCTGGTTATTGTAAAACAGCACACCCTTCTGGCTTTGAATCATGTTATCTCTTTACCTGCTTTTTTTCCTGTTGTCTCAGTTTATTCATGTAATTAAGGACCATATAATTATAGCTTCTGCTGGCTGTCTGCGCGCAGGACTAATGTTCCCTTTATTTGCCAGCAGTCATACATACATAGAGCTATACTCTCTATGAGAGCCTGAGAGATTACTGTTTGCGTTAGCATGACTGCTTTGCTTTGGAGTCCACTAAAAGAGTGCATCGATTCATTGGGGTGAAGGTATAAACTGAAATGACTCCATGAGTCAGGCGTGTTATGCAGTAATTTATAGGGATGGGTTGTTTTTTTTTCTCATGCTTCACCCTCTGTGATGGCAATATCATGGCATCTGAATGGATCATAACACGTCTTACCCTCAGACCAAGTAGAGAAGACATTCAGTCAAGTCCTTTTTATTGCTGCCAACGCACAAGTGCTTGAGATCAAGTGCAGCAATCGGTTTTTATCCATCACACGTCTTTGTTGTTAAAAAAGTTAATTACTGTTGTTTTTGTTTTGGGGTTTTTTGTTACTTCCTGTTGCAATTGTGCAGTTTTTATAAAGATTTGAGGCATTATTTAGACAGCTGTGCACTGCAGGGAAACATGCATACAGCCAGCATGCAGTAATGCAGTACTGCTGCTGCAACTGTTTTGTCAGAAAAATATATCTGACTTTATTTTTTAATTTTGTACATCACTTTTGAGTTGAAATGTTTTTAGTTCTCCTACCTCTTTATTGTGATTTTCTCTGCGGCTCTAACGTGTGAACGCAGTAGACTTCTTTGAAGACAGCGTGTAAATGATAGTAGAGATATGTTTACGACATAGAAAACTAACACCAGGAGTGCGATGAAGGAATGTGTCCTAGTTGAACAACTTCAGTTCCTTATGTTTGGACTTGAAATGTAAATCAAGAATATGTTTTAATTATTTACACTCTACTTTCCTTCCTGTTTTTTTTCTATCACCGTTCAGCCTAGTGGAGGCGACGTCTCCAGTAACTTAATGTGCTTTAGGACACAACCTGTTCTTCACTGGAAACGCTTCTTCTTGAGCAATTGTGATGTGTTCAAATGCAGTATGTTCGAAGATATAAAGAGACTCTTATGGAAACTTGAAACTGCTGTCATTCAAACCTGGATGTCTTTCTGATTGACTTCAGATTGATCCAAGTGTGTCATCATCTCTGTTTACAAGTGTATGCATGTGCCTCTTTATTTTGAAATCCTCCATCTGTACTGTTATTTTCTTTTCTAAATGACTATATATTAATATACATATATATATAAACATTGTGGACATGAGCATTTGTGTCGACTGTTTAATTCAGTTCGTGTGACAAGCCGTGTGTGTGCGTGCAGGTGTGTCGCTGGGAGGCCCCGGGAGGCGTCGCGGTCTCCCTCAGTGGGGCGATAACAGATGCTGAGGCCACACCTGGCTTCTACAAGGAGGGTGGACGAGCGGAGGCGAAGAAGTGAGGAGAGAGGTGGAGGAAAAAGGAACAAATGCCGTGATTAGTGTTCTCCTCATCCTGATGCGAATTGCTGGTTTAACATCCGTGAAAGGATAGAAGTCAAGGAGAGATGGAGTGTGTGTGTGAGGAGGAGGAGGAGAGGGTGTCATGGAGACTAAAGAGGGAGGGAGAGCAGCAGCGGGTGGGGAGGAATTCAGACAGCAGCACTTAGACAGAGTCCGGCGGTTATGTAAAAGGCTCGGTTTGTCAATTAACTGTATTGGATTCCCTCCCCTCACAGCCACCAGAGGAAGCGGGTTGGTCCTCCACACACACGTGGCTCAGCACGAAGGGTTCACAAACACACACATCTCGTTTTGGTGACGTGCAAAACTGAATGCAGCCTCCTTCTTGCACATGTGATCCGGGTTACTATGTAACTGTGTGTGTGTGTGTGTGTGTGTGTGTGTGTGTGTGTGTGTGTGCAGGGAAAACGGGGGAGGGTTTATGTCCATATGGTTGCTTTGGCATACGTCTCTGTTTCACATGATGTGGATTAAAAATGATCCAGTGGGCTGAGTGTGTGAGATTCAAAAGAGGAGAGAGGAAGAGGGAGGGAGAGAAGAAGAGAGGAGGACGCTGCAAGGATGCGAGCCAAAGCATGTGTCTGTGCGTTGTTTCACTGAATGCTTTGAAAGATGCTGGAGAAAAAGTTCGTTTCTGCTCAGGCTCACTGCCACCAGCTCGCAGCTGCAGCACTTTTTCATCACACGTATTTAAAAAATTTAAACATTTTGGCCACATTACTTCCCGGGACTAGATATCTGAAACCCTGCCCATGCACTTACAGGAAAAGTCACATCTCCGACACGTTGACTTGCAGATACACTGGAAATAGACAGCTCTCAGCCACACGAGCACTGACGGTCCGGCTTGTATCAAAGATCCTATAGTCATGCACACACTTTTTGCCGCAATACTCTTGACAGCTTGGTGTAAAGTAGAAGCACTTGGAAGGGGAATCGAGATGAAACTTGAGGACAGGGAGGAGAGAAAGGGTGGGGGGGTTGCATAACAGCTGGGTGATTTGCACGTGAAGTTGAGCTTGATATTGGATCCGCTGAGCAGTGGTGGTGCTGTCTTCAGGTCTGTGGGACTCTATAGCACAGGCTTTAACACTCAGCAGCAGAGCCGTAACAAAGATATGAGGAGGTCACGAGCCCAAGTCCCCCACCCAGCCGCCCCCACTAAACACACAACTTTGCACACTTTGTAACAATTTGTGATTATTCTCTAAATATTTAAGTTAGTCATTTACAAGTTTTAGAAAGTAAAGCGCTCCTCTGTGTGGGATGTTTGGTTCAAATGTGGATCGTACCATGGCGGGATTTGACAGGGGGTGTTCCAGGGTTTATGGTGGCGGTGCACTGTGTTCCCATTTTGGGCCGAGTTTCCGCTGTCCACCCACACGACCCCCACCCCCATCACACAGCTGCGTGCCAGCCAGCACTGCCCACACCACTCAGTTGTCCAGCAAGCTTTTGGATTATGGCTCTTTAGGAGGGCTGACATGCTCTCTCACCGTCCGACGCAGCAAAGTTGAAATGTAATATCTGTTCTCAAGTTCTGCACAGAGAAGGAAGAAAAGTAGGAGGGGGGGGGAGTGTATCCACGAAGAGAGGCCTTCCTCTTAGCACACAGACACACACTGACCTCCCCCTTCGCTGGTGTGTGAAGGTAATAGCTGTTAGGTGAGTCAGCGAATGAGCAGTGTCTTGGAAGACTTTTTTTTTTCTTTTCTTTTCAGAAAAGCCACTCTCCTGTTTGGCTGCCCTCTGAGAGCATGTTTGTTTGTGCATGAGTGAGACGTGGTGACTTCAGCCCCAGCAAGAGGCTAAATCCCTCTCAGCACACAAGTATGACATCCCATTTGCAATACCACACACACACACACACACACTCCAGGCCCCTGAAAAGGTACAATAAATAATCAAGACAGGTCCTGGGGCAGTATCGGGCACAGCCACACACCTGCAGAGTCACACACACAACACACACACTTTTTTTCCTCTCCCACCACCTTTACATTCACAGAACCAGTTGGAGCAATACAGCACCTACTGTATGCACGCTCACAGATTTCCCTCCATTGCTTCCGTTTCCTCCTCAAACACACACACACAGCATTAAATGTTCTCACACCGGGAACAGTGAACTCCCAGAGTTCTTATTCAGGAGCGGCCATAAATTATCTATTCCGCTTTAAGTTTTTTGAAAGTCTCCTTTCAAATCCTGCCGCCCTTCAATTATTAAAGTAGTCAAAGTGGTAAAAGTGTTAAAAATAACAGGCTGGCATTTAATGGAGGGGTGTCGGAGTTCACTTTAAGGGGGGGGAGAAGCAACTTGGTTTTTTGTTTTTTGGGTGAAGTTTTTAATGTAAACTGGAAGTTGGTGTTGAAAACTTAAAACTGATGAATGCATAAGTTTTAGATTTTCATTATTTCTTCACAGCCACGAGTGACTTAAAGATAATAACTGCCTCCTCATTCCTTTGCTGAGGCAACAGAAAATCCTCCAGTGACAGCATTGTTACGGTTTCCCTCCTCTCCTCTCCTCCAGCACTTGACTTTACTCTGATTTGAGGAAGAGAGCGAGAGACAGAGAAAAGAGGAGGGGGGTGGAGGAATGGTGATTGAGCGCAAAGGGGGCAGGACTTTTTCCTCTCCGGGTCCTATTAAGAGCAAACTTTGTGTTTTTGTTCTCCAAGTTCAGCTCGGTGCTCTCCAGCCTGCGCACAGTTCCTCTCTGCTGCTCTTTTTTTCTTCCCTTTTCTGTTTTTTTCTGTTTTTTTCTTGTTTTTTTTTTTCTTCCTTTATGGTTTTATTTGCCTGCCTGTTGGTGAATGCTGTGTGCTTTTGGATGAGAGCTGTGGACACCGAGAGGATGCGCATTTTGGAGGAACAAGCACTCAAAGTTGTCTTCTCCTCTGGTCCAGGTTTGTTTTAGTGGATTCGTAGATGTTTGTCACGTTGGAATGAACAATGGTGCAGCTCCTGGGTGCTCTGACCGGGAGCATGCTCTGGTTTCGGCTACTGCTGCTGTGCGTCGTGGAGTTGGAGCTGGAAGCCGGGCTTGCCACTTTCCAGGGTTTCTATCTTCCACCTGCGAGCGGCTCGCCTCTGACACCTGCCCGGAGGACAGACGGGGTTGTGCGGACTATTGACCGGATTTACCACGGGGGAGGGAGGGTTGGCTACCTGGTGTACCTGGATGAGAGCCGCTTTCAGCTGGACATGGAACGAGACGAGTCGGTGCTGTCTCATCACTTCAGCCCCCAGTATGTGCTCGCCATGATGGGACAGAGCCCTGCGCCTCTGCAGAGGGAGTGCGTGTACCGCGGGACCGTGAACTCCAACCCGGAGTCCCTGGCCGTGTTCAACCTCTGCGGAGGAGGTCTCGAGGGCTTCTTCGCAGTGAAGGACGCGCGCTACACCGTCACCCCCATCGTCAGGGCAAAAGGACACGAGCATGACGTGCGCGCCCTGCAGGACAAGGATGCGGAGAGCGCGCTCCACGTGTTCACGCGCGAAAGTTTCAGCTTCGAGGAGATGAGCGAGGGCCGCGAGAGCTGCGGGACGCGCGACGGGCGCAAGAAACGCAAACGCCGGCGCAGAGGTCGCGGGAAGGGTAGACGGGAACGCGAGGGGCTCGCTTTGGAAGCCGAAGATGAGCGCGGGCGGAGATGGTGGAGCCGGCTCGCCACGGCACCCTCCCCGGAGCCGGGCGCACGGCGCAGGAGGTCGGTGTCTCGCGCCAGGTACGTGGAGCTGCTCCTGGTGGCGGACGAGACCATGACTAAGAAGTATGGAAAGGACTTGAACCACTACTTGCTCACGTTGGCCTCCATCGCCTCTAAGCTGTACGGGCACGCCAGCATCGAGAACCCCATCCGGCTGTCGGTGGTCAAAGTGACCGCGGTGACCGACAAGGAGAAGGGATTGGAGGTGACCAAGAACGCGGCGGCGACGCTCAAGAGCTTCTGCAAGTGGCAGAACCAGCAGAACCCACTGGACGACGACCACCAGCACCACCACGACGCCGCCATCCTCTTCACCAGGCAGGTAAACAGACAGCCCCCTCCCTTATTTATTTATGTTTCTCTTTTTTATTTTACGCGCCTCCACCTGCCGCTTCTCCGCTTGCGCGCTCGCATAGAGACCGAGGCAGCTGTTGGAGTGTGACGACACAGTTTGTTTTGATTTCGATGGCGCACGCGGGGGCAGCTGGTTCACTATAACCAAGGAGCTCACACACGTCACATATTCGTCTTTGAACATGAAGAAATGTCACGTTATTCTGTGTTTTAATCGATTTCCCTAAATATAAACCCCGAAGGTCGAAACAGCAACGACAGTTTGCCCGCGTGTCTCTGTGTTCACACCCCTGTAGTGTTTATTTTCCTGCTCCTTGTGTTTTCCTCCCATCTTCTGTTCTGCTGAAACTCGCGTGCGTAAATCGAGCGCAGCGTGTGTGAAAACGGCCATAAAAACTGTATTTCCTGCCCCTGGTGTTTTTCTGGGCAGGCCCTTCTGTCTCCATCCCACCCACCCCCATCCTCTCATCCCGTAACCCTCCCAGTCCCCTGACAACCCCAAAAAGCCTCGCAGTCTGTGTGTCCCAGTGTTGGAGACTTGAAATCAGCTGCAGGGTGCAGAGCAGAACTATCCCTAAAAAAAATTTCTAAATTCCCCCTGAAGCAGCATTTAATTAGGTAGCTGTCCCAGATCC
This sequence comes from Rhamphochromis sp. 'chilingali', assembly GCF_963969265.1. Taxonomy (NCBI): domain Eukaryota; kingdom Metazoa; phylum Chordata; class Actinopteri; order Cichliformes; family Cichlidae; genus Rhamphochromis; species Rhamphochromis sp. 'chilingali'. The sequence goes on along the minus strand of NC_137931.1, from coordinate 7,850,466 downwards.
CCCCCCCCCCCCCCTTTTTTTTCTTCTTCTTCTTCTCTTTCTCTCATCACTCCTGCCTGCACATTTCTTTCCCCAGTTACTTTTCCAGTGTCTGTCAGCTGGAGCCTGGGAGCTGTCAGAAAAACAAACACATCCACCCTGTGAGAAGCCCTGCGCTTTACTGAGACCACACTCTTCTATCCCTTCTTTCACCATCCCTTTCTCTCCTCCTACTCCTTCCCTAAATGTCTGGCCTGAAGCCGCAGGGCAGCAACAGCAGATCTGCATTTTTCACCTCTCCGGGTGTGGCTTTGTGGTGGTTTTAGCTGCAGTGTCAGATGGCTTCGCCTTGGATTGCGGTGGGTTTAAGTCATGCAAGGTCTTGTCATGGCTTGGGCTAAAAAAAAAAAGAAAATAGCATTGGTATTACTTCGGATCTCCTGCACAAGACAGCCGGTAGTGCATACCTGAGGTCAGCACAGCTGGCAGAGTGGCACAGTTTCTGTGCGCCAGCCACCTCGTGGCTCCTCTGCCACTACACCTGCAGGGGTGTGACTGAGAGAGAGCTCAGGCAGGAGGAAGTGGCATCCTTGGGCGCTTGGGTTTGGCAGGCTGGTCGGGCACGGAAACACTAATCCAGATACTCAGGCAGACTCGGGACAGACAGGCAGACTCAGAATGAACAGGAATTTTTTATGAAACATGACAGGCCGTGTACTGTGACTTCTTTCCAGCTGTTCTGCTGCTTTGATCTCATTAAAATACCCATGCTCACACTGGCATAACACATCCATCAGAGTGTCAGTGTACTGGTTAAAGTCGCCTTTTCATCTCCAGCATGCTATAGATAAGATTACAGTCATGCACAGTTTGAAACTTCAGAGTTATATCATGTACATTCAGTCCATTTCTGTCCTCACAGGTTACAGTCCACATGAATGCACCTCCCAGGACTAATTATCAGACTTCAAGACAACAAAATTTCCCTTTTCAAGGGACGGAAAGGCACATGTATGTTCCTAAAGAGCAAAAGGTCCATATTTCCACAGTTTGTTCTAGAATTTAAAGTGCAATATTAAGAGAGAAACACAAAAGAAAAGCATATGTGTATACATATATGTGTGTGTGTGTGTGTGTGTGTGTGTGTGTGTGTGTGTGTGTGTGTGTGTGTGTGTGTGTGTGTGTGTGTGTGTGTGTGTGTGTGTGTGTGTACATATATATTTATTTAAGTTTGAACCTTTATGTCATTCCATGTGATGTGAGATAAAGCTTTGAGTCAGTCTGTACTCCCTCCACTGTTCAAGTGACAAACCACTGTATACCTAAAGGTTCAATAACATAGTTCCAATATGATCCTCACTATATCACTCAGCACAATATTTTAGTGTCACCTCTCACGGCTCCTGCATTATTCACAAACCTGTCTCTGGGTCTCTTTCACACCCATCTCACCTTCACTGCTGAACCTGGAGGTCATACAGTGGATTCAGCCTCCCAGCAGTGCTTTTAATCATCCGTAACATAACGAAGTCCTCCGATGAACTTCATAAGGTGGGTTCTTGATTTCTATCTGTCTCACCTCTGCAGGACAAATGAGCCCAGTCGCTGCTAAATGCGGTTAATGTGTGCGGTGAGCATTAGCACAATCAGGTAATGCATGACCTAGCTTTTGGTGGGTCGTGATTTTAACAAGCCAAAGAGAAGTTTCTGGCTATTAGAGTTGTTATGGGACAGGTCGACAAGCAGGGCCACACTGCTGCAGAGGTGCTGCAAAGAGTGAAAAGATGCTGACATCATGAAAAATGTCTGCTTCGTGAGAAAGAATATTTTGCTGTCAATTGTTGCATAAGAATTGAGCTTAAGAGCAGCAAATTCTACACACAGAATGCAGCTATTAATGTTTCCACTAACTGAGGGGGTGCCAGCAAGAAAATAACTTGATTGGCCTCAATTACTTCATACCTTGTTGCTTTTTGCCTTGAAAAAGAAGAACTATTTTCTCAGGAACAGAACTTGTAGGCCAAATGGAAACGTCACGGGGAAAGACAAGTTCGAATGTGGCTTTGACTGAGCTCAAAGTTCCTTGTAAGCTCCATCTCACCGAATGTCAGAGGTATCAAATAATAAGAGGACGCTGGTTTTCATGTGAAAATCTTTCATCTGTGTATTCAGAGTGAAACTGTGATGCAGAGCCCAATTATTGCCGTCCGACAAAGTAGAGCCAAAGCTCACAGTGACCGCAGAGTCAGGCCGCTCCATTGTTCCCACACGAAAGGGCCAGATCGCACGGGGGCCCCTTTTGTGGTTGGGTCCAATTACTCCAACACCCAGTACCCGCAGTGTGCTGACCCGTGTGGCCGTGTCACCCAGTTCCACACATACCAGCACAAGAATAATACAACGGCTACATTGAACGGGACTTTGGACACTTTTGTGTGTGTTTGGCTGTGTTGTGTACAGTAGACAAAGCAGTACTATAAGGAAAGCATGAGCGCAAAACTGTGGATATACTGGCGTGCATACGTGTTCATGTTGCCATTTGGGGGGTGGGTTTCACTCACTTCAAACATTTGTAGCAATATTGCTCCCACCCTATGACCAACACTTGCCGACAGTGGGAAGGAAAAACTCTCTTTTCACAGGAAGAAACCTCCAGCAGAACCAGGATCAGGGAGGGGCAGTCGTCTGTCACGGCTATTGGGAGGGAGACAAGAAAAAAAAACACTGTGGAAGAGAGCCAGAGATTAATAACAACTAATGATTAAATGGAAAGTAGTGTATAAACAACAACAAGTTAGATAAATGCATATATTAGGGGAAAGTACTGTATGATAAATGTCTTAACAGCATTAATCCTCATGTGCCAGTGAGAAAGCTCGACGTAGAGACACATTACACCATCTATTCCCTCCACACGGTTGTAGTCATTTGCCCTCTGGCAGTATAAACATGTGTATAGTTTGGAGCCCCCCACCCCTTTCCTGTGCACTTGCCTCCACTCCTCTCCAGCGTCCATACATTGAAGTGTACATTTCCCAGCCCTCGCCCCCGTCACAGCCAGTTACTCTATTTGTTTTCAATGCTCTTGATATTTCACATGTGCTTTACTTCGTCTGGCATATGTTGACAACCTGCAGACAGCTTTTAGATTCCAAACTTTCGACCCCCTCGCAACCCCCCGCCCCCCATGTCTGTCTGTCGACATTACATAACTAGCCCAGGAGTTTGGTTTGTCCCATGCCAACAAACGAACCTCGCCCTCTTCACCCTCAAGATGCATCGGTGACTTTAAAACACACTCCTGTTTGCAGTCATTTCCTAAAGTTTCCTTTGATTCTGGACTAAAGGCCAATTCATGTGACACAACAAATTAAAAATAACTCCATTTATTCACTCCACCAAACTATTTATTTTCTCATTAACTGATAAGCAGTTTTTCTTTTGAACTGCACCAAGTGCAACTTAATCCGTCATGTGTGTTTCTTAACTCTTATCTGCCTCGCTGTTGTGTGCCACCTTCAAAAGCAGGGACTATGGCATCCTCATACTGGTTATTTATTTCTTTAAAGTATAGAACTGAAGTGCTTCTGTTCTTTGATTTACTATGGTGTTCCCCAAGGATCATTACTGGGACCACTGTTGTTCAGTGTGCAAGTGCTGCCACATTGTCAAATCCATCTACACTGATGACACACAGACATTTCTAGTAGTTCTTCCTAGACTTTGAAAGTAAAGGTTTACTTGTAAGGAATCATTTGGGTGCATTTGAACATTCTTCAGTCAAAAGTTTTCAAGGATGTCTCCATTAATCTCAAGGTAATGGATCTAAATGGATCTAAAATCAGGTGATAAAAATGTAGCAACCGTTGAGACGAGTCTGTTTCTGATGGGATGTAAGAATTTTGGAGGCAAAGCCTTGCTAGATAGGTCATGCACATGTTTGGGGTAATTTTAGACATGCTAACAAGCTCATTACAAAGTATCTCAACTGCTTAGTTGAAAGTCTTTAATGTGGTTGCAAATCTTTTGTACTTAGCGCAAAGAACCATCAGCTAAGGCCGGGGTGAATGTCAGTTTTCAAAGGTGTTTGGTCATATGTTAAAGTGGACACTCCTTCCTTCTTATATTTTATCCTATTTTCAAGAAAATCTAAATACATAAGGACATTTTTTTTACTAATCATGAACATAATGACTGTAAAATAGTCTCATTTTGTGCATATCAAAGACTATAAAGAACAAGAGCAACCTATTAAATGGTTATTATTTACCTTTTGACGAATATGTGTCAGCTTTTGGTCAGCGTTACTCACTGGTGGCGAATCATTCGGAACCATTACGGTCAGTGTTTGTAATTAGGATTGCTGGAAATCAACCTGCAGCAGGTTTCACAAAGTGAGCTGAACTCTCTCTGCGAGAGGGACTGCTCTGTGTGTTTGGGTCTAGCCAACTGTTTGTTTAGCCTCGGCTTAGACTGCAAGTGGTCTTGTACCTCACACACACACAGAAACATACACACTGACACACTGCTCTGATCGCCTCTTGACCTTTGCAGCCAGCTTGCCACCTGTTCTCCTGTTATTTCTGCCAATATTGCCGTAACTCCTTGTCCTCTCAGTTCTTCTCCTTAATTTCCGGCAATCCTCCATCCTTTCCCAGCTGTGAGTGATTCTTGAACTTATTTTTCTTTACCCGCCCTGCTTTTCTTTTTCTCTGCATGTCTGCAGAGGCCTTCGAATGAAAGCGAGTTTAGGAAGTCTTGGCAGAGGGAAGAAGTAGAAAATATGCTCAGTTTTGGGGGGAATTTCCTGTATTATTCACTCGTCACTATTTATCAAACAGGAGATTCCAATTTTTCACCCGCTTGTTACACGGGGTTATATCAATGAAAGGCATGTACACAAAAAAAGGAGCGGAACAAAAACAGCTCTCACATTAATATCTGGGAGGGGATGAATGAATAAACAAATGAAATGGAAAAGGGGTGTAAAGCGCAGCAGGGTGAAAGAGTATGGGAAAAGGGGAGAAGAGAAAGCCAAAATATGAAGGCTAACTTCTCTATAAGTCCTCGGTTTCTGAGCAAAATAAACAAGCTTCCTTTTGTAGTTTTCAGGCCTTTCCACACACAGGCAGAAACTTCAGTTTTGCTCTAGTTAGCCGTCCGTGCAGTCAGAATCAGCCTTTGTTTGCTTCCTCTTTCATCCAGCAGCTAATTGGCAAAAGCACATGCGGTCTTCCTGTATCTGTGTGCATTGTGAATTTCCAGTAAAATGCTATATATGTTCCATGTCCTTAATTGTATGCACTTACAGCTATCTGAGTGTGTGTTTCTGTGCGAGCAGGTCCCACCCAGTCAGTCATGTGTGTGAGTGCAGAACACAAGGCAGTTTGTTCCAAACCGATCGGCCCGGAACGGGTAAACACCCTCCCCACAGAGCCTCTCACACACGATCCAGCAGGCCTGTCAGCACCATTTAACATGACAATTCATCCTCTCCATGGGACATGTGTGTGTCTGCGCGTGTGTGGAAATGCATGAATCTCAGTCTCCATATATGTATGTGCAACTATGTGCCGAACGCATATTTTTTAAGCATGTCCCGTTGGACTGGCTCATGTGCAGGCCTGCTTGTACTGATGGAACGGTACGATTTGCCGATTGATTTTAGCACTCAGTGCAGCCAGGCAGCGCCGCCTGAGGCATCATCTGCATGGACATGTGTGGGAATCAAAACAAAGATCAATACTGTGTACTCTGGCAAGGCAGACAGACAGATGGTGGAGGAGAGAGTGAGCAGGGAGAGCAAAAAAAGTGCGTATTAAAATCATTTTAGCTTGAAGAAAGGTGCCAAAGAACAATGACAGGCACATCTTTAATCTGGATCAGTCAGCACACTGGATTTAACAACAGCTTTTGAGAAATTAACATATTGTGTTGTGGTTAAAGACATTAGAAGTAAATTGTGAACAGCTGGGACTTACTGAAACTTTTGTGTGTTGTGTTGCAGATACATCCACCATAATTGGAAGTCACCTTGTACACTTGCACAATAATACCTTAACTATCCCATCTAGAGGTACAACCAGTATAGCTGCCCTCTATCCAAGATGAGAAGCAGAAGTTCTTCTATACAGCCTTTGGTTCAAACAGGTAGCTGGTGACTGAAATGGGAAACGCAACGACACCTGTAGCTCTTGCCATAGACTGTAGATAAAAGATGGGAGTAGCAACTAGTATCTGAGCTTCTCATTTTGAAACCTTCAGCATTTTGCCTCCCGTCATGTTGGTGTAATGATTCACAATATTTGGACAAGAGGACAAAAGACTTCATAAACGGCCTACACCAAACAGCAATCCATATTATTTGTCAAATAATTCCAGTGAAAGCAAAATGGAAAACGCAACAACACCATAAACCAGGCCCAGCTCAGTGGCTAGCGGGCGCGAGGCCTTGCAGGTGACATTGGCCTGTGTCGACACACCATAAAAAATAGTTCAACCACGATACAGTTGTAGAGTTGGAAACTATCCACGATGAACAAAATCAAGCTGTAAATATGCTTTTATAGTCTTTATAGTGGGGTATTTTAACATGCAGTTGGCTTCATTCTGTAGCCCCATAGGTAGCGTGTTGGTTTTGGAAAGTGAAGAAGAGTGACGTAAAACCAAACAATCATATGACCTCCTATGAGCAAGCACTTTGGCGACAGTGGGAAGGAAAAACTCCCTTTTAACAGGAAGAAACCGCTGACAGAACCAGGCTCAGGGCGGGGCGGGGCCATCTGCTGCAGCCGGTTGGGGTGAGAGGAGGAAGATAAAAGACATGCCTTCTCTAAAATCTGAGCAATAAACTGTAATTCTGAGATGGGTTTGTTACTGGCAAGAGGAGAGAAGGGTCAACCTTGGGTTTTTTTGTTTTTTTGTAAAAGTGGTCGGAGGACAGCATTCCTAAAATAAGCAGGGACTTTGCTAGACACTGGTGAAGCGTTGATTACGGCGAGTACACGGGGACCAGTAGATTAAAAGGCAGTTTTGAACTCATGGAGCTTCCTCCTATATCACTCGTAATTTCTCCTCCCCCAGCATGAGAGGACTGGTCCCGGCAACAAGCCGACCATTTAGCTTCTTCAGCAAGTGGATGATTTCTATGCTGGAGCAGACTCGAGATCCAGAGTTTCGAAGTAGCTTTACCTATATTTCATTTAATTGTGATGAAATACAGATTATCTTAGACCTCATATCTTGAGATTGAGTATGAAGCCCATTATTTATTTGTTATTAGCTTTTGATTTAAATGTGCAGTATTTTTTTGTCCAGGACCTCTGTGGCCACCACTCCTGTGACACGCTGGGCATGGCGGACGTCGGCACCATCTGCTCTCCAGAGAGGAGCTGCGCCGTCATCGAGGACGACGGGCTTCACGCCGCATTTACCGTCGCCCATGAGATAGGTAGGCATGGATACACACACACAGCAACACAAAGATGTAAACAAGCCAGGGCTTGCACATGCACATCTGTCAGCACTCTGTCTTCCTCTCGCTGATTAATCTCACACCAGTGTTCCCTGATGTCATACCACTGATAACATTAGGTGTGTTTTCTTTTCTCATTCTTGCTGCGTGTGCAAATCTGAGACAAGTCCTTCAGGGGGAAAAACAAAAATGTCCTCTCTCGTTGTGACTCAGGTCACCTGCTTGGTTTGTCCCACGACGACTCCAAGTTCTGCGAAGAGCGCTTCGGAGTGAACAGCGACAAGCGGCTCATGTCCTCCATTCTCACCTCCATCGATGCCTCCAAACCCTGGAGCCGCTGCACCTCAGCAACCATCATCGACTTCTTCGACGACGGCAACGGTGAGCGTGGGAGAAGATGCACGACAGCAATGCTTGTAATTTCTTTCTAAAAGTGAGAACTTTTCCCAGGCTGCCACCTCCAAATTGCATCCATGTAAATTTGACTGGTGATAGCTATCACTGAGAGCTGTTTACTACCAAGCAAAGCAATAATCTCTATTAATAGAGGCTTATTTACAATCCTGTTAAGTTCTTTAAAGAGCAGTTGCAGTGCAGCCAAAGATCAGGATGAGTCATGCTTTGCATTCCAGTTTGATCAGGCAGTTTTATTCATGACAACCATAAAGCACCACAGTTTGCTGACTTTTTGCTCAGCGTTTCCATGGATTTCGGCGTATTTCATGTACCAACAGCATGATTTAAGGCTTGACAGCATGTGCTGCTGCTCCAGCACTTTTATTGAGTGATAGGTCATAATGGCCTAGTTTATCTGTCAACTGAAAGAAGCATTCGTACACCAGTGCACAAACAGTATGCACGGCACAGATCTTTAAAAACACCTCCTTCCTCCACAGCCGAATGCCTCCTCGACTCGCCCCGCCAGGCCCTCCTCGGCCCCGAGGAGCTCCCGGGGCAGAGCTACGACGCCGTACGCCAGTGTCGCCTGGCCTTCGGCCCTGAGTACACGGTGTGCCCGGGCATGGACGTATGTTCGCGGCTGTGGTGCGCAGTGATTCGCCAGGGACAGATGGTGTGCCTGACCAAGAAGCTGCCGGCAGTGGAGGGAACGCCCTGTGGGAAGGGTCGCATCTGCCTGCAGGGAAAGTGCGTGGACAAGACCCGCAAGAAGCACTACTCGGTAAGAGGGATGGATGGATGGTGTTGGAGTCTAAGGTAAAAGACGCAGAGACAGAAGGAATTTGTCAGGAGAGACAAAAGGGAGTCGATAGAAATAGAGTTCTTTTTATAGCTCGCAAGCTGATATTTTAGGATCTCATTCCCACATTGGACAAACTTGTTTGTAGGAGACAAAGAGAAAAAGTATACACTTCATATGTAGAGCACACAGGGGTGCTTTGGAGAGCGCATGGAAGTAGAAAGTCAGTAAAAAAAAATGAAAGCGAGCAAAAGATCAAATTCATTCTGTGGCTTCATTGTGTGGTCTGCTGTATTCAAGACACTGCTGATCTGTGCTATTTGTTCCGTCGGCCTTACTCAAACAGGCCCAAATTGAATTTGGCCTTTATGAGTTAAAGGATCCAATCTGTTCTTGGCAGACTGTCGACCCTGTGTGTGTGTGTGCATCAGGGGAGGAAAAGAGAGGGAATGTCCAAAAAAGAAAGATTGGGAGCAAGGAGAATATTTTCTCCTTTTGTGTTTGTTTGTCACATGACATTTGACGAGAGCGACTGGATCCTTGGCAGACGGCTGCACGGCTAGATGTGGCTCAAGTTCTGAGTCATTTCATTTTCACTGCTTATATGACGAGCAGTTTCCTGCTCGGAGCAAGCTTAAACCCACTCCCTGTATTTTAGACTTTGGGATCTTTTAACCTCTCCGTATTTCTTGAAGTATGATTGCAGATTGCATAGCTTTTACTGTGGAAAGAATTGGTTCAAGTGCCATAAAACTCTGCAGTGGAATTAAATGGAAAGCTATTTCCAAAGAAATAGGGGGATTACACGATCCAGTTTGTCTCATAAAATGCAAAGAGCTACTTATCCAGTTGTTTTTATCGCCAATGAATCATGTAAGGCTGGTTGGAAAGACACAAAAAAATAGTCATGTTACCTGAAGAATTTCATTCAGGCTGCTCCTCCGGGGAAGCATGTGAGCTCTGACCGCAGATAGAACCTCCTCTGCTGCACTAACGAGTGGCTTTTAAAAAGAGTTATTATCACATGACCATAGTCTCCAACCTTTTCCCGTCTCTTTTCCAAAGTGAACGTCACATTTTCCTTTATCGCAGATCTCTCTCCAAACAGCTTTTCCTATGACATGTGATTTGGCCGACTCCAGCTTCTAGCATGTTTGATAAGCACTAATTGTTCTCTCTCATCTCCTTTTTTTCCTTCATCTTTTATACCCTCTGATCTTTCCTCTGCTGTCATTTTTGCCTCTTTCATCTTCCCTCTCCTCTCTACTCCTTTCGCTCCTCTGCCAGGCGTCCAATCACGGTAGCTGGAGTTCTTGGGGTCCTTGGGGTCCGTGCTCCAGAACTTGTGGGGGTGGGGTGCAGTTTGCCCAGCGCCTTTGCAACAACCCACCACCACGGAACAACGGGCGCTACTGCACAGGAAAGAGGGCCATCTATCGGTCTTGCAGTGTAACACCGTGCCCAACACCAAGTGAGCGTGACAGCTTAAGAATGCATAAGCTATTAGTGCACATCTATTAGTACGTAGTCATTAATTTCAAACCTCTTTTTACTGCACTTTCCTGCAGACAAGAGTTTCCGCCAGGAGCAGTGTGAGGTGCGCAACGGTCCCCAGACAGATCCCAAAGGGGTGAAGACCTTCGTTGAGTGGGTGCCTAAGTACGCAGGAGTTCTGCCTAAAGATGTGTGCAAGCTAACTTGCAGAGCAAAAGGAACTGGATACTATGTGGTGTTCTCTCAAAGGGTGAGTTACTTAGACGACAGCGCTGTGTATTTAATGACGGGGGAGATGTACACGATTGATCACGATAGCGACTTTGTGTTTTCAGGTGGTAGATGGGACAGAGTGCCGTCCGTACAGCAGTTCGGTATGCGTGAAAGGGAAATGTGTGCGGACAGGATGCGATGGCATCATTGGCTCCAAGCTTCAGTTTGACAAGTGTGGTATATGTGGAGGTGATGGCACAGGATGCATACGTGTGGTGGGAAACTTCACCAAGAAGAGGTAAGGCAAAAGCATTGTATGCATTGTAGCTCCATTGCATACATGCATGAGCAGGACTGTTAGTAGCTGGTCAGTTTGTACATGGAAGATGTCAACAACTATGTCATATTGCTTCTTGTCATGATACGCTCTTGTCAGTATTTACATAACAGCATCACTACTTCATAACTGCTGATGGTGGCGCTGCAGGTAGAGCAAATCGATGTTAATTTGTAGTGAAGCAGTAAAATATTAGACATTCAATTGATTATCTAACTCAATGGACGAATTACAACTTCATAATTCTATTCACTAGCACTAACACCACAATACAATGAAAAATTCCTGATTTTTGGATTTTTTTGTGGTGTTTTCCTTTAGGTACACAGATATTGTGGTCCATCATAGATAACTGCCTTGCAGGTTATCAGTCTTGCAGAATCACTACATCGTGATACCTTTGGTGTATTGTTATAATATCGTACCGTGAATAACTATGCGATACCCAGGCCTAAATGTTAACTCTGATTATATCTAATTATCAGTTGGCTTAAGACTTTATTTTGTGTTGTGCTAATCCTACTATATGGCCGGCGTAACAGTATCTAGCGTGAAAAAAGCTCACGGACTTAGCTACAGTCATAGTACAAACAAAAATGTATCCGCACATGACTATTTAGGCAGATATCCGTTGACTGTTGCTCTTTAACTCCCTCTATTTGCATTTGTTATTAGTGTTGCTAAACAAGCCTAAATTTATTCTGATTCTATAGCATGTGACAGCAGGTCTAAACACTGAAAACGGCTTTTAGTTTTATAAGGACAAGATCATGTGTTATTTACTGAACTGACCCCTCTACTTTCTCTCATGCCAAACAGTAAGGGCTACACTGACGTAGTGAAGATCCCTGCAGGCTCTACTCACATCAAGGTTCGTCAGCACAAGGCCAAGGACCAGACCCGGTACACTGCCTACCTAGCTCTTCGACGGCCCAATGGAGACTACCTCCTAAATGGCAAGTTCATGATCTCCACCTCTGAGACAGTCATCCCACTCAACGGTTCTGTGCTCAACTACAGTGGGTGGAGCCAGAGGGAGGAATGGCTTCACAGTATGGGCCCCGGGGCTCTTCAAGAACCCTTGGTGGTTCAGATTCTAGCGACAGATGCCAAAAAGCCTCTGGATGTCCATTATAGCTTTTTCATGCCCCGTCGGACAAATCCACAGCCACGGTCACTTCCTCTCATCCCCAATCCAAAGTTAACTACAACACTGTTAACTACGACAAGAACCACCACCACTACCACTAGCAGTACCACTTTGTCTTCCTACGCTCCTCCTCTTCTTGTTCCAGGGCCATCCACAGCTCCAGGTCCCTCAACCCCGGCTCCAGGGCCACAGTGGGTAACGGGGCCGTGGATGACCTGCTCCAGGACTTGTGACACTGGCTGGCAGAGCCGGACAGTGCAGTGTAAGGACCGGGATGGGAAACTGTCTAAAAGATGTGTGCTGGGTGCCCGCCCCTCAGCCTTCAGACACTGTCTGGTGAAGAAATGCTGAGGCGGCAAGAGGAAAGTGTCAATTGATTAAAGTCTCAAGTGCTGGATGTAGAACTACAAACCAATGAATTAAAAATGTCGAACCTTAAACAGGACAGTGAATGTTGTCAGATAGCACCCAGAATAGACCCAAAGAGACTCTGAGGCAGATCGGCATGGATGTACCTGACCATATGGCAGAGGAATTATCTGGAATAACAATAGCTATGCAGAATCGAGGACAGTTTTGATATGAGAGTGATGACTGTTGCCCTGCCATGGCTAAGTTGCATGCCACATGGACAAATAACTAACTGTCTTTACTTCAGTCTCCAAATTCTGGAGGCCTAGTGTGTGTTGCCCCGTAATGGCATGCGTGTCGTGTCTTCTTATGATTCCATGTGTTCATCTCACTGTGGGAATTTGGAAATCGTCTTTTGTCCTAAGACAAGAGCCCCAACCAAGGGAAGCCTTCGTTACTCATCTCATCATCAGTCACACAACTTTCACACCACATGTCATGAACCTAGATTGTCATCTCCTGTACATTCGACATTTTAGTGTCTCTCACAGAAGGCAGCCCTGACCGACAAAAAGGTCTCTTCCATTAAACAGGCTTCCATTCTGTTAAATAGTGGTCCATAGTCTTCCAATCAAAGGTTCTTTGCTTATAAAAATGTGACTGAAATGTCCATATTACTGTAGCTGCAGACAGATCGCACAGCTAGCCATATATTTGACTTCAGGCATTTGCGTCTTTCTTTGATAGATCCAACTGACAACCAAAAACACAACAGATAGCTCATGAATACAGTTTCCAGCTGAAGGTACATGGGGAGATTGGCTCGATGACCAAGAACAAACGTGAAAACCCAGACATCGATGATACATTGTGTTAAAGCTCTATATTTAATCAAATGTACCAAGGTCAAGACAACTTTTGAGTGATCACTTCACTCAGAATGAGCATAGGAAGAAAGTTTATCCTAAAGACACCAGTATTGATTCTACTGACTCTTACAACTACCCGTTCACTGCAACAGCAGCATAGCATCTTAAAAAAGAAGTTGAATAAGAGGCAAAGTGACCATGACACTCCTTAATATTTATGGAGAATGATAGTGACTCACAGGTCTGGGACAATGCTTGGTTTTAATGCCTGTGCAGTGTGTAAGTGTGAGCATGTTATGTGCCACTACCCAGTCCTGTGTTTTAAGCACATTGAGTATATACCGTGAACATGTTTTACTACGTCTTGAAACTTCTTCACTCTCAGCTCCACATATGTCAGTCATTATACTGGTGCTGAAAGGGTATTTTTTGTGTTAGTTAATGCCTGTTTGTCTGTTTATCTGTTTAGGAAATTATGCTAATATGACATTGTGTGCCCTGGATACTCGCAATGACAGCAAGAGAAATAGTAATGCAGTCATTATTGTCCTTTTGCAATTCAATTCTTTTTTTCATCACATTTTACTCTTTTGCTCATTTTACATGCTGTCCAAGTCATTTTTTCAGGACTGATGGGTGAAGTTGGCTATCATACAAAAATATATTGATGTCACAAAAAAGTCCTTTGGAACAAGGATTAAATTGTTCAATCTGATTGCTGGTTTTTAAAAGCTAATGTCTGACCTTTCGTCAGTAACCTTTTGCTCTTTGCACAAGTCTAAGGACCAGTCGGAGACTATCTGGCAACACCAGTTGCCAGTGAATGATATGTATTGTGTATGTACAGCTGGTAATTGGTTGTTGAAGGTTGCTAACAGTTGCTGTGAAATCAATTGCTAAAGCCGCTGTCAACTAGTTGCTGACTTGTTTGCAAACACTTGCAAACTATTTGCCAAGTAGTGAAACTGTGCAATGCAAAGCAAAAACAAAGACTGCTCACCTTCAAAGTCAAATTTGTGTTGGTTGTAGTGGTATGGCACAACTTTTACTGTAAAGGCAAACATTCTACCTTTTTGGTTTATACTGGTGTTTTTCTAAACTTCACGACAGCTCAGACAGTTTTTAAATTGACATTTTCCACAAAAACTACAGGCAAGTGCAGCAATTTGCTAGTGCCCAAGCAACGATAAGTGCCCTGTACAGTGCCCTCTTTGTGACCAACAGCCAGCAACCTCCAGCATCCACTTGCCAACGCATTTTCGCATCTTTCCTCTGTGCCCAGCGGTTGCCAAGGGGTTACTGACCAGTTTATAGGTCTATGTGTCTGAGGTCTTAGCTTGTCTGGTGTTTCCACCAAAAATATAAGTATAGTTTGATGACAGATTTTTTTTTAATTCAGCAAATGGTAGCATTTTATATGGAATCTAAGGAGCTTGTAAAGAAAAATGACTGGACTTCTTTAAGTTCTAAAAGATGTTTTATCTCTCATCCGAGAGGCTTCTTCAGTTCTTAGATCAAATGTTGGAGAGTTCCAGGTATTTAAGCCCTAGTGGGAGTAGTACCTTAAGAGGGTCGTCAACCCATATAAGTGGACGTCAAGGCGCCTGGGATTTTTTTTTTTAAATTTTATATTGACTCCAGGTTCAGCTGTCATTAATGTCATTGGAACTATTTTAACTAACTACCGTAGAAATTGTTATATGTTAGCTAGTAAACACTGATTGTACAAAAAGAAATTGTCATTGAATTGTAAAAAGAAAACAAAGACAAAACACTTGTCTTTTGTGAAATTACACACATAGGCATCTTTTAAACAGAGTAGCGCACAAAACTAGCATGGCTTGCTTTATGCTAATTGTAGATCAAAAATACATTCAAGAAAGATTAAAAATACACACACTGGCATTTCTAAAGTAAAAAAATATGTCATTATACCATTCTTATTCATGTTTTACATAAACTGGAGTGTAAAGTTGTATTCAAATTTGCCTATGTTTGCTGTCTGAATGCTAAACTACGCTAACAAGCTGTTCCAAGACGACTGATGCTTAGCACCTGGCAAATAGATATTAAAACAATTCATTTAGGCAAAACCTTGCTAGTTAATACTTAATCTACTGTAAGCTTTTGTTTAATTTAAATAGACCAACCCCTTAAAATATTCATTTTGGGGTAACACTATATGAACAGCATTAATATTTCCATAAGAATTTAATACCGAGGACTTTAATTACCTCACTTATTGTTGATAATATTTAATCCCTATTATAACAAAGTAAAGTTAATTACATATCTAATGGGCTTAAAAAAATACCTTCCTGTAATTGTATTAAAGTATCTGGCACCTATTGCATTTTCCTGTGTGACCAACCTCACCCATCTGGCATCTGTGCAGGAGAAAACAAAGCATGAGAAGAAGTTGCTGATATGACATGACCGAGGTCACTCTTAAAATGTTTTCTCTTTGCCGCTCAGACATTCACATTTATTTACGCAATGTAGACAATGTTTGTACAATGCATAGATCATTCATATGTGTTAGTATTCAGCCATGTTGTAACAGTAATGTACACATGCAGTCACATTGAAACAATCCATCATTTGCACAGAT
Organism: Rhamphochromis sp. 'chilingali'; assembly: GCF_963969265.1. Taxonomy (NCBI): domain Eukaryota; kingdom Metazoa; phylum Chordata; class Actinopteri; order Cichliformes; family Cichlidae; genus Rhamphochromis; species Rhamphochromis sp. 'chilingali'. Next base: position 7,834,790 of record NC_137931.1, on the reverse strand, counting down.
TTCAGCCATAAACTTCGCAGACACAGACTCCACACACAACCCGACTCTGACTCCTGTGGGGAAAACCCCTCTCGCTGAATGACAGAAACACAGCACTGAACTTGTAATTTATTGTTTGTATAACTGGTATGTGTGAATAAAAAGCAATGAGATGAGTTTTATTTATTATAGTAATTTTGTATCAAATTACTATTTAACTTAGGAATATGACTGTGCAGAATCATTCCTTTGTAAGAATATAGTGTTTTCTTTTCTAGTCACCCACATGAATATATGTATATAAAATCTATATATTTAAAAGTCTTTGTGTCTGTGTCGTTTTTGTCATGGCATCAGTGTATATACCTGATGGTAGAGTCAATAACATATTGTCTTCCAAATTACAGATTTAGTAAACTAGACTAAAAAATGTGCGAATGACAAATACTCTACTATAGATATTTGATCCATTTTAAGGACATACTACTCTGACCTCTGAAGCTGGACTGTTGTAAAGTAATTTAAGTAACCACTTCAGGTTTAAAACAAGAGCCATGATTCAGTTGTAGAAACCACATGGTTTTAGGACATGTCTAAAATCCATTGTTGAATACAGATTGTTAGTGCATCCAACCATGCAAGTTAAGCTTCTACCATGTAAAAATACATGTAGAAACACTCCCACTGTCTCTGGGCCTCAGTCGGTTTAGAAACAACCAAAGTGAATTAAAAATCTGTCCTGTTGATGGACGAGTAAAAACTTGACAGTCTTTCTAGAAATCACTGCGATCCTTCAGGTTTTATGTGAAAGGGAAGATTTGGCTCGTTACCAGTTTCTAGTTTATTACATTGCACACATAACTTGCACATCTGTGAAGGCACCATTAATGGTGGTTGATATATACAGGCTCTGAAATATTGTATCCCACTTCCAGATGACGTCTTTTGCAAGGAACACCCTGCTTACCTTGCAATGATGCCCAGAAATATTCTGCATATATTACACCATGGTTCAAAGGTACAATCAAGATCTGAACCCATTAAGTGCATCTGGCCCAAACTAACAGCTCGAATGAATCATCATTTTCCTTTAAAACTAGAGAAACTGGTCTGAGCTTCTGAACACTTACACACAGATCTTAAAGTGGCCCAGAATGATCCATAAATCACTTTAAGTTAATTAAGATGTTGTGAGTTCAATTAATGAGCAATTCGATGTAAAATGTGGGCTAATGCATACTTCTGTGGAATGAGCTAATGTTTTGCATGTTACAGCATTGCATTGCTTCCTGCATGGTAAACTGGTTAGTTGGCAGTACCATATAGAGAAGATTATAGTGATGCTTAAGCTAGACTGCTACAGAGCAGGCTATCATGTTCATGGTCCAGGTTAGGTTATATTCGGGTAGCAGATTTCTATTTAATACGATGATGCTTAATTCTAACTTTAAATTAGCTTTAGACTAGCTTTATAATGTCCAGGGATTGAAGATCAGCCTTATAACTCTCCTGAAACTGAAAATCACATCTCATCTGCTTGTTGAATTCAACTGGCTAAATCCACAAAGAGCAGTGAATATAGAGTAGCAGCCCAGGTCAGCTGTACACAAAGAAAAATCTACTGGAACTAACAGAAGAAATTATTATGTGACTTATTTTTAAGTAATTATTTTCCCCAAGCACTGATGCACCACATCGGTCAGTCCCAGTATTTATGAATCATATTCCTGGCATCAAATTCAAAATGAGCATTTATTTTACAATAAACGATTATATCTCTCAGATTCATTTTTTTGTTTGTTTGTTTTCTTTCAATACTACTCAATAAAATATAGGATTTTGGTGAATTTGTTCATTTATTCACTTCTGACATCATTTCAAGCTACACTGTTAACTTTCCTACACTGCATCTGGCTTAAGTGGGCGAAAGCCCATCTGGATCACCAATTAATGCTGTTTCAGGTGAAAAGTTTCACACCTCACGTTTTTCCTTGAAAATCGTTTATCTCCCGTTTCTATTGAACATTTATCATCTCATAAACTTTCTGCGTTGCATAATCAGCACCCTAAATCACAAACACCGTTCTCTACGCAGTACTTTCATATTGGTTTATGTGGGAAGGCTGCCCCCTCGCGTTCGGCAGCTCACCCCATTTCTGATGCAAGAGCACCACCTATCGGCCACGCTTATGGTTGCTCTATGGGGTCATGGAAAATTTCTCCAACTGCCTGGAGACATTCCTGAACAATTACCTGCCATCTACTGGAAGTAGCCGAAGTTACAGTTATTCTTTTTTTCGAACCTGTTGCTTTTAAGGTGGAATTCCACAATCTGTCCATTCACACTCATCACTGATGTTTGCTTCTATAAGTCAACAGTAACAACAAACAGAAAAAATAGATACAGAGAGAGAATAAGCAATGTAGGAGCTATCAAACTTGGTCCAAAACAATTAATTCAATCATTTCACACGTGTCTTTAAAGTCGTAACATTAATCTAACCTTAAAACATTTAAGGGTAATATCAGTATGTTTGCCTTTAAAAACTGCATAATTATTTTTGATGATTTCTTTAAAAAGATGTATGCGGGCTATTTTCATTCATTTCTGACGTGTCTTGCAAGCACTGTAGATAACAGGAACCTTGCTTTGCCAGTTACTTTTTAATGAAACTCCAGCGTAAACTCTTCCTGTGTCTAAGAGGAGATCAGCAGTCGGTACGGGCGGGGGAAGGAGCCCGAGGGCTGGGGCTGTGCCTGCCGTGGCTGTAGTGCAGAAACAGCACAGTGGAGGAACCGCTCCACCTTAAGACCTCGGCGGCCCCTCTCTGCTCCCTCTCCCCGGGGAGCAGAGCGGTGGAACCTGGCCACGGCGCACCACAGCCGGCTTGGCACAGAAAAGGTGAGTACGGCTTCTGGAGCCCAGGCCAGCACGATATTGTTCCCATTCCCCAGCTTCCCTTCTTCAGCTGCAGTGACACTTCGCCATGCTAGAAACGGATTAACGTCTAATGAACGTTATACAGCTCTGAGAAAGTAGAACACCGCTTCTATAACAAAGCTTTATCAGGTATACACTAAAAGGGGCCTAAAGACGTTTCCAGTGAAATTCTTCGAAAGTCTATATTATAAGGTGAATGCTAATATAACCCACATACAGCAATGATACCGTGAGGGGCTTTAAGAGTAACTGTTCTGACAGATAAGCACGGACCAAAGAAGAAAAGTTCCTCTGCCAAGAGCTCTCTCCTCCACAATGATTGATTATCATGGCAACGCTCCAGGTCGCTGGTGCGTTTTCGTTGCGCACGGGATTCGGCCCCACTCAGATCAAAGGGCCCTCAGGAAAGGGGTGGTCCCGGGATATGGGGATAAATAGGAGGGACCGGCTCAGTTCTGACAGAAGGCAGAACAGACCAGACGGTCCTGCAGAGCAAAGACTTGCCTCTGACCTGACAGCTAGATTTAGACACGGAGACATCTCAGTTTTAAAGAAAGAGATAGAGAGATAGAGGCGACCTGTTGGATTTTACTGCCGCAACCCTTATTGTCGTTTAATGAACGGACTTCTTTGCAACAGTTCAAATCTGCACATAACTTTTAAATTAGTTTTGCACTGGATTTGATTTTTTTCTTAGTTATTTGTTTAGATTTATATACGTGTGCGTAATATTGGGTTTTGGGGGTTTTGTGAGTTCAAAGACCTTTTTTTAGTTCATGGTGGATTTTTAAAGGATTTACTTCTTCATTGTAAAGACTTAACTCTCAGTTTATCTTTCCACTTGTCGGATTCCACAGTTCCATGATGTCGTTTTTACCCATTTCCATCAGTTTAATTGCCGCTCTGTGCGTCTGCGCAGCGCACGGTGCTTGGGAGCAGGGCACCGTTGTGCCGGTCAGGTTAGACCCGACGGCCCGGTCGGAGAGCGAAACCGAACCGTGGCGGACTCTTTCCGCGGAGGAGAGCGAGAAGGAGGCGGAAATGAGGGTGTACCGGTTGGACGTATTTGGCATGCAGCTGGTTTTGCGTCTAGAGCCTGACCAGACCTTTTTGGCGCCAGGTTTTGTCTTCCACATCGTGGGGACTCCAGTGTCTGAACCGACACCGAAACCCAATAGCGGAGCCGAGCCGGGTTGCTTCTACTCGGGCACGGTGAACGGGGATGAGCGCTCCGCCGCTGCGCTCAACCTGTGCCATGGACTCAGGGGCGGATTCTACTTCAAGGGCGAAGAGTACTTTATTCAGCCCCTTAACTCCACTGATTTCTTGGGCACGGACGAAGATGTGCATACGATTCGCCGGAGAGGCCGGGCAGCTTCGGCTGAGGAGAGCACCTCCAAGTGCGGGGTCAACGAGGATGAGGAGAGGGTGCCAAAGAATCTGGGAAAAGCGGCCAGTCACGGAGCCCCTAACGCAGACCAGACAGGTAATGCTGTGCGCATTTTACACGCTGTTACTCATTTTTATCACGGACTTAGCTGAAATGCGGAGAGCAGCAACATAAAAGAAGCAAAGAAAACCCAACAAGGTTATTTATGTATTTTTAAAAACGAAAAGTATTCAGCTTTAAATATTAAAAAAGAGAGCAAAGATTAGATTTTATGTTAAACGTGTAAATGTAGCAAAAGTTAATGTGTCAGGGTTGCACAGCGTGCGCGATGCACTCGACTACCTTTTGACAGCTCTGTCAGCGCACTGCCAGTGAGGAAGGGAGGGGAGGAAAGGTGGGGGTGGTGTGTGTGTGTGTGTGGGGGGGGGGGGGGGGGTTAAACTACTTTAAGAGGAAAGAAGAGGAGGAGTGTGGGTGAAGGGGGTTGGGGCCAGTCAGAGCCCGGTATCGCTGAGGCGTGTAAACTCGCCTCCTGGTACAACTCTCACCGGCAGACACTCTTCCCCCCACCCCACCCCCAGAAAGGATTTTCTCCCTTCGCTCTTTCTCTCTCTGGCATAATTTTCCACCAGAGAAGGTCAGTTTAAGAATGCGTGGACCCCGAGGAGGAGGAGCTGTTGGTGGTGTGACGCTGAGTCATGGCAGCCAGGCTGCTCCAGGCACATCCGGAGCTCTCCTGGGAGCCTCTATCCCTCTGAGAAGAAAAAAAAAATAACGGGTCCCTGTAGCTGCTATTTAGGACACTAACTGCCCTCTAGCATTTCTTATAATTGAAGTCATTCAGTTTATCTGGGGCAACTTGCACACTGCAGAACTCAGCAGCAAACGTTGGACTAACAGAATAAATGCTCATTAAACCTCTGCTCTCAGCTCACCACAGGGCCAGGCGTTTTGTTTCCACCCCTCGTTATCTGGAGATCATGCTGGTGGCTGACCAGTCTATGGCCGAGTTCCACGGCACGGGGCTCAAACCTTACCTCCTGAGCATTATGGCAGTGGCGTCCCGCCTTTACCGCCACCCTAGCATCCACAACTCAATCAGCCTGGCGGTGGTGAAGCTGCTGGTGGTGTACGAGGAGGAGCGAGGTCCTCAGGTGTCATCCAACGCTGCCATGACTCTCCGCAACTTCTGCAAGTGGCAGCGACAGCACAATCCTCCAAGCGACCGCCACCCGGAGCACTACGACACGGCTGTGCTCTTCACCAGGACGGTAAGTCAGAGTGTTGGTTTTATGGTAGAGCATATAATAGAACAGGTGTGGAGAAATGGGGAGTATTCACGATCTTGCTCTCCACTTTCTGCTTTGTTAGGACCTTTGCGGTGCCCACTCGTGTGACACTTTGGGCATGGCGGATGTTGGCACGGTGTGTGACCCGGACAGGAGCTGCTCGATTATTGAGGATGATGGACTCCAAGCAGCATTTACAGTGGCACACGAACTGGGTAAGTAAAAAAAAAAAAAGTTTGGCCATGATGTAAAATCTTTTTAATCACATGCATCACTTATTAAATAACTTATTTCATCTCCTCCTTCAGGCCACGTGTTTAACATGCCTCATGATGATGCCCAGCTGTGTTCTGGCATCAACGGTGCCCACTGGGGTTCCCACATGATGGCCTCCACCCTGTCTAACCTGGACCAGCAGCAGCCTTGGTCTCCTTGCTCCGCCCTAATGGTCACCACCTTCCTGGACAACGGCCATGGTCAGTGTCTGCTGGATAAGCCTGTTAAGCCCGAGCCACTGCCCCAGCCCCTGCCCGGGGCAGTCTATGATGCTGACCATCAGTGTAGCCTGACCTTTGATGAAGACTCCCAGCACTGCCCTGACCTGAGCACCACTTGTGCAGCTCTGTGGTGCACTGTGACTACATCCAATGGTTTGCTCGTGTGCCAAACCAAGAACTTCCCATGGGCTGATGGGACACCCTGCGGGCATGACAGCTACTGCTTGGCTGGGCACTGTCTCACTAAGAGCCAGGCCGCTAAACAACAGGTATGACCCAGACCTGATTTAAGCACTTTTTTTCTACATGCTGTTAGTCTGCTGGACCAATCGAGCTATAATTTTTAAATTGCCCTGATTTCAGACTCCTGTTAATGGTGGATGGGGTCCCTGGGGTCCCTGGGGCGACTGCTCTCGGACCTGTGGTGGAGGAGTGCAGTATTCCTTCCGTGCCTGTGATAACCCTGTGCCTGAGAATGGGGGAAAATACTGCGAGGGAAAGAGGATCCAGTACCGCTCATGCAACACAGAAGTGTGCCCAGACACCAATGGTAAGAAATTTTGGCGATTAAATAGAAATAATTCACTTCCCACTCGTTACCTGGGTGTGAATGCTGGCCTGCGGTTATATACTAGCACTAAAGCTGACTTATCCTTGTCTCTTTGTCAGGCCTGTCTTTCCGTGAGGAGCAGTGCTTGGCCCACAATGACATGTCAGCTCAAGTGTCACTGGGTTCAGGCGACGGCGTCGAGTGGGTCCCCAAGTACGCTGGAGTTTCACCTAAAGACCGCTGCAAGCTGGTGTGCAGGGCCAAGGGGACCGGATACTTCTTTGTCCTCAAGTCTAAGGTGAGAGTTTCTAAAGGCTACAAAAAACAATATTTATAGTGCACAAGTTCATTATTACCCTCAACAGTCCTCTAAGTCATGCAGACATCCAAGTGAAAGGATTAATCATTGCACTTTTTCCCCCCACCCTCTGGGTTTCAGTCTCAGCATGGAAAAGTCACCTTTTACCTTTTGAATCTTACAAAGCAAAACTTTAATGTCCCATTTGTGCTTCTCTGCTGACCCCAGGTGGCTGACGGCACACCATGCAGCCCTGATTCCACCTCAGTCTGCGTCCAGGGCCAGTGTGTGAAGGCTGGATGTGATCGTATCATCGGCTCCAACCGGCGCTTCGATAAGTGTGGCGTGTGTGGCGGAGATGGTTCGACCTGCAAGAAGGTGTCAGGCTCTATGGAGCGTGCCAGGTAGACATCTGACCTTAAAATATTCATCACTCTTGTATCAGATTCTTTTTTTAATATATATGTTGCTAAATTTACCCTCCATCTGTGTCTGTTTCAGGCCTGGTTACCAGGATGTTGTAACTATCCCTGCTGGTGCCACACACCTCGACATCAAGCAGCGTGCTCCAGCCAGTAGTCGTCACGATAACAGCTACTTGGCAGTGCGGCGCCAGGATGGAACCTATTTACTTAATGGTGATTACAAGCTGATGACCATGGAGACGGACATTCCCCTCCCAGGGGCACTCTTGCGCTACAGCGGCTCCTCAGCCATTCTGGAGCGCATCAGGAGCTTCTCCCCGCTCCCTGAGGCCCTCACAATCCAGGTGCTTTCCGTAGGGGAATCCCCGAGGCCCAGGGTTAAATACAGCTATTTTGCCCCTCGTCCCAATCATGCTGCTTCATCCTCCAACAACAACAACATTGGAGGCCGTCGGAAGTCTATCAATGCCATCCAAGAGGTGGGAGGAGCCGAGTGGACTCTGAGGGAGTGGGGTCCCTGTTCCCAGACCTGCGGAGAAGGTGTGCAACAGAGAGCGGTCGTGTGCCTGGACTCCCAGGGACATCCCTCTGGAGACTGCCCAGAGGAGCTTCGCCCTTTGGCCTCACGGTCCTGCGCCCTCCATTCCTGCCCCTCCTGGCTCCTTGGAAAATGGTCACCGTGCTCTAAGACCTGCGGCCGAGGTTTCCGTAAACGTGCGCTGCGCTGCATCGACCACAACGGGCGCACGCTAACCAACGACAGCTGTGACCCCAAAGACCGTCCGCGACCCCTGCTGGAGCTGTGCGATCAGAGTGCCTGCTGAGGACTGCATATGCAATCTAACCTTCTGTTACACCAGCACTCAGAAAGACAGCAGATTAAAAACTCTGATCTTTTCTGCCCACAGAGGCTAATGAATGTTTACATCCAGAGTGAGAGTGCTGCAGAATTCAGTGTGTCCACAATTGTCACTGTAACTATCAATATTTAGCCATTCCCTCCATCAATCCGGGGGTTAAATGTTGAACAGTAGGACTGAACATAGCTTGCTGCCTGTCTGTCCTCCTTGTAAAGCAGTGGCACATTTCATTTGCGTCCCATTGAGGGGAAGAACGCATGGACATTCCTGATTTCCCTAAAAGAGGATGCTGCTTATCATACCAATGTCACACCTGTGTGTGTGTGTTTGTGTGTGTGTCAGACAGTATGTGTGTGTCATAATTTTAATGCATGTATATAATGTTTGTCCAAGCTGGGCTGGACAGATAAATAATGGTTGGAATGGGGGAGGAGCTTAATCGCACAGTATATAAAGAGACAAAAGGAAGAGAATAGCTCATAATCTAACTGCTCACCCCATCAGGTATGGAAAATAAGATGGCTCATGGTCATGTCCAAACTTCAGTCTGCATTTATTTATCATAAACCTGAAGCACTTCATCTTCTTTTCTATTCTTTTGTTTTAGCCAGCGGCACATTGTAACACCCAGTTTCTCTGAATGCCTCAGTATAGTGTTTTTTAGCCATATCTTGCCCTCGTCTACACAGCCTTCCAAGAGGGAATTCCTCAAAGACCAAAGAGGTGTGTGTGTGTGTGTGTGTGTGTGTGTGTGTGTGGGTGAACATGCGTGTGCGTGGAGGCCTAAAGAGGGACGTGTCTCCTACTACTACTTCATAAGTAAGTCTCTCCTGCCTTCTGTGAAGACACCATGTTTTGTTTTGTTTTCCTTTTGTATAGAATATCCAAACTTTATTTATTTTTGTACAGCCTGTTAAATATAACCATGTGGCTTTTTAAAAAAATATTATTTTTTATTTGTTATTGAGGTCAAAGAAGGAAGTAGAATATATAGAGTATTTATACAGTGTTTTATATATATAAATGGTCCTAGGTTCATGAATAAAACATCGCATTAACTTGTGCAATTTATGTGTCCCGAGTTGTTTGTCTGACTCAAAGTTATGCATTATTAGCAGAGCCCAACGTTTATCAGCCGATATTAGCTATTTGCTGAGATCGCAGTACTGGAATTTATGATGGAGTAAAGAATAAACAAGAGAAACATCCTTTAGCCTTTTTGTACGTGTTGATATTGTTTTAATCTGACAATCGACTATTGTGCGGGCAACTTCCCAACCAGCTCATACAAGTAGAGTCAGGCACAGCATAAGCAAGTAATTCACAACTACATTCTTTTTAAACTGCATAGCCGTATTACCTCAATAAGGACTCTAAAATAACTAAACTTAACAAATGTTAGGGAAATTCCTCTATGTTTCGTATGACTGAAAGAAAAAATATCAGCTAATATGTATCAACTGCTTAAATCAATAAATATTGGTTGGTATCAGTATTGGTCTTAAAATCAGCCTATAACAAATTATAAAAGCAGGCTGTAGCTGCCAGCTGTTTGCTAGGCTCCATCTCCACTAAGTTGACAGGACCTCTCGATTGTGTTTATGGTGTCTGTGGCCCTATGAGCATTTTTAATGCATTTTGTATGACAAACAACATTCCTCAGTGTGGGAAAGTCCGTCCAAGACATCTGTGCGACAGTTGTGGTCAGTGAAAGCATGTTACCTCGCTAATCCAGTCTATTAGGGTCAGCTGATGCACTCCAATACACACATGCACCTTAAAAAATATCTAACTTTAAAATGAGACTTCACCGAGCCGCTACATTCATCTGTTACATACAGCCCATGGTTCCAGTGAGCTCTGGGGGCCTGTTTGACAACTTCTTCTTTATTATTTATTGATGGTTGGCAAACAGCAAAATGGAGTTTGACGACTTTTGATTTTTGTGTCTTTGTGTGTGATTCAGAGTTCATCCACTAGATGGGACTACATAAATTTATTCTCCTCCACTATGACTCCATAAACCACTATATTCCATAACTAACCATATAGTGGTCTGTGTCTCAGAAACGTTTGGGTTGCAAAAGGAAAGAGGGAAGGGCTTTAGTCATTTGGGTGAACTGGCCCCTTTTAAATAATGGTGTAACTGGACTGAAGACTGCAAAACAATCAGTTCATTAGCTGTTATCAGCCCAAATCTGTTTGAGCTGCTCACAAAACCTTTTTATATGCTCATTATTATCAGAATCTGAGTACTTTATTATTCTGTGAGGAAATTATATAATCACAGTTGCTCCCCGAGCTTCTGAAAAGACAGGGTGAAATATTTTTTCTCTGAAAAATTAAAATCAATGCCAGAGAAGCTTAAAATAATTATAGGAAAAAGTGAATTCCACAACAACTGCAGGACTGACATTTTAATAGTAAGACAGCAGGAATAAATAACAAACAGGAGAGGAGGCACACATTAGAGAACAGGTCACATGACATGATATCATTTTCTCTGCAATTTCTACTCGTAGTTTTAACTGAATAACAAATAACATGTATTTTAAAGTCACAGACAATGAAAACTAACAGAAATCTGTGCTGAATTTGTTATGTTGTAAGTTCAATTCACTTCAATCTGTATAGTGCCAAATAGAATGAAATGATGGCTTTCTCAAGGTGTTTCACTCTGTAAGGTAAGGTAACAAGCTTACAGTATTAAAAAGTAACCCCCAACAGACAAGCCCCTTTGAGCCGAGCACTAGGCCACAGTGGGGAGGAAGAAACCTCTGGCAGAACCAGGCTCAGTGAGTGGGGGCCATTTCACGACTGCTCCAAGGGTTTTCAAAAATAACTTGATCAATTAAAGAGCCATTATGATTTTAAAACTAGCTCATTTAAAGTCTCCAATTAGTTTTAAAGAATGTTTTCAGTGGATATCACAGTTTCCCTACATTTCAGAAACCTTATTTTGTCTGCTGGTGCAGTTGTTCCACCGAAACTTGTATTTTTCTTTCTTTTCTTATGTTAGTCTCAACATCATGGGCTCTTGCATTGCCAGTGCTTCACAGCATTGCAACAAAGAAGTGGATCGCAGATGATCATAAGCATATGATGCCAAATGAAGCTGTGCAGCAGGAGCACGCCACAGATGAATTACAGGAAGCTGTGAAACCAAATGACAGTGCATCACAGGTTGGAGATAGAAATGATGCAGATCATAGCTCACGTGGGTCTCAAGTGAGCCATCTTGAGACCCACATTACTACCAAATTAGTAGAGTTTCCTAAACTCGTGCTAAACAGGAAGCAGGAGCCATGCTGGAACGTGTCGCAGCGTTGAAGAAAAAGCAACAACTTGAGTTTGAGTTGGCCAGGATTAGGCAACATCTTGAGCTTGAAACAGCAAGAGTCAAAGCTGAAAAGGAAGAGTTAGAGCTGGAGACTGCATTAGCTGAAAGCCAAGCAAAGTTAAAGGTCCTTAAAGAATATGAAAGATCTGAAGATGGTCTGAGAAGTTATGTATCAATACAAAGATCGCAAGGTCGAGGAGTTAAAAAGGAAAGGGTTGGCATGATGCTCCCCACAACAAACTGATGTTATCACTGAGTTACTTGTGAAACAGCAGCAGCTGGCTCAGTAGCCAACAAAGGACAGTCCTGTTTTTAGAGGTGATGCACTAGCCTTCATAAGAGCCTCCGAGCATGCAGTAAAGCAAAAGACTGATAACAATCAAGATAAGTTGTATTTCTTGGAACAATTCACTGCTGGCGAACCACAGGAGCTAATTCACAGTTGTGTACACATGACTCCTAGCAAAGGTTACCGTGAGGCCAAACAGTTGCTACATAAGCACTATGGCGATGAGCTAAGGATCACAAATGCATTCATTTAGAAAGCACTCAAATGGCCCCAAGTGAAAAATGATGACAGCAAAGCATTAAATGCTTATGCTATGTTTTTGACTGGATGTAGCAACATCATGAAGGATGTTGAATTTTTGGAAGAGATGGATAATCCTACCAATCTACGTACAGTGATATCCAAGCTGCCCTACAAAACCCAAAAACGGAGTGTTGAGGCATTTGAATTCCAAGAGAAAAGGGGTAAAAGAGCAAGATTTGCTGACTTCATGAACTTCATAGACCGCCAAGCTAAAATAGCTATGGATCCACTCTTTGGTAATATCCCAGACAACCATGTAATGACAAGTGGAAAGAGTGACCAAAGGGAAAGGTATCCAGCAAAGAAAGAGTTTCGGGGAAGCAATTTTGCCACCAACATTCCACTGAGAACAAAAGACCACAAGAAACAAACATTAAAACAGAAAACTTAATCAAAACAGTGAGTGCTTTTGAGAAGCCATGTTTGTACTGTCAGCAGCCTCACGCTCTTGTTTCTTGTGGCAAGATTAAGAATCAACCACACAAAGAACAAGTAGACTTGTGGAAGTCAAAAGGACTCTGTTTTGGATGTTTGGTTTCTGGGCGTCTCAGCAAGTTCTGCAAACGAAGAATGGAATGTAAAGAATGTTCACTAAAATCTAAAATGAGTGTTAAATACATAGAGACATACGCCTTTTTAGACCCGGGAAGCACGGCAACATTTTGCACTGAAGATCTGCAAAGGAAACTGAATGTTAAAGGAAAGCGTACACAGATACTCCTAAGTACCATGAGTCAAGAAAACCCAGGAGAACAGAAACTCATGAATAGTTTTGTTATATCAGACCTGGAAGTGTGTGGGTTGGAAGATTCCAAGTTCACTGACTTACCCAAGGTGTTTACTCACACTAGTATACCTGTGAGTAGTGGAAACATACCCAAACAGTCAGACATTCATAAATGGTCGTATCTACATGAAGTGAGGCTACCAGAGATAGAGGCTAATGTTGAGCTGCTTATATGAGTTAACTGTGCAAAAGCAATGGAGCCATGGCGTGTCATTAATGGACAAAATGGAGGTCCTTATGCAGTGAAGACTACCATTGGTTGGGTTGTGAACGGACCCATAAGCAAAGAACTAAACGGCACAGAAGACAAAGAACCACATTTCTCAGTAAGCAGAATCTCCTTGGTGGAAGTTGAGAAGCTTCTAGTCCAACAGTACAATATAGATTTTTCAGAACGTAATTATGATGACGAAGAGGAAATGTCACAAGAAGACAAAACAGTTTCTAAGATCAGTAGAAAAGACAACGACCTTTGAAAATGGACACTATAGCATTGGATTGCCGCTCAGGAATGAGAATATCCAAATGCCAGACAACCGTTGTGTTGCAGAACAGTGAATAGCATGTTTGCTCAGGAAGTTTAAGAAGAATCTTCAATTTTTTGAAGAGTACAAGGCTTTCGTGGAAAACATCATCACCAAGGGCTATGCAGTTCATGTGCCAGACCACCAGTTGAGCCATGATGACAACAGAGTGTTCTATATACCACACCATGGGGTGTATCACCCGAAGAAGAGAAAGTTGCGAGTCGTGTTTGACTGTACGGCTTCATACCAGGATATGTCTCTAAACAAGGAGTTACTGCAGGGACCGGATCTGACTAACACACTGGTGGGTGTTCTTTTAAGATTCCATGAAGAACCAGTAGCGCTGATGGCAGACATTGAATCAATGTTTTACCAAGTCAATGTACCAGAACGAGATGCTGATCTTCTTCGTTTTCTTTGGTGGCCAGATGGCAAGCTGGATGAGCCCATGAAGAAATATAGGATAATGGTGCATCTCTTTGGAGCTACTTCCTCACCAAGTGTCACCTCATATGCACTAAGAAGAACGGCAGAAGATCACAAGGAAGAAGCGTCTCCAGAAGCTGTTTAGACAGTCCTGTGCAACTTCTACATAGATGACTGTCTGAAAGGTGTAGCTACAGAAGAAGCTGCAGTGAAATTAGTCAGTGATCTTCGTGCTTTGTGTACCAGTGGAGGGTTTACATTAACAAAGTGGACAAGTAACAGTAGGAAAGTGTTGATGTCAATTCCTGAAGAACACAGAGCAAGTGAAGTGAAAGATCTGCATCTTAGGCATGACACTGAGAGAACTCTCAGTGTACAGTGGGACATAGAAACAGATACCTTCACTTACACCATAAAGCTGCAAGACAAGCCAATAACCAGAAGAGGCATTTTGTCAGTCATTAATTCCATATGTGACCCTCTTGGCTTTTTAGCACCAGTCATCTTGCCTGCGAAACTTTTGTTGAAAGATCTCTGTAAAGAGCAGCATGGTTGGGACAAAGAGATCAACGAAAAGCATGCAAAATTTTGGAGAAAATGGCAAGAAGATGTTGTACTTCTCTCTAACTTCCATTTGAGTAGATGCCTAATGCCTACAGGTTTGGATGCACTGTTGTTGTGCAGTTGCACCATTTTTCCGATGCTTCAGATTATGCATGGAACTGTCTCCATCAACCTGTTGATGGAAAACAGACGAGGCAAGAGACATTGCGCTTTACTCATTGGGAAATCAAGAGTTTCTCCACTCAAGAAAATCACAATCCCCATGCTTGAGCTGACTGCAGCAGTGATTTCAGTGAGGATGGACAGATTACTGCGACAAGAGCTTCATGTTCCTCTGCAACAGTCAGTCTTCTGGACAGACAGTACAACTGTGCTTAGATACGTTGCCAGTGAAACATCTCGCTTCAAAACCTTTGTTCCAAATAGAGTTTCGCTGATTTGAGAAGCAACCAAAGTAGTATGTGACATCGGCAGAAAATCCTGCAGATCAAGCAAGCAGAGGCTTAATGGCAAAGGATCTGTTGGAAGGAGGTTCATGAATTCACAGGCCAAACTATCTTCTAGATGAAAATGAATGTCCAGAACAGCCAGTGAGAAAGAAGGAAAACCTTCAAAATGATCCAGAAGTCAAGACTTCAGCAAGTGTTAATATACACTTAAAGTTGAAGAAGGCATGGAACCAATGAACCGTGTGATTGACTACTATTCAGACTGGAATAAACTGAAAAGATCAGTGGCCTGGATGATGAAGCTAAGGGAGGGGCTGTGGATGTTAAAAGAAGAAAGTGAACATTTCTCAAAAATAATCCAGAAAAATGAAAATGATCCTGAAAAGCAAAAATTTAGGTTGCAGGTGCACATGGAGAAATTTAAATCTGCAATGGAAAGAAAGGCACTTGCTTTGGAGGATCTTGAGGCTGCCAAATCAGAAATTGTTCGCTTCACCCTACAGACAGGAGGACATCTTAGTTGTGGCAGTCAGTTGTTCAAATTAGACCCAGATCTTCGTGATGGGATGCTGAGAGTTGGTGGCAGACTCAATACATCGGGCTTGCCAGAAAATGCTAAGCAACCAACAAAATCTCTGAACTCATCTTGACAGACATCCATCAAAGAACTGGTCACTGCGGTCACAATTACGTGCTGGCGCAGCTGCGATGCAGATATTGGTTTCCACAAGCCAATTTGGCTGTTAGAAAGATAATCAACAAATGTCAAACTTGCCGTAGGATTTCTGGAAAGGTTGGTGAGCAGAAGATGGACACAGATTCCTGTATCAATGCGATTCGACGTTTCATTTGCAGAAGAGGTCAAGTCACCATAATGAGGTCAGATAATGTCACAAACTTTGTGGCAGCTGAAAGGGAGTTGAGGGAAGCCATTCAACGACTGGATAATGACAAAATAGAAAGAGTCCTACAACCAAAAGGTATAAAGTGGATTTTTATCAGCCCAGCTGCTTCACATAAAGGTGGGGTCTGGGAGAAACAAATTCAAACAGTGCGGCGAATTCTCACCGCTCTATTTTTTGCACCTGTACCGTTTGGTTCTTTAGTTGTCAGAATTGTTGTCTGAAGGCCAACAAAGATACCCAACGGTCCATTTGATCGACCTTTGTTGTTATTATTATATATTTAATTTTATTTTCAGTTGTTACAGACGGGACAGACATGGTTGGGGGATAGGAAAGGGAGAAAGAAAAATGAAGGAAAAGAGGGGAAGAGGGAGAGTGAGAAAGGGCACTTAAAAAGAAAAAAGAAATCTCCCGGATCACCTGCTGAGAGAGAAAAAAAAGAGAAAACAAGCACAAAAAGAGAGCAGCGCAATAAACACAACACCATCGCATTTATCTAGCCAAGTGTAAATAACAGTAAATACTAATATTGAATGTTGTTGTGCAGCATGCAGGGCCAACAGCGCACAGTGTGCTTTGAGGTAGCAGCCAAGAAAGGTGTGGTTTGTGTCTATGGACAGTGAACACCCGTGTGTACACCAGTGTGCACACCTGTGTGGATGAGCACGCTTGTATTCAAAAGGTTTCTCTATGTAACGATCTGCTAGAGCAGTGGTTCCCAAACTTTTTTCGCTAGGCCCCGCCTTTGTTTTACAAAAAAATCTTCGCGCCCCACCCCCTCCAACCACACACAGTCATATTTTGCTTTAAACTCCCATCCAGTTTATTTCACACCTTAAACATTTAGTAAACAATGAAACTAATAAAAGTAAACTGCAATAAATTACAGGCAGCAATAAAATAAACTACTAACTCTTACGCCACGTCCACACCTACATGGGTATTTTCGAAAATGCAGCTTTTTTTCTATGCGTTTGGACCTTTCGTCCACATGTAAACAGCGTTTCGATTATTAAATGTTATATTTTTTGTTTGTCAGGTGTCCTTTTTGAAGAAAACACATAGGAGCCACTTGAATGAATGTATATAAACACATTTACATGACGGAAAATTTCAAGGAAATAAAAATGCTCAAATTTGAAAGTTTATACAGTGAAGAAATTTAATTTTACGTTTTATAGCTGAAGGAAATGCCTGTAAATAGTACAGAGAATATACTGTTAATCTACAGAATTTTCCGTTTTATCATTTACGGAAAAGTCCTTCAACTTCCATAATAAAAAACTGAAATTGTACTGGCAGAAAATTACCAGGACATTTTTTTTGTTTTTCTATGGAATTCTTTTTTACAGTGTAGCTGTCTAGCTTGTCTTTGACTTGGACGTACTTCTACCTTGAAGACACAAAACTCAATCTATGTTGGCGTTCTGTACATGACCACAGACAACATGGTTGTATGCACTGAGTGACTTGTGTGCCTGAAATTTCTCTCTGGTGTATACACTGGGTTGCTCCACCAAATACGTGTATATATCTGCCCACTGGATATTTTGCCATCTACTAATGTCTTCCACTCAATCTGTAATATCACAAGGAAGTAATTTACTGGTCATCAAAGTTTATTTGCTCAGGTAGTTTTCCCCGTTTTGGGGGGGATAATTGGTTGATTATCTATCTACCTATTACACTCCACTATACTTCAGTTTCCAAATTACACATGCATCCATACCTACGTCATCAAATGTTAGTAAAACAATTTGCGTGCTTATATGAAATATCCTCCTCCCTCCTTTTGCGCCTTGAGAAAGGACCTCCCCAAAACACAACATATGTAACAGTAGTGATGGGAAAATGAAGCTCGTATCACCACCAAAACACAGCACAAATCCTGCCAATGATTCCATTTTTTTTTTTTTTAACTGCAGCAAAACCGCCATAAGTCCTTGGCGAAAAAGGTGAAAAATAGGGCTTTAGGATTGAGGGTGTAACTATTGCACCTATTGTAACTATTAAATATTGTGCACTTGTGCTTTAGATGGAGAAGTTGTACAGCGAGATATCCACAGGCAGGAGTGATTTCCTGTGTCATTCAGCGGTGTATTTGGGTAATCTCAGTCTATCGCCGTACGTGCTCCTGGGACTGGCCACTATGTCATGGAGTGGGTGGGGTGTATTCTCCGGCATTGCCATTAACCTGCCAGTTCAGGTTATTGTTTAATTTCTCATCTCTGTTCGCCTGTGTTTTTGTTTTGTGGTAGTTATCAGCCTAAAGAAACGCTTCTTTAGTTTTGTCTCCCGTGTGTTCTGCTTTTGGGTCCCCTCCTCAAACACACCAGCCATTCCAGCCATGACAACCTCTTAATTTCAAATTAATTAAACCAATTAAACCATATCCAAACTTTATTTATTTTGGACAGCCTGTATAATTATTTGACTTAATAAAATGTTATTTATACATTTTGTTATTAAAGTCAAAGAAGGAAGTGGAACACAAAGAGTATTTTTGCTGTGTTTTATATCTATTTGACCCTTAGTGACCTAAACAATCAGTGGCTTCTAACTGTAACCATCACATCTAAATGACAGTTGTACAGGGGGTTGCTAAAGACTCAGAGTTATCCATTATTAGTAGAGCCCAGCTTATATCAGTCAATGTTAGCTATTTGCCAATATAACAGAACTGCCATTTATTATGAAAAGAAAGTTTAAGAAGCAAAGGAGAAGCAGCAGAAATACCCTTCAACCATGTTGTGAGTATTGATGTTGGATAATTCATCCATCATCTATTGTGTTGGCAACTTCCCAGCCAGTTGATCCAAGTGAGTAATCCACAACCTGATTATATTTAAAACTGCATTTCCATATTATCTTAGTAAGGACTCGCATGTATCTAGACTTAACAAACATTAGGGAAATTGTTTTATGTTTCATGTGTCAGAAAGAAAAAATACCGGTTAATATATTGGATTTTAAAAATCAGGAAATATTGGTATTGGTATCTGTCTTGAAGTCAAAGGAGCTTGCAAAGAAAAGCGTCTGGACTTCTTTAAGTTACTTGAAGACGTTTCACCTCTCATCCGAGAAGCTTCTTCAGTTCTAAGGTCAAATGGTGGAGAGTCCCAGATATAAACCTAGTGGGAGTGACCCCCCACAGAGGGACAAAAGGACCCCCTGATGATCCTCTAATCGCCTGAGCCAAGGTGTGAAACTGGGTGTGGGTCCCAATCAGCCAGAGTTTCGGGTGTGTTCATTGTGAAACCTGGCCCCACCTTATCATGCGAATTCCTGAGGTCAGATGGCCCAGGATGTGAGTGGGCGTTAAGGCGTCTGGGAAGGGATCTCAAAACTGGATTATAGATGGCAGAGAGTTGGTGTCGTAAACCACCGCCTCTGTTCAAAGATGGTCGCTCACAGTGGACATAGATGGCTTCTTTCACTCCTCTTTCAAACCATCTGTACACTCTGTCCAAAATGTGAACATTGGCATCCTCGAAAGAGTGTCCTTTATCCTTAAGATGCAGATGGACTGCTGAGTCTTGTCCTGTGGAGGTGGCTCTTCTATGTTGTGCCATGCGCTTGTGAAGTGGCTGTTTGGTCTCTCCAATGTAGAGGTCTGAGCATTCCTCGCTGCACTGTACAGCATACACCACATTGTTAAGTTTGTGTTTTGGCGTTTTGTCTTTCAGGTGAACCAGTTTCTGTCTGAGCGTGTTGCTGGGTCTGAAATGCACTGGGATGTCATGCTTGGAGAAAACTCTCCTGAGTTTTTCTGATACACCGGCTACATAGGGGATGACAATCATTGTCACGCTCAGACAAAAACTGGTTCACCCGAAAGACAAAACGCCAAAACACAGACTTAACAATGTGGTGTATGCTGTACAGTGCGCACGCACACACACACACACACACACACACACACACACACACACACACACACACACACACACACACACACACACACACACACACACACACACACCAGTAGGTGAATTATCTAAATTGGAAAAGTAAGTTGCAGTACACGAGTGAAAAGAACTCCTTGTTTGTGAGTAAGGTAAGGATGGGTCTGACATTATTCTGTTATTATTCCCATATATATCTGTTCAATTTCATACTTAGATGTAATATAACAAATGTTGTGCTGAGTACATTGACGTCACTCTGAATAAGCCGAGCACCTACCTTCCTCCTCTAAAATTGGTCTAATCAAAGTGAGGCGCTACTTCAGATCCGGCTTAAAAGCAGTCATTGTCATGTCGAGCTACAGTGCAGGAAGTGGAAAATACACTGTCCTTACTGTACGGTCCGGTATGACAGGAAATAACTTTTAGGAAGCCACTGACGTCTTTTTTGCCTCAATGAAAAGTTTGATTGCCACCTCGTCTCTCCTGAACTAGAAGCTGGAGCACATGTGGCACTTCCTGTTTGGCCCCGAGGAAGATGATTTCCCGCCCTGTCGGCTTCAGTGCAGCACAAAGGAAATGATTATCCCCTAATTATAGATGGTTGAGAAGAAAATTGTCTGTCTCTGTAATCTTGATAATAGCATAATGTGTCACCAGCCCAAACAACTGGTCACAGTGATGTTTTGACTTTTTTTTTCCCCTCTCAAATTACAGCTAATAGAAAATCACACAGTTATGGGGGAGATGTCACCTTCAGTGTGAATGTCTAAAATGAAAGCGATGCCTACTTTCTTCCTCTTCTTCTTCTTCTTTTTTTACCTGCTTGTTTTTACATGTCTTGCCGTCACATCATTACAGCTTAAAAGAAACATCTGGAAGGCATTATGAATCATCGCTGCTCGATGTGGGTGGCATTTCCGAGAACTAAATTACCTTCATCCTCTTGCCACCCTTGGTTGCTTGTAAAAGTTTGTTTAAATTATGGCAAATTTGATCCAGTTTTCCCAACTGCAGAGGAAACTGCATTCATATTTTGAGGATCTAAACCCATTATGGCCAAAAGAGGACTTCAGTAGGCCCGTGCAGTAAGTGCAATATGTGTGCAAGCACAGATATGAAAATGTTCATAGTCCTCTAGATAAATTCATGCAATAAACTCTACAGTTTAAGTCAAATTGTTACAGATTACTTCTGAAATCAGGACTGGAGTTTGCACATTTTTTCTTTGGCATGTAGTGATATGTTTCCATCCACGCCTTTTTTTTGTGACTTAATATATCAGCTATAAAAATGTCTGGAGTGTCTTGAATATATAATATGAAACTATTTTATTTCTGCTCTCTACATCCACTAACCAAAAAAAAGCATGCTTGAGGTTGGGGGTATATTAGTGTTCACATCCTGTCATGCCACTGCTAGCATCTGGCCACATGTCTCTTCGCACTGCTGCAGAGTGATGTGGATGGTGCGTAGTTTGGTGGAAAGGAAAACTGGATCTGAGGTTTCCATATGTATTTTTAACACATACGACCAGTGCCATTTAGCTCCATTGTATTCAAGTGTAGGGCGGCACGGTAGACCATCACCTCAAACTGGTACACATTTTAGATCAGGGGTGTCAAATGCAAGATTTGGCCCAGCACTCCAATCTGGCCCACTGAGGAGCTCTTGAAAACTTGATTTGGGACTTCTTCTTTTTTTTTCTACTGATAAAGGCCTCCCCAGTGGCCATTCATAGTACATCAAGGTGAGTTCAGGATTTCATTAGAAAGCTGAGACGTGCAGTTGATGTTGCACTTCTTTCTCTGTGGTGAAGTCAGCAGAAAAGGACAACTGTTGTGTCTGACCAAATTTCCTAGCACAGTGGGGGGTGCATGGGGGTGGTGGACTTACCCTTTTGGCTAAAGGTGCAATAATGTCCCTCCCCTATATATACTGCCTTTACTCTGCCATGTGATCAGATATATATAATCCCTTAAATAAATAATAAATAATGTTTTCTGCTGTCATGGCCATAATTTTTCCTGCACACAATACTCAGAAGGCAGAGGCCTTGAAACACAGACCAGATTTAATCAGAATCAGAATCAGAAAGACTTTATTTATCCCCAGGGGGCAATTAACATACAATAGAGGTAGATAGAAGACAAGGGTAATAAGAACAGGCAATAAGAGTGAGATATACACAGAATATCCAGTATATACAGTTTTAAAATTAATGGCTCTCTGTACCTATAATGCGCCCCATACCCCTGAGTTTGAGGGGCTGTGCAACTTTTTGTGTTCCCCTGTCCCTGACACTGGTCTAAGCGTGTGTGATTCGTGTTGTTTGGCTTGCTGTAAAAAAAAATCCCCTGAGTGTTGTCAGGCAGGTGTGAAGCGGTGTATCGTGCCGCCGTGGGTCATTATCCTCTTTTATCTCAATAGAGGTCGTGATGTGACGGCAGCACGAGAAGCTGCGGCCTGAGATGAGTGGAGGACAAGCGTGTGCGCGAGCACGTCGAAACACGTGCACCTTTCTCTCTCCGCGCCAGGCTGACGGTCACAACGAAGATAAAACAGGAGCCCAGACAGTGCCTTCAAAGTAAAAGCACCAGTGGCTGTAAAATTCATTGTATACCAATATTTTAACTACATCTCATTCCTACTCAACTCTTACCACAGCGTGAACACCTGAGTTGCTATAGTTACCAGACATTTGAACCATAAACTACTAAAATTCAGTAGTGATGATTTGTATGGATACGTGCTATAGAGTCAAAACAAGTCTTAAAGTGCATAGGTTGACAGTATAGGTCTACATTCTATTAGTGGCACATGACTAGCACAGGGTTGGACCATGTTTTGTCTTTAGAACTGCCTTAATTGTTCATGAATCAAATCTCCAGTCTCCAAATCCCTAATGTGCCCGATTGAGTTGATACTTGGTGACTGCGGGGGTCAGTGAGTGCAGTGAACTCATTGCTCTCTTTAGGCCATTCTCTGTAAACCCTATAGAGGGTTGCATGGGAAAATCCCACCAGATCAGCAGTTTTTTAGAATATCATACAAAGCATGCAAATACCAACAACCCTGTCATGTTCAAAGTCACCTTTCTCAGTTTGAGCTTCAGCAGGTCATCTTTCAAAGTGAAAATTGCAGAAAATGTTGTTAATTATGGCAATATTTTCAATAAAATGCATGGCTATTCCTGGTTTGGTGATGCTAGCCTTAGACAGGAGTCAGAATTAACTGAAAATGAAAGTAATTATTAGAGGCATGTGAAATGATCCAAACATTGATAGTATTGATACCAATGCTGGTACTAGTATTGGATCGATACTATCGCGATAGGATCGATACTTTGTTTCTATCCTCTCAGTTCAGTATGAAGCGCACTGAATTGTGTTAAAATAGTTATTTTTTGTTGCAACAACCATCTTTTATTTATAGCCAATAGCACATTTAAATAACAGAGCGGACCCAAAGTGCTTCAGGGACAAGCGCATTTTAATTCCAGCTCTTTCAAAATACAAAAAAAGCTGAAAGTTGTGTTTTATTGTTGTAACTAATTATCATGGAAAATAATCATCTCATAAATCATGACACACTGCTCTCCCCTGCTTAAGCTGCCTTTATAAGTTAAAACTATGGGTATCGGTATTGATATCTGGAATACGGGCCTTGTATTGAACTGGTAACTAATTATAGAGCTAGAAAAAAGCTTGTATCATGAAGACAGAAAATAGGCCTAATAATGTTGTTTCACTCAAAAACAACAACAAAAATCAAAGGCTTTATGCCTTTATTCTGAAATCTTTAATTTTTTATATGATAGTACACTCAATGCATATGGAAAAAATAAGATATATTTCTTTTTGAAATGTATTTTTCTTAAGACCTCTCGAGCTAATTAATACTTTCGCGTGAAACGTTTTTAAATGATAAAAATCGTATTTTAATATTAACAACCACTTTCTGTTGTCTGGCAGAAGTGAGATAAAAGGGTGTCTTCCACTTGGGCTTATGGTTTTAGCTTGATTTTTTATATATATACTTCGGGTGAAGAAAAATCTAAATAAATAAACAAATAAAAATAAAAACCATCCATTAATTTTATTTTGAAAGTCTCGGCCAGAAGCTTTATATAGCCCGTATCCCTCTGTAATTTGAGAAAAGGGGGGACGGCAGGAGGGAGGGCAGGACAATAAAAAAAAAAAAAAAAAAAACCTTGGCGATCAGTCGGAGGTGTGAGAACGAGACCCAGCAGGACAGGAAAAGACGCTCACACGTGGAGGAACAAACCGAGCGCTTAAACAAGTAGCCTACCCAACTAACTGCTGTCTGTTTCGGGGGGAATGAAGGGATAAGGCAATGCTACTGGGAGAGCCGTATAGGTGAGGAGACCAGGCAGTGTAAATGAGCGCTTTTTGTTATATTTTGTGATTGAGAAAGTAAGAGCAGAGAGGGAGGAAAGTGGGCACCCGGTGAGTGAAGATTATGGAAACCCTCTGGAGGAGGAGGACGCAGGCGGTGAGATGGAAGTGGAACTCGCTGCTGCTCTGTTTATTCACCGGTGAGTTTCTGCTTTAATCGTTTAAAACACTTTCATCTCCCAGTCACCTTTAAGGTGGCTGTAGTGGCTCTTCCAGCCGTACAAATAAGCCACTGGACAAGCGCAATGAAACGTTTGGAAAGGAAGGAAACGTGTTTAATATATAAGCACATTTGGGGGGATGGTTGTTTGTTTGTTTTTTGTAGAGATTTTCAAAATCCGAGAACAGTCAGGACTTGAAAACTGCTAAAACTTCTCATCTTGAGTTAAAGTGTGCCTTACAAGGCTGCTGTGGTTGGGGGCAGGGGAGAGGACTGGCTGGAGGGGTTGGTGTATGTATTTGAGAGAAGGAGCAAAAAAGAAAAGAGGTGGGGGTGAAGGACATGGTCCCATTGTCTCCCAGCGTGTGGAGAGACAGGAGCCAGGACCTCAAGAGGGACCACCCAGATTGAGCACACCAGAGGTCTGCAAAAAAACCAAAAATGGGACCTCCTATTGATTTGACATGGAAGTATTTGATTCAGGGAGGTAGTGTGTAATTAAAAGGATGTGTCACCACTGCAGAGACAGCATCTATTAAACTAAGATAAATAAATAAATAAAGGCTTAACTGATTTGGAAATCCACACTTTCACTGCACACGCCCCTGCCACCCCACCCTGCCCAATTTTCATATTACGTTTTTATGACATACCTCCATCTGTAGTAATGTAAAGCCACCCCTCTCTCATCTACTTTCTTTGCCTCCGTTTGAACCCATGTGTGGAAATATGTGTGTATATTCCCCTTGGGCAAACACAGTCTGAGTGTGCGTGATTGCTGAGAGAAAGCAGAGCCGGGTGTACACACATGCTTGTTTTTTCTTCCTTTCTTTTCCTTTTTTTTTCTGCATTGTCCTTCATCTGAATCACGTCCCCGGCGCGCTCTTGGTTGTGAAAGGCTCCCGACCTTCTGCGCGAAAAAGCTGCAAATATCGCAGAGAGCCTTCGGGACGAAAAGGGCTGGTGTCGTGGCAGCAGGTTGAGACGAGTATACAGAGAGGCACAGCTGTGTGCACAATGCTTTTTAGCTGAGCCCTGGGAGGGGGGGTTAATAAAGCACATTAGTCAAACACACACACTAAAAGAGATCCTGCCAGTGTCACTCACTCAAATGGGTGTTAAATTCTCGTTGTGGATCATGAATTGCGTCGGCGCAGAAGGAGAAAAGCACTGAAACCATCTTAATTTGATCCATCACGCATACACAAACACTTGTACTGTATCTTATTCTAATGGTCTCCCACTCAAAGGGTAATTAATTCAGCTGGTGGATTGCTGAGGCTCACGAGCGTGTGCTAATTTGAGAGCCACAGTCATGAGTTTAAGAGCTTGGGGAGGGGAAAAAAAAGGGTGGCTGGACCTCCCATCCGAGAGGCTTCCTCAGTTCTAAAAACAAAAAAGGTGGAGAGACCTGCGTATTTAAACCCTAGTGGAGGTTGTCCCCTTTGGACACCCACTATTGATCATCACATCACAAGACTGCCATGAGCGTGACGACTGAGACTGCAAATTGTCAGATGGTCCACAGAGATTTCAGTTTTCTTCTTGATTTTTTTATCAGTTTTGGTAAAGGCTCGGTTTTATCTCCCGGAGCTTGAATACAGTGGAAAAACAGCTGAGGTGGGGAAAAAAGGTTTGCAAGTGGCTTAAGTGTGTAAAAGATCTACTTCTATCCGGTCGAAGTCATGGCAGCCTCGACAGAAAGAGCTGCTAAGCTAGGGGCGTGCTATTATTACTGATAAACTGCATTGTTTGGTGCTTATTCTCAAATCTCTTGTTCAAGTGCAGAGCCAGTTCTGCTTCACTTCCTTTTAAAAACCATCCCTCATTTGATCACTTCTGAGAACTGAGCCTTGTGTCCCTTAGTGGTTGCCTAGTGCCGCATTGCCTGGGTGTTGCATACCTGTACACAGGCTACACAATGGAACGCAGCATTGGAAGAAGTTTGTGTAATTTTGGTGGGAAGAAACCGAGAGTGGACTGAATATGCACTGTGAGCTCTCAAACAGAAAACCACAACAGCGGTTTCATCTTTCTTTCTTTTTTTAATGCTGCACAATATAGGTGATTAATACAAAAATATTGCCTCACACAGTTTTGGGACAACAACTTTGTGGTGGTGCCGGTTCCAGATTAGGCACCAGACTACACCCAGAGTCAGTGGAGAAGAGTTGATGGTGTCCACCGTGTCCAAATGCCTCACCAAGATTTAATGCCAGATACTCTCCATGACGCAGCTCTTCCCATTTATCCAGGCTTGGGACTGGTGAAGTACCAAAAGGGATTGCCTGTATTTAAACCGTTGTAAATGACTTGTTGTCTTATAATATGTCAAACATAGATGTCATGAAGGATATCAAGTCATTTTAAGCTAATCAAAAGATTCTTGTCATCAGGTAGAAGCTGCAGAAACCACTGAATTGATTTTAATGTAGGTACAGTAACGCAGCGTCATAAAAACACTTACAAAATAGGTCATTTCTTTATTTTACATATAGTTTATTAACCAGTGGCTGGGTTATATTCAAGCCCATGGAATAAGCTTTAAAAACCTTAACCTTAAGACAAGGAAGGTTCTGGTATCCTAACACGATCTAAATTTAATATTACTGGTACGTCATCACATGAAAAGTGTTATGTTTTTTTGCTGTGTCACAGATTTGTCTGTCATCCTACATCAGCCTACAGTGTTTGATTCAGCCGGTGGGACACGTGGGCTGTTTTGCCACCTCGGTCCAGCCTGCGTGTGGGAAAATAAACCGTGCACATGTAGTTTTCAACAGTGAAACCCTGAACGGCACGTGGCCTTGCTGTTTTATGCCATCAGGAGGTTCTTCTTTCATAGGCCATTGTGACATTTTTCTTTGTAATTGAAGACTGAATTAAAATGTTTTTTGTCCCCGCTGGCTGTTATTAAGAAACATTGTGATGGAGGCAAGCAGGGCTGGCTGAGTGCACTGAAAAAAAACCCTAATGTGTGTGTTTCTCTTTTTCTTTTTCCCCTGAATGCTCCGCAGGTGCATTTAACGCAGGCAGTGCCTTTAAATCAGTCTTGAAATATAAATAGAAGCTGCCAGTTGGAGGTTGTGTACTTAGGGGTTAGTTCATAAGAGGTTTCATTATAGTGTTGAAGTTTTTTGTTTTTTTTTCTTTTTCGTGATGGGAAAGGATCAAAAAGTGTTGGCAAGATCTGAATGAAGAAGTTTTTGAAGTGTACACTGGCAGCTTAACACCTTGACAATGCTCTGTGACTTTTTATTTCCACTATTTCATCGAAGGAACTATCTCTCAGGCTTCACCTTTTTGTCCACTCACACTTCTTTGGCTCCACAAACCTATGACATCCTGCATTAGCAGTCTGTAACCAGTGTGTGGTTGCTTTTGTGTGTGTTACAGGTGGCAGCGAGGCCCAGTGTGAGGGCTGCGTAGAGTACTGCTGCGATGGGTCGCCGCCTTTCTGCTGTTCCTACTACGCCTATGTGGGAGACGTCCTCTCGTAAGTAGAGGTGGGGGATTAATCCAAATATCGATACTAATGGTATTGGTACTGGATCGATACTAGCCCAGCAGGATCGATACTTTGTATTTACTTGATATCGGATCGATACCACAATTTACAGTATCACGTCACCCCACATACACAGGAAGCAATCCAGAGATATCAAAGACAGTGTTTTTGTTGGAGTTTCCTCAAGTTTTAAGGTCCTGATTTCTGTAAAGGCAAAAATATCTAGCAGTGGTGTTAAGACTGCCATCATCCTTTCCCTTTTTGTGTCTAAATATAGCTGATAACAAAATGCAGGTGTAGCCGCTGGCAAATCTGTTTGTCAGACACTTTCATCATAAATGAAGGACTGACCCGAGGTCCCGGTGTAGCTGTCCAGCCTTTAACAGCCTTGGTTGCCGGGAAGCCGCAATTATATCCCATCAGTTCACGGTCACATTACATGTATTGTGTCGGATCCTACTGGAAATAAGAGAACGCATTATCCGATGTCTGTGTTTACTGTTTTGTTGTTTTAGTTTTTCTTTTCTTTTGCTGTCACCATAAAACTAAGAGTGGAAGGAAGAGCTTGACGTGCTTAGGTAGTTTGGTGCTAAAAGCGTAAAAAGGAGGTCAATGATTTAATCTGCTCAGAGTCAGTAAATGCTGGCTAAGAAAGCCCTCAGTATTTGAATCTCTGACTGGAATCTACACCTCCTTCTCAGCCTGCGTTCAAAGTGTGGAGGTTATTTAAAGGAGAGAGAACTCATTCAGGTCAGAGCTATTCAGAAGACATTCAGTTGATCTGCACAGCACAGCTGCTTTAGCGCATACAAGGGGACCTGAGGGCTTTTCCTATATTTTTATGGCCAGTTTTAAATCATGTCACTGCATGTGCAAATAGTCCCTGCAAGTCAAGGGCTCGGGCTTCAGACTGGTCTAAAAAAATAATAATAATTGGCAGTTTAAAAAAAATATTTGGCTCAATGTGATGTCAGTGAGAGCAGATATCCCTAATATGGTCAGCCCAGTTCAGATCTTTTGTTAATGAGGGGCAGCCGATCAGAAGTACATTGGCTTAAAGTGAGGGTTTAACATGTCCCCTTTAGCTCTGCAATAGACTGGTGGCCTGCTCAGGCTGCATCCAAGCTCTCATTAGGCTCCAGCCCCCCGACAACCCTTAAGACAATGGAGGATGGATGTAGGTCTCCTTTAACATATCTTTCAGACCTTTAAAGTCTTAGCATGCCTTTTGTCCGGTCTTTCTCCCCTCACCTCCAACTCATCACGACAGATGGCTGTCCATCCCTGAGCCTAGCTTGTTGCAGGTTCCTGTTAAAATTGAGTTTTTTCTTTCCTGCTGTCACCAAGTGCTTGCACATAGGGGGTCATCTGATTTTTGTGGTTTTTCTAGTTTTTTTTTTTGTTTTGTTTTGTTTTTTTATCTTCCAAGATAAAGCGCCTTGAGGCAACTGTTGTTCTTATTTGGTGCTATATAAATAAAACTGAATTGAAATTGAATTCATGGTAATTGTAAAAAAGTAACTGTATCCTTCTTTTTTTTTTTCTTTTTTTTTTTCCTCCATCTTATGTGTATATTTGTACCAATTCTATCTGATAACCTTTTAAGGCTTGATTATATTCAGAATTTGCAAAGCAGCCTTGGCTGACATGTTGACTCATGCTGACCACGAAGATGTAACAAACCTGTCAGCGATGAGTCCTTTTTCTATTTTCCAGTGCCAGTTCACAAGATCTTCTGCAGTCACATGGTCACAGGCACACGCATATCACACACGGCTGAGTTACATCAGATGCTGCAGTTTATCTCCATGGCAGCACCTTAGAAATATTGGGTAGCATGTCTGTTGGAGACAGCTGCCTCCTTTCTCACGTGTGTGTGTGTGTGTGTGTGTGTGTGTGTTTTTTCCAGGGGCACTGCCATCTCTGGTATTGTTTTTGGTGTGGTGTTTTTGATGGGGGCCGTGGCAGCCTTATTCCTGTGCGTGTGCATGTGCATGAAGAACGGGCGTGGTGCACGGGTTGGTGTGTTCAGCACCTCCTATAACATCAGCACTGTGACCCAGGGCTATCCAGGTGGGACAATATACACAACCACACAACTTGATGTGTCCTATACCATGTCTATGTTATATATATTTTAAAATACATGAAGTTAATTGGATTTTAACTGCATACAAGGGGCAAGAGAATTAGATATTTACTCTTTAAGACAGAAAGATTTATCAATAGGTCAATATTGTCATCTATCATCATTTTCATCAAATGGTAGAAAGTAAAGCAGAGAGGAGAAACACCTTTCAACTATGTCACAAGTGTTGCTCTCAGGCGTGCTCTCCACCAGAGGGCAATGTTTGTGTATACCGGGAAAACAAACAGGCATTTGCTTAGGTAAATGTCAATTTGTGTCTGCACCTTCAGACTTGATATGAAGGATCATAATATTGTTTTATCAAAGTGAAAACGTAAAGGAAAGGGACATGTTATTAAAATGTCATCTTCTTCCTTCTCGCCTAAAGCCGCATCTCCAGAACTGAAATCATGTGCATAAACATGCTTATGTATTACAGATATTGTCACAATTACTTACTGTCAGCAGATTAGACATGTGACCCCTCCCTTCTCTGGACAGCTGACCACGAGCCGGTGTTGTGCCACTGCGGTTTTGTTGTCTTAGTACACCCAATACAGATGAACAGTGTTCAGACTTTTCGAGGTGACTCTGGGGTAAAAACGTAAAGTACTGCAAAATATTTAATTGATCG
The DNA here is from genome assembly GCF_963969265.1 of Rhamphochromis sp. 'chilingali'. Lineage (NCBI taxonomy): Eukaryota > Metazoa > Chordata > Actinopteri > Cichliformes > Cichlidae > Rhamphochromis > Rhamphochromis sp. 'chilingali'. The sequence goes on along the minus strand of NC_137931.1, from coordinate 7,804,218 downwards.
AATCTGTTTTGAAGTCATTGCTAAGTGTTGGTATTATTTAAATATGTTATTATATAGTTTGTACAAACAGTATTAGAAACATGCTGGCTGTCTGTGGCCATTATGGGGATCTAAAGTTAATGTGTTTGTAGTATAGCGGCCACCATAACTAGTATTATCTGCCTGTATTGGTAGCGGTAAGAAAACAGAGCTTAGTTGACTACAGTCTACTGACATCTAGTGGTGAGATTTTACACACGTCAGCATTAAATCATTAAATATTGGTATCGGTCTTAAAAATCCTATATCGATCAGGCTCTACTATTGTTGAACACTGATAGCTGTAACTATTTTTTTTTTTAAACTAAAATCATTAATTAATGTTAATGATGGGTTTGGGGTTTCAAGCTAGTTAGTTGTGATCCTATTATACTACATGTGCTGTAGGCAGTGCTGAAAGCATATTGGAGTTGGAGCATTTCTTCTGGGCAAACTATTGCCTTTTTTACACCAAAATGGTATCCCTAGTCCCGTTCTGAGTTTGCTCCATATCAGAGCTGGTCTGCTTTTCAGCGTGATTAGCACGCAGCATTTGCACCCAGAATTGGGATATTTCCCATAAGAACAACATTAGGACGCATCTTGTGGGCTGCATCTGCCGGTTCTAGATTGGGCACCGGAACAATACTATATACAGAAGCACATGTGCACTTTTAGTGTTATAACTATTAAAGGGCAATACTGAACAATAATAAAAGCGGTACAACCAAGTTAATCAAACATTTTAAGGATATTTATTAGTTAATGCTGCTCAATTGTTTGTAACAAATCTTTCATATATGAATATATTATTAGTATTAGAAGTTTATTTATACTATAGTTTATCAGGAAGCAGTCTAAGTAATTCATTTGGGTCTACATGATGACTTACGCACAAATGAGGCTGCTACACTGATTTCGGTATGGTGAAACCTTATCTACTGGCCTCAGGCGACACCTGAAAATAAAATTGAAAAAGAAAAATGAAGGGGCATATTATGTTACAAGCTCCACCGGGACCACAAACAGATTTACCATGGCCACTATTTAATCATTATAGACAAATAAGTACTTTTCTTTAAATAGCTTTCATTATCTGCTAGATTCTATGCTTGTTTTTTCTCCCTGCTCTCAGCGCTCCACATCTGATACTCTGTTCCTGCTTAAGAGGGAGAAAATGGCAACAATGTTTCCACCTTGTTCTCACAAGGTACATTGTCTGCGCATCATAGTCTGTGTTCTATGATACTCTCCAGCCTAAGGAATGCTACTTTGTTTTGTTTTTGTTTTGTTTTTTTCCTTCTGGGGCTCATTATTTATTTATCATGTTTCATTCTTCTCTGCGTATCACCTTGATGGTACACTGGCCGAGAGCTCGCCGCGCTGCCCTGCAGCTCTGATCATGTTTCATGAATACAGCACAGTGCAATGTCAGTGCATGTACTGTATAATGAACGTACGCTTGTTTCTCCATTGGGTGTGAGGAGTATTTGCTGCTATTACTTGCTTACTCCAATCCCATAAGTGAGTCACTTTCGATTGATATTCATTTTTTTATTTATTTTCCCTATCAGCACTAGTCATTTTAAAATAAAGTCCTTACTCACCACTATGTGACTGTTTGCAAGCTCTAACCTCTTAACCCCTTTTCTGTTATATCTGCAGCTTTGTTGTTCTTGTGAATAATGCAAGTTCCCTCAGTGAAATTGATAGACGGGGTCAACTAAAGTGCCTTTTTACAGTATTTCCATTTCTTCCTTCATTCAGCATGGGCACCAAAGTATGTGGTTTCTCTATGTAGCCACTAGAGGGTGCAACTGTCGTGTGAAACCTGCAGTAAAATTGGGGCAGGCATCCTGAGCTTCAGTGGGCCTCATTCATATTGAATATGGAAGAAATGTGAAGCCTGCAATTATTCCAGAATAACAGTTGTTTTTTGACCAGCCTGCTTACTGTCAATTTTGTTCTCACACACAGGTCCACCGCCTCCATACACCTACGACTGTGAGATGTACCCTCCATCCCTTCATCCCCCGCCCTACACCCCAACACAGCCTAGGTCAGCTAACTACTCCCCGCCGCCTCCTTACCCTGGATACACCCGAAAGTGAATCCCCGCTGCACTAAACATGCTGCCACGGCCCAGATTCGCAAACACAGAGACGGCTGTGCAAATCCGAACTCCGAAGCAGCGAGCTGGTGTTGCAATTTGGGTGTGACCACCAAAAATTTCCACACTGAAACACAAACCTAACTGGCAGGCCAGAGCACTCGGTTCAGCTTTCCTGTATTTCTGCTGCTCTGTAGTTGAGGACATGGCGGGGAAGTAATCATTTGACAAATGTGGGTCAAGCTGGCCAAAGAGCCTCAACTCATCTGATGATAGACTTAACAGTTAGCAGCCCTGCTGGCCTGCAGCTGGTACTTTTTTGCCCACTAATAACCGATATCCCTTATCCGTCCCCCACACCTGTGCACATTAAAAGCATTCAAATGATCATTTTGTCAGCACAGAGGGGAGAAAGCTCGTATCACTTGAGGCAAAGAGTCTTTCCTGGACACAGTGTAGACTTACAGAAAGTTATCAAGCCCTCATGGGTTTTTCTTGTTTGTTTTAAATCTTGAGTTATGTCAGCGTCTGAAGTGTACATTGATAATTAAGGCTGTTTTTAAATGCAGGTCTGGACCTGTCACATAAAGACTTGAATATAATTCATAATAATGCCCGTCTTAATGGCCTGGATGGCTTGTAAGGATTAATGAACTGTTTTGGTTTGTTTTGTTTTTTTTTTTGCTTTTATATTGTCTTACTTGAAAAAAACATGTTATGAACTGTGGTCACACTGAAACAGAAACATGTCTTTCTGTTATGTTTTATGAAACTGTTGAACTGACACAGTAACGGATTCATGGTGGAATTACAGCTGAAGGCTGATTTAAAGATTTTAATCTAGAGTGACTTCAGCCATAGCACAATGAGGTCGCTTTGCCAGGCTGACTGTGAATGATGGAAAGGATTTAAACCATGTAATAAATATAGTGAGGTAAATAAAGTGCTTTGTTACTGTTTCCAATAACTGTTGTAAATAAAATGTGTTTAAAGTGTTAACTCCAGTATTCCTTTACACTATGATTAATAATACAACTTGTTTTATTGGGGGTTTTCTGTTTAATGTTTTCCTAATAACAAAAACTCATAACAGGAATACAAATATTCACAATATAATCCAGTGACTCATAATAGCAGCATTAGTTACTCAATATAGTGAAGTAAGCTAGAAACAAGGCTAACATTAAAATAAACAGAATAATACTAATCATGACTAATACTGGGAGATTTATTTTTCTCAGTTAAACGTAATGCTTGGACTTTTTTTGTTTTGTTTTTTGCTCTAAAATAAAAAAGGGAACATGCGCGCGCAAGTAGGCTATGTGCGCGTGTGAGTAAACTCAACGTGCGCGCCGGGAAGATAGCGCGTGAGTGTGTATGTGTGTGTGTGTGTTAATCCCACTCTGCCGTGGTCAGGTGATCCGGCGCTGAGCAGCTGTACAGCCTCGGTATCGCTCACCATCAGACAACGGGAGACACCGGCGCTGAGCAGACTCGTTTTCTCGCCTGACGCAAAGCTTTAGAAAACGGTGCGGTATAACGCTAGCCTGTAGGAGCGTTGTTTTAGCGAAAAGGCATGGGGGACCGAGTAGCTTTACTGCTGCTGGTTTTAGCGGCTTCGGCTCTGGCTGTCGAGGTAAGAGAAAAGCTTCATTTTTTTCCCTATGTGTGAGAATTTGTAGCATTTAACCCCCTCCACCATATTGTTGATGTCGGCTGAGTCAAGCGAGCTAGAGGTAGCTAAAAGGAGACCGGAAGTTGAACTGTTGTTCCTTCAAATGTAAAGCTTAGACTAGATTTGTTTAATTGTTTTTTTTTAAAAAAAGAAGGAATTGAATCTTTGTAGGTAAATGTATTGTCTACCGATCCATCAACAACAAGTTGTTATTTCTATCCTATAAAACTGCTCCTAACACGGTGTGTTTGAATATAAATGCGCAGTTTGTTTTGTGTTGAAGGCTGTAACCGGAAGTGTAATGTAAAACAATCAAGCTAACTTGAATGCTAAACATGAATTCTTTTGGATTCCTAAATAAAGGCGACGTTAATATTTAGTACAATTTCGCGTATCCACTGGGCTATTTCGTTACAATGCTTCACTGTCTGTTGTTAACAAGTACAATTTGAAACAAATGATGTATTCACGTAGTTTAATTTAAATACCCTCGCTTTAAGTGTAATTTAATTTCATTTACTGAGTCTTTGTGACAAAGGAGACAAGCGCCGAAACCTTTGACTTAAACCTGTAGCCTATGTGTTTCCCTTTCCCCCCCTCACTTTGCGTTAAAACTGAGAAACTGCTCGTTTTGCTGTGATTTAAAACGTTACAAACCGGTCAGGTTTGCCAGCGAACCATTTCCAGCCAGTGACACTGCGCAGATGGTTACGGAATCTGTTCCTGTCCAGTGGTCATCTGCGCTAATTCAATCTCGTTATACTAATCACGGTGAATAAACGTAAAAGCGTATTGTCTCATTTTCTATATCTCCGGGGCTAATTTATTGGCAGTGGGCGTGTTTTTTGTTTGTTTTGTAAGTGTAAGTAAAAACGTAATTCTCTCACGTTAATAATAATAAAAGCTTGGGATGACGGGGCTTTAAATACAATAAAAATGTAAAAATAAAATAGCGAATATGCGAGTTTCTGCGGGAAAACAAAACGCCACAAACGCCCTCCACGTATTAGATGGGCGAGAATAGAGAAGTAAGATGGCGGCGGTGCACTGCAGCATTTATCGAGGGGAAACTGGGAAGCCAACAGGAGCTTTGACTGGCATTGTTGCCTTTCATTGCTCTTTCTTTTTAAGCCATATAGGAGAGTTTAACATGCGAGCAGTAACACTGGTTATGTATTATCACGGAGCTCTACATAATCTCTGTTTATGGTTTTTTTTAAAACAGGGTCTTTGCCAGGAACAGCGCTTTGTGACTGTCCACTGCGAAAATGCCTATTTTTACACGCCATCTACTCAATCCTGTGCTGATGCCTGTCTGATTTCAGACATGTTCAGTGGCCTACGCGTTACAAAAAAAAAAAAAAATCATCATTGTCGTCATTATTGTCTATTGTGGCTCTGTCATGACAGAATTACTCATTTCCTTGTCTCAAATAAATAAATCACAATCCCCTCCCTAACGATGAAATTTTCTGTTATTTTAATCGGTAATTTTCATGAGAATAAGAATGTATTAAAATCTTGCTTTTTATGATTTGCGCTGTGGCTTTGTTGTGAGAGAAATGACACATTCCCCTAGCCACATTGAATGTCCAATTGTGGAAAAGGGGGATTGGGAGCTCTTAAACATGATAAATCGACTAATGGTGCCAGCAACCTGTTAGCCTGGGTCCTTCTTTGTATTAAGGATCAGTGTTTGAGGTGAAATTAGGCAGCTGATCTTTGTTGTTTCCTGTAAGCATACGCTGCAATCAGTGGACTTGAAATGGGGACTTTGGACTTCTTTTTAAGCAAACCCTTGGCTTTGTTGATTATCCAAAGCTGAGGTCAGTCCAGACAATCCCTGGCCTTTGAGTCCTGTGTTTACATCAAAGACACAAGCATGAATAGAGCGAATTTACCCAAGATGAGATAAACGAGATAAGACTTGAAAACGAGATGTTATAAGTTTTTGATCTTGTTATGGCTTGCTTTTTCTCGGCCCTTGATGACTGGCACATACAAACGCTTCTAAACACTTAGCCCGAGGAAGCAGCTTTTCCTGACAGACCCGCCCTGTACACGCTGGCCGCAGTGTGGAGCGTGGGAGTTAGATGCCAGTCTTTGTCTATTTCCAAATCCTTGGGAAATGGCTCTTGGATGGGTGCTGGTAGCCTGTTTGTGTGCACACTGCAGTGTTTCAGCCTGGGGGTGGACCAGCCCTCTCCCTTTATTAGCAAACCTTAATGCCATTATGCCTGTTGGCAGTGCCAGTGCTTCGCTCTCTGGCATGCTCTCCGCTGCTCACACTGCAGTTTGAGGTCTTTGAAGGAGAAATCCACTTGACACTAATGTGTCCTCTCTCATTTTCCATTTTCTTATTTTCCGCTTTCTTGAGCTCAATTTCACCTGCATGGCATCCACTTCTGTTCCAGTTTGAAGTTGATATTTTGCAGAAGGCCTTTTTGACAGCCCTCACAGAAGGAGGGGGTCGTTTTGTGTTTAACCTGGTGTCTCCAGCATATTTGTAGACTGAAAAGCAATTGCAAGTGAGTGAGTTTTAACTCTGAGAAATGTGCGTGATTGTCGACTGTCAAATTGGTCTGGGACTGACACCGAAAAACCTGCTGTAGTTTTTTTTTTTTTCCCTTTTTTTTTTTCTTTGTATGTTAAGCTAGAGCTTAGACAATTAGTCCATTAATTGATCAGTCATTCCATGGAAAGCATCAACTACTCGTAATTAATTAAAATCCTCTGTTTACAGCCTGTTTTACAATGAATCGTATTGATTTCTCATAAAGCTGTTATTTGTATACAAACCGGGATTACTCGATTTCATGAATAACCCTTCAAATTAATTACTCAGTATAGATGTGCACTCAAATCAGTGGTTTGGATGTTTTTGGAAACAAATACTTGAGCTCTTAAGTGATACATTGGCTCATTGCTAAGTGTAGTGACCAAAATAATCAGTTTAGATTTTTCAGTTCTTTTTAATCATCAAGAATTATTTAAGTGAACTGCCAAGCAATTGAAACTAGTGCTAGGCTGTCAGGCTGTAACTTTTTTTCCTGGATATTGTCATATGCCCTTCTTTTATCTGGCTTTAATCCCGCCTCCCCTACCAGCTGTGATAATATTTGGTTATGAAAAATACTGGTGCAAACAGCACATTGTCCATCCTGGTTGTGTCAACAATGACGACGTTGATACCGCAGCACTCCCAGTTAATGCCTCTCCCCTCCCCGTCTGACCAAGAGAAAAGAATTCCTGACCTTTTGTTTCTGTTGTGGTAAACTGGGATGACACCTATCTGCTTGTTGTCTTTTGTAGCTTTGTGTCTGTCTCCACCTAACAAAACCTGAGACAGCTCATAGGGGTTTTTCTTTCCAAGTAATGCGCTGTCCAAAACAGCAAACAGTGTTCATTTCCCATTGTATCAGAAATGGGTGCAGTTCACCAGTCACTCTGTCAAAAAATGGTCCTCATTGAATATAAGTGAATAGAGCTAAATGGCCAAGGCAATTACAGCTGAATGTAGACAAAGAAGCCCAGATTTTAGTAAATTAAGATGTGAAAGGAAAGTCAAACATGCCCAAAATACACCAGCACAATAAACCTTTAGATGAGTTGACTCAAAACTGAAAGTTAGACACGCATGCTATCAGGTGGCTTGTGGTGCTGTGACGTACCTAATACTTAAAGAGAAGTCTCTTACTGTGATCAGTTTTGCTTCTAATAAAGAAGACACTGTGAGACACTGTGAAACTGTAAGTTTAAGTATAGGAGGGTCTGTTTAGAAATGGTCTGCCTCAACCTTATTCTAGCGTTTTCCTCTCTAGGCTCCCTCCTTTTCAAAGCATGGTAGGAATCCGGTAGTGCAGAGGCCAGTAGCGAGGTCAAAGGCTTGCATTGTGTACTTCAGCCTGCTCTCTGAATGAAATATTGTGGACAACCACAAGAAGGTTCGAATAAATCCATCAAGTATCTGATGGTTGGACTTCCTTTGAAGTCTGCAAAGTATATCTCTGCAGGTGCATTAGTACTAGTAGTCTCAGGGTTTTTCCATCTAGTTTTAAGTTTAGGATTGAGTCAAGAACCTGCTACACTGACTGTAATGAAGAGTAGTACGAGGCATAAATTGCCAAGTTGTATAGGGGAGCTTTTGTTGGTTTTCTTTTTGGTTAATGTGCGGTTGTGTTAACCTGACAGTTTTTGATGACTCTGTCACACCACGGCGCCTTCATTTTCAAGACATTGTGTCTCGCTAATGCGATTCTGCAAGTCAGTCCTCCAGAAAAAGCCTTCGCCTCTTCTTCCTCCGCCTCTTTGTGTCTGGCTTATAATTAGCTCTAATAGGTCAACATGTACTTTATTCTCAGGTTGTCTTCAGGGAACATTCTTCCTCCTCCCTTTTTTTTCCCACTACACGGCAGCACCATTCATCACTATTCCACTGTTATTTCCATCTGTAAATATCAACGCGCCATGAAGACAAACTCTTCATTTCTCTGCTGCTGAGTAAGCAGCTGTTTGGTACAAAATCTGAATAATAAGCTGAGAAACAAGTCGCCCTGACCTGCACAATCATTCAGCAGCTGCGCAGAGTACATCCAGCACAGTAGTCATGCCACATCTGAAAGTGCATCCCTGCCATTTCAATGCGTCAAAGCTCCATCACGAGTGCAGCATCGGTTTGGCTGTGATTTGTTGTATGGAACTGGCTTTCCACTTAGATATGACCTGCAGTGTGATGATCTGACCAATGACAATCATGTTTTTCTTTTCTTTTTTTTACCGCACAAATGCAGCCCTATCAGAGCAGGATGGATGACTCTGCATGATAACTGAGTGTATAGTTTCACAGTGGTGTAACACATGGTGCTGCAGTCATTATGTTACTATATATGAAGTCCTTCATTATCATCATCATCATCACAACTATCATGACTCAGACAGGACTCAATGTGTTTGACAGGCTGCCTTGCTTGGAGGTTTGTAATGAACCAGAGAGGATCTTCTAAGCTAACCTCAATACTCGGAGGTCCAGCTCCCATTTTTGTGCTGGCGAGGTTTGACATTTGCTAAGGGGTCTTGACATATATACTGCAGCTCTATAAACTCAGGTTCATTAAACTAGAGTGCCAGTTTAATGGTACTTGTCTTTTCTACCCCACTATGAAGGATGGTGGGGTAGAAAACATCTGTCGCCAGAGACATTTTAAAAGAGACAATTCTGCAAAAGGAAGGTAGGTGGTGGAATAAAACCTTTTTGTGGTCTTGGTGACGATTTAAAATTAAAGTTAATTTAGACAATGCTTCAAAAAACTGTTCAGTTATGTGCCTGGAGGCCTTGGTAAGAAGCCTGCTGAGAAGAGAGACTTGCTTTGCTAGGACCAGGTTTGATTTGCAAGAAAGTCTTTGTAAGGTTCTCGCTGCCTCTCTGCTTGCTCTCCTGTTTTCTTATTTGCCGACCATCCAAAAACATGCTGCACCATCACAAATCTGACGCATCACGATTACATTTCAACTTAAAAAGTAAATGTTCTTTAATCATGAACTTGCAGGGCACAGTCCAGAAATGGCATTATGCTTGTGGTGCTAATAGTTTTCTCCTTGCTGATGCTGTTGACAAAAAAGGTCAGAAACCTTTCGAACGCACAAATTAACAATCAAAAATTCAGGTTGCAGTGATTAAATATGTCCTTTGATAATTGTGGATTAAAGATTTGATTTTTGGCCTATGAACTGAATTTTAAATCATAATTAAATATGCATGCATCTTATTTCAGCTCCTGACAAGGTATACACAAGCAAACTAATGAACAGCAGAGGCTGAATCTTTAAAAGTAACCGTTCAAATGTTTCCCAGAGCCACAGTGCGGCTGGAGATGGAGTTTCCATCATTCTCGTATGGAGCTTTTTTTTTTTTTCTTTCTTTTCATTAAATGAATGTAGACTAAGAAAGTGCTTTGCCTCAGTATGTGTCTGATTACTGCAGAGGTTGTGGGCTTTTTCTAAGATGGGTGAATCTTCTAGGGAAAGTTCCTTCCTAAGGAATGGGGGGGGTTGTTCTGTTTTTGTTTTTGGTTTCACCATCTCTGTCGATGCATAAAAAGCCACAAGGGTCCTTGTTTTTAAAGCTTATATTTCATCACTTACAGAAATGATCTCATCCTCTCCTGTCTCGCTTCCCCCTTCGTCGTCTTGGGTGTTCATGGTTGCCATAGCAGTACAGCCTTCTCCCAAGTGCCTGGTATAATTAGGCTTTTCCATGTTATTCCCGCTGTTCTTCTTACCCGTGTCTAGATTTTCATCACAAGAATTTGTCACTTTTTCTTTTATTCTGAAAAACCCGTGCTTTCCATGTGTTACTGGTGTGCTTGTACATGGAATGGGATGGAGATGCACAGATCAGAGGGTTTATGAATCTAGTACCTCTTCATGTCAGGCGGCACGCCATCAATTGTAGATGACAAGTGCTCTCGGAGTCCAACTGTGAAATTGGAACACTTGTTTCAAATGCCGTGTGTGTGTGTGTGTGTGTGTGTGTGTGTGAGTGTGTGAGAGCATGATTTGTGCTGTGTGCAAGCACAGTGGAGATTTGCACCAAAGAGCGAACGGGAATTCTTGACGGCATTGTGCTATTTCTGGATCCCTTTCCTGTTTGGACTCCATGATAGAAGCGGGCTTCCTGCATTTGTGCAGTAAACCGGACCGATGCAGAACAAGCCATGTGTGTTTGTGTTTTTGCGTGGATGGTGGGAAACCACTCATTAAAAAATCCCAATTGTTTGAAATGACAATGACAAACCCTGAGCTGCTTTCATATCCGTTTGAGATTTTAGAAACAGAATTTGCCCACCTTGCTAAGCTGGTCAGTTTGTTGTCCTCTGCATGTAATGCAGTTAAGGTTAAAGCAGGAGAATAAGAACACTGTATAATACTAAAATCTACATTGCAAATACTGGTGTGGTGCTTTAGCATGTTTGTCCCCCCCCTTCATTTACCTCCTGTCTAGAGATCACCAAGACCCCAGGCTCCTCACTAGAACAAATAAGACATTTCTTTTTAGCTGTGATTTTTTTTTTTTGTCTCCCATCAATTTTGTGCCAGCTAAATATGCAAACATAATGTTAAGAGCTAAAAGAGACAGATAATTTCTGTTTCCCCAGGTACAAATCGGGGTGTTTTTTTGTTTTTTAAAAAAAAAAAAAAAAAACCCAAAGCAGAAGGACAATCAAATAATCAAATACTAAATGAGTATCGACAGCAGCCAGCTGAATTATTTTAAGCAGTGTCCTCTAAAATTGATGCTAATGAATACATTACGAAATGTTTTTTTCAATGGGTGGCACAGTGGTAGCGGTTTTGTCTGCATTGTCGTCTCACAGCAGGAAGGTCCTGGTTCAAATCCTGGCTCTACCCTGGCCTTTCATTTCTATGTGGTGTTTGCTTGTCCTCTAAGTGCTACCAGCGTCCTCCCACAGTCCAAAGACATGCATGTTAAGTTGATCCATAAATCTAAATTGGCTGTAGGTAGTTCAAGTCCTGAAAGTGTGTATATTGACTCTTTTTGGTTAAAAGTGCACAAGTTTTAGTGTAATATTCTTTGAGACTAAACAAACCCCAGCAATGCCCGTCTATTTCCATGCCCATCAGTTATAATTGGAAATTCTGTTTTTCCTTTGGTCCATTTGTGACCACAAGGCTTTAACTTGTTGTGGGTTGGTTGGTTTTGTAATTCTGGCCACTGACAAAAAAGCTGACATGGTGATAAAAGTCAATAACATTCAGAAATGTTTGCCCACATAATTAAACATTTTAATTACAAGAAGCTGTAAAAAAATAAAAAATAAATTCCCACCGCAGTCCTGCAAAGAAGCGTTTGACAGAAATATTTAGTGTATTTGTGCATATTTCTGTTGAAGCAAAAGAGGTTTTGGTAATCTCTGATCTAAGTTTATAAATTAGTCACCGTATTTGTGTGTCTGTGGGCATCAGCGATCAGAGGTCCATCTGTTTATGTTGGCATGTCGCTGCAAAGTGACTCCTGCCTGAGTGGTGTTGAGGTCAGGGCCAGTTTACCAGGCCGGTACAATGGCTTAACGTTTAACACACACAAACGCATGCACACGCAGTGATGTGCAAGTTACAGATCAACCAACCCACTTCCTTTCAAAACTAAGTAACCAGATGATGAAATTCCTGCTCCCTGGCGACTTGGATAATGGTGTTGCCGCAGCCAGAGGGAGGTTATAACAAGCTGTTCCCCGGGGTTGAGACCAGCCTCTGTGTCCATGGTGATTATAACTAAGGAAACCAAAAGTCCTTCCATCACCTCTAGACAAATTAAATGGGCAGAAGTTAGATGTGTGTTTCTTACACACTTCTTAATCAGATTTTAAACAGATTTGTCTGAGATGCTAATTCCAGGGGAACCCCCCGAGACAAAGCTTAATCGCACTGAATATGAATGAAGATAATTCTTCAAACAAACTTAAATTCTCCTCTCAGACTGTTTGCAAACTTTTTAAGATGAGGACTGTGGGATAAGCCGCGAGTAAGGAAAAAAATAGATGGCATGCACATGAAGAGAACATATCAAGAACACCAGTTAGGGTGTCGTTGTGAAGGTCATCGACACAGACAGACGCGCTTAAAAGGAATTAGCCGTCAGTCTTGATCCGAGGAAACATTTGATTGTGTCAGTTTATTCTTTAAGCAGAAATCAGTAAGGAAATCTATATTTATCCCATACTGATGCACATCTATCGATATTTTTGTTTTTTTTGTTGTTTTGTTTTTTTTAAGCAATCCCTGAATGGACATGATGCACTGTTGTTGAGGTGCTCGGGTTTCATTAAAACCTGATTTAGCTCCATATGCCCCACCTGAAGCTATTGGAGGATGAGCTAAGCAATCATCCTGCTCCCAGATTTTTTTTTCCCTGTTATATATTTAGATCAGAGCTTCTGTCCTGAATAACCTAAAAATATTTGATGACAATGTTTATTTAGTTTTTTAGATCTACTCTGTAATTGAATTTCTGGTCGACAGGGAGGGTGAGGGGAGGGGAAGCAGGCCTGACTGCCCTGTAATTGGTGAAACACTATCCACTAGATGTGCTTCCCAAACATCAGGTACTGGTAATGTTATATACACACCAGTATGATGGGATGCCATTCTACACACACTTTAGGGCAGGTCAGAGGTGATCTGGGGGTTTGGGTAACATCAAGGCCAGCTTGTCGTGCCGATGCAGACTCGCACATACTGCAGCACTTCCATTACCTCGCCGGTCTTATTTAATTCAGTGATGCATCTTGTAAGCAAGCCACAGACAGCCGGGCTTCTGCTCGATTCCACCGCAGCTGATTGATTAATGACTGGAAGGAAAGCCATCTAAGTTTGCAGTGTATCACACGGCATCTAATGTGAATCTCAAATGCTGAAAGCTTCTGAGGTTAATGCAGCAAAGTCATTATTTGCATTGTTAAGCTGCCATTTCTCGTGTATCTAAGTAATTGTTAGGCATTTCTAAACACTCACCACTCGGTTGACGTTATCATTTGTCTGTGGAACATTATGTACCAGCTTGGACAATAATGCCTTGTTTTGTTTGCTGCTAGCCTGGACATATAAAACCAAAGATGCCTGTAAAAGATGCGTCCCAAACTGTGTGTGTGGCTCCTGCAACACATTGTGCACTCCAGGGAGTCTTCCCCTGGAGGGAGAGCTGATCTAAGACACCCTCCCTCTTATTCCCCCCCTCCTCCTTCCACCAGCCCACCACCTTCACCCAACTCCCCGTGGCAGGCCTGGGCCACACAGATAAGACTGCACAATTAATAGCGCTTCAGGACCAGTGCCCATGGGGGACACTTCAAAGATTGCGTTTGTGTGTGTCTTTTGGTGCGCTGGAATACATTAAACTATTTCCGTGCTTCTCTGTGAGTGAGCCGCGTGCGTGAGAAAATGGATTTATTTGCATTTCGTATACATGCGATGTAATATTTCTTTCTCTGACACCAAAGGGGTAATAAACTTGTCCCTGCTTTTCTCTGCTATTAATGCAGATAATCACATCAGTGAATGCAGCAGTCACAGGCGGCTCTGAGACGGGAACGGTTAGGCAGTTTACCATAAAGCGGAAGAATTTATTTAAGAAGTTATGTCTTTATGACTCCCACGTGTGGAGTGGCGTGCAGTGGTATAGATCGCTGGGCATGTTTGGTCCTCTGAGAGTCGAGGAGCAGATAGTAGAGTTTACACCGAATTTGTTTTTTCAAGGTTGAACTAATTATTTCAAAAAGAATTTTTCTTTTAAAGGAGATTTAAAAACAAAACAAGATTTTGGGACATTTTTAAGACTGTATGGTGTTTTAAAGTAGCCTTATTACCATTTTCTATTTATTTTTTTTAATGTTTAAAAAAATAGACTCTGATTAGCCCATTGGGAAGTGAATACACTTATATATTACTTATACAATAAAGCATAAGTGTGTGTGTTTTTCTTATTTTACAGATGTCAGCATTTCCCTGTTAATTAAAAATGTCTGCTATGCTTTAATGAATAAAAATCCAATAAATAACCAGGGGCTTTTACCCAGATGTCTATCACATAATTTAAAAACTGCATTTTGTAGGGAAGTATCGTTATTTTCAAATAAAGTTTAACACTGGATCTTTTTAAAATTCAGATGTTTTACACTCATCATCCAACTATATTATTTTATGTTACAATAAATCATCATATATTGATCATTTCAGACAGAATGAGGAAGGAAAATGCTGGAATAAGACAGGGTTATGATGCAGATATTTACAGCATTTTTTTTTTTTTTTACAAGGATACAACAATTAGATAAAAATAATTCAAAAAGCTTTTAAAGTACATATTGTGCATTTAAGCCCCCTTTCCATTAGTACCTACTCAGATCAACTTGGCACGGTTTTGAGGGTTTTCCATTAGGTCGCAGTACCAGGTACTAAAATAGTACCTGCCCGGCCGGGGTTCCAAACGATCTGATCAGATACTAAACTGACATTGTCGGACTGCATGCCACCGATTGGCTGATCACTGGCGTCACTGGATGAGTCATGTGAGCATCTCGTTGAGGAAAAGCAAAACTGCCATTTTTGTAACCCGACAATAGGGCTGCCACAAACGATTATTTTGATAGTCGACGTAATCGTGACTAGTCGGCTAATCGTGGCAGCCCTACCCAACAACGAGGGAAATGGCTACAAAAAACAACGTCTTGGTCCCAGCAGGTATATTGTTTCCTCTATGTCCACCTTTGTTGCAGCGTTCATGTTGCATGCTAATTACGCAACGGGACGCTCGGTAGCATTGCGGTGATGACAACCACGAATATCCTGGTCGTACTAGATTGTAATGGAAAACCATTCGAGTCAAGTTGTGGCGAGTCAATCCGAGTAGGTACTAGTGGAAAAGGGGCTTTAGAGATGCTCTCCTGCAGACCTTGGTTGTAACTGTTACCTTCCCATCGACACCTGTCCAGCCATTCTTCACTTTCTGTGGGTGAAGAGGTCTTGGATATTTTCTCTCTTTTAGGGTCATTCTCTGTAAACCTTAGAGATAGTTCTGCATGAAAATCTCAGCAGATCAGCATTGTATGAAGTACTCAGACAACCAAGGCACATTCAAAATGAGTTAAATCACCTTCCTTCCCCATTCTAATGCTCAGTTTGAACTTGAGCGAGTCATCTTAACCATGTCTACATACCTAAAGGCACTGAGTTGCTGTCATGTGATTGGCTATTTAGATATTTGTGTTAATGAGTAGTTGAACAGCTGCACCTATTGTAGTGGTCAGTATAGACTAGGGGTGGGGGAAAAAATCGATACTGTGTAGTATCGTGATATTTTGTTTGCTAATAATGTATCGATACAGGGACAGCAGAAATCGATACTTTGTTACAAAAAAAGTTTTTGTGGACTGGAACTCTGACTTCAGAGCATGTTGATCCTTTTTCTGAGCAAGAATCCTGACATTCCTTCACTGTCCAAATGTGTTTAACTTGTTTTTTGGCAGCAATAAACATGACAGTTTACTTATTTTAATTTAAGACATGTTTTATTTTAATTAAGTTTAAAACTTTTTTATTTAATGTAAAATTATATTTTATTTTAATTTACTTTCAAGTTCTTCAGTTGCTGAATGGGCTGCATAGTTTTCATAAATTGCATAGTTCAGAATAGCTATAATTGTACCAGATGGTTGCATTCAGTTAAGTTGGACTAGACTGTAATGCAAACCGTTCAAGTTTGTCAACAATAAAACTGACTGAAATGAGAGAAAGACTGAGTGTGAGACTTTGATATTAGATAAAATGAATATTGATAAAGTTTACCTTTATGTACAGAATCCGAATATTGCAAAATATTTAAAAAATTGCAATAATATCGTATCGTACGCTAAGTATTGTGATAATATCGTATCGTGGGATGTATGGCGATTCCCACCTCTAGTATAGACATACATTTGCAATAGACCTATGTAAGCATGACAGTCTTGTGGCAAGGTTCTCATTTGTTTTTAGTCTATAAAGGTTTATATAAAGTTTTAATTCTGCTTTTTTAATTCTCTTTTTCTAAACTGTGCATGCTACTTTGAATTTCTGTAATAAATTAGGAGAAATAAGCAAGTCTTCCCAACTGAGAACCTTTAACTTTAATGTCTATTTTTGTTGGGGGGGGGGGAGGCTCAATCAGTTAAAACAAAAAAATTTAAAATTAAAAAGTAGCAGGTTTTCTGTTGATTTATAAAATGGCTCATCAGTAATTAGTTTTAGCGCTAATCTAACTACTGATCTTTAAATCAAAAGTGGGTGAACCAAAAAAAGACCACAACCAAATCAATTATCCCTTAAAGCAGAACATTTGACAGTCACACGGTGAGGACGACGATGATGATGATGAAGCAAAGATCACGTTGCATGAGTCTAAGATTTGTCAGATGTGATGGAAATGCATCCATGTGTGATTTTTACATCATAGCGTGACAGAAATGTGGGCCGGTTGAGGTGAAGCGCCGCACTGATCTTGTCACTCTCATCAGAACCCTCTGTGGGGTAGCACACCACTCTAGAAAATTGCAGCAGGAAATAATCTCACTTTAATTGCAAAACTAATATAAACTTGTATGTTATTGCATTACATTATTGGATTTTTTTTTTTTTAGCTTGTTTTTTTTTTGTGCATTTCTTTTTACTGGAGGGTTAACAATGTCCTTTTTATACTTAGATTATCATGGTGATGTGCTTTTTAGGGCTCAGTAACGAGCTGTAACAACCTGAACAAAAGACTACATACAACTTAATGTTGCTGCGACCGCGCCCGGTAGCTCAGCTTTATATTTTCTCTACTCAGTTGCAGTAATTTTGTCGTTTTTTGCTGAGAAAAAGCACATGAGAAGATTTCGTCTTCTTTTTTTCTGGTATTTGTTTGACCTCTTTGACTGGAGCTCTCGAATTTCTTGCTCTCATTTTGATCATACAATAGGCTCCTTTCATCAGTTAATCTGATTAATAAAAGCAGCCTGAAGCTGAAAGCTGCTTTTTTTTTTTTTTTTTTTTTTTTTTTTTTTTTTCGATGGATCACTGCTTTAGTTGCATCACTTTTCAGGGAGAAATAGCATACCAAGCAGTATGTGACTGGATTTTCTGCTGACTTTAATTGAACTATCTTCACAGGGTCAATCTCATATACCATCACCCTCCTTTCCCCTAGCTTATTCCCTGTTTTTGCCGTGATGCCTATCATGCCAGATTGAGACCAAAGGGGGATATTTCTCCTGGCCGTGCTGGCGTTCTAATCCTCAGTGCCCAGATTACTGCTCCCTCCCCTCTGTGCCAGTCTGACCGGCTGGCAGACTGGAAGGACTGTGAACTGGAGACGTGATAGGATAAAGACAGAGCGAATGAAGGAGATGAGGGAAGCCTGGTGTCTCCTCGTATAATGTGCAACACTTTGTTGCTGACGTGTGTCACCATTTTATTGTGACTGCCTTTTATTGAGTCCATCTGTTGCCTGCTCGGGGTAGATTCTAGCTCACAAGGTTGTCTCTGAAACCAGAAGACAACAACAAAATAAAAAAGAATGGCCTTTTTTATTCAGCCCATCTTTCATTTAGAGAGGATTTGTAAACTGGAAAATGTGTGCAAGTCATTATTTATGTAGCTACTAGAAGATTCAGCATGAGAAATTCAGTGGTTCTTTCTAAAGAACTGATGTAATAGACTACAAAATTCTTTTCATCTTCTAAGCTTTTCCTGACACCAAAGCTTCACATCTTATCATCTGTCTCTGGCCCTTCATTCTCGCATCCTTTCAGTTTTACTAAGAGCCTGACCTGCTCGAGCCTGAAGGCTTATTGTCCAATTCATCTGCCCTCCCATTTCTCTCTGTCTCTCGGTATTGTGGTTATTGTTCTTTCTCGCACTTGCTTCTCTCTCGATCATCCAGTGATTCTGATTTATAAGCTTGCTGCGAAGCCTTGGCCGACAACCCACTTCCCCTCCTCCTCCATCAACAGAAGACGGAGCGGTCGAGATATAGCAGCGGCGAATGAGAAGGAAGAGAGCATGATTAGCTGGGGTACGATTTGCCAACCAAAACAGTTCTACACACAGAATTTAAATGCCAGCAAGCGGTCGGCAGTAATTTCCCTACCTATGCCCCAAAGCAGAGAGGAAGTCGGGCTTTTTTTTTCTTTTTTCTTTTTTTTTTCTCTCCCCTTTTCTAGTACGCGGTAGAGTAAGGCCAGAGGGTGGAGAGAT
Organism: Rhamphochromis sp. 'chilingali'; assembly: GCF_963969265.1. Taxonomy (NCBI): domain Eukaryota; kingdom Metazoa; phylum Chordata; class Actinopteri; order Cichliformes; family Cichlidae; genus Rhamphochromis; species Rhamphochromis sp. 'chilingali'. The sequence continues at coordinate 7,785,628 of NC_137931.1, read as the reverse complement.
ACGGTCAGAATTGAATTGGGCACCCAGAGTTTTAATTAAAAGATAGTGTATATGAACTACTTTTTAAAGAAAAGTTTCCATTCTTACTTTGCCCTGGGATTTTACTATTAGTGAACAGGGCGGACTGTGATCTGTGTCTGATGGCTCACAGATGGCAGTGTGGGAATCGAGCAGCAGACCCTTAAATAACCCTGGGTGGTGCAGATGGCTTAGTGTCAAGACCAATGGCCACCAGTGTTAAGCGTCATTTGTGGGAGATGAGGAGGGCTGCGGCTAATGGGGGACTTTACACCCTACTCCGTGTGTGGAGATGGGGATTTACTGACTTTGGCGCTACTACATGCTGCCACTTATGTTGATGAGTGGGGGATGTGAACTTTTAAAGGTGTGCATATTTGACCCATGTCAGTGTAACCTGAAAAGAGAGAGCGTGTGTGCGTGTGCGTGCGTGCTGTGGTTTCATTTCAAACACATTATTACACTGTTTTTATTAATTTGGTTTCTTTTTCATTGTGATGATAAAATGATGTTACTGTTAAGTTAAATGCCTCAAAACAAACGACATTGGACATTAGCCCATTGGTCTAAAATGCTAAAGCTTCAGTGCATTTGACAGCCATAAGACGCCATATTTGGACTGTAGACAGTATAAAACATGGATTAAGCCAATCTAGAAGTGCGTTAAAGCTGCATTCTGTCTGAAGGCCACCAGATGGCGATAGTTGTGGTTGCAAAAAGACTTGCGGTCCAATAGACGCCTATTTGAAAACCATTAAATTTTAGGAAAGCCCTTGCACCTCGGGTGGAGTTGCTCTCTTTGCATGCCCTTGTATTTTTCTATGTTTTATGTGTAAAACAGTTGACAAGAACAGGATGCTAATGATAAAATACATTGGTTAGCCTCATCTCACATGTTTGTAAGCAGCAAATAGTAACTTATAAACGCTCAGAATTTAAGATTGTTTATCATTAATTACAATGTGTAAGTGCGATCTTGCAGAAATGCTTCATCATTTTTGATCAAGATTATAAATTTCTACTTAATCCTGCTTTTTGTTTTCACAGTAATTGTATTTACTGAAATAAATGGGCTGCAGATAAATAGGGGTAAAATCTAATTAGTTTTTCGCAATGAATGCGCTCTTTGAATGGCCCTTTAATGGTTTCAAGTCTATAATTGAGAACTACCAAGATATGTGATCGCCTTCATATGAATCTGATTAGTGTAAAGCAAAACACTCTGTTTATACTATTTGACAGATGGATTTACTACTGCTAGCACCTATGTATATAACAGTTTTCTTTTAACGGTACAAGTTTTTGTTTTGCTTTTTTAAAGAGCCAATTGAATACATTTCAGCTCGATATGTTTCAGATGTTCATTTCCCAGCTTCACAGCAGTAGTCCTCAGCTGCATTACAGCTTACAGGTAGATTTTTATTGCGTTTGTGTACCTGGCAAGCTTTCTTTTCTGCTTTACTTGGCTTTTCTGAGCGCCATCAGGTGAGAATAGAAAATGAAGTAACGGGTCCAGAGAGGGCTGCCATCTTCTCCTCCTGCCAAGTGTGTAAATACAATATGTGTGTAAATGGGACATAATGAAAGCTGATATAGTTCATCTCTGTGCCGATAAACCAGATACTCGCTAAATTGATCCAAAGGTTTGAGTTTTCGGCTTTAAATTGAATCCAAATTGATGGCCCCCACCAGCCATTCTCATATTGGAAGAGAACTTTATGCCCCTGGCTGCTTGGAGAGAATCAAGTCTGGAGGGGGGAAAAAATATGCTATCCATCTCACAAAACAACATTTGTTTGCCTGCCAGTCCCTTCAAAACCATTAACAAGATTAGGGGAGCACACAATGGCAACAGCCCCCTCTCTCCTCTCTCTCTCTCTGTCTCCTTCCCCACCCTCCTGTATTCCCTCCCATTTTGTTCTAGCTCATTTGCCAGTACAATGCAGACATTCAGAGGTTTGTCTGCACCTCCTCTCCTAGGGGAGCTCCAGCACAAAACCTCCTTATGCGGGCAAGTCAGCAGTGGCACACGCAGAGGAGAGGCACGAATCGACAAACACCCAGGAGCGTAAATTAATACAAAAATTAATACAGTCATGCCAAAGGCAGACTTTCTCTCTTCCATACACGAACACGCACGGACACACACTCCCCGTGCCTGCAGCCAGCTTGTTCCCAGAGAAATGAGCCAAAAACAAATCAACAGAGGGTTATATAAACACTATACTGTCCTGGAAAAAAAGGCAAAAACATGAGCAGAGATATACCCGTGAATAGGGTATAGCACAGGGCAGTTGAGTGGGTGTATGTGCGCATGTGGCTGAGCATCATAGACAGCAGAGGGTGTATTAGATTGCCCCAGGCCTGTTGTCTGAGGTAATTTATTCTTGTAAAGATATTGATTTTTATTTTTCCCACCACCAAGTCCATCACTTTTGTTTCACTTATTTAGATCTGTTATTTTCATCGTTTCTGTTCAGCAGGATCTTTCTGAACAGTGAGCAATACTGCAGCAATAAGTGTTTGATTGCACTGTTAAGGGTTTTATGGCCATAAACCTACATTTTTGATGAAATCTGACGGGAGTACAGAAAAAACTTGCTCCAGCGCTCCCTTCACGAACATCTTATCTTCGGCTTTCCTCATCTTCCCCTCATTTCCCACTTCTCATCTTAAACCAGCTCGTCTCATCTTACTTTTCATCTAACGCACTAATCTCTTCTCCTCTCCCGACCCTCCTCTATCTGAGTAATAAAATTTAATTGCATCCGTCTCGCATTTTTCAGCACGAGTGCTCAAGGAGCTTTACGTGAGTTGTATATCTCATTAAATCTCTCGCTCTCTGTTTTCCCCCTTCACCCCTGCCCCGCCCACCCGCAGGTGCCTACAGATGTTTCGATGGGCCTGTTGGCAGAGCCCCAGGTGGCCATGTTTTGTGGTAAACTCAACATGCACATCAACGTCCAGACTGGCAAGTGGGAGCCGGACCCCTCGGGCACAAAGAGCTGCATCGGTACCAAGGAGGGCATCCTGCAATACTGCCAGGAGGTAAAGTGTGTGTTTTTGTGGGGCGGAGGTTTCCTATTAATCAACTGATATAAATCTTTATTGTTTTAATTGTAATAAAAAGGCCCAAAGGGGGATACTAAAGACAGGGGGATACACACTGTGAATGTCAGGATAGTGTGATAGAGGGGAAAACGTCAACGGCTATGTGGTTATTTTGTTTTGAGTGGGGAATGAGTCTAGATGATGATCTTGGGATGTGGTGACGTGGGCGATTTTTAGTAGATTTTAACCATTAGATTGACCCTCTGAGAGCACCGTGTGTAACCTCTGTAGGGTCCAGATATCACCTCATGCTACCAGTAGTGACAGTGACCCCAGCCAAATGCAAAACTAGTGAACAAACAGTCAGAAAAGATGAGGAGGGAGAACATGTTAGCAGCCTGCACCAGTAAAACCATTCCTGTTTTAGTGGTTGTCTCATTGTTGCCTTGTCTAGGTGTTAGTTTCGTTAACACCAAAGATGAGACTGATGAACAGACCCCTTCTGCTACTTAACTGACCTGATCAATATCCCACAAGTTTAACTGGATTGATGCTGTAGAAGTGTAATAGAGAAGTGAATAGTGAACAGAGAAGTCTGTCACGAGTGGGCTACACAGTCGGCAAGCAGATTTGTTTTTAGTCACCAAAATCCCCAGTTTGGCAGGATGACATGATGCCAAAACTCTGCTCAGTAAACAAGCTGCTTAAGTCCATGTGACTTGGCTTGTAATTAGGCAGCTTGAAAGTGAACTAACCAAAAGTTTAACGTGAGACGGTGAGCTCTTTTTCGTTGCCGTTGCTGTGGCTGTTACATTTCACTGTGACTTTTCTGCAAACACAAAACAGGAGCTTTTCATCTGGATAATTACAGCAGTCTCACTTATCAGTGTGTAAATAATCTACGATAAAAGCAATTCACCTGATAAAAGGAGGTGAGCAGTCTCTGGGGGGGGGGGGGGGAATTACAGCAAAGGAAAATAAATTTACCCTCCCATTGTTTACACTGATAACAAATCTTGTGATAAGAAACAAATGCTTGCCAAGTCCCAGCTTTTTATGCAGTTTGAACTGCTGATATTAAAGACAAAAAAGGGAAAAGATTGAGAACCTTCCTCTTATAAGCTGAACAGAGGAAAAAATACGACTTGTCTACGGTGACAAGGAACCAAGAAGGTTATGGAAAGACTTTTTTTTTTTTTTTTTTTTTTTTTTCCCCCCATCGCTTTTGTGAGAGGCGTGAAGGCAGAGAAAATAGAAGAGGAGGTGTCATGAAAAAGAACGAAGGGAGAGGGATGACATGCCAACTCAGAATATTGTGTAGAGGCAGATGTCACGCATGGCTGAGAATATAGAGGTAAACACAGCAGTCCTGGTAGGCAGGAACAGCATCGAGGAGCACTGCAGAGCTGTGAAGATTGTATCTCGGGGGGATGGAGAAAAAGCAAAACTATTCTGAAAGGAAAGGTGTGGTGGATTCTTTTTTTTCTTTCTTTCTTTTTTAAAGGCAATTTAAAAAGGGAAGGATTGATAATCTTTAAAATAGATTAGCAAACGCTTAATGGCTGTAACTATGTGGCTAAGAAGGCATGACTAAAGATGAGCTCAGCATCATCAGTTTGAGCTCACTGTGGCCAAAAGTGTGACAAGCTGACTATTAAGTCATTCAAGCTAATGTTAGGAAAGCAGGTGACACGTCCCTGCTCAGTAGATATAGTGTCCCATTGTAAGACTTAATGTTGTGTGTACAGGTTTACCCTGAACTCCAGATTACCAACGTGGTGGAGGCCAATCAACCAGTCAGCATCCAGAACTGGTGCAAGAAGGGGCGCAAGCAGTGTCGCAGTCACATGCACATCGTGGTGCCTTACCGCTGCCTAGGTGAGTCCACTCAGTTTTCACACAATCTGCCAGATTTACTTAACACAAGCAACATGGTGTGTGAGCACAATCCCAAAGCAGCGCTCATAGGTGTGGTTAGTTACTTCTAAACCCAAATTCACTGTAATCCTCACAGTTTTCCTTGGGTAGGATATATGGTTTGATGCATGCAGATTGCATGGCAATGATGACTACATTATTGGGATCAAGACACATGAGGACAGGAGTCAGCTGCCACAAATCATCTTGATTTTTATATTTTTCCACGTAACGTCAGTTCTGCTTTCCTGTTGGCTGGTCATGGCAGCAGTCAGATTGTGAATAGGATCTGTCTTTGTTCACAAGACTGGTGCAGTGGCCAGCTTTGAACCTCCCACTTTAATGGTTTTAATGGGCAGAAGAGTTCCCCACTTTTTGTTTGATGTTGGTCCTCTCTTGTCTTATAGAGGCCAAAAATCTCTCGGTTTATATGAAGCTCTGATTTTACTCAAAAGAGCTTTTTATGAGATGAATCAGTGTTTGTTGAAATTTGTCTGCAGCCAGTCGGACACAAGATTCCGATTATGTGTTAAATCTAAACGTGTGTATGGTTTTTGCCGCAGTGGGAGAATTTGTGAGCGATGCTCTGCTTGTTCCTGATAAGTGCAAGTTCCTGCACCAGGAGCGCATGGATCAGTGTGAGAGCCACCTGCACTGGCACACTGTAGCCAAAGAGGTGTGTACACACTTGCACACACAACACACCCTCCTTTAATGACTTACACGAGCATGTACTGATCCGCTTTGTCTCGTCTCAGTCCTGCGGAGACCGCACCATGAACCTCCACGACTATGGGATGCTGCTGCCGTGCGGCATCGACCGCTTCCGAGGAGTGGAGTTTGTGTGCTGCCCCGCTGAGGCGGAGCGTGACGCCGATAGTGCTGAGCAGGATCCTGATGATTCTGATGTCTGGTGGGGCGGAGCGGAGACCGACTACTCTGACAACAGGTACGCACTCGCACAAATAAATGAGGCCAAGGCAGCAAAGAGCAGAGTGATGCGTCAGTGTTTAGGTGATCGGAGGCGGCGCCGATTTAATTTGTAGCTTTGCCACGTGGGCACAATTTCTCTTCTTGAAGGGAAGCTGCAAAATGGTTATATCATAGTCTCCGTTCTTCTGCCTCCCTCATCCTTCTCATCTACCTCCTCCTTCATTTTTTATCTCCTTTCCCCCATCCCACTTTTTTTTCTTTTTTTTTTTTCCACCATATGTCTCTTGACTCCCTCCTGCTTCACCATTTCCCCTTTTTCTTCTCTCCTTTTCTCCCAGTATGGTGCGTGAGCCAGAGCCAGTGGAGCAGCAAGAGGAAACAAAGCCATCTGTGGTAGACGAGGATGAGGACGAGGAGGAAGAGGTGGAAGAGGAGGAAGAGGAAGAGGATGAAGAAGAGGACGTGCTGGACAATGACCAGGATGGAGATGGAGAGGAAGATGAGGAGCTGGTGGACGACGAGGACGAAGAGGAAGACGATGACAATGATGACGACATCCTCGACTCGCTCATCGACGGTGAGCCGACTACCAACGTTGCCATGACGACAACCACCACCACCACCACAGAGTCTGTGGAGGAAGTTGTCAGGGGTGAGGATCATCAAGTGTTTTTGTTAGTCTGGTAAATAAAAGGCTGGAATATGTGAAACGTGCTTAATAGAGCCGTCAGGTGACTTGGAGATTTTGCATTTAGATTAATGTGGAACAATCGCACAACAAGCTAAACATGTTTTGATTTTTTTCTGTTTTTATTACCCTGCAAAAAAATTTTATGCTTTGCTGAACGCGATTGAACCTCGTGTTCTTCACCAATTAATTTCCTGCTGTCATTTTTCTCAGCGTGTTCATTTGTCATCTCACAGCTTTCATTAGCCACGTTTCACTAGAGTCAGAATTGGTTGTACAGCAATGTTTCTACATTAGCGTTAAATTGGTCTAAAGATTCAAACCCAGGCAGCATCAATAATGCGCAAAACTTAACTTTTTTTTTCCAGATGCTGTATTTATTTTTGTGTCCTTAAATTTAAATCTTTTTTTTTTTTCTTTGCAAAGACATCAATCAACGATGACACTCCAGCATGATTAACTACAGAGGTTTTCTGGGAATTTGTGGTTGATAAGTGTGTGTACGTGTGTGTGTGTGTGTGTGTGTCCTCCAAGATGTGTGCTGGGCCAGTGCAGAGACAGGTCCATGCCGGGCGATGCTGCCCCGCTGGTACTTTGACCGCGAGGAAGGCCGCTGTGTTCAGTTTATCTACGGCGGCTGTGGAGGCAACAGGAATAACTTTGAGTCAGAGGCGTACTGCCTGTCTGTCTGCAGCAGTGTCAGTAAGTCCAGCCTAAGGCAGCGTCTCGCTGGCTCAATTGCCAGTTGTTTTGTCCACAACTCCTCACTCTTTTTTTACTCACCCGGTCTATCCCAGCTGTCTACTAGCCGCAAAACAAGTTTCCGAAGTTTCTTGCTCGCTGTGCCTCTCCTGCCTAACCGTTTCCTCACACTCTCCGTGTGTGTGTGTGTGTGTGTGTGTGTGTGTGTGTGTGTGTGTTTTTCCGTCAGGTAAATAAATATGTTTGCACCAAAAACTGACTCTACCTCTCCCGCACTTCTATTAAAAACACCTGCCTGACTGCCTGCACACTCACTCTTGCCTTTACTTTCACACCCACCGATGTCAGTGAGCAGGTTGGGTCCTTCTGGCGTGTCACGCCGAGCGTTTTGTGTGGGTGCACCTGTGCTTTAAAGCATTTCTATTTTCCAATACATTTAACTTTGGAACAGGTTGAACGTAGTTTTGTTTTAAAAGCTGTTAAGAGCTGGACATGCCTATTTTTTTTTTTTTTTATTTTAGCAGACAGCGCTGGAGCGAGGTGCCAACGCCTAAAAGCTCCAGTAACTGGTTAGATACACAGGGCTTATTTTCATGGACAGTTTGCTCCATGAACTAAATGGCATGCTTTATATTGCAAGAGCTGCACTGCTCTCCCCCTATGAAGCCTGTAGGATAACCAGTATAATTTCTATAATTACAGCTATTTCATGGCCATCATCTTATATATGACACTGCAGCATGAATACGATGCATAAAATCATCCAGGCACAAATAAATTTTGCAATAATCCTCACTCCGTTGCTTGTTACGCCCTCGCGTCCCTGATGTGGTGTGGGCTTGCTTACATTATTTCGTCCTCATCGCTGAGGAAAAAAGTTAAAGTTAATTCAGTCAATTCACCGAAATCAGATGTCAAATTACCCTTGTGCAATTTTGCAGAATGTGACACATTCCCCAGGTAGAGGTAAGGGGGAAAAACTCATCAATGCAACATTACACGCTCACAGAGCATACCTGCCTCCCATCTCCACATTGTGATGATTGATTATCAGTGGTATCGCTGAAAATGGGGATGATTGCTCAATTATTTATTCTATATTTTGCTCCCACCTTGATGATACGTTGAATCGTCAGAGGTTTTTAATGGAAACTTGAAACTTGGGGGAGGAAAATTATTTATTTTCTGATTTATGTATTTTTCAGCGCCTCTGTGTTTGGTTAGACGCAATCACTGAGTCACAAACTGATTGGATTTCAAATGGTAACTCAGCCCTGGATTGCCAAATTACTTCCCCCTTGTTGTTGTTTACAGGTGTGCGTTTGTGTGTGTGACAGCGTGACATTGATTTCGCTTTTTCACTGTGTAAGGGTCAATGACCTTGCTCAATATGTGTGTTGGTGGTTGTGTGCATGTGTGCCCTGCGGCATTCTCTCTTTCTCCCCGTATTGTGATCTAATATAATCGATCATGTGTGTGAGTTCAGGATTTCTGCTCTGCTCTGAGCATGGTTTAGGTAAGAAAATGATGCACTGTAACCTTTGCCCTGAAGTCACACACATACACAGGCTCCCCACTTGGATGTTTTCTTAATGAATTCATTCACATGCAGACTCGGTGAGGCTGACATCGTGAGTTCTCTGCAGGGGACTGCAGGAAAACAATTACACCAACGCTACTGCACTGACAGATCAGTTTTTAGCGAGACATATAAATCCTAGCGTGCATGTTCCTGACATCTTTGCTCTATTCAGTCATCTCCTTTGTTACAATGCTTATAGTCCTGTCTACAAAAGAGCCTATTGTGTAGTGAGAAGTGGGTATTTTTGAAATGGCTCATATTGAAATTGGTTAGTTTCCCGTCCTTTTTTTTTTTTTTTTTTTTTTTTTTTCCTTCTTCTTCTTATCAGCCCTTTAGTGCAGTGCATTGATTTATTACTTGTCCAGGTAATGGAAACTAGCTATTGTAAGAGGCTTTATTTGGAAAGCACTTCATATTTTTGTGCAGCTATGAGATCAGTTAGCAAGGAAAACAAGGATAGAAATCAGGACTTAGCTGTTGAGTTTATAATGAGCAGTAAATCGATGCCATTATTAACATTATTATTATTATTAATTTATACCCCGCTGTAGCCTTTACAGCGCAGGAAAAGGCCACACCAATAAAGTGGAGCAAACGAAGACTAATTAAAGGGAAAAGATCACATTGTTATGATTACCGCAAAAACAAAGAATGCTGTAGAATCACTGCAGACGTGGATTATATCTAAAGAGGGAATTACTGGATCGCCACCCTAAATAACATCAAGGAACATTAAAGGGACATTTCATCCTGCATTCACACACAAATACATTAAAATGATGATTTGAACTGAATCAGTGGGGAACTGCTTTACAGGGACGTCTCCAAGCCTCTAATCCTGACATTTGGCCATCATAACAAACCCTCACCTCTACTCTAATTCAAAATTCAGCCTTAAAACCAAGATTTAATTCTTAAAACAGGTCTTAGAAAAGCTAAAATCTGGTCAAAAAGTGCAAACCTTCACAACATTACATCAGTATGATGCTCCAAAGCTCTTACAAATACAGCCGGATAAGTACAAGGGTATGTGACAAATGACTTCACTCCCGAGCTGTCGTCTGTTCGGAGCGGCACGTTTGCTTGTATGTGATGCATTTAGTGGAGATCTGTAGCTGTAATAAAAAATAACCTTGGCTATACTCTCGCTGAATGGACTTGATTCTAGTCTGTTTTAAAGGCAAGAGAGAAAAGTGCTTTTTGTAATTTGGGTGAACGAGGCCTTTAAAGGATTTGCGAGACCAGAGGCTAAGAAAACGCTCTGCTCAGGGTCAGACTGAATAACATCTCCCTGTTGTCTTTTCTCGCGTGTGTGTGTGTGTGTGTGTGTGTGTGTGTCTTGCGCAGTCATGTGCTCGCCTCAGACGTAACCAATTTCACATGATGCGCGACCTTCACGCGATCACACCGTCTCGTGCACTCAGATTCTCACACAAACCAACAACCGCTCTCAATGGCGCGTTTGTGAGAGATAATCAACTTTCCACTGATTAAATCCAGGTTTCACGCAATAACTGATCCAATTTATTTTCTTGTTGGTAAGACTATCACAATTTAGTGCGCGCCTCTGAGCCCACAGGATAAATTCCAGCATCTGTGGTTTGGCAGGAGAGCTCCATCACGCTCTGAATGAAGTTATATAAATGAGAGGGGTTTTGTTTCTCTTCTAGAAAGCACTGCGGGTCATCTGAGGGGCTCGCTCTTTCCCTTTTGAAGGGGGCTGCTTCCAGCTACAGCTGCTATCTTATATTCTTTCTCTCTTGAGCTCTCTCTAACCCTATTAACCCTTTCTGAACTTGAGTGTTTGTGTGTGCTGAGACAGCTCTGCCAAATGAAAGTGTGCAGCAGCAGTGAGAAGCGTCGCTTAAAGTCTTTTTTTCCTTCATCTCAAATTCCACGCAGTTCCCACAGCAACGCCCAGCTCCTCCGATGCAGTGGACCACTACCTGGAGACGCCCGCTGACGAGAATGAACATGCGCACTTCCAGAAGGCCAAAGAGAGTCTGGAGGCCAAGCACCGTGAGAGAATGTCCCAGGTACTCTGAGACTGGAATTTATTTATTTTCCTCATTAGACATTCATTTTAATAAATGTGATGTGCAGGGAAAACAGAGTATCAGGACAAAGATTTCACAGAATAGAAAATGGCAAGAGAAGGTATGTCAAGTAAAACAAGTAGGTGCGTTTGTTAATCCCTCCTGAGTGAGCCGACTGAGCCATTTCAACTTTAATTGTTTTCTTTAATCAACCGGCGGAGAGCCAGATGGCCCGCCACGATGCGACAGCTTCCAGAGTTCCAGACGAGAGAGGCATCGTTTCATATATGCTCACACTTTGGTTGGTAAAGGGCTGAATAGGATTGGATAATCCCCCAAATAAGTCAGAGAGGGCAAAACAGATGTAGGATTTGCAATAATCGTTCTGGAGGGGATGTAACTGACCAAAAAAGGGGGAAACAAACTGTTTTTCATCCTCACCACACCGGTCTTTAAGCAAGCATCCACACCCTGTGATTTTTATCAGGGGAAACTCCTTCCTGCTGATATTCTGCGCACCGATATCGCACTTTTTTTTTTTTTCTTTGACACCTGTGAGAAGTAAAACCTCACTTGCATGTGAAGGATAAAAAGATGACAGTAGATTGACAGTTTGTTTTATTAATTTTATTTCATCTTTCCCTCCTTTGTTTGCCTTCAGGTGATGAAGGAGTGGGAAGAGGCCGAGCGGGAAGCCAAGACTCTTCCACGTGCTGAAAAGAAGGCCGTGATTCAGGTAAGGCGAGCATGTTCTGCCTGTGTGCTGTGTCATCGCCCCCCTCCTCCTCCTCTGATGCACACTTGGTAATTTCCTTTGTGTGTTTATAGCGTTTCCAAGAGAAGGTAGAAGCACTGGAGCAAGAGGCAGCCAGCGAGCGCCAGCAGCTGGTGGAGACTCACATGGCCCGGGTGGAGGCTCTGCTGAACGACCGCCGCCGCCTGGCTCTGGAGAGCTACCTGACTGCATTGCAGCAGGATCCACCCCGGGTAAGCGGCACGCACAGCTCAGCAGTGCTCTCCTGCTCGTATTAAAGCCACTTTGTAATAAACTGTGTGTCTTGTGGAAAAATGAACCATCTCCAGGTTGCTTTTTAACACTCCCGGCTCTTCATCTCTGCATCTCTCGTTCTGTTTTCTTTTGAAGTACGGCTCCCTTTTATCTGACCTGCTGCATAAATAAATCCCCCCGCATGTTTTCTGTTTTGCTAGACCTCTGTGTTTTGTTACAGTGCAACTGCACATTGCCAGTTTTTATGGAGGCTTTCAAAATTAGATTTCTAAAAACAGAATCAAAATGAAATTTTTAAAAGGCTAGGCTTGAAGTGACTGATTTCCTTCTGCTTCCTCTGCTCTTAACCAGCTGTCTTGTTTCCGCTGTCTCTTGCAGCCCCGTCATGTTTTCAGCCTGCTGAAGAAGTACGTGCGCGCTGAGCAGAAGGACAGGCAACACACCCTCAAACACTTCGAGCACGTCCGCATGGTGGATCCCAAGAAGGCCGCCCAGATTAGACCTCAGGTAGCATCAAACACGCTGAAAAATGATTGGACTTCTTTATTGTTTTTAGTGTAAAGTGTTGATTTTGTGCTTCCTGCTCTTTCAGTTGAATGTTTTTTGTTTTTGTTTTTTTCTCTGGGAAACATAAAAAAACATCATATTTGATATGTTTAAAAGGTGCTGACCCACCTGCGCGTTATTGAGGAGCGCATGAACCAGTCTCTCGGACTCCTCTACAAAGTGCCCGGTGTGGCTGATGATATCCAGGACCAAGTCGGTGAGTTCCTCCACTGAAGACTCACTGAACTTCCACTATCAGCCATTTAAAATCAGCACAAGGAAACACAATGCAGACCAGGCAAATGTGATGGAACTACAGGGAGTGACGCTGACGTACATTTAACCGAGACTCAGTGGAGATGACCCGTGGGTGGGAGAAAGGCAGGGGAAGACGCACTGGTCTGATTACATGTAATAGAGATTGAATGCTCTAAATTCCAGCCTGCAAAACGCTTTTATTTTTTTATTTTTCCCCTCTCTCTGATGAGGGCATTGGAGCCATTTGGCCTAATTCTTCTGTTAGGAGTCAAATGAAACTGTTCGCTGGGAAGATAAATCCCCCTCCCTCCCCTCCCCCTCCTCTCCATTTGCTAGGTTTCTGTGGGTTTTTGGGTTTATTGGAGTTGTGTGCGTCATGTGGCCATCTGTGTCTCTATCTTGGAGACACAGTCTGTCACAGTCTGTACCGCCCGGCAAAAAAACGGGAACAAACACACAGAAGAGAAACCCCTCACTCAGCCTTTGCTAAACATCAGGTCTGTTAAAGGAAGATTTCTCCTTCTGAGGCGGTCTCTCCCTTCTGACACAGAAACATTTGCGTAGGTAGACAGTGTGAGATTTCATATTTAAAGAATCATTTAGCAAACAAATTAGTCTCCTCTTTAATTCTAACTGGCATCGGAAATATTCTCACCATATTGTGTTGAAACAACAATAGAGTCACATGACAAGTGAATAAATGATGCTGCTTCCTTTCTTGTTTCCACCTCCTGTTTCTCTCCCCTCTTGACTCCTGACCTCTATCCTTCCTTCCTTCCTTCCTTCCTGTCTTCCTGCCTCCCTCCTGGTTGTGTTCACACAGAGCTCCTGCAGAGGGAGCAGGCAGAGATGGCTCAGCAGCTGGCTAACCTGCAGACAGACGTAAGGGTGAGCTATGGAAATGACGCCCTGATGCCCGACCAGGAGCTGGGAGATGGCCAGACCGACCTGTTGCCGCAGGAAGACACTCTGGGACTGGCTGGAGTCGGCTTCATTCACCCTGAGAGCTTCAACCAGCCCAATACCGACAACCAGGGTACTTTCTGAAGCACCGCATTGTCATAACAAGTGGTAGCTCTAGTAGCTAACAAATTAGCCTCCAAAATGCATCACAATGATATTCTAGCTCCTTTTTTTAGGTTGGACAACGACTGAAAAGTGAAATCTCTCTGTGCCTTCCCCTTTTAGTTGAGCCAGTAGACTCCCGCCCCAATCTCGACGGAGGCATTCCAACACGACCAGGTTGGTGCTTTTGTTTAACAATGACCAGTAGTGATGTGTTCAGATGACAGATCAAGAGTCATTTTAGGTGGACGCCGACAGCAACGTGTCAACAGTGTGTTAGGAAAAATCCAGCTATCCTCTGTCCCCTCTAGTGTAAAGGTAGCATAAGGTGTAAACAGCTGATTCAATTACAAATGTGCAGTATGGTCTTTAAAGACCATGGAGGACTAGTAATGTTACCAATTTATAATAACTCATGCAGGCTCTTTGTAGCTCATCATTTCAACTACTTTGATGCTTTTTTAACTTTCTGAATCAGCGATGCCAAACTCATTTTACATCGTGAACCACATGCAGCCCACTTTGATCTTCAGTGAGCCGGACCAGCAAAATTCCTCTTTCTGTCAGTGTGAAGGAATTTAGCTGCACAGCAGACAGCTGCTGACGCCCCGGCTCTAAATGATGTGTTGTAACTAAAATGGTAACGTTTGATAACATTAGTGAATATTTTTAGGTGTGACTAATTTACAGTGTGTGTTAGAAAGGGATGTGAGCATCTGTAGTTTGATATTAATGTTATTCAGTACATAATGATTCCCTCGGGCCTGTAAGCCATTTCCAGCTCGGGTATAAATCATAAAGTGCTTTAGGTCATGTGATTTGGTGCATGCGAGTGCTGAGCTGAAGTGGTTTTGAGCCTAGCAGAAAATATTTGCTCAGGTTATACAAGATTCTGAGATTGTTTTGAAGTACACTGTAGAAGTAAAGGCACCACAGCATGTTCTCCTCAGAGTCAATATTTGCACACAGCCGGCTCCACTTGACCTCCATTGAGGCGCAGGTGTGGCTGTTAAGAGATTGGTGGTGCAGCTGCACGCGGTCTATGCATCCTGCGTATGCCGTGCTCTTTTCTATTCGTACTGCTGGTGCAGTCGGCTCTCCGCTATCCAGTGTGCTTCAGTCAGAGCTTTTTATTTCAGCAGGAGAACGAGAGAGTGGCTTAATGTCACCATCTATAATAGATTGTACTTTTTCTTCCCTCGCCAGTGACTGGAATGAAGATGGAAGCTATTCCTGAGATGCGGATGGAGACTGAGGACAGACAGAGCACAGAGTACGAAGTTCGCCACCAGAAACTGGTGAGCAAAGGCGGAGCCGTGCAGATATGCAGACTTGTTTGGGATTCGCTGATCTGAATATTCAGGCTGCTTAATAAGCCCACAGAAATAGACGCAGGCATGCGCGCACACACATAAAAATGCATATTACTCACACATGCGGGTTTTGCACTCTGCCCCCTTCTCCTCCACGCACATACACATATGCTCCACTTTGTCCTCCTGGTAAACTTCCCAAGGTTGTCACCATGGAGACAGGTGCCCATGGAGACATCCGTGATAATGCGTGCGTCACACTCGATGTGCTCCTCTCTGAAAAATAAATAAATGAATCCTGTGCCCTCTGATCGGGGAAGTTTGATGCTGTTAATATCGCTAAGTTCTGCACGCACTCATTAATCTCATCCAGTGTTGTAATCCCAGAACAAAAAAACCCCCCTCAATCCATCCTCAGTCAAATCCAAATCCACGTACCTTATTCCTCTCACCTAAAGGCTTCAAATCCCTTAATCCCTACATTTTATTACATATCACATTTTTGGCATTCACAGTGAGCAGTCAGTGTGTCAGGCTGCCTCTTTAACTCGTCTCCTTAATTTGATATTCACAGTAGCAAAATTTTGTGCCGGTTGAGGAGGTTTCTGTCCCGTTATCCCTGCTGAAGATATCAGGAGGTGTTTTTATTTTCTTTTTTTCTTTCCCATTCAGTGAAGGTTCTATTTATCATTGTAAAATGTGAAAAATCAGTCCCACCGAGCACCCGTTATTCTGTGACAGATGTGCTGAAGCTCTCATTTTGTTTGGTTATTTATTTTTTTAATAGTTTTGTGTTGGAGCTGAGTCATTGTGCATCAGTGCTGTGCTCTGCTTTCAACCCATTATTACTTTTCTATCCATTTACTTGCTTTGCTTATAAACAACCAAAGTAATGTGAGTGTTAAAAATCTCAAATTGGAAGTTAATGACCTTAAACCAAAGACGACTTATAAAAGACGGCACAAGTAACACGATGGGAATTCCTGTTTTGGAGCGACCAGGGTGCAAAATTACCCGCTGTTTTTAATAAGAGGTTTGGTTAGAAATCTGCATCCTTAAACTGCACAGGTCCATCACACAGGCACAGATATATGGCAGTTTGTGCTGGAGAACTATGAGGGGACTGTTAGTTCAGGTGACTGTACAGAAATTATTTATGTGATAAATCCAAAAGGCACCAACACCACAAATGTGGTCAGAAGGTTCAGTTCAGTGACTCGCAAGCAGTTATGCTACAGCTACTTGTCAAAGTGGACACACTTCTAATAATGGGTGACTTGGCGTTACGGAAAATCCAGTTGTCCCTGTAGGGCACTCTGTAAATTTCTTGATCGCTGTGATGATGCGTTTGAAATGCCAAAAACGACAACAACCAGCTAATCTAAGGAGACTACATATGAGTAATCCATGACCAGCTGTGACAGTAGAATAAGATTACATTTAAAATGGACTGACGTGCTATCTCAGTAAGAAACCATAAATAACTACACACAACACATCATGTTTTTTGTGGCTTAAAGCAAAGAAATATCGACCAGTATATCAGATTTTTTAATCACCAGGCATCAGCATTGGTCCTATAATAGATTGGCTCTGTCGCTGCCAATCATTTTAACACAGTAGTTTACAGTGATATACTCACTCTTGGAATCAGCCTCAAGTGACCATTCAAAGAATTGCATGTATCCATAAATCTGCAAATTCTGTGTGATGTAGCATAACTTAAGCAGCAAGGAAGGTGATAAGTAAATAGCATTAGCAGACAATTGAAGTTCTTTTTAAGCATACTTTATTGCTAGCATCTCCCTTTTACCATAAAACAATCAATCAGGCATACAAAAATCCCACTGGCAAGACTTTGCCCACACCTGACCTCGTTAGTCCCTACCATTGAAACAAAATAGGTCAAACCAAATAATACAATTCTAAACAAAGAACAGGAATAAAGTCATGCATGAAACTGACAAACTCATTTACTCAACTAAATGGTTTTTAAAGTAAAACACTGCATACAATATAACTCAAAAGGCTACTTTAAAGAAAACAAACAGTACTATACAAAATGAAAAACCCTCCATTTGGTTACACCCAGTGATGCAATCATTGACCTCATGACCCTATATAAACAGGAAGTAGTGGGCGGCCCTTCCCATACACCTGTCTCACATATAGGACCTGAATGCACAACATGGACACCATGGTAAGTATAACCAAAGAAACATAATATAACAGACATGTGCCTGTAAACAGAAGAAAATTCAGATGATCTGATGGTTAGTAGTGTTTGCTTTAAAACACATGCATGGATGTAAAGGATGTAACTACTGCTACCACAAACAAAACCCAGGATAGTGTGTGTTAAGAGAAGTTACACCAGCAATGTCTAAATTAAAGCATTATGGCTGACTGTAAAAATAACAGAACACAAAATAACAATATATGCAAGTGACAAATGGCAAATTAATTCTGTCCTAGCCACTTTGTCACACTCTGACAGAAGTTAGTTTTCGTGTGTGTGTGTGTGTGTGTGTGTGTGTGTGTGTGTGTGTGTGTGTGTGTGTGTGTGTGTGTGTGTGTGTTTTTAAGTGTTCTGTTGGTGCTGCGTCATTGCATTGATGCTTTTTTTTTTTTTTTTTTTTTTTATGCTGTGCTATTCTTTCTGTAAATCACTCGACATCCGCAGTAAGAAAATATTTCCATCCAAAAAAAGCTGCCCACATCAAGTCGTCTTCACTTTTTTTTTTTTTGTGTGCGTGTGTGTATTGTCTTTGTTCCCGAGCAGCTATTCTCAAGCTAAATTTGACTCCGTAATGACAAAAATGACAAGAAGAGGTAGGAGATGTAATTAAACCCAGCAAGCACAGCAAAAGATGTGAGGAAACGAAGCGAGTGCTGACCTCGAGAATATCGCTTAAATTCACACAATCTGTTGTGTGTTGTGCCACTGACTGATCACCTGACCGCTCGGCACCCACAGGTCTTCTTCGCAGAGGATGTGGGCTCCAACAAGGGCGCCATCATCGGCCTGATGGTCGGAGGCGTCGTCATAGCAACCGTGATCGTCATCACCCTGGTGATGCTGAGAAAGAAACAGTACACCTCCATCCACCACGGAGTCATCGAGGTGAGAAACAGCTGACCCGCGCGTTCGTCGGTGTGGCGTGTGAGGAGGATGCTGTGCATGCACTGGCGCTTTTAAGCCATTTGTGCAGCACCACGTAGAAACAAAGTATCCAGATTTTTGTGTCGCTGATAAAGGCTTTAAAATGTGCTGCACGAATGCTAAGCTGTGCAAAAAAATTAGTTTTAATTATATCTGCTTGGTAAATATAATTGGATTAAAGCCTGTTACCGATTAATTTCCTGCTTTTCTTTTTTTAATTATCTGTGTTTATCATTTCAGAACTTTCATTAGATGTTTAATTAAAAAAAATACGATAGCCAGCGCAGCCTGGTTACTCTTAATGTTTTCCCAGAAGCAGTAAAAAGGTCTTAAAATGTAAATTGTGTTTACATTACGCCACAGGACCTATTTTGCTTGTAACCTCCCTCCCCTTCTGTCTCCCCCACCCCTTGGCTCTCCTCCAGGTGGATGCTGCCGTCACCCCCGAGGAGCGCCACCTGTCAAAGATGCAGCAGAATGGTTACGAGAACCCAACCTACAAGTTCTTCGAGCAGATGCAGAACTGAGGAGGATATCACATGTACACATACGTAAACACACACAAAAAAACAACAACAAATGCACACAAACCATTCTCATCCCACACATCGTCACCTCCCCTTACCTTCCCTCCTCTTCCCTTCCCCAGCCCTCCCTTCAACCAAAAGACGGATCTTTAAGTGACTGAAATAGTCAGTTACGAGCACAAGGAGCGACTGTAGCATGGGTCTTTTTTTTTTTTTTCTTTCTCTTCTCTCTCTCTTTTTTTCTTACACTGCGGCCAAGCCACTCTGCACCAAGTTTGTTCACTTTACTGGAGCAAGACGCCTTTTTAATTAAAGGAAGGAGTTTTTATACGTTGCTCCGTCAGGGCCTGCTGATGTATGGAGGGGAAAGAAAAACCTTAAAACAAGCAAAGCCCCTGCCCGGTGCATGGAAACAAACCCGTTCTCTTGGGGAAGACGAGCACACGTTCGCTCTCTCTCAACACTGATTCAGGGCCAGTGTGTAGTTGGGTTTATTATGTTTATTTTTAGGCTCGGGTCGCTTTTAGGTGTGGACTTTGTAAGCAGATCCGACCGCTGATCAGTAGGGTGTTTAGACGCATGCTGGCCACGGCCTTTGTTATTAAAATAATTTAAAAAATTGTTGCATGCAGAATCATCAGAATCGAGCAGTTTCCTCTGAATCGTTTTTGTTTTTGCGTATTCGTAATGATTATATGATTTTGGAAATATAGCAGCACCATGATTTTTACGAGGCCCAGTGTTTTCCTCGCCTACTGCACCACTACTGCACACTCTCTACAGTCTACACTGGAGTATAAATGAGCCTCCTCTCCCTCCCTACTCCTTGGATCCTTCCCTTCCTCCCTCCCTTCATCCTCTCCCTTAATTTTTTTGTTTTTTTTGTTTTGTGCATTCATACAACAGCTGGGCTGTGTTAAGTCACACAAGGCTCTTAAGGATATCTGAAGATGCTGATTCTGATGATGATGGTGAATATGTTGATGATTATGACGACGGTAGTAATCATGTATTCTGAATGAGCTGTTTTTATTTTAAAGTTGTTTTTTTTCTCTCTTTATCGTTTTCCAGTTTTGTTTTTCAAAAAAGACCGAAAACGGAGGGGAAAAAAAAAGATGTAAAGTCCTTTTTTTAAATTACGTGTAATGTTACAGAAGTAATGCTGAAGTCTTAGCTGTTCCTATGTAGTGCATGACAACAATGACAACAGGATTTGGAAGTTTCAAGAAAATAAAAAGGGGGGAAAAAACAAAACACCACCACATGGAGATCTTACAGCTGCTCTCTCTCGAGATCATTTCTCACTTATAGATTGTCATTCTAGCAAGATTGTACATTTAGTATGTTCTCGTGATCACGTGACTTTAAAAACAATGATGAAAAATATATATAAATCTAGATGAACGGGCTCTGCTTTGATATCATGTAAAGAAAAAAAACACATTTAAAAGATATGTTTTTGTTTTTTGTTTGTTTTTTTTCCTCCTCCTTTTGCCGTTTAAGTGTGATCCTCATACATATATATATATATATATATTTTTTTTTTTTTTAAATCCTGCTACTTTCCAGAAGCTGCAGGAGAGGGAGCCGGCTTCATCTCTGTATATTATTCTCGTTCACTGAAGTATATTGTGTTAAATGCTTCGGAAATCACTCCTCTTGGTTTCTTGATCATTTCATGCTAGGTTTTTTTTAATAAGGGCATCGTATGTCAGTTAAGAGTGTATGTTGTTTGGGGAAGGCGGGGGGTGGGGGTGAAGGCGGGGAAACACGTGAGGAGTCTGTTATGGAGGTTAAGATCATCTCGGCGTGTACGTGTTTTCATTTTTAGTCTGGTGGTTCATCCAGTTGTAAGCCGACGCAGTCTCTTTTGTTTGGTTTTGTTTTTTCTTCTGCGGATAGAACAGGTGGAGTTCTGAGAAGAGGAGGTGGTGGAGGTAGAGAGGAAATGACTTGCAGTTCCGGTTGGATAGCCAGGCAGGCAGGCAGTGTGTGTGTGTGTGTGTGTGTGTGTGTGTGTGTGTGTGTGTGTGTGTGTGTGTGTATATATAATGGATTTTCACCCCCCCACCCCGGCACCTCCCTCCTCTTTCGACTTCCCTTTCCTTCAGGCATGCTGCTCACCTCTCTGCCATCATCTCACACTTGACTCCTGAAAGGCAGCGTTGATGATGATGATGATGATGATGATGGGATTTACCATCAAGAGCTGACGGCAAATCCGGGGGCTTGGGGTGGGGGGGCAAAGCAGTGATCCAATGTTGGTCAGAGGTAGGCAAGAAGCCCCTGTTCAGCATTATCAGGTCAGCTCATGCTTGACGGGTGGTCACCGTGTTAACACTGTGTGGAAGGAGACGCACTGTGGCCTCTCGCTGAGATCCGTGAGGAAATGGCGAGTAGAACATGTAGATATGGGGGCTGCAGAGGGATGAGTGTGTGTGCTTTTCGGAGGGTGCTCATTAGAAGCCCAACAGAGGGCAGTAGAGTAGAAGAGGAAGCAGGATTATCTTTCTTTTACTTTTTTTTTTTTTTTTTTTTTTTTTCCTGTGGGTTATCTTATTGGTTTTGTTTTCCACTGTGTAATATTGTGCAGGCCATTTGCATTGACTGGGAAAATGCTTTCTACACTGTATTCCATAATAAAGTTTTGAATGTACATATAAGTGCTGTGTCTCTGTGATGTTTCTACTATTAATGCTCAAAAACAGGCATAAGCATCCAGTTTAATTCTAATAATTCACATTTGTCTGTTTTTAAATATCAAAAGAGTGGCCCCACTACAAGGACA
Organism: Rhamphochromis sp. 'chilingali'; assembly: GCF_963969265.1. Classification (NCBI taxonomy): domain Eukaryota; kingdom Metazoa; phylum Chordata; class Actinopteri; order Cichliformes; family Cichlidae; genus Rhamphochromis; species Rhamphochromis sp. 'chilingali'. Next base: position 7,764,032 of record NC_137931.1, on the reverse strand, counting down.
TTTTTTCTTATCTTGGGTAAGGAGGCCAAAGGTCATTCTCAGACAGAAAACAGCAGAGTGGAGCTGACAGGGATTCAGAGTGTTGCTCCGGCGTGGGTCTTAACTTCCAGACGCAGCTGAACCCAGGTCATCTTGTTAAAGGTTAACTGGAACACAGGCAGTGTTTGAACAGGACCTGATCCTCACTGTGAGAAGGCAACAATTAAACTGCATATCTATGAGTTTTATTTTGGCTACTTTGTGACTTTCTGGCAAATGTAACTCTGTAAATGAGCGGAGTCAAAACTAAACACTAAAAAGTCAGGGAAAACAAGTTTTTAAAATAAAATTGCCAAGTTGGCCATGGGACAAGCCAAGATGTCACAGTGAGTGATAGACCGTACTGGGCCAAAGTCTTGAGTCATCCATCATTTCTTTATATTTTGCTTCCAAGGAGGCAGACGTTCTAATTTTAACTCCGCCATTTAAAAGTAATTCACTGTTTACTGACCACTTTCACCATTTTTTTCCGCTTTGTTTAGTGAACACATTCAATTCAACTCTTCACTCACTTTTCACTTTCATGCTTTTGTTGAGCTATTTCAAATGTTACTGCGTACTTTGAGCAAAGCATTTAAATTAAAACCACACTATCATTTTCCGCTTCTAGTTCATAATTTCAGTTAGCTTAAACACGTCAAGATGGCTAACAATTTTGACTGTTTACCCCCACCCTTTTTACCTTAATACTTTTGCCAACTAGACTACAAAGTCTTGAGCCACCCCTCGTTTCTTTGTTTTGCTTCCAATGAGCCAACCTTTCTTTTGTTTTGTTGTTTTGATGACCTTCTATGAAACATTCAAGCATAAAGAAGGCATTTAACTCAAGGTATGAACCAATTTTGTGTTGACACATAAAAGACAACTTTGCAAAAATACTATTTTAAATTGGATCTTGAGACACTTTGCCAGCAGCCTCTTACAAAAGCAAATCACCGGTTCCCATTTCTTTGGTTAAATCCATGATAACAGCCTAACAGGCATAAAATTATATTTTTTGACCAACAATGTGATTCCCAAAGAGCAATTAACCAGAAATGTTGGCTATGTCAGCATGGTGTGCAATGTATCCTTAAAAAAATCTGAGGAAACTGGACAAGTGGAAGACAAAAGAAGAAGCAGTAGGCCTCAATAAATTATCTACAGCAGGTGAGCCATATCCAAAATTGGAATAAATATCTGAGAGATGCATTTGGCCCTTCATTTGGTCCACCTAATGTTCACTGAAGCTTTATTAGAATTTTTTTCACTGGGACGGTGGCTGCCAGGAAGCTATTCTTGAGAAAATGCTTAGGTATGCTAAATTAGTAAAGAACTGGACAATGGCAACAAGTCTGATGGGGTGACTAATCCAAAATGTGTATTTTTTGTTCAAATTGTTGTCCGTGTGTACAGTGGAGGTCAGTGTGTCCAACCACCATGGAGGCTTTGTCATGGTTTGGTGCTGAATTCAACTAGTGCATTGGAGAGCTTGTCAATACTGACAGAACAGATTTTCATCCATTATGTTACCATGTGAAAAGTATATGACTGACAGCGGCTTCATTTTACATGACATGCATGACAGTGATCCCAAACACAATGCCAATGCAATAAAAACAGACCTAAAAAGACAAGACGCACAATGAACACTATCAGTCATGGTCAGAGCTCAACATTATTGAAGCAGTGTGGGATCATCTTGACCACGAACAGAACAAAGTGCAGGAATATCCAAAAAAAGCTTTGAATGTCCTCCATGAAGCCTGGAGAACTATCCCTGAAGCCTACTTAAAGACATGAGAAGAAAGATGCCAGAGAGAGCTCAGACTGTGATGAAGAATAAAACTGATTATAACTATTTCCAGTTTTTACAGCAAGATTAGATAGGGGTGGCTCAAAGACTCCTCCATAAACACAATAGCTAAGTTACAGTGAAGGTGGAATTCGGCAAGAAGTAAACTAACAAGAGAAATGCATTAATGTGATAAAATGAACATCTTTCCACGGCCAATTAGAAGGCCATAGTAGAGATTTTCAATAGAAAGAGTCATTTACAACCATGTCACTTTAATTTAGCAAGAAAAAATGCTTCTGTTAGTCATTTTAAGTCAAACTTCGTTGACCTCTTTCGACTGTAATTTGAGATCAAACTGAGCGTGCGCAGTCCTGCGCATATAGAGTTAATGCGTGACGTTCGCGAACGCCTCCTGTCAACAACGAACTCCCACAATTCACCGCGGTCCTTCACATTTGGCTCTGTTGCTCTGGGTGTCAAATCCAAGGTGAGTACGGTGTCTTAAAAAGAAAAGCTATCAAACATTTAACTTCACCTCTTCTGTCACGACGCTCTGCGTACACAGATACGTGCACGGTGGTGCGTTTGGTGAGAGCGGTGGTGTAACACACCGCGGTACATCAAACCGTATAAAAATGTCCGAACGCTCCCTAGTGTCAGCTAAAGCTAGCTTAGCATGTTAGCATAAGCCGCTGTTTTGTCATTTGAATGAAGGAAACGTCAAGTGTTGACCAGCAAGCAGCAACTCAGTAAAGCCGATCTAACATCTTGTAGTTATAGTAACTCTGTTTCTATAGACTGGGTGTTTGGGTTAGTAGCAAACTGAGTGTGCTAGTTAGCTATGCTCTGCCTTTGACGTGAACTAGCTAATGCTAAAGGCAGCTAGTGGTACTGATTGATAGGGAATTAGTAAAAGATAGCAAACATGTCCATGTGAAAGCGGAATTAAAGACTTTAACACGCAGAAAAAAAATGCGTTTATCACTTATTGAGGGGTGTAATTTCAAGCCCTCAGAGTACTTTGTACCAGCACATTTCGTCCAAAATCAGTTTAAATGTCACCCAAACTCGACGCTTTGGCTCCTTCAGATGGCTCTGCACCGGTTATTCCAGTTGTCCTCCGTGCTGCGCTCTGCCGTGAGCCTGACCCTGCGCAGGAACATCGGCATCTCTGCTGTCCTCTTCCAGCGGGCCAAGGAGCTCGACCCCGTCCAGAAACTGTTCCTGGACAAGATCCGTGACTACAACAGCAAGGCCAAGTGAGTTGGTGATACCTCCAGCCACTGACAGACAAGTTTGAATAAAGTTTAGCAAACAGACTTCCAGCTCAGAGGTCAGCCGTTGGCAAAACATTAACTTTAAATGTCCTTTGGGTGCGCTCTGGCATGCACTTCACTAACATCTGTTCAAACAGCATCTCCTCCTCTTGCTGCAATCGTGCTCAGAATGTTGAACATTTTTTTTGATGCCTTTGCTCTCCCAGGACTGCTGGTGGCATTGTGGATGCAGGTCCAGCTTATCAGAAGAATCTGGGTGAAGAAGTAATCAAACTGCAGAGACTATATGGAGGAGGAGACCTCAACAAGTTCCCTGAATTCAAATTCACAGGTCTGTTTGGGCTCATGGGCTCAGCAAGTGCAGTTTGCTGAATAGTCTTTAATACTGTAGTTACAGTTTAGGTAAAAATATTTATCACTAAAGGTTTCCTTGCCACAAGGGGTCGCCACAGTGGGTAGGTCCCACAGCACTTCATTTCAAAGGGGATTTGTGTCTCTGGAGTTGAACCAGCGACCTTTCGCTTACCACTACAGCACTGGAGGCACTAAGCCTGTAAAAATGTTTTGATTTGTTTCTTTCCAGTTTAAATGAATCTTTGGGTTACTGACATAATGCGGTCGTTCTTGTTTTGTGTTATTTAAGCAAATGCCTAAAACGTGTTATTTTATGGTTAAAACTGTGCCTTTTGTTACTGATTATCGAGAAGGCGCAGGACTACAGTGACAATGGCATGTGCTTATTATGCCACAGTTGTTCCCTTCATAAATATTTATGCCTTTGCTACAGAGGAGGCAGTCTGTGATTTGAGTCTTGGGTCTATAAATAGCGTAGATGTTGTCATCAAACACAGCCAGATGACTTGCTTGAAATTGGGTCAGAAAGATTTTATTTTTTAACTTCAATGTGTTTTTGATGAAGCTAATAGTAGCCACTTTTTGTATATTTCTATACCTTTATTTTTATTTTTGTTTTAGATGTCAGAATAATCACTAATATTGCAGTGCAGGAGGAAGTGATTCACATTTTTTTCCATCTTGTCTATTTTTTTGCAGAGCCGAAGTTTGACGAGGGCGCCAAGTGAATGATGTGCATGTTGTGTATCTCCTACCTGTCACAAAATATGTTGTATTTAATAAAAAAGATAGTGGACTGAACTACGAGATCTTTGTGACTCTATAAATATGTTGTGATTGAGGCTGTGTAGTAAAATCTGGACCTAAAAATCTGAATGACTAATTTCCAGACACTCGCCCTCAAACCATGAATTTGTGCCAGGAAATGAGGGCTGCTTAGGAACTTGTATAACTAGGCCTGCACATTTTCTGCATGTCTATAAATCTGTCCCCGGGCTACTATTAAAAGACTAAAGATGTCAACATTATTTACTTTTTCCTTTGGAGCTGAAAAATGTTTAATAGCAGTTTCCCTCAAATAACCGTTTGTCGGATTGGACAAATGCAAACAAGCTCAGAACTCGAAGGAGGTTTGATTAGAAATACTGAAAGACATCCAGCTGCAGTGACACTCCCAGAACATATGGTGAGGCACAGTTAATTTAATTTTTTAATTTATATGTAGATATCCAAAAAGCAGCAAGCCAAATGTTGGCTGACCTAGATGCAAACTGGCTGTCAATCTGCACCGTTCTTGAGCGTTCCCCGTTATGACAAGGTCAGCGATGCATTTAAGCCTTTCCGTGATGAATGTTTTGAAACCCCAAAATAGCATCAGAAAGGGCAAGTTTCTGTCTGACCTGGTGCCTAAATTTTTTAGACTGTGCAGCCAGCCTTTAAAGCTGCGCTCAGAAAATGTACCAACATCTACCGCTGTGATTTCAAGCAGTGCACGGCTTCATTAAACACACTGAAAAGAAATAGAAGTGCATGTAGTCATGGCTGTGGGTTAAAAATGTTGCTGTTTATTCTGTTAGAGGGGGAGAAAAGCAACTCTGGAAATATTCAGTTAACCTGTCTGGGAGGGAACAGGTCTGCTGGGAGATTATCACTTGAAAGATTAATGTAAAGTCTTGCCGACCGAGGCCGCTGCACTTCACTGTAGCCATCTATGGGAATACAGCAGAGACTGTGAGCATTATAAGAGATGATGCAGTTAGTTTGACGAATAAAGCAATAATGCAACTACCAGTTTTCCACATTGATAAATCTGCAGTCCACTTAATTAGATTTACACGTTCTTGTCACTTTAAGTAGAAGTCATGAATAATTCCTCTTGTCAGGTTGATGCTTGTGCTGACTGCAGCGGTGGGAGAAGTGCTGTTACTCTGAAAACTACTCAAACACATCCATATCTATATTAATGTAACACCTGAGTGTTGCGGCTGGTAAAGGCAGGCAGGGATGATAAAAACACAAGCTAATGTAAAAATGGTGAAAAAGCGAGTGACGTTTGGTTCTGATCAAACATGGATATAAAAAGTGGCAGCAAATGCTTAAGGACTTTGAGATGATGCTTTAGTAGGTAGCTGGTTACTACAGTGTACAAACATGGGGTTTGCATCAGTAACTGGCTTTGGAAGTGCAAGTTAATGGTTGTTTACAGGATTTTATAGGCAGCGCAGAAAATCAATACAGCGTAGTATCACAATATTTTGCCTGATGATATCGTATCGGTAAAGGAACACCAAATATTGGTCTTTTATTAAGTCAATCAGCACCACCGTAAAGTTATAACATTAGCTGAGCAAACTGCTAAACCATCCAACACTGGATGCACTTAGCTCGACAAAGCTACCTGAGCTAGCTAGCAGCTCAGTCACAGGAATAAAGCCAGGACAGCAACCTCCTTACATCTACAAAAGAAGAAAAACTCAGTGGCTTTTGTTGTTTACTCATGCCCACTTGTGATTGCAAAGTGTGGAGATCGGAAAGTGTACTGAGCACAAATGTGAAAGTTAAAGGTGAATTTCTGTCCATGTAGACGGCACCAGATGTGTAATTTCCAGTGATTTATCACAGGAAGTTGCTGTACCATCAGAAACAGATTGTATGTAATTGCAAACTTCACCCCATTCAATCTCAGACTGATAGCAGACTGCCTTACAGGCAGGTTTTAGTGACAGTGTTATGCTTGAAAATCTCATTTTGTTGCCAACCCCCCCAACATGTGATATAACTTGACGTAATTTGTGGTTTTGAAAAACATGCCACCTCTAGTGTATAGGCAGCTACTTCTCGTGTTGCATTCTTTCCACCATTGGAAACACGGTAATAACAAACATGGGCTTGAGTAGAAAAAAACTTTATTACTGATACACTATTCAAATAAAACTCTGAAGTCATTCACACAGCCTAAAAACAGACACTCCATTTGATAATCAGTGGCACAGAAATATAAAGACATATAAAGAAAAAAGTAAGGCAAATTTTTTTTTTACAAAAAAAGAACTGTGATCCATAGATAAATATGACAGACAGACAAATTAAAAAGGCACAAGGTATATAGTATATATGTATATTTATAAAAAAGACCATGCAGGCACATCAGGATGGAATGGGGTTGTCCTCAGCGTTATTGTTAAGTGGCTTCTTGTTCTTACTAAGATCACGAGTGGTCCCAGTGTCGAAGACGAAATACTGACTGAGGTAAGCTGTAGTTTTATTGAAAACAACTGAGATGCTTCCCTTATGGCTTTAAGGAGAATTCCCTGTCATGATTCAATTTTTTAAAGACAAGAAATCTATCAAATTAAACATCAGTCTTTGGTAAAAAATAAAAATTGAGTAATTAAAGCAGTTAGCCTTAGAAATTTATACTGAGAAAAAAAAGATCAATTGCAAATTCAACATCTGACCACCAGGGGGAAGCAGAGTACCATGAAACTGTACTTAATCCCATAATAGCAGGAGACATCAATGTAAGAGGCGAATACACAGCAAAGCCAGAGTAAAGAAGCCTTGCAGATTTTCTTGACATCAACCATCCGGAAGGATTGGCGGAGGAATAAAGATTGAAATTAGCACGTATTGGAAGATCAAGAGCTCGTTCTGAGTCCGAAACAAAATCAGAATCCAGTGTTGGCACCTTATCACCTTTTTTTTCTTTTTGTTTTGCTTTTGGAGAAGAAGACCAGCTTCTCAGAGCATGAACGACTGTGTGTGTTTAAAATCCTGGGGCTGAGAAGAGGGACACAAAACAAGTATTAATGTTTGCTAAATAAACTGATGATTTAAATTAAAAAGCACACACACACACACACATCAAACATCCGGTAAGTGCGAACTGCTACATTTAGGCAAAGTGAGAGGGAAAGAAGCAAACCTGAAAACAAACACTTACTTCTTGGGGTGGAGGGATGTAGTTGACATTGGACCTGGAAGACAGAAACATGGTAAGAACACCTGACAGCTCTAACCTGAGTTATATCTCGCCTGTATTAATAATGCACGTGGCAAACACAGGTAGGAAGAACAGTCAGAGCGAGCTCGTCATTAGGCAGCACTGGAACAAAGTGGAGAGCAAAGTGTAAGGAAAGTGCTGCAGTTTGTCGCAGGAGGGCTTGTGTATGTGCATTTGGAGAATGAGAGACCTTTTTAAATCAATCAAGATGTGCAGACTTTAATTGCTCTAACAATAATTTGTTAATTATTTAGGAGTTACAGCCATTTCTATAGACTGCTGTGGTATACAGGGGCGGGATTATGAAAACCGTGGTGATGATCAGAGCTTTAAATGTGCCTGTAAGCAGATACGATTCGGAGAGAGTCGGGGTAATGCTTTTCTCATTTCCGATCTTTACACCAAGCTAACGTCTCCTGTTTGAATAAACAGCTATGAGAGTGCTATTGATCTCCTTTCAACATGACAAGCTCGATGTTAAAAAACAGCTCCCTGAATTTCTTTCTTCCACATTTACAGTCATTTTAAATAGTGCAAAAGAGGGATTTGCACATTGAAAAGTTGCAATTTAATTGTTTTTTTTTTAAATATATAATATATGTATGAAAATTAATCCTGTGGAGCTTTAACAGAGTGATTATCCAGATGTCTGACAATTAAAAACAATAAACAACTTGCATGTATGAGTTTTACTTATATTGGCTTCATTGACATTTAATGCTTAAAATTCTATCGGGCAATTTACCTCACCTCGGAGATGTAGAGATCTTAAAAACTCGTGTATCAAATATGACACACTCGGTGTTACAGGATTAAGCAATCAAGGCTGAATGATGGTCAGAGCGCTGCCCTTTTGTCTGCCACGAGTTCAACGCTCAGTGAAAGTTGCAGCTTCAAAAAATCAGGTTGAAAATTAAAAATATCTATATTTACGTTTCTTTGGGTTGTGAATGGAGATAAATTGGTGCCAATTTGAGACCTCATCAAAACTGTTGAAATTTTTACTTCTTGCTTCCGTTTATGATGTTTGACCTCATTTCCTCCCCTAAATGGTTCATTACACAAACTCACTGGCAAATGAAAACCAAATTTTTGTTCACAGGAAAATCAGTTTTCGACCAGAATCTGCGAACATCTTGAATCAGAGAAGACTTTAATGTAGTTTAATGTGATTTAAATGTAACAATTATGTGTTCAATCTGAAACTAAAAGCCGAAGAACCTGTGTTTTTCCAGATGAGGGAACTTTTAGTGCATACATCCAACTGTAGGTGTGTTTTCACCATTCAAAACAAAAAAGTTCACATAGTCAACTTTGACTTGTAAGTACGTTTGACATACTCATTTTCTTTAACTGTAAATAATGTGGAATTGATCAGAGATGCTGTAAAACGCCATTTATGAACACTGGAATCATTCATCGTGAACTGTTTGCATCTGCAGAGATGTGCAAAGGTCCTTTTGTTCAGCAACAGTATTGTGTTGCAGCGGCACGCGGTGTTAAAAGTCTAAGTGATCGCGTTAGCGGAGCTGTGAACTGTTGTGTAATGCATTTGGCTTGCTGAGTGTCTGGCACATCAACCTCTATGGCTTTAATTATAGTCTCGAAATCACCTCCAAAAATAAGTCTTTTGGAAGTGATCCTCTTCTAAGAAATTAAAACTATTTCACAGGGAAAAAATAAAAATATCAATAACCCATAACTTAGCCAGTAAATTTAAAGTTGTAGCCAAAAAGATGTTCAGCTTTAAATGAAGACAGGAAACAAGTAGCTTGGCTCTCTGTGAGCAAAAGAAATCTTCTTACCGGCACCTCTAAAGCTCAGTAATTAACACGTTATCTCGTTTGTTTAATCCAAACACAAACAGCCAAAACAACATATGGTTTTAATGGTGGGTCAGGTTCTGCGGTTCCTCCAAAGTCTCGCTGTCTGCGAAGCAGTTACGTCTGTTTATTTTATTTCCTAATGTGCCACACTCACATGTCCTCGGCTCTGTGCAGGGTTTGGCTGCTGATGTGGGCTGCACCATGACACTGGGAGATCCAAAATGACCTGCGGGGGGTCAGGGCATGGGCTTTAACAAGAAGCATGCCCTCGTGGACTCGTACTGCACACCATGCTTTGGAGTGTGAGTATTAGTGTGAAGTCATCCGTAAAGATGTGCAGCTTAACTGTTGGTTTGGAAAGCTGGAACATTTGTAACCTAAATCTGTCAACCTCCACATTTGATTTCTATTCCATGCATTTAGCTCTCTGTTAAATTTACCCCACAGGATTGTGCATTCAGATTTATACCTGGAAAGCCAAAAGATACCACAATTAACATGCACAGGCGCCCAACCAATTATGTCTCTGGAACTGCTGGTTGGACAACAATGACATTCACTCATATGCTTAGGTTTAGTCAGGCATGTTGAATCATAGTGGATTCTGTCATTCTGCAACAAAACAAGCAAAGAAATGACCCTGACCAGTGTTTTATGGTCATTTGTGTGTAGTTTTTAGCAATGCCAGACCTCTAAACTCTCATCTTTGGAATAATATTACTAGTAGTAGAAGTCCTAATAGTCCATCTAATATTTGAGCAATGACCTGAATTCCAACAGACGTTGGAAACCCAAATGAAAAAGTAAGAATCAAAATAGGCAGAACTAATATGTTCAAGCCCACTTTTAAATTACATAGAGAAGTAAACCAAGATGTTCAAGCTTATTTGAGCACACTTTATGAATGACATTTCATAAACCAGCAAGCATGCAGCCAATCACATGCAGCAATCCAACACCGCAGTATTAAAAAGCTCAAACTGTGTGACTGCCTTTTGTTTGAGCAATGCATTTAATAGCTGGAGTTACCCAAGGCTCCAGTTTAGGCCCCTTTAAAGGCACAGTGTGTAAAATCTCACCACTAGGTGTCAGTAGACTGCAGATTACAGGCAATTGATTTCTGTTTTCTTACCCTCCTAACATTAGCTAATATCTAATAAGCTGAGAGTAAGTAATTGTGACAATATCGGGAATAAATAAGCCTGTTCATGAAGTGCCAGTCACGTTAACTCTTTCCTTCACGTTTTCACTTCTTTGGTGTGGGAGACCTCTTCTCAGATGATTAAACATAGGTATGATCATTCATATTTAAGTCTGAAGTTGTACACATGAATTAAAATTCAAATCAAGTTTAAATTTGGATTGAACTGATTTAATAACAAACTACTGCTAAATGCAGAAAAAAGCTTGTCTTGCTAGAATGGTAGACTAACTAAAAACACAAGGAATCAAAAACATAAGCAAAGCTTGCGGCATGTGAATGCCATGAGTTCTCTTCTCCATCATTAGTGGACTACACGTGGTCAGGCAATGTCCATTTCAGCCACTGTAATTAGGATGGAGGAGAACATGGTGGCTTCCACTAACTGTGCTCTATGCTTTCTATCAAACACTGAAACACTGACGACTGCAGCTGAGAGCAACTTGGGGTTCAGTATCAAGGATATTTAGGATCGAAGCACCAACCTTCCAATCAGTTCCTGCTTTACCTCCTTAACTCCACAAACTAAACACCAAAGAATGCATATTTATGTGTACAGCTGACTGTACCTTTAAAGACCTGTACTATATCTAGTTCCTTACTACAACTAGAGCTGGGCGATATAAGATTTTTTCATATCACGATATGTTTTTTTCCATTTCAGGCGATAACGATATCTATCACGATATAAGCCAAATAACTATATTTGTAAGATTTAAATGCGCCGTTGCTCACAAGTAAAATGTGAAATAATCAGCAGCTTGTTTTTATTTAAATATTTATTTCCCATAATAAGTTCAACAGGGTAGATGTACTTAAGGAACATGAGACTTTTTCAGATAAATAAAGGCAAATATTGCAAACTACACAAAAGGCAGCCGCTAAAGCGTTTAAGTTTCAAAATAGAACAAACGAAACAGACTAAATTGTCAATTCCACTTAGAAACAAAATATTAATTCTAAAAATAAATCTTAGTTTGTTTTACAGAAGAACAGACAAAACTGACTAACTTTTGTCAATATCAAATAAACTGAGAACTAAAAGGAAATTCTCAATCTCTCCTTGTTGTTTAGTTTAGCTTTTCAAACAGTTTTAACAGTTACTTTAGTCTGACAAAAGCCGAATGACGAATTAGCGCTTCCAGTCAGAGACTGAGGCTACGTCCACACGTACACGGGTATTTTTGAAAACGGAGATTTTCCGTTTTCGTTTTAAAAAATAATCCCGTCCACACATAAAGGCAGAAATGAAGGAAAACGCTGCTATGAACATGCCAAAGCAGCAGGTGGAGCTAGATTCCTAACCGTGCAGAAATGTTGGCCAATCAGAAGTCTAGAAGCCTCGGTGGGAAAAAGTAAACAAAGCTGGGGCATAGAAGCAGAACCGAGTCGTATGTGTGGACGGACAGTAACTGTGTGTATATGTAAGCATTTAAACACTGCAGAGAGTAGAATTAACAGTAACAGTATTGTAGAAATTCATTTCACAGAAACAATAACGTGGCGCACAGTGTGACGTCAAAAAATGCGCACATCTTTGACGCTGCGTTTTCTCCGTTTTTCTAGTCCACACGTAAATGCAAAAACGGAGTTTTCAAAAATATCCACCCTGGCCGGAGTTTTTAAAAATCTTCGTTTTCAGTGACCAAAAACGCCGCTTTACGTGTGGACGAAAGGTGCAAACGCATAGAAAAAAATCTGCGTTTTCAAAAATACCCAGGTACGTGTGGGTATTGAGCATGCACCAGTTTATTGTATTTCCAGACTTGCTTTCGGCACAATTTACAGTGCGCAACTCTGTTTTTTGTCAGACTTGAAATAGCCGAAATACCTTCACACTACGGAACTTCTATGGCTCTTCCGTTCGACAATCTCTCCGGCATTGGAACCATCATCTGTTTTCTCTTCGGTCACGCTCGGTTGATTTTTCTAGTCGGCACACTCATTTCCTTCATTACCCGCTGGCTGCTTCCCAAACAAACACACGTGCGGCTTGGCACTTGTGCTGTACGTAACAAGTCACGTGACGTGACGCTGCGGCTGTGATTGGTTCGGCTCTGCGCTACTTAATTTGGATTGGCTGTTCTTTTTTTTTTTTTTTTAAGAGGACGAGAGCGGCGAGGTCTATCGCGATAGCTTAATTTCTCTATCGAGTAAAAGTTATATCGCGATACATATCGTTATCGTTCTATCGCCCAGCTCTAACTACAACCGATCATTTCAAGTATTCACCATACACTGTGAAATCACTAGTGCCTCATTTGAAATAAAAGAAGTAAACTGTTTCCTTCTTCTTTGGCTAATATTTTCCAACAGGATCTTAAGTGAGCAACTAAATGTGACCGCAGCTACGCTTTTTAGTATCCTAAAAAAAAAAGCCAGAACAGTCCGAACTGTGCTTCATTCAACCAACATTCATCTACGACGACTGAAAACACATCCGCTGTCAGTCCTCAGCATGAAATAACATTCATCCATCTAACCAGGTGCCCGAGGGACCATTTTTCTCTTAGATGCCACAATCTAGATCTGCATCGCCGCTCAGTAAATTTGTACCCACTATCGGTGCATCAGAAATCATGTCGCATTGTCTTTGATTCTTTGTGAAGAAGCCTGTTCTATAAATAGGAAGTTGACACTGACAACTCCAGTTAGCTCAGCAGGATAAGCATCAGACTTTAACCCAGACAAAGAGCTTTCGCATCAGCTTTAAGGAGAGCTCTACGCTGACTCCCCATCAAACTCCAAGCAGTAACAAGCCAGTAATCAAATAACATAAAGTCAGGCGAGTCAGACCTGGGATACGAGGCCATGCATTTATGTCTCTGTGTCTTCTGGAACCTCTTTACACCCACTCTGGTGTGTTTGGAGGGCAGTGTCTGTAAGACGGGTGTAAGCGCCTTCAGCTATGCCACACTCTCATTCTTCAATATCCAAATAATCCTTTTCAAATTACCCGTCCAATCAGTTTAATTGCCTATAATTCCTTCTACTGCCAATATTTTCCTTCTTGCTGATTAACAGCCTGTAATTATTCCATAATTATGTAGCACTGATTGTTTCCCCCACAGCCCTGTTTTGAGGAGGGAGGAGGCGGGTGGAGTGGTCATCTGTCTGGCTGTATTTTGACATGAATTCAACATTAGTACATCTGCTTGGAAGTGGAAATCAATTCTAAAAAAAAAAAAAAATCAATCAAAATAATAGCAAAAAAACTTTTTCCCAGGGTTTTGCATCTGTTGCCGCCAATCAAATGACCCAGTGAGTTGAAAAGCAGGCACTGCTGCATCTCAAATGAAAACACACACTCACACACAGCCACAGCTGTCACTCCATACAGTCCTGACTCAGCACACAGATGCAGACAGGCCGGCTAAGTGCAACAACAATCCACCCCTCCCCACCGCCTCCCCTCGACTTCAGCGTGTAAGATATTAGCTTGTGTTTGTTCACATCAATGTTAATTTAATCACAAAGCTCTTACCTTCCTCTGTGTCCTGCTGATGAATGAGCCGGGACCGTGGAAGAGAAAACAGAGTCAATGTCATTCTTTTTTTGGCGGGAATTGAAAACAGTTTCTATATTAATTGGTGCACTGTGGAGTGGTTATCGGACTGCCAAGACAGCCACACAAACTCACGGCTGAAGAAGCCGTTCCTCTGTAACAGGAAACCGCCGCATCCACAGATGAGCACGGCCAGGAAGACCCCCAACACTGTTGCCACTATCGCTGTGATGTTGACGTCCTCTGGAAGTGTGAATGAAGACTGAATTATGAGCTGTTTACTCGCTAATTTATTGAAGCAGCGAGACACAAGATAAATCAGGAAGCAGCAAATAAAGCAAAGTAATCTCCTAAAGTGGGAAGCTGTACTGCAGCGTTCCTATAATTTAATAAAGTCCACTTAATATGCTTTTCTTTTTGTCATATATATACAGTTACAATGATGAACGCTCATCTTAAACAAGTAATGCCTGTGAGCCACAAGCTCAGGTCACACACTGCTGTAAATGCTCTGTTTTAGACAGGCTTCTCCTCTCGTGGCTCTGTGTGATGTCACTGAGAGCAGCAACCCCTAATATGGCCATCTGTGATTGCAAAAGCTCCACCCACCTGCTGTTAAAACATTAATGAGCCAATGGGAAGCAAGTGGGAGGAGCTAGTTTCAGACAGATGGACTGCACCAGGCTCAGTGTAAAATAAACTACTTTTTAAAATCAAGCACAGCTGCTCCTGCACAGTCCAAGAATAAAAAATATGGAGCTGAAAATGAGCATAACAGGTCTACTTAAAGTGCTTAAATGGTAGTGTGCATTAACGTAGAGCACATTACATGATTTATTAACAAGCCCAGCACTTATTTTCATCAACAGCGTCGTTTTATATTTTGTAATTTGGCCCACACTGGCCACAGGATCTCTTCAAACTGTAGGCTAGGCTATAAATGTGTCCAGACTTTAGAAGCAGGATGGAATGAACTTAGTGGGCTTTTCCTCTCCACTGCATCCTTGATTTTGTCTGGTGCTGAAAGGTGTGGGGGATGAGGCGGGATTTAGTGTGGAAACGCACACACACACACACCTATCGTCATATGCTTGGCCTCGCACATCTTGGGTAGTCCCACTCCGTTGGATGCCAGGCAACTGTATCGGCCAGTGTCCTCTTTGGCTACAGATTTAAACTCCTGTGGAAGAGAAAAACCAACCAACAAACCTCTATTATTAGAAAGAGCACGCTTTAAAGTGAAGTGTCTTCTGTCCTGACGTGTCCTTGAGGAAGAATCAGGAATGCTACCTTGTATCAAACCGAAGAGCAACTCAGCAGAAGCATCTTTATGCTTACACGATACTACAGTGTGCAACATTTGCCTGGTTTTCTTTATCTGCATGCACACACACTTATTTGTCTCACCAGAACTCCTGTGCGCGAGTTGATTAGATAGGTTGCGTTGGAATGACGGGGCGGGTTCATTGGCTGGTTGTCCTTGTACCAGGAGTAAGTGGCAGGTGGGATGCTGTGCTGGTCCCTGCAACTCAGCTGTACCACTGAGCCAGTCACTGCTGAGCTGGGGATTTCACAGAGTGGGGTTTGAGGCGGCACTAAAAGAACGGGCAGAAAAATCACACCAATGTAAGCCAAAAAACATTCCCATCTTTAAAATAGTCTGAATGTTCTTATTACAGCAGATTCCCATCTCAGTCAGTGGTACCTAGGACTTTAAGCGTTACATTGGTCTCGCCCAGGTTGACAGAGTCTTTAGGAGCACTGATCTCACAGCGGTACTCTCCAGCATCCTCCTGGGTCACTTTTTTCAGCGTCACTGTCGCTCCTTCAATGGTCGCCCGGCCCTCAAAGGGACCTGAGAGAAAGAATAGAAGGTCAGAAGTGGAAATGTCTTCCATGGCTGTGGGCTACAGCCACTGCATGTTATAATCTACGGTCTGCAATACTGCCACCCAAAATTTAATAACCAGTAGCAATTGAACAATTGCAGCATGAGTAAAATAATCTACTATTAAATGTTTTCTTTTTTTTAACCACTGCTATAATTTGGAGACATTTTGAGTCGCTGTAAACCCAACACTGAGGATTTCTTATACTGTCATGCAGCTGGACTTTTGTAGACATTACCCAATGGAGGTGTATGTGAAAACGCAAATGTCCAAGTCTGATCAGACAGCCACGGAGTGCATGTTTGTGTGTGGGTAATAATCTGGTACAGCTATCGAGTGGCTGTCCTGTGTCCAGCCTGTTGTACGCTCTACTTCATCGTCAGGAGTTTGTGTGTATCACTGGTAAAGGTGGGTGGATCGATCTAAATATTGATACCGATACTACCGATATTTTGGTTGGATGGTCTTAGAGCAGGGTGTCCGACTCCAGGCCTCAAGGGCCGGTGTCCTGCAGGTTTTAGATGTGTCCTTGACGCAACACAGCTGATTTAAATGGCTAAATGACCTCCTCAACATGTCTTAAAGTTCTCCGCAGGCCTGGTAATGAACTAATGATTTGATTCAGGTGTATTGACCCAGGGTGAGATCTAAAACCTGCCCTCGAGGCCTGGAGTTGAACACCCCTGTCTTAGAGACATGCTAGCATGATAAGATTGATGCTTTGTTTTTATCTGCTAGGTTCAGTATGTTATATTTTTTTTAATGAAAGACAATGTACCTCATACCTTTTTGTGTTTGACAGTCACATCTATTTTATTTATAGCCTGTAGCACATTTAAACAACAGAAGTGGACCCAACGTGCTATAGAGACAGACACGGTTACATTTCCGGTCTCCCAAAAAAAAAAAGTTTCAAAATACACGAAAAGCTGAAATTAGCTGGAAAGTAAAAATCACAATGATTTAGTAGTTATCTAAATTTACTGCAAAAAATAACATTAAAATGTATTAAAATAATTTGCAAATTGATGAGGATTCATCTCATAAACGATCAAACACTGCTCTTCCCTACATAAGCTGCTTTCAAGCATTGGTATCTGTAACACTGGTCCTATATTTACTTGGTATTCGCACTGCACTAATAAATGGCTTTAGTTACAGGGATTTCATCAGGTTAGGTTTTTAGCCAAGACAAGAAATCCTTCTGTATTCACTATGAAACTTACACAAATCAACTTTTAAGAATTTAGAAAACTATTATGCATTTTCTCCAATGATGTAGCGCTGTGCAAGTGTTGGATAACCCTTCATTCCTTTACATTTCCTTCCATGGAGCCACACTTTCTTGTAAGCCTTTAAAGTTGTTTTGAACAGTACATCTTCAGGCTTTCTGAAGGTCTTTCAAAGTTTTTATTTGGCTGCTTTTTCACTCATTTTCAATCCAGTGCTTGTACCTGACCATTCTCAGAAGAAGGATTTATGTGTGTGTGTGTGTGTGTGTGTGTGTGTGTGTGTGTGTGTGTGTGTGTGTGTGTGTGTGTGTGTGTGTGTGTTAACCCACTTAATGCCGACTTATTCAAGAGTGAAAAAAGTACCTAACTTGAGAGATGAACCAGTGTTGTGTCTACACATAACAGACAACTTGGGCGCTTTGTTACTAGCAGCCTCATTTGTTCCCATTTCTTTAGTTTAATCTATGAAAAATTCTATTTGATTCGATATTTGGTTTAAATCATTGTCAGTATATACAGAGGAGGTCAGGGGAAAGGTACGACAGTGTCTACAGCCATCTGGTTTGTGGCTGCATGTCAGCCAGTGGTGCTCGGGATCTTGCAAAAATTGATTGAATTATGAATGGAGGAAAGCACCATCAGTTTTTGATTCATGATGCAATACCATCTGGAAAGCATCTTATTGGCAACAGCTTCATTTTTCAGCATGACAGTTATTCCAAACACACGTCAATGCAGTAAAAGCATATCTGGATAGAAAAACACACAATGGAGCACTATGAGTCATGGATTGGCCTCCCTAGAGCTCAGACCACAACATTACTGAAGCAGTGTGGAAGCATGTTGACAGAGAACAGAACAAAGGGCAGAAACATCCAAAGCTCTTCTTTGGATGTCCTTCAAGAAGCCTGGAGAATAATTCCTGAAGACTTCTTAGAGACATGACAAGAAAGCTGCCAAAGAGTGTGATGGAGAATAAAGGTGGCCATACCAAATATTGACCAAATATTAGCTTGTTGTCTCCCTAAGAAACTGGTTCCCAACAACCTTTTTGTGACCTTTGGTGTTCAAATGTATCCAGTATTTACTTTCAATATTATTCATACATACCTTTTAGCTACTACGCCTAAACATTACCAGTGGTTAGCTAAACATTTCAACTGTTTATCCATATTTTAAGTTACTAGCTTAACAGTTAATCAATACGGTTAGCCAACATTTTAAAAGCTAGGAATACGTTTTAGCTAGCCACTGTTTTACGTGTTTATCTATTATGTTAAGCTAATTTGTTTATTAGTAATATTAGATAATACTTTCATATAGTAGCCTATTTGAACTTCCTCTTGATTTTTGGACCATTATATATATATATATATATATATATATATATATATATATATATATATATATATATATATATATATATATATATATATATATATTTATTTATTTATTTTTTTTTTTTTTAATTTATTTACTTATTTATTCATTTATTTATTTTTAATCCTTCCTGGGTTCTTTTTGGTGTGTTCCCCCCACACAATTTGTTAACTTTACCACCACTTGGTTGTTCAATTGAAACAGTTAAACTGACATTTCCACATATATGTCCCGGTTACATCAAGTACTCCTGGTTGGGGAATCCCCTCTACCTAAGGGGCTGGGGAATTTTTCTTAAAACAGTAAACTATAACATGATATCTCAGCTGAAATTAAAATAATAAATTTTACAATCCGCAGTCGTGCAGTTTACATAACTCCATATCAAAAAGCTGTTATCTCAGAGAGATAAGGACGACTTCCATGGCAAGGCTTGTCATGAATTCACAAGATATAGCAGCAATTTCTAAGAAGCAGCCTCACATTATGAACACAGTAACTATTCATAGCACCTTTAAAACTAACTTCAGCCGTAAAGCAGCCAATGAAGAGGCAGCGATGGGTCAAAGGCATTTCAAAGCCTTGACATATTTGAGAAAACTGTCAGGCTAACTGCACCGCCTTTAAAAACGACTGGCCCGGGTGAAAGCTGCTGGGATTCATTATTTATTTCGCCCATTAAATTCAAATCCTAAAACATAAAGATGAGAGATCAAGGACAAGAGACACATAGACTGTGAAATATCTCACCCGTACCCAAGTGTTTTGTTTTTTGTGGGGGGGGGGGGTTTGTGTGGCACACCCTATCCAGCTGGTACTGCAAGCTGATTACAACAAATGTCCTGTTTGTTCACCGAGAAGATGGAGAGCGACGGGATGCTTTCTCACCTCGAAACTTTCCACCAAAGAACACAAAGGAGACGTCTTTCCCCTTCTTCTTCCATTCGATGCGCGGTTGCTGGTCTTTCTCTGTATAGAATATGCAGGACAGCACTGCATCTAAAGAGGGAGTGTGACCAATGAGATATTTATTCCACAGCAGCAAAGGATCAGTGGCATTTTTAACTGCTTGGGCTATTTATAGCCTTATGATTTATTTTGACAGAGAGAATCAGATAGAAGCTTGGTTAGAAAAAACAAACCAAAAAAGACCAAAACGTGGAAGCGGCCCACAGGAGGGCTGCTTTATTTCCCCGCCTCACCTTTGTGCTCCTCTACCTCCACTTTATGTCTGTTGGTCGTCACTGTGACAGGAACAGAGGGGGAACCTGGTGAAAGAGGAGGAGAGGGGAGGGAGAGTGGGAGATAAAACGAGAGGTGAGAGCAGTTCAGAATGCAATATCACTCATCATCCATTAGGGGGCAAGGTGAATTGGGTAAAGTGCTCCACATTGCCCGCTAACTGCAAGAGGAGAATACTTAATGGCCGTCTCTGGTGTCTTGCTCCACTGTCTGAGGTAAAGACGTCAGTCGTCTTTCTCCAGGATATCTGGAGTTAAGGACGGGATTACTCCCTCCGTCGATTTAATCCGGCGGGGTTAAGGAGCAGCCTGCTGTATGTTTAGATAGAAAGAGTCACCAGTCATTACATTGGGGAGGGGGGCTGGGTCAGATTAACCTGATGTATGGTAGGCATTAGCTTCTACCTATGTTTGGGTTTCCCTGATATCAGTGTGTCATTGACACAGGAAGAGGAAGCAGCTGTGTTTCCTGCGTGCTGATTGGTTTAAGGGGAGGATTACTGTCTGGTCGTCCTGTGATTAATTAGAGGTTAAGGATGGGTGAAGGACGTATGATGGAGAAGCAGTTCGGAATCGTGAAGGCAGGAACAGGAAAAGCACTAAAACACACAGAGAGTCTAACTTCAGCCTGAAAAAGGTTTTCAGACTGAAGGCTGCACAGCTGGGAAATTACAGAATAAATGTTGAATGGGCCTCTGGGGTACTGGGGAACATTATGGCTTTCAAAACTTCTAAAAAACTTATAATTTGGCTAAAAGAGGATTTCTTCTTCATACGTTCTTGAAAGCTCATTAACTTCCCTCGCCCTTGCAAGCACGCACACACACGCACACACTTTCCTGCCATTGTTCCTGGAAAC